>NW_027362839.1:2755441-4133161 GCF_046119375.1 Phyllobates terribilis
CCCAGGTAAGGATGGAGCACTACACAGGACCCCAACCACACACTCAACACTACACCACTCAAGTTCTGAAGGGGGCCTAAAGCACCATAGTGCTGCCCCGGGCCTGAATGGAGGAGTTGGGGGGAACCAAAGTAAGGGGGAACCACATAGTGAGCGAGAGTGGAGGAAGCATTTACCTAAGCACTTTATTAGAATTCTATATAACTGGAGGCCATTTTAATAACAAGGTCTTTGGTCGTGGTTCTTTGGGACGGCAAGTCAGCACAAGGCTGCAGCCGGCTGAGGGTCCACGGTCCCCGGTCTCAGGCCTCGAGACGGGGGGTCGGGGCAGAGTTATAACCGACACTGTCCCTGGTCAGGGTCCAAGCAAGAAAGCCCAGGAGGGGAGCAGAGGAGATAGGCTCCACAGGCGAAAGGATCTCAGGGGGTGTGGACGGAGCGGAGTCGCCACCTGCATACCTTATTCTGGCCCAGCCAGAGAGACCCTGCCGCAAGAGAGGGTACCGGTCCCGATTATCTGACTTTGCACTTCACGTTTCTGTCGGAAAAGTCCGGAGGCTTATGTGGATCCCAGGGGGATACGGACAGAGCGGAGTCGCCACCTGTATGCCCTAATCTGAGATTATCCAGAGGGACCCGGCCTTACGCCACGTTCTCACCACAAGTCACCAAAAAGGGCACCCAGTCGGTCTGGGGACTACACGTTACACACAAGGGACATCGCAGTACCTGTACGGGACTCAGTGGGGGACACAAGGCGGGAGAAGTTGAACAAGAGAGGAACACACTAGAGCGGGGGTCCTGTCAAGTGCTCCTGAACTATCTGGGGAGTGCTGAACCCCACCCTGGCGGCCGCAGCTCATCGTGTGACAGCATAGAGAAGATCTGAGCTGAGTAAACACCAAAGTGAGTAAAGACTTGGATGACTTCAATTACCGCCTCTGTCTGGTCATTCCTCCGCGGCTCTGCACCCGCCAACGCTCTACTCTACACCCTCTCTACACTGCCCTGAGGCCCCGCTCCACCTGTGGTGAGTCGTACCAACTAAGTTGCCTAAACACCGGCCTCAGAGGACTGCTGCATCGCTGGTGATCCTCACCAGACACCACAGGTGGCGTCACGAACATTCCCTATCCCATATAACTTCCCCCCTTTCTTTTAAGAGTGACCCCAGGGTACAGGCCCGGGAGCCGGCCACCGCGAAATCCCCCAAGATCAGGCAACAACTAGGCCCGGGCGGTGAGTCGTCCCCATCCCCCTGGGCGCGTCATAATCACACACAGTTCTGCAGTGAGATCAGAGAGCGGCCTTTACACATCACACTGGTAACTCTCCCTTCATGGAAAATAAGCTCTGGAGGCAGATTCTCATGCAGATCAGTGTCCACCCCATAACATGGAAAGCTCACTTACATAAAAAAACATAGATTTCTCTGGAAGAAGACATTGGATCCCAGATATCAACGTATCATTTTATTCAGCTTCCTATGACCTACATGCACATATAGATGGCTTAGGGGGGATGATCCTACTGACAGATTCCCTTTAATACCCACTTAATTTTTGTATTTAGGATTTAACTCTTTTGTAGGTGTTTATAACTTTTTTTCCTATCAGCACAGTGTAAACAGTATAGTATATGTAAATGTAAATGTCTTCTCATGCTCTCTTATTTTTCATTCTAATAGAGGACAGCAGTGTCCGGCCAACCTGCTCTAGAAGTGCAATCTCACATAACATCAGAAAGAGATTATTATTCCATCATGTGCTCGGGCAGGGGAGCTTTGGAAAAGTTGTGCTGGCGGAGGACACTTCTAACCATCAGAAGTATGCTGTTAAGATCATCAGCAAGAGATCCCTGCTCGCTTCTGGCAATGAGGAATATGTGATGGTGGAGCGCCGAGTTTTACAGCTGGCATCTGGGAGCCCCTTCCTTGTCCGCGCAGACTTTGCATTCCAGACCAAGGTACAGTAGTGACTTATTGCTCCTTATTAAATGTCCCCCTATGTAACACAAACTTTCCCATTGTATATAAAATAATCACAAATGTATTTTATATAACAAAGTGTTCTTTAAGGTTACCATCAATAAAAAAAAAGCTTAATATTTGGGGAATTACAACCCATACTTGCGAGGATCATGAGAAAATTTCTAAAGATGTAGAGAAGCCACTGATCTCTTCTTTGTAGTAACTGTGTACATGTCACAATGGTTTGGCAACTATGGCTTTTTGATTCATCAAAGCTATAATGTCAAAATGATGGCATAAAAAGCTTTGAAAAGTCTCAAAATCTTTGTGCAACGCAAGGCTGCGCAAAAATGTTGCATCTTTTGGCATTTTCAAGCCATTTTCGCCAAAATCCAACAAGGTTGGTGGAGCTGGTGCATGATAGGATGTGGTGACGTCAAATTCTTGAAGCGCAGCTGCGACTTTTACGCCACAAATTTTACTCCAGTTACCTACAGGTGTAGCATTTGTGGCTAGGTGCGCACGAAGACAGACGTCACTAGGCTCCTGGCCTAATTCTTTAAGAGACGTGTCTCTTAACAAATCAGCACTCCATTCCACCTGCTCATCAAGAACGGTGTGAAAAATGCCAGTCCTGATGAATCAACGCAAAAGTCTTCTCTCTCTTTTATTTCTTCTATAGATGCTTGCGCTACTTGGGCTGGAATACATGAGCTGCGGGGACTTCTTCGACTTTCTAGAGATGAAGGGGCGGCTTGACATCCCCAGCGCAAGGTATAGTTTTAAGTTTTATCTTAGGTAAAGTAAATTGCAAATAATAGCCTACATTTCTCAAAGCTCCATCATGAGGATACAATACTTCTAATGTTTTCCTATAATACTAATGCCTATTTTTTTCCATAACGATACAACACATTCTTATTTTTAATTCTTTCCTAACCACCCACTGTCTTTTGATGGTTGGTCGTGCAGGTCCTAAGTCAGCAGTGACCTTCTCTGCAGTTGTTGCTTTAGCGCCCATGTTTCTGAAAGCCAGGAGGTACCGGTCAAGTCTCTGGCTGTTCACATCAAGCAGGGACCTTAAAGAGATAACAGTCTACTGACTCATGGGAATTTCTAAAAATTCCCTGTCATATTCTGACATTCTTTCATCTTCTTTTCCGATAGATTCTATGCCGCTGAGCTCGTGTGTGGCATCCAGTTTCTCCATTCGAAGGGCATTATCCACAGAGATCTCAAGCCCGAGAACATCCTGGTGGCTGACACGGGCCATATTAAAATCACGGATTTCGGTCTCGCACTTGAGAACATGCTTGGAGACCGCACAGCCACCAAATATGTTGGAACTAGGGAATTTATGGCTCCTGAGGTGAGAAGAAGAGAACTCTCTTGCTGACTGATGTATTAATGATTTAATTTGTATCTGTATTGCTATTAATGGAGTCATCCAACTTGTAGAAAAATTATAGAAATGGCTGCCGAAATTGTAAAATAGCAAAATCATCACACACCCTCTTCCCAATCGATCCAACGGTAACATTATTGCAGCACTCCCAGACTTTGCGGCATGTGACCACTCCAGTCAGTCTGTTGTCCTGGCGGTTATATGCCAAATTACTGGTATCATGGCGTACATCACAGATCAGTGATGCTTTTTATATGGCACATGACCACTGTACCCACTGACTGGCTGCAGTGGTCAAATGCCACCTCCATTTAAATGAAGACTGGGAGCACTGCAGTGGGAGAAGTGAGTAGTGATGATTTTGTTATTTTACAGTGTTGCTAGTTAATTTTACTAAATTTCTACAAGTTGGAAAACCCCTTTAAATATTCTCATGGAAAACCTAAGGGCTGGTTCAAAATATTTTGTTTGACTCTTTTTAATGTATGGGCCAGTAAAACCTATCAATTACGTTAAATGGAAGCTTTGATGGATACCTGACAGTGGCATCCATCACCCATGGACCATAAAGGTATGCGCTTAACAGATACAAGTGCTTCTCACTAAATTAGAATATCATCAAAAAGTTAATTTATTTCAGTTCTTCAATACAAAAAGTGAAACTCATATATTATAGCGGGGCTCCTTTTGCATCAATTACTGCATCAATGCGGCATGGCATGGAGGCGGTCAGCCTGTGGCACTGCTGAAGTGTTATGGAAGCCCAGGTGGTTTTGATAGCAGCCTTCAGCTCGTCTACATTGTTGGGTCTGGTGTCTCTCATCTTCCTCTTGACAATACCCCATAGATTCTCTTAAGGTCAGGCGAGTTTGCCGGCCAATCAAGCACAGTGATACTGTTGTTTTTAAACCAGGTATTGGTACTTTTGGCCGTGTGGACAGGTGCCAAGTCCTGCTGGAGAATGAAATTTCCATCTCCAAAAAGCTTGTTGGCAGAGGGAAGCATGAAGTGCTCTAAAATTTCCTGTTAAACGGCTGCGCTGACTTTGGTCTTGATAAAACACAGTGGACCTACACCAGCAGATGACATGGCTCCCCAAACCATCACTGATTATGGAAACTTCACACTAGACCTCCAGCAGCTTGGATTGTGGCCTCTCCACTCTTCCTCCAGACTCTGGGTCCTTGATTTCCAAATGAAATGCAAAATTTACTTTCATCTGAAAACAACACATTGGACCACTGAGCAACAGTCCAGGTCTTTTTCTCCTTGGCCCAGGTAAGACGCTTCTGGCATTGTTTATTGGTCATGAGCGGCTTGACACAAGGAATGCGACACTTGTAGCCCATGTCCTTGATACGTCTGTGTGTGGTGGCTCTTGTAACAATGACACCAGCAGCAGACCACTCCTTGTGAATCTCCCCCAAATTTTCTAATGGCCTTTTCTTAACAATCCTTTCAAAGCTGCGGTTATCCTGGTTGCTTGTGCACCTTTTTCTACCACATTTTTTCCTTCTACTCAACTTTCCATTAATAGACACAGCACCCTGTGAACAACCAGCTTCGTTAGCAATGACCTTTTGTGGCTTACCCTCATTATGGAGTGTGTCAATGACTGCCTTCTGGACATCTGTCAAGTCAGCAGTCTTCCCCATGATTGTGGAGCCTACTGAAACAGACTAAGGGACCTTTTTAAACGCTTAGGAAGCCTTTGCAGGTGTTTTTTGTTAAGTATTCTTTACTGAGATAATGACTTTTGTGTTTTCATTGGCTGTAAGCCATAATCATCAACATTAACAGAAATAAACACTTGAAATAGATCACTCTGTCTGTAATGACTCTATATAATATATGAGTTTCACCTTTTGTATTGAAGAACTGAAATAAATTAACTTTTTGATGATATTCGAATTTAGCGCGAATCACTTGTATATCAGTATAACCTATTGAAAAGTTCAGGATGTATCCCTGTAACAAATGCGTGTGATGGATGGCAAACAGTGGTATCCATAACTCACAGACCTACATGTTAAAAAAGTGTAAATTTAAAATATATGTTTATACTGTATTAAATGATGGAATAGTGTGTTCTACTAGCTATCCCATACTTTTTTTTCAGAATAGTAACATATACTGGACAAATAGACGGCAAAAAGACGTATTTAGAGAGGTTTGAAAAATTGGCTGAAAAAGCACTCATGAAAATATTATTATTTATGTATAGCGCCATTGATACTGTACATAAGGATGTACATGGTGCTGTACATAAGGAGGGGTTACATACCAAATACAGATATCACTTACAGTAAACAAACTAACAATGATAGACTGGTACAGAGGGAAGAGGACCCTGCCCTTGCGGGCTTACATTCTACAGGAATGGGGAAGAAGACAGTAGGTTGGGTTGTTGCGGTGGCTCCAGTGTTGTTGAGGTGGCAGCAGGCAAGGTCATGGCAGGCTGTAAGCTTGTTTGAAGAGATGGGTTTTCAGGTTCCGTCTGAAGGATCCAAGTGTGGAGGATAATCAGATGTGTTGAAGCACAGAATTCCATAGGATGGGGGATATTCGGGAGAAATCTTGGAGGCCATTGGGCGAGGAGCGAATAAGTGTGGAGGAGAGAAGGAGTTCTTGGGAGGACCGGAGATTACCGGGGTGAGGAAGTAGTGTGGGAGTGGGAGACGCTAAATGTGCGGTTAGAAAGGTATGAGGACATCCAGGATGGGGCAAGATTTTTGACGCCAAAGCAAGAGAGGATCTGTAGTAGGAGTCAGTGGTCAACTGTATCGAAAGCAGAGGACAGGTCAAGAAGAAGGAGTACAGAGAATTGTCTGTTAGCTTTGGCTGTAAGTAAGTCATTGGTGATTTTGGTAAGGGCAGTTTCAGTGGAATGATGGGGGCGGAAGCCGGATTGTCGGTTGTCGAAGAGAGAGTTAGATGAGAAGTAAGAGGAAAGTTCAGTGTGAACATGTTGCTCAAGGAGTTTGGAGGCAAATGGGAGCAGCGATATGGGGCGGTAGCTGGACAAGGCGGTTGGCTCGAGGGATGGCTTTTTGAGGATGGGCGTGATTGTGGCATGTTTGAAGGCAGCAGGGAAGGTGCCAGAAGTTAGTGATAGGTTGAAGAGATGAGTAAGGGATGGGATGAATGGTGGGGTGAGGTTGGGGAGGAGGTGGGATGGGATGGGGTCGAGTGCACAAGTGGTGAGGTGTGATTTGGAGAGGAGACGAGTAAGGTCTCCTTCCGTGATGTTGTGAAGGTAGGTTATGGGGGAAGGGCAATGGTCTGGAAAATAAAGGGGTTGTGGTGGTTGGGCAGTATAGACTTGCCTTGTTTGGTCAATCTTGTTTTTGAAGTGTGTGGCAAACTCCTCAACAGAGATGACGGCGGTCGGAGGGGGCAGTGGGGGGTGGAGGAGAGATTTAAAAGTGTTGAATAGCTGTTTGGGGTTGTAGGATAAGCAAGATATGAGGGTTGTGAAGTAGGCATGTTTAGCAGAGGTGAGGGCTGATTTGAATGCAAGTGTTGCTTGTTTGAATGTAGTCATCTTGAGAATGTGTTTTCTGCAACCCTGGATGCTTGTCGAAGCTGTTTAGTGAGGTTGTTGTGCCAGGGTTGCCTATTGACTCGTCGTGCTCTGCCATGCATAAGAGGGGCGACCGAGTCAATAGCTGATGCAAGAGTGGCATTGTAGAAAGCAGTGGCGCTGTCTGTGTTGTGGAGTGAAGATATGGATGTCAGTGGTAGAATAGAGTCAGAGAGTGTGTGAGTGTCTAGATGTGCAAGGTCTCTGCGGGGGTGTGCTAGTTGCTGGACATGGGTGACAGGTGAGGAGGACAGGGATGACAACATGAGTAGATGGTGGTCAGATAGGGGTAGTGGGGAGGTTGTAAGGATATATAGGGAGCAGAGTCGGGTGAAGATGAGGTCTAGTGTGTGTCCGTCTGTGTGGGTGGCTGAGGAGGACCACTGAGTAATTCCAAAGGATGAAGTAAGCCACAGGAGTTTGGATGCTGCTGGCTGGTGAGTGTCAGTGGGGATGTTGAAATCGTCCATGATGATTGTGGGAATGTCAGCAGAGATAAAGTAAAGAAGTTAGGTGGAGAATTGGTCAATAAAGGCAGTGACCGGGCCTGGAGGTCGGTATATGACAGCCACTTGCAGGTTGGAGGGAGAGTAAATGCGGACAGAGTGGACTTCAAAAGAAGGTAGAATAAGAGAGGGTAGAGGTGGGATAGGGCTAAAGGTGCAGTTGGTAGAATGGAGTAGACCCACTCCTCCACCATGTCTGTTACCAGGGCGAAGAGTGTGGGTGAAGTGGAGGCCACCGTAACACAGCGCAGCAGGGGAGGCAGTGTCAGAGGGTGTCAACCATGTCTCTGTGATGCCCAGGAAGGAGAGATTGTGATAGGTAAAGAGGTCATGGACAAAATGGAGCTTGTTGCAGACAGAGCAGGCATTCCAGAGTGCTCCAGAGAGAGGGAGCAGGGGGATGGGCGTCAGGGGCATGGAAATGATGAAGAAGGGTAAAAAAAAAAAGATGCTTCAGGATAAAAATAACTCAGACTTTTCCTGAAGCGTCTTCCTCTTGAAAAACTCGGTGGACTTGCCCCTCCTTCCCAAAAAATACATCATGTGCATTACCCTAGAGTACACTAAACTTTGGCCGACAGCCTAAAATGCAAGGTTAAAAAATAATGCACTAAACTACAATGAAGTAGTCGGCAGTCGGCACATCTCTTCCAGGAAACTTAAAAGCCTCTTTTAGCAAACATCAATGACGCTTCTTACTTCAACTGACTCTGTGTCATTTTACCACAGAAGTACACAAACGTGATACAAATCCTGATACATTCATGTGCTGACATGTCACCTATGTAGTAACTGTTCTCTCCTCTGTGACAGATGCTGGCTAGGGAGGAGTATGGCGCCGGAGTGGACTGGTATGCGCTTGGCCTCATCATAAATGAGATGGTTACCGGTGAGTGCACTTACCATCCTGCACTATTTGATACATCTTCCTCCGGCGCTGAAGACATCATTAGAGAGGTGAGAACGATACGGATATTGGATTTACTACTTAGTAATGTACTGCCATGGTAAATGTACTGAAGCCGCACAGAATAGGCCAATGTACTCTTAATTTTTCCCTTTCTAACCAGCAATGAATCCATTTGAGGATCTACATGAGTACTTGTTTTGCTGGGTAGAAGTGTTTAGTCACTGAGCCTTGCTGTCATGGATCTACTGGCAGTCTACAGTCAGTTGGACCTAAGGGCTCTTTCACACGTCCTGATATTTCTGGTCCCGGAGATATGCGTGTCCTTGTGCACCTGTGTAGCACACGTATGACGCTCATGTGCCACCCGTGTGGCGCATCAGTAGCACACGCACCGGAATTTGGGAATCAGCGGTACAGTTAGCACTGTTTCCAAGCACCGGGCGCTGAACACTGCCCTCATCATAGTCCCCTGCCGACGCTGCGATCGGCACCAGCAGGACATAATGATGAGAGTAGTAGCAGAGGAGCAGGGGAGAATGACTCCTGCAGCGAGCAGGCCCCAGAGCTGCGCTGAGCTCAGTGACTGACAGGACACCGCTCACTGAGCACAGCTCCTCTGCTGAGCGGTCGTGTGGATTACAGTGGGGGACACTTAGGACAGGTGAGTATAAGGATTTTTTAAATTTTATTCTTATTTTTACAGGTGGAGACACCGGGAGCAGAATTCTACTCTCATCACTATCCCCTGCTGGTGCTGATCGCTGCGCCGGCAGGGAACTATGATGAGGACAGCATTCAGCACCCGGCATTTGGGATTAGCTCTAACTGTACCGCTGATTCCCAAGCCCGGAACATATCACACGGATGGCATCTATGTGCGGTACATGTTTACACAGACCCATTGACTTGAATGGGTCCGTGTGATCCGTGCTGCCGGCTGGCAAAAACTGGCATGTCTGTGTGGATCACACAGACACACGGTCCGTGGAAACACACTGACATGTGCGCAGACCCATTCATTTGAATGGGTCTACGTGTGTCAGTGTCTCCGGTACGTGTGGAAACTGTCACCACACATACCGGACACACAGACGTGTGAAAGAGCCCTAGGGTCTAACGTTGCACTACAGAAGTCCTGTAGAATTGTTCTGTTATAAGATTTTTTACCTGCACTGATTGACTATTAAGCATATTTTTCATTTCCAGCTCCTCCAGAGAGATCCCGCCAAGCGCTTAGGAGTCCACAGAAACATCAGAGATCATCCCTTTTTCCAGCATATTGACTGGGTCTCTGTGGAAGCCCTTCAGATGCCCCCACCACACATCCCTGTAGTAAGTAAATGGACAGAAATTGTATCCAGGTCAGGGTGAACTTTTTACTATGTAATCTGTGGACAGCATGAGGAAGAGGTTAAATCACAGATTTCAATGATATGTCACCTGTAATGCTGTGTGCTGTTGTTTACTTACACTGAAAGTTTTATCACCTGGTGATTATCATTGCCAGGACTACAACAGCACATGCTTGCTAGTCCGACTCCGCCTCCTCCTGTGTTAAGCAGCTCAATGTCAATGGACTGTTTGCATGCACAGCCTAGTGTGGGCGGGCTTAGCTTTCTCAACTCTGCTACATTGCTAAATCTAAGAACTCTGTATCAGAACCACTGCACAAAGTAAACTAAGTGATACATTGTTGGATTCAGGGTCTCTTTATCTACATCATGCTGCTCTCAGATAAGGTAGCAAAAACCTGGTGACATATTGCCTTTAATAGATTTACTGTTACATATTATAGAAAATGATACAAGGGTAGCATAGATGTATTTATCTCTGTAAAACTATTCAAGCACCAGATTTTTCTAAAGGCCATGCACCTTGTCATAAATTTGGTGCATTTTACTCCAATACACATTAAACTATTGTTTGCCAAACCCACCGATAACGATAGATTCTACCAACAGTCTAATCTGTATAGGAACCCCCGGACAATTGATTTTTGCGGGAGTTAAGTATCTGACATGTCCAATTCAGGGTTGCCAATCCTTTTGTTCTCATTGAGATAAACCACCTATAGGCATGTTTGGCAGCAGCTCTCACATAGGGAACACCGGAGAGCTCGGTTGAGCGAGGGCCGACATAGTAGCTGGCCAAATATCTGGTGGCAACTTATCTCAGTAAGAACAAAAGGATTGGCAGTCTGAAATTGTACAGCCATCTAATGTTTAAGAAGAGTAAGAGTAGTGAATGCAACGCCCAATATATTCTTCTTTAACCATTGTACATAAGAGAAAGTGCTCATGGATAAGGTCGAATTACAGCTCGAATTTGTACAAAACTGTAATAGGTCTCCCAGAAAAGTCTATATATGAGCATGAGCAGTCTTCTCAATCCTCTTATACCTCGAGGAGGCATATAGAGGCTTCTGCTGTCCGAATTAGTAGGAATCTGAAAGAAAAAAAATGATGCCAAGTGCCATCGGATTGTGAATTTAATGCCCCTCCATAATTGATTGTGCACAGGGTCTGTACAGAGCACCCGGGTTTGATGCATCTAGCTTGAGCTCTTATGTTCATACACCAACAATCTTTAACGTCATCCTGCATACATTAATGTTTGCTAGCATGAGCTTTGTATGACGGCACACTGGATTAGTGGGTGAGCAGCCTAAAAGGCGGTAATTTGCCAGCCAACAAACGAACCTGGCATAAATGTTTCCCATGAAGATCACCAATCTCACATGACAGAAATATTACAGTATATTACCGATGGAACCTCCCATGATTAGGTAATAAACCAAATATAGTCAATTGCTGTATTGATTCTCATGCTAATTGCAGTACATTGACCAGAAAACCAATATGTAGGATTACTTGGGAATAAAATATACACAAATGAAGAGCAAAGATTGTGACTTTATTTAATGTGATAAGTCATCATCCTTAAATACTAATCTTCTGTTGTGTTTCATCCAGACATCTGAACCTCATCACCGCCGCAAAAGGTTCCATCTAGGCAAGTTGGAGGCAGCAGAGGCCACAATGTCATCGATCCCCCCAGACAAACAGGCTGCATTCAGAGGGTTTTCATTTGTCAGCTAGAAAACCCTTGAAGACTCACGTGTCATCAGAGATAGTGCCCTCTGGAGTCCCTGGAAGAAGAACAGAATGAAATGAAGATCATCAGAATATAGGAAGATTGAAGTATGGATCCCAGGATTGGCACTGGCTACAGGGCGACGTGGAGTAAGAAGATGTCTCCAATATCCATCAGGCACTTAACCTCGGGAGGAGCGAAGATGCAAACAGCAAGATGGAGGAGCCAAGAGATGCTTGGTAAGTAGAAGTGCAATAACACCTGCACTTCACCTCGGTCATAGGCATTTAGAACCGGTGACTGCATTTCCTCTCGCTCATCATAGCAGCAGATTATGGTGCTGTCCTGAGCTGAGAGGAAATAAAAGGTGCGAGACAGGCCGGCTATTAAGGGGTGGAAGGAGGCCGGACTTTTTTTTTTTTAATGCCTATGACAATTTTTAAATATACCGGTAATTTAAATTCCTCATATTCGTGACAGCAATGACACGGGCTGTGAGGAATGAGGTGTGAGATGGCCGGCTATTAAGGGGTGGAAGGAGGCCGGATTTTTATTTTTTTTTTAAATCATAGCATTTAAAGCTATATTGCTTTGCTATGTAAAATAATTATATTTACCGGTGACTACCGATGACTATAGTTATACTTTTCCCCCTCCTCCATAACAACTCATTGAGCTGTTCTGGGTGACGGGGAAATAAGGTGTGAGATGGCCGGCTATTAAGGGGTGGAAGGAGGCCGGATTTTTTTTTTTTTTTTTTTTTTAAATCATAGCATTTAAAGCTATATTGCTTTGCTATGTAAAATAATTATATTTACCGGTGACTACCGATGACTATAGTTATACTTTTCCCCCTCCTCCATAACAACTCATTGAGCTGTTCTGGGTGATGGGGAAATAAGGTGTGAGATGGCCGGCTATTAAGGGGTGGAAGGAGGCCGGATTTTTTTTTTTTTTTAAATCATAGCATTTAAAGCTATATTGCTTTGCTATGTAAAATAATTATATTTACCGGTGACTACCGATGACTATAGTTATACTTTTCCCCCTCCTCCATAACAACTCATTGAGCTGTTCTGGGTGATTGGGAAATAAGGTGTGAGATGGCCGGCTATTAAGGGGTGGAAGGAGGCCGGATTTTTTTTTTTTTTTAAATCATAGCATTTAAAGCTATATTGCTTTGCTATGTAAAATAATTATATTTACCGGTGACTACCGATGACTATAGTTATACTTTTCCCCCTCCTCCATAACAACTCATTGAGCTGTTCTGGGTGACGGGGAAATAAGGTGTGAGATGGCTGGCTATTAAGGGGTGGAAGGAGGCCAGTTTTTTTTTTTTAAATCATAGCATTTAAAGCAATATTGCTTTGCTATGTAAAATAATTATATTTACCGGTGACTACCAGTGACTATAATTACCCTTTTCCCCCTCCTCCATAACAACTCATTGAGCTGTTCTGGGTGACGGGGAAATAAGGTGTGAGATGGCCGGCTATTAAGGGGTGGAAGGAGGCCGGAGTTTTTATTTTTTTTTTCTATTGCTATTGCATGTCCATGTACATGTCTTTGGAATTCCTCATATTCAAGAAAGTAATGACATGAGCTATAAGGAATATAGTGTGAGGCAGACACCGCCCTAGGTCATAGGTGTATAATACCACCAATACCACCATACTGGATAACACTCCCCCCCCCCCCGACTTTGGGAAGAATGAAGATGGATGCTGCAAGATGAAGGAGCCCGCAGATTAGTGATGGGTCGTTCACAAACGAACTGAAACTGCTGTGAACGATGGGGGTCAGCCCCCCAGTGAGAGCCACTATATTCTCTGAATGGCTCTAACTGGGTGTTAAATTCCAGTGTTCAGGGGTCGTAACTCCCACCCAGACCAAATTCTGCCCACTCATCAATTTAATTGGTCAACTGCAAGTAGGCAGAGTTTCAGCCTCATTAACATCATCTTAAATATGTGTTCACCTATTGTAAACACATATTTAATAGGGATCGGTTTAGGATCCAAAAGAGCTGGCTGTTTTTGGTGAGCAGAGCCAGGAGAGACAGATCGCCAAAAAGAGCCAGACTGTCCATCACTACTGCAGATGCACTGTGGGTAAATGGAAGTACAAGAATACCTGTTATAGGCATTTGTAACCAGTGATTCCTTTTCCTCTAACCTACAATAGTAGTAGTCTGCATCATTTCCCAGAGATGTTGACTGTTAGGGTATGTGCACACCGCCTCATTTTCAGGCATATTCTGCCATGAACCCACCTGAAAAAACACTTAAAAAACATAAAAAAGAATGAATATATGCACAGCAATGTCAAAACGAATTGCTGTGCATATATTTCATTTCTTGTCTCTTCTGTTAAGCACTTCAGGCTTCGAAAGCAACTAAAAGAAATGACCGTTCCAATCTTAAGCTTCCACTATTTTATCTATCCACACAGCCAGGGTTTTCCAGAAGCGTCTTTCTATAGAAAAAAAATAAGTGGATACGCCGATGTATAAAAGACTGCACATGCACATACCCCTATGTCACGTGCACACGTTGAGTATTTGGTGAGTTCTTTACATCAGTATATGTAAGCCAAAACCAGGAGTGGAACAATCAGAGGAAAAGTATAATAGGACCATGTCACCACCTCTAGATTTATCACCCACTCCTGGTTTTGGCTTACAAATACTGATGTAAAAAACTCACCAAATACTCAATGTGTGTACGTGGCCTAATACAGGCAGCATCTGACTGTAACAGCAGCAGGCAGAGCTAAGCTCCACTCGCTGCTGTTAATCCCTTAAATGCTGCTGTCAATCTCATTTTTAAAGCGCAGTCTGGGGGGCACACCTTGCCCCTTCCTCCAGTAATGCAGGGTGCCGATGGTTTGTCATGGCTGCCGCTGGCCTGTTGAAGGCCCTGGAGCCTGTTCTGACAGCGCTCCATTGAAGATCAGCCTGTGGTGTGATTTTTACTACATATTGCAATATTGTGGTTTAGCATAGCATAGAATATAGCATAAGGATAATAGATTAGCATGTAAGATAGGAAATGGTTAAGGTTAGGCTTAGCCCAGTGGGAGGGCACTAGTGCTGATAAGAAGGGGGGCACTTCCTGGTTAGAGGGGATTCAGTGTCAGCCAGTGAAGGGTAGAAGAGAATTCAAGTTCAGGTGGGGTGGTGGGTTGCTAGGGGCAGCATGGGCCAAATGTTCTGTACAGTGGGAGGCCAAATGGAGATCCGTGATGGACATTCCAACAGCACCTGGAGCCTATGGCTCAGGCCAGGTACCATGGAGCGGGCTGGTCTTCTGACATTGCGACATGGAGTTACATGAGGAGCAGGTGGCAGGTCCCGGGTGCACTGCTGGAGTGGACAATGAATCCCTGGGGCTGATGGAGTCTGCAGACTTGGGGGTAGTCCAGAATGAACGTGTGGCAGAAGAGAAGAGGAGTTGTGCTAAGGAGGAAGGAAGTCTGCATTGCTGGGCCCTATCCCACTTGTACCCACATGATGAACTTGTACTTGTTAGTGAAAGTTTGACTGTTTGTTTGAATGTTGTTCCATGCATTGTGTACGGCGGCTCCTGAGGACGGAAGCCTGGAGGCAGCGGAAGCCTACGGCCCACAAGTGGGTGTGATGCCCCCCACACTTTATAGCACACTGGGACTGGGACACCCCTTGTCTGTAAAGTGCCAAAGGGACTGCAGCTCGGTCACGACTACAGCACTACAGCACTTTACACTCCCTCCCACTGTTTTTATAGAGATGATAGAAGAGCCAATGCCTTCATTTTTATGATGTTTAATTGGCCAAAGGATTTAACTAAATGACTCTTATGGAAAATACATTTAGTTAGCGAAATGTTTACTGGGAATGTGTTAGGAAGTTTTTATGTTAAGGGCATTGACCACTCTCTGGTTATTGTTAACCAATGTGTTTGTAGATGATTAAAAGGCATTCAGTGCAGAAATTCAGCAGAGCCGAGATTTGTGTTTCCCATATTTGATATTTAGTGCTGAAATTCAAGAAAGGCCATATTAGTAAGTGCCTTATCTTCTTCTCAAACGCATTGGTCAACAATAAGCAGAAAATGGCCAATCCTTTTAATCATAGCTTAAAGTCTTGGAATAATTTACTTTACAGTTTGTCACCCCTTATATCACAAAATAATAAATAAACAGAAACTGCTTTTCTAATAGACTAACAAGTCCAGAAGAGATCCCTTTTCAGCAGTCAGCTCATTATCATAACAAGCAGGATTACAATGAGAGATAACATAATCCACCATTCACAGTAGGTAGTGTCACAGCTCACCTCTCCCCCCTTCCTGCACAATAACATCTGCATGTCACTAAACATGAGAACATGTATAGAAAGCTCTCTCAAGGAAATAGAGTCCCCTATAATACAGTATCTTGTGACATATGTCCAATGTCCATATCTCCAAACAGGCAAGAGAGCAGCTTCCATAAATGTACAGGAAACAGAATATAATACCCTGAAATCAGAAATACAGATTATAAAAACATTATCACAATCTGGTTTCAATTTGTTTAAAAAATGTATGTGACACATTCCCTTAAAGAGAAATAAGTACAAATATACCTAAAAAGAGTATTGGATATTTTAACAAATTTTTAATGTTAGAGTAGAGTAGGGCCCTGCCAAAAGAGTCTACCTTGTCGTGGTGGCAGGCTTAAAAAATCTTTTGGCCAAAACAAAAAAACAATGTATCTAATATGGTGTTCCATGAGAACTGTTAATGTGGGATTGGGAAGGACGTGGTGCAGAAGTGGGCTGTGGCACTATGAAAGATTTGAGAGATGGAGGCGGAGCTGGGGTGGAGTCTGGGCGTAGTATCAAGGGGCCCAAAAATGTTGTCAGTATGGGGCCCTGAAATTCCTGATGGGAGCCCTGCAAACATACTGTAAATATACACACTGTATTCACATACAGGTGCATCTCACTGAATTAGAATATCATCAAAAAGTGAATTTATTTCAGTTCTTCAATACAAAAAGTGAAACTATATTATATAGAGTCATTACACACAGAGTGATCTATTTCACGTGTTTATTTCTGTTAATGTTGATGACTATGGTTTACCGCCAATGGAAACACAAAAGTCATTATCTCAGTAAACTAAAATAATTAACAAAAAACACCTGCAAAAGCTTCCTAAGCATTTAACAAGGTCCCTTAGTTTGACACACTCCACAAGGTCCCAGAGTTCCAATTGTCATTTGGAAATCAAGGTCCCAGAGTCTGGAGGAAGAGTGGAGAGGCCACAATCCAAGTTGCTGGAGGTCTACTGTGACGTTTCCACAATCAGTGATGGTTTGGGGAGCCATGTCATCTGCTGGTGTAGGTCCACTGTTTATTATCAAGACCAAAGTCAGCGCAGCCGTCTACCAGGAAATTTTAGAGCACTTCATGCTTCCCTCTTTTTTTGGAGATGGAAATGTCATTCTCCAGCAGGACTTGGCCCCTGTCCACACTGCCTAAAGTACCAATACCTGGTTAAAAAACAACAGTATCACTGTGCTTGATTGGCCGCAAACTCGCCTGACCTTAGCCCCATAGAGAATCTATTATAGAGAATCTATGGGGTATTGTCAAGAGGAAGATGAGAGACCCCAGACACAACAATGCAGACGAGCTGAAGGCTGCTATCAAAGCAACCTGAGCTTCCATAACACCTCAGCAGTGCCACAGGCTAATCGCCTCCATGACACATTGCCACATTGATGCCGTAATTGATGCAAAAGGAGCCCCGACCAAGTATTGAGGGCATTTACTGAACATACATTTCAGGAGGACAACATTTCGGATTGTAAAAACATTTTTCAAGCTGTTGTTATAAAGTATTCTAATTTACTGAGATAATGACTTTTGCGTTTTCATTGGCTGTAAGTAGTGTTGAGCGATACCTTCCGATATCGGGAAATATCGGATCGGATTGGATCGAACCGATACCCAAAAAGTATCGAATATCGCCGATTCCGATACCGGAAACCAATGCAAGTCAATGGGACAGAAATATCGGAATAAAAATAAACCCTTTCTTTCCTTGTAGGTTAATTCTACATGAAGGAAAACAACTAAGAATAATGTATAATGTATTGGGGGAGGTGGGGGAGACAATAAAGGCATAGAGGTTTAGCCCAATCAAATGGAATAGCAGGAATTAATATTTTTGTTAAGACGTTCTGAGTTATGGAAATATTGACTATGTTAAGTTTTTTAATATTTTGTCAGATATTTATGTTTCACTACTTCCATGCTCTTCACCTTCTTTTTTACTTCTCCCACACTTTCCCCATTCATCATCCTCAGCATCAGCATCTTTTTCATCAACTTCTTCTTCACCTTCTACATCTTCTTCTTCTTCACCTTCTTCCTATTATTCTTTTTTTTTTACATTCTTCATAATCTTCTTATTCAACTATTATTCTTCTTCATATTCTACTTCTTCATCTTCTTCATATTCTTCTTCTTCATCATATTCTTATTTGTGACAGGCATTCCTGTAGTTGTTATCTATAAAAGTTTGAACATTACACCTTTCGTTCTGCCCGTCACAAAAGATTTACAACAGGATTTGTCCGCGTTCAGTTTGGCCTGCAGCAGCAGGTCTTTTCCAGGGGCACCACGAGGAGGAACGGACTCACCCCCATACACTGCTTAGTCATCTTCTGCTTATAATTTAGATATTATCTTTTGCTCTGATTTTTAGTCTTATGCTTAATGTTCTTCCGCTTTTTGTTCTGCAGCTTCTTGTACTTCTGCTTCTTGGTTTTCTGTCTCTTGTTCTTCTGTATCTTGGTGGTTGTCTTCTTCTTCTTTGTCCTCTTGGTCAACTTCTTCAGGGTCATCTTCTTGGTCTTCTTTGGGGTGGTCTTCAGGGTCGTCGTCTTCAGGGTCGTCGTCTTCGGGGTCCTCGTCTTCGGGGTCCTCATCTTCTTCGGGGTGGTCTTCAGGGTCCTCGTGTTCAGGGTCCTCGTCTTCGGGGGTCCTCGTCTTCTTCGGGGTCGTCTTCAGGGTCCTCGTCTTCAGGGTCGTCGTCTTCGGGGTCCTCGTCTTCTTCGGGTTGGTCTTCAGGGTCCTCATCTTCAGGGTCCTCGTCTTCGGGGTCCTCGTCTTCTTCGGGTTGGTCTTCAGGGTCCTCATCTTCAGGGTCCTCTTTTTCGGGGTCCTTGTATTCTTCGGGGTGGTCTTCAGGGTCCTCGTCTTCAGGGTCCTCGTCAGGGAGATCCAGAGTGATTACCAAGAACCATTTCAAAAAGCTTCAACTTGGAAATGTAGCAGAAGGTACAAGAAGGCTGAGGAACTGCCGAGAACCAGCTGACGGTACTGGAACCCGGATGGGTAGTAGAAGGTACAAGAGCCAATGGAACTACCGATGACCAGCTGACGGTACTGGAACTCGGTTACTAAGCAGCAGGTACCTGTGCCAGAAAGCACTACCAAGGACCAGCAGACGTTGGTGGAACTTGGATACTGCGAAGGGGGCACCTAAGCCAAAGGCACTGCCGTGAACCAGCTGACGTTACTGGAACCCGGATGGGTAGCAGAAGGTACCCATGTAAAAAAAAGTTGCAAGGCCGTGAACTGGCCGTAGTTACCAAAACCCACAGTCCTACAGGGGGTGCTTGTCCTATTGGCACTATGGAACCAGCCTTCATTGCCAGATCCCGCAGCCCACATAGGAGTCACCTAAACTGCAGACACCATAGAGTCGGCTAAACCGACAGCAACATGACAGTACAACGCATTGGAGGCAAAGTGACGTTGACACTATCCGGAAACAGCTGGCGTGCTGGAACCAGGCTGGGCAGGAGGGAGTACCCGTGCCAAAGACACTGCCGAGAACCAGCTGATGGTACTGGAACCCGGATGGGTAGCAGAAGGTACAAGAGCCAATGGAACTACCAAAGACCAGCTGACGGTACTGGAACTCGGTTACTAAGCAGGAGGTACCTGTGCCAGAAAGCACTACCAAGGACCAGCAGACGTTGGTGGAACTTGGATACCGCGAAGGAGGCACCTAAGCCAAAGGCACTGCCGAGAACCAGCTGACGGTACTGGAAACCGGATGGGTAGCAGAAGGTACCCAGGTAAAAAAAATTTGCAAGGCCGCGAGCCGGCCGCAGTTACCAAAACCCACAGTCCTACAGGGGGTGCTTGTCCTATTGGCACTATGGAACCAGCCTTCATTGCCAGATCCCGCAGCCCACATAGGAGTCACCTAAACTGCAGGCACCATAGAGTCGGCTAACCTGACGACAGGACAACGCATTCGAGGCAAAGTGACGTTGACACTACCCGGAAACAGCTGGCGTGCTGGAACCAGGCTGGGCAGGAGGGAGTACCCGTGCCAAAGACACTGCTGGGAAAGAGCTGGCGGTGCTGGAACCCAGGGTAAATACTAAAAACAGAAGAGCCAGAGGTGTAATTGGAGCAAGTTTTAAATCAATAGTACAGTGGATGTGGACAAAGCAGGAGAATTTGCCGGACACACAGCTAGGGATCAGCTGACGTTACTGAACCCCAATAACACTGGAGCAAGCGTTGACTGTGCAGACGGCACTTCTGAGCAGCAACTAGCGGTATTGGAGCCCAGGGTAAATACTAAAAACAGAGGAGCCAGAGGTGTAATTGGAGCAAGTTTTAAATCAGTAGTACAGTGGATGTGGACAAAGCAGGAGAATTTGCCGGACACACAGCTGGGGATCAGCTGACTTTACTGAACCCCAATAACACTGGAGCAAGCGTTGACTGTGCAGACGGCACTTCTGAGCAGCAACTAGCGGTATTGGAGCCCAGGGTAAATACTAAAAACAGAGGAGCCAGAGGTGTAATTGGAGCAACTTTAAAATCTGTAGTAGTGTGAATGAGGACAGAGCAGGAGAAATTGCCGTCCGCACAGCAGGGGAACAACTGACGTTACTGAACCCCAATAACACGGCAGCAAGTGTTGACTGTGCAGACAGCACTTCCGAGCGCCAACTGGCGGTGTTGGAGCTCAGGGATAATACTGAAAACAGAGGAGCCAGAGGTGTAATTGGAGCAACTTTAAAATCTGTAGTAGTGTGAATGAGGACAGAGCAGGAGAAATTGCCGTCCGCACAGCAGGGGAACAGCTGATGTTACTAAACCCCAATAACACGGCAGCAAGTGTTGACTGTGCAGACTGCACTTCCGAGCGCCAACTGGCGGTGTTGGAGCTCAGGGATAATACTGAAAACAGAGGAGCCAGAGGTGTAATTGGAGCAAGTTTTAAATCAGTAGTACAGTGGATGTGGACAGAGCAGGAGAATTTGCCGGACACACAGCTGGGGATCAGCTGACATTACTGAACCCCAATAACACTGGAGCAAGCGTTGACTGTGCAGACGGCACTTCTGAGCAGCAACTAGCGGTGTTGGAGCCCAGGGTAAATACTAAAAGCAGAGGAGCCAGAGGTGTAATTGGATCAAGTTTTAAATCTGTAGTACAGTGGATGTGGACAGAGCAGGAGAATTTGCCGCACACACAGCTGGGGATCAGCTGACGTTACTGAACCCCAATAACACTGGAGCAAGCGTTGACTGTGCAGACCACACTTCTGAGCAGCAACTAGCGGTGTTGGAGCCCAGGGTAAATATTAAAAACATAGGAGCCAGAGGTGTAATTGGTGCAAGTTTTAAATCTGTAGTACAGTGGATGTGGACAGAGCAGGAGAATTTGCCGGACACACAGCTGGGGATCAGCTGACGTTACTTAACCCCAATAACACGGCAGCAAGCATTGACTGTGCAGACGGCACTTCTGAGCAGCAACTGGCGGTGTTGGAGCTCAGGGATTACAGTTCAGGTGGTAGAAACATGAACACAACAGGAGACCTGGATATTGTTGCCAACCAATTATTTATTCTGGAAGAGGACTGGCAAATTCCTGCGAGATCCAGGCCTTGTTCATTTTCAGAAAAGTAAGCCGGTCAACGTTATCGGAGGATAGTAGCATGCGACGGTCTGTTAGTACACCACCTGCGGCACTAAAGACGTGTTCCGATAATACACTAGCAGCAGGGCAAGCTAGCACCTCCAATGCGTACTGGCTAAGCTCTGGCCATGTATCCAGCTTAGAGACCCAAAACTTGAAGGGGGAAGAGCCGTCTGGGAGTTCACTGAGAGGGCAAGACATGTAGTCTGTCACCATCTGACGGAAACGTTGCCTCCTGCTGACTGGAGCCGTCTCTGATGGTGTAGATATTTGTGGCGGCAGGGACACAAAACTTTGCCACATTTGGGCCATACTGGTCTTGCCTTGTGCTGAGGCGCTGCTTCTGCTCCCTCTTTGTGCAGAGCTTCCTCCACTGCCTCGACGCACTGAGCTGCTTTGTAAAGCACTAGCAGCACTGCTCTCGGTTGGAATGGAGAACATGATGGAATGCACCAGTGCGTCTTGGTACTCCCGCATTTTACGCTCCCGGTTCAACGGTGTTATGAGGCTTTGTAAGTTGTCTCGGTAGCGAGTATCTAGGAGGGTGGACACCCAATAATCAGCCGTGTTGAGAATGTGGGCGATGCGGCGGTCGTTTCTCAGGCACTGCAGCATGAAATCAACCATGTGCTGCAGACTGCCAACTGGCCAAGAAACGCTGTCCCCTGCTTGAGGCGTGATCTCTGCCTGCTCTGCTTCACCCCACCCTCGCTCTAGATACTGACTACTAGAGTACTGTGTTCCTCCCTCCTCTGGACAGATGTCTTCCTCCTCCATTGACTCCTCCTCATCCTCCTCACAAAGTGTCCCCTGCCTAGGGCCTTGTGAGGAACCACGTTGCGCAAACTGTACAGAAGCAGATGGCATTTGTGACTCCTCATCCTCCACCTCTTCCAAAACCTCCTCCCTTAGTGCTTGCAGTGTTTTTTCAAGCAGGCAGAGAGCCCTGGACAGGAGCCATCTCTACTTCTGTTCTCTGAATCTCTTGGCTTGGAAAGAGGGGGCCAGCCAAGGAGAATTCTAGAATTTGAAGAAGAGGTAGTATGCAGTGATGCGCAACCGTTTTGTCTCTCTGAATCTGAAGAGGCGGATGGGCCAGTGCCTATGGTCAGCAGCACACCTCAGTACGCATCTGATGATGAGACTCAGGTGCCACTTTCTGGTGCGTACTGTACTGTCGAGACTACCCAGGAGAAGCAGTTGTTTGAAGAGGGTGGTGTAGATGATGAGGTCCTTGACCCATCATGGCGTGAGGGACAGGAAGGTGGTGGGAGCAGCTCTGAGGAAGAGATTCCCCGAACGGCCCAAAAAGGAGGGAGAGGGAGGGGGCAGACTTGGTTGCCTGTAGCCTCCACTTCGGCACCCATTAGGAGCATGGCTCTTCCAAAATCCAAAGCGGGCGCTCCCAAGACTTGCAGTGCCTGGTCCTTTTTTGACACAGTTGCAAATGACATTTGCTTTGTCAAATGCAAGCTGTGTAATCAGAAGGTGAAAAGAGGGAAAAGTGTCAGCAACCTCAATACCACAAATATGTGGAAACATGTGCGGACCAAGCATGTGGTGGAGTTACAAAAACACACTGAAGACCTAGGCCAACCTACAGCGCCACCTACCACCTCTTTAGCTCGTGTTGTAGCCTCTTCCTCCAGCTCACACACAGCTGGTTCGGCTTCCTCACAGGATCGCCATGGAAGAATCTCTGGCACTGTTGTACAGAGACACAGTGTAATTCCACCCACAGCACCACTTTCCCTGTCATCCTCACATTCCCAGGCCAGTCTACAGCCATCGTTAGCACAGGCATGGGAGAAAAGGACTCCGTGGGGGCTGATGCACAGGCCCTGAACCAAGCCCCGTAGAAAGATCTACACCACCAAGTCGAGGAGCTGACCAGGAGCGTCGCGGCATTGACCAAGACCGTCCAGGCGTTACAAGTGGACCCGTCAAGACCCATCGAGCTGGCTTCAAGTCCCGTTGTTCCGAGGGAGGCCCACAGACCGCTACGCAGAGGATGGACAGCCCATTTGCCGTCGATGCAACCAGCCCGGCAGGGCCGGCGTCAGCACCCGGGGCCCTGAGCAGGCAGAGGGGCCCACTGGCGGTCGCGCACCCCGCTGGGCTATGGGCGGAGGAGAGCGGTGTCAGCGCCCGCCCTTCTCCGCCGCTTGTTCAGGGCCCCGGCAGCTGGATACTTACCTCCCCCCGTGCCTCCGCAGATCAGCTGTCTTCCTGCTCTGCGCTCCCTGTGACGTCTCAGGTCAGAGGGCGCGGTAATGCCTTTACACCGCGCCTTCCCCTGAGCCGTCACAGGGAGCGCTGAGCGGGAAGACGCAAACAACGCTGGAGTTCGGACCCGAGCAGCGGGCAGCGGGCAGCAGGCAGCAGGTAGCAGGTGAGGAGAAGGGAGGTGAGTATTTGATTTTTTTTTTTTAATGTATGGAGGCATGGGGCATTATAAAGAGAGGGGGGGACATCCTGCATGGGGCATTATAAAGAGGAGGGGTGACAGCCTGCATGGGGCATTATAAGGTGGGGAACAGCCTGCATGGGGCATTATAAAGAGGGGGGGGGACATCCTGCATGGGGCATTATAAAGAGGAGGGGTGACAGCCTGTATGGGGCATTATGTGGGGGGTAACAGCCTGCATGGAGCATTATAAGGGGGGGGCAGCCTGTATGGGGCATTACGTGGGGGGTAAAAGCCTGCATGGAGCATTATAAGGGGGGGACAGCCTGTATGGGGCATTATGTGGGGGGTAACAGCCTGCATGCAGCATTATATGGGGGCCAGTATCCTGTATGGAGTGTTATAAGGGGACCGGTATCCTGTATAGAGCGTTATATGGGGGCCAGTATCCTGTATGGAGTTTTATAAGGGGACCAGTATCCTGTATGGAGCGTTATATGGGGGCCAGTATCCTGTATGGAGCTTTATAAGGGGACCAGTATCATGTATGGAGCGTTATATGGGGGCCAGTATTCCGTATGGAGCCTTATATGGGGGCCAGTATTCCGTATGGAGCCTTATATGGAGGCCAGTATTCCGTATGGAGCCTTATATGGAGGCCAGTATTCCGTATGGAGCCTTATATGGGGGCCAATATTCCGTATGAGGGCCAGTATTCCGTATGGAGCCTTATATGGGGGCCAGTATTCCGTATGGAGCCTTATATGGGGGCCAGTATTCCGTATGGAGCCTTATATGGGGGCCAGTATTCCATATAGAGCCTTATATGGGGGCCAGTATTCCGTATGGGGCCTTATATGGGGGCCAGTATTCCGTATGGAGCCTTATATGGGGGCCAGTATTCCGTATGGAGCCTTATATGGGGGCCAGTATTCCGCATGGAGCCTTATATGGGGTCAGTATTCCGCATGGAGCCTTATATGGGGGTCAGTATTCTGTATGGAGCCTTATATGGGGGCCAGTATTCCGTATGTGGCCTTATATGGGGGCCAGTATTCCTTATGGGGCCTTATATGGGGTCCAGTATTCCGTATGGGGCCTTATATGGGGGCCAGTATTCCGTATGAAGCGTTATATGGGGGCCAGTATTCCGTATGGAGCCTTATATGGGGGCCACTATTCTGTGTGGAGCGATTCACCGGTTTCTGAGCTATTGTGAAATTTACAATAGATATCACTCATGTAATGTAAGAAGTGAAATCTTTGCATTGTACTATATATATATATATATATATATATATATATATATATATATTTCTCCGCCGTATCTCTGCATCATGAATCGTGGTATGTGTTAAAGGGGCCCACTGAGACTCTTTCGCCCGGGACCCAGAAAAACCTGGAGCCGGCCCTGCAGCCCGGACACATTTCCAGGTACTGTAATTTAAACGGGTCCAACCTGGGGCAGAGGGCCAACCCCCAGGCATAAGATCACCAGGCCCTTATAATTGGCGTGATAAGTATGTTGGGGGGTGCCCGGTTTTACCCGTGGTGCTGGACGGTATCCCCATGAGCGCCTTGCTGGATACCGGGTCGCAAGTAACCACTATCCCTTATGTACTTTTTAAGCAGTATTGGACTGATGCTGATATAACGCGGTATCCAGACAGTAACTTGAGCATCATCGCCAGTAATGGCTTACCCGTGCCGCAGATGGGGTTCAAGGTGATGACCATTAAAATTGGTAAAGTTGAACTACCGACACAGGGAGTAATTATTGTGGACATTGACCATCGTGAAGGTCACCCTAAAATAACTGTGGGTACTAACGTGATTGAAAATTGTCTTTCAGAGGTAAATGTAATTCTACAACAGGTGGCGGTGAATGCTAGTTCCAGCCAACAGAGAGTCCTCAACAAGGAGATAAAAGCCCTGATGAGACGGCAGCAGGTAGAACTGTCTGGTGGTGAGATCGGTAGCGTAAGACTGAGTGACCCATTCCCCATTTCCATGCCTCCCAAAAGTGAAATGATGATCTGGTGTCGGACTGCAATCGGGTTGAGAGGTAGAGACTACCAAGCCATGATAGAACCCGTGTACTCAGACAGCAGGCCCACCATTTTGACAGCCCGGGGGGTGGTTGATGTCCGTCATGGGAGGGTGCCCGTCCGCATCCTCAACATTGGGGAGAGGGAGGTACACTTACCCAGGTACGCTAAACTCGCCAAACTGTTTGTTGTCGAACACAAAGCTATCAGGGCCGTGGAACCCTTGCCTCCATCTCCACAGGCGGAGGGTAGTGGCTCCCAGAAACAAAAGGAGGACTGGTGCCAGAAACTCCACGTGGGTGCTGACTCCACTCCCCTGCACCAAAAACAAGGAGTCTACCAGGTGGTACAGGAGTACGAGAGAGTCTTTAGTAAGCACCCGCTAGACTTTGGCAGAGTAAAAGGGATAGAACACCACATCCCCACAGGGAGCCACCCACCAATAAAAGAGAGACACAGACCTGTACCCCCTGCACATTATCAGAACGCAAAGGGCATGCTAAGAGAAATGAAAGAAGCTGGGGTCATTCGAGATAGCTGTAGCCCCTGGGCAGCCCCCTTGGTTCTGGTGAAAAAGAAAGACGGCACCATGAAAATGTGCGTAGACTATAGACAAATCAACCATATCACCCACAAAGACGCATATCCGCTGCCTAGAATAGAAGAGTCTTTAGCCGCACTAAAATCAGCTAACTTCTTTTCTACTTTGGACCTTACTAGCGGGTACTGGCAGGTTCCTGTGGCAGAGGCTGACAAGGAGAAGACCGCCTTCACCACCCCGATGGGACTGAGCGAATTCAACTGCATGCCTTTCGGGCTCTGCAATGCACCAGGGACCTTCCAGCGGCTGATGGAATGCTGTCTAGGGCACCGAAACTTCGAGACGGTCCTCCTTTACCTGGACGACGTGATCGTCTATTCGAAGACCTACGAGGACCATCTCAAACACCTGGCTGAGGTGTTCGAAGCCCTGGCAAGCTATGGCCTGAAGGTGAAACCATCGAAGTGTCACCTGCTGAAACCAAAGGTCCAGTACCTAGGGCACGTGGTAAGTGCGGAAGGAGTAGTCCCCGACCCTGACAAGGTCACGGCAATCAAGAGCTGGCCAAGCCCCTCGAACATCAAAGAGGTGAGACAGTTTCTCGGGTTGGTAGGCTACTACCGAAGGTTCATCCCCAGGTTCACTAAGATGGCAGCTCCTATGCAGGACCTCCTGATCGGACAGTCTAAGTCCAGAAGTCAAAAGCCACCCTTCAAGTGGAATAAACCGGAAGAGGAGTCCTTCCGCCAGTTGAAGATGGCCCTCACAGGAGATGAGATCCTGGCCTACCCTGATTATGGCCAGCCTTTTATTCTCCACACGGACGCCAGTAATGTGGGACTGGGAGCCGTACTGTCCCAAAATCAACAGGACAGAGAATGGGTGATCGCGTACGCCAGCAGGAAGCTGAGGCCCACCGAGAGGAACCCGGAGAATTACAGCTCCTTCAAGCTAGAATTCTTGGCGGTGGTGTGGGCCGTGACGGAACGCTTCAAGCATTACCTGGCCTCTGCAAAGTTCACCGTGTACACGGACAACAACCCGTTGACACACCTGGACAATGCAAGGCTGGGTGCCCTGGAACAGCGGTGGCTGGCGCGACTTTCCAATTATGACTTCGTGATCAAGTACCGGGCAGGCAAAACCAATGCCAACGCTGATGCCCTATCGAGAATGCCTCACTTACCTGAAGGTGACGAAGACCCAGAAGAGCTGGAGGAGATAGAACTCCCCGCGTTTCACCGGTATGGAGCCGCTCAATACTCTCACCGCGTGAAGGAGGAAGATTTAACAACCGTTATGATCAATCCCCTACCTCACCACAGCTGGGCCGAGACCCAAGATAGTGACCCTGCAATCCGCCTGGTGAAAGATCTGCTGACCCAGGAAGACGCCTGCTTAGATCCGGATGCTCCAGAGGAAGCCAAGCAGCTATGAAAAGAGAAGAGCAAGCTGTTCCTCTACGAAGGCAAGCTGTGCAGAAGACTTGTCAACCACCGGACACACGAGCTGACCTGGCAAGTCGTGGTCCCAAGGCGGGATGCAGCTATGGTCCTGGGGGCTTACCATGACAGAGCGGGGCACTTCGGTTGGAAGAAACTGGAGTTCCTGCTAAGAGGACGGTTCTTTTGGGTTGGCATGAGAGGGGCTGTAGAGAAGTGGTGCAGGGACTGTGGCCCTTGTAACTTAAGGAGAAAAGACCGCACCAGCCAGAAGACACACTTGAAGCCCATCGTCACCCAGCAGCCTCTTGAGCTGGTAGCTCTGGACCACGTCAAATTGGCTCCAAGCCGGTCAGGATACATCTACGCCCTAACTATCGTGGACCACTATTCCCGTTTTCTAGTGGTGGTCCCGGTGAAAGACTTGACAGCCCAAACGGCGGCCAGAGCCTTCCAACAATACTTCTGCCGTCCACACGGGTATCTGGAGCAGGTCCTGACAGACCAGGGTCCAGCGTTCGAGGCCGAAATCTTCCAAGAGTTCTGCAACCTCTATGGCTGTAAGAAGATTCGGACAACGCCTTACCACCCACAAACCAACGGGATGTGTGAGAAAATGAACAATATAGTCATTGATCTCCTAAAGACGTTGCCCCTGGAGGAATGTAGCCTGTGGCCAGAAAAACTGCCGGACCTGATAGACTTATACAACCATATCCCGGTGAATGCTACAAACTGCACCCCGGCTTACCTGATGCGAGCCAGACCAGGTAAGTTGCCCGTAGACCTTGAGATGGGAGTCCTAACATCTGAGGACACCTCCCCGGATGCGGAGTGGGATACGGAAAGGCAACTGCAGTACAAGAAGGTACAGGAGAGTGTGGAGAAGAGCCTGGCCCAGGTGAGAGAGAGGCAAGAAAAACTCTTCAACCAACACGCCCCTGCTGGTCCCCTGGAACCTGGTGAGCAGCTCCTGAAGCGAAAGAGAAGGCTACATAAGTTGGACGACCAGTGGGAAAGGGAACCCTACACCGTACTGCAGTCTGATCACTACAACCCGAAGGTGTGCGTGATCACCAAGGATGGAGGAGAAACTACTAGTACCGTCTCCAGAGACCACCTAAAAAGGTGCCCCGAGCAACTCCGTAGTGCAGAAAAGGATCAAAGTGACCTTGAACCCACAGAGGACAAGGAAGAAATGATCAGCACCGTTCTTGGAGAGTTCCCTCAGTCCTGGACTCGAATAAACGATGCCATAGTGGTACCCGTCCTGCATTTCCTGCAACCGGCTCAGCAACAACCTACACCAGAGCTGGAAGGTGAAGAGGAGCAAGCAGTTCCAGAGGCAGAAGAGCCTGTACCAGCAGCCCAGGAGAGTCAACCCTCTGCTGACAGTGAGCCTGCCATGCCTGCGGTGAGCCAAAGGACCCGCAGACAGCTGCCTGCCCTACCTGTACACCCAGCTGGTAGCTGTACCCCTAACGCTAGTGGGGAAAGCCAGGTCGGTCCACCACCAGACAGTGGGTTAAGGAGGTCAACCAGGAGCACAAAGGGGCAGATACCCGCTCGCTGGAGAATATAGGATGCACTAGAACTGTAAATAACCCTGTTGCCAAATGTTGAAATGTTTGCCAAGTTACCTGCATGATTATTAATAGTGTATTTCAGTTTCTTGCAGTTACCGTACGGACTCAAAGGTTATGGACTTTTAATAACCGGGACTTTGTACGGACTGCGTACGGAGCCTGACCAAGGAATGAACTAAGACTGTAAAGGACTTGGGGCTAGGACAGACCCCCACCTGGTTAAGGCTCCCCATTGTGTTGGTGATATGGACACCCGGTCACAGACCACACTGTGACCTTAAGAAGTCAATCTGTGCGTCGTTTGTCTACTAATGTTTTATAGTCATGTATATTTTCTTTGTTTACTGTTTAGTCCCGGAGTACTTAATTCTACTAGGGGGGAATGTGTCACCCTGGCCCGGATGCCACAAATATAATAAAGCTGTGTCTGAGAGCAAGGGGGAGGTTCTCTAGTCAGGGGAACATTAGCATGCAATACCTCCTGTCTCAGGCCAGTAGGGGGAGCAGGCTGCCCCTATAAAAGCTGGAACTGGGGGCAGGGTTAGGGAGAACTGGACGACCTGTCTCAGGACTGAGAGGTGTCCCAGAGCAGAGAGAAACAGTTGTGTTGCACCCTAAGAGGACGTGTGGCAGTAGGAGAGCCACAAGCCAGGGACAAGAGGTGAAGTACGCCTGTCCTGGCAGACAAAGAACCAAATTTACCAGACTTTGGTGTCTGAGGCTGTGAGGATTCCACGTCCTGCAGCAGATAACCAGTCCGCGGGGGACTGTATGTTCGTTGGCCTAAGAAGCCCGGAGGCTCCGCCACAGCAGAAGGGACCAGCAAAGCCGTACCAGGCCGAGAGTAGAAAGGGACCCACGTTGCAAACCATACGGGCGAGAGGACACGGTGAGCTCGGGAACGTGGGCTGTTACCCTATAAGGAGGAGATAGCCAGAAGGAGCGCAGAGAGCACGGTAGGCCTACACCCTCACCCTGACCAGGGCCAACTTCCCATTTGCTCTCAGACATCCAGGTCCCCTCTTAGCCGGGACTGTTTGTGGGTCAGTTCACCTGTTCTAGTAAAGACCCTGGACTGCAACCTGTTGTCTGTGTGCTCCTTGCTCCTCCAGCACTAACGGTACTGGGGCCCCCTACACCATCACCCCCATCCTCCATTATACTGCCCTGGGGCCGCACTCTTCCAGTGGGGAGTCACACTACCCCAGCTGCATACATCATCAGCCCCAGCGGTCTGCCTGGCAGCGGCGGTTCGCACTGACCGTAATCCAAGGGTGGCGTAGTCGGACATACCAACAGCGCATAGCAGACTACCACCGGTCTGACCACCCTGAGCCACGGAACCGTGGTGCCACCACTACCCCCATCGTTTCCCTATTGCCCGGATCCGAGTGCCCCACGACCCAGGGGGCGAGTCATTAGTACACCACCTGAGGCACTAAAGACGTGTTCCGATAATACACTAGCAGCAGGGCAAGCTAGCACCTCCAATGCATACTGGCTAAGCTCTAGCTATGTATCCAGCTTACAGACCCAAAACTTGAAGGGGGAAGAGCCGTCTGGGAGTACACTGAGAGGGCAAGACATGTAGTCTGTCACCATCTGACGGAAACGTTGCCTCCTGCTGACTGGAGCCGTCTGTGATGGTGTAGACATTTGTGGCGGCGGGGACACAAAACTTTGCCACATTTGGGCCATACTGGTCTTGCCTTGTGCTGAGGCGCTGCTTCTGCTCCCTCTTTGTGCAGAGCTTCATCCACTGCCTCGACGCACTGAGCTGCTTTGTAAAGCACTAGCAGCACTGCTCTCGGTTGGAATGGAGAACATGATGGAATGCACCAGTGCGTCTTAGTACTCCCGCATTTTACGCTCCCGGTTCAACGGTGTTATGAGGCTTTGTAAGTTGTTCCGGTAGCGAGGATCTAGGAGGGTGGACACACAATAATCAGCCGTGTTGAGAATGTGGGCGATGTGGCGGTCGTTTCTCAGGCACTGCAGCATGAAATCAACCATGTGCTGCAGATTGCCAACTGGCCAAGAAACGCTGTCCCCTGCTTGAGGCGTGATCTCTGCCTGCTCTGCATCACCCCACCCTCGCTCTAGATACTAACTACTAGAGCATTGTGTACCTCCCTCCTCAGGACAGATGTCTTCCTCCTCCATTGACTCCTCCTCATCCTCCTCACAAAGTGTCCCCTGCCTAGGCCTTTGTGAGGAACTACGTTGCGCAGACTGTAGAGAAGCAGATGGCATTTGTGACTCCTCATCCTCCACCTCTTCCAAAACCTCGTCCCTTAGTGCTTGCAGTGTTTTTTCAAGCTGGCTGATAAGGGGGATAGTCATGCTGACTAGTGCATCATCTGCACTCGCCATCCGCGTGGAATAGTCGAAGGCACGAAAAACGTGGCAAATGTCCTTCATAGAGGCCCACTCAGTGGTGGTGAAGTGTGAACGGCGTGCACTGCGACTTGTTTGCGCCTACTGCTGCTGGTACTCCATTACTGCTGCCTGCTGCTCACACAACCTCTCCAATATATGTAACGTTGAATTCCACCTCGTGGGTAGGTCACATATGATGCGATGTTCCGGAAGACATAATCGGCGCTGCAGAGTTGCAATGCGCGATCTTGCGTTGCTGGAACACCGCAAGTGAGCGCACTCTATGCGGACCTTGTGAAGCAGTGCATCAAGATCCGGATAGTCCCTCAAAAAACTCTGCACGATCAAGTTGAGCACATGTGCCAGACATGGGATATGAGTGAGCTTGCCTAGGCCCAGAGCTGCCACCAGATTTCGGCCATTGTCACACACTACCATGCCTGGCTGGAGATTCGCTGGCACAAACCACACGTCGCTCTGCTGCTTGATGGCATTCCAGAGCTCCTGCGCTGTGTGGCTTCGATTCCCCAAAGAAATTAATTTTAATATGGCCTGTTGACGTTTGGCCACGGCTGTGCTCATATCGGTCATCATAACAGGTAACCGTTCACGGGTCAATGTGGAGGTAGACCGTGACGGCTCCAGCAGCGCTGATTCAGAGGAACTGGAGTATGAGGAGGAGTCAATGTGTACAGACTGGATTCCTGCAATCCTTGGAGTTGGCAGAACACGTACAGCGCCACTCTCAAGATCTGTACCCGGCTCCACAACATTTACCCAATGGGCAGTGAGGGAAAGGTATCGTCCCTGTCCATGCTTACTGGTCCACACATCGGTGGTCAGGTGGACCTTGCTACTGACGGCGTTTTGTAGCGCATGTTTAATTTTTCCCTCCACATGCTGTTGCAGGGCAGGGACGGCTTGCCTGCTGAAATAAAAGCGGCTGGGCACGTTGTATTGTGGGACTGCCAATACCATAAAGTTATGGAAGGTGTCAGTCTCCACCCGCCTGAATGATAGCATTTCAAGGGCCAGTAGTTTAGCAATGCCAGCATTCAGTGCCTGTGCTCGGGGGTGGTTTGCCGAGCATGGGCGCCTTTTCTCCCATGCCTGTGCTAACGATGGCTATAGACTGGCCTGGGAGTGTGAGGATGACAGGGAAAGTGGTGCTGTGGGTGGAATTACACTGTGTCTCTGTACAACAGTGCCAGAGATTCTTCCATGGCGATCCTGTGAGGAAGCCGAACCAGCTGTGTGTGAGCTGGAGGAAGAGGCTATAACACGAGCTGAAGAGGTGGTAGGTGGCGCTGTAGGTTGGCCTAGGTCTTCAGTGTGTTTTTGTAACTCCACCACGTGCTTGGTCCGCACATGTTTCCACATATTTGTGGTATTGAGGTTGCTGACACTTTTCCCTCTTTTCACCTTCTGATTACACAGCTTGCATTTGACAAAGCAAATGTCATCTGCAACTGTGTCAGAAAAGGACCAGGCACTGCAAGTCTTGGGAGCGCCCGCTTTGGATTTTGGAAGAGCCATGCTCCTAATGGGTGCCGAAGTGGAGGCTACAGGCAACCAAGTCTGCCCCCTCCCTCTCCCTCCTTTTTGGGCCGTTCGGGGAATCTCTTCCTCAGAGCTGCTCCCACCACCTTCCTGTCCCTCACGCCATGATGGGTCAAGGACCTCATCATCTACACCACCCTCTTCAAACAACTGCTTCTCCTGGGTAGTCTCGACAGCACAGTATGCACCAGAAAGTGGCACCTGAGTCTCATCATCAGATGCGTACTGAGGTGTGCTGCTGACCATAGGCACTGGCCCACCCGCCTCTTCAGATTCAGAGAGACAAAACGGTTGCGCATCACTGCATACTACCTCTTCTTCAAATTCTAGAATTCTGCTTGCCTGGCCCCCTCTTTCCAAGCAAAGAGATTCAGAGAACAGAAGTAGAGATGGCTCCTGTCCAGGGCTCTCTGACTGCCTGGGCAATTTGGCAGGTGGTGAAGAGACAGATGGGTGCTCTTCAGTGCTCAGGACCTGAGAGGATCTGGAGCTAATTGAAGTCGATGCGTTCGCTGCCATCCATCCGACAACGGCTTCAATTTGGTCCTCCCGCAGCAGTGGGGTACGGCTAGCTCCTACAAAGCTGCGCATAAAGGACTGTTCCCTGGTAAAACTGGGGGATGCTGAGTCACTGGTGCCCGCAGCAGGCACAGAATCCCCACATCCTCTCCCTGCAGGCACAGAATCCTCACGTCCTCTCCCTGCAGAAACTGCACGCCCACGACCACATGCCTTACTCCCTGCCTTCTTCATCTTGGTAGACTGATAAAGATAGGCAGAAAAGTACTAAGGGCTTAGTGTGCTTATTCCTGCACAGCTGCTAACAGGTATAAGAAACACTAATTTTATAAAGTGTAGACTTTAATATGAGCTAATGTGGCCTACATAACTGTAAAGTGGAGTGTTTGGTGAACTTTATTTAGATCTTTTTTGTCACAAAAAGACACTGAATGTGCCCAAAGATGTAATACCGATAGTATCACAAACTTTTTGTAGCTATTACAATGCAGGAAGGTAACCTACAATGCAATAGATGAGGCTACAAAAAATAGGCTAATACTAATCTGGCTCGGGCTGCAGGGCCCAATGCTGCAGAAAGGCTCCTCTAACTACTCCTATATAGTGTGTTTGGAACCAGTTTAGCTGAATACGGATGGAACCACCACACTAATAGGAGAAATCAGGAAAAATTATCAATTAGCAAAAAAGGACAATGTATGAGGCAGTGACGCACGCTAAGAGCACTACAACCAGACGTGGCTGAAGCACACACTACAGCGTGAGCTGCACTCACACACAGAGACCTTGCAGACAGCCGTGAACAGTGCAGATGCAGAGCACTGAGCACTAGTGCTGCAAGACAAAAAGAAATTCTCTATCTACTCCTGTATAGTGTGTTTGGAACCAATTTAGCTAAATACGGATGGAACCACCACACTAATAGGAGAAATCAGGAAAAATTATCAATTAGCAAAAAAGGACAATGTATGAGGCAGTGACGCACGCTGAGCGCACTACAACCAGACGTGGCTGAAGCACACACTACAGGGTGAGCTGCACTCACACACAGAGACCTTGCAGACAGTGGTGAATAGCACAGAGAACTGTGCACTAGCACTGCAAGGCACAGCGATTTATAAAGTAGCTTGGGTAAAGCAGAATAGAGCTAATAGGTAGCTAAAACTGTCCCTGAGAACAACAGCGTCCTATCCCTAACTGAATTCACAGCAGAGTGAGCTCAAAATGGCGGCGGCGGCTTTTATAGTGCATCATGACATCATTTCAGCAGCCAATCACAGCCATGCCATTAGTTAACATACCTACATGCCTAACAGGATGTGCCCACACTTCTTAGGATCCTCATTGGCTGAATAAAATGAAACTGGCTCATTGCATTATGGGAACTTCCGATTCCGGTATACGATATTGCAAAAGTATCGGAATTAAGTATCGGAATTCCGATACCGCAAATATCGGCCGATACCCGATATTTCAGCATCGGATGCTCAACACTACTGATGACACATTAATGACGTTGCACCAGCCAGACTAATCAAAAGCCACGTTAGGGACCCCTCCAAAGTAAGAGATTTGCGAGCCTCCTATCCACAGGCCAGAGACTACTGACTTGGCTGATGGATCGGGATCCCACAAATGAGTACACCCCTCTGTAAAAATAAATCTTTTTTTTCTGTTTTATTGTTTTCATATTCTTAGGATCATAACGTGTTTTATTGGTACTATTTTGGGATATGTAAGTCTTTTTGGTCATCCTTATTTTTGTGATAAAATGACAAATGTGTGTGTTTTTTTTGTTGGAATTTGTTTTTTATTTGATAAAAAAAAATTATTGGGAAAACAAAACCTGTTTTTCAACATTTTTGTAAATGATTAGTTTCACAACGGGAACACGCAATGCGTTAGTTGCATAAATAATCCATTAGTGCAGTTCAATGTCCAGCCTGTGTGTGTTATATTGGCAGGCCGCCTATTAGATGGGGTCTCCAGTCGGATCTAATATCTCCAGTGACCATGGCATGTAAGGAGTTAACGGAGCAGCGGCAGAGTGCTGACAGTGCACCCTTTTACTGCTGGGTCCCTGCTTGATGTGGGTAGTGAGCACTGTTGGATGGAGCCCTGGGATCATGATTCCAGGATGAAGATGCAAGTCCTAATGTCAATGGGCATGTTCCATTAGGAAGTGCTTTGACGGGAAGTGGTTTATCTACTACATTTTTTTTATCTTAACATCCAATATTATGAAAGCTTAGGGTTGATCTCTCGTATCAAAGGGTTTTTTAATCTCCAGCATTCATGGTACATGCACAGGATATGCCATAATAGCTGGATAGGTGATGGTGTTACCTCCCGGGCCTCTGCCTGTCAGGAGTACAGGAGTTCCACTTTGCATTGGCTAACATTCTGAAGCCCGCCATCCTGTTCTTGGTTAGATATGGGTACCCATACTCATCTGCTTTTTCTTTTCTTTTCCAAGGACTTGAGAAGGTTCCTTTACAAAAAACTTCCAAGGTACTTTCTTTCCATAGTTTTTCGTATGATTAATGATTGCTATTATGTAATTATATTTAATAATTTAAGACCTCAACTCCCAAGGTCTGAATAACAAAACTCCTGCCCTCCTCTCTCTGACGATACAGCCTGGTCTCTGGGGCCTTTATTTCTGATACCAATGCCCATGCGTTGGCTCGTTAACAATGGTCATTCTGATGTGAGGTGTGTAGTAAATTATGTCTATTACTAACATAACCTTTTGATTGTTGTTTTATTAGTGTTGAAGGACTTCATGCCATTGTAGTGTCAGACAGAGATGGGGTACCTGTAATTAAAGGTAAGGAACTAGAATGGACATGCATGTCTCGGCATGCAGTTCTGCTGTAATGTGGTTCTCTGCCCTTATACCCACTCTTACAGCTAGGTTACACACCTCAACTCTTATCTCAAACTTCCAAATTAATGATGCGGATATGATGAACCACTGGTGAGCCCAAAAGCAACTATCTGACCAGCATTTGTTCCTGCCAATATTGGAACTCAATCTAATAATTTCAGCCATAATGATAATTGAGATTAAAGAAGTTGTCCACTACTTGTACATTGATGCCCTATCCATAGGATAGGACATCAATGTCTGGTCGGTTGGGGTCCCACACCCGGCACTCCCGCTGATCCGCTGTTATCGGTGCCGCCGGCTGTAAGTGCTTACTTGCGGAGCTTGGCAATCAAGTTGTAGTGGCCACCACAGGGTACTTCACATTCGCCTCCTATTCAGTTCAATTTAATAAGAGGCGGATGTGTAGTACTCCACGGCGGCCACTACAACTAGGCGGCCAAGATCTGCAAGTAAGCACTTCCGTCCGGCAGCACCGATTACAGCTGATCATCAGGGGTGCTGGTTGTGGGACCCCAGTTGATCAGACATTGATGCTCTATCCTACGCATGGGGCATCAATGTAAAAGTAGTGGATGGGTTTGTTTCCATGTTGAGATTTTTTTTTTTTTTTTTTAAGCGGTTTTTGTAGCTAAAGCCAGAAATGAATAATAAATGGTAGATGTCTCTTTTTTTAATCCACTCTTGGTTTTGGCTTCAAAAACTGCATCAAAATCTGAAGTTGGAAACCACTTTCATTATTTTTAAAAGGAAAAAGAGGGTGATATGAATCTTAATACAATTAGTTTACTTTATTTTTTAGTCCGCTTAGAGGACTTGAAAACCTGTGATCCTTTGCTTTTTCTATATACTGCAAAACTATGATTGCTCTATTTAACTGCCACTGCCAGTGATTGACAGCAGCGCCTAGGTAGTTAAACATCAGCGACTGGAACAAGCGCTGCTGCTGAAGACTGATGGTGGCTGTATAGCAGCCGGTATATGGCGCAAGCTGAGCCCCCTCCACACATGCAGACCCCAGTACGAACATACAGGTACATGTGTGACACCCCAGGGGTCTGGTTGCCACAGTGATAGAGATGTTATGTCTGAGAGCAGGTGCGAGGTCCTTTGGTCAGGGATCCTGTGCATGCCACACCTCCTGCCCAGTCTTGGGAGGGGAAGAACTTCCCCTATATAAACCCGGGGCTGAAGCAGGGTTAGGAGTCAAGGAGAGTAGAGACAAGAGACAGTCATAGGAAGAAAGAGCTGGAGCTCAGTGGGAGCAGTGTTACAAGGAGTCAGGGGCTGGCAGCTGCAGAGCTCGCCCTGACTGAGAAGCTTTCTTACCGGACCCGGAGTCCGAGGCTGTGGGGACTAACTCCTACCCAGCAGCAGAAGCCGACCGGCAGGGGATTTCAGGTCCTCAGGCCCAGAAACCCGAAGGCACGGTCACACGTGTGGGACCAGCACCGCCATCATGGAGCGGAAGCCAATAGAAGGCCCCGAGTCACCGGCCATACGGGTGAGCACCACACGGTACACTCAGGGACGTGGGCTACTTATATCCGCTTCTAGCAAGGTAGCCAGAAGAGTACAGTCAGTTTGGGAGGCCTACAACTCCACCTGGCCAGGGGAGATCCCATCTGCTCAAGGACTGACCAGGCCCCAATCACTAGCCAGTACTCCGGGAGGGTCTATCTTTGTCACCAGTAAAGACCCTGAACTACACCGTATCGTCTCCGAGTGGTTCCTGCTACCCCCATCATCCACGTCGGCTGCCCTGAGGCCATACCCCTCCCGTTGGGGGTTATACTATCACGCTGCACAATCCTACCACCGGCCTCAGCGGTCTGCCCTGCAGCAGCAGCTCCTTAGCTGTACTCAACGGGTGGCGTAGTCGTCCAACATCTACCGCTGATACATCGCCGCTCAGTTTGACTCCCTGGGCACGGACCGGGTCACCGCCACGAGACTACAACCCTCAACAGATCCGGCTCCGGGTAAGCTCCCGCGTGCGCAACGCAGCGCGACACAGGCCCAGGGGCGCGTCAACTTTTGGCGTAGTCGGCAGGATTTCGTGCCCGCAACCACCGGGTACTGCGTGCCTGAAAAGCAAAGACTGTTCAAACTTACCAGTGGTGAGGTTTCCCGCCATCCGGCGCCATCTTCTGCCTTCTTCCCGCCATCTGCGAAGTTTTCCCGCCATCCGGCGCCATCTTCGGCCTTCTTCCCGCCATCCGTGGAGTTTTCCCGCCATTGGACGCCATCTTGAGGACGCCGCGCGGGAAGAAGAGGGGCGTGGACTTCGAAGCGCGCGAGAACTGAAGCCCCGCCTCACGTCCGGACGTTGCGTAAGGTCCTGGAAGGAGCCCAGCAGACGCCGACGTCACCGGAGCGCGACTGAAGGTCCTCAACCCTGACGATCTACTGCGGAGCCGCGGCCTACGGAACAGGATCATCGCAAGGTAGGCCACGGTCCACTAGGGGGGAGGAAGATGTCGGATACGGAGGAGAGCTTCACTGCCTCAACCCCCGCCAGCGCCACCGCTGCTGCAGTTATGCCCTTCACCATGCCCTATATCCCGGGAGCAGCTTGGCTACCCCAGTACTCAGGGGAGTCACATACCCTGCATGACTTTAGAGAAAAGCTGGATAGCCTCTTCCAGGTGTACCCCCTCACAGAAGAGCAAAAAGTGAGCATCCTGGTGGCCCAACTAACCGGGGCAGCTAAAAGGGAAGTAAAATCCTGGCCACCTGGGAGGAAGACTGTCGCAGGGATACTAACCCGGCTGAAGGATATCTTTGATACCCGCACCTCAGCCGAGATTAAGCTTAGATTCTACGGGTGCAAGCAGCGAGCGCATGAGAGTATAAGGGACTATGCACTAAACCTACAAGAGGCCCTGAGGGCCATTAAGCAGACCGACCCTGATGGAGTGGGAAACGAGGACAGGCTGTTGACCGAACAATTTATAGAGGGACTGTATTGTAATGCCCACCGAACTCAGTTGCGGGCGATGGCCTTACAGGATCCCCATCTGGGCTTTGCACAGTTCAAGGACAGAGCCATCCGGGTGCTCCGAGAACCGGCACCGGGTGGCGTTATGACCCACAGGCGCCCAGCTATTACTTACCACCAGGAGGCGGCGCCCTTGTCGGCAGGGCCTGTGGGAGCTGATGCGCAGGCTTTGGACAATGACCCGGCTCCAGACCTACACCATCAGGTCCAAGAGCTAGCTAAGAGCGTTGCTGCGCTAACCCGAACTGTGCAGTCTTTACAGGTTTCCACCCCAGGGAAGATCCAGCTGGCATCCGGACCGGAGGACATCCCGTGGTATCGACCAAGGAGGATCCCACCGGCCAGAGGAAGACCCAGTGACCGATACAGCGAGGACGGACGACCCATCTGCCGCCGCTGCAATCAACCCGGACATATGGCAAGGTACTGTTCTTTAAACGGGCACAACCTGGGGTAGAGGGCCAACCCCCAGGGAAAAGATCACCAGGCCCATCGAACTGGCGCGACAGATATGTGGGAGGACGTCCAGTCTTGCCTGTGGTACTGGATGGCATTCCCATGAGTGCCCTACTGGACACCGGGTCACAGGTCACCACCATCCCGTACGTGCTCTTTAAGCAGTACTGGAATGACTCGGATATTACCCGCTACCCTGACGACGACTTGAGTATCATCTCCAGCAATGGCCAGCCCGTGCCACAGATCGGATTTAAAGAGGTGACCATCAAAATCGGTAGAGTCGAACTGGCAGCACAGGGACTGATCATTGTAGATATTGACAAACATGAGAGTCACCCAAAAATAACTCTAGGAACTAATGTAATTGAAAATTGTCTTGCAGAGGTGATTTTCCTTTTACAGCAGGTTGCCAAGAACGCCAGCTCCGGCGAGCAGCGGGTGCTCCAGAAAGAGATCCGGGCACTGATGCGACGGCAACAGGTGGAACTCTCCGGCGGTGAGATTGGTAGCGTAAGAATGTGTGACCCTTTTCCTATTGCCATGCCCCCAAAAAGTGAAATGATGATTTGGTGCCGGGCAGCTATTGGTCTGAGAGGTAGGGATTACCAGGCAATGGTAGAACCAGTTTACTCGGACAGTAGGCCCACCATTTTGACAGCACGGGGGGTGGTTGATGTACGCCATGGGAGGGTGCCCGTTCGCATAATAAATATCGGGGAGAGGGAAGTGTATCTGCCCCGGTATGCCACGCTAGCTAAATTATATACCATTAACCAAAATTCTATACAATCTGTGGAACCCTTGCCTCCATCTCACCCGGAGGAAGGTAACGGCTCTAAGAAAAACATGGAGGACTGGTGTCAGCAACTACATCTGGGTACTGACTCCACTCCCGCACACCAGAAACAAGGAGTCTATCGGGTGGTTCAAGAGTACGAGAGAGTGTTCAGTAAACACCCGTTAGACTTCGGGCGAGTCAAGGGGGTAGAACACCACATCCCCACGGGAGACCATCCTCCTATAAAAGAGAGGTATCGACCCGTACCCCCTGCCCACTACCAACACGCCAAGGGGATGCTTAGAGACATGAAGGAGGCTGGGGTGATCAGGGATAGCTGTAGCCCCTGGGCAGCTCCACTAGTCTTAGTCAGAAAAAAAGACAACACCATGAGGATGTGTGTAGATTACCGAAAAATCAACCGTATCACACACAAGGATGCGTACCCCTTACCAAGGATAGAGGAGTCATTGGCTGCTTTAATATCTGCTAACTTCTTCTCTACCTTGGATCTCACTAGCGGGTACTGGCAGGTTCCTGTAGCAGAGGCGGACCGGGAGAAGACCGCATTCACCACCCCGATGGGACTTAGCGAGTTCACCTGCATGCCGTTCGGACTCTGCAACGCACCAGGAACCTTCCAACGACTAATGGAGTGTTGTCTGGGCCACAGAAACTTCGAGACGGTCCTGTTGTACCTGGACGATGTCATCGTATATTCCAAGACGTATGAGGACCACCTGAAACACCTGGCGGAAGTGTTCGAAGCTCTGGCGAGTTACGGCCTAAAGGTGAAACCCTCCAAGTGTCACCTCCTGAAACCAAAGGTGCAGTACCTGGGACACGTGGTGAGCGCTGACGGAGTGGCTCCCGACCCTGATAAGATCACTGCAATTAAGGAATGGCCAAGCCCCTCCAGCGTAAAAGAAGTGCGGCAGTTCCTCGGGTTGGTAGGCTACTACCGAAGGTTTATTCCCGGTTTCACCAAAAAGGCAGCACCTATGCAGGACCTCCTGATAGGCCAGTCCCGGAAGGCCAAGAACCAGAAGCCGCCCTTCAAATGGGAGGAGCTGGAAGAAGAGTCCTTCCGCCAGCTGAAGATGGCCCTCACGGGGGACGAAATCCTGGCGTACCCGGATTATAGCCAGCCCTTTATCCTCTACACCGACGCCAGTAACATCGGGCTAGGAGCCGTACTGTCCCAGATCCAGCAGGGGAAGGAACGAGTAATCGCCTACGCCAGCCGAAAACTGCGACCCACCTAAAGGAACCCCGAGAATTACAGCTCATTTAAGCTAGAGTTCCTGGCCGTAGTATGGGCAGTCACCGAGCGCTTTAAGCATTACCTCGCTTCTTCCCGGTTCACCGTGTACACGGATAACAACCCGTTGACACACCTGGACACGGCAAGACTCGGTGCCCTGGAGCAGAGGTGGATGGCCCGTCTGTCCAACTACGAGTTCACAATCAAATACCGGGCCGGACGCTCCAATACCAACGCGGATGCCCTGTCCAGGATGCCCAACCTGCCGGACGAAGGAGAAGATCCGGAGGGACTGGAAGAAGTTGAACTCCCTGCGTTCCACCGTCATGGGACTATCCAGTATTCCCACCGGGTAAGGAGTAAGCAGGCTGCTACGTTGAACCCCTTACCTCACTACAACTGGGCGGAAACGCAAGACAGCGACCCTGCCGTCCGACTGGTGAAGGAGATGCTGACTCGCCCGGAGGCTTGCCTTGAACCAGACGCTCCGGAGGAAGCCAAACAACTATGGGCAGAGAAGAGTCGACTGTTCCTTTACAAGGGGAAGTTGTGCCGCAGAATGGTTAACTCCCGGACGCATGAACTACTCTGGCAAGTAGTGGTGCCACGAAGAGACGCAGCCATGGTGATGGAGGCATACCACGACGGAGCTGGACACTTCGGGTGGAAGAAGCTGGAGTTCCTGCTGCGCGAGCGATTCCACTGGGTAGGCATGAGGGGAACCATTGAGAAGTGGTGCAGAGACTGTGGCCCGTGCAACCTGAGAAGGAAGGACCGTGCCAGCCAGAAGACTCCCCTGCAGTCCATCGTCACCCGGCAACCGTTGGAACTGGTAGCCTTGGATCATGTAAAACTGACCCCAAGCAGAAGTGGCTACGTCTACGCGTTAACCATCGTGGATCATTACTCCCGGTTCTTGGTTGTCGTCCCCGTCAAGGACTTAACGGCTCAAACAGCAGCTAGAGCCTTCCAGCAGCACTTTTGCCGTCCACACGGGTACCCGGACCAAGTGCTGACGGACCAGGGACCTGCCTTTGAAGCGGAGGTCTTCCAGGAATTCTGCAATCTGTATGGCTGCCGGAAGATAAGGACGACACCCTACCATCCGCAAACTAATGGACTTTGTGAGAAAATGAACCAGGTGGTAATGGATCTTTTAAAAACGTTGCCCCTGGAAGAACGCAGTCTGTGGCCTGAGAAGTTGCCCGATCTGGTGGACCTATACAACCACATCCCGGTAGGTTCCACCAACTGTACCCCGGCTTACCTAATGAGGGCAAGACCTGGTAAGTTACCTGTTGACCTGGAAATGGGAGTCCTGACACCCGAGGACACTTCACCAGAAACAGACTGGGACACGGAGAGGCAGCAGCAGTACCGGAGAGTACAGGAGAGCGTGGAGCGAAGTCTCTGTCAGGCTAGGGAAAGACAAGAGAAAACTTACAACCAGTATGCTCCCGCTGTTCCCCTGGTACCCGGAGAGCAGGTCTTGAAGAGGAAGAGACGGCTCCACAAGTTGGACGACCAGTGGGAAAAGGACCCGTACACCGTACTGCCCTCAAGCCACGAGAACCCGAAGGTTTGTACCATCAGTAAAGACGGAGGGGAAACCACAGTTATTGTATCCCGGGACCACCTGAAGAAGTGTCCCGAACAACTGAGGAACCCTGAAGAGGAACAAGAAGACCATCGACCCGTAGAGGAAAGGGAAGATATGGTTAGTACTGTGCTCGGGGACTTCCCTCGGTCTTGGACTCAAGTCAATGGTGCAGTTGTGGTACCCGTACTCACCTTCCTCCAACCAGCATCCCAAGCACCTACGGAGCAACAGGTAGAGCTGGAAGAACAGCCGGTCCAGGAGGCAGAAGACCCCACACCCGCAGACCAGGAGGATCAACCCTCTGCTTGCAGTGAGCCTGCCATATCCCTAGTGAGCCAAAGAGCCGGTAGACAGCTGCCCAGTTTACCCTTGACAGCTCCTACACCCTGTAGTTCAGGGCTAGGCAGTCAGCTCCGTAGGTCTACTAGGGCCACTAGAGGCCAGTTACCCGCACGGTGGAGGATTTGAAGTGTATAAATTGTTTTATTTATGTTTACCTGTGTATTGTTGCTTGTGTATAATTTTGTGTTTCTAGTTATTTGTAGGAGTCCTTGGTGGATTTACCGGGAATCCTGTGTACATAGTTGGAGCGTAACCCAGGACGGACTAAAGACTGTTAAGGACTCGGGGTAGGACAGACCCCCTACCTGGTTACGTCTCCCTGTTTTGGTGAAATGGACACCTTGCTTTTCTTCAAAGACTGCACCCGGTTGCGGACACGCCGTAACCATCTTATGTGTTTTTCTTATTGTATTGTTATTATTATACCTTGTTATGTTTTTCTAAAAATATGTTTAGTCCCGGAGTACTAAATTTCACTAGGGGGGAATGTGACACCCCAGGGGTCTGGTTGCCACAGTGATAGAGATGTTATGTCTGAGAGCAGGTGGGAGGTCCTTTGGTCAGGGATCCTGTGCATGCCACACCTCCTGCCCAGTCTTGGGAGGGGAAGAACTTCCCCTATATAAACCCGGGGCTGAAGCAGGGTTAGGAGTCAAGGAGAGTAGAGACAAGAGACAGTCATAGGAAGAAAGAGCTGGAGCTCAGTGGGAGCAGTGTTACAAGGAGTCAGGGGCTGGCAGCTGCAGAGCTCGCCCTGACTGAGAAGCTTTCTTACCGGACATGGAGTCCGAGGCTGTGGGGACTAACTCCTACCCAGCAGCAGAAGCCGACCGGCAGGGGATTTCAGGTCCTCAGGCCCAGAAACCCGAAGGCACGGTCACACGTGTGGGACCAGCACCGCCATCGTGGAGCGGAAGCCAATAGAAGGCCCCGAGTCACCGGCCATACGGGTGAGCACCACACGGTACACTCAGGGACGTGGGCTACTTATATCCGCTTCTAGCAAGGTAGCCAGAAGAGTACAGTCAGTTTGGGAGGCCTACAACTCCGCCTGGCCAGGGGAGATCCCATCTGCTCAAGGACTAACCAGGCCCCAATCACTAGCCAGTACTCCGGGAGGGTCTATCTTTGTCACCAGTAAAGACCCTGAACTACACCGTACCGTCTCCGAGTGGTTCCTGCTACCCCCATCATCCACGTCGGCTGCCCTGAGGCCATACCCCTCCCGTTGGGGGTTATTCTATCACGCTGCACAATCCTACCACCGGCCTCAGCGGTCTGCCCTGCAGCAGCAGCTCCTTAGCTGTACTCAACGGGTGGCGTAGTCGTCCAACATCTACCGCTGATACATCGCCGCTCAGTTTGACTCCCTGGGCACGGACCGGGTCACCGCCACGAGACTACAACCCTCAACAGATCCGGCTCCGGGTAAGCTCCCGCGTGCGCAACGCAGCGCGACACAGGCCCAGGGGCGCGTCACATGCATTTGCTCCAGAGTTGTAAAGAGCCATGCCACATGACTTGGGCTATAAAGCCAAACCAGGACCCTCTATTTGTGTACAGCCATTTTGGGCTGCTTGTACCTCATCAACCAAAAGTAGGAGACTGGATTATAGAAATGTTCACATTCATAACACTTATTGCTGTTTTCTTTATCAGTTGCAAATGAGAATTCCCCTGAACATGCTCTGAGGCCATGTTTCCTATCCACATTTGCACTTTCCACTGACCAGGGAAGCAAGCTGGGACTCTCCAAAAACAAAAGCATCATATGTTACTACAACACGTATCAGGTAGGTAAGGCTGTAGACCCAGGACGGCTTTGTGAGCATCAGGTGTGATTATCACGATCGGTGGTGGTGATGGACATGCTCATCCCAACCAGATTCAAGTGGTATCATCTGGTTTAGAGTTTTTTGGGGGCAGGTATTTTCGGGCAGGTCTGTCTGACCTGCTATACAGTTGGCTTTAGATATGTAGATTGTAAATATTTTCCAAAGTTCTCAAAGAGATTGTCCCAAATCAGAAAATCGTGATCCCTGGGTGCAGTTTGTTATAAAACGATTGTAAAATTGTCTGGTGTAAGCCACCCTCTTCCGGTCCGGTGCTGAGCCTCTCCGGCTGCTCCATGTGTCCAGTATTACCTGCGGGGCCGATGTCACATCAGCAGCTTGGCAGCCAGTCAGTGAGCACAGGTGTTTTGAGTGGGGTGTTATGTCTACACCGCCAAGCCACTGAGCTCTCTGATTTGCTGGTGTGCTGTCGACATGACGTCAGCGCTGCAGCCCATATCCGTTACCGAGAGCTATGGTGGAGACTCAGCCCTGCACCTGGGGAGGGGGAGTAAAGCGTGGGGTCCAAGAACAAGCTAAACCCTGATGAAACACTTTGTTTTAATTCCATTTGTTATGAGGATTGTGTGTAAAGTGCCGGTGTTAATAGACATATTAATATGCCCATCCTCCTTTTAGAATTGCTGTTTCAGTCCTCATTGCACTGATATTAACCGGATCTCACTGTGTTTTCTTTGTGGTCCACAAGTCACTTTCTCCATGCATACCTCACATTACGGTTCATAGGGATCCATTGGAAGTGTTTTCCATGTTCATTGTACAGTAAAGCATCATTTACACAATAGAAAACGCCTTTAAGCAGCATGGAAATATGGAGATTATAAGTATCACTTCATTTCTATTGTCTGTAAGTCATTGATTTGTGTTTCAGGTTGTCCAGTTTAACAGATTGCCGTTGGTTGTGAGCTTCATAGCTAGCAGCAATGCCAATACAGGTAGGCGTTCTTCTGTATTATTTACATTGTATTTACATGTCTAGCCCGATAAAAGGTGCAGTGTACAGTACAGACCAAAAGTTTGGACACACCTTCTCATTTAAAGATTTTTCTGTATTTTCATGACTTTGAAAATTGTACATTCACACTGAAGGCGTCAAAACTATGAATTAACACATGTGGAATTATATACTTACTAGATGGTGGCCCGATTCTAACGCATCGGGTATTCTAGAATATGTATGCGGCCGACCGGGCGCAATTAGCAGAGCGGTGTTTAAATTTGGCGCCAAAATCGCTGATTGGTCGCGTTTGGCAACCGCGACCAATCAGCAAAGCGGTGTTTAAATTTGGCGGCAATATCGGAGGTTGGTCGCGGGCGGCGGCCGCGACCAATCAGCGAACCGTGTTAGTGAGAACTGGAGAGCGTGTTTAAATTTGGCACCAAAATCGCTGATTAGTCGCGACCAATCAGCAGAGCGGTTTTTAAATTTGGCGCCAATACTGCTGATTGGTCGCGACCGCCGACCAATCAGCAGAGCGATGCAGAGCGTTGTTTAAATTTGGCGCCAAAATCGCTGATTGGTCGCGGATGGCGGCCGCAACCAATCAGCAGAGCGGTGTTTAAATTTGGCACCAATCTCGCTGATTGGTCGCGGCTGGCGGCCGCAACCAATCAGCAAAGCGGTGTTTAAATTTTGGGCCAAAATCGCTGATTGGTCGCGGGCGGCGGTCGCGACCAATCGGCGAACCGTGTTAGTGAGGACTGGAGAGCGTGTTTACATTTGGCACCAAAATCACTGATTAGTCGCGACCGCGACCAATCAGCAAAGAGGTGTTTAAATTTGGCGACAATACTGCTGATTGGTCGCGGCCGGCGACCGCGACCAATCAGCAGAGCGATGCAGAGTGGGGTTTAAATTTGGCGCCAAAATCGCTGATTAGTCGTGGCTGACGGCTGCGACCAATCAGCAGAGGGTTGTTTAAATTTGGCGCCAAAATCGCTGATTGGTCGCGGCCGGTGGCCTCAACCAATCAGCAGAGCGGTGTTTAAAATTGTCGCCAATCTCGCTGATTGTTCGCGGCTGGCGGCCGCGACCAATCAGCAGAGCGGGGTTTAAATTTGGCACCAATAATGCTGATGGGTCGCGGCCGGCGACCGCGACCAATCAGCAGAGCGGGGTTTAAATTTGGCCCCAATACTGCTAATGGGTCGCGGCAAGCGACTGCGACCAATCAGCAGAGCGTTGTTTAAATTTGGCACAAAAAACGAAGATTGGTCGCGGCCGGTGGTTGCGACCAATCAGCAGAGTGAGGTTTAAATTTGGCGCCAATACTGCTGACTGGTCACGACCGACAACCGTGACCAATCAGCAGAGCGGTGTTTAAATTTTGCGCCAATACTGCTGATTGATCTCGGCCAGTGACCGAGATCAATCAGCAGAGCGTTGCTTAAATTTGGCGCCAATCTCGTTGATTGGTCGCGGACTCCAGCTGACGTTGGGCGTGACCAATCACTGATTGGGCGCCACATTTAAATAGCGTCCGCGACCAATCAGCACAGCGGTGTTTAAATGTGGAGCCAAGATCGGTGATTGGTCGCGGACGATATTTAAATTTGGCGCCCAAACCGGTGATTGGTCGCGGGCAGCGCCAGCGACCAATCAGCGATTTTAAACACAAATGTCCGGACCTTTGTAACACCATGCAGATACTGTGGGGACATCAGCGGCTAGGGTGTGAAGGGAAGACAGGGGAGCGGCGCTACGGGTCCGGATACTTCTGCTCCGAGCGCCCGCTCATGTCCCGGGTTCTCGGAGCGGAAGTACCCGCACAGGCAGCGCCGCTGACATCCAATTGGTCGCGGCCGCTATTTAAATCTGCAGCACAAATCGGTGATTGGTCGCTGTCTTGGCCCGCGACCAATCACTGATTTTGGTGCCAAAGTTAAACACTATTGTGCTCATTGGTCGCGGCCGCTGAACGCGACCAATCACCGATTTGGGCGCCAAATTTAAACATCGGCCGCGACCAATCACCGATCTTGGCTCCACATTTAAACACCGCTGTGCTGATTGGTCGCGGCCGATATTTAAATTTGGCGCCCAAATCGGTGATTGGTCGCGGGCAGCGAAAAAGTGAAAAAGTGAAAAAATAAACACTTTTTCATTTTTATGAATCAATTTGTGAAGCACCTGGGGTTCCAAGTGCTCACTATGCATCTAGATAGGTGCCTTGGGGGGTCTAGTTTCCAAAATGGGGTCACTTGTGGGGGAGCTCCAATGTTTGGGCACACAGGGACTCTCCAAATGCAACATGGTATCCGCTAACAAATTGAATGGAAAATCGGCTCAAATTGTTAGCGGACACCACGTTGCGTTTGGAGAGCCCCTCTGTGCCCAAACTTTGGAGCTCCCCCACAAGTGACCCCATTTTGGAAACTAGACCCCCCAAGGCACCTTTCTAGATGCATAGTGAGCACTTGGAACCCCCAGGTGCTTCACAAATTGATTCGTAAAAATGAAAAAGTGAAAAAATAAACACTTTTTCATTTTTATGAATCAATTTGTGAAGCACCTGGGGTTCCAAGTGCTCACTATGCATCTAGATAGGTGCCTTGGGGGGTCTAGTTTCCAAAATGGGGTCACTTGTGGGGGAGCTCCAAAGTTTGGGCACACAGGGGCTCTCCAAACGCAACATGGTGTCCGCTAACAATTTGAGCCGACAATTTGTTAGCGGATATCATGTTGCATTTGGAGAGTCCCTGTGTGCCCAAACATTGGAGCTCCCCCACAAGTGACCCCATTTTGGAAACTAGACCCCCCAAGGCACCTATCTAGATGCATAGTGAGCACTTGGAACCCCCAGGTGCTTCACAAATTGATTCGTAAAAATGAAAAAGTGAAAAAAAAAACACTTTTTCATTTTTATGAATCAATTTGTGAAGCACATGGGGGTTCCAAGTGCTCACTATGCATCTAGATAGGTGCCTTGGGGGGTCTAGTTTCCAAAATGGGGTCACTTGTCGGGGAGCTCCAAAGTTTGGGCACACAGGGGCTCTCCAAACGCAACATGGTGTCCGCTAACAATTTGAGCCGACAATTTGTTAGCGGATATCATGTTGCATTTGGAGAGTCCCTGTGTGCCCAAACTTTGGAGCTCCCCCACAAGTGACCCCATTTTGGAAACTAGACCCCCCAAGGCACCTATCTAGATGCATAGTGAGCACTTGGAACCCCCAGGTGCTTCACAAATTGATTTGTAAAAATGAAAAAGTGAAAAAAAAAACACTTTTTCATTTTTATGAATCAATTTGTGAAGCACCTGGGGGTTCCAAGTGCTCACTATGCATCTAGATAGGTGCCTTGGGGGGTCTAGTTTCCAAATGGGGTCACTTGTGGGGGAGCTCCAAAGTTTGGGCACACAGGGGCTCTCCAAACGCAACATGGCGTCCGCTAACAATTTGAGCCGATTTTCCATTCAATTTGTTAGCGGACACCATGTCGCGTTTGGAGAGCCCGTGATGTGCCTAAACAGTGGAGCTCCCCCACAAGTGTCCCCATTTTGGAAACTATACCCCTCAAGGATTTTATTAAGGTGTATAGTGAACATTTTGAACCCAGAGGTACTGCACAGAATTTGTTTACATTAGGTCATCATAATGAATAAGTTGTCATTATTCTTGAGCGCAAGTGCTCGCTACTTGAGTTTGCATCGGGTACTCAGGTATGCACCATGTACAGCGTGTGCTCGAGTGACATGCTCGAGTCCCTGCTCCGCATGTTTCACGGTTATTAGACACCCAAAAAAAAACATGCGGGGATCGCTCGTGCATGGCAGGCAATCCCCGTAAAGTTTTTTTGGCCGCGAAGCATATGGGGCAGAGACTCGAGCATGTCACTAAAATACCCACGATACTCAACGCATACCAGAGCACCCGATGCAAACTCAAGTAGCGAGCACTTGCGCTCAACACTAGTCGCCATATCGTCATCTTTTTTTCTTACTTTTGAAAAAAATCCCAACCCCAGCCCTAACCCTAGCACAACCCTAACCATAGCACAACCCTAGCCCCAGCACAACCCTAGCCCCAGCACAACCCTAGCCCCAGCACAGCCCTAGCCCCAAACCCAGCCCTAACCCTAGCCCAATCCTAACCCAAGAGTTTATTTTTGACGCCGTTCCTTGTGCGGTATAAGTGATTAGACGACTTTATTCTTCGGGTCGGTGTGATTACAGCAATGGCAGAATCATATGGGGTTTTTATGACTGACAGCTGTCACACACTAAAAGACGCATTTTTTTGTAAAATCTAGTTTTTGCATCGCCATATTTTGAGAGCTATAATTTTTCCAGATTTTGGCAGACAGTCATGTGACGGCTCGTTTTTTGCGGGATGACTTGACGTTGTTATTGGTGCCATTTTCAGGCACGAGACATTTTTTGATCGCTTTCTATTCCGATTTTTGGGAGGCAGAATAAACAAAAACCAACAATTCAGGAATTGTTTTTTTTTTTTTTTTTTTTATTCTGTTCCGCGTGTGGTAAAACTGATGAGGTAGCTTTATTCTTCGGGTCAGTACGTTTACAGCGGTACCACATTTGTATCATTTTTCTATGTTTTGGCACTTATACACAATAAAAGCTATTTTATAGAAAAAAATATTTTTTAGCATCGCTTTATTCTGAGAGCTATAACTTTTTTATTTTTCGGCTGATGGAGCTGTATGGCGGCTTGTTTTTTGCGGGACAAGATGACGTTTTCAGCGGTACCATTTTTATTTATATGCGTCTTTTTGATCGCGTGTTATTCAACTTTTTGTTTGGCGGTATGGTGATAAAGCATTGTTTTTTGCTTCGTTTTTTTATTTATTTTTTTTACCGTGTTCACTGAAGGGGTTAACTAGTGGGACAGTTTTATAGGTCAGGTTGTTCCGGACGCGGCGATACCAAATATGTGTACTTTTATTGTTTTTTTTTGTTTTTTTTTATAATAATATTTATTGATGGGTACATTATATTTTTATTTTTGGTGGATTATTTTTTTTATTTTTTTTTTATATTTTTGCAATTTTTTTTTTTCCACTTTCAGACAGTTTATACACTTTATTACTTTGTCCCACTCTGGGACTTTCACTTTTTTTTCTCTGATCGCCTGCATGGCACAGGAATGGAGCACCATCCCTATGCCATGCAGGCTATCAGCGGTGCACAGTGTGAAGATTGTTTGGAGATGCACTGCGCATGTCCAAACAATCTTCCTGCTGTCTGGTGACCCGGATGTTGTCATGACGACATCGGGTCGTCATGGCAACACCCGGGAAGCCTTTGCAGACTGCGCTGGAAGCCGGAAGAGGAGGTGAGTATCGGCGATCACCTCCCCTTGCCCCCGCAATGCCGCGATCGGCTGCGATCGACTTCGATCGCAGCATCGCGGGGGTTAATGTGCTGGGAGCGGTGCAGGACCGCTCCCTGCACATAGTACCGGGTGTCAGCTGTGACAATCAGCTGACACCCGGCGGCGATCGCGCCCGCACAGCCTGTGTGCGCGCGCGATCGCCATGACGTACTAATACAGGTCTGGCTCTTAAGTCCCAGGGCACAGACGCGTATTAGTACGTCAGATGTTGTTAAGGGGTTAACGTCAAAAAAGTGCTCTGGTCTCCAATTCTCAACACTAGTCCTGGCAGATCCACTTCCAACTTGTGCCCGCTTTCCTGGACTATAATACGGGTGTCCTATTCTTCAGAGGATAGCACGCCCATCATTCAGCTGAGTGGAAGCAATGGATCTAAATTGACTCTCACATCAAACATTTGCTTAAAATCTGTCTGGTGAAAACAAGTAACCGCCTATGCACAAGGTAGCTGATAACTGATTGATTGGTGGAGGTATGACCACTGCAACCTGCACCGATTGGTAAAAGGGGGCACTTTCATGCCCATTAGAAAGATGGTTGACCGCTGCTCTACTCATTCCCTGTGGGCTGTGGAATGCTGCATTCGGCTTTTTCTGGCCGCCCCATAGAGAACGAATGGTCCTGCAATCAGGCATGTGCACTGCTGATGAACTTTAATGAGGATAAAAGTACCCTGCTGGGGATAAAAATTTCTTGATTTGCCCCCACTAATCAATAAGTGATAACTCGTCTTTGGAGAATCCCTTTAGCCAAAATGTATTGGCTTCATGTGTGCTCTGAATGGAAGCCACTACAATAGTAATTACACTGCACAACAAATGCCATCAATAACCGGTCTCAGACGCATCCAGCACTATGTCTACCATATTGTCCACCTGAACTAAGATTACACAGTGGGCTAGTCATCACTGACCAGTTATCAGCCACTAACAAATGTCACAACTGGCTCTACATAGTCAAGTTTTAGTTCTATCTGCATAATATTAGTTTCATTTTGTAATGAGGATTAAAGTTCCTTCTGCTTCCAAACAGTGCGACACGACCTCCACGATCAGTAAGTTACAGAACTTGTCTTCACTCAATATCCCCTTTAAGCAGTTGGACAAAGAGCAGTTCCCAGAACAGGTTCCTCTCATTTCTACCGTTTGATGCAGTTTTATGCCGGATGATGGAAAGTTTCAGGTTCCCACTTTCTGCCCTGAAATCGGAGTACACATATTGTCTACAGCAGCTTGTAGTCTGCCAACAGCTGGAATATACATAGAAATATGGACTTCTGCAGTCAATTTTCACTATTTATTCATATATATATATATTTTTTTAGGTCTAATCCTTAGTTTGGAAAAAGAACTTGGCCCCTTGTTTGAAGAGCTTCGACAAGTGGTGGAGAATTCTTCATCTGCGTTGTCCTCAAAAGAAGTCATGAACTTTTGGTGTGGGGAAAAAAAAAAGGTTGCCATTTCCAAAGCAATGAAACACTTTGTACTTGTAGTTCTGCCAGTGCACTGAGTAATATTCCTCTCTGCTAGAGAAATGAAGGAGAACTGCTGGATTTCTAGGGGGCATCAGCCCTAACATTTCACATTCCCCCTAAGTGAAGGAGCTTATCCGCTGCAGAGATGGATCCAGTTGTGGTTACACTGGGCAATTAACCAACAAATTCCCTGCAGATAACCATTGTATTAACACAGTAAGAGGCGTAGATTTGTATCGGTCGTATTCTCTGTTGCTTTTCTATCTGGAACCACATTAAATTGTAACTTGCTGATATTAAACCTAGGACATTGTGTGCACAGAGCCAATGATGACGTGTGAGTGTCTCAGTGACATCTGCAGATCTTTGTAGCTGGTTTCATAGCGGCTTAAAATGACATTGGTCTGCACTGACGGGTAAAATCCAGAAGCAGAATACTGCTAGAATGGTTTGCTCTCTAGCTCCCCCTGTTGTTAGTCCTCCTCATGGTCACTATGGAGGACGACTGATCAGAGTGAAGCTGCCATCCACCTTCCAAACCACAAATTCTTACCAACACATTAGACTATAATAGCTAGCTATCTTCAGTGAACTTTCAACCTAGAACGGAGCAGAGCAGTGGCAATGGGGAAAGTCAGATACCTGTAATAATAAACCTCTCGCCACTAGATGGCAGCATAGGACCATTGTAAAAAGTTATTTTCTGCAACTATTAAGCTTGCCTATAGAATATAATGCACTTACCACTGTCTCTTGAGGAACCGAGGCTTGTAGCCTTAAGATTTTTACCTACAAGATTAACAGAAAAAATATTCCAGATGTAATTGTGTGTGGAACTCATTCTGCTTATGATGCAGTTTTTCAGCTCCCATTACTAGGACTGACACTGGTCTGAGGACGCTCCTGATTGTGGAAAGGAGTAAGCTCCTTCCAATATAAAGTGATGTGCGGCCGCTGCTTTTGGGGGAAAGCTGCTCTTTTGTCAGCGGCATCAAGATTTTCTAACTGTTCATGGGAGGAGAATCACCGATTTGTTAGTGCCACGTTAAACTGGGGTCTTTTGCGGTCAATGTATAATTAAAGTGACCCTACTGTGTAACTTTCTTCTGACATATCGCCATATCATTTGTGGGACTTAGTGAGTTTGAGACTCGTATGGAAGGTTATAATAAGCGATGCTGAAGCATTGGAATAGAAATGACGGCATTTGACACATTAACTGTTTTTACATCTTGCAATACAATTTAACTTTAAAAAATAATAAATAAAACTAATGCCTTGATTGCAGTTTTTGTGCTACTTGAAGTTGTGAAAAAATTTGGCAACTTTTGTCATTCTTAGACCATTACTGGCCGGCTTCACCAGCTTTTCCAAAAGTGGGTGGAACTTGGACTGGTCGTGAGCGTGCAAACCCGACAAATTCACCATGAAAGGAGCCACAAAGTAGTGTCAATTACTACAGCCATCTACACCAGCTCAGGGCTACTGGATATGTCTTGGGGTGGCGTACGGCTCCTAATTCATTAAGAATAGCAACTTACTCCAGGGCGCTCATTATTAACATTGATGTACAAAAGGCCAGTCTTAATGAATCAGGGCCTTTATCTTTAATAGGTTGAGAATGACCATTGAATTTATAATTCATCTTAATGCACACTATATAGTATTACATTAAACCAGAGTCGTATATGATTATTTCATTTTCTGTACAACTTTGGTTAATATTTTGTATACGAATAAATTTGGCAAATCCTAACAGTATACTTCCTAAAGAATGTCCAAAACCTGAGACAGAAACAAAATGCACATATACCCTGCTGTGAGTAAAAGCAATAGTGCATAGAAATAACATGGAGTACTTGGTAAAAAAGCGTAAAAGCTATCCCACCAGCGTTAAGGTGTACCCAAAGCGGGATGGTCCTAACCTCTAGTATTAAAACCTTACCATGTGTCAGTGACGTCAATGTGAATAAGGGACTAAATGGCCTTCTTCCTGAATAGTTGGTAAACATTAAAAACATTAAAATACCTGGGACTGTAAAGGACTCTGTGGCTTCTATGGCGGCTTGTTTCCTCGCTGATTGATAAATTCTTCATTTCATTCTTCAATGATCTTGTTCTGAGGGGAGTTTGTAGCTGTTTTTGTTGTTACTGAGCTTCTCTGGCAGACCATAGCACTCCTTGTATTATATGGACACTTGGACAGTCATTCATCTGAATTGCTGATTTCTAATACAAAAACAATATATTGTTTACTGCTTTCTCAGCAAGATAAGCTTTGATTAGACATCTCTTTTTAGATTTGCAGGGCTGCCACCGGCAAGTTCAGGGCCCCATACTGGCAAATTTTTCAGGCCTCCTTGAGACTGTGCCCATGCTCCACCCCCAGCCAAGCCTCAACACCGCCCACTGCCCAGGCACCACCCCCAGCCTAGCCTCAACACTGCCCACTGCCCAGGTTCCACCCCCAGCCTAGCCTCAACTCCTCCCACTGCCCAGGCTCCACCCCCAGCCTAGCCTCAACACTGCCCACTGCCCAGGCTCCACCCCCAGCCTAGCCTCAACACCGCCTGCTGCCCAGGCTCCACCCCCAGCCTAGCCTAAACACCTCCCACTGCCCAGGCTCCACCCACAGCCTAGCCTCAACACCTCCCACTGCCCAGGCTCCACCCCCAGCCTAGCCTCAACACCTCCCACTCTTGGAAAAACTCCACTTCTGCGCCACATCTTCACCAATCGCACATTAACAGTTCCCATTGAACACCATATCACACACATAGCCATCAGCTTTTGTTTTGACCAAAAGATTGTTTTAAGCCTGCCACCACAACAAGGGTAGACTCCTTTGGCAGTAACCTACTCTTCCTTAACTTATTAAAAATTTGTTAAAATATCCAATACTCTTTTTAGGCATTTTTATTTGTTTTTCTTTAAGGGAATTCGTCACATACTGTATATACTTGAGTATAAGCCAAGTTTATCAGCACATTTTTTGTGCCGCTGCTCCTGCTGATGGTGCTTGCTACTAAAGAGAATGCATATTTGCTCCTTTCCATGCACATAATCCCGACGTGGAGAGGAGTGAATATGCCGGCAGCTCACATCAGTGTCTGAGAGCGCATGGCAGTGACGCCATGCGCTGCTCAGATGCTGACATGAGCTGCAGCAGAACAGGATGCAGCGCTGGAGCATAGGTGAGGAAGGAAGGTGAGTATATGTGTTTATTTTTTTGTGTGTGCAGTCATGTGGCCGTACATACCAGGATTGGGGGATGAACAGGCCATGCATACCAGGATTGGGGGATGAGGAGGCCATGCATACCAGGATTGGGGGTTAGGAGGCCATGCATACCAGGATTGGGGGATGAGTTGTACCATACATACCAGAATTGGGGGATGAGGGGGGGGAACATGCATACCACGATTGGGGATGAGGGGGCCATGCATACCAGGATTGGGGATGAGGGAGCAATGCGTACCAGGATGGGGAAATTTACCAGTAGCTGCTGCATTTCCCACCCTAGGCTTATACTCGAGTCAATACGTTTTCCCAGTTTTTTGTGGTAAAATTAGGTACCTCGGTTTATACTCTAGCATATATGGTACATTTTTTAAAATGACCAATAGTACCATATATAAGGGAAAAATACCGGCACACCATGGCCAGACCACATATTACCACCACATAGTGACCGAACAATACCACATACAAGGGACAAATACCGCCACACTATGACCAGACTACATATTGGCACTAGTGACATTATACACAAGAGCTCTGTATATAGTGTCAGTGTACAGGTAATACAGGGATCACTGATGACATTATACTCAGGAGCTCTGTATATAGTGTCAGTGTACAGGTAATACAGTAACTCACCGCTGACAACATACACAGGAGCTCTGTACATACAGTGGGGAAAATAAGTATTTGATACACTACCGATTTTGCAAGTTTTCCCACCTACAAAGAATGGAGAGGTCTGTAATTTTTATCGTAGGTACACTTCAACTCTGAGAGACAGAATCTAAAGATAAGAACCAGAAACTCATATTGTATGATTTTTAAATAAATTGCATGAAATAAGTTTTTGATCACCTACCAACCAGCAAGAATTCTGGCTCTCACAGGCCTGTTAGTTTTTCTTTAAGAAGCCTTCCTACTCTGCACTCATTACCTGTTTTAATTGCACCTGTTTGCACTCATTACCTGTATAAAAGACACCTGTCCACACAATCACACTCCAACCTCTCCACCATGGCCAAGATCAAAGAACTGTCTAAGGACACCAGGGACAAAATTGTAGACCTGCACAATGCTGGGATGGGCTAAAGGACAATAGGCAAGCAACTTGTTAAGAAGGCAACAATTGTTGGCACAATTAATAATATTTTTTTTATTTATATAGCGTCAACATATTCCGCAGTACTTTACAATTCAGACACATTATCAGCACTGTCCCCATCGGGGCTCACAATCTAAATTCCCTATCAGTATGTCTTTGGCGGGTGGGAGGAAACCCACACAAACAGGGAGAACATACCAACCCCTTGCAGATGTTGTCCTTGGTGGGATTTGAACCCAGGACCCCAGTGCTGCAGGGCTGCAATCCTAACCACTGACCCACTGTGCTGCATTTTATTTGAAAATGGAAGAAACATAAGATGACTGTCTATCTTCCCATGTAGTTCTGGGGCTACATGCAAGATCTTGCCTTGTGGGTTACAGATGATTCAGAGAAAGGTCAGGAATCAGCCCAGAACTACATGGGAGGACCTGATCAATGATGTGAAGAGAGCTGGAACCACAGTCTCAAACATTACCATTAGTAACACACTATGCCGTCATGGATTAAAATCCTGCAGGCCACGCAAGGTCCCCCTGCTCACGCCAGCACGTCAATGCCCATTAGAAGTTTGCCGATAATCCAGAGGAAGTATGGGAGAAGGTCATGTGGTCAAAGGAGACCAAAATAGAACTTTTTGGTATCAACTCCACTTGCCGTGTTTGGAGGAAGAACACCGCCCTAACCGTGAAGCATGGTGGGGGAAACATCATACTTTGGGGGTGCTTTTCTGCAAAGGGGACAGGACGACTGCACCGTATTGAAGAGAGGATGGATGGGGTCATGTATCGCTAAATTTTGGCCAACAACCTCCTTCCCTCAGTAATAGCACTGAAGATAGGTCGTGGCTGGGTCTTCCATCATGACAATGACTCGAAACACACAGCCAGGGCAACTAAGGAGTGGCTCCATAAGAAGCATTTCAAGGTTAGGGAGTTTCCTAGCCAGTCTCCAAACCTGAACCCAATAGAAAATCTTTGGAGGGAGCTGAAACTCAACATTGTCCAGTGACAGCCCCGAAACCTGAAAGATCTGAAGAAGATCTGTATGGAGAAGTGGGCCAAAATCCCTGCTGCAGTGTGTACAAATGTGGTGAAGAACTACAGGAAACGTCTGACCTCTGCAATTGCAAACAAAGGTTTCTGTTTTTCTATTGTATCAAATACTTATTCCATGCAATAAAATGCTAATTAATTATGTACTAATCAATAAAAATTACAGACCTCTCCATTCTTTGTAGGTGGAAAAACTTGCAAAATTGGCAGTGTATCAAATACGTATTTTCCCCACTGTAGTGTCAGTGTACAGATAATATAGTGATCACCAGTGACATTATACACAGGAGCTCTGTATATAGTGTCAGTATACAGGTAATACAGTGATCATCAGTGACATTATACACAGGAGCTCTGTATATAGTGTCATTGTACAGGTAATACAGTGATCACCAGTGCCATTATACACAGGAGCTCTGTATATAGTGTCAGTGTACAGGTAATACAGTGATCACCAGTGACATTATACACAGGAGCTCTATATATAGTGTCAGTGTACAGGTAATACAGTGATCATTAGTGACATTATACACAGGGGCTCTGTATATAGTGTCAGTGTACAGGTAATACAGGGATCACCAGTGCCATTATACACAGGAGCTCTGTATATAGTGTCAGTATACAGGTAATACAGTGATCACCGGTGACATTATACACAGGAGCTCTGTATATAGTGTCAGTGTACAGGTAACACAGTGATCACCAGTGCCATTATACACAGGAGCTCTTTATATAGTGTCATTGTACAGGTAATACAGGGATCACCAGTGACATTATACTCAGGAGCTCTGTATATAGTGTCAGTGTAAAGGTAATACAGGGATCACCAGTGATATTATACTCAGGAGCTCTGTATATAGTGTCATTGTACAGGTAATACAGTGATCACCAGTGACATTATACACAGGAGCTCTGTATATAGTGTATAGTATACAGGTAATACAGTGATAACCAGTGACATTATACACAGGAGCTCGGTATGTAGTGTTAGTATACAGGTAATACAGTGATCACCAGTGCCATTATACACAGGAGCTCTGTATATAGTGTATAGTGTACAGGTAATACAGTGATCACCAGTGACATTATACATATGAGCTCTGTATATAGTGTCAGTGTACAGGTAATACAGGGATCACCAGTGACATTATACACAGGAGCTCTGTATATAGTGTATAGTATACAGATAATACAGTGATCACCAGTGACATTATACACAGGAGCTCTGTATATAGTGTCATTGTACAGGTAATACAGTGATCACCAGTGCCATTATACACAGGAGCTCTGTATATAGTGTCAGTGTACAGGTAATACAGTGATCACCAGTGACATTATACACAGGAGCTCTATATGTAGTGTCAGTGTACAGGTAATACAGTGATCACCAGTGACATTATACACAGGAGCTCTGTATATAGTGTCAGTGTACAGGTAATACAGGGATCACCAGTGACATTATACACAGGAGCTCTGTATATAGTGTCAGTATACAGGTAATACAGTGATCATCAGTGACATTATACACAGGAGCTCTGTATATAGTGTCATTGTACAGGTAATACAGTGATCACCAGTGACATTATACACAGGAGCTCTATATATAGTGTCAGTGTACAGGTAATACAGTGATCATCAGTGACATTATACACAGGAGCTCTGTATATAGTGTCAGTGTACAGGTAATACAGTGATCACCAGTGCCATTATACACAGGAGCTCTGTATATAGTGTCAGTATACAGGTAATACAGTGATCACCGGTGATATTATACACAGGAGCTCTGTATATAGTGTCAGTGTACAGGTAATACAGTGATCACCAGTGCCATTATACACAGGAGTTCTTTATATAGTGTCATTGTACAGGTAATACAGGGATCACCAGTGACATTATACTCAGGAGCTCTGTATATAGTGTCAGTGTAAAGGTAATACAGGGATCACCAGTGATATTATACTCAGGAGCTCTGTATATAGTGTCATTGTACAGGTAATACATTGATCACCAGTGACATTATACACAGGAGCTCTGTATATAGTGTATAGTATACAGGTAATACAGTGATAACCAGTGACATTATACACAGGAGCTCGGTATATAGTGTTAGTATACAGGTAATACAGTGATCACCAGTGCCATTATACACAGGAGCTCTGTATATAGTGTATAGTGTACAGGTAATACAGTGATCACCAGTGACATTATACATATGAGCTCTGTATATAGTGTCAGTGTACAAGTAATACAGTGATCACCAGTGACATTATACACAGGAGCTCTATATGTAGTGTCAGTGTACAGGTAATACAGTGATCACCAGTGACATTATACACAGGAGCTCTGTATATAGTGTCAGTGTACAGGTAATACAGGGATCACCAGTGACATTATACACAGGAGCTCTGTATATAGTGTCAGTATACAGGTAATACAGTGATCATCAGTGACATTATACACAGGAGCTCTGTATATAGTGTCATTGTACAGGTAATACAGTGATCATCAGTGACATTATACACAGGAGCTCTATATATAGTGTCAGTGTACAGGTAATACAGTGATCACCAGTGCCATTATACACAGGAGCTCTTTATATAGTGTCATTGTACAGGTAATACAGGGATCACCAGTGACATTATACTCAGGAGCTCTGTATATAGTGTCAGTGTAAAGGTAATACAGGGATCACCAGTGATATTATACTCAGGAGCTCTGTATATAGTGTCATTGTACAGGTAATACAGTGATCACCAGTGACATTATACACAGGAGCTCTGTATATAGTGTATAGTATACAGGTAATACAGTGATAACCAGTGACATTATACACAGGAGCTCGGTATATAGTGTTAGTATACAGGTAATACAGTGATCACCAGTGCCATTATACACAGGAGCTCTGTATATAGTGTATAGTGTACAGGTAATACAGTGATCACCAGTGACATTATACATATGAGCTCTGTATATAGTGTCAGTGTACAGGTAATACAGTGATCACCAGTGCCATTATACACAGGAGCTCTGTATATAGTGTCAGTGTACAGGTAATACAGTGATCACCAGTGACATTATACACAGGAGCTCTATATGTAGTGTCAGTGTACAGGTAATACAGTGATCACCAGTGACATTATACACAGGAGCTCTGTATATAGTGTCAGTGTACAGGTAATACAGGGATCACCAGTGACATTATACACAGGAGCTCTGTATATAGTGTCAGTATACAGGTAATACAGTGATCATCAGTGACATTATACACAGGAGCTCTGTATATAGTGTCATTGTACAGGTAATACAGTGATCACCAGTGACATTATACACAGGAGCTCTATATATAGTGTCAGTGTACAGGTAATACAGTGATCATCAGTGACATTATACACAGGAGCTCTGTATATAGTGTCAGTGTACAGGTAATACAGGGATCACCAGTGCCATTATACACAGGAGCTCTGTATATAGTGTCAGTATACAGGTAATACAGTGATCACCGGTGACATTATACACAGGAGCTCTGTATATAGTGTCAGTGTACAGGTAATACAGTGATCACCAGTGCCATTATACACAGGAGCTCTTTATATAGTGTCATTGTACAGGTAATACAGGGATCACCAGTGACATTATACTCAGGAGCTCTGTATATAGTGTCAGTGTAAAGGTAATACAGGGATCACCAGTGATATTATACTCAGGAGCTCTGTATATAGTGTCATTGTACAGGTAATACAGTGATCACCAGTGACATTATACACAGGAGCTCTGTATATAGTGTATAGTATACAGGTAATACAGTGATAACCAGTGACATTATACACAGGAGCTCGATATATAGTGTTAGTATACAGGTAATACAGTGATCACCAGTGCCATTATACACAGGAGCTCTGTATATAGTGTATAGTGTACAGGTAATACAGTGATCACCAGTGACATTATACATATGAGCTCTGTATATAGTGTCAGTGTACAGGTAATACAGGGATCACCAGTGACATTATACACAGGAGCTCTGTATATAGTGTATAGTATACAGATAATACAGTGATCACCAGTGACATTATACACAGGAGCTCTGTATATAGTGTCATTGTACAGGTAATACAGTGATCACCAGTGCCATTATACACAGGAGCTCTGTATATAGTGTCAGTGTACAGGTAATACAGTGATCACCAGTGACATTATACACAGGAGCTCTATATGTAGTGTCAGTGTACAGGTAATACAGTGATCACCAGTGACATTATACACAGGAGCTCTGTATGTAGTGTCAGTGTACAGGTAATACAGTGATCACCAGTGACATTATACACAGGAGCTCTGTATATAGTGTCAGTGTACAGGTAATACAGGGATCACCAGTGACATTATACACAGGAGCTCTGTATATAGTGTCAGTATACAGGTAATACAGTGATCATCAGTGACATTATACACAGGAGCTCTGTATATAGTGTCATTGTACAGGTAATACAGTGATCACCAGTGACATTATACACAGGAGCTCTATATATAGTGTCAGTGTACAGGTAATACAGTGATCATCAGTGACATTATACACAGGAGCTCTGTATATAGTGTCAGTGTACAGGTAATACAGGGATCACCAGTGCCATTATACACAGGAGCTCTGTATATAGTGTCAGTATACAGGTAATACAGTGATCACCGGTGACATTATACACAGGAGCTCTGTATATAGTGTCAGTGTACAGGTAATACAGTGATCACCAGTGCCATTATACACAGGAGCTCTTTATATAGTGTCATTGTACAGGTAATACAGGGATCACCAGTGACATTATACTCAGGAGCTCTGTATATAGTGTCAGTGTAAAGGTAATACAGGGATCACCAGTGATATTATACTCAGGAGCTCTGTATATAGTGTCATTGTACAGGTAATACAGTGATCACCAGTGACATTATACACAGGAGCTCTGTATATAGTGTATAGTATACAGGTAATACAGTGATAACCAGTGACATTATACACAGGAGCTCGATATATAGTGTTAGTATACAGGTAATACAGTGATCACCAGTGCCATTATACACAGGAGCTCTGTATATAGTGTATAGTGTACAGGTAATACAGTGATCACCAGTGACATTATACATATGAGCTCTGTATATAGTGTCAGTGTACAGGTAATACAGGGATCACCAGTGACATTATACACAGGAGCTCTGTATATAGTGTATAGTATACAGATAATACAGTGATCACCAGTGACATTATACACAGGAGTTCTGTATATAGTGTCATTGTACAGGTAATACAGTGATCACCAGTGCCATTATACACAGGAGCTCTGTATATAGTGTCAGTGTACAGGTAATACAGTGATCACCAGTGACATTATACACAGGAGCTCTATATGTAGTGTCAGTGTACAGGTAATACAGTGATCACCAGTGACATTATACACAGGAGCTCTGTATATAGTGTCAGTGTACAGGTAATACAGGGATCACCAGTGACATTATACACAGGAACTCTGTATATAGTGTCAGTATACAGGTAATACAGTGATCATCAGTGACATTATACACAAGAGCTCTGTATATAGTGTCATTGTACAGGTAATACAGTGATCACCAGTGCCATTATACACAGGAGCTCTGTATATAGTGTCAGTGTACAGGTAATACAGTGATCACCAGTGACATTATACACAGGAGCTCTATATATAGTGTCAGTGTACAGGTAATACAGTGATCATCAGTGACATTATACACAGGAGCTCTGTATATAGTGTCAGTGTACAGGTAATACAGGGATCACCAGTGCCATTATACACAGGAGCTCTGTATATAGTCTCAGTATACAGGTAATACAGTGATCACCGGTGACATTATACACAGGAGCTCGGTATATAGTGTCAGTGTACAGGTAATACAGTAATCACCAGTGCCATTATACACAGGAGCTCTTTATATAGTGTCATTGTACAGGTAATACAGGGATCACCAGTGACATTATACTCAGGAGCTCTGTATATAGTGTCAGTGTAAAGGTAATACAGGGATCACCAGTGATATTATACTCAGGAGCTCTGTATATAGTGTCATTGTACAGGTAATACAGTGATCACCAGTGACATTATACACAGGAGCTCTGTATATAGTGTATAGTATACAGGTAATACAGTGATAACCAGTGACATTATACACAGGAGCTCGGTATATAGTGTTAGTATACAGGTAATACAGTGATCACCAGTGCCATTATACACAGGAGCTCTGTATATAGTGTATAGTGTACAGGTAATACAGTGATCACCAGTGACATTATATATATGAGCTCTGTATATAGTGTCAGTGTACAGGTAATACAGGGATCACCAGTGACATTATACACAGGAGCTCTGTATATAGTGTATAGTATACAGATAATACAGTGATCACCAGTGACATTATACACAGGAGCTCTGTATATAGTGTCATTGTACAGGTAATACAGTGATCACCAGTGCCATTATACACAGGAGCTCTGTATATAGTGTCAGTGTACAGGTAATACAGTGATCACCAGTGACATTATACACAGGAGCTCTATATGTAGTGTCAGTGTACAGGTAATACAGTGATCACCAGTGACATTATACACAGGAGCTCTGTATATAGTGTCAGTGTACAGGTAATACAGGGATCACCAGTGCCATTATACTCAGGAGCTCTGTATATACTGTCAGTGTACAGGTAATACAGGGATCACCAGTGACATTATACTCAGGAGCTCTGTATATAGTGTCATTGTACAGGTAATACAGTGATCACCAGTGACAATTTACACAGGAGCTCTGTATATAGTGTATAGTATACAGGTAATACAGTGATAACCAGTGACATTATACACAGGAGCTCTGTATATAGTGTTAGTATACAGGTAATACAGTGATCACCAGTGACATTATACACAGGAGCTCTGTATATAGTGTATAGTGTACATGTAATACAGTGATCACCAGTGACATTATACATATGAGCTCTGTATATAGTGTCAGTGTACAGGTAATACAGGGATCACCAGTGACATTGTACACAGGAGCTCTGTATATAGTTTTAGTGTACAGGTAATACTATGATCACCAGTGACATTATACACAGGAGCTCTGTATATAGTGTCATTGTACAGGTAATACAGTGATCACCAGTGACATTATACACAGGAGCTCTGTATATAGTGTATAGTATACAGGTAATACAGTGATAACCAGTGACATTATACACAGGAGCTCTGTATATAGTGTTAGTATACAGGTAATACAGTGATCACCAGTGACATTATACACAGGAGCTCTGTATATAGTGTATAGTGTACATGTAATACAGTGATCACCAGTGACATTATACATATGAGCTCTGTATATAGTGTCAGTGTACAGGTAATACAGGGTTCACCAGTGATATTGTACACAGGAGCTCTGTATATAGTGTCAGTGTACAGGTAATACAATGATCACCAGTGACATTATACACAGGAGCTCTGTATATAGTGTATAGTGAACAGGTAATACAGTGATCACCAGTGACATTGTACACAGGAGCTCTGTATATTGTGTCAGTGTACAGGTAATACAGTGCTCACCAGTGACATTATACACAGGAGCTCTGTATATAGTGTCAGTGTACAGGTAATACAGTGATCACCAGTGACATTACACACAGGAGCTCTGTATATAGTGTATAGTGTACAGGTAATACAGGGATCACCAGTGACATTATACACAGGAGTTCTGTATATAGTGTCAGTATACAGGTAATACAGTGATCACCAGTGACATTACACACAGGAGCTCTGTATATCGTGTCAGTGTACAGGTAATACTGGGATCACCAGTGACATTATACTCAGGAGCTCTGTATATAGTGTCAGTGTCCAGGTAATACAGGGATCACCAGTGACATTATACACATTAGCTCTGTATATAGTGTCAGTGTACAGGTAATACAGGGATCACCAGTGCCATTATACACAGGAGCTCTGTATATAGTGTCATTGTATAGTTAATACAGGGATCACCAGTGACATTATACACAGGAGCTCTGTATACAGTGTCAGTGTACAGGTAATATAGTGATCACCAGTGACATTATACACAGGAGCTCTGTATATAGTGTCAGTGTACAGGTAATACAGTGATCACCAGTGCCATTATACACAGGAGCTCTTTATATAGTGTCATTGTACAGGTAATACAGGGATCACCAGTGACATTATACTCAGGAGCTCTGTATATAGTGTCAGTGTAAAGGTAATACAGGGATCACCAGTGATATTATACTCAGGAGCTCTGTATATAGTGTCATTGTACAGGTAATACAGTGATCACCAGTGACATTATACACAGGAGCTCTGTATATAGTGTATAGTATACAGGTAATACAGTGATAACCAGTGACATTATACACAGGAGCTCGGTATATAGTGTTAGTATACAGGTAATACAGTGATCACCAGTGCCATTATACACAGGAGCTCTGTATATAGTGTATAGTGTACAGGTAATACAGTGATCACCAGTGACATTATACATATGAGCTCTGTATATAGTGTCAGTGTACAGGTAATACAGGGATCACCAGTGACATTATACACAGGAGCTCTGTATATAGTGTATAGTATACAGATAATACAGTGATCACCAGTGACATTATACACAGGAGCTCTGTATATAGTGTCATTGTACAGGTAATACAGTGATCACCAGTGCCATTATACACAGGAGCTCTGTATATAGTGTCAGTGTACAGGTAATACAGTGATCACCAGTGACATTATACACAGGAGCTCTATATGTAGTGTCAGTGTACAGGTAATACAGTGATCACCAGTGACATTATACACAGGAGCTCTGTATACAGTGTCAGTGTACAGGTAATACAGGGATCACCAGTGACATTATACACAGGAGCTCTGTATATAGTGTCAGTATACAGGTAATACAGTGATCATCAGTGACATTATACACAGGAGCTCTGTATATAGTGTCATTGTACAGGTAATAGTGATCACCAGTGCCATTATACACAGGAGCTCTGTATATAGTGTCAGTGTACAGGTAATACAGTGATCACCAGTGACATTAAACACAGGAGCTCTATATATAGTGTCAGTGTACAGGTAATACAGTGATCATCAGTGACATTATACACAGGAGCTCTGTATATAGTGTCAGTGTACAGGTAATACAGGGATCACCAGTGCCATTATACACAGGAGCTCTGTATATAGTGTCAGTATACAGGTAATACAGTGATCACCGGTGACATTATACACAGGAGCTCTGTATATAGTGTCAGTGTACAGGTAATACAGTGATCACCAGTGCCATTATACACAGGAGCTCTGTATATAGTGTCATTGTACAGGTAATACAGGGAACACCAGTGACATTATACTCAGGAGCTCTGTATATACTGTCAGTGTACAGGTAATACAGGGATCACCAGTGACATTATACTCAGGAGCTCTGTATATAGTGTCATTGTACAGGTAATACAGTGATCACCAGTGACAATTTACACAGGAGCTCTGTATATAGTGTATAGTATACAGGTAATACAGTGATAACCAGTGACATTATACACAGGAGCTCTGTATATAGTGTTAGTATACAGGTAATACAGTGATCACCAGTGACATTATACACAGGAGCTCTGTATATAGTGTATAGTGTACATGTAATACAGTGATCACCAGTGACATTATACATATGAGCTCTGTATATAGTGTCAGTGTACAGGTAATACAGGGATCACCAGTGACATTGTACACAGGAGCTCTGTATATAGTTTTAGTGTACAGGTAATACTATGATCACCAGTGACATTATACACAGGAGCTCTGTATATAGTGTCATTGTACAGGTAATACAGTGATCACCAGTGACATTATACACAGGAGCTCTGTATATAGTGTATAGTATACAGGTAATACAGTGATAACCAGTGACATTATACACAGGAGCTCTGTATATAGTGTTAGTATACAGGTAATACAGTGATCACCAGTGACATTATACACAGGAGCTCTGTATATAGTGTATAGTGTACATGTAATACAGTGATCACCAGTGACATTATACATATGAGCTCTGTATATAGTGTCAGTGTACAGGTAATACAGGGATCACCAGTGATATTGTACACAGGAGCTCTGTATATAGTGTCAGTGTACAGGTAATACAATGATCACCAGTGACATTATACACAGGAGCTCAGTATATAGTGTATAGTGTACAGGTAATACAGTGATCACCAGTGACATTGTACACAGGAACTCTGTATATTGTGTCAGTGTACAGGTAATACAGTGCTCACCAGTGACATTATACACAGGAGCTCTGTATATAGTGTCAGTGTACAGGTAATACAGTGATCACCAGTGACATTACACACAGGAGCTCTGTATATAGTGTATAGTGTACAGGTAATACAGGGATCACCAGTGACATTATACACAGGAGTTCTGTATATAGTGTCAGTATACAGGTAATACAGTGATCACCAGTGACATTACACACAGGAGCTCTGTATATCGTGTCAGTGTACAGGTAATACTGGGATCACCAGTGACATTATACTCAGGAGCTCTGTATATAGTGTCAGTGTCCAGGTAATACAGGGATCACCAGTGACATTATACACATTAGCTCTGTATATAGTGTCAGTGTACAGGTAATACAGGGATCACCAGTGCCATTATACACAGGAGCTCTGTATATAGTGTCATTGTATAGTTAATACAGGGATCACCAGTGACATTATACACAGGAGCTCTGTATACAGTGTCAGTGTACAGGTAATATAGTGATCACCAGTGACATTATACACAGGAGCTCTGTATATAGTGTCAGTGTACAGGTAATACAGTGATCACCAGTGCCATTATACACAGGAGCTCTTTATATAGTGTCATTGTACAGGTAATACAGGGATCACCAGTGACATTATACTCAGGAGCTCTGTATATAGTGTCAGTGTAAAGGTAATACAGGGATCACCAGTGATATTATACTCAGGAGCTCTGTATATAGTGTCATTGTACAGGTAATACAGTGATCACCAGTGACATTATACACAGGAGCTCTGTATATAGTGTATAGTATACAGGTAATACAGTGATAACCAGTGACATTATACACAGGAGCTCGGTATATAGTGTTAGTATACAGGTAATACAGTGATCACCAGTGCCATTATACACAGGAGCTCTGTATATAGTGTATAGTGTACAGGTAATACAGTGATCACCAGTGACATTATACATATGAGCTCTGTATATAGTGTCAGTGTACAGGTAATACAGGGATCACCAGTGACATTATACACAGGAGCTCTGTATATAGTGTATAGTATACAGATAATACAGTGATCACCAGTGACATTATACACAGGAGCTCTGTATATAGTGTCATTGTACAGGTAATACAGTGATCACCAGTGCCATTATACACAGGAGCTCTGTATATAGTGTCAGTGTACAGGTAATACAGTGATCACCAGTGACATTATACACAGGAGCTCTATATGTAGTGTCAGTGTACAGGTAATACAGTGATCACCAGTGACATTATACACAGGAGCTCTGTATACAGTGTCAGTGTACAGGTAATACAGGGATCACCAGTGACATTATACACAGGAGCTCTGTATATAGTGTCAGTATACAGGTAATACAGTGATCATCAGTGACATTATACACAGGAGCTCTGTATATAGTGTCATTGTACAGGTAATAGTGATCACCAGTGCCATTATACACAGGAGCTCTGTATATAGTGTCAGTGTACAGGTAATACAGTGATCACCAGTGACATTAAACACAGGAGCTCTATATATAGTGTCAGTGTACAGGTAATACAGTGATCATCAGTGACATTATACACAGGAGCTCTGTATATAGTGTCAGTGTACAGGTAATACAGGGATCACCAGTGCCATTATACACAGGAGCTCTGTATATAGTGTCAGTATACAGGTAATACAGTGATCACCGGTGACATTATACACAGGAGCTCTGTATATAGTGTCAGTGTACAGGTAATACAGTAATCACCAGTGCCATTATACACAGGAGCTCTTTATATAGTGTCATTGTACAGGTAATACAGGGATCACCAGTGACATTATACTCAGGAGCTCTGTATATAGTGTCAGTGTAAAGGTAATACAGGGATCACCAGTGATATTATACTCAGGAGCTCTGTATATAGTGTCATTGTACAGGTAATACAGTGATCACCAGTGACATTATACATAGGAGCTCTGTATATAGTGTATAGTATACAGGTAATACAGTGATAACCAGTGACATTATACACAGGAGCTCGGTATATAGTGTTAGTATACAGGTAATACAGTGATCACCAGTGCCATTATACACAGGAGCTCTGTATATAGTGTATAGTGTACAGGTAATACAGTGATCACCAGTGACATTATACATATGAGCTCTGTATATAGTGTCAGTGTACAGGTAATACAGGGATCACCAGTGACATTATACACAGGAGCTCTGTATATAGTGTATAGTATACAGATAATACAGTGATCACCAGTGACATTATACACAGGAGCTCTGTATATAGTGTCATTGTACAGGTAATACAGTGATCACCAGTGCCATTATACACAGGAGCTCTGTATATAGTGTCAGTGTACAGGTAATACAGTGATCACCAGTGACATTATACACAGGAGCTCTATATGTAGTGTCAGTGTACAGGTAATACAGTGATCACCAGTGACATTATACACAGGAGCTCTGTATATAGTGTCAGTGTACAGGTAATACAGGGATCACCAGTGCCATTATACACAGGAGCTCTGTATATAGTGTCAGTATACAGGTAATACAGTGATCACCGGTGACATTATACACAGGAGCTCTGTATATAGTGTCAGTGTACAGGTAATACAGGGAACACCAGTGACATTATACTCAGGAGCTCTGTATATACTGTCAGTGTACAGGTAATACAGGGATCACCAGTGACATTATACTCAGGAGCTCTGTATATAGTGTCATTGTACAGGTAATACAGTGATCACCAGTGACAATTTACACAGGAGCTCTGTATATAGTGTATAGTATACAGGTAATACAGTGATAACCAGTGACATTATACACAGGAGCTCTGTATATAGTGTTAGTATACAGGTAATACAGTGATCACCAGTGACATTATACATATGAGCTCTGTATATAGTGTCAGTGTACAGGTAATACAGGGATCACCAGTGACATTGTACACAGGAGCTCTGTATATAGTTTCAGTGTACAGGTAATACTATGATCACCAGTGACATTATACACAGGAGCTCTGTATATAGTGTCATTGTACAGGTAATACAGTGATCACCAGTGACATTATACACAGGAGCTCTGTATATAGTGTATAGTATACAGGTAATACAGTGATAACCAGTGACATTATACACAGGAGCTCTGTATATAGTGTTAGTATACAGGTAATACAGTGATCACCAGTGACATTATACACAGGAGCTCTGTATATAGTGTATAGTGTACATGTAATACAGTGATCACCAGTGACATTATACATATGAGCTCTGTATATAGTGTCAGTGTACAGGTAATACAGGGATCACCAGTGACATTGTACACAGGAGCTCTGTATATAGTGTATAGTATACAGGTAATACAGTGATAACCAGTGACATTATACACAGGAGCTCTGTATATAGTGTCATTGTACAGGTAATACAGTGATCACCAGTGACATTATACACAGGAGCTCTGTATATAGTGTATAGTATAGAGGTAATACAGTGATAACCAGTGACATTATACACAGGAGCTCGGTATATAGTGTTAGTATACAGGTAATACAGTGATCACCAGTGCCATTATACACAGGAGCTCTGTATATAGTGTATAGTGTACAGGTAATACAGTGATCACCAGTGACATTATACATATGAGCTCTGTATATAGTGTCAGTGTACAGGTAATACAGGGATCACCAGTGACATTATACACAGGAGCTCTGTATATAGTGTATAGTATACAGATAATACAGTGATCACCAGTGACATTATACACAGGAGCTCTGTATAAAGTGTCATTGTACAGGTAATACAGTGATCACCAGTGCCATTATACACAGGAGCTCTGTATATAGTGTCAGTGTACAGGTAATACAGTGATCACCAGTGACATTATACACAGGAGCTCTATATGTAGTGTCAGTGTACAGGTAATACAGTGATCACCAGTGACATTATACACAGGAGCTCTGTATATAGTGTCAGTGTACAGGTAATACAGGGATCACCAGTGCCATTATACACAGGAGCTCTGTATATAGTGTCAGTATACAGGTAATACAGTGATCACCGGTGACATTATACACAGCTCTGTATATAGTGTCAGTGTACAGGTAATACAGGGAACACCAGTGACATTATACTCAGGAGCTCTGTATATACTGTCAGTGTACAGGTAATACAGGGATCACCAGTGACATTATACTCAGGAGCTCTGTATATAGTGTCATTGTACAGGTAATACAGTGATCACCAGTGACAATTTACACAGGAGCTCTGTATATAGTGTATAGTATACAGGTAATACAGTGATAACCAGTGACATTATACACAGGAGCTCTGTATATAGTGTTAGTATACAGGTAATACAGTGATCACCAGTGACATTATACATATGAGCTCTGTATATAGTGTCAGTGTACAGGTAATACAGGGATCACCAGTGACATTGTACACAGGAGCTCTGTATATAGTTTCAGTGTACAGGTAATACTATGATCACCAGTGACATTATACACAGGAGCTCTGTATATAGTGTCATTGTACAGGTAATACAGTGATCACCAGTGACATTATACACAGGAGCTCTGTATATAGTGTATAGTATACAGGTAATACAGTGATAACCAGTGACATTATACACAGGAGCTCTGTATATAGTGTTAGTATACAGGTAATACAGTGATCACCAGTGACATTATACACAGGAGCTCTGTATATAGTGTATAGTGTACATGTAATACAGTGATCACCAGTGACATTATACATATGAGCTCTGTATATAGTGTCAGTGTACAGGTAATACAGGGATCACCAGTGACATTGTGCACAGGAGCTCTGTATATAGTGTCAGTGTACAGGTAATACAATGATCACCAGTGACATTATACACAGGAGCTCTGTATATAGTGTATAGTGTACAGGTAATACAGTGATCACCAGTGACATTGTACACAGGAGCTCTGTATATAGTGTCAGTGTACAGGTAATACAGTGCTCACCAGTGACATTATACACAGGAGCTCTGTATATAGTGTCAGTGTACAGGTAATACAGTGATCACCAGTGACATTACACACAGGAGCTCTGTATATAGTGTATAGTGTACAGGTAATACAGGGATCACCAGTGACATTATACACAGGAGTTCTGTATATAGTGTCAGTATACAGGTAATACAGTGATCACCAGTGACATTACACACAGGAGCTCTGTATATCGTGTCAGTGTACAGGTAATACTGGGATCACCAGTGACATTATACTCAGGAGCTCTGTATATAGTGTCAGTGTCCAGGTAATACAGGGATCACCAGTGACATTATACACATTAGCTCTGTATATAGTGTCAGTGTACAGGTAATACAGGGATCACCAGTGCCATTATACACAGGAGCTCTGTATATAGTGTCATTGTATAGTTAATACAGGGATCACCAGTGACATTATACACAGGAGCTCTGTATACAGTGTCAGTGTACAGGTAATATAGTGATCACCAGTGACATTATACACAGGAGCTCTGTATATAGTGTCATTGTACAGGTAATACAGTGATCACCAGTGCCATTATACACAGGAGCTCAGTATATAGTGTCAGTGTACAGGTAATATAGTGATCACCAGTGACATTATACACAGGAGCTCTGTATATAGTGTCAGTGTACAGGTAATACAGTGATCACCAGTGACATTATACACAGGAGCTCTATATAGTGTCAGTATACAGGTAATACAGGGATCTCCAGTGACATTATACACAGGAGCTTTGTACATAGTGTGTAGTGTCAGTGTACAGGTAACACACTAGTCCTTCATCTTCGCTTTTTTCTTTCCAGCGCAGACTACCATCACTTCTTCCAGCCACGACTCATCTCTGCATATAATAACAGAGTTATCTAGAGCACCGCTTCCAGAGCACATTCCCCAGTTTTTGCCCAACTTCTACACTACGCAGCTGAATACACACGTGAACCCACCATTAATATATAATTAGGTATTATGCAACCCACCATTCAAAATATAAATTTCAATCTATCACTGTACCCTCACTAACTATTAATAGCCACTTTCCCCCACCCAATAAATATATAAATTAATTAGCACATGTACTCTATTCCCAAATTCAATACCAGTCTCACTCCTGCATCCTCAACACCCCCCACTCTGTACCTCCCGCTCTCCCAATTCATTATATTTACATGCCCCCTTTTGCCCCAATTCATTATGTCATGTCCTCTCTCTCCCACCCCCACCCTCTATTCATTATCAGCTGCTGTCCCCCACCCTCCATGCATCATATGGTCTCCCCCACCCTCAATACAGCATCTTTTGCTCTCCCCCACATTCAATACATCATTTACTCTTCCCCATGTTTAATGTATCGATATCTGCTGCTCCCGACCCCAATTCATCATTTGTTGTCCCCTACCCTCCACTCTCAATTCATCATCATTTGCTCTCCCCCACCTTCAACACATAATTCTTTACTTTCCCACCCTTAATTCATTATCATTTGCTGTCCCTTACCCTCAACTCATCATTATTTGCTCTCCAGTCCTCATCATTTGCTGTTACCCCCAATCTCATTTCATCATAGAATCATAGAATCATAGAATGGTAGAGTTGGAAGGGACCTCCTGGGTCATCTGGTCCAACCCCCTGCTCAAAGCAGTATTCACTAGATCATCTCAGACAGATGTCTGTCCAGCCTCTGTTTGAAGACGTCCATTGAAGGGGAACTCACCACCTCTCGTGGCAGCCTGTTCCACTCATTAATCACCCTAACTGTCAAAAAGTTTTTTCTAATATCTAATCTGTGTCTCCTCCCATTTAGTTTCATCCCATTGCTTCTAGTCTTTCCTTGTGCAAATGAGAATAAAGATGATCCTTCTACAATGTGACAGCCCTTGACATATTTGTAGACAGCTATTAAGTCTCCTCTCAGTCTTCTTTTTTGCAAGCTAAACATTCCCAAATCCTGCAACCGTTCCTCATAGGACATGGTTTGCAGACCAGTCACCATTCTGGTCGCTCTTCTCTGAACTTGCTCCAGTTTGTCTATGTCTTTTTTAAAATGTGGTGCCCAAAACTGTACACAGTATTCCAGATGAGGTCTGACCAAAGAGGAGTAAAGACCGATAATGACTTCACGTGATCTAGACTGTATGCTTCTGTTAATACATCCCAGAATTGTATTTGCCTTTTTTGCTGCTGCATCACACTGTTGACTCATGTTCAGTCTATGATCTATTAGTATGCCTAAGTCTTTTTCACATGTACTGTTGCTTAGCTCTATTCCTCCCATTCTGTATATGCTTTTTTCATTTTTATTGCCCAGATGTAGTACTTTGCATTTTTCCCTGTTAAAAACCATTCTGTTGGTTGCTGCCCACTGCTCCAGTTTATTTAGGTCTTTTTGAATCCTCTCTCTCTCTTCTCTAGTATTAGCTATCCCTCCTAGCTTTGTGTCATCAGCAAATTTAATCAGTTTACCCTCAATTCCTTCATCTAAATCATTGATAAAGATGTTGAACAATACAGGTCCCAGGACGGAGCCCTGTGGTACCCCACTTGAGACATTCATCCAGCTGGATGTGAAGCCATTTACAACCACCCTTTGAGTCCGATCACTAAGCCAGTTATGAATCCACCTAACAGTTGCCTGGTCCATTGCATACTTGGTCATTTTTTCAATAAGGATGGTGTGAGATACTTTGTCAAATGCTTTGCTGAAGTCAAGATATACTATATCTACAGCATTTCCCTGATCCACCCAGTCAGTGATTCTGTCATAGAAGGAAATTAAGTTAGTCTGACATGACTTGTTAGTTACAAACCCATGCTGACTCTGGTTAATCACTTCATTCTTATCCAGGTACTTACATACATGTTGTTTAATAATTTGTTCAAAGATCTTTCCTGGTATAGAAGTCAGACTCACCGGCCTATAGTTCCCTGGGTCCACCTTCTTTCCCTTTTTGAAGATAGGAACAACATTTGCTCTTCTCCAGTCTTCTGGGACTTCTCCTGTTCTCCAAGAATTTTCAAAGATTATGGAGAGTGGTTCTAAAATTTCTTCTACGATCTCCTTCAGTACTCTGGGGTGTAATTCATCTGGACCTGGAGACTTGAACTCATTTATGTTAGCTAAATATTCCCTCACAATCTTTCTGTTTACAGATAACTTGGATTCCTCTATTCCTTTAAAAGGACAGTGAAGATCAGTTGATGTTACATTTTCTTTCTGAGAGAAAACAGATGCAAAATAGGAATTAAAAAGTTCGGCCTTCTCAACATCCTCTCTTACCATTTCTCCATTTTCATCCTGTAAAAATCCTATAGCATCTTTGACTTTTCTTTTACTTTTGACATACCCCCAAAATCCTTTTTTATTGCTTTTGACATAATTTTTTTAATCACTGATAACAAATGAATAAAATCATTCTGAATATAAGAGTGGGAGATATAACCTTGCCAACATGTCTATCAGTTCTGGCATTCTCATGGAGTTGTTTGATAATCATTATCTCCAATACATTACATCTACCTGGCACACACTGAGCAGGGGGTGCAGCGGGACCCCATTCATATGAACTGGGCTGCCTTAGAAACGGATGCATTACATCAGCATTAGGGAACCTTCACTTTTAGGATTGAGGATGATCCTAAAGGTCTTGGTCACATAGGTTTGACCCGCAATTTATAGTATAAAACAGGACTTCTATTTGGTACTTGTTTGGGGATTTTATCAAGACCGGCTATAAGCTTGCTGGAGTAAAGTAAGCCCAATCTATCAAAAGGCTCATGCCTCTTGGCACATTTGGCACATTTTGGGGGCTGTTTGTGCACCAGAAATAAAATATTTTCCAGCTGTGGGATGTTTTACATTTTAGCTACAAAGTATGCCAGTTTTCTAGTCATTAAAGTATATTTGTAATGTGGCAGGTGGCCATGCCCCTTTACCTTAGAAAAATGTTGGAGGCACAGTAAAAGGGGCAAAACGCATGCCGGAATTACAAGGTTATTCTCACAATCACATTATTTTTCACAAATCGTAGTGCATACTTATTGTTAATATACAGACGAAGCTCAATATAATGTTTCTTTCCTATTCGTACACTACTAGAACTACAATTCCCAGCAACACTGCTGCCAACTCCTTTCTCTGACGCGGACAAATCAGTGAAACTGCAAATGTCACTTTGTTGAAGCACATGGCAGAGGATTATCTTCTGTCAGAGCTGCAGGCACCGCAGAGCTATGATAGAAGAAAACCAGCTGAGAGACCCTGCACTCTGCATGACTGACCACAGCAGGAGAACTACAGAAGCACAGATCTAAAGGCAATACAGCCTGGAGGCACCGCAGAGCTATGATAGAAGAAAACCAGCTGAGAGACCCTGCACTCTGCATGATTGACCAGAGCAGGAGAACTACAGAAGCACAGATCTAAAGGCAATACAGCCTGGAGGCACCGCAGAACTATGATAGAAGAAACCAGCTGAGAGACCCTGCACTCTGCATGATTGACCAGAGCAGGAGAACTACAGAAGCACAGATCTAAAGGCAATACAGCCTGGAGGCACCGCAGAGCTATGATAGAAGAAACCAGCTGAGAGACCCTGCACTCTGCATGATTGACCACAGCAGGAGAACTACAGAAGCACAGATCTAAATGCAATACAGCCTGCAGGCACCGCAGAGCTATGATAGAAGAAAACCAGCTGAGAGACCCTGCACTCTGCATGATTGACTACAGCAGGAGAACTACAGAAGCACAGATCTAAATGCAATACAGCCTGGAGGCACCGCAGAGCTATGATAGAAGAAACCAGCTGAGAGACCCTGCACTCTGCATGATTGACCAGAGCAGGAGAACTACAGAAGCACAGATCTAAATGCAATACAGCCTGCAGGCACCGCAGAGCTATGATAGAAGAAACCAGCTGAGAGACCCTGCACTCTGCATGATTGACCACAGCAGGAGAACTACAGAAGCACAGATCTAAAGGCAATACAGCCTGGAGGCACCGCAGAGCTATGATAGAAGAAACCAGCTGAGAGACCCTGCACTCTGCATGACTGACCACAGCAGGAGAACTACAGAAGCACAGATCTAAATGCAATACAGCCTGCAGGCACCACAGAGCTATGATAGAAGAAACCAGCTGAGAGACCCTGCACTCTGCATGATGGACCACAGCAGGAGAACTACAGAAGCACAGATCTAAAGGCAATACAGCCTGCAGGCACCGCAGAGCTATGATAGAAGAAACCAGCTGAGAGACCCTGCACTCTGCATGATTGACCAGAGCAGGAGAACTACAGAAGCACAGATCTAAAGGCAATACAGCCTGGAGGCACCGCAGAGCTATGATAGAAGAAACCAGCTGAGAGACCCTGCACTCTGCATGATTGACCACAGCAGGAGAACTACAGAAGCACAGATCTAAATGCAATACAGCCTGGAGGCACCGCAGAGCTATGATAGAAGAAAACCAGCTGAGAGACCCTGCACTCTGCATGATTGACCACAGCAGGAGAACTACAGAAGCACAGATCTAAATGCAATACAGCCTGGAGGCACCGCAGAGCTATGATAGAAGAAACCAGCTGAGAGACCCTGCACTCTGCATGATGGACCAGAGCAGGAGAACTACAGAAGCACAGATCTAAAGGCAATACAGCCTGGAGACACCGCAGAGCTATGATAGAAGAAACCAGCTGAGAGACCCTGCACTCTGCATGATGGACCAGAGCAGGAGAACTACAGAAGCACAGATCTAAAGGCAATACAGCCTGGAGGCACCGCAGAGCTATGATAGAAGAAACCAGATGAGAGACCCTGCACTCTGCATGATTGACCACAGCAGGAGAACTACAGAAGCACAGATCTAAAGGCAATACAGCCTGCAGGCACCGCAGAGCTATGATAGAAGAAACCAGCTGAGGGACCCTGCACTCTGCATGATTGACCACAGCAGGAGAACTACAGAAGCTCAGATCTAAAGGCAATACAGCCTGGAGGCACCGCAGAGCTATGATAGAAGAAACCAGCTGAGAGACCCTGCACTCTGCATGATTGACCACAGCAGGAGAACTACAGAAGCACAGATCTAAAGGCAATACAGCCTGGAGGCACCGCAGAGCTATGATAGAAGAAACCAGCTGAGAGACCCTGCACTCTGCATGACTGACCACAGCAGGAGAACTACAGAAGAACAGATCTAAATGCAATACAGCCTGGAGGCACCGTAGAGCTATGATAGAAGAAAACCAGCTGAGAGACCCTGCACTCTGCATGATGGACAAGAGCAGGAGAACTACAGAAGCACAGATCTAAAGGCAATACAGCCTGGAGGCACCGCAGAGCTATGATAGAAGACACCAGCTGAGAGACCCTGCACTCTGCATGATGGACCACAGCAGGAGAACTACAGAAGCACAGATCTAAATGCAATACAGCCTGGAGGCACCGCAGAGCTATGATAGAAGAAACCAGCTGAGAGACCCTGCACTCTGCATGATGGACCAGAGCAGGAGAACTACAGAAGCACAGATCTAAAGGCAATACAGCCTGGAGGCACCGCAGAGCTATGATAGAAGAAACCAGCTGAGAGACCCTGCACTCTACATGATGGACCACAGCAGGAGAACTACAGAAGCACAGATCTAAATGCAATACAGCCTGGAGGCACCGCAGAGCTATGATAGAAGAAACCAGCTGAGAGACCCTGCACTCTGCATGATGGACCACAGCAGGAGAACTACAGAAGCACAGATCTAAAGGCAATACAGCCTGGAGGCACCGCAGAGCTATGATAGAAGAAACCAGCTGAGAGACCCTGCACTCTGCATGATGGACCAGAGCAGGAGAACTACAGAAGCACAGATCTAAAGGCAATACAGCCTGCAGGCACCGCAGAGCTATGATAGAAGAAACCAGCTGAGAGACCCTGCACTCTACATGATGGACCACAGCAGGAGAACTACAGAAGCACAGATCTAAATGCAATACAGCCTGGAGGCACCGCAGAGCTATGATAGAAGGAACCAGCTGAGAGACCCTGCACTCTGCATGATGGACCAGAGCAGGAGAACTACAGAAGCACAGATCTAAAGGCAATACAGCCTGGAGGCACCGCAGACCTATGATAGAAGAAACCAGCTGAGAGACTCTGCACTCTGCATGATGGACCAGAGCAGGAGAACTACAGAAGCACAGATCTAAATGCAATACAGCCTGCAGGCACCGCAGAGCTATGATAGAAGAAACCAGCTGAGGGACCCTGCACTCTGCATGATTGACCAGAGCAGGAGAACTACAGAAGCACAGATCTAAAGGCAATACAGCCTGCAGGCACCGCAGAGCTATGATAGAAGAAACCAGCTGAGAGACTCTGCACTCTGCATGATTGACCACAGCAGGAGAACTACAGAAGCACAGATCTAAAGGCTATACAGCCTGGAGACACCGCAGAGCTATGATAGAAGAAAACCAGCTGAGAGACCCTGCACTCTGCATGATTGACCACAGCAGGAGAACTACAGAAGCACAGATGTAAAGGCAATACAGCCTGCAGGCACCGCAGAGCTATGATAGAAGAAACCAGCTGAGAGACCCTGCACTCTGCATGATTGACCAGAGCAGGAGAACTACAGAAGCACAGATCTAAAGGCAATACAGCCTGGAGGCACCGCAGAGCTATGATAGAAGAAACCAGCTGAGAGACTCTGCACTCTGCATGGTGGACCACAGCAGGAGAACTACAGAAGCACAGATCTAAATGCAATACAGCCTGCAGGCACCGCAGAGCTATGATAGAAGAAACCAGCTGAGGGACCCTGCACTCTGCATGATTGACCAGAGCAGGAGAACTAGAGAAGCACAGATCTAAAGGCAATACAGCCTGCAGGCACCGCAGAGCTATGATAGAAGAAACCAGCTGAGAGACCCTGCACTCTGCATGATTGACCACAGCAGGAGAACTACAGAAGCACAGATCTAAATGCAATACAGCCTGGAGGCACCGCAGAGCTATGATAGAAGAAACCAGCTGAGAGACCCTGCACTCTGCATGATTGACCACAGCAGGAGAACTACAGAAGCACAGATCTAAATGCAATACAGCCTGGAGGCACCGCAGAGCTATGATAGAAGAAACCAGCTGAGACACCCTGCACTCTGCATGATTGACCACAGCAGGAGAACTACAGAAGCACAGATCTAAAGGCAATACAGCCTGCAGGCACCGCAGAGCTATGATAGAAGAAACCAGCTGAGAGACCCTGCACTCTGCATGATTGACCAGAGCAGGAGAACTACAGAAGCACAGATCTAAAGGCAATACAGCCTGCAGGCACCGCAGAGCTATGATAGAAGAAACCAGCTGAGAGACCCTGCACTCTGCATGATTGACCACAGCAGGAGAACTACAGAAGCACAGATCTAAATGCAATACAGCCTGGAGGCACCGCAGAGCTATGATAGAAGAAACCAGCTGAGAGACCCTGCACTCTGCATGATTGACCACAGCAGGAGAACTACAGAAGCACAGATCTAAAGGCAATACAGCCTGGAGGCACCACAGAGCTATGATAGAAGAAACCAGCTGAGAGACCCTGCACTCTGCATGATTGACCAGAGCAGGAGAACTACAGAAGCACAGATCTAAAGGCAATACAGCCTGGAGGCACCGCAGAGCTATGATAGAAGAAACCAGCTGAGAGACTGCACTCTGCATGATGGACCACAGCAGGAGAACTACAGAAGCACAGATCTAAATGCAATACAGCCTGCAGGCACCGCAGAGCTATGATAGAAGAAACCAGCTGAGGGACCCTGCACTCTGCATTATTGACCAGAGCAGGAGAACTACAGAAGCACAGATCTAAAGGCAATACAGCCTGCAGGCACCGCAGAGCTATGATAGAAGAAACCAGCTGAGAGACTCTGCACTCTGCATGACTGACCACAGCAGGAGAACTACAGAAGCACAGATCTAAATGCAATACAGCCTGGAGGCACCGCAGAGCTATGATAGAAGAAACCAGCTGAGAGACCCTGCACTCTGCATGATTGACCACAGCAGGAGAACTACAGAAGCACAGATCTAAATGCAATACAGCCTGGAGGCACCGCAGAGCTATGACAGAAGAAACCAGCTGAGAGACCCTGCACTCTGCATGATTGACCACAGCAGGAGAACTACAGAAGCACAGATCTAAAGGCAATACAGCCTGCAGGCACCGCAGAGCTATGATAGAAGAAACCAGCTGAGAGACCCTGCACTCTGCATGATTGACCAGAGCAGGAGAACTACAGAAGCACAGATCTAAAGGCAATACAGCCTGCAGGCACCGCAGAGCTATGATAGAAGAAACCAGCTGAGAGACCCTGCACTCTGCATGATTGACCAGAGCAGGAGAACTACAGAAGCACAGATCTAAAGGCAATACAGCCTGCAGGCACCGCAGAGCTATGATAGAAGAAACCAGCTGAGAGACTCTGCACTCTGCATGATGGACCACAGCAGGAGAACTACAGAAGCACAGATCTAAAGGCTATACAGCCTGGAGACACCGCAGAGCTATGATAGAAGAAACCAGCTGAGAGACCCTGCACTCTGCATGATTGACCAGAGCAGGAGAACTACAGAAGCACAGATCTAAATGCAATACAGCCTGCAGGCACCGCAGAGCTATGATAGAAGAAACCAGCTGAGAGACCCTGCACTCTGCATGATTGACCAGAGCAGGAGAACTACAGAAGCATAGATCTAAAGACAATACAGCCTGGAGGCACCGCAGAGCTATGATAGAAGAAAACCAGCTGAGAGACCCTGCACTCTGCATGATTGACCACAGCAGGAGAACTAGAGAAGCACAGATCTAAAGGCAATACAGCCTGCAGGCACCGCAGAGCTATGATAGAAGAAACCAGCTGAGAGAGCCTGCACTCTGCATGATTGACCAGAGCAGGAGAACTACAGAAGCACAGATCTAAATGCAATACAGCCTGCAGGCACCGCAGAGCTATGATAGAAGAAACCAGCTGAGAGAGCCTGCACTCTGCATGATTGACCAGAGCAGGAGAACTACAGAAGCACAGATCTAAAGACAATACAGCCTGCAGGCACTGCAGAACTATGATAGAAGAAACCAGCTGAGGGACCCTGCACTCTGCATGATTGACCAGAGCAGGAGAACTACAGAAGCACAGATCTAAATGCAATACAGAATGGAGGCACCGCAGAGCTATGATAGAAGAAAACCAGCTGAGAGACCCTGCACTCTGCATGATTGACCACAGCAGGAGAACTACAGAAGCACAGATCTAAATGCAATACAGCCTGGAGGCACCGCAGAGCTATGATAGAAGAAACCAGCTGAGAGACCCTGCACTCTGCATGATTGACCACAGCAGGAGAACTACAGAAGCATAGATCTAAATGCAATACAGCCTGGAGGCACCGCAGAGCTATGACAGAAGAAACCAGCTGAGAGACCCTGCACTCTGCATGATTGACCACAGCAGGAAAACTACAGAAGCACAGATCTAAAGGCAATACAGCCTGCAGCCACCGCAGAGCTATGATAGAAGAAACCAGCTGAGAGACCCTGCACTCTGCATGATTGACCAGAGCAGGAGAACTACAGAAGCACAGATCTAAAGGCAATACAGCCTGCAGGCACCGCAGAGCTATGATAGAAGAAACCAGCTGAGAGACTCTGCACTCTGCATGATTGACCACAGCAGGAGAACTACAGAAGCACAGATCTAAAGGCTATACAGCCTGGAGACACCGCAGAGCTATGATAGAAGAAAACCAGCTGAGAGACCCTGCACTCTGCATGATTGACCAGAGCAGGAGAACTACAGAAGCACAGATCTAAATGCAATACAGCCTGCAGGCACCGCAGAGCTATGATAGAAGAAACCAGCTGAGAGACCCTGCACTCTGCATGATTGACCAGAGCAGGAGAACTACAGAAGCACAGATCTAAATGCAATACAGCCTGCAGGCACCGCAGAGCTATGATAGAAGAAAACCAGCTGAGAGACCCTGCACTCTGCATGATTGACCACAGCAGGAGAACTACAGAAGCACAGATCTAAAGGCAATACAGCCTGGAGGCACCACAGAGCTATGATAGAAGAAACCAGCTGAGAGACCCTGCACTCTGCATGATTGACCACAGCAGGAGAACTACAGAAGCACAGATCTAAAGGCAATACAGCCTGGAGGCACCGCAGAGCTATGATAGAAGAAACCAGCTGAGAGACCCTGCACTCTGCATGATGGACCAGAGCAGGAGAACTACAGAAGCATAGATCTAAAGACAATACAGCCTGCAGGCACCGCAGAGCTATGATAGAAGAAAACCAGCTGAGAGACCCTGCACTCTGCATGATTGACCAGAGCAGGAGAACTACAGAAGCACAGATCTAAATGCAATACAGCCTGCAGGCACCGCAGAGCTATGATAGAAGAAACCAGCTGAGAGACCCTGCACTCTGCATGATTGACCACAGCAGGAGAACTACAGAAGCACAGATCTAAAGGCAATACAGCCTGCAGGCACCGCAGAGCTATGATAGAAGAAACCAGCTGAGAGAGCCTGCACTCTGCATGATTGACCAGAGCAGGAGAACTACAGAAGCACAGATCTAAATGCAATACAGCCTGCAGGCACCGCAGAGCTATGATAGAAGAAACCAGCTGAGAGAGCCTGCACTCTGCATGATTGACCAGAGCAGGAGAACTACAGAAGCACAGATCTAAAGGCAATACAGCCTGGAGGCACCGCAGAGCTATGATAGAAGAAAACCAGCTGAGGGACCCTGCACTCTGCATGATTGACCACAGCAGGAGAACTACAGAAGCACAGATCTAAAGGCAATACAGCCTGGAGGCACCGCAGAGCTATGATAGAAGAAACCAGCTGAGAGACTCTGCACTCTGCATGATTGACCACAGCAGGAGAACTACAGAAGCACAGATCTAAAGGCAATACAGCCTGCAGGCACCGCAGAGCTATGATAGAAGAAACCAGCTGAGAGACTCTGCACTCTGCATGATTGACCACAGCAGGAGAACTACAGAAGCACAGATCTAAATGCAATACAGCCTGGAGGCACCGCAGAGCTATGATAGAAGAAACCAGCTGAGAGACCCTGCACTCTGCATGATTGACCACAGCAGGAGAACTACAGAAGCACAGATCTAAAGGCAATACAGCCTGCAGGCACCCCAGAGCTATGATAGAAGAAACCAGCTGAGAGACCCTGCACTCTGCATGATTGACCAGAGCAGGAGAACTACAGAAGCACAGATCTAAATGCAATACAGCCTGCAGGCACCGCAGAGCTATGATAGAAGAAACCAGCTGAGAGACCCTGCACTCTGCATGATTGACCAGAGCAGGAGAACTACAGAAGCACAGATCTAAAGGCAATACAGCCTGGAGGCACCGCAGAGCTATGATAGAAGAAACCAGCTGAGAGACCCTGCACTCTGCATGATTGACCAGAGCAAGAGAACTACAGAAGCACAGATCTAAAGGCAATACAGCCTGCAGGCACCGCAGAGCTATGATAGAAGAAACCAGCTGAGAGACCCTGCACTCTGCATGATTGACCAGAGCAGGAGAACTACAGAAGCACAGATCTAAATGCAATACAGCCTGCAGGCACCGCAGAGCTATGATATAAGAAACCAGCTGAGGGACCCTGCACTCTGCATGATTGACCAGAGCAGGAGAACTACAGAAGCACAGATCTAAAGGCAATACAGCCTGGAGGCACCGCAGAGCTATGATAGAAGAAACCAGCTGAGAGACTCTGCACTCTGCATGATTGACCACAGCAGGAGAACTACAGAAGCACAGATCTAAATGCAATACAGCCTGCAGGCACCGCAGAGCTATGATAGAAGAAACCAGCTGAGAAACCCTGCACTCTGCATGATTGACCAGAGCAGGAGAACTACAGAAGCACAGATCTAAATGCAATACAGAATGGAGGCACCGCAGAGCTATGATAGAAGAAAACCAGCTGAGAGACCCTGCACTCTGCATGATTGACCAGAGCAGGAGAACTACAGAAGCACAGATCTAAATGCAATACAGCCTGCAGGCACCGCAGAACTATGATAGAAGAAACCAGCTGAGGGACCCTGCACTCTGCATGATTGACCAGAGCAGGAGAACTACAGAAGCACAGATCTAAATGCAATACAGAATGGAGGCACCGCAGAGCTATGATAGAAGAAAACCAGCTGAGAGACCCTGCACTCTGCATGATTGACCAGAGCAGGAGAACTACAGAAGCACAGATCTAAACGCAATACAGCCTGGAGGCACCGCAGAGCTATGATAGAAGAAACCAGCTGAGAGACCCTGCACTCTGCATGATTGACCACAGCAGGAGAACTAGAGAAGCACAGATCTAAAGGCAATACAGCCTGCAGGCACCACAGAGCTATGATAGAAGAAACCAGCTGAGAGACCCTGCACTCTGCATGATTCACCACAACAGGAGAACTACAGAAGCACAGATCTAAAGGCAATACAGCCTGCAGGCACCGCAGAGCTATGATAGAAGAAACCAGCTGAGAGACCCTGCACTCTGCATGACTGACCACAGCAAGAGAACTACAGAAGCACAGATCTAAAGACAATACAGCCTGCAGGCACCGCAGAGCTATGATAGAAGAAAACCAGCTGAGAGACCCTGCACTCTGCATGATAGACCACAGCAGGAGAACTACAGAAGCACAGATCTAAATGCAATACAGCCTGCAGGCACCGCAGAGCTATGATAGAAGAAACCAGCTGAGAGACCCTGCACTCTGCATGATGGACCAGAGCAGGAGAACTACAGAAGCACAGATCTAAAGGCAATACAGTCTGGAGGCACCGCAGAGCTATGATAGAAAAAAACCAGCTGAGGGACCCTGCACTCTGCATGATTGACCACAGCAAGAGAACTATAGAAGCACAGATCTAAAGGCAATACAGCCTGGAGGCACCGCAGAGCTATGACAGAAGAAACCAGCTGAGAGACCCTGCACTCTGCATGATTGACCAGAGCAGGAGAACTACAGAAGCACAGATCTAAAGGCAATACAGCCTGCAGGCACCGCAGAGCTATGATAGAAGAAACCAGCTGAGAGACCCTGCACTCTGCATGATGGACCACAGCAGGAGAACTACAGAAGCACAGATCTAAATGCAATACAGCCTGCAGGCACCGCAGAGCTATGATATAAGAAACCAGCTGAGGGACCCTGCACTCTGCATGATTGACCACAGCAGGAGAACTACAGAAGCACAGATCTAAATGCAATACAGCCTGCAGGCACCGCAGAGCTATGATATAAGAAACCAGCTGAGGGACCCTGCACTCTGCATGATTGACCAGAGCAGGAGAACTACAGAAGCACAGATCTAAAGGCAATACAGCCTGCAGGCACCGCAGAGCTATGATAGAAGAAACCAGCTGAGAGACTCTGCACTCTGCATGATTGACCACAGCAGGAGAACTACAGAAGCACAGATCTAAAGGCAATACAGCCTGCAGGCACCGCAGAGCTATGATAGAAGAAACCAGCTGAGAGACCCTGCACTCTGCATGATTGACCAGAGCAGGAGAACTACAGAAGCATAGATCTAAAGACAATACAGCCTGGAGGCACCGCAGAGCTATGATAGAAGAAAACCAGCTGAGAGACCCTGCACTCTGCATGATTGACCACAGCAGGAGAACTAGAGAAGCACAGATCTAAAGGCAATACAGCCTGCAGGCACCGCAGAGCTATGATAGAAGAAACCAGCTGAGAGAGCCTGCACTCTGCATGATTGACCAGAGCAGGAGAACTACAGAAGCACAGATCTAAATGCAATACAGCCTGCAGGCACCGCAGAGCTATGATAGAAGAAACCAGCTGAGAGAGCCTGCACTCTGCATGATTGACCAGAGCAGGAGAACTACAGAAGCACAGATCTAAAGACAATACAGCCTGCAGGCACTGCAGAACTATGATAGAAGAAACCAGCTGAGGGACCCTGCACTCTGCATGATTGACCAGAGCAGGAGAACTACAGAAGCACAGATCTAAATGCAATACAGAATGGAGGCACCGCAGAGCTATGATAGAAGAAAACCAGCTGAGAGACCCTGCACTCTGCATGATTGACCACAGCAGGAGAACTACAGAAGCACAGATCTAAATGCAATACAGCCTGGAGGCACCGCAGAGCTATGATAGAAGAAACCAGCTGAGAGACCCTGCACTCTGCATGATTGACCACAGCAGGAGAACTACAGAAGCATAGATCTAAATGCAATACAGCCTGGAGGCACCGCAGAGCTATGACAGAAGAAACCAGCTGAGAGACCCTGCACTCTGCATGATTGACCACAGCAGGAGAACTACAGAAGCACAGATCTAAAGGCAATACAGCCTGCAGCCACCGCAGAGCTATGATAGAAGAAACCAGCTGAGAGACCCTGCACTCTGCATGATTGACCAGAGCAGGAGAACTACAGAAGCACAGATCTAAAGGCAATACAGCCTGCAGGCACCGCAGAGCTATGATAGAAGAAACCAGCTGAGAGACTCTGCACTCTGCATGATTGACCACAGCAGGAGAACTACAGAAGCACAGATCTAAAGGCAATACAGGCTGCAGGCACCGCAGAGCTATGATAGAAGAAACCAGCTGAGGGACCCTGCACTCTGCATGATTGACCAGAGCAGGAGAACTACAGAAGCACAGATCTAAATGCAATACAGCCTGCAGGCACCGCAGAGCTATGATAGAAGAAACCAGCTGAGAGACCCTGCACTCTGCATGATTGACCAGAGCAGGAGAACTACAGAAGCACAGATCTAAATGCAATACAGCCTGCAGGCACCGCAGAGCTATGATAGAAGAAAACCAGCTGAGAGACCCTGCACTCTGCATGATTGACCACAGCAGGAGAACTACAGAAGCACAGATCTAAAGGCAATACAGCCTGGAGGCACCACAGAGCTATGATAGAAGAAACCAGCTGAGAGACCCTGCACTCTGCATGATTGACCACAGCAGGAGAACTACAGAAGCACAGATCTAAAGGCAATACAGCCTGGAGGCACCGCAGAGCTATGATAGAAGAAACCAGCTGAGAGACCCTGCACTCTGCATGATGGACCAGAGCAGGAGAACTACAGAAGCATAGATCTAAAGACAATACAGCCTGCAGGCACCGCAGAGCTATGATAGAAGAAAACCAGCTGAGAGACCCTGCACTCTGCATGATTGACCACAGCAGGAGAACTACAGAAGCACAGATCTAAATGCAATACAGCCTGCAGGCACCGCAGAGCTATGATAGAAGAAACCAGCTGAGAGACCCTGCACTCTGCATGATTGACCACAGCAGGAGAACTACAGAAGCACAGATCTAAAGGCAATACAGCCTGCAGGCACCGCAGAGCTATGATAGAAGAAACCAGCTGAGAGAGCCTGCACTCTGCATGATTGACCAGAGCAGGAGAACTACAGAAGCACAGATCTAAATGCAATACAGCCTGCAGGCACCGCAGAGCTATGATAGAAGAAACCAGCTGAGAGAGCCTGCACTCTGCATGATTGACCAGAGCAGGAGAACTACAGAAGCACAGATCTAAAGGCAATACAGCCTGGAGGCACCGCAGAGCTATGATAGAAGAAACCAGCTGAGAGACTCTGCACTCTGCATGATTGACCACAGCAGGAGAACTACAGAAGCACAGATCTAAAGGCAATACAGCCTGCAGGCACCGCAGAGCTATGATAGAAGAAACCAGCTGAGAGACTCTGCACTCTGCATGATTGACCACAGCAGGAGAACTACAGAAGCACAGATCTAAATGCAATACAGCCTGGAGGCACCGCAGAGCTATGATAGAAGAAACCAGCTGAGAGACCCTGCACTCTGCATGATTGACCACAGCAGGAGAACTACAGAAGCACAGATCTAAAGGCAATACAGCCTGCAGGCACCCCAGAGCTATGATAGAAGAAACCAGCTGAGAGACCCTGCACTCTGCATGATTGACCAGAGCAGGAGAACTACAGAAGCACAGATCTAAATGCAATACAGCCTGCAGGCACCGCAGAGCTATGATAGAAGAAACCAGCTGAGAGACTCTGCACTCTGCATGATGGACCACAGCAGGAGAACTACAGAAGCACAGATCTAAATGCAATACAGCCTGCAGGCACCGCAGAGCTATGATAGAAGAAACCAGCTGAGGGACCCTGCACTCTGCATGATTGACCACAGCAGGAGAACTACAGAAGCACAGATCTAAAGGCTATACAGCCTGGAGACACCGCAGAGCTATGATAGAAGAAAACCAGCTGAGAGACCCTGCACTCTGCATGATTGACCACAGCAGGAGAACTACAGAAGCACAGATCTAAAGGCAATACAGCCTGGAGGCACCGCAGAGCTATGATAGAAGAAAACCAGCTGAGAGACCCTGCACTCTGCATGATTGACCAGAGCAGGAGAACTACAGAAGCACAGATCTAAAGGCAATACAGCCTGCAGGCACCGCAGAGCTATGATAGAAGAAAACCAGCTGAGAGACCCTGCACTCTGCATGATTGACCACAGCAGGAGAACTACAGAAGCACAGATCTAAAGGCAATACAGCCTGCAGGCACCGCAGAGCTATGATAGAAGAAACCAGCTGAGAGACCCTGCACTCTGCATGATTGACCAGAGCAGGAGAACTACAGAAGCACAGATCTAAAGGCAATACAGCCTGCAGGCACCGCAGAGCTATGATAGAAGAAAACCAGCTGAGAGACCCTGCACTCTGCATGATTGACCAGAGCAGGAGAACTACAGAAGCACAGATCTAAAGGCAATACAGCCTGCAGGCACCGCAGAGCTATGATAGAAGAAACCAGCTGAGAGACCCTGCACTCTGCATGATTGACCAGAGCAGGAGAACTACAGAAGCACAGATCTAAAGGCAATACAGCCTGGAGGCACCGCAGAGCTATGATAGAAGAAACCAGCTGAGAGACCCTGCACTCTGCATGATTGACCAGAGCAAGAGAACTACAGAAGCACAGATCTAAAGGCAATACAGCCTGCAGGCACCGCAGAGCTATGATAGAAGAAACCAGCTGAGAGACTCTGCACTCTGCATGATGGACCACAGCAGGAGAACTACAGAAGCACAGATCTAAAGGCAATACAGCCTGCAGGCACCGCAGAGCTATGATAGAAGAAACCAGCTGAGAGACCCTGCACTCTGCATGATTGACCAGAGCAGGAGAACTACAGAAGCACAGATCTAAATGCAATACAGCCTGCAGGCACCGCAGAGCTATGATATAAGAAACCAGCTGAGGGACCCTGCACTCTGCATGATTGACCAGAGCAGGAGAACTACAGAAGCACAGATCTAAAGGCAATACAGCCTGGAGGCACCGCAGAGCTATGATAGAAGAAACCAGCTGAGAGACTCTGCACTCTGCATGATTGACCACAGCAGGAGAACTACAGAAGCACAGATCTAAATGCAATACAGCCTGCAGGCACCGCAGAGCTATGATAGAAGAAACCAGCTGAGAAACCCTGCACTCTGCATGATTGACCAGAGCAGGAGAACTACAGAAGCACAGATCTAAATGCAATACAGAATGGAGGCACCGCAGAGCTATGATAGAAGAAAACCAGCTGAGAGACCCTGCACTCTGCATGATTGACCAGAGCAGGAGAACTACAGAAGCACAGATCTAAATGCAATACAGCCTGCAGGCACCGCAGAACTATGATAGAAGAAACCAGCTGAGGGACCCTGCACTCTGCATGATTGACCAGAGCAGGAGAACTACAGAAGCACAGATCTAAATGCAATACAGAATGGAGGCACCGCAGAGCTATGATAGAAGAAAACCAGCTGAGAGACCCTGCACTCTGCATGATTGACCAGAGCAGGAGAACTACAGAAGCACAGATCTAAACGCAATACAGCCTGGAGGCACCGCAGAGCTATGATAGAAGAAACCAGCTGAGAGACCCTGCACTCTGCATGATTGACCACAGCAGGAGAACTAGAGAAGCACAGATCTAAAGGCAATACAGCCTGCAGGCACCACAGAGCTATGATAGAAGAAACCAGCTGAGAGACCCTGCACTCTGCATGATTCACCACAACAGGAGAACTACAGAAGCACAGATCTAAAGGCAATACAGCCTGCAGGCACCGCAGAGCTATGATAGAAGAAACCAGCTGAGAGACCCTGCACTCTGCATGACTGACCACAGCAAGAGAACTACAGAAGCACAGATCTAAAGACAATACAGCCTGCAGGCACCGCAGAGCTATGATAGAAGAAAACCAGCTGAGAGACCCTGCACTCTGCATGATAGACCACAGCAGGAGAACTACAGAAGCACAGATCTAAATGCAATACAGCCTGCAGGCACCGCAGAGCTATGATAGAAGAAACCAGCTGAGAGACCCTGCACTCTGCATGATGGACCAGAGCAGGAGAACTACAGAAGCACAGATCTAAAGGCAATACAGTCTGGAGGCACCGCAGAGCTATGATAGAAAAAAACCAGCTGAGGGACCCTGCACTCTGCATGATTGACCACAGCAAGAGAACTATAGAAGCACAGATCTAAAGGCAATACAGCCTGGAGGCACCGCAGAGCTATGACAGAAGAAACCAGCTGAGAGACCCTGCACTCTGCATGATTGACCAGAGCAGGAGAACTACAGAAGCACAGATCTAAAGGCAATACAGCCTGCAGGCACCGCAGAGCTATGATAGAAGAAACCAGCTGAGAGACCCTGCACTCTGCATGATGGACCACAGCAGGAGAACTACAGAAGCACAGATCTAAATGCAATACAGCCTGCAGGCACCGCAGAGCTATGATATAAGAAACCAGCTGAGGGACCCTGCACTCTGCATGATTGACCACAGCAGGAGAACTACAGAAGCACAGATCTAAATGCAATACAGCCTGCAGGCACCGCAGAGCTATGATATAAGAAACCAGCTGAGGGACCCTGCACTCTGCATGATTGACCAGAGCAGGAGAACTACAGAAGCACAGATCTAAAGGCAATACAGCCTGCAGGCACCGCAGAGCTATGATAGAAGAAACCAGCTGAGAGACTCTGCACTCTGCATGATTGACCACAGCAGGAGAACTACAGAAGCACAGATCTAAAGGCAATACAGCCTGCAGGCACCGCAGAGCTATGATAGAAGAAACCAGCTGAGGGACTCTGCACTCTGCATGATTGACCAGAGCAGGAGAACTACAGAAGCACAGATCTAAATGCAATACAGAATGGAGGCACCGCAGAGCTATGATAGAAGAAAACCAGCTGAGAGACCCTGCACTCTGCATGATTGACCATAGCAGGAGAACTACAGAAGCACAGATCTAAAGGCAATACAGCCTGGAGGCACCGCAGAGCTATGATAGAAGAAACCAGCTGAGAGACCCTGCACTCTGCATGATTGACCACAGCAGGAGAACTACAGAAGCACAGATCTAAAGACAATACAGCCTGGAGGCACCGCAGAGCTATGATAGAAGAAACCAGCTGAGAGACCCTGCACTCTGCATGATGGACCAGAGCAGGAGAACTACAGAAGCACAGATCTAAACGCAATACAGCCTGGAGGCACCGCAGAGCTATGATAGAAGAAAACCAGCTGAGAGACCCTGCACTCTGCATGATGGACCAGAGCAGGAGAACTACAGAAGCACAGATCTAAAGACAATACAGCCTGGAGGCACCGCAGAGCTATGATAGAAGAAACCAGCTGAGAGACCCTGCACTCTGCATGATTGACCACAGCAGGAGAACTAGAGAAGCACAGATCTAAAGGCAATACAGCCTGCAGGCACCACAGAGCTATGATAGAAGAAACCAGCTGAGGGACCCTGCACTCTGCATGATTGACCACAACAGGAGAACTACAGAAGCACAGATCTAAAGGCAATACAGCCTGCAGGCACCGCAGAGCTATGATAGAAGAAACCAGCTGAGAGACCCTGCACTCTGCATGACTGACCACAGCAAGAGAACTACAGAAGCACAGATCTAAAGACAATACAGCCTGCAGGCACCGCAGAGCTATGATAGAAGAAAACCAGCTGAGAGACCCTGCACTCTGCATGATAGACCACAGCAGGAGAACTACAGAAGCACAGATCTAAATGCAATACAGCCTGGAGGCACCGCAGAGCTATGATAGAAGAAACCAGCTGAGAGACCCTGCACTCTGCATGATTGACCACAGCAGGAGAACTAGAGAAGCACAGATCTAAAGGCAATACAGCCTGCAGGCACCGCAGAGCTATGATAGAAGAAACCAGCTGAGAGACCCTGCACTCTGCATGACTGACCACAGCAAGAGAACTATAGAAGCACAGATCTAAATGCAATACAGCCTGCAGGCACCGCAGAGCTATGAAAGAAGAAAACCAGCTGAGAGACCCTGCACTCTGCATGATGGACCAGAGCAGGAGAACTACAGAAGCACAAATCTAAAGGCAATACAGCCTGCAGGCACCGCAGAGCTATGATAGAAGAAACCAGCTGAGGGACCCTGCACTCTGCATGATGGACCAGAGCAGGAGAACTACAGAAGCACAGATCTAAAGGCAATACAGCCTGCAGGCACCGCAGAGCTATGATAGAAGAAAACCAGCTGAGAGACCCTGCACTCTGCATGATGGACCAGAGCAGGAGAACTACAGAAGCACAGATCTAAAGGCAATACAGCCTGGAGGCACCGCAGAGCTATGATAGAAGAAACCAGCTGAGAGACCCTGCACTCTGCATGACTGACCAGAGCAGGAGAACTACAGAAGCACAGATCTAAATGCAATACAGCCTGGAGGCACCGCAGAGCTATGATAGAAGAAACCAGCTGAGAGACCCTGCACTCTGCATGATGGACCACAGCAGGAGAACTACAGAAGCACAGATCTAAATGCAATACAGCCTGGAGGCACCGCAGAGCTATGATAGAAGAAACCAGCTGAGGGACCCTGCACTCTGCATGACTGACCACAGCAGGAGAACTACAGAAGCACAGATCTAAATGCAATACAGCCTGGAGGCACCGCAGAGCTATGATAGAAGAAACCAGCTGAGAGACCCTGCACTCTGCATGATTTACCAGCGCAGGAGAACTACAGAAGCACAGATCTAAATGCAATACAGCCTGGAGGCACTGCAGAGCTATGATAGAAGAAACCAGCTGAGAGACCCTGCACTCTGCATGATTGACCAGAGCAGGAGAACTACAGAAGCACAGATCTAAATGCAATACAGCCTGCAGGCACCGCAGAGCTATGATAGAAGAAACCAGCTGAGAGACCCTGCACTCTGCATGATTGACCACAGCAGGAGAACTACAGAAGCACAGATCTAAAGGCAATACAGTCTGGAGGCACCGCAGAGCTATGATAGAAGAAAACCAGCTGAGGGACCCTGCACTCTGCATGATTGACCACAGCAGGAGAACTACAGAAGCACAGATCTAAATGCAATACAGCCTGCAGGCACCGCAGAGCTATGATAGAAGAAACCAGCTGAGAGACCCTGCACTCTGCATGATTGACCAGAGCAGGAGAACTACAGAAGCACAGATCTAAATGCAATACAGCCTGGAGGCACCGCAGAGCTATGATAGAAGAAACCAGCTGAGAGACCCTGCACTCTGCATGATGGACCACAGCAGGAAAACTACAGAAGCACAGATCTAAATGCAATACAGCCTGCAGGCACCGCAGAGCTATGATAGAAGAAAACCAGCTGAGAGACCCTGCACTCTGCATGACTGACCAGAGCAGGAGAACTACAGAAGCACAGATCTAAATGCAATACAGCCTGGAGGCACCGCAGAGCTATGATAGAAGAAACCAGCTGAGAGACCCTGCACTCTGCATGATGGACCACAGCAGGAGAACTACAGAAGCACAGATCTAAATGCAATACAGCCTGGAGGCACCGCAGAGCTATGATAGAAGAAACCAGCTGAGGGACCCTGCACTCTGCATGACTGACCACAGCAGGAGAACTACAGAAGCACAGATCTAAATGCAATACAGCCTGGAGGCACCGCAGAGCTATGATAGAAGAAACCAGCTGAGAGACCCTGCACTCTGCATGATTTACCAGAGCAGGAGAACTACAGAAGCACAGATCTAAATGCAATACAGCCTGGAGGCACTGCAGAGCTATGATAGAAGAAACCAGCTGAGAGACCCTGCACTCTGCATGATTGACCAGAGCAGGAGAACTACAGAAGCACAGATCTAAATGCAATACAGCCTGCAGGCACCGCAGAGCTATGATAGAAGAAACCAGCTGAGAGACCCTGCACTCTGCATGATTGACCACAGCAGGAGAACTACAGAAGCACAGATCTAAAGGCAATACAGTCTGGAGGCACCGCAGAGCTATGATAGAAGAAAACCAGCTGAGGGACCCTGCACTCTGCATGATTGACCACAGCAGGAGAACTACAGAAGCACAGATCTAAATGCAATACAGCCTGGAGGCACTGCAGAGCTATGATAGAAGAAACCAGCTGAGAGACCCTGCACTCTGCATGATTGACCAGAGCAGGAGAACTACAGAAGCACAGATCTAAATGCAATACAGCCTGCAGGCACCGCAGAGCTATGATAGAAGAAACCAGCTGAGAGACCCTGCACTCTGCATGATTGACCACAGCAGGAGAACTACAGAAGCACAGATCTAAAGGCAATACAGTCTGGAGGCACCGCAGAGCTATGATAGAAGAAAACCAGCTGAGAGACCCTGCACTCTGCATGATTGACCACAGCAGGAGAACTACAGAAGCACAGATCTAAATGCAATACAGCCTGCAGGCACCGCAGAGCTATGATAGAAGAAACCAGCTGAGAGACCCTGCACTCTGCATGATTGACCAGAGCAGGAGAACTACAGAAGCACAGATCTAAATGCAATACAGCCTGGAGGCACCGCAGAGCTATGATAGAAGAAACCAGCTGAGAGACCCTGCACTCTGCATGATGGACCACAGCAGGAAAACTACAGAAGCACAGATCTAAATGCAATACAGCCTGCAGGCACCGCAGAGCTATGATAGAAGAAACCAGCTGAGAGACCCTGCACTCTGCATGACTGACCAGAGCAGGAGAACTACAGAAGCACAGATCTAAATGCAATACAGCCTGGAGGCACCGCAGAGCTATGATAGAAGAAACCAGCTGAGGGACCCTGCACTCTGCATGACTGACCACAGCAGGAGAACTACAGAAGCACAGATCTAAATGCAATACAGCCTGGAGGCACCGCAGAGCTATGATAGAAGAAACCAGCTGAGAGACCCTGCACTCTGCATGATTGACCAGAGCAGGAGAACTACAGAAGCACAGATCTAAATGCAATACAGCCTGGAGGCACCGCAGAGCTATGATAGAAGAAACCAGCTGAGAGACCCTGCACTCTGCATGATGGACCAGAGCAGGAAAACTACAGAAGCACAGATCTAAATGCAATACAGCCTGCAGGCACCGCAGAGCTATGATAGAAGAAAACCAGCTGAGAGACCCTGCACTCTGCATGACTGACCAGAGCAGGAGAACTACAGAAGCACAGATCTAAAGGCAATACAGCCTGGAGGCACCGCAGAGCTATGATAGAAGAAACCAGCTGAGGGACCCTGCACTCTGCATGACTGACCACAGCAGGAGAACTACAGAAGCACAGATCTAAATGCAATACAGCCTGGAGGCACCGCAGAGCTATGATAGAAGAAACCAGCTGAGAGACCCTGCACTCTGCATGATTTACCAGAGCAGGAGAACTACAGAAGCACAGATCTAAATGCAATACAGCCTGGAGGCACCGCAGAGCTATGATAGAAGAAACCAGCTGAGAGACCCTGCACTCTGCATGATGGACCAGAGCAGGAGAACTACAGAAGCACAGATCTAAAGGCAATACAGCCTGCAGGCACCACAGAGCTATGATAGAAGAAACCAGCTGAGAGACCCTGCACTCTGCATGATTGACCACAGCAGGAGAACTACAGAAGCACAGATCTAAAGGCAATACAGTCTGGAGGCACCGCAGAGCTATGATAGAAGAAAACCAGCTGAGGGACCCTGCACTCTGCATGATTGACCACAGCAGGAGAACTACAGAAGCACAGATCTAAATGCAATACAGCCTGGAGGCACCGCAGAGCTATGATAGAAGAAACCAGCTGAGAGACCCTGCACTCTGCATGATTGACCACAGCAGGAGAACTACAGAAGCACAGATCTAAATGCAATACAGCCTGGAGGCACCGCAGAGCTATGATAGAAGAAACCAGCTGAGAGACCCTGCACTCTGCATGATTGACCACAGCAGGAGAACTACAGAAGCACAGATCTAAATGCAATACAGCCTGCAGGCACCGCAGAGCTATGATAGAAGAAACCAGCTGAGAGACCCTGCACTCTGCATGATTGACCAGAGCAGGAGAACTACAGAAGCACAGATCTAAATGCAATACAGCCTGCAGGCACCGCAGAGCTATGATAGAAGAAACCAGCTGAGGGACCCTGCACTCTGCATGATTGACCACAGCAGGAGAACTACAGAAGCACAGATCTAAAGGCAATACAGCCTGCAGGCACCGCAGAGCTATGATAGAAGAAACCAGCTGAGAGACCCTGCACTCTGCATGACTGACCAGAGCAGGAGAACTACAGAAGCACAGATCTAAATGCAATACAGCCTGGAGGCACCGCAGAGCTATAATAGAAGAAAACCAGCTGAGAGACCCTGCACTCTGCATGATTGACCACAGTAGGAGAACTACAGAAGCACAGATCTAAAGGCAATACAGCCTGCAGGCACCGCAGAGCTATGATAGAAGAAACCAGCTGAGAGACCCTGCACTCTGCATGATGGACCAGAGCAGGAGAACTACAGAAGCACAGATCTAAATGCAATACAGCCTGGAGACACCGCAGAGCTATGATAGAAGAAACCAGCTGAGAGACCCTGCACTCTGCATGATTGACCACAGCAGGAGAACTACAGAAGCACAGATCTAAATGCAATACAGCCTGGAGGCAACGCAGAGCTATGATAGAAGAAACCAGCTGAGAGACCCTGCACTCTGCATGATTGACCACAGCAGGAGAACTACAGAAGCACTGATCTAAATGCAATACAGCCTGGAGGCACCGCAGAGCTATGATAGAAGAAACCAGCTGAGAGACTCTGCACTCTGCATGATTGACCAGAGCAGGAGAACTACAGAAGCACAGATCTAAAGGCAATACAGCCTGGAGGCACCGCAGAGCTATGATAGAAGAAAACCAGCTGAGGGACCCTGCACTCTGCATGATTGACCAGAGCAGGAGACCTACAGAAGCACAGATCTAAATGCAATACAGCCTGGAGGCACCGCAGAGCTATGATAGAAGAAACCAGCTGAGAGACTCTGCACTCTGCATGATTGACCAGAGCAGGAGAACTACAGAAGCACAGATCTAAAGGCAATACAGCCTGGAGGTACCGCAGAGCTATGATAGAAGAAACCAGCTGAGAGACCCTGCACTCTGCATGATGGACAAGAGCAGGAGAACTACAGAAGCACAGATCTAAAGGCAATACAGCCTGGAGGCACCGCAGAGCTATGATAGAAGAAACCAGCTGAGAGACCCTGCACTCTGCATGATTGACCACAGCAGGAGAACTACAGAAGCACAGATCTAAATGCAATACAGCCTGGAGGCAACGCAGAGCTATGATAGAAGAAACCAGCTGAGAGACCCTGCACTCTGCATGATTGACCAGAGCAGGAGAACTACAGAAGCACAGATCTAAATGCAATACAGCCTGGAGGCACCGCAGAGCTATGATAGAAGAAACCAGCTGAGAGACTCTGCACTCTGCATGATTGACCAGAGCAGGAGAACTACAGAAGCACAGCTCTAAAGGCAATACAGCCTGGAGGCACCGCAGAGCTATGATAGAAGAAAACCAGCTGAGGGACCCTGCACTCTGCATGATTGACCAGAGCAGGAGACCTACAGAAGCACAGATCTAAATGCAATACAGCCTGGAGGCACCGCAGAGCTATGATAGAAGAAACCAGCTGAGAGACTCTGCACTCTGCATGATTGACCAGAGCAGGAGAACTACAGAAGCACAGATCTAAAGGCAATACAGCCTGGAGGCACCGCAGAGCTATGATAGAAGAAAATCAGCTGAGGGACCCTGCACTCTGCATGATTGACCAGAGCAGGAGAACTACAGAAGCTCAGATCTAAATGCAATACAGCCTGGAGGCACCGCAGAGCTATGATAGAAGAAAACCAGCTGAGGGACCCTGCACTCTGCATGATTGACCAGAGCAGGAGAACTACAGAAGCACAGATCTAAAGGCAATACAGCCTGCAGGCACCGCAGAGCTATGATGGAAGAAACCAGCTGAGAGACCCTGCACTCTGCATGATGGACCACAGCAGGAGAACTACAGAAGCACAGATCTAAATGCAATACAGCCTGCAGGCACCGCAGAGCTATGATAGAAGAAACCAGCTGAGAGACCCTGCACTCTGCATGATTGAACAGAGCAGGAGAACTACAGAAGCACAGATCTAAATGCAATACAGCCTGGAGGCACCGCAGAGCTATGATAGAAGAAACCAGCTGAGAGACCCTGCACTCTGCATGATTGACCAGAGCAGGAGAACTACAGAAGCTCAGATCTAAATGCAATACAGCCTGCAGGCACCGCAGAGCTATGATAGAAGAAACCAGCTGAGAGACCCTGCACTCTGCATGACTGACCAGAGCAGGAGAACTACAGAAGCACAGATCTAAAGGCAATACAGCCTGCAGGCACCGCAGAGCTATGATAGAAGAAACCAGCTGAGGGACCCTGCACTCTGCATGATTGACCAGAGCAGGAGAACTACAGAAGCACAGATCTAAATGCAATACAGCCTGGAGACACCGCAGAGCTATGATAGAAGAAACCAGCTGAGAGACCCTGCACTCTGCATGATTGACCAGAGCAGGAGAACTACAGAAGCACAGATCTAAATGCAATACAGCCTGCAGGTGACTCACCCCCTGGGCCAGTGCTGTAGTGCGGCGCACGTGCGCGCGGGGAATACCCGGAGCCGGATCCGATGGGGTAGTAGTCTTCGTGTGGCGGTGACCCGGTCCGTGCCCAGGGTGGTCAAACTAAGTGGCAGTTATTGGTATGATGGTATTAGTGTCCGACTACGCCACCCGTTGAATGCGGCTATGAAGCCGCCGCTGCAGGGCAGTCCGCTGAGGCCGGTGGTACGGATGTGCAGCGTGGATGGTATAACCCCCAACGGGAGGGGTATGGCCTCAGGGCAGAGGATGAGGTTGATGTTGGGAGTGATGGTGTGGATGTCCCAGCACTAATGGTGCGACAAGGAAGCACGGAGACGCGAGGGTACAGTTCAGGGTCTTTACTGATTGTACAAGGCAAATTCCCCCGGGAGTACTGGCTAGTAGTTGGGGCCTGGTTAGTCTGCGAGTAAGCCGGAGTTCCCCTGGCCAGGTGGAGTTGTAGGCCTTCCCGTTAGTCTGTACCCTTCCTGGCTACCCTGCTTTCGGCGGTTACAAGTAGCCCACGTCCCTGGGTATATCGTGTGGTGCTCACCCGTATGGCTGGTGACCTGGGGCCTCCTGTTAGCCTCCGCTCCGGGATGGTGGTGCTGGTCCCTTCGTTGTGACTGAGCCTCCGGGCTTTTATGGCCAGAGGACCTGGAATCCCCTGCCGGATGGATTCTGCTGCTGGGTTTATCTTAGTCCCCACAGCCTCGGACTCCTGTGTCCGGTTTTAGTACCTTCTCCCAGAGCGAGCTCTGCACAGCTCCAGCCCCTGGCGCTTCTCCTTGGCTCCTACAGAGCTGCTGATGTCCCTGTTTCTGCGTGTCCAGACCAGACTCCGTCTCTGTCTGGAACTCCTCTCTCCTAACCCTGCCTCAGCCCCAGTTTATGTAGGGGAAGTTCTTCCCCTCCCAGGACTGGGCAGGAGGTGTGGCATGCTTAGGATTCCTGCCCAGGAGACCTCCCACCTGCTCACAGACGTAATATTGCTATTACTGTGGAAACCAGACCCCTGGGGTGCCACATTCCCCCCTAGTGAAATTTAGTACTCCCGGACTAAACATATTTTTTTTCAAAAACATAACAGGGTATAAACAGGAACAATTAAATACATGAGATGGTCACGGCGTGTCCGTAACCGGGAAGCAATAAGGGTGTCCATTTCACCAAAGAACAGGGAGCCGTAACCAGGTAGGGGTCTGTCCTGCCCCGAGTCTTTAACAGTCTGTAGTCCATTCCTGAGTTACGCTCCAAACATATTTACAACAGAGTTCCGGTTACTCACTGTCCATAACCTGTCAGTCCATATAAAGAAACCTGTAACTGAAAAACATAATTAGCAACGGCTACAACAAAACAGGTAAACATAAAATAGTTAAAGCAACTACCCAATTTAGATTCTCCAACGTACGGGCATCTGGCCTTTGGTAACCCTAGTGGACCTACGGAGCTCACTAACTGGTCCTGCACTACAGGGTGTAGGAGGTGTTATGGGCAGGCTGGGCAGCTTTCTGCGCACTCTTTGGCTCACTAGGGGCACGGCAGGCTCACTACTAGCAGAGGGTTGATCCTCCTGTACTGCTGGTGTGGACTCTTCTGCCTCTTGGGCCGGCTGCTCTTCCAGCTCTACTGGTTCTTCTGTAGGCACTTGCGGGGCTGGCTGGAGAAAGGTGAGGACGGGTACCACGACAGCACCGTTTACTTGTGTCCAAGACCGGGGGAAGTCTCCGAGTACAGTCCTGATCATTTCTTCCCTTTCCTCTGCGGGTCGAGGGTTTTCTTGATCTTCTTCTTCAGGGCTTTGCAGCTGCTCGGGACACTTCTTCAGGTGGTCTCTGGAGACAACGGCTGTGGTTTCTCCTCCATCCTTACTGATCACGCAAGTCTTTGGGCTCTCATGGCTTGATGGCAGTACGGTGTACGGGTCCTTCTCCCACTGGTCGTCCAACTTGTGGAGCCGTCTTTTCCTCTTCAAGACCTGCTCTCCAGGTACCAGGGGAACAGCGGGAGCATACTGATTATAAGCCCTCTCTTGCCTTTCTCTAGCTTGAGACAGACTTCGCTCCACGCTCTCCTGCACATTCCGATACTGCTGCTGCCGCCCTGTATCCCAGTCTGCCTCTGGCGAGGTGTCCTCGGGCGTCAGGACTCCCATATCCAGGTCGATAGGCAGCTTACCAGGTCTCGCTCTCATTAGGTAAGCCGGGGTACAGTTGGTAGAACCTACAGGGATGTGGTTGTATAGGTCCACCAGATCAGGCAGCTTCTCAGGCCACATACTGCGTTCTTCCAGGGGCAATGTTTTCAGGAGGTCTATCACCACCTGGTTCATCTTCTCGCAGAGTCCATTGGTTTGAGGGTGATAGGGCGTTGTTCTTATCTTCGTGCAGCCATACAGGTTGCAGAACTCCTGGAAGACTTCCGCTTCGAAGGCTGGCCCTTGGTCTGTCAGCACTTGGTCAGGGTACCCGTGTGGACGGCAGAAGTGCTGCTGGAAGGCTCTAGCTGCTGTTTGAGCCGTTAAGTCCTTGACCGGGACCACCACCAGGAACCGGGAGTAATGATCTACGATTGTGAGGGCGTAGACATACCCAGATCTGCTTGGAGCCAGTTTCACATGGTCCAGGGCTACCAGTTCCAGTGGCTGTCGGGTGATGATGGGCTGCAAGGGAGTCTTCTGGCTGGCACGGTCCTTCCTTCTTAGGTGGCACGGTCCACAGTCTCTGCACCACCTCTCGATGGCTCCTCTCATGCCTACCCAGTAGAACCGTTTACGCAACAAGAACTCCAGCTTCTTCCACCCGAAATGTCCTGCTCCGTTGTGGTACGCCTCCAGAATCATAGCCGCGTCTCGTCTGGGGACCACTACCTGCCAGGTCAACTCATGTGTTCGAAAGTTAACCATTCTCCGGCACAACTTCTCACTGTAGAGGAACAGCCTACTTTTCTCCTTCCACAGTTGCTTAGTCTCCTCTGGGGCGTCTGGGTCCAGACTGGCATCGGCTTGGGTCAGCATTTCCTTCACCAGGCGGACTGCAGGATCACTGTCTTGCGTCTCCGCCCAGTTGTAGTGGGGCAAGGGATTGAACGTCGCGGAGCGCCTGTCCTTCACACGGCTGGAATACAGGGTAATCCCATGACGGTGGAACGCAGGGAGCTCAACTTCTTCCAGATCTTCTGGATCTTCCCCTACGTCCGGTAAGTTCGGCATTCTAGACAGGGCATCCGCGTTGGCATTTGAGCGTCCTGCCCGGTATTTGATGGTGAATTCAAAGTTGGACAGGCGAGCCATCCATCTCTGTTCCAGAGCACCGAGCCTTGCAGTGTCCAGGTGTGTCAACGGGTTGTTATCCGTGTACACGATGAATTTGGAGGAGGCAAGGTAATGCTTGAAACGTTCGGTCACTGCCCACACTACTGCCAGGAACTCCAGCTTGAATGAGCTATAATTCTCAGGGTTCCTCTCGGTGGGTCGTAGCTTTCGGCTAGCGTAAGCGATTACCCGTTCTTTTCCTTGCTGGATCTGGGACAGCACGGCTCCTAGCCCGATGTTACTTGCGTCCGTGTGGAGGATAAAGGGCTGGCTGTAGTCTGGATATGCCAGGATTTCATCCCCCTGGAGGGCCATCTTCAGCTGGCAAAAGGACTCCTCTTCCAGCTTTTCCCACCTGAAGGGCGGCTTCTGGTTTTTGGCTTTTCAAGATTGACCTATCAGGAGGTCCTGCATAGGGGCTGCCATTTTGGTGAAACCGGGAATGAATCTTCGGTAGTAGCCTACCAACCCGAGGAACTGCCGCACTTCCTTTATGCTGGAGGGTCTTGGCCAGTCCTTAATCACGGTGATCTTATCAGGGTCAGGAGCCACTCCGTCAGCACTCACCACGTGTCCCAGGTATTGCACCTTTGGTTTCAGGAGATGACACTTGGAGGGTTTCACCTTTAGGCCGTAGTTTGCCAGAGCTTCGAACACTTCTGCCAGGTGTTTCAGGTGATCCTCGTAGGTCTTGGAATAGACGATGACATCGTCCAGGTATAACAGGACCGTCTCGAAGTTCCGGTGTCCCAGACAGCATTCCATCAACCGTTGGAAGGTTCCTGGTGCGTTGCAGAGCCCGAACGGCATACAGTTAAATTCGCTGAGACCCATCGGGGTGGTGAATGCGGTCTTCTCCCGGTCTGCCTCTGCTACAGGAACCTGCCAGTACCCGCTAGTGAGATCCAAAGTAGAGAAGAAGTTAGCAGATTTTAATGCAGCTAAGGACTCTTCTATCCTTGGTAACGGGTACGCATCTTTGTGTGTGATACGGTTGACCTTCCTGTAGTCTACACACATTCTCATAGTGTTGTCCTTCTTTTTCACTAAGACTAGTGGAGCTGCCCAGGGGCTACAGCTGTCTCTGATTACCCCAGCCTCCTTCATGTCTCTAAGCATCCCCTTGGCGTGTTGGTAGTGTGCAGGGGGTACGGGTCAGTATCTCTCATTTATGGGAGGATGGTCTCCCGTGGGGATGTGGTGTTCTACCCCCTTTACTCGCCCGAAGTCTAACGGGTGTTTACTAAACACTCTCTCGTACTCTTGAACCACCCGATAGACTCCTTGTTTCTGGTGTGAGGGAGTGGAGTCGGTACCCAGATGTAGTTGCTGACACCAGTCCTCCATTGGTTTCTTAGAGCCGTTACCTTCCTCTGGTTGAGATGGAGGCAAGGGTTCCACGGCCTGTACAGAATTCTGGTTTATGGTGAACAATTTAGCTAGCGTGGCATACCGGGGCAGGTGTACTTCTCTCCCACCGATATTTATGATGCGAACGGGCACCCTCCCATGGCGTACATCGACCACCCCCCGTGCTGTCAAAATGGTGGGCCTACTGTCTGAGTAGACGGGTTCTACCATTGCTTGGTAGTCTCTACCTCTTAGACCAATAGCTGCCCGGCACCAAATCATCATCTCACTTTTTGGGGGCATGGCAATAGGGAACGGGTCACACATTCTCACGCTACCTATCTCACCACCAGATAGTTCCACCTGTTGCCGCTTCATCAGTGCCCGGATCTCTTTTTGGAGCACACGCTGCTGGCCGGAACTGGCGTTCTTGGCAACCTGCTCTAAAATGAGAATCACCTCTGCAAGACAATTTTCAATTACATTGGTTCCCAGGGTGATTCTAGGGTGACTCTCATGACGGTCTATGTCCACTATAATCAGTCCTTGTGCCGCCAGTTCGACTTTACCGATTTTAATGGTCACCTCCTTGAATCCCACCTGCGGCACGGGCTGACCATTGCTGGCGATGATACTCAGGTCGTCGTCTGGGTAGTGGGTTATGTCCGAATCATTCCAGTACTGCTTGAAGAGCACGTACGGGATGGTGGTGACCTGTGACCCAGTGTCTAGTAGGGCACTCATAGGAATGCCATCCAGTACCACAGGCAAGATTGGACGACCCCCTACGTATTTATCACGCCAGTTTGATGGGCCTGATGGTCTTATGCCTGGGGGTTGGCCCTCTACCCCAGGTTGTGCCCGTTTAAATGACAGTACCTTGCCACATGTCCGGGTTGATTGCAGCGGCGGCAAATAAGTCGTCCGTCCTCGTTGTATCGATCGCTGGGTCTTCCTCTGGCCGGTGGGGTCCTCCTTGGTCGGCGCCACGGGATGTCCTCCGGTCCGGATGCCAGCTCGATCTTCCCTGCAGTAGAAACCTGTAAAGACTGCACAGTTCGGGTTAGCGCGGCAACGCTTTTAGTTAGCTCTTGGACCTGATGGTGCAGGTCTGTAGCCGGGTCACTGTTTAAAGCCTGCGCATCAGCTCCCACAGGCCCTGCAGACAAGGGCGCCGTCTCCTGGTGATAAGTGATAGCAGGGCGCCTGTGGGTCACAGCGCCACCTGGTGCCGGTTCTCGGAGCACCCGGATGGCTCTGTCCTTGAACTGTGCAAAGTCCAGGTCAGGGTCCTGTAAGGCCATCGCCCGCAACTGGGTTCGGTGGGCATTGCACAGTAGACCCTCAATGAATTGTTCAGTCAACAGCTTATCTTCATTTCCCACGCTGTCAGGGTCTGCCTGCTTAATGGCTCTCAGGGCCTCTTGTAGGTTTAGAGCATAGTCTCTTATACTCTCATGTGCCCGTTGTTTGCACCCATAAAATCTTAGTTTTATTTCGGCTGAGGTGCGGGTGTCAAATGTGTCTTTCAGCCGGGTTAGTATGTCTCTGACAGTCCTCTTCCTCCCAGGTGGCCAGGACTTTACCTCCCTTTGGGCTGCCCCGATTAATTGGGCCACCAGGATGCTCACTTTTTGCGCCTCCGTGAGGGGATACACCTGGAAGAGGCTATCCAGCCTTTCTCTGAAGTCATTTAGGGTATGTGACTCCCCTGAGTACTGGGGTAGCCAGGCTGCCCCCGGGATATAGGGCATGGTGAAAGGCATGACCGCAGCAGCGGTGGCGCTGGCGGCGGCTGTGGCGGTGAAGCTCTCCTCCGTATCCGACATCCTCCTCCCCCCTAGTGGACCGTGGCCTACCTTGCGATGATCCTCTTCCGTAGGCAGCGGCTCCGCAGTGGATCGTCAGGGTTGAGGACCTTCCGTCGCGCTCCTGTGACGTCGGCGTCTGCTGGGCTCCTTCCAGGACCTTACGCAACGTCCGGACGTGAGGCGGGGCTTCAGTTCTCGCGGGCTTTCGGAGTCCACGCCCCTCTTCTTCCCGCGCGGCGCCCTCAAGATGGCGTCCAATGGCGGGAAAACTCCACGGATGGCGGGAAGAAGGCAGAAGATGGCGTCGGATGGCGGGAATCGGCTCCAGATGGCGGGAAACGACTCCGGACGGCGGGAAACTTCACCACAGGTAAGTATAAAAGTCTCTTTTTTCAGGCACGCAGTACTCGGTGGTTGCGGGCACGTAATCCTGCCGACTACGCCAAAGTTGACGCACCCCCTGGGCCAGTGCTGTAGTGCGGCGCGCGTGCGCGCGGGGAATACCCGGAGCCGGATCCGATGGGGGTAGTAGTCCTCGTGTGGCGGTGACCCGGTCCATGCCCAGGGTGGTCAAACTAAGTGGCAGTTATTGGTATGATGGTATTAGTGTCCGACTACGCCACCCGTTGAATGAGGCTATGAAGCCGCCGCTGCAGGGCAGTCCGCTGAGGCCGGTGGTACGAATGTGCAGCGTGGATGGTATAACCCCCAACGGGAGGGGTATGGCCTCAGGGCAGAGGATGAGGTTGATGTTGGGAGTGATGGTGTGGATGTCCCAGCACTAATGGTGCGACAAGGAAGCACGGAGACGCGAGGGTACAGTTCAGGGTCTTTACTGATGATACAAGGCAAATTCCCCCGGGAGTACTGGCTAGTAGTTGGGGCCTGGTTAGTCTGCGAGTAAGCCGGAGTTCCCCTGGCCAGGTGGAGTTGTAGGCCTTCCCGTTAGTCTGTACCCTTCCTGGCTACCCTGCTTTCGGCGGTTACAAGTAGCCCACGTCCCTGGGTATACCGTGTGGTGCTCACCCGTATGGCTGGTGACCTGGGGCCTCCTGTTAGCCTCCGCTCCGGGATGGCGGTGCTGGTCTCTTCGTTGTGACTGAGCCTCCGGGCTTTTATGGCCAGAGGACCTGGAATCCCCTGCCGGATGGATTCTGCTGCTGGGTTTATCTTAGTCCCCACAGCCTCGGACTCCTGTGTCCGGTTTTAGTACCTTCTCCCAGGGCGAGCTCTGCACAGCTCCAGCCCCTGGCGCTTCTCCTTGGCTCCTACAGAGCTCCTGATGTCCCTGTTTCTGCGTGTCCAGACCAGACTCCGTCTCTGTCTGGAACTCCTATCTCCTAACCCTGCCTCAGCCCCAGTTTATGTAGGGGAAGTTCTTCCCCTCCCAGGACTGGGCAGGAGGTGTGGCATGCTTAGGATTCCTGCCCAGGAGACCTCCCACCTGCTCACAGACGTAATATTGCTATTACTGTGGAAACCAGACCCCTGGGGTGCCACACAGGCACCGCAGAGCTATGATAGAAGAAACCAGCTGAGAGACCCTGTACTCTGCATGATTGACCAGAGCAGGAGAACTACAGAAGCACAGATCTAAATGCAATACAGCCTGGAGGCACGGCAGAGCTATGATAGAAGAAAACCAGCTGAGGGACCCTGCACTCTGCATGATTGACCAGAGCAGGAGAACTACAGAAGCACACATCTAAATGCAATACAGCCTAGAGGCACCGCAGAGCTATGATAGAAGAAACCAGCTGAGAGACCCTGCACTCTGCATGATTGACCACAGCAGGAGAACTACAGAAGCACAGATCTAAATGCAATACAGCCTGGAGGCACCGCAGAGCTATGATAGAAGAAACCAGCTGAGAGACCCTGCACTCTGCATGATTGACCAGAGCAGGAGAACTACAGAAGCACAGATCTAAAGACAATACAGCCTGGAGGCACCGCAGAGCTATGATAGAAGAAACCAGCTGAGGGACCCTGCACTCTGCATGATTGACCAGAGCAGGAGAACTACAGAAGCACAGATCTAAATGCAATACAGCCTGGAGGCACCGCAGAGCTATGATAGAAGAAACCAGCTGAGGGACCCTGCACTCTGCATGATGGACCAGAGCAGGAGAACTACAGAAGCACAGATCTAAATGCAATACAGCCTGGAGACACCGCAGAGCTATGATAGAAGAAACCAGCTGAGAGACCCTGCACTCTGCATGATTGACCACAGCAGGAGAACTACAGAAGCACAGATCTAAATGCAATACAGCCTGGAGGCACCGCAGAGCTATGATAGAAGAAACCAGCTGAGAGACCCTGCACTCTGCATGATTGACCAGAGCAGGAGAACTACAGAAGCACAGATCTAAAGGCAATACAGCCTGGAGGCACCGCAGAGCTATGATAGAAGAAACCAGCTGAGGGACCCTGTACTCTGCACGATTGACCAGAGCAGGAGAACTACAGAAGCACAGATCTAAATGCAATACAGCCTGGAGACACCGCAGAGCTATGATAGAAGAAACCAGCTGAGAGACCCTGCACTCTGCATGATTGACCAGAGCAGGAGAACTACAGAAGCACAGATCTAAATGCAATACAGCCTGGAGGCACCGCAGAGCTATGATAGAAGAAACCAGCTGAGAGACCCTGCACTCTCCATGATTGACCAGAGCAGGAGAACTACAGAAGCACAGATCTAAATGCAATACAGCCTGGAGGCACTGCAGAGCTATGATAGAAGAAAACCAGCTGAGGGACCCTGCACTCTGCATGATTGACCAGAGCAGGAGAACTACAGAAGCACAGATCTAAATGCAATACAGCCTAGTGGCACCGCAGAGCTATGATAGAAGAAACCAGCTGAGAGACCCTGCACTCTGCATGATTGACCACAGCAGGAGAACTACAGAAGCACAGATCTAAATGCAATACAGCCTGGAGGCACTGCAGAGCTATGATAGAAGAAACCAGCTGAGAGACCCTGCACTCTGCATGACTGACCAGAGCAGGAGAACTACAGAAGCACAGATCTAAAGGCAATACAGCCTGGAGGCACCGCAGAGCTATGATAGAAGAAACCAGCTGAGGGACCCTGCACTCTGCATGACTGACCACAGCAGGAGAACTACAGAAGCACAGATCTAAAGGCAATACAGCCTGGAGGCACCGCAGAGCTATGATAGAAGAAACCAGCTGAGAGACCCTGCACTCTGCATGATTGACCAGAGCAGGAGAACTACAGAAGCATAGATCTAAATGCAATACAGCCTGCAGGCACCGCAGAGCTATGATAGAGGAAACCAGCTGAGAGACCCTGCACTCTGCATGATTGACCAGAGCAGGAGAACTACAGAAGCACAGATCTAAAGGCAATATAGCCTGGAGGCATCGCAGAGCTATGATAGAAGAAGACCAGCTGAGAGACCCTGCACTCTGCATGACTGACCACAGCAGGAGAACTACAGAAGCACAGATCTAAATGCAATACAGCCTGGAGGCACCGCAGAGCTATGATAGAAGAAACCAGCTGAGAGACCCTGCACTCTGCATGATTGACCAGAGCAGGAGAACTACAGAAGCACAGATCTAAAGGCAATATAGCCTGGAGGCATCGCAGAGCTATGATAGAAGAAGACCAGCTGAGAGACCCTGCACTCTGCATGATTGACCACAGGAGGAGAACTACAGAAGCACAGATCTAAAGGCAATACAGCCTGGAGGCACAGCAGGGCTATGATAGAAGAAGACCAGCTGAGAGACCCTGCACTCTGCATGATTGACCACAGCAGGAGAACTACAGAAGCACAGATCTAAAAGGCAATACAGCCTGGAGGCACCGCAGAGCTATGATAGAAGAAACCAGCTGAGAGACCCTGCACTCTGCATGATTGACCACAGCAGGAGAACTACAGAAGCACAGATCTAAAAGGCAATACAGCCTGGAGGCACCGCAGAGCTATGATAGAAGAAACCAGCTGAGAGACCCTGCACTCTGCATGATTGACCACAGCAGGAGAACTACAGAAGCACAGATCTAAAGGCAATACAGCCTGGAGGCACCGCAGGGCTATGATAGAAGAAGACCAGCTGAGAGACCCTGCACTCTGCATGATTGACCACAGCAGGAGAACTACAGAAGCACAGATCTAAAGGCAATACAGCCTGGAGGCACAGCAGGGCTATGATAGAAGAAGACCAGCTGAGAGACCCTGCACTCTGCATGATTGACCACAGCAGGAGAACTACAGAAGCACAGATCTAAAAGGCAATACAGCCTGGAGGCACCGCAGAGCTATGATAGAAAAAACCAGCTGAGAGACCCTGCACTCTGCATGATTGACCACAGCAGGAGAACTACAGAAGCACAGATCTAAAGGCAATACAGCCTGCAGGCACCGCAGAGCTATGATAGAAGAAGCCAGCTGAGAGACCCTGCACTCTGCATGATTGACCACAGCAGGAGAAGTACAGAAGCACAGATCTAAAGGCAATACAGCCTGGAGGCACCGCAGAGCTATGATAGAAGAAAACCAGCTGAGAGACCCTGCACTCTGCATGATTGACCACAGCAGGAGAACTACAGAAGCAAAGATCTAAATGCAATACAGCCTGGAGGCACCGCAGAGCTATGATAGAAGAAAACCAGCTGAGAGACCCTGCACTCTGCATGATGGACCAGAGCAGGAGAACTACAGAAGCTCAGATCTAAAGGCAATACAGCCTGGAGGCACCGCAGAGCTATGATAGAAGAAACCAGCTGAGAGACCCTGCACTCTGCATGATTGACCACAGCAGGAGAACTACAGAAGCTCAGATCTAAAGGCAATACAGCCTGGAGGCACCGCAGAGCTATGATAGAAGAAACCAGCTGAGAGACCCTGCACTCTGCATGATTGACCAGAGCAGGAGAACTACAGAAGCACAGATCTAAAGGCAATACAGCCTGCAGGCACCGCAGAGCTATGATAGAAGAAAACCAGCTGAGAGACCCTGCACTCTGCATGACTGACCAGAGCAGGAGAACTACAGAAGCACAGATCTAAATGCAATACAGCCTGGAGGCTCCGCAGAGCTATGATAGAAGAAACCAGCTGAGAGACCCTGCACTCTGCATGATTGACCACAGCAGGAGAACTACAGAAGCACAGATCTAAATGCAATACAGCCTGAAGGCACCGCAGAGCTATGATAGAAGAAACCAGCTGAGAGACCCTGCACTCTGCATGATTGACCACAGCAGGAGAACTACAGAAGCACAGATCTAAAGGCAATACAGCCTGGAGGCACCGCAGAGCTATGATAGAAGAAAACCAGCCGAGAGACTCTGCACTCTGCATGATGGACCACAGCAGGAGAACTACAGAAGCACAGATCTAAAGGCAATACAGCCTGCAGGCACCGCAGAGCTATGATGGAAGAAAACCAGCTGAGAGACCCTGCACTCTGCATGATTGACCACAGCAGGAGAACTACAGAAGCACAGATCTAAAGGCAATACAGCCTGGAGGCACCGCAGAGCTATGATAGAAGAAACCAGCTGAGAGACCCTGCACTCTGCATGATTGACCACAGCAGGAGAACTACAGAAGCACAGATCTAAAGGCAATACAGCCTGCAGGCACCGCAGAGCTATGATGTAAGAAAACCAGCTGAGAGACCCTGCACTCTGCATGATGGACCAGAGCAGGAGAATTACAGAAGCACAGATCTAAAGGCAATACAGCCTGGAGGCACCGCAGAGCTATGATAGAAGAAACCAGCTGAGAGACCCTGCACTCTGCATGACTGACCACAGCAGGAGAACTACAGAAGCACAGATCTAAATGCAATACAGCCTGGAGGCACCGCAGAGCTATGATAGAAGAAACCAGCTGAGAGACCCTGCACTCTGCATGATTGAGCAGAGCAGGAGAACTACAGAAGCACAGATCTAAATGCAATACAGCCTGCAGGCACCGCAGAGCTATGATAGAAGAAACCAGCTGAGAGACCCTGCACTCTGCATGATTGACCACAGCAGGAGAACTACAGAAGCTCAGATCTAAAGGCAATACAGCCTGGAGGCACCGCAGAGCTATGATAGAAGAAACCAGCTGAGGGACCCTGCACTCTGCATGATTGACCACAGCAGTAGAACGACAGAAGCACAGATCTAAACGCAATACAGCCTGCAGGCACCGCAGAGCTATGATAGAAGAAAACCAGCTGAGAGACCCTGAACTCTGCATGATTGACCAGAGCAGGAAAACTACAGAAGCACAGATCTAAATGCAATACAGCCTGGAGGCACCGCAGAGCTATGATAGAAGAAAACCAGCTGAGAGACCCTGCACTCTGCATGATTGACCACAGCAGGAGAACTACAGAAGCACAGATCTAAATGCAATACAGCCTGGAGGCACCGCAGAGCTATGATGGAAGAAGCCAGCTGAGAGACCCTGCACTCTGCATGATTGACCTGAGCAGGAGAACTACAGAAGCACAGATCTAAAGGCAATACAGCCTGGAGGCACCGCAGAGCTATGATAGAAGAAAACCAGCTGAGAGACCCTGCACTCTGCATGATTGACCACAGCAGGAGAACTACAGAAGCACAGATCTAAAGGCAATACAGCCTGGAGGCACCGCAGAGCTATGATAGAAGAAAACCAGCTGAGAGACCCTGCACTCTGCATGATTGACCACAGCAGGAGAACTACAGAAGCACAGATCTAAATGCAATACAGCCTGGAGGCACCGCAGAGCTATGATAGAAGAAACCAGCTGAGAGACCCTGCACTCTGCATGATTGACCAGAGCAGGAGAACTACAGAAGCACAGATCTAAAGGCAATACAGCCTGCAGGCACCGCAGAGCTATGATAGAAGAAACCAGCTGAGAGACCCTGCACTCTGCATGATTGACCAGAGCAGGAGAACTACAGAAGCACAGATCTAAAGGCAATACAGCCTGGAGGCACCGCAGAGCTATGATAGAAGAAACCAGCTGAGAGACCCTGCACTCTGCATGATTGACCAGAGCAGGAGAACTACAGAAGCACAGATCTAAAGGCAATACAGCCTGGAGGCACTGCAGAGCTATGATAGAAGAAACCAGCTGAGAGACCCTGCACTCTGCATGACTGACCAGAGCAGGAGAACTACAGAAGCTCAGATCTAAATGCAATACAGTCTGGAGGCACCGCAGAGCTATGATAGAAGAAAACCAGCTGAGAGACCCTGCACTCTGCATGATTGACCACAGCAGGAGAACTACAGAAGCTCAGATCTAAATGCAATACAGTCTGGAGGCAGCGCAGAGCTATGATAGAAGAAACTAGCTGAGAGACCCTGCACTCTGCATGACTGACCAGAGCAGGAGAACTACAGAAGCTCAGATCTAAATGCAATACAGCCTGGAGGCACCGCAGAGCTATGATAGAAGAAACCAGCTGAGAGACCCTGCACTCTGCATGATTGACCAGTGCAGGAGAACTACAGAAGCACAGATCTAAATGCAATACAGCCTGCAGGCACCGCAGAGCTATGATAGAAGAAACCAGCTGAGAGACCCTGCACTCTGCATGATTGACCACAGCAGGAGAACTACAGAAGCTCAGATCTAAATGCAATACAGCCTGCAGGCACCGCAGAGCTATGATAGAAGAAAACCAGCTGAGAGACCCTGCACTCTGCATGACTGACCACAGCAGGAGAACTACAGAAGCTCAGATCTAAATGCAATACAGTCTGGAGGCAGCGCAGAGCTATGATAGAAGAAACTAGCTGAGAGACCCTGCACTCTGCATGACTGACCAGAGCAGGAGAACTACAGAAGCTCAGATCTAAATGCAATACAGCCTGGAGGCACCGCAGAGCTATGATAGAAGAAACCAGCTGAGAGACCCTGCACTCTGCATGATTGACCACAGCAGGAGAACTACAGAAGCACAGATCTAAATGCAATACAGCCTGAAGACACCGCAGAGCTATGATAGAAGAAACCAGCTGAGAGACCCTGCACTCTGCATGATTGACCACAGCAGGAGAACTACAGAAGCACAGATCTAAAGGCAATACAGCCTGGAGGCACCGCAGAGCTATGATAGAAGAAAACCAGCCGAGAGACTCTGCACTCTGCATGATGGACCAGAGCAGGAGAACTACAGAAGCACAGATCTAAAGGCAATACAGACTGCAGGCACCGCAGAGCTATGATGGAAGAAAACCAGCTGAGAGACCCTGCACTCTGCATGATGGACCAGAGCAGGAGAATTACAGAAGCACAGATCTAAAGGCAATACAGCCTGCAGGCACCGCAGAGCTATGATAGAAGAAACCAGCTGAGAGACCCTGCACTCTGCATGATTGACCACAGCAGGAGAACTACAGAAGCACAGATCTAAAGGCAATACAGCCTGCAGGCACCGCAGAGCTATGATAGAAGAAAACCAGCTGAGAGACCATGCACTCTGCATGATGGACCAGAGCAGGAGAATTACAGAAGCCCAGATCTAAAGGCAATACAGCCTGCAGGCACCGCAGAGCTATGATAGAAGAAAACCAGCTGAGAGACCCTGCACTCTGCATGATGGACCAGAGCAGGAGAATTACAGAAGCCCAGATCTAAAGGCAATACAGCCTGCAGGCACCGCAGAGCTATGATGTAAGAAAACCAGCTGAGAGACCATGCACTCTGCATGATGGACCAGAGCAGGAGAATTACAGAAGCCCAGATCTAAAGGCAATACAGCCTGCAGGCACCGCAGAGCTATGATGTAAGAAAACCAGCTGAGAGACCCTGCACTCTGCATGATGGACCAGAGCAGGAGAATTACAGAAGCCCAGATCTAAAGGCAATACAGCCTGCAGGCACCGCAGAGCTATGATAGAAGAAACCAGCTGAGAGACCCTGCACTCTGCATGACTGACCACAGCAGGAGAACTACAGAAGCACAGATCTAAATACAATACAGCCTGGAGGCACCGCAGAGCTATGATAGAAGAAACCAGCTGAGAGACCCTGCACTCTGCATGATTGACCAGAGCAGGAGAACTACAGAAGCACAGATCTAAAGGCAATACCGCCTGCAGGCACCGCAGAGCTATGATAGAAGAAACCAGCTGAGAGACCCTGCACTCTGCATGATTGACCATTGCAGGAAAACAACAGAAGCACAGATTTAAACGCAATACAGCCTGGAGGCACCGCAGAGCTATGATAGAAGAAAACCAGCTGAGAGACCCTGAACTCTGCATGATTGACCAGAGCAGGAGAACTACAGAAGCACAGATCTAAATGCAATACAGCCTGGAGGCACCGCAGAGCTATGATAGAAGAAACCAGCTGAGAGACCCTGCACTCTGCATGACTGACCACAGCAGGAGAACTACAGAAGCTCAGATCTAAATGCAATACAGCCTGGAGGCACCGCAGAGCTATGATAGAAGAAACCAGCTGAGAAACCCTGCACTCTGCATGATTGACCAGAGCAGGAGAACTACAGAAGCACAGATCTAAATGCAATACAGCCTGCAGGCACCGCAGAGCTATGATAGAAGAAACCAGCTGAGAGACCCTGCACTCTGCATGATTGATCAGAGCAGGAGAACTACAGAAGCACAGATCTAAAGACAATACAGCCTGGAGGCACCGCAGAGCTATGATAGAAGAAAACCAGCTGAGAGACCCTGCACTCTGCATGATTGACCAGAGCAGGAGAACTACAGAAGCACAGATCTAAATGCAATACAGCCTGGAGGCACCGCAGAGCTATGATAGAAGAAACCAGCTGAGAGACCCTGCACTCTGCATGATTGACCTCAGCAGGAGAACTACAGAAGCACAGATCTAAATGCAATACAGCCTGCAGGCACCGCAGAGCTATGATAGAAGAAACCAGCTGAGAGACCCTGCACTCTGCATGATTGACCACAGCAGGAGAACTACAGAAGCACAGATCTAAATGCAATACAGCCTGGAGGCACCGCAGAGCTATGATAGAAGAAACCAGCTGAGGGACCCTGCACTCTGCATGATTGACCACAGCAGGAGAACTACAGAAGCACAGATCTAAATGCAATACAGCCTGGAGGCACCGCAGAGCTATGATAGAAGAAAAGCAGCTGAGAGACCCTGCACTCTGCATGATTGACCACAGCAGGAGAACTACAGAAGCACAGATCTAAAGGCAATACTGCCTGGAGGCACCACAGAGCTATGATAGAAGAAAACCAGCTGAGAGACCCTGCACTTTGCATGATTGACCACAGCAGGAGAACTACAGAAGCACAGATCTAAATGCAATACAGCCTGGAGGCACCGCAGAGCTATGATAGAAGAAAACCAGCTGAGAGACCCTGCACTCTGCATGATTGACCAGAGCAGGAGAACTACAGAAGCACAGATCTAAATGCAATACAGCCTGCAGGCACCGCAGAGCTATGATAGAAGAAAACCAGCTGAGAGACCCTGCACTCTGCATGATGGACCACAGCAGGAGAACTACAGAAGCACAGATCTAAATGCAATACAGCCTGGAGGCACCGCAGAGCTATGATAGAAGAAAACCAGCTGAGAGACCCTGCACTCTGCATGATTGACCAGAGCAGGAGAACTACAGAAGCACAGATCTAAATGCAATACAGCCTGCAGGCACCGCAGAGCTATGATAGAAGAAACCAGCTGAGAGACCCTGCACTCTGCATGATTGACCAGAGCAGGAGAACTACAGAAGCACAGATCTAAATGCAATACAGCCTGGAGGCACCGCAGAGCTATGATAGAAGAAACCAGCTGAGAGACCCTGCACTCTGCATGATTGACCACAGCAGGAGAACTACAGAAGCACAGATCTAAATGAAATACAGCCTGGAGGCACCGCAGAGCTATGATAGAAGAAAACCAGCTGAGGGACCCTGCACTCTGCATGATTGACCACAGCAGGAGAACTACAGAAGCACAGATCTAAAGGCAATACAGCCTGCAGGCACCGCAGAGCTATGATAGAAGAAACCAGCTGAGAGACCCTGCACTCTACATGATTGACCAGAGCAGGAGAACTACAGAAGCACAGATCTAAAGGCAATACAGCCTGGAGGCACCGCAGAGCTATGATAGAAGAAACCAGCTGAGAGACCCTGCACTCTGCATGATTGACCAGAGCAGGAGAACTACAGAAGCACAGATCTAAAGGCAATACAGCCTGCAGGCACCGCAGAGCTATGATAGAAGAAACCAGCTGAGAGACCCTGCACTCTGCATGATGGACCAGAGCAGGAGAAGTACAGAAGCACAGATCTAAAGGCAATACAGCCTGGAGGCACCGCAGAGCTATGATAGAAGAAACCAGCTGAGAGACCCTGCACTCTGCATGATTGACCAGAGCAGGAGAACTACAGAAGCACAGATGTAAAGGCAATACAGCCTGGAAGCACCGCAGAGCTATGATAGAAGAAACCAGCTGAGAGACCCTGCACTCTGCATGATTGACCACAGCAGGAGAACTACAGAAGCACAGATCTAAAGGCAATACAGCCTGCAGGCACCGCAGAGCTATGATAGAAGAAACCAGCTGAGAGACCCTGCACTCTGAATGATGGACCAGAGCAGGAGAACTACAGAAGCACAGATCTAAAGGCAATACAGCCTGCAGGCACCGCAGAGCTATGATAGAAGAAAACCAGCTGAGAGACCCTGCACTCTGCATGATTGACCAGAGCAGGAGAACTACAGAAGCACAGATCTAAATGCAATACAGCCTGCAGGCACCGCAGAGCTATGATAGAAGAAACCAGCTGAGAGACCCTGCACTCTGCATGATTGACCAGAGCAGGAGAACTACAGAAGCACAGATCTAAAGGCAATACAGCCTGGAGGCACCGCAGAGCTATGATAGAAGAAACCAGCTGAGAGACCCTGCACTCTGCATGATTGACCAGAGCAGGAGAACTACAGAAGCACAGATCTAAAGGCATTACAGCCTGGAGGCACCGCAGAGCTATGATAGAAGAAACCAGCTGAGAGACCCTGCACTCTGCATGATGGACCACAGCAGGAGAACTACAGAAGCACAGATCTAAATGCAATACAGCCTGGAGGCACCGCAGAGCTATGATAGAAGAAACCAGCTGAGAGACCCTGCACTCTACATGATTGACCACAGCAGGAGAACTACAGAAGCACAGATCTAGATGCAATACAGCCTGGAGGCACCGCAGAGCTATGATAGAAGAAACCAGCTGAGAGACCCTGCACTCTACATGATTGACCACAGCAGGAGAACTACAGAAGCACAGATCTAGATGCAATACAGCCTGGAGGCACCGCAGAGCTATGATAGAAGAAAACCAGCAGAGAGACCCTGCACTCTACATGATTGACCACAGCAGGAGAACTACAGAAGCACAGATCTAAAGGCAATACAGCCTGCAGGCACCGCAGAGCTATGATAGAAGAAACCAGCTGAGAGACCCTGCACTCTGCATGACTGACCACAGCAGGAGAACTACAGATGCACAGATCTAAATGCAATACAGCTTGCAGGCACCGCAGAGCTATGATAGAAGAAACCAGCTGAGAGACCCTGCACTCTGCATGATGGACCAGAGCAGGAGAACTACAGAAGCACAGATCTAAAGGCAATACAGCCTGCAGGCACCGCAGAGCTATGATAGAAGAAAACGAGCTGAGAGACCCTGCACTCTGCATGATTGACCAGAGCAGGAGAACTACAGAAGCACAGATCTAAATGCAATACAGCCTGGAGGCACCGCAGAGCTATGATAGAAGAAACCAGCTGAGGGACCCTGCACTCTGCATGATTGACCAGAGCAGGAGAACTACAGAAGCTCAGATCTAAATGCAATACAGCCTGGAGGCACCGCAGAGCTATGATAGAAGAAAACCAGCAGAGAGACCCTGCACTCTACATGATTGACCACAGCAGGAGAACTACAGAAGCACAGATCTAAAGGCAATACAGCCTGCAGGCACCGCAGAGCTATGATAGAAGAAACCAGCTGAGAGACCCTGCACTCAGCATGACTGACCACAGCAGGAGAACTACAGATGCACAGATCTAAATGCAATACAGCCTGCAGGCACCGCAGAGCTATGATAGAAGAAACCAGCTGAGAGACCCTGCACTCTGCATGATGGACCAGAGCAGGAGAACTACAGAAGCACAGATCTAAAGGCAATACAGCCTGCAGGCACCGCAGAGCTATGATAGAAGAAAACGAGCTGAGAGACCCTGCACTCTGCATGATTGACCAGAGCAGGAGAACTACAGAAGCACAGATCTAAATGCAATACAGCCTGCAGGCACCGCAGAGCTATGATAGAAGAAACCAGCTGAGAGACCCTGCACTCTGCATGATTGACCAGAGCAGGAGAACTACAGAAGCACAGATCTAAAGGCAATACAGCCTGCAGGCACCGCAGAGCTATGATAGAAGAAAACCAGCTGAGAGACCCTGTACTCTGCATGATTGACCAGAGCAGGAGAACTACAGAAGCACAGATCTAAATGCAATACAGCCTGCAGGCACCGCAGAGCTATGATAGAAGAAACCAGCTGAGAGACCCTGCACTCTGCATGATGGACCACAGCAGGAGAACTACAGATGCACAGATCTAAATGCAATACAGCCTGCAGGCACCGCAGAGCTATGATAGAAGAAACCAGCTGAGAGACCCTGCACTCTGCATGATGGACCACAGCAGGAGAACTACAGATGCACAGATCTAAATGCAATACAGCCTGCAGGCACCGCAGAGCTATGATAGAAGAAACCAGCTGAGAGACCCTGCACTCTGCATGATGGACCACAGCAGGAGAACTACAGATGCACAGATCTAAATGCAATACAGCCTGCAGGCACCGCAGAGCTATGATAGAAGAAAACCAGCTGAGAGACCCTGTACTCTGCATGATTGACCAGAGCAGGAGAACTACAGAAGCACAGATCTAAATGCAATACAGCCTGCAGGCACCGCAGAGCTATGATAGAAGAAACCAGCTGAGAGACCCTGCACTCTGCATGATGGACCACAGCAGGAGAACTACAGATGCACAGATCTAAATGCAATACAGCCTGCAGGCACCGCAGAGCTATGATAGAAGAAAACCAGCTGAGAGAACCTGCACTCTGCATGATGGACCGGAGCAGGAGAACTACAGAAGCACAGATCTAAAGGCAATACAGCCTGCAGGCACCGCAGAGCTATGATAGAAGAAACCAGCTGAGAGACCCTGCACTCAGCATGACTGACCACAGCAGGAGAACTACAGATGCACAGATCTAAATGCAATACAGCCTGCAGGCACCGCAGAGCTATGATAGAAGAAACCAGCTGAGAGACCCTGCACTCTGCATGATGGACCAGAGCAGGAGAACTACAGAAGCACAGATCTAAAGGCAATACAGCCTGCAGGCACCGCAGAGCTATGATAGAAGAAACCAGCTGAGAGACCCTGCACTCAGCATGACTGACCAGAGCAGGAGAACTACAGAAGCACAGATCTAAAAGCAATACAGCCTGCAGGCACCGCAGAGCTATGATAGAAGAAAACGAGCTGAGAGACCCTGCACTCTGCATGATTGACCAGAGCAGGAGAACTACAGAAGCACAGATCTAAATGCAATACAGCCTGGAGGCACCGCAGAGCTATGATAGAAGAAACCAGCTGAGAGACCCTGCACTCTGCATGATTGAACAGAGCAGGAGAACTACAGAAGCACAGATCTAAATGCAATACAGCCTGGAGGCACCGCAGACCTATGATAGAAGAAACCAGCTGAGAGACCCTGCACTCTGCATGACTGACCACAGCAGGAGAACTACAGAAGCACAGATCTAAATGCAATACAGCCTGCAGGCACCGCAGAGCTATGATAGAAGAAACCAGCTGAGAGACCCTGCACTCTGCATGATTGACCACAGCAGGAGAACTACAGAAGCACAGATCTAAAGGCAATACAGCCTGGAGGCACCGCAGAGCTATGATAGAAGAAACCAGCTGAGAGACCCTGCACTCTGCATGATTGACCAGAGCAGGAGAACTACAGAAGCACAGATCTAAAGGCAATACAGCCTGCAGGCACCGCAGAGCTATGATAGAAGAAACCAGCTGAGAGACCCTGCACTCTGCATGATTGACCACAGCAGGAGAACTACAGAAGCACAGATCTAAAGGCAATACAGCCTGGAGGCACCGCAGAGCTATGATAGAAGAAACCAGCTGAGGGACCCTGCACTCTGCATGATTGACCAGAGCAGGAGAACTAAAGAAATACAGATCTAAAGGCAATACAGCCTGGAGGCAACGCAGAGCTATGATAGAAGAAAACCAGCTGAGGGACCCTGCACTCTGCATGACTGACCACAGCAGGAGAACTACAGAAGCACAGATCTAAATGCAATACAGCCTGCAGGCACCACAGAGCTATGATAGAAGAAACCAGCTGAGAGACCCTGCACTCTGCATGACTGACCACAGCAGGAGAACTACAGAAGCACAGATCTAAATGCAATACAGCCTGCAGGCACCGCAGAGCTATGATAGAAGAAACCAGCTGAGAGACCCTGCACTCTGCATGACTGACCACAGCAGGAGAACTACAGAAGCACAGATCTAAATGCAATACAGCCTGCAGGCACCACAGAGCTATGATAGAAGAAACCAGCTGAGAGACCCTGCACTCTGCATGACTGACCACAGCAGGAGAACTACAGAAGCACAGATCTAAATGCAATACAGCCTGCAGGCACCGCAGAGCTATGATAGAAGAAACCAGCTGAGAGACCCTGCACTCTGCATGATTGACCACAGCAGGAGAACTACAGAAGCACAGATCTAAATGCAATACAGCCTGCAGGTACCGCAGAGCTATGATAGAAGAAACCAGCTGAGAGACCCTGCACTCTGCATGATTGACCAGAGCAGGAGAACTACAGAAGCACAGATCTAAAGGCAATACAGCCTGGAGGCACCGCAGAGCTATGATAGAAGAAACCAGCTGAGAGACCCTGCACTCTGCATGATTGACCAGAGCAGGAGAACTACAGAAGCAAAGATCTAAAGGCAATACAGCCTGGAGGCACCGCAGAGCTATGATAGAAGAAACCAGCTGAGAGACCCTGCACTCTGCATGATGGACCACAGCAGGAGAACTACAGAAGCACAGATCTAAATGCAATACAGCCTGGAGGCACCGCAGAGCTATGATAGAAGAAACCAGCTGAGAGACCCTGCACTCTGCATGATTGACCACAGCAGGAGAACTACAGAAGCACAGATCTAAAGGCAATACAGCCTGGAGGCACCGCAGAGCTATGATAGAAGAAACCAGCTGAGAGACCCTGCACTCTGTATGATTGACCACAGCAGGAGAACTACAGATGCACAGATCTAAATGCAATACAGCCTGGAGGCACCGCAGAGCTATGATAGAAGAAAACCAGCTGAGAGACCCTGCACTCTGCATGATTGACCACAGCAGGAGAACTACAGAAGCACAGATCTAAAGGCAATACAGCCTGCAGGCACCGCAGAGATATGATAGAAGAAAACCAGCTGAGAGACCCTGCACTCTGCATGATTGACCAGAGCAGGAGAACTACAGAAGCACAGATCTAAAGGCAATACAGCCTGCAGGCACCGCAGAGATATGATAGAAGAAAACCAGCTGAGAGACCCTGCACTCTGCATGATGGACCAGAGCAGGAGAACTACAGAAGCACAAATCTAAATGCAATACAGCCTGCAGGCACCGCAGAGCTATGATAGAAGAAACCAGCTGAGGGACCCTGCACTCTGCATGATTGACCAGAGCAGGAGAACTACAGAAGCACAGATCTAAAGGCAATACAGCCTGGAGGCACCGCAGAGCTATGATAGAAGAAACCAGCTGAGAGACCCTGCACTCTGCATGATGGACCACAGCAGGAGAACTACAGAAGCACAGATCTAAAGGCAATACAGCCTGCAGGCACCGCAGAGCTATGATAGAAGAAAACCAGCTGAGAGAACCTGCACTCTGCATGATGGACCAGAGCAGGAGAACTACAGAAGCACAGATCTAAATGCAATACAGCCTGCAGGCACCGCAGAGCTATGATAGAAGAGACCAGCTGAGAGACCCTGCACTCTGCATGATTGACCACAGCAGGAGAACTACAGAAGCACAGATCTAAAGACAATACAGCCTGGAGGCACCGCAGAGCTATGATAGAAGAAACCAGCTGAGGGACCCTGCACTCTGCATGATTGACCAGAGCAGGAGAACTACAGAAGCACAGATCTAAAGGCAATACAGCCTGCAGGCACCGCAGAGCTATGATAGAAGAAAACCAGCTGAGGGACCCTGCACTCTGCATGATTGACCAGAGCAGGAGAACTACAGAAGCACAGATCTAAATGCAATACAGCCTGGAGGCACCGCAGAGCTATGATAGAAGAAACCAGCTGAGGGACCCTGCACTCTGCATGATTGACCACAGCAGGAGAACTACAGAAGCACAGATCTAAATGCAATACAGCCTGGAGGCACCACAGAGCTATGATAGAAGAAAACCAGCTGAGAGACCCTGCACTCTGCATGATCGACCACAGCAGGAGAACTACAGAAGCACAGATCTAAAGGCAATACAGCCTGGAGGCACCGCAGAGCTATGATAGAAGAAAACCAGCTGAGAGACCCTGCACTCTGCATGATTGACCACAGCAGGAGAACTACAGAAGCACAGATCTAAAGGCAATACAGCCTGGAGGCACCACAGAGCTATGATAGAAGAAAACCAGCTAAAGAGACCCTGCACTCTGCATGATTGACCACAGCAGGAGAACTACAGAAGCACAGATCTAAATGCAATACAGCCTGCAGGCACCGCAGAGCTATGGTAGAAGAAACCAGCTGAGAGACCCTGCACTCTGCATGATAGACCACAGCAGTAGAACTACAGAAGCACAGATCTAAATGCAATACAGCCTGGAGGCACCGCAGAGCTATGATAGAAGAAACCAGCTGAGAGACCCTGCACTCTGCATGATTGACCACAGCAGGAGAACTACAGAAGCACAGATGTAAAGGCAATACAGCCTGCAGGCACCGCAGAGCTATGATAGAAGAAACCAGCTGAGAGACCCTGCACTCTGCATGTTTGACCACAGCAGGAGAACTACAGAAGCACAGATCTAAAGGCAATACAGCCTGGAGGCACCGCAGAGCTATGATAGAAGAAACCAGCTGAGAGACCCTGCACTCTGCATGATTGACCACAGCAGGAGAACTACAGATGCACAGATCTAAATGCAATACAGCCTGCAGGCACCGCAGAGCTATGATAGAAGAAACCAGCTGAGAGACCCTGCACTCTGCATGATTGACCACAGCAGTAGAACTACAGAAGCACAGATCTAAATGCAATACAGCCTGCAGGCACCGCAGAGCTATGATAGAAGAAACCAGCTGAGGGACCCTGCACTCTGCATGATTGACCACAGCAGGAGAACTACAGAAGCACAGATCTAAATGCAATACAGCCTGGAGGCACCGCAGAGCTATGATAGAAGAAACCAGCTGAGAGACCCTGCACTCTGCATGATTGACCAGAGCAGGAGAACTACAGAAGCACAGATCTAAATGCAATACAGCCTGGAGGCACCGCAGAGCTATGATAGAAGAAAACCAGCGGAGAGACCCTGCACTCTGAATGACTGACCACAGCAGGAGAAGCACAGAAGCACAGATCTAAATGCAATACAGCCTGGAGGCACCGCAGAGCTATGATAGAAGAAACTAGCTGAGAGACCCTGCACTCTGCATGATGGACCACAGCAGGAGAACTACAGATGCACAGATCTAAATGCAATACAGCCTGCAGGCACCGCAGAGCTATGATAGAAGAAACCAGCTGAGAGACCCTGCACTCTGCATGATGGACCAGAGCAGGAGAACTACAGAAGCACAGATCTAAATGCAATACAGCCTGCAGGCACCGCAGAGCTATGATAGAAGAAACCAGCTGAGAGACCCTGCACTCTGCATGATGGACCACAGCAGGAGAACTACAGATGCACAGATCTAAATGCAATACAGCCTGCAGGCACCGCAGAGCTATGATAGAAGAAACCAGCTGAGAGACCCTGCACTCTGCATGATTGACCAGAGCAGGAGAACTACAGAAGCACAGATCTAAATGCAATACAGCCTGCAGGCACCGCAGAGCTATGATAGAAGAAACCAGCCGAGGGACCCTGCACTCTGCATGACTGACCACAGCAGGAGAACTACAGAAGCACAGATCTAAATGCAATACAGTCTGCAGGCACCGCAGAGCTATGATAGAAGAAACCAGCTGAGAGACCCTGCACTCAGCATGACTGACCACAGCAGGAGAACTACAGATGCACAGATCTAAATGCAATACAGCCTGCAGGCACCGCAGAGCTATGATAGAAGAAACCAGTTGAGAGACCCTGCACTCTGCATGATGGACCAGAGCAGGAGAACTACAGAAGCACAGATCTAAAGGCAATACAGCCTGCAGGCACCGCAGAGCTATGATAGAAGAAAACGAGCTGAGAGACCCTGCACTCTGCATGATTGACCAGAGCAGGAGAACTACAGAAGCACAGATCTAAATGCAATACAGCCTGCAGGCACCGCAGAGCTATGATAGAAGAAACCAGCTGAGGGACCCTGCACTCTGCATGATTGACCAGAGCAGGAGAACTACAGAAGCACAGATCTAAAGGCAATACAGCCTGGAGGCACCGCAGAGCTATGATAGAAGAAACCAGCTGAGAGACCCTGCACTCTGCATGATTGACCAGAGCAGGAGAACTACAGAAGCAAAGATCTAAAGGCAATACAGCCTGGAGGCACCGCAGAGCTATGATAGAAGAAAACCAGCTGAGAGACCCTGCACTCTGCATGATGGACCAGAGCAGCAGAACTACAGAAGCACAGATCTAAAGGCAATACAGCCTGGAGGCACCGCAGAGCTATGATAGAAGAAAACCAGCTGAGAGACCCTGCACTCTGCATGATTGACCACAGAAGGAGAACTACAGAAGCACAGATCTAAATGCAATACAGCCTGGAGGCACCGCAGAGCTATGATAGAAGAAACCAGCTGAGAGACCCTGCACTCTGCATGATTGACCAGAGCAGGAGAACTACAGAAGCACAGATCTAAATGCAATACAGCCTGGAGGCACCGCAGAGCTATGATAGAAGAAAACCAGCTGAGAGACCCTGCACTCTGAATGACTGACCACAGCAGGAGAAGCACAGAAGCACAGATCTAAATGCAATACAGCCTGCAGGCACCGCAGAGCTATGATAGAAGAAACCAGCTGAGAGACCCTGCACTCTGCATGACTGACCACAGCAGGAGAACTACAGAAGCACAGATCTAAATGCAATACAGCCTGCAGGCACCGCAGAGCTATGATAGAAGAAACCAGCTGAGAGACCCTGCACTCTGCATGATTGACCAGAGCAGGAGAACTACAGAAGCACAGATCTAAAGGCAATACAGCCTGCAGGCACCGCAGAGCTATGATAGAAGAAAACCAGCTGAGAGACCCTGCACTCTGCATGACTGACCACAGCAGGAGAACTACAGAAGCACAGATCTAAATGCAATACAGCCTGGAGGCACCGCAGAGCTATGATAGAAGAAACTAGCTGAGAGACCCTGCACTCTGCATGATGGACCACAGCAGGAGAACTACAGATGCACAGATCTAAATGCAATACAGCCTGCAGGCACCGCAGAGCTATGATAGAAGAAACCAGCTGAGAGACCCTGCACTCTGCATGATGGACCAGAGCAGGAGAACTACAGAAGCACAGATCTAAATGCAATACAGCCTGCAGGCACCGCAGAGCTATGATAGAAGAAACCAGCTGAGAGACCCTGCACTCTGCATGATGGACCACAGCAGGAGAACTACAGATGCACAGATCTAAATGCAATACAGCCTGCAGGCACCGCAGAGCTATGATAGAAGAAACCAGCTGAGAGACCCTGCACTCTGCATGATTGACCAGAGCAGGAGAACTACAGAAGCACAGATCTAAATGCAATACAGCCTGCAGGCACCGCAGAGCTATGATAGAAGAAACCAGCCGAGGGACCCTGCACTCTGCATGACTGACCACAGCAGGAGAACTACAGAAGCACAGATCTAAATGCAATACAGTCTGCAGGCACCGCAGAGCTATGATAGAAGAAACCAGCTGAGAGACCCTGCACTCAGCATGACTGACCACAGCAGGAGAACTACAGATGCACAGATCTAAATGCAATACAGCCTGCAGGCACCGCAGAGCTATGATAGAAGAAACCAGTTGAGAGACCCTGCACTCTGCATGATGGACCAGAGCAGAAGAACTACAGAAGCACAGATCTAAAGGCAATACAGCCTGCAGGCACCGCAGAGCTATGATAGAAGAAAACGAGCTGAGAGACCCTGCACTCTGCATGATTGACCAGAGCAGGAGAACTACAGAAGCACAGATCTAAATGCAATACAGCCTGCAGGCACCGCAGAGCTATGATAGAAGAAACCAGCTGAGGGACCCTGCACTCTGCATGATTGACCAGAGCAGGAGAACTACAGAAGCACAGATCTAAAGGCAATACAGCCTGGAGGCACCGCAGAGCTATGATAGAAGAAACCAGCTGAGAGACCCTGCACTCTGCATGATTGACCAGAGCAGGAGAACTACAGAAGCAAAGATCTAAAGGCAATACAGCCTGGAGGCACCGCAGAGCTATGATAGAAGAAAACCAGCTGAGAGACCCTGCACTCTGCATGATGGACCAGAGCAGCAGAACTACAGAAGCACAGATCTAAAGGCAATACAGCCTGGAGGCACCGCAGAGCTATGATAGAAGAAAACCAGCTGAGAGACCCTGCACTCTGCATGATGGACCAGAGCAAGAGAACTACAGAAGCACAGATCTAAATGCAATACAGCCTGGAGGCACCGCAGAGCTATGATAGAAGAAAACCAGCTGAGAGACCCTGCACTCTGCATGATGGACCAGAGCAAGAGAACTACAGAAGCACAGATCTAAAGGCAATACAGCCTGGAGGCACCGCAGAGCTATGATAGAAGAAACCAGCTGAGAGACCCTGCACTCTGCATGATGGACCAGAGTAGGAGAACTGCAGAAGCACAGATCTAAATGCAATACAGCCTGCAGGCACTGCAGAGCTATGATAGAAGAAACCAGCTGAGAGACCCTGCACTCTGCATGATTGACCAGAGCAGGAGAACTACAGAAGCACAGATCTAAATGCAATACAGCCTGCAGGCACCGCAGAGCTATGATAGAAGAAACCAGCTGAGGGACCCTGCACTCTGCATGACTGACCACAGCAGGAGAACTACAGAAGCACAGATCTAAATGCAATACAGCCTGCAGGCACCGCAGAGCTATGATAGAAGAAACCAGCTGAGAGACCCTGCACTCTGCATGATTGACCAGAGCAGGAGAACTACAGAAGCACAGATCTAAAGGCAATACAGCCTGGAGGCACCGCAGAGCTATGATAGAAGAAAACCAGCTGAGAGACCCTGCACTCTGCATGATTGACCACAGCAGGAGAACTACAGAAGCACAGATCTAAAGGCAATACAGCCTGGAGGCACCGCAGAGCTATGATAGAAGAAAACCAGCTGAGAGACCCTGCACTCTGCATGATTGACCACAGCAGGAGAACTACAGAAGCACAGATCTAAAGGCAATACAGCCTGGAGGAACCGCAGAGCTATGATAGAAGAAACCAGCTGAGAGACCCTGTACTCTGCATGATTGACCATAGCAGGAGAACTAAAGAAATACAGATCTAAAGGCAATACAGCCTGCAGGCACCGCAGAGCTATGATAGAAGAAACCAGCTGAGAGACCCTGCACTCTGCATGACTGACCACAGCAGGAGAACTACAGAAGCACAGATCTAAATGCAATACAGCCTGCAGGCACCACAGAGCTATGATAGAAGAAACCAGCTGAGAGACCCTGCACTCTGCATGACTGACCACAGCAGGAGAACTACAGAAGCACAGATCTAAATGCAATACAGCCTGCAGGCACCGCAGAGCTATGATAGAAGAAACCAGCTGAGAGACCCTGCACTCTGCATGATTGACCAGAGCAGGAGAACTACAGAAGCACAGATCTAAAGGCAATACAGCCTGCAGGCACCGCAGAGCTATGATAGAAGAAAACCAGCTGAGAGACCCTGTACTCTGCATGATTGACCAGAGCAGGAGAACTACAGAAGCACAGATCTAAATGCAATACAGCCTGGAGGCACCGCAGGGCTATGATAGAAGAAACCAGCTGAGAGACCCTGCACTCTGCATGATGGACCACAGCAGGAGAACTACAGAAGCACAGATCTAAAGGCAATACAGCCTGGAGGCACCGCAGAGCTATGATAGAAGAAACCAGCTGAGAGACCCTGCACTCTGCATGATTGACCACAGCAGGAGAACTACAGAAGCACAGATCTAAAGGCAATACAGCCTGCAGGCACCGCAGAGCTATGATAGAAGAAAACCAGCTGAGAGACCCTGTACTCTGCATGATTGACCAGAGCAGGAGAACTACAGAAGCAAAGATCTAAAGGCAATACAACCTGGAGGCACCGCAGAGCTATGATAGAAGAAACCAGCTGAGAGACCCTGCACTCTGCATGATTGACCAGAGCAGGAGAACTACAGAAGCACTGATCTAAAGGCAATACAGCCTGGAGGCACCGCAGAGCTATGATAGAAGAAACCAGCTGAGAGACCCTGCACTCTGCATGATGGACCACAGCAGGAGAACTACAGAAGCACAGATCTAAATGCAATACAGCCTGCAGGCACCGCAGAGCTATGATAGAAGAAACCAGCTGAGAGACCCTGCACTCTGCATGATGGACCACAGCAGGAGAACTACAGAAGCACAGATCTAAATGCAATACAGCCTGCAGGCACCGCAGAGCTATGATAGAAGAAGACCAGCTGAGAGACCCTGCACTCTGCATGATTGACCACAGCAGGAGAACTACAGAAGCACAGATGTAAAGGCAATACAGCCTGCAGGCACAGCAGAGCTATGATAGAAGAAACCAGCTGAGAGACCCTGCACTCTGCATGATTGACCACAGCAGGAGAACTACAGAAGCACAGATCTAAAGGCAATACAGCCTGCAGGCACCGCAGAGCTATGATAGAAGAAAACCAGCTGAGGGACCCTGCACTCTGCATGATTGACCACAGCAGGAGAACTACAGAAGCACAGATCTAAATGCAATACAGCCTGGAGGCACCGCAGAGCTATGATAGAAGAAAACCAGCTGAGAGACCCTGCACTCTGCATGATTGACCACAGCAGGAGAACTACAGAAGCACAGATGTAAAGGCAATACAGCCTGCAGGCACCGCAGAGCTATGATAGAAGAAACCAGCTGAGGGACCCTGCACTCTGCATGATTGACCAGAGCAGGAGAACTACAGAAGCACAGATCTAAAGGCAATACAGCCTGCAGGCACCGCAGAGCTATGATAGAAGAAAACCAGCTGAGGGACCCTGCACTCTGCATGATTGACCAGAGCAGGAGAACTACAGAAGCACAGATCTAAATGCAATACAGCCTGGAGGCACCGCAGAGCTATGATAGAAGAAACCAGCTGAGAGACCCTGCACTCTGCATGATTGACCACAGCAGGAGAACTACAGAAGCACAGATCTAAATGCAATACAGCCTGGAGGCACCGCAGAGCTATGATAGAAGAAAACCAGCTGAGAGACCCTGCACTCTGCATGATTGACCACAGCAGGAGAACTACAGAAGCACAGATCTAAAGGCAATACAGCCTGGAGGCACCGCAGAGCTATGATAGAAGAAAACCAGCTAAAGAGACCCTGCACTCTGCATGATTGACCACAGCAGGAGAACTACAGAAGCACAGATCTAAATGCAATACAGCCTGGAGGCACCGCAGAGCTATGATAGAAGAAAACCAGCTGAGAGACCCTGCACTCTGCATGATTGACCACAGCAGGAGAACTACAGAAGCCCAGATCTAAAGGCAATACAGCCTGCAGGCACCGCAGAGCTATGATAGAAGAAACCAGCTGAGAGACCCTGCACTCTGCATGATTGACCAGAGCAGGAGAACTACAGAAGCACAGATCTAAATGCAATACAGCCTGCAGGCACCGCAGAGCTATGATAGAAGAAACCAGCTGAGAGACCCTGCACTCTGCATGATTGACCACAGCAGGAGAACTACAGAAGCACAGATCTAAATGCAATACAGCCTGGAGGCACCGCAGAACTATGATAGAAGAAACCAGCTGAGAGACCCTGCACTCTGCATGATTGACCAGAGCAGGAGAACTACAGAAGCAAAGATCTAAAGGCAATACAGCCTGGAGGCACCGCAGAGCTATGATAGAAGAAACCAGCTGAGAGACCCTGCACTCTGCATGATTGACCAGAGCAGGAGAACTACAGAAGCACAGATCTAAAGGCAATACAGCCTGCAGGCACCGCAGAGCTATGATAGAAGAAAACCAGCTGAGAGACCCTGCACTCTGCATGATTGACCAGAGCAGGAGAACTACAGAAGCACAGATCTAAAGGCAATACAGCCTGGAGGCACCGCAGAGCTATGATAGAAGAAAACCAGCTGAGGGACCCTGCACTCTGCATGATTGACCAGAGCAGGAGAACTACAGAAGCACAGATCTAAATGCAATACAGCCTGGAGGCACCGCAGAGCTATGATAGAAGAAACCAGCTGAGAGACCCTGCACTCTGCATGATTGACCACAGCAGGAGAACTACAGAAGCACAGATCTAAATGCAATACAGCCTGGAGGCAGCGCAGAGCTATGATAGAAGAAAACCAGCTGAGAGACCCTGCACTCTGCATGATTGACCACAGCAGGAGAACTACAGAAGCACAGATCTAAAGGCAATACAGCCTGGAGGCACCGCAGAGCTATGATAGAAGAAAACCAGCTAAAGAGACCCTGCACTCTGCATGATTGACCACAGCAGGAGAACTACAGAAGCACAGATCTAAATGCAATACAGCCTGGAGGCACCGCAGAGCTATGATAGAAGAAAACCAGCTGAGAGACCCTGCACTCTGCATGATTGACCACAGCAGGAGAACTACAGAAGCCCAGATCTAAAGGCAATACAGCCTGCAGGCACCGCAGAGCTATGATAGAAGAAACCAGCTGAGAGACCCTGCACTCTGCATGATTGACCAGAGCAGGAGAACTACAGAAGCACAGATCTAAATGCAATACAGCCTGCAGGCACCGCAGAGCTATGATAGAAGAAACCAGCTGAGAGACCCTGCACTCTGCATGATTGACCAGAGCAGGAGAACTACAGAAGCAAAGATCTAAAGGCAATACAGCCTGGAGGCACCGCAGAGCTATGATAGAAGAAACCAGCTGAGAGACCCTGCACTCTGCATGATGGACCACAGCAGGAGAACTACAGAAGCACAGATCTAAAGGCAATACAGCCTGCAGGCACCGCAGAGCTATGATAGAAGAAACCAGCTGAGAGACCCTGCACTCTGCATGATTGACCACAGCAGGAGAACTACAGAAGCACAGATCTAAATGCAATACAGCCTGGAGGCACCGCAGAGCTATGACAGAAGAAACCAGCTGAGAGACCCTGCACTCTGCATGATTGACCACAGCAGGAGAACTACAGAAGCACAGATCTAAATGCAATACAGCCTGGAGGCACCGCAGAGCTATGATAGAAGAAAACCAGCTGAGAGACCCTGCACTCTGCATGACTGACCACAGCAGGAGAACTACAGAAGCACAGATCTAAATGCAATACAGCCTGGAGGCACCGCAGAACTATGATAGAAGAAACCAGCTGAGAGACCCTGCACTCTGCATGATGGACCAGAGCAGCAGAACTACAGAAGCACAGATCTAAAGGCAATACAGCCTGGAGGCACCGCAGAGCTATGATAGAAGAAAACCAGCTGAGAGACCCTGCACTCTGCATGATGGACCAGAGCAAGAGAACTACAGAAGCACAGATCTAAATGCAATACAGCCTGGAGGCACCGCAGAGCTATGATAGAAGAAACCAGCTGAGAGACCCTGCACTCTGCATGATTGACCACAGCAGGAGAACTACAGAAGCACAGATCTAAATGCAATACAGCCTGGAGGCACCGCAGAGCTATGATAGAAGAAAACCAGCTGAGAGACCCTGCACTCTGCATGACTGACCACAGCAGGAGAACTACAGAAGCACAGATCTAAATGCAATACAGCCTGGAGGCACCGCAGAACTATGATAGAAGAAACCAGCTGAGAGACCCTGCACTCTGCATGATGGACCAGAGCAGCAGAACTACAGAAGCACAGATCTAAAGGCAATACAGCCTGGAGGCACCGCAGAGCTATGATAGAAGAAAACCAGCTGAGAGACCCTGCACTCTGCATGATGGACCAGAGCAGGAGAACTACAGAAGCACAGATCTAAATGCAATACAGCCTGGAGGCACCGCAGAGCTATGATAGAAGAAAACCAGCTGAGAGACCCTGCACTCTGCATGATGGACCAGAGCAAGAGAACTACAGAAGCACAGATCTAAAGGCAATACAGCCTGGAGGCACCGCAGAGCTATGATAGAAGAAACCAGCTGAGAGACCCTGCACTCTGCATGATGGACCAGAGTAGGAGAACTGCAGAAGCACAGATCTAAATGCAATACAGCCTGCAGGCACTGCAGAGCTATGATAGAAGAAACCAGCTGAGAGACCCTGCACTCTGCATGATTGACCACAGCAGGAGAACTACAGAAGCACAGATCTAAATGCAATACAGCCTGGAGGCACCGCAGAGCTATGATAGAAGAAACCAGCTGAGGGACCCTGCACTCTGCATGATGGACCAGAGCAAGAGAACTACAGAAGCACAGATCTAAAGGCAATACAGCCTGGAGGCACCGCAGAGCTATGATAGAAGAAACCAGCTGAGAGACCCTGCACTCTGCATGATGGACCAGAGTAGGAGAACTGCAGAAGCACAGATCTAAATGCAATACAGCCTGGAGGCACAGCAGAGCTATGATAGAAGAAACCAGCTGAGAGACCCTGCACTCTGCATGATTGACCACAGCAGGAGAACTACAGAAGCACAGATCTAAATGCAATACAGCCTGGAGGCACCGCAGAGCTATGATAGAAGAAACCAACTGAGAGACCCTGCACTCTGCATGATTGACCAGACCAGAACTACAGAAGCACAGATCTAAATGCAATACAGCCTGCAGGCACCGCAGACCTATGATAGAAGAAACCAGCTGAGGGACCCTGCACTCTGCATGATTGACCTCAGCAGGAGAACTACAGAAGCACAGATCTAAAGGCAATACAGCCTGGAGGCACCGCAGAGCTATGATAGAAGAAAACCAGCTGAGGGACCCTGCACTCTGCATGATTGACCAGAGCAGGAGAACTACAGAAGCACAGATCTAAAGGCAATACAGCCTGGAGGCACCGCAGAGCTATGATAGAAGAAAACCAGCTGAGGGACCCTGCACTCTGCATGATTGACCACAGCAGGAGAACTACAGAAGCACAGATCTAAAGGCAATACAGCCTGCAGGCACCGCAGAGCTATGCTAGAAGAAACCAGCTGAGAGACCCTGCACTCAGCATGACTGACCACAGCAGGAGAACTACAGATGCACAGATCTAAATGCAATACAGCCTGCAGGCACCGCAGAGCTATGATAGAAGAAACCAGCTGAGGGACCCTGCACTCTGCATGATGGACCACAGCAGGAGAACTACAGAAGCACAGATCTAAAGGCAATACAGCCTGGAGGCACCGCAGAGCTATGATAGAAGAAACCAGCTGAGAGACCCTGCACTCTGCATGATTGACCAGAGCAGGAGAACTACAGAAGCACAGATCTAAAGGCAATACAGCCTGCAGGCACCGCAGAGCTATGATAGAAGAAAACCAGCTGAGAGACCCTGCACTCTGCATGATTGACCATAGCAGGAGAACTACAGAAGCACAGATCTAAAGGCAATACAGCCTGTAGGCACCACAGAGCTATAATAGAAGAAACCAGCTGAGAGACCCTGCACTCTGCATGACTGACCACAGCAGGAGAACTACAGAAGCACAGATCTAAATGCAATACAGCCTGCAGGCACCGCAGAGCTATGATAGAAGAAACCAGCTGAGAGACCCTGCACTCTGCATGATTGACCAGAGCAGGAGAACTACAGAAGCACAGATCTAAATGCAATACAGCCTGCAGGCACCGCAGAGCTATGATAGAAGAAAACCAGCTGAGAGACCCTGTACTCTGCATGATTGACCAGAGCAGGAGAACTACAGAAGCAAAGATCTAAAGGCAATACAGCCTGGAGGCACCGCAGAGCTATGATAGAAGAAACCAGCTGAGAGACCCTGCACTCTGCATGATGGACCACAGCAGGAGAACTACAGAAGCACAGATCTAAATGCAATACAGCCTGCAGGCACCGCAGAGCTATGATAGAAGAAACCAGCTGAGAGACCCTGCACTCTGCATGATGGACCACAGCAGGAGAACTACAGAAGCACAGATCTAAAGGCAATACAGCCTGCAGGCACCGCAGAGCTATGATAGAAGAAAACCAGCTGAGAGAACCTGCACTCTGCATGATGGACCAGAGCAGGAGAACTACAGAAGCACAGATCTAAAGGCAATACAGCCTGCAGGCAACGCAGAGCTATGATAGAAGAAACCAGCTGAGAGACCCTGCACTCTGCATGACTGACCACAGCAGGAGAACTACAGAAGCACAGATCTAAAGACAATACAGCCTGGAGGCACCGCAGAGCTATGATAGAAGAAACCAGCTGAGGGACCCTGCACTCTGCATGATTGACCAGAGCAGGAGAACTACAGAAGCACAGATTTAAAGGCAATACAGCCTGCATGCACCGCAGAGCTATGATAGAAGAAAACCAGCTGAGGGACCCTGCACTCTGCATGATTGACCAGAGCAGGAGAACTACAGAAGCACAGATCTAAATGCAATACAGCCTGGAGGCACCGCAGAGCTATGATAGAAGAAACCAGCTGAGAGACCCAGCACTCTGCATGATTGACCACAGCAGGAGAACTACAGAAGCACAGATCTAAATGCAATACAGCCTGGAGGCACCGCAGAGCTATGATAGAAGAAAACCAGCTGAGAGACCCTGCACTCTGCATGATTGACCACAGCAGGAGAACTACAGAAGCACAGATCTAAAGGCAATACAGCCTGGAGGCACCGCAGAGCTATGATAGAAGAAAACCAGCTAAAGAGACCCTGCACTCTGCATGATTGACCACAGCAGGAGAACTACAGAAGCACAGATCTAAATGCAATACAGCCTGGAGGCACCGCAGAGCTATGATAGAAGAAAACCAGCTGAGAGACCCTGCACTCTGCATGATTGACCACAGCAGGAGAACTACAGAAGCACAGATCTAAATGCAATACAGCCTGCAGGCACCGCAGAGCTATGATAGAAGAAACCAGCTGAGAGACCCTGCACTCTGCATGATTGACCACAGCAGGAGAACTACAGAAGCACAGATCTAAAGGCAATACAGCCTGCAGGCACTGCAGAGCTATGATAGAAGAAACCAGCTGAGAGACCCTGCACTCTGCATGTTTGACCACAGCAGGAGAACTACAGAAGCACAGATCTAAATGCAATACAGCCTGCAGGCACCGCAGAGCTATGATAGAAGAAACCAGCTGAGGGACCCTGCACTCTGCATGATTGACCACAGCAGGAGAACTACAGAAGCACAGATCTAAATGCAATACAGCCTGGAGGCACCGCAGAGCTATGATAGAAGAAAACCAGCTGAGAGACCCTGCACTCTGCATGATTGACCACAGCAGGAGAACTACAGAAGCACAGATCTAAAGGCAATACAGCCTGGAGGCACCGCAGAGCTATGATAGAAGAAACCAGCTGAGAGACCCTGCACTATGCATAACTGACCACAGCAGGAGAACTACAGAAGCACAGATCTAAATGCAATACAGCCTGGAGGCACCGCAGAGCTATGATAGAAGAAACCAGCTGAGAGACCCTGCACTCTGCATGATTGACCACAGCAGGAGAACTACAGAAGCACAGATCTAAATGCAATACAGCCTGCAGGCACAGCAGAGCTATGATAGAAGAAACCAGCTGAGGGACCCTGCACTCTGCATGATTGACCACAGCAGGAGAACTACAGAAGCACAGATCTAAATGCAATACAGCCTGGAGGCACCGCAGAGCTATGATAGAAGAAACCAGCTGAGAGACCCTGCACTCTGCATGATGGACCAGAGCAGCAGAACTACAGAAGCACAGATCTAAAGGCAATACAGCCTGGAGGCACCGCAGAGCTATGATAGAAGAAAACCAGCTGAGAGACCCTGCACTCTGCATGATGGACCAGAGCAAGAGAACTACAGAAGCACAGATCTAAATGCAATACAGCCTGGAGGCACCGCAGAGCTATGATAGAAGAAACCAGCTGAGAGACCCTGCACTCTGCATGATTGACCACAGCAGGAGAACTACAGAAGCACAGATCTAAATGCAATACAGCCTGGAGGCACCGCAGAGCTGTGATAGAAGAAAATAGCTGAGAGACCCTGCACTCTGCATGATGGACCAGAGTAGGAGAACTACAGAAGCACAGATCTAAAGGCAATACAGCCTGCAGGCACCGCAGAGCTATGATAGAAGAAAACCAGCTGAGAGACCCTGCACTCTGCATGATGGACCAGAGCAGGAGAACTACAGAAGCACAGATCTAAAGGCAATACAGCCTGCAGGCACCGCAGAGCTATGATAGAAGAAACCAACTGAGAGACCCTGCACTCTGCATGATTGACCAGAGCAGGAGAACTACAGAAGCACAGATCTAAAGGCAATACAGCCTGCAGGCACCGCAGAGCTATGATAGAAGAAACCAGCTGAGAGACCCTGCACTCTGCATGATTGACCAGACCAGAACTACAGAAGCACAGATCTAAATGCAAGACAGCCTGGAGGCAACGCAGAGCTATGATAGAAGAAACCAGCTGAGAGACCCTGCACTCTGCATGATTGACCAGACCAGAACTACAGAAGCACAGATCTAAATGCAATACAGCCTGCAGGCACCGCAGAGCTATGATAGAAGAAACCAGCTGAGAGACCCTGCACTCTGCATGATTGACCAGAGCAGGAGAACTACAGAAGCACAGATCTAAATGCAATACAGCCTGCAGGCACCGCAGAGCTATGATAGAAGAAAACCAGCTGAGAGACCCTGTACTCTGCATGATTGACCAGAGCAGGAGAACTACAGAAGCAAAGATCTAAAGGCAATACAGCCTGGAGGCACCGCAGAGCTATGATAGAAGAAACCAGCTGAGAGACCCTGCACTCTGCATGATGGACCACAGCAGGAGAACTACAGAAGCACAGATCTAAATGCAATACAGCCTGCAGGCACCGCAGAGCTATGATAGAAGAAACCAGCTGAGAGACCCTGCACTCTGCATGATGGACCACAGCAGGAGAACTACAGAAGCACAGATCTAAAGGCAATACAGCCTGCAGGCACCGCAGAGCTATGATAGAAGAAAACCAGCTGAGAGAACCTGCACTCTGCATGATGGACCAGAGCAGGAGAACTACAGAAGCACAGATCTAAAGGCAATACAGCCTGCAGGCAACGCAGAGCTATGATAGAAGAAACCAGCTGAGAGACCCTGCACTCTGCATGACTGACCACAGCAGGAGAACTACAGAAGCACAGATCTAAAGACAATACAGCCTGGAGGCACCGCAGAGCTATGATAGAAGAAACCAGCTGAGGGACCCTGCACTCTGCATGATTGACCAGAGCAGGAGAACTACAGAAGCACAGATTTAAAGGCAATACAGCCTGCATGCACCGCAGAGCTATGATAGAAGAAAACCAGCTGAGGGACCCTGCACTCTGCATGATTGACCAGAGCAGGAGAACTACAGAAGCACAGATCTAAATGCAATACAGCCTGGAGGCACCGCAGAGCTATGATAGAAGAAACCAGCTGAGAGACCCAGCACTCTGCATGATTGACCACAGCAGGAGAACTACAGAAGCACAGATCTAAATGCAATACAGCCTGGAGGCACCGCAGAGCTATGATAGAAGAAAACCAGCTGAGAGACCCTGCACTCTGCATGATTGACCACAGCAGGAGAACTACAGAAGCACAGATCTAAAGGCAATACAGCCTGGAGGCACCGCAGAGCTATGATAGAAGAAAACCAGCTAAAGAGACCCTGCACTCTGCATGATTGACCACAGCAGGAGAACTACAGAAGCACAGATCTAAATGCAATACAGCCTGGAGGCACCGCAGAGCTATGATAGAAGAAAACCAGCTGAGAGACCCTGCACTCTGCATGATTGACCACAGCAGGAGAACTACAGAAGCACAGATCTAAATGCAATACAGCCTGCAGGCACCGCAGAGCTATGATAGAAGAAACCAGCTGAGAGACCCTGCACTCTGCATGATTGACCACAGCAGGAGAACTACAGAAGCACAGATCTAAAGGCAATACAGCCTGCAGGCACTGCAGAGCTATGATAGAAGAAACCAGCTGAGAGACCCTGCACTCTGCATGTTTGACCACAGCAGGAGAACTACAGAAGCACAGATCTAAATGCAATACAGCCTGCAGGCACCGCAGAGCTATGATAGAAGAAACCAGCTGAGGGACCCTGCACTCTGCATGATTGACCACAGCAGGAGAACTACAGAAGCACAGATCTAAATGCAATACAGCCTGGAGGCACCGCAGAGCTATGATAGAAGAAAACCAGCTGAGAGACCCTGCACTCTGCATGATTGACCACAGCAGGAGAACTACAGAAGCACAGATCTAAAGGCAATACAGCCTGGAGGCACCGCAGAGCTATGATAGAAGAAACCAGCTGAGAGACCCTGCACTATGCATAACTGACCACAGCAGGAGAACTACAGAAGCACAGATCTAAATGCAATACAGCCTGCAGGCACAGCAGAGCTATGATAGAAGAAACCAGCTGAGGGACCCTGCACTCTGCATGATTGACCACAGCAGGAGAACTACAGAAGCACAGATCTAAATGCAATACAGCCTGGAGGCACCGCAGAGCTATGATAGAAGAAACCAGCTGAGAGACCCTGCACTCTGCATGATGGACCAGAGCAGCAGAACTACAGAAGCACAGATCTAAAGGCAATACAGCCTGGAGGCACCGCAGAGCTATGATAGAAGAAAACCAGCTGAGAGACCCTGCACTCTGCATGATGGACCAGAGCAAGAGAACTACAGAAGCACAGATCTAAATGCAATACAGCCTGGAGGCACCGCAGAGCTATGATAGAAGAAACCAGCTGAGAGACCCTGCACTCTGCATGATTGACCACAGCAGGAGAACTACAGAAGCACAGATCTAAATGCAATACAGCCTGGAGGCACCGCAGAGCTGTGATAGAAGAAAATAGCTGAGAGACCCTGCACTCTGCATGATGGACCAGAGTAGGAGAACTACAGAAGCACAGATCTAAAGGCAATACAGCCTGCAGGCACCGCAGAGCTATGATAGAAGAAAACCAGCTGAGAGACCCTGCACTCTGCATGATGGACCAGAGCAGGAGAACTACAGAAGCACAGATCTAAAGGCAATACAGCCTGCAGGCACCGCAGAGCTATGATAGAAGAAACCAACTGAGAGACCCTGCACTCTGCATGATTGACCAGAGCAGGAGAACTACAGAAGCACAGATCTAAAGGCAATACAGCCTGCAGGCACCGCAGAGCTATGATAGAAGAAACCAGCTGAGAGACCCTGCACTCTGCATGATTGACCAGACCAGAACTACAGAAGCACAGATCTAAATGCAAGACAGCCTGGAGGCAACGCAGAGCTATGATAGAAGAAACCAGCTGAGAGACCCTGCACTCTGCATGATTGACCAGACCAGAACTACAGAAGCACAGATCTAAATGCAATACAGCCTGCAGGCACCGCAGACCTATGATAGAAGAAACCAGCTGAGGGACCCTGCACTCTGCATGAATGACCTCAGCAGGAGAACTACAGAAGCACAGATCTAAATGCAATACAGCCTGGAGGCACCGCAGAGCTATGATAGAAGAAACCAGCTGAGGGACCCTGCACTCTGCATGATTGACCACAGCAGGAGAACTACAGAAGCACAGATCTAAATGCAATACAGCCTGCAGGCACCGCAGAGCTATGATAGAAGAAACCAGCTGAGGGACCCTGCACTCTGCATGATTGACCTCAGCAGGAGAACTACAGAAGCACAGATCTAAATGCAATACAGCCTGGAGGCACCGCAGAGCTATGATAGAAGAAACCAGCTGAGAGACCCTGCACTCTGCATGATTGACCAGAGCAGGAGAACTACAGAAGCACAGATCTAAAGGCAATACAGCCTGGAGGCACCGCAGAGCTATGATAGAAGAAAACCAGCTGAGAGACCCTGCACTCTGCATGATTGACCAGAGCAGGAGAACTACAGAAGCACAGATCTAAAGGCAATACAGCCTGCAGGCACCGCAGAGCTATGATAGAAGAAACCAGCTGAGAGACCCTGCACTCTGCATGATTGACCACAGCAGGAGAACTACAGAAGCACAGATCTAAATGCAATACAGCCTGCAGGCACCGCAGAGCTATGATAGAAGAAACCAGCTGAGGGACCCTGCACTCTGCATGATTGACCTCAGCAGGAGAACTACAGAAGCACAGATCTAAATGCAATACAGCCTGGAGGCACCGCAGAGCTATGATAGAAGAAACCAGCTGAGAGACCCTGCACTCTGCATGATTGACCACAGCAGGAGAACTACAGAAGCACAGATCTAAATGCAATACAGCCTGCAGGCACCGCAGAGCTATGATAGAAGAAACCAGCTGAGGGACCCTGCACTCTGCATGATTGACCTCAGCAGGAGAACTACAGAAGCACAGATCTAAATGCAATACAGCCTGGAGGCACCGCAGAGCTATGATAGAAGAAACCAGCTGAGAGACCCTGCACTCTGCATGATTGACCAGAGCAGGAGAACTACAGAAGCACAGATCTAAAGGCAATACAGCCTGGAGGCACCGCAGAGCTATGATAGAAGAAACCAGCTGAGGGACCCTGCACTCTGCATGATTGACCACAGCAGGAGAACTACAGAAGCACAGATCTAAATGCAATACAGCCTGGAGGCACCGCAGAGCTATGATAGAAGAAACCAGCTGAGAGACCCTGCACTCTGCATGATTGACCACAGCAGGAGAACTACAGAAGCACAGATCTAAAGGCAATACAGCCTGGAGGCACCGCAGAGCTATAATAGAAGAAACCAGCTGAGAGACCCTGCACTCTGCATGATTGACCACAGCAGGAGAACTACAGAAGCACAGATCTAAAGGCAATACAGCCTGGAGGCACCGCAGAGCTATGATAGAAGAAACCAGCTGAGAGACCCTGCACTCTGCATGATGGACCAGAGCAGGAGAACTACAGAAGCACAGATCTAAACGCAATACAGCCTGGAGGCACCGCAGAGCTATGATAGAAGAAACCAGCTGAGAGACCCTGCACTCTGCATGATTGACCAGAGCAGGAGAACTACAGAAGCACAGATCTAAAGGCAATACAGCCTGCAGGCACCGCAGAGCTATGATAGAAGAAACCAGCTGAGAGACCCTGCACTCTGCATGATGGACCAGAGCAGGAGAACTACAGAAGCACAGATCTAAATGCAATACAGCCTTGAGGCACCGCAGAGCTATGATAGAAGAAACCAGCTGAGAGACCCTGCACTCTGCATGATGGACCACAGCAGGAGAACTACAGAAGCACAGATCTAAATGCAATACAGCCTGGAGGCACCGCAGAGCTATGATAGAAGAAAACCAGCTGAGAGACCCTGCACTCTGCATGATGGACCACAGCAGGAGAACTACAGAAGCACAGATCTAAATGCAATACAGCCTGCAGGCACCGCAGAGCTATGATAGAAGAAACCAGCTGAGAGACCCTGCACTCTGCATGATGGACCACAGCAGGAGAACTACAGAAGCACAGATCTAAATGCAATACAGCCTGCAGGCACCGCAGAGCTATGATAGAAGAAAACCAGCTGAGGGACCCTGCACTCTGCATGATTGACCAGAGCAGGAGAACTACAGAAGCACAGATCTAAAGGCAATACAGTCTGGAGGCACCGCAGAGCTATGATAGAAGAAACCAGCTGAGGGACCCTGCACTCTGCATGATTGACCACAGCAGGAGAACTACAGAAGCACAGATCTAAATGCAATACAGCCTGCAGGCACCGCAGAGCTATGATAGAAGAAACCAGCTGAGGGACCCTGCACTCTGCATGATTGACCTCAGCAGGAGAACTACAGAAGCACAGATCTAAATGCAATACAGCCTGGAGGCACCGCAGAGCTATGATAGAAGAAACCAGCTGAGAGACCCTGCACTCTGCATGATTGACCAGAGCAGGAGAACTACAGAAGCACAGATCTAAAGGCAATACAGCCTGGAGGCACCGCAGAGCTATAATAGAAGAAACCAGCTGAGAGACCCTGCACTCTGCATGATTGACCAGACCAGAACTACAGAAGCACAGATCTAAAGGCAATACAGCCTGCAGGCACCGCAGAGCTATGATAGAAGAAACCAGCTGAGGGACCCTGCACTCTGCATGATTGACCTCAGCAGGAGAACTACAGAAGCACAGATCTAAATGCAATACAGCCTGGAGGCACCGCAGAGCTATGATAGAAGAAACCAGCTGAGAGACCCTGCACTCTGCATGATTGACCACAGCAGGAGAACTACAGAAGCACAGATCTAAAGGCAATACAGCCTGGAGGCACCGCAGAGCTATAATAGAAGAAACCAGCTGAGAGACCCTGCACTCTGCATGATGGACCACAGCAGGAGAACTACAGAAGCACAGATCTAAAGGCAATACAGCCTGGAGGCACCGCAGAGCTATGATAGAAGAAACCAGCTGAGGGACCCTGCACTCTGCATGATTGACCACAGCAGGAGAACTACAGAAGCACAGATCTAAATGCAATACAGCCTGGAGGCACCGCAGAGCTATGATAGAAGAAAACCAGCTGAGAGACCCTGCACTCTGCATGATTGACCACAGCAGGAGAACTACAGAAGCACAGATCTAAAGGCAATACAGCCTGGAGGCACCGCAGAGCTATGATAGAAGAAACCAGCTGAGAGACCCTGCACTCTGCATGATTGACCACAGCAGGAGAACTACAGAAGCTCAGATCTAAGCGCAATACAGCCTGGAGGCACCGCAGAGCTATGATAGAAGAAACCAGCTGAGAGACCCTGCACTCTGCATGATTGACCACAGCAGGAGAACTACAGAAGCTCAGATCTAAATGCAATACAGCCTGGAGGCACCGCAGAGCTATGATAGAAGAAACCAGCTGAGAGACCCTGCACTCTGCATGATTGACCAGAGCAGGAGAACTACAGAAGCACAGATCTAAAGGCAATACAGCCTGGAGGCACCGCAGAGCTATGATAGAAGAAAACCAGCTGAGAGACCCTGCACTCTGCATGATTGACCAGAGCAGTAGAACTACAGAAGCACCGATCTAAAGGCAATACAGCCTGGAGGCACCGCAGAGCTATGATAGAAGAAACCAGCTGAGAGACCCTGCACTCTGCATGATGGACCACAGCAGGAGAACTACAGAAGCACAGATCTAAATGCAATACAGCCTGCAGGCACCGCAGAGCTATGATAGAAGAAACCAGCTGAGAGACCCTGCACTCTGCATGATGGACCACAGCAGGAGAACTACAGAAGCACAGATCTAAAGGCAATACAGCCTGCAGGCGCCGCAGAGCTATAATAGAAGAAACCAGCTGAGAGACCCTGCACTCTGCATGACTGACCAGAGCAGGAGAAATACAGAAGCACAGATCTAAAGGCAATACAGCCTGGAGGCAACGCAGAGCTATGATAGAAGAAAACCAGTTGAGAGATCCTGCACTCTGCATGATGGACCAGAGCAGGAGAACTACAGAAGCACAGATCTAAAGGCAATACAGCCTGGAGGCACCGCAGAGCTATGATAGAAGAAACCAGCTGAGAGACCCTGCACTCTGCATGATGGACCACAGCAGGAGAACTACAGAAGCACAGATCTAAATGCAATACAGCCTGCAGGCACCGCAGAGCTATGATAGAAGAAACCAGCTGAGAGACCCTGCACTCTGCATGATTGACCAGAGCAGGAGAACTACAGAAGCACAGATCTAAATGCAATACAGCCTGCAGGCACCGCAGAGCTATGATAGAAGAAACCAGCTGAGAGACCCTGCACTCTGCATGATTGACCAGAGCAGGAGAACTACAGAAGCACAGATCTAAATGCAATACAGCCTGGAGGCACCGCAGAGCTATGATAGAAGAAACCAGCTGAGAGACCCTGCACTCTGCATGATTGACCAGAGCAGGAGAACTACAGAAGCACAGATCTAAATGCAATACACCCTGGAGGCAACGCAGAGCTATGATAGAAGAAAACCAGCTGAGAGACCCTGCACTCTGCATGATGGACCAGAGCAGAAGAACTACAGAAGCACAGATCTAAATGCAATACAGCCTGGAGGCACCGCAGAGCTATGATAGAAGAAACCAGCTGAGGGACCCTGCACTCTGCATGATTGACCAGAGCAGGAGAACTACAGAAGCACAGATCTAAATGCAATACAGCCTGGAGGCACCGCAGAGCTATGATAGAAGAAAACCAGCTGAGGGACCCTGCACTCTGCATGATTGACCACAGCAGGAGAAATACAGAAGCACAGATCTAAAGGCAATACAGCCTGGAGGCACCGCAGAGCTATGATAGAAGAAAACCAGCTGAGGGACCCTGCACTCTGCATGATTGACCAGAGCAGGAGAACTACAGAAGCACAGATCTAAAGGCAATACAGTCTGGAGGCACCGCAGAGCTATGATAGAAGAAACCAGCTGAGAGACCCTGCACTCTGCATGACTGACCAGAGCAGGAGAACTACAGAAGCACAGATCTAAAGGCAATACAGCCTGCAGGCACCGCAGAGCTATGATAGAAGAAACCAGCTGAGAGACCCTGCACTCTGCATGATTGACCACAGCAGGAGAACTACAGAAGCACAGATCTAAAGGCAATACAGCCTGCATGCACCGCAGAGCTATGATAGAAGAAACCAGCTGAGAGACCCTGCACTCTGCATGATGGACCAGAGCAGGAGAACTACAGAAGCACAGATCTAAAGGCAATACAGCCTGCAGACACCGCAGAGCTATGATAGAAGAAACCAGCTGAGGGACCCTGCACTCTGCATGATTGACCACAGCAGGAGAACTACAGAAGCACAGATCTAAATGCAATACAGCCTGCAGGCACCGCAGAGCTATGATAGAAGAAACCAGCTGAGAGACCCTGCACTCTGCATGATTGACCAGACCAGAACTACAGAAGCACAGATCTAAATGCAATACAGCCTGCAGGCACCGCAGAGCTATGATAGAAGAAACCAGCTGAGGGACCCTGCACTCTGCATGATTGACCTCAGCAGGAGAACTACAGAAGCACAGATCTAAATGCAATACAGCCTGGAGGCACCGCAGAGCTATGATAGAAGAAACCAGCTGAGAGACCCTGCACTCTGCATGATTGACCAGAGCAGGAGAACTACAGAAGCACAGATCTAAAGGCAATACAGCCTGGAGGCACCGCAGAGCTATAATAGAAGAAACCAGCTGAGAGACCCTGCACTCTGCATGATTGACCAGACCAGAACTACAGAAGCACAGATCTAAAGGCAATACAGCCTGCAGGCACCGCAGAGCTATGATAGAAGAAACCAGCTGAGGGACCCTGCACTCTGCATGATTGACCTCAGCAGGAGAACTACAGAAGCACAGATCTAAATGCAATACAGCCTGGAGGCACCGCAGAGCTATGATAGAAGAAACCAGCTGAGAGACCCTGCACTCTGCATGATTGACCACAGCAGGAGAACTACAGAAGCACAGATCTAAAGGCAATACAGCCTGGAGGCACCGCAGAGCTATAATAGAAGAAACCAGCTGAGAGACCCTGCACTCTGCATGATGGACCACAGCAGGAGAACTACAGAAGCACAGATCTAAAGGCAATACAGCCTGGAGGCACCGCAGAGCTATGATAGAAGAAACCAGCTGAGGGACCCTGCACTCTGCATGATTGACCACAGCAGGAGAACTACAGAAGCACAGATCTAAATGCAATACAGCCTGGAGGCACCGCAGAGCTATGATAGAAGAAAACCAGCTGAGAGACCCTGCACTCTGCATGATTGACCACAGCAGGAGAACTACAGAAGCACAGATCTAAAGGCAATACAGCCTGGAGGCACCGCAGAGCTATGATAGAAGAAACCAGCTGAGAGACCCTGCACTCTGCATGATTGACCACAGCAGGAGAACTACAGAAGCTCAGATCTAAGCGCAATACAGCCTGGAGGCACCGCAGAGCTATGATAGAAGAAACCAGCTGAGAGACCCTGCACTCTGCATGATTGACCACAGCAGGAGAACTACAGAAGCTCAGATCTAAATGCAATACAGCCTGGAGGCACCGCAGAGCTATGATAGAAGAAACCAGCTGAGAGACCCTGCACTCTGCATGATTGACCAGAGCAGGAGAACTACAGAAGCACAGATCTAAAGGCAATACAGCCTGGAGGCACCGCAGAGCTATGATAGAAGAAAACCAGCTGAGAGACCCTGCACTCTGCATGATTGACCAGAGCAGTAGAACTACAGAAGCACCGATCTAAAGGCAATACAGCCTGGAGGCACCGCAGAGCTATGATAGAAGAAACCAGCTGAGAGACCCTGCACTCTGCATGATGGACCACAGCAGGAGAACTACAGAAGCACAGATCTAAATGCAATACAGCCTGCAGGCACCGCAGAGCTATGATAGAAGAAACCAGCTGAGAGACCCTGCACTCTGCATGATGGACCACAGCAGGAGAACTACAGAAGCACAGATCTAAAGGCAATACAGCCTGCAGGCGCCGCAGAGCTATAATAGAAGAAACCAGCTGAGAGACCCTGCACTCTGCATGACTGACCAGAGCAGGAGAAATACAGAAGCACAGATCTAAAGGCAATACAGCCTGGAGGCAACGCAGAGCTATGATAGAAGAAAACCAGTTGAGAGATCCTGCACTCTGCATGATGGACCAGAGCAGGAGAACTACAGAAGCACAGATCTAAAGGCAATACAGCCTGGAGGCACCGCAGAGCTATGATAGAAGAAACCAGCTGAGAGACCCTGCACTCTGCATGATGGACCACAGCAGGAGAACTACAGAAGCACAGATCTAAATGCAATACAGCCTGCAAGCACCGCAGAGCTATGATAGAAGAAACCAGCTGAGAGACCCTGCACTCTGCATGATTGACCAGAGCAGGAGAACTACAGAAGCACAGATCTAAATGCAATACAGCCTGCAGGCACCGCAGAGCTATGATAGAAGAAACCAGCTGAGAGACCCTGCACTCTGCATGATTGACCAGAGCAGGAGAACTACAGAAGCACAGATCTAAATGCAATACAGCCTGGAGGCACCGCAGAGCTATGATAGAAGAAACCAGCTGAGAGACCCTGCACTCTGCATGATGGACCAGAGCAGAAGAACTACAGAAGCACAGATCTAAATGCAATACAGCCTGGAGGCACCGCAGAGCTATGATAGAAGAAACCAGCTGAGGGACCCTGCACTCTGCATGATTGACCAGAGCAGGAGAACTACAGAAGCACAGATCTAAATGCAATACAGCCTGGAGGCACCGCAGAGCTATGATAGAAGAAAACCAGCTGAGGGACCCTGCACTCTGCATGATTGACCACAGCAGGAGAAATACAGAAGCACAGATCTAAAGGCAATACAGCCTGGAGGCACCGCAGAGCTATGATAGAAGAAACCAGCTGAGAGACCCTGCACTCTGCATGATGGACCAGAGCAGGAGAACTACAGAAGCACAGATCTAAAGGCAATACAGCCTACAGGCACCGCAGAGCTATGATAGAAGAAACCAGCTGAGAGACCCTGCACTCTACATGATTGACCACAGCAGGAGAACTACAGAAGCACAAATCTAAATGCAATACAGACGGGAGGCACCGCAGAGCTATGATAGAAGAAACCAGCTGAGAGACCCTGCACTCTGCATGATTGACCAGAGCAGGAGAACTACAGAAGCACAGATCTAAAGGCAATACAGCCTGCAGGCAACGCAGAGCTATGATAGAAGAAAACCAGCTGAGAGACCCTGCACTCTGCATGATTGACCAGAGCAGGAGAACTACAGAAGCACAGATCTAAATGCAATACAGCCTTGAGGCACCGCAGAGCTATGATAGAAGAAACCAGCTGAGGGACCCTGCACTCTGCATGATTGACCAGAGCAGGAGAACTACAGAAGCACAGATCTAAAGGCAATACAGCCTGCAGGCAACGCAGAGCTATGATAGAAGAAAACCAGCTGAGAGACCCTGCACTCTGCATGATTGACCACAGCAGGAGCACTACAGAAGCACAGATCTAAATGCAATACAGCCTTGAGGCACCGCAGAGCTATGATAGAAGAAACCAGCTGAGGGACCCTGCACTCTGCATGATTGACCAGAGCAGGAGAACTACAGAAGCACAGATCTAAATGCAATACAGCCTTGAGGCACCGCAGAGCTATGATAGAAGAAACCAGCTGAGAGACCCTGCACTCTGCATGATGGACCACAGCAGGAGAACTACAGAAGCACAGATCTAAATGCAATACAGCCTGGAGGCACCGCAGAGCTATGATAGAAGAAACCAGCTGAGAGACCCTGCACTCTGCATGACTGACCAGAGCAGGAGAACTACAGAAGCACAGATCTAAAGGCAATACAGCCTGGAGGCACCGCAGAGCTATGATAGAAGAAACCAGCTGAGAGACCCTGCACTCTGCATGACTGACCAGAGCAGGAGAACTACAGAAGCACAGATCTAAAGGCAATACAGCCTGCAGGCACCGCAGAGCTATGATAGAAGAAACCAGCTGAGAGACCCTGCACTCTGCATGATTGACCACAGCAGGAGAACTACAGAAGCACAGATCTAAAGGCAATACAGCCTGCATGCACCGCAGAGCTATGATAGAAGAAACCAGCTGAGAGACCCTGCACTCTGCATGATTGACCAGAGCAGGAGAACTACAGAAGCACAGATCTAAAGGCAATACAGCCTGGAGGCACCGCAGAGCTATGATAGAGGAAACCAGCTGAGAGACCGTGCACTCTGCATGATTGACCACAGCAGGAGAACTACAGAAGCACAGATCTAAATGCAATACAGCCTGCAGACACCGCAGAGCTATGATAGAAGAAACCAGCTGAGGGACCCTGCACTCTGCATGATTGACCACAGCAGGAGAACTACAGAAGCACAGATCTAAATGCAATACAGCCTGGAGGCACCGCAGAGCTATGATAGAAGAAACCAGCTGAGAGACCCTGCACTCTGCATGATTGACCAGAGCAGGAGAACTACAGAAGCACAGATCTAAAGGCAATACAGCCTGGAGGCACCGCAGAGCTATGATAGAAGAAACCAGCTGAGAGACCCTGCACTCTGCATGACTGACCACAGCAGGAGAACTACAGAAGCACAGATCTAAAGGCAATACAGCCTGCAGGCACCGCAGAGCTATGATAGAAGAAACCAGCTGAGAGACCCTGCACTCTGCATGACTGACCAGAGCAGGAGAACTACAGAAGCACAGATCTAAAGGCAATACAGCCTGCAGGCAACGCAGAGCTATGATAGAAGAAACCAGCTGAGAGACCCTGCACTCTGCATGATGGACCAGAGCAGGAGAACTACAGAAGCACAGATCTAAAGGCAATACACCCTGGAGGCACCGCAGAGCTATGATAGAAGAAACCAGCTGAGGGACCCTGCACTCTGCATGATTGACCACAGCAGGAGAACTACAGAAGCACAGATCTAAATGCAATACAGCCTGCAGGCACCGCAGAGCTATGATAGAAGAAACCAGCTGAGGGACCCTGCACTCTGCATGATTGACCACAGCAGGAGAACTACAGAAGCACAGATCTAAATGCAATACAGCCTGGAGGCACCGCAGAGCTATGATAGAAGAAACCAGCTGAGAGACCCTGCACTCTGCATGATGGACCACAGCAGGAGAACTACAGAAGCACAGATCTAAAGGCAATACAGCCTGGAGGCACCGCAGAGCTATGATAGAAGAAAACCAGCTGAGAGACCCTGCACTCTGCATGATGGACCAGAGCAGGAGAACTACAGAAGCACAGATCTAAATGCAATACAGCCTGCAGGCACCGCAGAGCTATGATAGAAGAAACCAGCTGAGGGACCCTGCACTCTGCATGATGGACCAGAGCAGGAGAACTACAGAAGCACAGATCTAAATGCAATACAGCCTGCAGGCACCGCAGAGCTATGATAGAAGAAACCAGCTGAGAGACCCTGCACTCTGCATGATTGACCACAGCAGGAGAACTACAGAAGCACAGATCTAAAGGCAATACAGCCTGCAGGCACCGCAGAGCTATGATAGAAGAAACCAGCTGAGAGACCCTGCACTCTGCATGACTGACCAGAGCAGGAGAACTACAGAAGCACAGATCTAAAGGCAATACAGCCTGCAGGCACCGCAGAGCTATGATAGAAGAAACCAGCTGAGGGACCCTGCACTCTGCATGATTGACCACAGCAGGAGAACTACAGAAGCACAGATCTAAATGCAATACAGCCTGCAGGCACCGCAGAGCTATGATAGAAGAAACCAGCTGAGAGACTCTGCACTCTGCATGATTGACCAGAGCAGGAGAACTACAGAAGCACAGATCTAAAGGCAATACAGCCTGGAGGCACCGCAGAGCTATGATAGAAGAAACCAGCTGAGAGACCCTGCACTCTGCATGATTGACCACAGCAGGAGAACTACAGAAGCACAGATCTAAAGGCAATACACCCTGGAGGCACCGCAGAGCTATGATAGAAGAAACCAGCTGAGGGACCCTGCACTCTGCATGACTGACCAGAGCAGGAGAACTACAGAAGCACAGATCTAAAGGCAATACAGCCTGCAGGCAACGCAGAGCTATGATAGAAGAAACCAGCTGAGAGACCCTGCACTCTGCATGATTGACCAGAGCAGGAGAACTACAGAAGCACAGATCTAAAGGCAATACACCCTGGAGGCACCGCAGAGCTATGATAGAAGAAACCAGCTGAGAGACCCTGCACTCTGCATGACTGACCACAGCAGGAGAACTACAGAAGCACAGATCTAAATGCAATACAGCCTGCAGGCACCGCAGAGCTATGATAGAAGAAACCAGCTGAGAGACCCTGCACTCTGCATGATGGACCACAGCAGGAGAACTACAGAAGCACAGATCTAAATGCAATACAGCCTGCAGGCACCGCAGAGCTATGATAGAAGAAAACCAGCTGAGGGACCCTGCACTCTGCATGATTGACCAGAGCAGGAGAACTACAGAAGCACAGATCTAAAGGCAATACAGCCTGGAGGCACCGCAGAGCTATGATAGAAGAAACCAGCTGAGAGACCCTGCACTCTGCATGACTGACCAGAGCAGGAGAACTACAGAAGCACAGATCTAAAGGCAATACAGCCTGCAGGCACCGCAGAGCTATGATAGAAGAAACCAGCTGAGAGACCCTGCACTCTGCATGATTGACCACAGCAGGAGAACTACAGAAGCACAGATCTAAAGGCAATACAGCCTGCATGCACCGCAGAGCTATGATAGAAGAAACCAGCTGAGAGACCCTGCACTCTGCATGATGGACCAGAGCAGGAGAACTACAGAAGCACAGATCTAAAGGCAATACAGCCTGGAGGCACCGCAGAGCTATGATAGAGGAAACCAGCTGAGAGACCGTGCACTCTGCATGATTGACCACAGCAGGAGAACTACAGAAGCACAGATCTAAATGCAATACAGCCTGCAGACACCGCAGAGCTATGATAGAAGAAACCAGCTGAGGGACCCTGCACTCTGCATGATTGACCACAGCAGGAGAACTACAGAAGCACAGATCTAAATGCAATACAGCCTGGAGGCACCGCAGAGCTATGATAGAAGAAACCAGCTGAGAGACCCTGCACTCTGCATGATTGACCAGAGCAGGAGAACTACAGAAGCACAGATCTAAAGGCAATACAGCCTGGAGGCACCGCAGAGCTATGATAGAAGAAACCAGCTGAGAGACCCTGCACTCTGCATGACTGACCACAGCAGGAGAACTACAGAAGCACAGATCTAAAGGCAATACAGCCTGCAGGCACCGCAGAGCTATGATAGAAGAAACCAGCTGAGAGACCCTGCACTCTGCATGACTGACCAGAGCAGGAGAACTACAGAAGCACAGATCTAAAGGCAATACAGCCTGCAGGCACCGCAGAGCTATGATAGAAGAAACCAGCTGAGAGACCCTGCACTCTGCATGATTGACCACAGCAGGAGAACTACAGAAGCACAGATCTAAATGCAATACAGCCTGGAGGCACCGCAGAGCTATGATAGAAGAAACCAGCTGAGGGACCCTGCACTCTGCATGATTGACCACAGCAGGAGAACTACAGAAGCACAGATCTAAATGCAATACAGCCTGCAGGCACCGCAGAGCTATGATAGAAGAAACCAGCTGAGGGACCCTGCACTCTGCATGATTGACCACAGCAGGAGAACTACAGAAGCACAGATCTAAATGCAATACAGCCTGGAGGCACCGCAGAGCTATGATAGAAGAAACCAGCTGAGAGACCCTGCACTCTGCATGATGGACCACAGCAGGAGAACTACAGAAGCACAGATCTAAAGGCAATACAGCCTGGAGGCACCGCAGAGCTATGATAGAAGAAAACCAGCTGAGAGACCCTGCACTCTGCATGATGGACCAGAGCAGGAGAACTACAGAAGCACAGATCTAAAGGCAATACAGCCTGCAGGCACCGCAGAGCTATGATAGAAGAAACCAGCTGAGAGACCCTGCACTCTGCATGATGGACCACAGCAGGAGAACTACAGAAGCACAGATCTAAAGGCAATACAGACTGCAGGCAACGCAGAGCTATGATAGAAGAAAACCAGCTGAGAGACCCTGCACTCTGCATGATTGACCACAGCAGGAGAACTACAGAAGCACAGATCTAAAGGCAATACACCCTGGAGGCACCGCAGAGCTATGATAGAAGAAACCAGCTGAGGGACCCTGCACTCTGCATGACTGACCAGAGCAGGAGAACTACAGAAGCACAGATCTAAAGGCAATACAGCCTGCAGGCACCGCAGAGCTATGATAGAAGAAACCAGCTGAGAGACCCTGCACTCTGCATGATTGACCAGAGCAGGAGAACTACAGAAGCACAGATCTAAAGGCAATACACCCTGGAGGCACCGCAGAGCTATGATAGAAGAAACCAGCTGAGGGACCCTGCACTCTGCATGATTGACCACAGCAGGAGAACTACAGAAGCACAGATCTAAATGCAATACAGCCTGCAGGCACCGCAGAGCTATGATAGAAGAAACCAGCTGAGAGACTCTGCACTCTGCATGATTGACCAGAGCAGGAGAACTACAGAAGCACAGATCTAAAGGCAATACAGCCTGGAGGCACCGCAGAGCTATGATAGAAGAAACCAGCTGAGAGACCCTGCACTCTGCATGATTGACCACAGCAGGAGAACTACAGAAGCACAGATCTAAAGGCAATACACCCTGGAGGCACCGCAGAGCTATGATAGAAGAAACCAGCTGAGGGACCCTGCACTCTGCATGACTGACCAGAGCAGGAGAACTACAGAAGCACAGATCTAAAGGCAATACAGCCTGCAGGCAACGCAGAGCTATGATAGAAGAAACCAGCTGAGAGACCCTGCACTCTGCATGATTGACCAGAGCAGGAGAACTACAGAAGCACAGATCTAAAGGCAATACACCCTGGAGGCACCGCAGAGCTATGATAGAAGAAACCAGCTGAGGGACCCTGCACTCTGCATGATTGACCACAGCAGGAGAACTACAGAAGCACAGATCTAAAGGCAATACACCCTGGAGGCACCGCAGAGCTATGATAGAAGAAACCAGCTGAGGGACCCTGCACTCTGCATGATTGACCACAGCAGGAGAACTACAGAAGCACAGATCTAAAGGCAATACACCCTGGAGGCACCGCAGAGCTATGATAGAAGAAACCAGCTGAGGGACCCTGCACTCTGCATGATTGACCACAGCAGGAGAACTACAGAAGCACAGATCTAAATGCAATACAGCCTGCAGGCACCGCAGAGCTATGATAGAAGAAACCAGCTGAGAGACCCTGCACTCTGCATGATGGACCACAGCAGGAGAACTACAGAAGCACAGATCTAAATGCAATACAGCCTGCAGGCACCGCAGAGCTATGATAGAAGAAACCAGCTGAGGGACCCTGCACTCTGCATGATTGACCACAGCAGGAGAACTACAGAAGCACAGATCTAAAGGCAATACACCCTGGAGGCACCGCAGAGCTATGATAGAAGAAACCAGCTGAGGGACCCTGCACTCTGCATGATTGACCACAGCAGGAGAACTACAGAAGCACAGATCTAAATGCAATACAGCCTGCAGGCACCGCAGAGCTATGATAGAAGAAACCAGCTGAGAGACCCTGCACTCTGCATGATGGACCACAGCAGGAGAACTACAGAAGCACAGATCTAAATGCAATACAGCCTGCAGGCACCGCAGAGCTATGATAGAAGAAACCAGCTGAGAGACCCTGCACTCTGCATGATGGACCACAGCAGGAGAACTACAGAAGCACAGATCTAAATGCAATACAGCCTGCAGGCACCGCAGAGCTATGATAGAAGAAAACCAGCTGAGGGACCCTGCACTCTGCATGATTGACCACAGCAGGAGAACTACAGAAGCACAGATCTAAATGCAATCTGAAGGGAAATACAGCCTGGAGGAACATATTTTGGGGTGTAATAAGTGCAAAACAGATCAGATTTAATCATGAGTTATACTGATACAACTAAATAAATATATGTGTACACTAATATGAGACAACATTGTGATTTGGGGAATTAACAAATTAAATATTAACTAGTGCATGCCTCATCCAATAGGTGTATATATAGAAATCATTGGGCTCTAAACCATTATAGAGAATTTAGCCACGTACACTACAACTAAAATGCGTTGAATGATTACATATTTCTACACTGTTTTTCACGTTTGATAAATGATATTATTGTGGTTGAGTGCAGCTGATACTAATGAAAATGAATTGTACAAGTATTTATAATGGCCTCGGTATAAATCTGTCCACATTGAGTGTGGGCTTTATCTATGAACTATGATAGCGTTATGGCAAGCAAGAGAAGTTTATTTCCACTATGGTTTCCAGAGCTGCCATGTCCCCATCCTTTATGGTAAGTATCCAGGCTCAAATCTGCCTGAGCGAGATTTTACTGCTTTTTAGGCTCTGTTCACATCTACACTACAATGGGGAAAAAAAGTATTTAGTCAGCCACCAATTGTGCAAGTTCTCCCACTTTAAAAGATGAGCGAGGCCTGTAATTGACATCATAGGTCGACCTCAACTATGAGAGACAAAATGAGAAAACAAATCCTGAAAATCACATTGTCTGATTTGGAAAGAATTTTTTTTCCGATTTTGGTGGAAAATAAGTATTTAGTCAATTACAAACAAGCAAGATTTCTGCCTCTCACAGACCTGTAACTTCTTCTTTAAGAGGCTCCTCTGTCCTCCACTCATTACCTGTAGTACTGGCTCCTCTGTCCTCCACTCATTACCTGTAGTACTGGCTCCTCTGTCCTCCACTCATTACCTGTAGTACTGGCTCCTCTGTCCTCCACTCATTACCTGTAGTACTGGCTCCTCTGTCCTCCACTCATTACCTGTAGTACTGGCTCCTCTGTCCTCCACTCATTACCTGTAGTACTGGCTCCTCTGTCCTCCACTCATTACCTGTAGTACTGGCTCCTCTGTCCTCCACTCATTACCTGTAGTACTGGCTCCTCTGTCCTCCACTCATTACCTGTAGTACTGGCTCCTCTGTCCTCCACTCATTACCTGTAGTACTGGCTCCTCTGTCCTCCACTCATTACCTGTAGTACTGGCTCCTCTTTCCTCCACTCATTACCTGTAGTACTGGCTCCTCTTTCCTCCACTCATTACCTGTAGTACTGGCTCCTCTTTCCTCCACTCATTACCTGTAGTACTGGCTCCTCTTTCCTCCACTCATTACCTGTAGTACTGGCTCCTCTTTCCTCCACTCATTACCTGTAGTACTGGCTCCTCTTTCCTCCACTCATTACCTGTAGTACTGGCTCCTCTGTCCTCCACTCATTACCTGTAGTACTGGCTCCTCTGTCCTCCACTCATTACCTGTAGTACTGGCTCCTCTGTCCTCCACTCATTACCTGTAGTACTGGCTCCTCTGTCCTCCACTCATTACCTGTAGTACTGGCTCCTCTGTCCTCCACTCATTACCTGTAGTACTGGCTCCTCTTTCCTCCAATCATTACCTGTAGTACTGGCTCCTCTGTCCTCCACTCATTACCTGTAGTACTGGCTCCTCTTTCCTCCACTCATTACCTGTAGTACTGGCTCCTCTGTCCTCCACTCATTACCTGTAGTACTGGCTCCTCTGTCCTCCACTCATTACCTGTAGTACTGGCTCCTCTGTCCTCCACTCATTACCTGTAGTACTGGCTCCTCTTTCCTCCACTCATTACCTGTAGTACTGGCTCCTGTTTGAACTTGTTATCAGTATAAAAGACGCCTGTCCGCAACCTCAAACAGTCACACTCCAAACTCCACTATGGTGAAGACCAAAGAGCTGTCGAAGAACACCAGAAACAAAATTGTAGCCCTGCACCAGGCTGACTAAATACTTTTTTTCCCCACTATGTTGTGATTTCCATATTTTTGTTCTATGATAAAAAAAGAAAAGATGAAGATAACGGAAGCGCCGGACCCCCTGTATATCGGACCCTGAGGTTTGTCTAGTGTCCACTGGAACATCCAATATTTTACTGGACAGAATGGTGCAGCATGCTGCTATACATGCAACTCTTGGGGCCGACTGTGCAGTGAATATTGTGTGACAAGGAGCAAGGACCTAGTCGGAATTTGCCTCAAGTTCTAAAATGGTTTGAAACCACTTTAATAAAGTCTGATGGTTTACAGGTCTATATATTGCACAGTTTTATTATTTAAAAATACTTAGTTTAACCACAGATTTCATCTCTAAGAAACAAGTTCAATGGCATTTACCATATGGCGTTTAGATTTGTGTCAGGGGTTTCTCACTTACAGAATACAAGCTGACACTTTCTCATCATGTCCTTTTGCTACAAATAGGGCAATGTAATAAGGAGCATCTGATAGATACAGCAAATCTTCCTAAGAGTGAATTAAAAAACGACTGGCATTTATATGGAACATATTCAATACAAGCCATGTATAAAAATGATGATATACAGTACAGACCAAAAGTTTGGACACACCTTCTCATTTAAAGATTTTTCTGTATTTTCCTGACTATGAAAATTGTACATTCACACTGAAGGCATCAAAACTATGAATTAAGACATGTGGAATTATATACTTAACAACACATGTGTTAATTCATAGTTTTGATGCCTTCAATGTGAATGTACAATTTTCATAGTCAGGAAAATACAGAAAAATCTTTAAATGAGAAGGTGTGTCCAAACTTTTGGTCTGTACTGTATATGCTTATATAGAATATACTAAATAAAGCTATTGGTCAGTTGCTGGTCACATGGCCAGCCGTGCGGCCAGGCCAAGTGTGTATATAATATTTGAATGGAAGTTGACAGTTGAGAGTGACAGTTGGAGTTGACTTGCGACGGTGGAGGAGATATCTGCCAACCCTGAACTGAGTAGCAAAAATATGGAGATGAATGAAGACAGAGGACAACCGAGGAAGGGAAAGAAGAGGACAAATGCCACATTGATCTCATCAAATGAAGATAAGAAGACATCGAAGAACAGCAGCCAAGAGAGGAAGAAGAGAAGGACAAGCTCAAGGCCAGCTGAGAAGATGTCTTCCAATCTGAAGATGAATCAAGTGGATGAAGAGAGGAAAAAAAGTGCCAAGAAGAGAAAACACACCATAAACTCTTCAGGAGAAAAAAATCCGCTGCCCAAAAGAGCCAAAGGGGTCCTGAAAACAGAAGACCAGCAGGGACTCCAGAGAGGCTCAGGTAGATTAATACATACATTTATGGGTTTTTTTTAAAACAAGTCATACCTACCATTGTGGAGGGTTTTCTTCACTATTTAGTGAGCAGACTATTTTGGGCCCTATTCTAATTTTTATTTTTTTTTGTTTTTTTTTCATTGTAGAACATCAAAAGGCATGACTTTTTTATATCTTCATTGACACAGTTATAAAAGACTTACTTCTTCTGGGACAAATTGTATTTTTAAGTCATAATTTGGGATACTGTATATTTAATGCATTGATTTCATTTACATTTAAATAACTTCTTGAGGGAAATCTAAAAAAACAGTTGCAATTCTGTCATTTATTCTTTTTTTTCATCATTCACTTTACAATATACATTACAAATCTCAAGATAATGTTAATCTCTGGGTCAATGATGTATTCAGCTGATATCTATGGAAATCGAGGTCTGGGGGTGGGCTGCTTATATGTGGTGCACAATAAAACATTGAAAATCGGTCCGGTGAGGCCTTGGACTCTTGTGTCTTTATTATCTGGGTCAGGACAATTCTGGTGATTCCAACTTAATAAAGTTTATTGAAGTTCTACTGTTATTGCCATAAAAACACAAACACTTTAAAAAATTATTTTTTTCTGCCATCATATTTCAAGACTAATAACTGTCTTTTATTTTTCCAGTGACAGTGGCGTCCATTGGTCACCAAAGAATGTGGTTGTGGAGTGCTGATGGGATGTCATGGCAGCCGGGGGACAGATCATTATCCCCATGGCTGCCATATTGGTACCCCGGTGAAGCCCCGTCAATGGCTGGGGTTCATAGGAGACAGTGATTTAGCTAAATATTACATTACAAGACAAAAAATGAATAAATTATATATATATATATATATATATATATATATATATATATATATATATATATATATAAATATTTATAGTTGTGTGCACAATATATATATATATATATATATATATATATATATATATATGTATATACATATGTATGTCTTTATTTTATTGGAAAAGATGGGGTGATATGAATTTTCATGTTTTTTTTATTGTTACTGTATACATGTGGTATTGCTGCAACCATTAAAGTCAATTAAGTCCAATTAATGTGGTATGCTGCCAGTATTCATTACTATTTTAATGGTGGATGTGTGATACTAAGACCCCAATGATTGTAAGAATGGGGGTTCAATGAATCTTTTGCTACATGTGCATTGCGATTTACATTGCAGTCAATGAGAAGTGATGGAAAAACATCAATAGACAATGAACTACTATTCTAAAACTTGGGTGCGTGACCCAGCAGACACCCACCTCAGACTTTAAAGGATATTAGAAGATTATTTTTTTTATTCCAAATGCTTGGCAGCTATAACAATGATAAATGAAGCTGTCCTCCTCATCCTTCCTAGGTTGGGCAATGTCTCTCCGCTGTCTCGGTCCCTGGTCTTTGGGGGCAGATTATAGCAGAAGCATCATGACCACAGTGCACATTATGGCAGCAGCCAATCATAGGGTTCAGCAATGATGTTGATACAGTCATCACAATACCACTGAGCCCAGCGATTGGCTGCAGCGGTCAGATATGCTGGAGTTGTGAAGTTATCCCTGTAGCCTATCAACTTTAAAGAGTGGATGAGAATAGCTTTTTTAATATTTTTATAGTGGGAAAGTATATGGAATAAAATAAATAATGTCTTTGGTATGAAAACTCCTTAATGTCTAATAAAAATGTGGTAAGGTCTATTCACAGTCCAGGTTTTGTCATGATTTTGATTGAGGTTTGGGAGTTTTATTGGGCTAAATGGGCCTGAATTATTTTGTGTTATTGGCATTTTTTGAGCCTCACTATTAAGGGTCTAGAAAAGGGGTTGATATAAAGTAAAGAAGTGTGGCTTAGTGTTCAACAGGTCTAGCAAGATCAAAATGTATCATACAGCATAGATGGGATAGGTCATCAATATAATATAGGTGAGGGACTGCCACCCAGCCCCCACTGATCATCTGTTATCCGCCATTGGCAGGATGTAAATAGTGTATGGAGCAGAATAGCACAGCGCTGGACATTGTGTAGTGGCCGCTGCCAGGAACTGCAGATAGGTTTCTAGTGAAGTGACTAGGAGCTGATCGGCAGTACCCCACAGCAGCCATTAAACAATGTCCACTGTGCACATCTAGCTGGTGGCAACTCACATACCAAATGATCGTGGTGGTGCTGGGAGTCCGAGACCGATCACCAACCCCTTGAACAGGGCCGGCGTCAGCACCCGGCGCACCCGGGCAAATGCCGGGGCCCTGAGCAGGCAGAGGGGCCCACTGGCGGTCGCGCACCCCGCTGGGCTATGGGCGGAGGAGAGCGGTGTCAGCGCCCACCCTTCTCCGCCTCTTGCTCAGGGCCCCGGCAGCCGGATACTTACCTCTCCCCGTGCCTCCGCAGATCAGCTGTCTTCCTGCTCTGCGCTCCGTATGACGTCTCAGGTCAGAGGGCGCGGTGATGTCTTTACACCGCGCCCTCCCCTGAGCCGTCACAGGGAGCGCTGAGCGGGAAGACGCCGACAACGCTGGAGTTCGGACCCGAGCAGCGGGCAGCAGGTGAGGAGAAGGGAGGTGAGTATTTGATTTTTTTTTTTAATGTATGGAGGCATGGAGCATTATAAAGAGAAGGGGGGGGCATCCTGCATGGGGCATTATAAAGAGAGGGGGGGGGCATCCTGCATGGGGCAGTATAAAGAGAAGGGGGGTGGCATCCTGCATGGGGCATTATAAAGAGGGGGGGTGACATCCTGCATGGGGCAGTATAAAGAGAAGGGGGGGTGGCATCCTGCATGGGGCATTATAAAGAGGGGGGGGTGACATCCTGCATGGGGCATTATAAAGAGAGGGGGGGCATCCTGCATGGGGCATTAAAAAGAGAGGGGGGGACATCCTGCATGGGGCATTATAAAGAGGGGGGGTGACATCCTGCATGGGGCATTATAAAGAGAGGGGGGGCATCCTGCATGGGGCATTATAAAGAGGGGGGGGTGACATCCTGCATGGGGCATTATAAAGAGAGGGGGGGGCATCCTGCATGGGGCATTATAAAGAGGGGGGGTGACATCCTGCATGGGGCATTATAAAGAGAGGGGGGGGGCATCCTGCATGGGGCATTATAAAGAGGGGGGGTGACATCCTGCATGGGGCATTATAAAGAGAGGGGGGGCATCCTGCATGGGGCATTATAAAGAGAGGGGGAGGCATCCTGCATGGGGCATTATAAAGAGAGGGGGGGGTATCCTGCATGGGGCATTATAAAGAGAGGGGGGGACATCCTGCATGGGGCATTATAAAGAGAAGGGGGGTGGCATCCTGCATGGGGCATTATAAAGAGAGGGGGGGACATCCTGCATGGGGCATTATAAAGAGAGGGGGGGGGGCATCCGGCATGGGGCATTATAAAGAGAGGGGGGGACATCCTGCATGGGGCATTATAAGGTGGGGAACAGCCTGCATGGGGCATTATAAAGGGGGGGGGGCAGCCTGCATAGTGCATTATGTGGGGGGGAACAGCCTGCATGGAGCATTATGTGGGGGGTAACAGCCTGCATGGAGCATTAAAAGTGGGGGGGCCTGTATGGGGCATTATGTGGGGGGTAATAGCCTGCATGGAGCATTATAAGGGGGGGACAGCCTGTATGGGGCATTATGCATGCAGCATTATATGGGGGCCAGTATCCTGTATGGAGCGTTATAAGGGGACCTGTATCCTGTATGGAGCGTTATATGGGGGCCAGTATCCTGTATGGAGTTTTATAAGGGGACCAGTATCCTGTATGGAGCGTTATATGGGGGCCAGTATCCTGTATGGAGCTTTATAAGGAGACCAGTATCCTGTATGGAGCGTTATATGGGGGCCAGTATTCCGTATGGAGCCTTATATGGGGGCCAGTATTCCGTATGGAGCCTTATATGGGGGCCAGTATTCTGTATGGAGCCTTATATGGGGGCCAGTATTCCGTATGGAGCCTTATATGGGGGTCAGTATTCCGCATGGAGCCTTATATGGGGGCCAGTATTCCGTATGGGGCCTTACATGGGGGCCAGTATTCCTTATGGGGCCTTATATGGGGGCCAGTATTCCGCATGGGGCCTTATATGGGGGCCAGTATTCTGTGTGGAGCGATTCACCGGTTTCTGAGCTATTGTGGAATTTACAATAGATATCACTCATGTAATGTAAGAAGTGAAATCTTTGCATTGTACTGTATATATATATATATATATATATATATATATATATATATATTTCTCCGCCGTATCTCTGCATCATGAATCGTGTATGTGTTAAAGGGGCCCACTGAGACTCTTTCGCCCGGGGCCCAGAAAAACCTGGAGCCGGCCCTGCCCTTGAACATATGGCCTGAACATACAATCCATAAGTGAACATGGGCTATTTATTTTTTAAAGCACATTCTGACATATGCTGATTAAAATACAGGGATGGAAAACCTCTTTATGGTAAGTTTAAGACCTTAAAAAGTTTATCCCAAGAACAATTGAACATTTTAATCAATAGATCATGAAAAACGAAGCAGTTGCACAATTGGATATATTTAAAAAAAAATCATATTTTTGAGATAAACTTATAAATGCGCCCCTCATGTATACAGTGTATCTAGCTTTGCCCAAGTATGTAACATAGCAACAGACAGTATTAACATCATTTTTAAAACCCCTTTACAACCTATGACGTCTTAGTTCGTCATAGGCTACCTCCCCCGGTTCAGTGAGGGCTCCGGCGCTGAGCCCACACTGAACCGAGCACATGTCAGCTGATTCTTACAGCTGACATGTGCCCGCAACAGCCACGGGTGGAATCGCGATCCACCCGCGGCTGTTAACATGTTATATGCCGCTGTCAATCTCCGGGAAGCACGTCCTAAGCCCCGCCCATCGGTTACCCCATCACGTGATCGCGGGTCACCGATGGGTGGGCATGACAACCCAGGGTCTGCAGTAGATGCCTGCGGTTGTCATGAGCTGGACGCTATGAGCGCCACCTAGTGGTCGGCACTCATAGCACAGGACCAATTCTGCTATATGCAGGGGATCTGCTGATCCCCTGTATGTAGCAGAGGCGATCGGATAGTTGCTGCTTCTAGTCTCCTATGGAGACTATAGAAGCATGCAAAAAGTGAAAAAAAACGTTTTTAAAAATATAAAAAAAAATGTAAAAAATATAAAAGTTTAAATCACCCCCCTTTCGCCCCATTCAAAATAAAATATTAAAAAAAAAACCCTACATACACATATTTGGTATCGCCGCATTCAGAATCGCCCGATCTATCAATATAAAAAAAGAATTAATCCGAACGGTAAACGGCGTAATGATAAAAAAATTCTAAACGCCAGAATTACGTTTTTTGGTCGCCGCAAAATTGCAATAAAATGCAATAACAGGCGATCAAAACATCAGATCTACCCCAAAATGTTATCAATAAAAACGTCAGTCCGCCGCGCAAAAAATAAGCCCTCACCCAGCCCCAGATCCCGAAAAATGGAGATGCTACAGGTCTTAGAAAATTGCGCTATTTTTTTTTTTTACCAAATTTTGGAATTTTTTTCACCACTTAAATATAAAAGAACCTATACATGTTTGGTGTCTACGAACTCGTAATGACCTGGAGAATAATGATGGCAGGTCAGTTTTAGCATTCAGTGAATGTGGTAAAAAAATAAAAATAAAAAACAACTGTGGTATTGCACTTTTTTTGCAATTTCACGGCACTTGGAATTTTTTTCCCATTTTCTCGTACACGATATGGTAAAAGTAGTAATGGCGTTGAAAAGTAAAACTCGTCCCGCAAAAAATAAGCCTTCACATGGCCATATTGACCAAAAAATAAAAACGCTATGGCTCTGGGAACAAGGGGAGCAAAAAACGAAAATGCAAAAACGACAAAACCCAAGGTTGCGAAAGGGTTAAGGTTGAAAGAAGACTAAGTTCATCTAGTTCAACCCATAGCCTAACATTTTAATCCAGAGGAAGGCAAAAAAAAAACCATGTGGCAAACACTAAGCTCCACATTGGGGAAAAAAATTCCTTCCTGACTCCATACGACAATCAGACTAGTTCCCTGGATCAACGCCCTATCAAGGAATCTAGTATTTATAACCTGTAATATTATACTTTTCAAGAAAGGCATCCATGCCCTTCTTAAATTTTAGTAGTGAATCACTCATTACAACATCATGCGGCAGAGAGCTCCATAGTCTCACTGCTCTTACAGTAAAGAATCCCCGTCTGTGATTATGATGAAACCTTCTTTCCTCCAGACGTAGAAGATGCTCCCTTGTCCCCGTCTCAGGCATCAGAGTAAAAAGATCAGTAGAAAGGTCTTTGTACTGTCCCCTCATATACTTGTACATAGTAATAAGATCACCCCTAAGCCTTCTTTTTTCCACAGTAAATAACCCCAAGTGTAATAACCTGTCTTGGTATTGCAGACCCCCCAGTCCTCTAATAACCTTGGTCGCTCTTCTCTGCACCCGCTCTAGTTCAGCTATGTCTTTCTTATACACCGGACACCAGAACTGTACACAGTATTCTAAGTGTGGTCGCACTAATGACTTGAATAGAGGTAAAATTATGTTCTCCTCATGAGCATCTATGCCTCTTTTAATGCATCCCATTATTTTATTTGCCTTTGTAGCAGCTGCCTGACACTGGCCACCAAACGTGAGCTTGTCGTCCACCAATACACCCAGGTCTTTTTCAGTGACAGTTTTGCCCAGTGTTTTACAATTAAGCATATAATTATACATTTTATTTCCTCTACATTTATCCCCATTAAAGCTCATTTGCCATTTATCAGCCCAAGCTTCTAGTTTACATACTGTACATTGTGAAAATGTTTGGACCCCTTGAACTTTTCTACCTTTTGCCACATTTCTGGCTTCAAACATAAAGATATAAAATTCAAATTTTTTTGGGAAGAATCAACAACAAGTGGGGCACAATCGTGAAATGGAACAAAATTTATTGGATATTTTAAACTTTTTTAACAAATTAAAAACTGAAAAGTGGGGCGTGCAATATTATTCGACCCCCTTGAGTTAGTACTTTGTAGCGCCACCTTTTGCTGCGATTACAGCTGCAAGTCGCTTGGGGTATGTCTCTATCAGTTTTGCACATCGAGAGGCTGAAATTCTTGCCCATTCTTCCTTGCAAAACAGCTCGAGCTCATTGAGGTTGGATGGAGGGCGTTTGTGAACAACAGTTTTAAGCTCTTTCCACAGATTCTCGATTGGATTCAGGTCTGGACTTTGACTTGGCCATTTTAACACCTGGATACATTTATTTTTGAACCACTCCATTGTAGATTTTGCTTTATGTTTGGGATCATTGTCTTGTTGGAAGATAAATCTCCGTCCCAGTCTCAGGTCTTTTGCAGACTCCAGCAGGTTTTCTTTCAGAATGGTCCTGTATTTGGCTCTGTCCATCTTCCCATCAATTTTAACCATCTTCCCTGTCCCTGCTGAAGAAAAGCAGGCCCAAACCATGATGCTGCCACCACCATGTTTGACAGTGGGGAGGGTGTTTTGAGGGTGATGAGCTGTGTTGCTTTTACGCCAAATATATCGTTTTGCATTGTGGCCAAAAGGTTCGATTTTGGTTTCATGTGACCGAGCACCTTATTCCACATGTTTGGTGTGTCTCCCAGGTGGCTTGTGGCAAACTTCAAACAAGACTTTTTATGGATATCTTAGAGAAATGGCTTTCTTCTTGCCACTCTTCCATAAAGGCCAGATTTGTGCAGTGTACGACTGATTGTTGTCCTATGGACAGACTCTCCCACCTCAGCTATAGATCTCTGCAGTTCATCCAGAGTGTACATGGGCCTTTTGGCTGCATGTCTGATCAGTCTTCTCCTTGTTCGAGATGAAAGTTTAGAGGGACGGCCGGGTCTTGGTAGATTTGCAGTGGTCTGATACTCCTTCCATTTCAATATAATCGCTTGCACAGTGCTCCTTGAGATATTTAAAGCTTGGAAAATCTTTTTGTATCCAAATCCGGCTTTAAACTTCGCCACAACAGTATCTCTGACCTGTTCCTTGGTCTTCATGATGCTCTCTGCACTTGAAACAGAACCCTGAGACGATCACAGAGCAGGTGCATTTATACGAAGACTTGATTACACACAGGTGGATTCTATTCATCATTACCAGTCATTTAGGACAACATTGGATCATTCGGAGATCCTCACTGAACTTCTGCACTGAAAGTAAAGGGGCCTAATTATATTGCACGCCCCACTTTTCAGTTTGTAATTTTTTTTTTAGAAAGTTTAAAATATCCAATAAATTTCGTTCCACTTCACGATGGTGTCCCACTTGTTGTTGATTCTTCCCAAAAAAATTAGAATTTTATATCTTTATGTTTGAAGCCAGAAATGTGGCAAAAGGTAGAAAAGTTTAGTGTCATCTGCAAATATTGAAATACTACTCTGTATGCCCCCTACAAGGTCATTAACCCCTTCGCAACCTTGGGTTTTGTCATTTTTGCTTTTTCGTTTTTTGCTCCCCTTGTTCCCAGAGCCATAGCGTCTTTATTTTTTGGACAATATGGCCGTGTGAGGGCTTATTTTTTGCGGGACAAGTTGTACTTTTCAACGCCATTACTAGTTTTACCATATCGTGTACGGGAAAACGGGAAAAAAATTCCAAGTGCGGTAAAATTGCAAAAAAAGTGCAATACCACAGTTGTTTTTTATTTATTTTTTTACCACCTTCACTGAATGCTAAAACTGACCTGCCATTCTTATTCTCCAGGTCATTACGAGTTCGTAGACACCAAACATGTATAGGTTATTTTATATTGAAGTGGTGAAAAAAAAATCCAAAATTTGGTAAAAAAAACTAAAAAAAAATAGCGCCATTTTCCGAGACCTGTAGCATCTCCATTTTTCGGGATCTGGGGCTGGGTGAGGGTTTATTTTTTGCGTGCCGGGCTGACGTTTTTATTGATAACATTTTGGGGTAGATCCGATGTTTTGATCGCCCGTTATTGCATTTTATTGCAATTTTGCGGCGACCAAAAAACGTAATTCTGGCGTTTAGAATTTTTTTCTCGTTACACCGTTTACCGATCGGATTAATTCTTTTTTTATATTGATAGATGGGGCGATTCTGAACGCGGCGATACCAAATATGTGTATGTGTTTTTTTTTTTATATATATATATATTTTATTTTGAATGGGGCGAAAGGGGGGTGATTTAAACTTTTATATTTTTTTTATTTTTTTTATATTTTTAAAAACATTTTTTTTTCACTTACTGCATGCTTCAATAGTCTCCATAGGAGACTAGAAGCAGCAGTTGTCTGATCGTCTCTGCTACATACAGGGGACGAGCAGATCCCCTGCATATAGCAGAAATGGTCCTGTGCTATGAGCGCCGACCACTAGGTGGCGCTCATAGCGACGAGATCATGACAACCACAGGCGTCTGCTGCAGACCCTGGGTTGTCATGCACGCCCATCGGTGACCCGCGATCACGTGACGGGGTCGCCGGTGGGCGGGGCTTATGACGCACAACCCGGAAGCGCGCGTTAAATGTCGCTGTCGGAGATTGACAGCGGCATTTAACATGTTAACAGCCGCAGGTGGATCGCGATTCCACCCACTGCTGTTGCGGGCACATGTCAGCTGTAAGAATCAGCTGACATGTGCTCGGTTCAGTGAGGGCTCAGCGCAGCAGCCCTCACTGAACGGGGGGTACGCAAATGTGCGTACTAATACGGCATGGGCTCTAAAGGGGTTAATAAATATGTTAAAAAGGAGCTGGCTCAATACTGACCCCTGTGGTACCCCACTGTTAACTGAGACCCAGTCTGAGTGTGTTCCATTAATAACCACCCTTTGTTTCCTATCATTGAGCCAGTTCTTAACCCACATACATATATTTTCCCCTATCCCCATTGTTCTCATTTTATGTATCAACCTTTTGTGTGGAACCGTATCAAAAGCTTTTGAAAAGTCAATATACACAACATCCACTGCATTTCCTTGGTCCAGTCTGGAACTTAAAGTAAATCTTCATAAAAGCTGATCAGATTAGTCTGACAGGAATGGGGTAAACCCATGTTGATATTGGGTCATAAGGTTATTCTTCTTCAGATACTCTAGTATAGCATCTCTTAGGAAACCCTCCAGGATTTTACCCACAGTAGAGGTTAAGCTTACCGGCTTATATTTTCCAAGTTCGGTTTTTGTCCCCTTTTTGAATATTGGCACCACATTTGCTATACGCCAGTCCTGTGGTACAGACCCTGTTATTATGGAATCTTTAAAGATTAAAAATAATGGTCTATCTATGGTGTTACTTAATTCCTGCAGTACTCGCGGGTATATCCCATCCGGGCCCGGGGATTTGTCAACTTTAGTGGTTTTTAGACGCCGCCGTACTTACTGCTGGGTTAAGCAAGTGACATTTAATGGAGAATTTTTCTCATCACTAATCATGTTTTCTGTCATGCAATTTTCTTGGGCAAATGCTGTTGAAAAAAAAATCATTTAGCATATTGGTTTTTCCTCATCCTCATGCACCATTTCACCCAGACTATTTTTAAGGGGGCCAAGACAATAATTTTTTAGTTTTTTACTATTTATGTAGTTAAAGAATATTTTGGGATTATTTTTACTTTCTCTGGCAATGTGTCTCTCTGCCTCTATCTTTGCTGCCTTGATTTTGTTTTTTACAGAATTTATTTAATTTTCTGTATTTATTTAATGCCTCATCACTACCTACTTGCTTTAGTTCTCTAAATGCTTTTTTTTTGGCACTTATTGCGCCCCTTACAGCTTTATTTAGCCATAGTGGTTTCCTCCTATTTCTAGCATGTTTATTCCCATAGGGTATATATTGTGCACACGTCCTATTCAGGATGCTAATAAATGTATCTCATTTGCTTTGTGTAGCTTTATGTCTCAGGATATCATCCTAGCTTATTGCACTAAGATCATCTCTCAACCGTTGAAAATTTGCCTTCCTGAAGTTTAGTGTCCTTGTAACCCTTCTACTACATATCGTATTAAAGGATACATGAAAACTTATTATTTTGTGATCACTATTACCCAAGTGACCCCCATCTCGTATATTTGATATGTGGTCTGGCCTGTTGGTTAGTATTAGGTCTAGCAGTGCCCCTCTTCTTATTGGGTCCTGAACCAGTTGTGAAAGGTAAATGTCTCTCATAGTTGTCAAAAAGCTATTACCTTTGCTGGAACTACAGGTTTCTGTTCCCCAATGTATTTCAGGGTAGTTGAAGTCCCCCATAATAATGACTTCTCTTTGAGTCACTGCTTCATCTATTTGCTTTAGGAGGATATTCTCCTCTACTTCCATTATTTTTGGAGACTTATAACAAACCCCTATCAGTAATTTATTATTTTTTCCCCCTCCCCTTATCGCCACCCATAGGGACTCTCTACATTTTCATTAGACTCACATATATGCTCACGCAAGATGGGTTTTAAGGATGATTTTACATATAAACACCCCCCCCTCGCTTGTTTGTACGGTCATTTCTGAACAGACTATAGCCCTGTAAATTAACTGCCCAGTCATGGCTCTCATCCAGCCATGTCTCAGATATCCCCACCATGTCATAATTATTTTCCAACAAAATTAATTCTAATTCCTCCATTTTGTTGGTGAGGCTTCTGGCATTAGTGTACATGCATGTACATGTATCTCTCTGTACCTGTATTCCTTCCTACTATATTGACTGTTCTAAGCCCACCCCCAATTTCTTTATTTGTGCCCAGGTCACTATCTGCATTATCTTCCCCACCTATAAAATGAATACCCTCCCCCCCCAATCCCTAGTTTAAACACTCCTCCAACCTTCTAGCCATTTTCTCCCCCAGCACAGTTGCACCCTCCTCATTGAGATGCAGCCAGTCCCTAGAGTAGAACCTGTAGCCACCTGAGAAGTTGTCCCAGTTCTCCAGGACCCCAAACTCCTCCTTCCTACACCAATTCCTGAGCCACTTATTTATCTCCCTAATCTTCCATTGCCTCTCTGGTGTGGCACGTGGTACAGGCAGTATATCAGAGAATACCACCTTGGGAGTCCTTGCTTTAAGCTTGCAGCCTAATTCCCTGAAATCATCTTTAAGGACCTTCCACCAGGACATCTGTCATGGGTTCCCATGATTTCAATGTACGCCCCTGTCCCTGCCTATTTGTTTAATCAAATTAGTGCCCGTATCTTTACACAGCTGTATCTGCTGTGTTCCTGTGAGCTCATCATGAATCAAACCAGTAAAGTATAAGCTCAGCAGACGGACCCCTAAACTGAGCACACAGCTTAGACCACGTCCCCACCTTCAGTATTTGGTCAGTATTTTACATCAGTATTTGTAAGTCAAAACCAGGAGTGGGAGAAAAATACAGAAGTGGTGAGGGGTTTCTATTATACTTTTCCTCTGATTGTTCCACTCTTGGTTTTGGCTTACAAATACTGGTGTAGAATACTGTCCAAATACTGAAGGTGTGAACGTGGCCTTATCGTTACAAAAAAAACTGAGCTATCACTCAGCCCTAGAGTGAACGACGTTAGTCTTCTCTCTGCTTATTCCTTTCATCTAAGGACTAACAGCATTGCAACACTTACCTCATAGGCCCCTGATGAAGCCACCATGCGTGGCGACACGCGTTGGGCATTGACAGCTCATCCACACCACCCCGGTCCCTGGTATTGGTGATAGGTCTTTGCCTATTTAGGATATGCTAGTGTTATTTTCCTTGAATTTATAATCTACCCTTAAAATCTAATGGCTGAACAGGAAGCCTAAATTTGATCTATTGTCTAGTGACTTTTGTATCTTTATTAGGCTTCATCTGGTCATTGCTGACATTCATCTGGTGTCCTCTTCTTGGGCAATCATTGTTATTGTGGTGTGTGTGACTTTAATATCACACTCTTTATTCATGTACAACAAGATTAGAGGATTCCTGTTACCATATTATATTTCTGCCCAGGTGGGGTATTGATTATCGGAGATAGTTTTATTCCAGCCGGCTTTCATATAAAACTTTTACCTATCTTATTTATGATGATTTATTTTTGCAGGGTGGTCTTTGTAGTGGGTGGGCTCTCACTCAGTGAGGGATTCCACTGAGTTTTTACTTGTGTTTTAATGGATTTTGTGTCGTTGATGTGTATGTATTTTTCCTAATAAAATTGATATATATTTTTCTATTAATATCAGCTAATGATTTTTTATGCATGGCGATCACTGGTCTAATAGTATACCCCTATTCTTTTGGGCCTTTCATCTAAGGATACATGCTATTGCATTGGACTTTTTACTAGCTTCTTCATACTAAGACTGCACTGGGCTGGGGGGGAGGGATGTCCCCCCGCGCCGGATCCCATGAAGCTACTCAGGGGGGCTGCCGGGGAGCTGCACTGTAGCTGCTGTCCTGGCCACATCACAGTGATGCAGACATGCCAACTGCATGCTATGTGTGCTGCTCCCAGGGTCGGACTGGGGTGCCTAGGGCCCACCAGGGGAACTGACTCTAGGGGCCCACACTACAGCCCACCTAAATGGTTTTATTACTTGTTATGTTTTTCTATAATGTACTATAATTACATGTTTGGCCGCGCTGTGGAGCACCAAGCGGCAGGACTTTCTTCGAACAGTCATTCCGCACTGCCAGAGTCCCTTTAATGGTAACTTGCCACCTTGAAAAATGCTATTTATCTGCAGATATAGGGGTAATCTGCAGGTAAATAGGGTGTAAAGCCTGGTTAGACGGCTTATTGGAAAAGCATTGGCTACACGGAGAAAATTACATTTTATTCTCCCTGCCGCCACTCGCTTCCTGTCATAGGGTTGGTGAGGGTGCTGCAATAACGTCCGGCACCTTGATTGTGACATCTTCCATGGAGGCCAACCTCAGGCTGAGCTTCATTGAATGACTAACATGGCAGCAGCACCTGGCAACTAGTGCTGAGCGAACGTGGTTGGATAAGGTGTGATCCCAGCATGCTCGGGTGTTATCCAAGTATCTTGTAGTGCTCTGCTACTATGCTCGAGTCCTCGGGGTAGCATGTTTTACGGAGGTAGACAAACGCAACACATACAGGAATTGCCGGTTTGTTAGGTAATCCCTGCATGTGTTGCTTCTGTCTATCACCGCAAAACATGCTACCCCGGGGACTCGAGCATATTAGCAGAGCACTACAAGATACTCGGATAACACCCGAGCATGCTGGGATCACACCTTATCCGACCAAACTTACTCAGCACTAGTTGCCAGGTGCAGCTACCATGTTAGTCATTCAATGAAGCTCAGCCTGAGGTTGGGCTCCATGGAAGTGTCACAATCAAGGTGCCGGAAGTTATTGCAGCACGCTCACTTTGTAGTTCGCGGTGACTGTAATGTCTCTTATCCGACCACGCTCACTCAGCACTACTGGCAACCCATCAGCAACCTGCAACTGCGTCACAGGGGGCTGAAGGGAACAGGTGACTGCATGCACCGGCCATTGTGCTATCTAAATGCCGCTGTCAGTGATTGACAAGGGCACTTAAATACTCAAAACAGCAGCAATCAAGGCGAGCTCTGATCACCGCTGTTACAGGCAGACGCCGGCTATGTAACACAGCCGACATCTGCCCGGTATGGAGCAGGCTCAGCTCCCGAACCCGCTCCATACAAGCACATCCCAATGGTGACAGTTATGACAAGGTTAGCAAATTTCACTTGTCTGTTCCTAAATGTGGAAAGACAAATGGAATTCCCTAACACATGTGAAAGAGACCTAATAGATTTAGTAAAGGTGCCTCAAGCATATGAATGTTATTACACACCACAATGCACAGTTAGATACACGCATCTTACAAAAATACATATTATTCCAGATACGCAGACGCGCACAAACACGCAGACGCGCACAAACACGCAGACGCGCACAAACACATCAGTACATGAATACATCATCGGAACCACCATCATTTGTAATGTCAGGTCAGCCCCATATATCTTTGTATCGCATAAACCTACAACTCCCAGTATGTAATTAACAATAGAGATACTGGGAGTTGTTATCAGTCATCATCAGACTGCGGACCATACAGGAACCACAGTACTGATGAGACAAAGGCAGGATCACAAATGAACATTTACATCCAGGTATCTTACCTGAGACGTCTTCTCTGATTAGAGTCGTTCTCCTTCTTTTCGTCTCCATCTTGTCCAGACCCCTTGAGGACTTTTCTCATCCACAGCTCGTCTCTGCAGACTTCCATCTTCTCCGGTCTTCTGCAGCACATCCCGACACGATGCCCTTAAAGATAGCAGAGTCATTATAATGCTCCTGAATAAAAATATCTACACTGAGCCCCTGAATAAACCTAACTCTTACAATGCTCCCTGCACAAAACATGACATACACTCTACCCCTCTTATGGTACCTGCTCTCCACACTGTCCTCTCCTGCCCGCTCGCACGGATTACAGTGGGTGACACTTAGGAGAGGTGAGTATAAGGATTTTTTAATTTTATTCCTAGTTTTACAGTTGGACATGGCGGGAGTAGACTACTACTCTCATCATTGACCCTGCTGCTGCTGATCGCAGCACCGGCAGGGATCTATGATGAGGGCAGCACCCAGCTCTTGGGAACAGCGCTAACTGTACATTGATTCCCAAGCACTGGTATGTGTCACACGGATGACACATAGGTGGACACGGATATCTCCAGTCCCGTAAATATCAGGACATGTGAAAGAGCCCTAATATACACACGCAGATACACATACAGAAATGGGGACACGTACACACGCAGGCAAGCACTCACAGAAATGCACACGCAGTCATGCACAGACACACTCAATCACACACAGAAATGCAGACATGCAGGGAAGCACGCACACACGTGTGAAGACACATATACACACGTAGACATGCAGGCACTCAAATACATACACACACACTGTACACACACAGCCATATACACAAACTGTACACACATGCATATACACACAGGCAGGCATATATACACACACACACACAAGCATATATACACACGCATCGCAGGCATATACACACACACTGTACACACATGCATATACACACAGGCAGGCATATATACACACACACACACACACAAGCATATATACACACGCATCGCAGGCATATACACACACACTGTACACACACAGCCATATACACAAACTGTACACACATGCATATACACACAGGCAGGCATATATACACACACACACACAAGCATATATACACACGCATCGCAGGCATATACACACACACTGTACACACACAGTCATATACACAAACTGTACACACAGGCATATACACACAGGCAGGCATATATACACACACACACACACACACACACAAGCATATATACACACGCATCGCAGGCATATACACACACACTGTACACACACAGCCATATACACAAACTGTACACACATGCATATACACACAGGCAGGCATATATACACACACACACACACACACAAGCATATATACACACGCATCGCAGGCATATACACACACACTGTACACACAGGCATATACACACACACTGTACACACAGGCATTTACACACACACTGTACACACACACACGCAGGCATATACACGCACGCACCACAGGCATATACACACATGCACCAGCAGGCATATACACGCACCAGCAGGCATATACACGCACCAGCAGGCATATACACACACACAGGCATATGACTCACCCATAAAAACGTTATTGAATATTTGGCACGGTGCTCTTGATAGGAAATTGAAGCAGTGGCAGCTGTAGGCCTGCAGCCTTGTTTCCAATTCCAGGCCTGGTTGGAGAGTTGAACTGTAGAGTGCTGCAAGTCACCGTCCACATATCCAGCCCCGGAACCGGTATAAAAAAGCCCAGAGTCAGAGCAGGAGAGAAGGGGGCGGTGCCACCACCTGGTCGGGAGCTGGTATTACTACAGGGGAGCAGGCCAGGGCAGATATGGAGCCGGGATAGGACGTATCAGAAGCCCGAGAGCAGAGCGAGACATCAGCTTCGGTGGCGCCGGCGTCTCAGAGGCCGGCCCTAGAGCAGAGAGAGAGCACTGCAGAGCGCGGCCGCGGCGTATCAGAGGCCAGAAGAGAGCGGCGTCAGCGTCACCTGACACCACACCAGTCTGCCAGCCAGTTGGAGAGCAGAGCGCAGTGCGTGTCACCGCCCAGAAAGAATCCGTCCTCTCAGTGTCAGAGACTCACGTGTTAAGTATGCTGCATGCACGTCACTGCAGGCCCGCTGTCACCAATGAATGTGCCGTGCGCGCGACGCTACATTTGCTTCAGCCGCGCTTTTAAAGAGCCCCCGCCACCAATTTTCTCACTCTCATATCGGGGCCCACCGGGAAATTTCCCGATTTCCCGCCAGGCCAGACCGACCCTGGCTGCGCCTGCAGAAGTGGCGTCACAGCGCGCCTGCAGCTGATTCATTCTGTCGGAGAGGAGCCTGTGGATCGGAGACCTCCGTGGATAAGTGTGACATTAAGAGGTCTGCAGTGAGGAGGGAGCAGGAAGCTGCTCATCTCCTCATAAGCCCACACGGAGGAGGTAGCAGGAAGCTGCTCATCTCCTCATAAGCCCACACGGAGGAGGTAGCAGGAAGCTGCTCATCTCCTCATAAGCCCACACGGAGGAGGTAGCAGGAAGCTGCTCATCTCCTCATAAGCCCACACGGAGGAGGTAGCAGGAAGCTGCTCATCTCCTCATAAGCCCACACGGAGGAGGTAGCAGGAAGCTGCTCATCTCCTCATAAGCCCACACGGAGGAGGTAGCAGGAAGCTGCTCATCTCCTCATAAGCCCACACGGAGGAGGTAGCAGGAAGCTGCTCATCTCCTCATAAGCCCACACGGAGGAGGTAGCAGGAAGCTGCTCATCTCCTCATAAGCCCACACAGAGGAGGTAGCAGGAAGCTGCTCATCTCCTCATAAGCCCACACGGAGGAGGTAGCAGGAAGCTGCTCATCTCCTCATAAGCCCACACAGAGGAGGTAGCAGGAAGCTGCTCATCTCCTCATAAGCCCACACGGAGGAGGTAGCAGGAAGCTGCTAATCTCCTCATAAGCCCACACGGATTTGTGTTTTGTCCTGTCGGTGGTCGCTCTGCTGGTGCTCAGTGTTAGTTTTTGCAGGAGTCTGAACTTCGATGCAGATTAGGGTCGCCTTGTCAATGCAGAAAGTTCAGTCTGGAGCAATAAATCACACTGAGTCCCAGCAGAGAGGCCCACAGACATCACTATACAGGATCCTGGATTAACTGATCACTAGTGTTGAGCATTCCGATACTGTAATATCGGGTATCGGCCGATATTCGCGGTATCGGAATTCCGATACTTAATTCCGATACTTTTACAATATCGGATACCGGAATCGGAAGTTCCCATAATGCCTGCGCTCTGCAGTGTCTGTGAAGGATGACAAGTTGGATGGCAGCGCGATCCAGCCTGTCATCAGAATGCCATCCCAGCGGGGGAGAATTCTCCTGATTGTTTAAAACCCGGCGCGCGGTAAAAAGCCGCCGGCTTTTAAACAATCACACAGCCCCATACTGCTTCCCCGCAGTCTCCCACCCCGATCCTCCGCTCCCCTCGCCACCTGCAATCCCAATCGTAAATTAGGACCGGGCGGGGAGCGCAGCACCAAGGAGCGAAGGACCCGGGCGGGGAAGCCGGCAGTGAAAAGACTTCACCGCCGGCTTTCCCGTTCTGTGCTGCGCTTTCCCGCCGGTTATTTCAAATGAACAGCTGAGGTATCAGGTGATGCCGATCAGCTGTTCATTTGAAGTCGCCGCGTTGCCCTCAGAGGGTTCATGTGAGTTCATGCTTGACTGCATGAACTCACATGAACTTTCCCACGGCCGCACAGGTCAGCCTCACCTCCCAGACCCGTCATGATTAGTGTGTGTGCGGGGTGTGTGTGCGGGGTGTGTGTGCGGGGTGTCTGTGCGATGTTTGTGCGGGTGTGCGCGGTGTCTGTGCGATGTGTGCGGGTGTGTGCGTGCAGGCAGACATAGGCCGATGTGACACTACTACTCCCATCGGCCTATGTCTGTCCCCCGTCCACTCCTGCCAGCAGGATCAGCTCGATGGGAGCAGTAGTTCCCATCAGCCTGATCCTGCTATTTAAATTGCCCTACTGTGTCCCCAATAAATGTTAAATACATGTCATTGGTGGCCAGTGGTTACCTAAAAGAAATTAGTTCATACATTACCTGTCCCCGCCGATCGCCACCTAAAATAAAGTAAAAAATAAAAAACTACACCTATACTCACCTAGACACCTAATTCCCCGAAGCCATCGATCTCCTGTAATAAAATATAAAATAATAAACCACAACCTTATCCTTACCCCTCCGTAGCAGTCCACGAGTGTCCCACGAAGATCTCCAGTTCAGAGCAGCCACATAGAATGTGACCGCTCTGAACCGCTGCCGCCGCTAGAATGACGGGGCCGTAAGGGTTCACCGGAGTTCAGGCAGCGCTGCTCCGGTTAGCTCCTTTACGGCCCTGCTGTATCGTGAGAAATTCCCACGGTACAGCAGTGCCGTAAAGGAGGTCTCCGGAGCTGCGCTGCCTGAATGCACTCCGGTGACCTCAGTCAGTGGCTCCTGCTGCCGGGAGCGGACGTGTTCCCGGCAGCGTGAGCTTACAGCAGCCATGACAGCTGTCACCATCTCCAGATGTGACAGCTGTGCATGGGAGATCAGCGCAGGAACGTGGACAGGTAACTATTATTTTTAGTAAACTAAGAATTAAATAAAATTGTGTGTTTTATTTCAAATAAATTATTTTTTTCTGGGTGTAGTGTGTTTTTTCTTTTTAACACTTTGTAGGTTAGTAATGGGGGTGTCTTATAGACGCCCATCATTACTAACCTGGGCTTCATGGCAGCTGGCGCTGACATGAACCCCACCACTATTACCCCCTGCCACCGCACCAGGGCAGCGTGGAAGAGCGAGGCTAAGTGCCAGAATTGGCGCATCCTATGGATGCGCCATTTCTGGGGCGGCTGACGGCTGGTGTTTCTAGCCTGGGAGGGGGCCATTATTCATGGCACCCTTCCTGGGCTATTAATATCAGCCCCCAGCTGTCTGCCTAGCCTTTGCTAGCTATTAAAATAGGGGGGACCCCACGTCATTTTTTTTGGGGGGGTCCCCCATTTTAATAGCTAGTAAAGGCTAGGTATTCAGCTGGGGGCTCATATTAGTAGCCTGGGAAGCTCCGTGGGTTTTACCCCCTTCCCAGGCTTCAAACCTGCCCCAGCCGTCTGCTTAACCTCCGCTAGAGACTAAAATTATGGGGGATCCCACGCCATTTTTTTTTTAAATAAATCCTTTATTTTAACACTAAATGACATTTGAGGAGTTAATAAAGATGCAGTCCCTAAATTATTATTTATTTTTTAATTAATTTTTCCCAAAACTTTTGACGTGGGCTTCGCCATATTTTTGTATGCCAGCCAGGTACAGCATCCAGCTTCTATGAACGCGCCATTTTCCGGGGCGGCTGCAGACTGCAATTTTCAGCGGGGGGGCAGAAAGCTTGGGCCTCCCTGCGCTGCGGATTCCAGCCCCCAGCTGCCTTGTTGTACCTGGCTGGACACAAAAATAGGGAGAAGCTCCACGTTTTGTTTTTTTTAATTATTTCATGAAATTCATGGAATAATTAAGAAAAAAAGGGCTTCCCTATATTGTTGTGTCCAACCAGGTACAAATAGGCAGCTGGTGGTTGGGGGCAGCCCGTTCCTGCCTGCTGTACCTGGCTGGACACAAATATAGTGCAAAGCCCCACGTCAATTTTTTTTTAATTATTTCAGGAAATTCATGAAATAATTAAAAAAAAATTATGTGGGGCTTCGCCCTATATTTGTGTCCAGTCAGGTACAGCAGGCAGGAACGGGCTGCCCCCAACCACCAGCTGCCTATTTGTACCTAGCCGGACACAACAATATAGGGAAGCCCTTTTTTTCTTAATTATTCCATGAATTTCATGAAATAATTTAAAAAAAAAATACGTGGGGCTTCGCCCTATTTTTGTGTCCAGCCAGGTACAACTAGGCAGCTGGGGGCTGGAATCCGCAGCGCAGGGAGGCCCAAGCTTTCTGCCCCCCCCCCCCCCGCTGAAAATTGCAGTCCGCAGCCGCCCCGGAAAATGGCGCGTTCATAGAAGCGCCATCTTCTGGCGCTGTACCCAACTCATCCAGGGCCCTGGTGCGGTGGCTCACTGGGTAATAAAGGGGTTAAGGCCAGCTTGGCATTATCAGCTGGCCCTAAGCCCGAAATTCATGGGGTCACGCCAATATTAGACATGACCACCATGAATTTCTAGTAAAGTATTTAAAAAAAACACAAACACCCAGAATAAAGTCCTTTAATTGAAATAAACACACAATTCTTTATTGTTCTAAATTAAACCATACTTACCGTCTCGCCCATTCCAGCTGAAGCCAACGATCTCCTGCAATAAAAGTAAAATAATAAAGCAACCTCATCCTTACTGTAGCGCTGGCGTCCCTGCCCTCTGCTAGGCAGGGACGCTGCTCCCCTCACCGCTCTGCTCCGTGCCCGGCGTCCTCTCCCCGCTCTGCTGTCAGCGCGCGCTCCGTCCCGGCGTCCTCCTCCTGCTCTGCTGTCAGCGCGCGCTCCTTCCCGGCGTCCTCCTCCCGCTCTGCTCTCAGCGCGCGCTCCTTCCCGGCCCCTGTGCTTAGGGCGCGCGCGCGCGCGCTCCCCTCCTCTTAAAGGGACCGCGCGCGTCGTCCTAAGGAGTCCCCGGCCAATGGCCGGAGGACTTCATCATATATAAGGCACCTCCTCCAAGATGGAGGTGCCCGAGCAATGTTGTTTGCACCTGTGTCTCACCTGTGCTTCAGCCCTCAGGTCCCGTTGCCAGTTACCTGCCAGTTACCTGCCAGTTTCCTGCCAGTTTCCTGCTAGTTACCTGCCTGATTCCTGCCTGAATACTTGTTACCTGTCTGCCAGTCTGAGGTCCGACGGTCTGCCTTACTACTCCTGTCAGTCTGTCTAAAGGACCAGCCTGCCCGCTCACCTGGGAGCGCATATCAGCTACCTGCCTGCTTGCCTGAGGTCCGACGGTCTGCCTTACTACTCCGGTCAGTCTGTCTATGGACCAGCTTGCCCGCTCACCTGGGAGCGCTTCTCCGTTATCTGCCTGCTTGCCAGCCCGGAGGCTCCGTTGTCACGTGCTGTGACCACCAGCTATCTCAGAGACTCTTGCCCGCTCACCTGGGAGCGCATCTCCGTTACCTGCCTACTTGCCAGCCCGGAGGTCCCGTTGTCACGTGCGGTGACCACCAGCTATTCCAGAGACTCTTGCCCGCTCACCTGGGAGCGCTTCTCCGTTACCTACCTGCCTGCCAGCCCGGAGGTTCCGCCGTCACGTGCCGTGACCACCTGCTATTCCAGAGACTCTCGCTTGCTCACCTGGGAGCACACATCTACCATCTGCCTGCTAGCCTACCCGGAGGCTCTGCCATCACAGGTCGTACCTACCCCTTACCCAGAGACTGCCCTGATCACTTGCCGTAACTCCCTGTCCGTTCACCCAGAGACTGCCACCCGCTCCCTTACAAGGGCCGCCCCCTTGTATAATAGCTCAGAGGTTCCGCCTCCCGGACCCGTTACAGTTTGCTCGGGCCATGGAACCCGGTGGCACCCAAGCTCCCTCGCTCTCGGACCTCTGTCTTGAACTGTCCCGTCAGAAGTCCCAACAGGAGGCCATCCTGGGTCATCTGCGGAATGTTAATACTCGCCTGAACACCCTGTCTGATCCACCAACAACCTCCGCCAGTGCCATATCTTGCAATCCGGCAGCTCCGCTGCCCACTAATACTATGGTATCCTACCCCGGACCCCGGCTTTCTGCACCTCCTCGCTTCGGAGGCGACCCCGTCCAGGCTCGGGGCTTCATAAACCAGTGCACCCTGCACTTTGAACTTTTGTCCCATCAGTTTAATTCCGACCGGGCCAAAATTGCCTTTATCATGTCCCATCTCACCGGGGAGGCCCTGGCCTGGCTAAATCCTCTATGGGAGAGAGGAGACCCCCTGGTGTCCAACTTGCCTGCTTTTCTCTCGGCTTTCCGGAAAGTCTTCGACGAACCCGGACGGAAGACCTCATCCGCATCCTCTCTGCTACGCCTCCGTCAGGAGGGTCTCACCGTGGGCCAATATGCCATACGGTTCCGCACCCTTGCCTCGGAGCTGGCCTGGGATAACGACGCTCTGGTATCCGTCTTCTGGGAGGGTCTGTCCGGTCGTATTAAAGATGAACTTGCTGGTCGGGACATTCCTACCTCTCTCGATGATCTAATAACCCTTGCCACCCGGATTGACCTACGGTTCCAGGAGCGTGCCAAAGAGGTCACCCGTGAGAGAAGGATTCCACATTTAGCTCCTACTTTCCAGAAACCCGTCATTCCCTCCATCTCTCCCCAGGTACACTCTCCTGAGCCTATGCAGGTCGACCAGACCAAGATGGTCAAAACCCGTCAGGACTCACGCCGTGCCGAGGGGAGCTGCTTCTACTGTGGCAGTAAGGAGCACCGGATCCGTGCCTGCCCGGAGAGGTCGGGAAACGCCTGTGTCTAGGTTCGCTCAGAGAGGTCCACCTAGACAAGAATAAATCCTCTCCATCCCTGCTGTTGTCAGTTTCGATCATCTACGGGGAGAACCGTTATTTCGAACTAGCCCAACTTGACTCTGGAGCAGCCGGGAACCTTATTTCACAGTCCCTGGTTGAGAAATACCGCATCCCTACCAAACCTCTGGCTGTACCCTTGTCTGTCGCTGCCGTGGATGGGGGCCTCTTACCTCGCCCCATTCAACTCATCACCGAATCCATTACCCTGCAGGTGGGAATGCTGCATTCTGAAAGTATCTCCTTTCATGTTCTGCCTGGACTCTCTCACGCCCTCTTGCTAGGTCTGCCCTGGCTCCAGAGACATGCACCCGTGCTAGACTGGCAAACCAGAGAGGTCCTTCGCTGGGGACAAGACTGTCATAAAACCTGCCTGGTTCCCGTCCATCCCGTCCGTCCCTCTCCTACCCCAGCTAATCTACCTGGACTTCCGATTCCTTATTGGTCTTATGCTGATGTCTTTAATAAAAAGGAGGCAGAGACATTACCACCACATAGACCATACGACTGTCCCATCGATCTGCTACCCGGTACTACTCCTCCCCGTGGGCGTATCTATCCTTTATCCGCTGCTGAGACCCGGTCAATGTCCGAATATATTGAGGAGAATCTGGCCAGAGGATTCATCCGGAAATCTACCTCCCCGGCGGGAGCAGGCTTCTTTTTCGTCAAAAAGAAGGACGGCTCTCTCCGTCCCTGTATAGACTATAGAGGCCTAAACCTGATCACGGTGAAGAATAAGTACCCCCTTCCGCTCATTCCAGAATTATTTGATCGCCTGAGGGGGGCTAGGATCTTCACCAAACTGGACCTTCGTGGGGCGTACAACCTGGTTCGTATTCGTCAGGGGGATGAATGGAAGACGGCATTCAACACCCGGGACGGCCACTATGAATACCTGGTAATGCCCTTTGGTCTCTGTAACGCTCCTGCCGTCTTTCAAGAGTTGGTCAATGACATCTTCCGGGACCTTCTCTACTCCTGCGTAGTGGTGTACCTGGACGACATCTTGGTCTTCTCTCCGGATCTCCAGACTCACCGGAGGGACGTTCGTCAGGTCCTGCTCAGGCTAAGGCAGAACCATCTCTACGCTAAATTTGAGAAGTGCCTCTTTGAGCAGACCTCGCTTCCGTTTCTGGGCTACATTATCTCTCAGACCGGCCTACAAATGGATCCTGAGAAACTGTCTGCCATCGAGAAATGGCCCCGACCGGAGGGGTTGAAGGCCATTCAGCGATTCCTGGGCTTCGCCAACTACTACCGCCTCTTCATACCACACTTCTCTTCCCGGACGGCCCCAATTTCTGCGCTCACCCGTAAAGGTACTAATCCCAAAGAGTGGCCACCCGAAGCAGAGGAGGCCTTTCTTTCCCTTAAACAGGCCTTCTCTTCCGCCCCGGTGCTGCATCGCCCAGATGGCAACAAACAGTTCTTCCTGGAAGTTGACGCCTCCTCCTCTGGAGCCGGAGCGGTACTTACTCAAAAATCATCTTCCGGGAGGATGGTAACTTGTGGCTTCTTCTCTAAACTCTTCTCCTCCTCTGAGCGCAACTATTCCATAGGAGACCGAGAGTTATTGGCCATCAAACTGGCATTGGAGGAGTGGCGTTACCTGCTCGAGGGGGCTCTTCACCCGGTAATAATTTACACTGACCACAAGAACTTGGCTTACCTCCAGCATGCCCAGAGACTTAACCCGCGCCAAGCCCGGTGGTCCTTGTTTTTTGCTCGTTTTGATTTTGTCCTTCATTTTCGCCCGGCTGACAAAAACGTCAAGGCGGACGCCTTGTCTCGGTCCTTTCTGGTGTCTGATCTCGAGGAGGATCCGAAACATATCATCGATCCCGCCAGAGTAATGCAGGTGGCTCCCGTGAGTCTAAATCGTCTTCCTCCTGGTAAGACGTTCGTACCAGTACCTGATCGGGAGAAGATCCTACACTGGGGTCATTCTTCTAAACTAGCTGGCCACGCCGGTCAGAAAAAGACCCTCCAGCTTATTACCCGGCACTACTGGTGGCCTAACCTGCACAAGGATGTAATAGACTTTGTTTCTGCCTGTGTGTCCTGCGCCCGCAACAAAGTTCCGAGACACCTGCCGGCCGGCCGCCTCCTACCTCTGCCAGTACCTGCTGCCCCCTGGCAGCATATAGCGATGGACTTCATTACTGATCTACCCGTCTCTGCCGGTTGTACGGTCATTTGGGTGGTCGCTGACCGCTTCTCCAAGATGGCTCACTTCATTCCACTGCCAGGTCTTCCGTCTGCACCCGAGCTGGCTAAAGACTTTATCCACCACATCTTCCGTCTTCATGGCCTGCCCCGTCACATCGTGTCGGATCGTGGGGTACAGTTCACTTCCCGTTTCTGGAGAGCCACTTGTAAATTGCTGGACGTCACCCTGGACTTCTCCTCCGCTTACCACCCACAGTCTAATGGTCAAGTGGAGCGGATCAATCAGAACCTGACCAGTTACCTTCGGCACTTCGTTAATGCCCACCATTCTGACTGGGTGGATCTCCTGCCATGGGCCGAATTCTCGTACAACAATCACGAGAGCGAGTCTTCCTCCAAATCCCCGTTTTTTATAGTCTACGGTCAGCATCCTCGGATCCCGTTTCCCGTCTCCACCTCGGCGGACAATCCGGCTGCGGAATCTCTTGTTTACAAATTTTCCTCCATATGGGAGAGTACCCGGTCCGCACTCCTTCTGTCATCCGAGCGTATGAAAAGACACGCTGACAAAAAACGTCTGGACCCTCCTCAATTCCGCCCTGGGGATAAAGTCTGGCTCTCGTCCAAATATGTCCGGCTCAAGATCCCTTCCTATAAGTTAGGGCCTCGGTTCATCGGCCCACTGGAGGTCATCAGTCAGATCAACCCGGTGGCCTATAAATTGAAACTCCCGGCCAACTTACGGATCCCTAACTCCTTCCATGTGTCTCTCCTCAAACCTGTAGTGCTTAACTCTTTTTCCAAGTCTACAGGTACGCCTCCTGCTCCGGTTTCTGCTGAGGACGAGTTTGAGGTAGAGAACATTCTTGCCACCAAAAGGGTAAGAGGAAAGACCTTTTTTCTGGTAGATTGGAAGGGGTTTGGTCCTGAGGAGAGAACGTGGGAGCCCCGGGAGAACATCCATGCCCCTCTCATCCTAGCTAAATTTCTGTCTGGCCTAAAAAAGGGGGGGCCTAAAGGGGGGGGTACTGTAGCGCTGGCGTCCCTGCCCTCTGCTAGGCAGGGACGCTGCTCCCCTCACCGCTCTGCTCCGTGCCCGGCGTCCTCTCCCCGCTCTGCTGTCAGCGCGCGCTCCGTCCCGGCGTCCTCCTCCTGCTCTGCTGTCAGCGCGCGCTCCTTCCCGGCGTCCTCCTCCCGCTCTGCTCTCAGCACGCGCTCCTTCCCGGCCCCTGTGCTTAGGGCGCGCGCGCGCGCGCTCCCCTCCTCTTAAAGGGACCGCGCGCGTCGTCCTAAGGAGTCCCCGGCCAATGGCCGGAGGACTTCATCATATATAAGGCACCTCCTCCAAGATGGAGGTGCCCGAGCAATGTTGTTTGCACCTGTGTCTCACCTGTGCTTCAGCCCTCAGGTCCCGTTGCCAGTTACCTGCCAGTTACCTGCCAGTTTCCTGCCAGTTTCCTGCTAGTTACCTGCCTGATTCCTGCCTGAATACTTGTTACCTGTCTGCCAGTCTGAGGTCCGACGGTCTGCCTTACTACTCCTGTCAGTCTGTCTAAAGGACCAGCCTGCCCGCTCACCTGGGAGCGCATATCAGCTACCTGCCTGCTTGCCTGAGGTCCGACGGTCTGCCTTACTACTCCGGTCAGTCTGTCTATGGACCAGCTTGCCCGCTCACCTGGGAGCGCTTCTCCGTTATCTGCCTGCTTGCCAGCCCGGAGGCTCCGTTGTCACGTGCTGTGACCACCAGCTATCTCAGAGACTCTTGCCCGCTCACCTGGGAGCGCATCTCCGTTACCTGCCTACTTGCCAGCCCGGAGGTCCCGTTGTCACGTGCGGTGACCACCAGCTATTCCAGAGACTCTTGCCCGCTCACCTGGGAGCGCTTCTCCGTTACCTACCTGCCTGCCAGCCCGGAGGTTCCGCCGTCACGTGCCGTGACCACCTGCTATTCCAGAGACTCTCGCTTGCTCACCTGGGAGCACACATCTACCATCTGCCTGCTAGCCTACCCGGAGGCTCTGCCATCACAGGTCGTACCTACCCCTTACCCAGAGACTGCCCTGATCACTTGCCGTAACTCCCTGTCCGTTCACCCAGAGACTGCCACCCGCTCCCTTACAAGGGCCGCCCCCTTGTATAATAGCTCAGAGGTTCCGCCTCCCGGACCCGTTACACTTACCTTTCCATGGCTCCCACGACAGCTTCAGCTCTGCTACATCGAGATGACAGGCTGGACCGCAGCAGAACGCTGCCATCCATCCTGTCATCCCGCAGACACTGAGAAGCGCAGGCATACTTCCACTCCTCAGTGTCTGGCTGTGACGGCATCCAGATGAGCCGAGGTCATGTCCAATGAACTCAGCTCACCTCATGTACGTCACTGACAGCGTGGGAGAATTCTCCTGCACTCAGCACTTCAGCGTGAGAATTTTCCCACGCTGTCAGTGACATGCATGAGGTGAGCTGAGTTCATTGGACATGACCTCACCTCATGTATGTCACTGACAGCGTGGGAGAATTCTCACGCTGAAGCGCTGAGTGCAGGAGAATTTTCCCACGCTGTCAGTGACGTGCATGAGGTGAGCTGAGTTCATTGGACATGAACTCGGCTCATCTGGATGACGTCACAGAGAGACACTGAGGAGCGCAAGCATGCCTGCGCTTCTCAGTGTCTGCGGGATGACAGGCTGGATGGCAGCGTTCTGCTGCGGTCCAGCCTGTCATCTCGATGTAGCAGAGCTGGAGCTGTCCTGGGAACCATTGAAAGGTAAGGATGATGTTGCTTTATTATTTTTCTTTTATTGCAGGAGATCGTTGGCTTCAGCTGGAATGGGCGTGATGGTAAGTATGGTTTAATTTAGAACAATAAAGAATTCTGTGTTTATTTCAATTAAAGGACTTTATTCTGGGTGTTTGTGTTTTTCTTTAACTTTGACTATGGGGTTAGTAATGGGGGTGTCTTATAGACGCCTCTCCATTACTAACCTGGGCTTGATGTCATCTGGCATTATAAGCTGACATCAACCCCAACCCCATTACCTCACTGCCACCGCTACAGGGCAGTGGGAAGAGCGAGGCTAAGTGCCAGAATTGGCGCATCCTATGGATGCGCCATTTCTGGGGCGGCTGACGGCTGGTGTTTCTAGCCTGGGAGGGGGCCAATATTCCTGGGCTATTAATATCAGCCCCCAGCTGTCTGCCTAGCCTGTGCTAGCTATTAAATTAGGGGGGACCCCACGTTATTTTTTTTGGGGGGTTCCCCCATTTTAATAGCTAGTAAAGGCTAGGTATTCAGCTGGGGGCTGATATTAGTAGCCTGGGAAGCTCCGTGGGTATTAAACATCTGCCCCAGCCGTCTGCTTAACCTCCGCTAGAGCCTAAAATTAAGGGGAACCCCACGCCATTTTTTTTTTAAATAAATCCTTTATTTTAATACTAAATGACAAGTACAGTAATCAACACTGTCACTGTACTTCATATATATGTGACTGACATGTTTCTATCTATCTAATCTATGTGTGATTCTCTATTCCTTCTATTCTAAATTGTCGGGTACAGATGCTGAATTGCCGGCCGGCTTTTTTAAAGAGACGGTGCATGAAAACACTAATATTTTTTTAAATAAATCCTTTACACTAAATGACAAGTACAGTAACCAACACTGTCACAGTACTTCATATATATGTGACTGACATGTTTCTATCTATCTAATCTATGTGTGATGCTCTATTCTTTCTGTTGTAAATTGTCGGGTACCGCTGCTGAATTGCCGGCCGGCTTTCTTAAAGAGACGGTGCACGAAAACACTAATATTTTTTAAAATAAATCCTTTACACTAAATGACAAGTACAGTAAGCAACACTGTCACTGTACTTCATATATATGTGACTGACATGGTTCTATCTACCTAATCTATGTGTGAAGCTCTATTCTTTCTGTTGTAAATTGTCGGGTACCGGTGTATGCGCTGATGAATTGCCGGCTTTTCATGTCATTCTACATTATTCTTAGTTGTTTTACTTCATGTAGAATTAACCTACAAGGAAAGAAAGGGTTTATTTTCATTCCGATATTTGTGTCCCATTGACTTGCATTGGTTTCCGGTATCGGAATCGGCGATATCCGATACTTTTTGGGTATCGGCCCGATCCAATCCGATACGATATTTCCTGATATCGGAAGGTATCGCTCAACACTACTGATCACACTTGAACCTACAGCACATGACAGATTGTACTCTATGGCCCAATATGTAATATGCTAGGTCCTGTAGGCCGGTCCAGGTGTGATCAGTACACTGCATTGTATATCTGTGTACATAATATACCACATCTAGTATACAGATTGGTGTATGATCTATTGTGATACAGAAATCAGATGTTTTAAAAAATACACATTGCTATATACCATCAGATGTCTGTGGTCACAGTATATTATATACCAGTCATGAATTCCCCCCCTATATTCTGGTAGCTCACAACTATCCTGGATTCAGCAGGACTCTCCCGAAACGTCAGCGCTTTTGTCCTGGCTTCTGATACTCACCTCTCTCCAATGTTTTCATCGCTCCGTAACTCCTCCTTTTTGGGGCAGGGCCGCTTCTCTACTCAGTGCATAAATTAAGTTATATATGAGACGCCCTCCCTGGGAGATGGGGTTACTGGGAACCGGGTCGGTTGTAGGGGAGGGGGATGCAGTCGTGGCCTAGACCCATTCCGTGCCCAGGGCTGCCTCATAAAAAATTGGGCTTTTAAGTGAGAGTGGTATTTCGACTACGCCACCTGTGGTTTCCGGTGATGGACACCAGCGCTGCTTCAGTCCACTGAGGCCGGTGTTACAGGCAGCTAAGATGGGATGGCTCCCCACAGGCAAAGCAGGCCTCAGGGCAGTGAGATGAAGGTGATGATGGGTGCAGTGCCGCACAGAAAATAACAGGCTGAAGCGGTGTGTGAAGTCATCCAGGGTTTTTACTCACTTTCAGATGATCTTTAGCCGCAAAGCTTCCCTGTGCTACACACGACGTAATGCGGCCACCGGGAAGGGGGTTCAGCACTTTCCAGGTAGATCAGGAGCACCTGTCGAGAACCCTCTGGTGTGTGTTCCTCTCCTTGGTTAGTTCTCCCACTAAGTTTTCTCTTCAGCCAGCTACAGCCTCTTGCTGGACCCCGACAGAAGACCACAATCAAAGACCGTGAACTTAAGATGGCCGTAGATTAAATATGAAAGAATAAGTGTTTCCTAAAAGTGTGTCCTCCACCCTCACCCACTACATGGTTCCCCCTATCTTTAGTCCCCCCCCATCTCCTCCATCCCGGCCCAGGGCAGCACCCTGGTGCATTTAGGCCCCCTACAGGACAGGAGTGGTGTAGTAGGGTCCTGAGAAATGCTCCATCCTTACCTGGAAGAGGAGATACCACACCTCGAGCTGAGGTGCAGTACCCCTGTGGCAACTGAACCCTCAGGGGCGCCACATATATTCACTGCTTCTCCAGTGATCTGGTCTTACACTCACATCTCCATGTTCACAAGCTGCCGCTCTACTAATGAGCCACAACTTATAATGATTCACATAGGAGAATTTGGCAATCTTGACCTCTATTGCAGGCAGTGAACCCAGAATCAGATTATACATGTCCATACAGATCCATTGTATATATAACAATGTATTTCTATGTTCCCTGTATACTGAGGTGAAGAAAAAGATTGCTATAAAAGTAGTAAAAATAATAAGAAGCAATTACAAAAACATAATTTTCTCTAATTTTGTGAGTCTCCCCAGGTCCCGAACCCATAACCTTAACATTACAGGCAGGAGCCTAAGCTACTGAGCTACAAGCTCTGGTGATGAGGAGAATTTAGTATACTTTATCTCTATTGCAGGCTCTGACTCAACAAACAGATTCTACTGATAGAAATACACTGCTGTGTACAATGTATGTATTTGTATTCTAGAGATAAAATTACTAAAAAATAATGAAAAACACTTGATAATGAAAAAAATATTGTCATTTGTAATGCATTTTTTTAAATTTAAATAAAAAACATCACAAATCAGCAAATAACACTGACATATTTGGTGTTCCTGTAATCGTGATAACCCGCACAACACAGCCATCAAATTATTTATGGGAATCAGCAAATGGCATAAAAAAAGGCGTGATTGATATTTCTCTATTAAACCAATAAAAAATGTAATAAAACTGTAGTGCTGAGGCCGTGTTCACACGTAGCGCAAATGCTGCGTTCTTTCTACAGCTTTTTTCTGCAGGTGTCCTCACCAAACGATGCAATAACAATCTTCCCTGATTGTTGTGTGTTTGCTGCGTTTCTAAAATGCGTGTTCCCCTTATTTCATGCGATTTTGTGGCAGATATAAAGCACAGTTATTAGCACTTTATTAATAGTACAGAAAAGCTTTGATTCTGCGCTTAAAAATGCATCAGCGTTTTTTTCATGCATTTTTTTCAGAAGAAGCCTATAGAGAAAAAGGCACTAAAACCGCAGAGTACAGCAGCGTATTTACATGCACAGAGGGCCGAGATTTCATGCAATCACATTTACTTGTTCCCATGTAGCATAAATGTTGCATATTTTCTGCTGCTTTTTTTGCACATAAATTCTGCTGGGTTTAGCTATCCAAGCGAAGTGAGATGGTGTTGTTTTTTTTCTTTTATATGTGTTTGGGATGTGTGTCTGCATAAAGAAGGCTGTGTGAGAACGCATACTGTATATAGGAGGTTATGTGTGGGCTCATACTGTATATAGGAAGCTATGTGAGGGCATATAGTATACACAGGCTATGCGGGGGCTCATACTGTACATAGAGAGGCTATGTGGGGGGTGCCACTGTATATAGGAGGCTATGCAGGTCTCCACATTGTATATAGGAGGCTATATGGGGCCTCACACTGTATATAGGAGGTTATGTGGGGCCTCACGCTGTATATAGGAGCCTATGTGGGAGCTCATAATGTATATAGGAGGCTATGTGGGGGCTCACACTGTATATAGGGGGCTATGTGAGGGCTCACACTGTATATAGGAGGTTATGTGGGGCCTCACGCTGTATATAGGAGCCTATGTGGGAGCTCATAATGTATATAGGAGGCTATGTGGGGGCGCATACTGTATATAGGAGGCTGTGTGGGGTTCCAACTGTATGTAGGGGGCTATGTTAGGGCTCACACTATATATAGAAGGCTATGCGGGGGCTCACACTATATATAGAAGGCTATGTGGGAGCTCATAAAGTATATAAGAGGCTATGTGGGGCTCACACTGTATATAGGAGGCTATGTGGGGCTCATATCGCATATAGGAGGCTATGTGAGGGCTCATACTGTATATATGGGCTATGTGGGGACACGCACTGTACATAGGGGGCTCATACTGTATATAGAAGGCTATGTGGGGCTCACACTATATAGGAAGCTATACGGGAGCTCATACTTTATATAGGAGGCTATGTGAGGGCTCATACTGTATATAGGAGGCTATGTGGGGGCTCACTGTATATAGGAGGCTATGTGTGAGAGCATAATGTATATAGGAGGCTATTTGGGGCTCAAATTGTATATAGGGGCAATTTGTGAGGGCTCAAATTGTATATAGGAGGCTATTGGGGGCTCACACTGTATATAGAAGGCTATATGGAAGCTCATAATGTATACAGGAGGCTATGTGTGGCTCACACTGTATATAGGGGGCTATGTGAGGGCTCACACTGTATATAGGGGCTATGTGAGGGCTCATAATGTGTATTGGAGGTTATGTGAGGGCTCATACTGTATTTAGGAGGTTATGTGAGGACTCATTGTATATAAGGGCTATGTGGGGTCACACAGTGTATAATGGGCTTATACTGTGTATAAGGGGCTATGTGGGGCTCATACTAAACAAAGGGGGCTATGTGTGTGCGTTCATACGGTATTTAAGGGGATGTCAACATACTTAATTCTGCTCAATATTAAGTGATATAATTAATATTTTATATTAATATAAATTTTTGTTAATATTAATGTTTGTTAATATTAATATTGAGCAGAATTACCTTCAATCTATTGGTTCGACCCTCCACAACAGTCACGTTCTCTCATGTGGCCATTCGGGTAAATTAATTGCCCACCCCTGACATATGCTATCATATATTATCCAGTATATACCATCTTATGTCTGTATCAAAGTATGTCAAATACCATCCCATATTACCCTGTATACTGGATGTGATATACTTTGTGCACAGACATCAGATGGTATATACAGGATAATATGTGAGTGGTGTAATATCGGATGTCTGTAGTCATAGTGTAATATGCACTAGTTACATATTATCCTGTATGTGGTATACTATGTGCAAAGACATCCCATATTATATACAAGATAATTGATGGCTGGTATAATATCTGATGTCTGTATCACTGTATATCATATACCATCACATATTATGCTGTATACTGGATGTAATATCCTGTGATACAGACATCCAGTGCTAGGCTGGGGTCACACTAGCGTATAGCATCTGCTGCGAGAGTGAGCCGAGTGTCAGTGCACTGTGCTTCCATCCTCTGTAGGTGCAGAGCAGGCGAAGAAAGTCATTTCTCCATCTCCTCCATTGCCAGTGTCCATGGTAATTGCACTGCACTGGGATGACATCCAAGTGCAGTCCGATGTTTCACACGCATCCATAGACTTGTATGGGTGAGTGTGAGCCAAGTCTTGCTGCCAATCGCAGCATGCTGCATCAGCATGAGAAAATAATCACAGATCTGAGCCGGCCCATAGAATAACATTGGGCCGAGGGCTATCAGATCAAACATCACATAATAGACACAACATAATATGGTGTCATATCTGACGTCTGTAGTCATAGTGTCATATATAGCTGTCACATGATATCCTGTATATAATATCTGATACTGTATGTATAGTCATGATATGTCAGATACCAGTACAGATGTGCCAATTGATTCACAGGACACTGGTCAGTCACGTCAGTAGTCCATGGCCACCAGACGAGGGCCTGCGAGCCTCCTCCTACCTGCCGGCATCTCGGACTCCTCTTTTGATTTGTAGACCTTGAGTGGTGTCATCTTTGTGGCGTGACACATGCAAGACATTGTGCCTGCCTACAAATCAAAGAAAGACAAAAAGAATGGTGTCAGGTAGGAGGCGGCCATAGGGCTCTGATCAAGTAGCCACTGAATATTCATCTGACCACTAGATCAGGGTCCTGCAAATTAAGTTGCTGGTCTCTATATAGCAGCCATATATTCTCCTATGTATATTGTACTGTATGTGGTATAATATGTACACTGTGTGCACAGACATCAGATAGTGCACACAGGATAATTAGTGACTGCTACAATAATGTGACATCATCTATAATATAACGTTGGATGTGTCCGTCTGTCCGAAGCATATGTGGACTGAGCCTGTGCAATACGCCTGCGCAGTCTGGCCCCAGACAGAAGAACGCATCCAGCCGTTGCAGGTTACAGGGAGGAGGAGTGTGGCGCCAGAGATCGCGGTATGTGTAGGCACTTAACGCATACCGCCATCTCTGGCTCCATAAGCACATACCTACCTGGGAAGAGTGTCGCACCTCTGTTCGGGCCGGAGGCTGGGGAGGAGTGTGGTGTCGGAATTGGCGCCTGCACATAGCGCGATATCCGGCGCCATTTTAGTACAGACACATTTGCAGTGTGTCTTCAACAAAATGGCGCCAGACAGCATGGTATGCACATGTGCGTACTCCGACGCCATTTTGTTGAATACACTCTGCAAATGTGTCTTCACTAAAATGGCGCCGGATATCGTGCTATGCAGGCGCTGATTCTGGTGCCATTTTAGTAAAATAACACAGGCAACGCACTGCAGGGGAGCGATGGAAAGGTGAGTAGGAGTGTTTTTTTTACTTAATTGATGGAGTATGGGGGAGCATATAACAGGATTGGGTGAGCATATACCAAGATGGGGGAGCATATACCAGGATGGGGGAAAGCACATACCAGGATGGGGGGAAGCACATAACAGGATGGGGGGAAGCACATAACAGGATGGGGGGAGCACATAACAGAATGGGGGAGCAGATAACAGGATGGGGGAATACATACCAGGATGGGGGAAGCACATACCAGGATGGGGGGAAGCACATAACAGGATGGGGGGGGGCACATAACAGGATGGGGGAGCAGATAACAGGATGGGGGAATACATACCAGGATGGGGGAAGCACATACCAGGATGGGGGAAGCACATAACAGGATGGCGGAAGCAAATAACAGGATGGTGAGAGCACATAACAGGATGGGGGAAGCACAGAACAGGATGGGGGAAGCACAGAACAGGATGGGGGAAGCACAGAACAGGATGGGAGAGCACATACCAGGTTGGGAGAAGCACATACCAGGATGGGGGAAGCACATACCAGTGTAGACCGTGTAGCGGGGAGGTCGCTATCAGAATACAGCGGCCCGAGGACAAAGGATACTAGCAGACAATTTGTTAGGGAACCACCTTTTTACTAAGAACAGAAACTGGGTTGCCCCAGCAACGTAAGAAGGGAACACAAATGAACTTCACACATACCTAGCTCAGCACAGCTAGGACCCCTGCGCTGCACAACTGACAGGACCAGGATGTACTAAAAGATGAACTATAATTTGCCTGACCTGTGGTTCCACCTAATGCGGTAACCGAGGGTTATCCGAAGCAAGGATGTAATTAGATGGGTGCAAGGGGCAGCCCCTGCAGGGGTGCAGCGCAAAAGTTCACAAACTTAACAACTTACTACGATTACAATACTGTTACACTATCTATACACAAGCTCACCCACTGAGGGGAGTATCTAGCTAAGGTTCACACAACCCTATTAGCAAACAATGTCTCTAACTGAGAATCTATGGTGCCAAACTCTCTCTATAGTCTGCGTGCACGTTCCCACTGGGATCCCTATTTTGGGGCCTGAGCTCAGAACTTACCGGCCATTAACTGATCTCTGAAGAGGCTGTCTAATCGTCCGATCAGCCGCTTAGCTGCGAGACCAAGGAGGGAATGCTGGGCTTGTCACAGGAACGCAGTTTCAGTCTGACAGGCTAGCAGATGGCCCTTCACGTCACCGCAGATACCTTGGGGGGAATCCAACTCTGCATCCAACCGTAGTTGTCTCCCCAAAGTGATTCAGGATGTGAGAGCATTGACCAGGATGAGGACGCAAATACCGGGATGGGGGACCAGGATGGGGGAGCATATACCAGGATGGGGGACCAGGATGAGGTAGCACATAACAGGATGGGGCAGCATATAACAGGATGGGGGAGCATATATCAGGATGGGCGACCAGGGTGGGGGCACAAATACCTGGATGGGGGACCAGAATGGGGGAGCATGAACCAGGATAGGGGACCATATACCAATAAAAATGCTCGCCACCAGGGCGTAGAACGGGTTCAATAGCTAGTATACTATAATATGGAATGGAATTTTACAATGATGATTTGCTTGATCAAGTTTGTTTGAAAAAAATACACAAAATAATAATTCACAGGTATCTATGTGGCAGATCTGGACTTATGTGTGGCCACCTTTACTCTGCTGATATGTTTTTTAGGAGTGTAGAAAAGCACAGCATACCTTGTTTTACTACATCTCTAATATTGTATATCCAATTGAAAAATGGTCATGCATAAGCATAATATGTACTGCGTCTTACCACTACAAACGCTCATCTGAACTGGTCCAAGTGCTGTGGGTTTTTCCATGGGCAGCTCTCAGACAGACAATATGGTTGTGTGAATATAGCCTATGAAGCTGCTGGAAATAAGCATGTTAAGGATGGGCCGCTACTTATGGGCCACTGCTCTGTGCTTGCCCCCCAGGCACTGCATGAGGTCTCAGCATTCACTGTAATGATAATCTGTGGGCTCAGATTAGGTGTCCAACCACTGAGCTTGTACTTCAATGGTTGGACTCATGATGAGCTCACAAGATGGTGAAGCAGCAGATACTCTCCTCCTTCAGGGAAACAAATGGGGAGAGAAAGGAGTGAATTCACACAAAGAAGCAGCTCTATCAGTCTCTTCCAGAAAGGGAATTAGGTGAAAGCCCCTCATGACTGAGATTGAATGAGAGGGTCAATTTGAAATAATGCAGGGGGTTTATAGGGTGGTCATTAGTGTTTAGAAAAAGGGGGTGGAGGATGAGCAGTATTTAGGGGAAAAATGCCGGAAAGAGGGGCCATCTTGGGTCAGTGAAGCTGAGAGTGACCCACCCTCCTTCCCTTAGGTGAAGCAGGGATTGGTAGGAGCTGTATGTTCTTATAGTTATATATGTATACATATTTATTAAAAAAAAAATTGTCACAGTGGTTGTTGGTGGGAGGGGGAGGGGTCCTGAGAGTTGGTGTATTATTGGTGGTGGAAGGAATTATATTGGATAATTCACTCTCAGTATAATATGGAGAAAGGGTTAATCTGGCATTTGTTGGGCTCTGGACGGGGTTTTACCCTGGGAGCTTATGGTTTGACAAGCTATCCCAGACTGTGGTAGTATGGTGCACTCGAGCTAAGGTTTCACGGCTGAGGGTAAAATGGTCGGTTAATAATTTTATTAGGTGGTGCCAGATGTTTTAGCTCCAAGAAACCCTCCCACCTTCTTTCTTTAAAGAGGTTGTCCACTACTATAGAGAATGCCCCCGTCGATTTAAAAGGTGGAAATAAGATTTTTTGTAATTACTTTGTGTTGTGATTCTTGCCTGTGGATGGCGCTATCACTGACTGCTAACCAGGCATCATGTGACCCGGCTGCAGCCGGCTCTGACATCCGCTGATATCACGTCAGGTTCTGGCTGCAGCAGGGCGTGACCCAGTGACGCGCTCCCACCTGATTGATGGGCTGTGGGCGGGATTTCACCGCACGTCACAGTCCAGCATCCACCAATGAATGCAGAGGAGAGGGAAAGCGCGGTGGATGCTGGGCTGTGACACGCGGGGAAACCCCACCCATAGCCCATCAATCAGGGGGGAGGGCGTCAATGGGTCACGCCTGGCTGCAGCCGGGATCACATGATCACTGGTGAGTGGTCTGCAATATCGCTGCTCACAGGCAAGAATCACAACACAAGGTACTTATAAAAAATCTTATTTCCACCTTTTAAATAGAAGGGGGCATTCTCTATACACTGTGTGCAGAATTATTAGGCAAATAAGTATTTTGATCACACGATACTTTTTATACATGTTGTCCTACTCCAAGCTGTATAGGCTTGAGAGCCAACTACCAATTAAGTAAATCTGGTGATGTGCATCTCTGTAATGAGGAGGAGTGTTGACTAATGACATCAACACTGTAGTTTCGGCGTCTCTGCCCCCTGACAGGCAGAGACTCCGTCCCAATTACCGCTGCACTCCCTGCCCGGCGTCCTCCGGCGCTCCTGCTTCTGTTGCTGCCGGCACGAGCAGCTTCCCGGGCACTGTTCTTAGGGCGCGCGCGCTTCCTCCCTCTTAAAGGGGCCGCACGCGCCGTCCTAAGGAGTCCCCGGCCAATGGCCGGAGGACCTTTCATATAAAAGGCACCTCCTCCAAAATGGAGGTGCCCGTGCAAGGTTGTAGCTTTGTGTGTTTTACTCTGCTTCAGCCCTCAGGTCCCGCTGCTAGCCTGACTACCAGTCCAGCCCGCCAGCCTGACTACCAATCCAGCCCGCCAGCCTGACTACAAGTCCAGCCCGCCAGCCTGACTACCAGTCCAGCCCGCTAGCCTGACTACAAATCCAGTCTGCCAGCCTGACTACAAGTCCAGCCCGCCGGCCTGACTACAAGTCCAGTCCGCCAGCCTGACTACAAGTCCAGTCCGCCAGCCTGACTACAAGGTCAGTTCGCCAGCCAGACTACAAGTCCAGTCCGCCAGCCTGACTACAAGTTCAGTCCGCCAGCTTGTCTACAGTCCAGTCTGCCAGTCTGTCTATGGGCTCTGCCCACCTGCTTACCTGGAAGCACCTGCCCGTTACCTGCCGTACCTGCCAGACCACTTACCTACAAGCACCTGCCTGTTACCTGCCGTGCCTGCCAGCCCGCTTACCTAGAAGCACCTGCCTGTTACCTGCCGTGCCTACCAGCCAGCCTACTTGGAGGCTCCTGCTTGTTACCTGCCGTGTCTGCCAGTCCGTCTGCCCGGATCACTCGTCAGCCTGCCTGCCGTGCTCATCTGCTGTACCGGTCACTCCCTGCCTTCTGACCCGTGGGAGTCACCTGCTGTCATACAAGGTCGGTCCCCAGAGTAGCACCTGGTCCCTCTGCTCGGTCCTTCCCTGGTCACGGAGTCGATTGAGCCGCCGTACGATCTTGGTCGGTCCAAGTTGATACCTAGTTACTCCCCTCAGGTCCCGTCTTTCACCGCAGCACAGAGGTTCCACCACCCGGATCTGTAGCAAACACCCTATAGAAGGTGTGCTTAATTATTAGGCAACTTCCTTTCCTTTGGCAAAATGGGTCAGAAGAGAGATTTCACGGGCTCTGAAAAGTCCAAAATTGTGAGATGTCTTGCAGAGGGATGCTGCAGTCGTGAAATTTCCAAACTTTTGAAACGTGATCACGGAACAATCAAGCGTTTCATGGCAAATAGCCAACAGGGTCACAAGAAGCGTGTTGGCCAAAAAAGGCGCAAAATAACTGCCCATGAATTGAGGAAAATCAAGCGTGAAGCTGCCAAGATGCCATTCGCCACCAGTTTTGCCATATTTCAGAGCTGCAACGTTACTGGAGTATCAAAAAGCACAAGGTGTGCGATACTCGGGGACATGGCCAAGGTAAGGAAGGCTGAAAAACTACCACCTTTGAACAAGAATCATAAGATAAAACGTCAAGAATGGGCCAAGAAATATCTTAAGACTGATTTTTCAAAGGTTTTATGGACTGATGAAATGAGAGTGACTATTGATGGACCAGATGGATGGGCCAGAGGTTGGATCAGTAAAGGGCAGAGAGCGCCACTCTGACTCAGACGCCAGCAAGGTGGAGGTGGGGTACTGGTATGGGCTGGTGTCATCAAAGATGAACTTGTGGGACCTTTTCGGGTTGAGGATGGAGTGAAGCTCAACTCCCAGGCCTACTGCCAGTTTCTGGAAGACAACTTCTTCAAGCAGTGGTACAGGAAGAAGTCGGTATCGTTCAAGAAAAACATGATTTTCATGCAGGACAATGCTCCATCACATGCATCCAACTACTCCACAGCGTGGCTGGCCAGTAAAGGTCTAAAAGAAGAAAAAATAATGACATGGTCCCCTTGTTCACCTGATCTGAGCCCCATAGAGAACCTGTGGTCCATCATAAAATGTGAGATCTACAGGGAGGGAAAACAGTACACCTCTCGGAACAGTGTCTGGGAGGCTGTGGTGGCTGCTGCACGCAATGTTGATCGAAAACAGATCAAGCAACTGACAGAATCTATGGATGGAAGGCTGTTGAGTGTCATCATAAAGAAAGGTGGCTATATTCATCACTAATTTTTTGGGTTTTTGTTTTTGCATGTCAGAAATGTTTATTTCTAAATTTTGTGCACTGATATTGGTTTACCTGGTGAAAATAAACAAGTGAGATGGGATTATATTTGTTTTTCATTACGTTGCCTAATAATTCTGCACAGTAATAGTTACCTGCACAAACAGATATCCTCCTAAGATAGCCAAATCTAAAAAAAAACCACTCCAACTTCCAAAAATATTAAGCTGGGATATTTATGAGTCTTTTGGGTTGATTGAGAACATAGTTGTTGATCAATAATAAAAATAATCCTCTAAAATACAATTTGCCTAATAATTCTGCACACAGTGTAGTAGTGGACAAGCTCTTTAAGTTTACATGGTATTGTTCTTAATATAATGTTATAATGTTATAATAAGTGGCCGCTGTGGTGAAAATTATCCAAAGCAAAAAAGTGTCAGTGTTTTAATTGGGGAGACGGAGTGAAGTGGTATTGGAGAGGGAAGATGAAGGGGTAATTTCGATCCATACCCAGTCATGTGGCATCAATACAATGTATTCTCTTATGCCTCTACCCCTTGCCAGAAGTTATGTGTGCATGGCCATCAGCTGTAGCATCTCTACAGGGTCGGGCATAGCTAGTTACACAGGATACAGCAGAGGCACCTTGATAAATTTATCACAGCACTTTTTATAAACACATCCATTTGTGGAACTACTTTAGTTTTCATGATCTCTTGATTAAAATCTACTTTTGTTCATCGGACAATAAATCTGCCCCATGGTTTACTGAATGACAACTTAAAAATGACATCAATAGCAATTCCCCAATAATGTTATGAATCATAATTACTTTTCCAAAGATTATTCTGCACAGTGAACACTAGTGATGAGCGAGTACCGTAATATTCGTAATCGCTATACTCGTAATGAGTACTTTGTAATAATTGCGTATTCGTTCGGAATAGCGAGTACAATGTAAGTCAATGGGAAATGCAAGTAATTTTCTGCTGGACCCTACAAAGGGGTCTGGGGGCCTGAGGAAAAGGCTAAAAAGGATGGGAAAGTGATGAAACAGAATGGGAAGAGCCTGGAGAATGGGCCTGCATGCATTTCTGACTCACACATGGTTTCTGGGAATAAGTTTGTCGCAGTATTACGCCACTTTTACAGACACACAAGAACAACTACCAAACCTAACCTAAATTGCATTTAACAGGCCAAAAAGGTTAAGAAACAGTTTTTCCTGCACAATCACTTGTTTATAAGGCCAAATAAACCAGAAAAACCAAAAAATATCCCTTTTAGCGTTTATTCACACATACTGTTGTGGCTTTTTTTCGCCTTTTACAATTGGGAGGGCCCTGACTTATACATTTTGTAGGTCCCTCTGTCATACATCATTTTTAGCTCGCTATTCCCCAGCACTTTACAAGCACAGCTAGAACATACTAGTAGGTATGTTGATCTTTGACTTGAGATTCCTCAGGTAGCTCTGTAACATGCGTTTTGGAGGGACAGCTGTTACTTAGACATTTGGGCGGTCCCTCCATCATTGACACTCAGATAGTGGAATACATATTCCATACCAGTTTACAATGTGCCCATTTTAGCGTTGGGCTTGACCCCCTCCTCCTCCTCCTCCACCACCATGTGATACTGCGGCACTAAATTCAAATGTTCAGAGGCCCTGCAGTAGGCAGGAAAGCTGAGTTTTGTGAGAGCCCTCGTGTGGCCCTGTAACATACATTTTGAAGTGCCCTCCTCTAGAAATTTTGGGGGTGCCTCTTGTGTACATTTGAGAGTGCCCTCACTTATTCATATTGTAGGGCCCTCACTATTATTTAACTAATTTAAGGGCAGAGACTACAGAGAAAATGGCAAAGAGACATGGCGTACTAGAAGGTAGCAGTGAGTGCGGCCTACGAACCTCAGGTATAGCTGAACTCTGTGAACCGGAAAAATAAATCTGCACAAGTCAACTGGATGATGAGCTCAAATATATCACTTGTGCAAGTCAATGGACTAAGGATATATGGTACCCCCTTCCAGGATGGGTTGGAGAAGCTTCTCCAAATGGCTTAGAGATTTTGATTTTCAATATTCCCCAGATTATATAGCAAGTAAAGACTTCATGATACTGTTCTACTTGGTCCAGTGCAGAATGTGCATCGTATTTCCAAAAATTACTCCTGGGGCTGGGGGATGTGTCATAGGTGCAGGAAGATTCCATGACAAGGGCCTCCCTTGACAAACATTATCTACGATGGAGTACTGTAGTAGTTGTGGCCCTCAATTCAAGTTTTCAGAGGGCCATCATTCGGTCATCAACAGTCAGTGTAAATTTCTATTGAATATGTATCCCCTATCTCAATCACAATGTGACACAACCTGTAACAAGGGCCCATAATGACAGATATTAGTTTGGTAGGACTACTGTAGATTCCAGATTTGTCCACTGCACAATGTGCATCTGGTTTGCGAAAATTAGCTCTATGGGCTGAGTCATGGTTGATGCAGTAAGTCCCCATCCCAAGGGCCTCCAACCACAAATAGTAGTTAGGTTGGAGTAGGAATACTGTCCTGGTTTGTCCACTGCGCAATGTGCATAGGATTTGTAAAAAAATTAGCCCTATGGCTATTTATTTATTGACTCACTATTTTGGCTGTGCCTGTGACAGCTAGCTTGGCTTGTGCTATCAACATCTGAAAATCTGTCAACAAAACCCAAAATGCCAAAAAAGCCTGTTGTTAAGGGACATGGAGGTGGTGTTGTCAGTGGTGTTCGAGATGGCACTCAGTCTGTGTCAGGTTAGAAGAAGCTTGATGCATCCACTATGTTCCTGGAAAAATTTCCCGGTCTGGAACGTAAACGTGTGTGGAAGCCAAAAGAGCAAGAGCAGATTCTGTCTTGGATAGCAGACAAGGACTTTACACATTTTTCAAGCAGCAACATATCTTCCACGACCACACAGTCAACTGTGGATACACAGAAGGCTGGCCCTTCTAATCCTGAAGCTGGTTCTCCTTCCTCCCGCCATTATCAGTCACAGGAGACATATGACCCAAGCTTGGCTACTCCGAGGATCTGTTTGGTACGTATCATTTGGTTGGCTCTGGCCTATCATTGTGCAGCATTGAAGAGGGACAAGAGGAGGTGGCGTGCGTTGATGCTCAAGAATTTGAGGATCTATGGCCAGAAGAAAGCCACTTGGAGAAACGTCATTTACTGTCTTCAGAGGTGGAGGCTGATGATGATGAGACAAAGTTGCCATCAGGTCAGCCTACAACTGGGAAGGAGGATGAGATAGAAGATGAGGTGGTCGATGATGAGTCCACTGATCTGACCTGGACCGTTGGCATGCATAGCCATGACAGCAATACAGAGGAAGATGGATATGTAGCACCAATGCAGGCACCAAGGGTTCGTGGTTTACCCAGAGTGAGAACTGGGTCAACTGTTCCGAAGAGCACCCCCGCTGTGTGCCAAGTCAGGGCTAGGGGGTGTTCAGCTGTTGCGTGGAATTTTTTTTTCTGAAAGTCCTTCAGAGAAAAACATTGTTGTCTGTAGCATCTGCCATACCAAGTTGAGCAGAGGCCAGGGCAAAGGCAACCTGAGCACCACCAGTATGAGAAACCACATGGCAACCAAGCAGCCTAGTAGGTGGGCGGGACACCAGGGTACCAAATCTGCATCTACGGGTCAAACCAATAATAATAATAATAATAATACTCTTTATTTATATAGCGCCAACCTATTCCACAGCGTTTTACAATTCAGAGGTTCATATTCAACAGTCATAAGTAACATAGCTAAAGATAATACTATAATTAAAGCAAAAATAATGACGACCCTGCTCGTAAGAGCTTACAATCTACAATGAGGTGGGGGTGACACAAAGTACAGGGGCTTATTTACAATGATGGTCCAGCCATCTTGAGGGGATGAGGGATAAATAAAGGCTGCATGAGCTCATCACCAGCCAGTATCTGTAGTGCTTTTGGGTTCGGTGGAGACTTATGCCATGTTGCCTGGGCTATGTCCTTCAGAATCTGCTGTTCAAGAAGCAGGCGCTCATATCTCCTGCCCACAAGCTGCGGTTGCTCTCACACAACAAACATCAACCACATCCACTTCCTTGTGCAAGCAAAGCGTCCAATTGTCCGTGTCTGAGAGCTTGGAAAGCTACGTAAATACCCAGCCACGCACCCACAGGCACAAATACTAAACTCGCACATTGCCAAATTGCTAGCTGTGGAGATGTTGCCGTTTAGGCTTGTGGGAACACAGTCTACCGTGATCTCTTGGCTGTGGCTGCCCCACAATACAGTGTTTCAAGCCGCCACTATTTTGCCCGGTGTGCCGTCCCTGCGTTACACAAGCACGTGTTAAACAATCTGAACCGTGCTCTCACCAAAGCCGTAACCCAGAAGGTCCACCTAACAACAGACACCTGAACAAATTGTTGTGTACAGGGACAATACATTTCTGTCATGGCATACTGGGGTAACCTGGTGGAGAGTGGGACAAAGGCGCAAACTGGAACATCACACATCCCACCCACGCTAAGAATAGCGGGCCCAACTTCTGTCAGGGTTTCCACCTCTTCATATTCCACTTCCTCTCTCCCCTTCTCTTGCTCCTCATCCTCTGCTGAATTACCCTCCCCATCACTGCCAAGCTGGGACCTGTGCAGTAGTGCATCGGCAAAGTGGCAAGACGCTCTGCTGAAGCTGATCTGTTTAGGTCAGAAAGCACACACTGCAACAGAGCTGTGGCAAGCTTTAAAGCAACAGACCGATCAGTGGCTCTCCCCGCTGCACCTCCAACCCAGTCTGGTCGTCTGCGATAATGGGCCTAACCTGGTGGCGGCTTTAAAGATCGGCAAGCTGGTACACGTGCCATGCCTGGCTCACGTGCTGAACCTAGTTGTTCAGAAATTTCTGAAAACTTTCCGTGACTTGCCGTACCTACTTGAGAAGGTGCGCCATATTAGCACCCATTTTCGCCATTCCTCTACTGCTTTTGCTGCTTTTACAGCACTGCAAAAGCGCTTGAATTTGCCAAGTCACCAACTCATTTGCGACCTGCCCACACGGTGGAACAACTATCATATGTTGGCGAGGATTAGTGAACAGCAGAGGGCAGTAGCTGAATACCAGCTTCAGCATGCCGGTCAGACTGAGAGTCAGCCACCACACATAACAACTGTAGAGTGGGTGTGGATCACTGACATTTGTGAGGTTCTTGAGAACTTTGAGTACTGCACCAACCTTGTGAGCGGTGATCAGGCTATTATCAGCGTAACTATCCCGCTGCTGTGTCTCTTTAAACAATCACTGCATAATCTCAAAGAGGAAGCTTTGAGTGCCCAGCATGTTGGTATGGAGCCAGATTTCCCAATGGGTGATACTACCCAGCCCAGCCAATATTCTGAGGCAACATTGGGTGATGAGGAATAAGATGAGGAGGGAGAGGACTTGATTTTCTGTGCTACCGAGGGGACTTATAATGCTACAGAGGGGACACCCAACCCAAACTTCATGTCTGTCCAGCCTGGATGGGCTGGAGAGGAGGAGGTGGAGGAGGAGGAGGCGAGTCAGCGTGAGGAGAGGATGGGTACTGTTTTTACTGTTGGGGACACAAAACATTTGCCTTTTTGCAGCTGGCCCACATGGCACCGTTCATGTATAAGTGTCTGTGGCAAGACCCTCGCTTGATACACATTTTATCCAACAGTAATAATAATAATATTTTGTATTTATATAGTGCAAACATATTCCGCAGCACTTTACAATAAAGCAGAGACATGTACATACAATAAATTCAATACAAGGTAAGACAGTTTAAACAGTTACATTAGGAGTGAGGTTCCTGCTCGCAAGCTTACATTCAACAAGGAAATGGGTGGACACAATAGGTGAAAAGTGCTTGTTATTTCAGGTCAGGCAATTATAATAAGAAGGGATTTTCATATAAGACTGCATGAGCCGGTCATCAGCCAGTATGTTTAAGTGCAATAATCAAGTATCGAGTGTAGTTATCGTGTGCATGGAGGGTGTGGAGACAGATGAATAGTAGGGTGCAGATTAAGAATAATATTTAGAAGGAGGGAACAGGGGAAAGTTAGTTTACTGAGTAGTTGAGGTGGTAGGCTTGTTTAAAAAGATGGGTTTTTAAAGCGTGTTTGAAGACGTGGTGGCTAGGCATCAGTCGGATCGTCTGGGGTAGAGCATTTCAGAGAACTGGTGCACCACGAGAGAAGTCTTGAAGACGAAGGAGCGAGGTTCGGATTATGGGGGATGTTATTCTTAGGTCATTTGTAGAACGGAGGGCACGTGTACTGTAGGGCGATAGAGATGGGAAAGGAGATATTAGGTGGTGCAGAACTGTGGAGAGCTTTGTGGGTGAGAGTGATGAGTTTATATTGGACCCTGTAGCAAATGGGCAACCAGTGTAATGACTGGCACAAGATGGAGGCATCGGTGAAGCGGCTGGACAGAAATATGACCCTGGCTGCCGCATTCAGGACGGATTGAAGTGAAGAAAGTGTTAGAACCTTGCTGTTAGGTTTTTTTTCCTTTGCTGGTCACATGACCTTGTTGGCCTATTTAATCCTGCTCCGCCCTTCTGGCTTTGCTGGACTTCATTGTATATCTACTTTCTAGCTAGCCTGTGCTCTGTATCTAACTCTGTTAGTTTGCTTGGTCTACGGACCTCTATGTTCTATCTATTTTGTTTGTTCGTCTGTCTGCTACTATTTCTGTTAGGAGGTGTCCCATATTCCTCCCAGTCCTTAGTACTTGTAGGGATTCCCTCCTCACATCTATAGGTCTCCGTACAGACTAGATTAGGACTTTAGCAGGTCTGATCGCAGGATCAGGTTCCCTGTTACATCGTAGGGATTCAGCTGAGTCTTATAGTAGGGACAGATCTCCTCTCTTTCCTTAGCTTTGGTAGCAGAACATAACAGTAAGTCCAGCCTGCAAATTCTCTAAGGAAAGATTTTTTTTTTTTTTTTTTTTGTTCCATCATGGTGTCGGTTCAGGATTTGGCTAAACACCTGCAGGGACTCTCTCTGGAAGTGGCCGAGCTCCGTCAGCACGTGAGTAACTGTCCTGGAGCATATTTCTTGGAGCCTAAGGTATGTTTGCCGGATTTATTTTTTGGTGAACATCGAGAATTTTTTTCATTTAAAAATGCTTGCTTATTGTATTTTCGTTTGAGACCCAAGTCCTCTGGGGATGAATCCCAGCGCGTAGGGTTCATAATGTCACTTTTGCGCAAAGAGCCTCAGGAGTGGGCCTTTTCTTTGCAACCTAGTGATACATGCTTCAGATCAGTGGATAGTTTTTTTTCTGCTTTAGGACTATTATATGATGATCCTGACCGTGTGGCATCAGCTGAGACTGAGTTGAGACGTTTAAAACAAGGATCAGGTAATGTCGAAAAATATTGTACTCATTTTCGTCGTTGGTCCACTCAAACAGGGTGGAACGATTCTGCTCTGAAAAGTCTATTTCTTGCTGGGCTCAGTGAAAGGGTTAAAGACCTGCTAATTGCTTATCCTACACCTGAGGATTTGCAACAGGCTATGCAATTAGCTATACGGGTGGATAGAAGACTGCGTGCTAGGGTTAATGAGAGCAAATCCTCTGCTATGTCAGTTTCTGGTTATGATAATGTGTGTACTAACAGTGGTGAACCGATGGAGATTGGATCGGTGGCACCTCGCTCTCAAGAAAAAGACCATCGTTTTTCAGAAGGCTTGTGTTTCTATTGCGGAAAATCTGGTCATTTGATTAAAGGCTGTGAGCTTCGTATGAAGAAAGAAAAAAAAATGGTCAGTCACGCCCGTATTGCCTGTTTAAATTCCAAGGGTATATTTTTAGCTGCTTCCACGATTGCTCAGGAAAAATTAATGGAATTTCGGGTGTTTGTTGATTGCGGGTCTACACTGAATGTAATTGATGGGAGATTCGTGGAAAAACTCAATTTAAAACCTGAACCTTTATCATCCCCCATTGCTGTGGTTTCTGTGGATGGCTCCCCTTTGAAGAATATTACTCTCAAGGTCAGTGAATTTCCTCTCACTATTAATGGTGTTCACCATGAGAAATTGGATTTGGTAGTGTTGAATAACTTGCCTTCTCCAGTAATATTGGGTTTGCCCTGGTTAAAATTTCACAATCCTGTACTGGATTGGTCTACCAGTGAAATTAAATCCTGGAGCCATAAATGTTATGACAAGTGTTGTAACGGGCGTATTGCAGCTTTGGATAGGGGAGAATTGCCTGTTCCTATTCAGGATTTTTGGAGAGTTTTTTCTGAGAAGGAATCGCAGGTTTTGCCTCCCCATAGAGACTATGATTGTTCTATTGAATTTGTCCCTGGAGCGACTCTTCCTAAAAGTCGTTTATTTAACCTTACCATTCCTGAGAGGAAGGCTTTGGAGGAATACATACAGACAAGTTTGGCCGCCGGTCACATTAGGCCCTCTAAGTCTCCTGTGGCGGTTGGATTTTTTTTTGTAAAAAAAAAGGACGGCGGTTTACGTCCTTGTCTGGATTTTCGTGAGATTAACAAAATTACGGTACGCAATCCTTACCCACTGCCATTGATTCCTGATCTGTTTAACCAGTTATTGGGGGCCAAGTGGTTCTCTAAAATTGACCTTAAGGGGGCATACAATCTGTTGCGCATGAAGGAGGGTGATGAATGGAAGACTGCTTTTAACACTCCTGTGGGTCATTTTGAGAATCTGGTTATGCCTTTTGGTCTTACTAATGCTCCTGCATTTTTTCAGAATCTGATTAATGACATCCTTAGACCTTTGATCGGTAAAAATGTGGTTGTGTATTTGGATGACATTTTGATTTATTCGCCAGATCTGGAGTCTCATTGGCGGAGCGTGCGTGAGGTATTACAGTTATTAATGGACAATTCGCTTTTTGCTAAGCTGGAGAAATGTGAGTTCGCTGTACAGAGAATTAGTTTTTTGGGCTACATTATCTCCAGCAAAGGTTTTGAGATGGATCTGGTTAAGGTTCAGGCTGTGCAGGAATGGCCTAGGCCTATTGGTTTGAAATCGATACAGAGGTTTTTGGGTTTCGCCAATTACTACAGAAAATTCATAAAAATTTTTTCTAGTATTGTCAAACCTCTGACTGATCTCACCAGGAAAGGTGCTGATGCGGTTCAGTGGTCTTCTGAGGCCATTGAAGCTTTTGTGTATCTCAAGGAGAGGTTCACCTCTGCTCTCATCCTTATGCAGCCTGATGTTACTAGGCCGTTTTTGGTTGAGGTTGATGCTTCCTCTGTGGGGGTTGGCGCAGTATTGTCTCAGGATAACGGGGATGGATTACATCCCTGTGCCTTTTTTTCAAAAAAATTTTCGGAGACTGAACTGAATTACGATATTGGTAATCGGGAATTATTGGCTATTAAACTCGCATTTGAACACTGGCGCCACTTCTTGGAAGGTGCGGAATTTCCCGTTCAGGTTCTTACGGATCATAAAAATCTGATATATCTTGATGCTGCCAAGCGCCTGAATGCCCGTCAGGCTAGGTGGGCACTGTTTTTCTCGCGGTTTAATTTCTCCGTTACTTACATCCCTGGTACTAAGAATGTTAAGGCGGATGCCTTGTCTCGCAGTTTTTCTCCCATAGTCGGTGCTGAGAAAGAGGAAAACATTTTACAAGAAGGTGTTGTGATAGCTGCTTTAGACTCCGTTTTGGAAGATGAGATTCTTAAAGCTCAGGAGAATGCCCCATCTAACACTCCTCATGGGATGTTGTTTGTGCCTGGGACCTTTAGGAGAGATTTGTTTGTTGAGTGTCACGAATCTCGGTTGGCAGGTCATCCCGGAATCTCTGAGACCAAGAGACTGGTGGGTCGCAGTTTTTGGTGGCCTGGATGGCAGAAGGAAGTCATTAAGTGAGTGCGCCAATGTACTATATGTGCTAGATCTAAGTCCTCACATACTCCTGCTGCGGGGTTGCTTTGTCCTTTGGAGGTCCCCAGTGCTCCTTGGACACATTTGGCTATGGACTTTATAACTGACCTTCCCTCCTCTGAGGGTTTTACTGTCATCTGGGTGGTCGTGGACCGTTTTAGCAAGATGTGTCACTTGGTTCCCTTCGTCAAACTGCCCTGCGCTAAAACTCTCGCTAAGGCCTTTGTCAAGGAAATTGTCAGACTTCATGGCGTTCCTACTGACATTGTTTCTGATAGGGGTCCTCAGTTCGTGGCTCGTTTTTGGCGTGCCTTTTGTGACAGGTTGGGAATTCATTTGTCGTTTTCGTCCGGATATCATCCTGAATCTAATGGCCAGACAGAAAGGAAAAACCAGGATGTTGAGCAGTTCTTGCGTTGTTTTGTGGCAGACAATCAAGAGGGGTGGTCTGAGTTTCTGCCACTTGCTGAATTTGCTCTGAACAATCATACATCTTCTTCTGCTGGTTGTTCGCCTTTTTTTTGTTGTTCTGGGAGACATCCGTCGTTTGGGTCATTCTCCAAGTTGGGATCTGCCGTGCCTGAGGAGGAGAATTTTTCCGGTGATTTGGAAAGAGTTTGGACGGATGTGCGTGGTAATCTTCAGGAGGCCAACAGAAAATCTAAAGACTACTTTGATAGGAAACGACAGGAGGTTTTGTTCGCTGTTGGTGACATGGTTTGGTTGTCCTCTAGGAATCTGCGGTTGAGGATTCCTTCTAAGAAATTGGGTCCCAAGTTTGTAGGGCCCTTTAAGGTGCTTCAGGTTGTCAACCAATCTGCTGTTAGGTTGGAGGTTCCTACCTCCTGGAGAATTAATCCGGTCTTTCATGTCTCTCTGTTAAAAAAAGCTGTTGTGTCGGATGGTGACGCCTCTGCCTCTGTTCCTCCGGTGGTGGAGGACGGGGAATATGAAATTTCTCGCATCCTTGACTCTAGACGGTATAGAGGTAGTTTGCAGTATCTTGTGGCCTGGAAAGGTTTCGGACCCGAGGATAACTCTTGGGTGAGGTCAGATGATGTTTCCGCGTCCAGACTTATCAGAGCGTTTCACAGGAGATTTCCTGATAAGCCTGGTCCTAGGGGATCCGGAGGATCCTCTTAGAAGGGGGGGTACTGTTAGAACCTTGCTGTTAGGTTTTTTTTCCTTTGCTGGTCACATGACCTTGTTGGCCTATTTAATCCTGCTCCGCCCTTCTGGCTTTGCTGGACTTCATTGTATATCTACTTTCTAGCTAGCCTGTGCTCTGTATCTAACTCTGTTAGTTTGCTTGGTCTACGGACCTCTATGTTCTATCTATTTTGTTTGTTCGTCTGTCTGCTACTATTTCTGTTAGGAGGTGTCCCATATTCCTCCCAGTCCTTAGTACTTGTAGGGATTCCCTCCTCACATCTATAGGTCTCCGTACAGACTAGATTAGGACTTTAGCAGGTCTGATCGCAGGATCAGGTTCCCTGTTACATCGTAGGGATTCAGCTGAGTCTTATAGTAGGGACAGATCTCCTCTCTTTCCTTAGCTTTGGTAGCAGAACATAACAGAAAGTTTGGTAAGACGGAGACCGATCAGAAGAGAGTTGCAGTAGTCCAGACGAGAGTGAATAAGACTGACAGTAAGAATTTTAGCAGTTTCAAAGGTGAGAAAAGGTCGGATTCTGGAGATATTTTTAAGGTGCAGGTGACAGGAGCGACCTATACTGGTTGGCCACTTTCTCGATCCATGGTACAAGGAGAAATTTCCTTCTCTCCTTGTGGAGTCAACAAAGAGTTTTACAATTGAATTGTTCAAGAGGGCCGTTGTAGATCAGTTGCTGAAAACATCACCCTCAGATAATGCTGGTGGCAGAGGTACCGGCTCTTTTCAACACCAAGGGATAATGAGAAGAGAAAAGAACACCAGCTCCAACAGAGGTGTGTGGGGGGGGGGGTGTGCACAAATTGGGCAATTTTCAATAAACCAGCACAACAGTAAAGGCTATCTGTGCCTGTAACAATGCCAAGGAGGGATAAGTTGCAGAACATGGTCAAGGGGTACTTAAGTGACCATATGTGCGTCCTTTCTGACGCTTCAGTTCCCTTTAATTATTGGGTGTCTAAGCTGAACACTTGGCCCGACCTCTCCTTATATGCCTTGGAGGTGCTGGCCTGCCCGGCTGCTAGTGTGGTGTCAGAGCGTGTCTTCAGTTCCGCTGGGGCAATCATCACTGATAGGCGCACACGCCTCTCCATGTAAAATGCAGACAGACTTACACTGATTAAATTCAACAAGGACTGGAGATCTCCATAGTTTGTAATCCCTCCAGATGATAGCAAGCCAACCTAAATTCACCAAAAATGCAGATTCATGCTACTGCTGTTAACATCACCCCCTTCCCATAAGAACCCTTTTCCTTCCTTCGTCAACCATGACTCAGCTTATAGGGCTAATTTTTACAAACCCTATGCAAATTGTGCAGTGGACAAACCAGGACAGTATTCCTACTCCAGCCTAACTACTATTTGTGATTGGTGGCCCTTGGGATGGTGGCTTCCAAAACAGTGGTTAAAATAGCCTGGTGCGTGCTTTGTAGCAGACAGTAGGAAATGTTTGGACCACTGCTTTGTGCAGGGCACTCAATGATTTTTAAGTGGACTAATATGGACAGAAGAAAGGCTGACACCCCAAAATAGTGGTTAAAATGGCCTGGTGCGTGCTTTGTAGCAGGCAGTAGGAAATGTTTGGACTACTGCTTTGTGCAGGGCACTCAATGATTTTTAAGTGGACTAATATGGACAGAAGAAAGGCTGACACCCCAAAATAGTGGTTAAAATGGGCTGGTGAGTGCTTGGTAGCAGGCAGTAGGAAATGTGGGGACTACTGCTTTGTGTAGGGCACAAAACACCTTTTTAAGAGGACTAATGTGGACAGCATAAGCCAGGCTCTAACCCCTAAAACAGCAGGGAAAATAGACCGGTGCTAAAAAAAGAAAGGCAGCACAAAATACTACTTCTTTGTGTGCTGGAAAAATATTGCTTTGCATCTGGCAAGAGCTGTTTTAAGATGGACACTGGAAGAACACTTTAACCTCTCCCTACCTAATACACAATCTTTCCCTCCCTGTACTCTGACTTTGTTGTGAGCCTTCAGCTCTTTTGGTGGAATTATGGAGCTAGTGAGCGGCTCCTTTAAACACAGAACTAGTATACCCTGCAGGTAGCCCTTAAAATGGCTTTTGTTTTATCAAGAGGCCTAAACACTCTCCCTAGCAGCTCAGCGATCTCTCCCTAGGCTATTACAACGCAGGCTCCAGATGCAATGTGCATAAAATGGCAGCGGCAGGGCTTAAATAGACTCTATGACGCTGGGCACCAGCCAATCACAGTAATGCCAAAACCAAGATGTCTGCGGCATTACTGTGACTGGTTAAGAAGCCCAGCATGTCTAGTGGCGGCAAAGAAGGCACCAAAACTGCAGGGCGGGACAACCGAATATAGCGAGGCGAGTACACAAATACTCGCAGAATAGCGAGTAACCCGAATACCGTACTATCCGTGTGAATAGCGAATAGTAACGAATACACTCGCTCATCACTAGTGGACACTCAAGCTGTCAAAACTGTGCACAGAATGTGAAAGTCTGTACCACAGCGTATTGATGGAGCACAGGATCCATAAACAGCCTCCATTTAGGACTCCTCCAGGGAAGTTCTATAAGCTGACAATTCTGTATTTTAAGCTTCTATCAGCACCGTGGAAACCTACAAAGAATAAATAGACAATCAAAAGATAACTGCAAATTCAATTTTCTTAAAGTAGATTCAACAAAATTCCTATAAAATAAGTGTGTAGTCCTTGAGAAGGCTATGGCGAAACATCCATTGAAGTCCTGGGGGATTCACTCTTCTGGTCAGTCTCTCTTCATGCACATGTTATCTTTACATTGGACATTTGTATTGAGTCAATGTTATGCTATTTTATTACGCCATATTATTTACATATGGTTTTATATCTATTGTGAGGCAGTGACTGGAATCGTATATGAGGGACGTTATATATCCCCCAGAATGTGTACAGAGACCTATTAAATCCATTGGAGTGCATTGCAGTCACAAACTCTCCTGCGGCTGCAATGCAGGAATGAAGGTGAGCAATGACCTGGTCAGGCTACCTGGCTAAGGCAGATTAAGTAAAACCCGGCAGGGCCTTCATTTCTTGAAGGAGGCTACAGGAGGCAGTGGGGCGGCCTCCTTCCTTCAACCTGGGTTTTCCAGTGGCTCTTGCCACAGGTCCTTTAACCTCTTTACAATCCAAGGATCCAACAATCCAAGGCTTCAACGGATCCCCCTGATTCTGAGACTGTTTTTTCGTGACATATTGTGCTTCATGATTGTGGTAAAATTTCTTCGATATCACTTGCGTTTATTTGTGAAAAAAACAGAAATTTGGCGAAAATTTTGAAAATTTTGCAATTTTCAAAATTTTAATTTTTATGCCCTTAAATCAGAGAGATATGTCACACAAAATAGTTAATAATTAACATTTCCCACATGTCTACTTTACATCAGCACAATTTTGGAGCCAAAATTTTTTTTTATTGGGGAGCTATAAGGGTTAAAAGTTGACCAGCGATTTATCATTTTTCCAACAAAATTTACAAAACCATTTTTTTAGGGACCACATCATATTTAAAGTCACTTTAAGGGGTCTTTATGACAGAAAATATCCAAAAATGACACCATTCTAAAAACTGAACCCCTCAAGGTGCTCAAAACCACATTCAAGAACTTTATTAACCCTTCAGGTGCTTCACAGGAATTTTTGGAATGTGAAAGAAAAAAATTAACATTTAACTTTTTTCACAAAAATGTTACTTTAGACCCATTTTTTTTAATTTTTGCAGGGGTAACAGGAAAAAATGGACCCCAAAATTTGTTGTGCAATTTCTCCTGAGTAAGCAGATACCCCATATGTGGGGGAAAACCACTGTTTGGGCGCACGGCAGGGTTCAGAAGGGAAGGAGCGCCATTTGACTTTTTGATTGTAAAATTTTCTTGAATAATTAGCGGATGTGCCCCTGATGTGCCTAAACAGTGGAAACCCCCCACAAGTGACACCATTTTGGAAACTAGACCCCTCAGGGAACTTATCTAGATGTGTGGTGAGCACCTTGAACCCCCAGGTGCTTCACAGAAGTTTATAACATTGAGCCATAAAAATAAAATTTTCACATTTTTCCCACAAAAATGTTTTTCAGCCCCCACTTTTGCATTTTCATAAGGTTAACAGGAGAAATTGCACCATGCAGTTTCTTGTGCAATTTCTCCTGAGTAAGCAGATACCCCATATGTGGGGGAAAACCACTGTTTGGGCGCACGGCAGTGTTCGGAAGGGAAGGAGCGCCATTTGACTTTTTGATTGTAAAATTTTCTTGAATAATTAGCGGATGTGCCCCTGATGTGCCTAAACAGTGGAAACCCCCCACAAGTGACACCATTTTGGAAACTAGACCCCTCAGGGAACTTATCTAGATGTGTGGTGAGCACCTTAAACCCCAAGGTGCTTCACAGAAGTTTATAACATTGAGCCGTAAAAATAACATTTTCACATTTTTCCCACAAAAATGTTTTTCAGCCCCCACTTTTGCATTTTCATAAGGGTAACAGAAGAAATTGCACCATGCAGTTTGTTGTGCAATTTCTCCTGAGTAAGCAGATACCCCATATGTGGAGGAAAACCACTGTTTGGGCGCACGGCAGGGTTCGGAACGGAAGGAGCGCAATTTGACTTGAATAATTAGCGGACGCCATGTTGCATTTGGGGAGCCCCTGATGTGCCTAAACAGTGAAAATCCCCCACAAGTGACACCATTTTGGAAACTAGACCCCCTCAGGGAACTTATCTAGATGTGTGGTGAGCACCTTGAACCCCAAGGTGCTTCACAGAAGTTTATAACATTGAGCGTAAAAATAAAATTTTCACATTTTTCCCACAAAAATGTTTTTCAGCCCCCACTTTTGCATTTTCATAAGGGTAACAGGAGAAATTGCACTATGCAGTTTGTTGTGCAATTTCTCCTGAGTTAGCAGATACCCCATATGTGGGGGAAAACCACTGTTTGGGCACGCGGCAGGGTTCGGAAGAGAAGGAGAGCCATTTGACTTTTTGATTGTAAAATTTTCTTGAATAATTAGCGGATGTGCCCCTGATGTGCCTAAACAGTGGAAACCCCCCACAAGTGACACCATTTTGGAAACTAGACCCCTCAGGGAACTTATCTAGATGTGTGGTGAGCACCTTGAACCCCCAAGTCCTTAACAGAAGTTTATGACATGGAGCAGTGAAAATAAAAAAATCAAACTTTTTCCACAAAAATGATGTTTTAGCCCCAATTTTTTTATTTTCACAAGGGTAAGAGTAGAAAGTGGACCACAAAAACTTTTGTGCAATTTCTCCTGAGTACGCCAATGCCCCATATGTGGGGAAAATACAGTGTTTGGGCGCACGGCAGAGTTCAGAAGGGAAGGAGCACTGTGTGACTTTTTGAACGCAAAATCGGCTGGAATCGAGAGTGGACGCCATGTTGCGTTTGGAGAGCCCCTGATGTGCCTAAATAGTTGAAACCCCCCACAAGTGACCCCATTTTGGAAACTACACCCCTAAAGGATTTTCTCTATTAAAATAGTAGGTTGATACAAAATAGTAGGTTGATACAAAATAGTAGGTTGATACAGGGATTTATTCTGACTGCTGGTTTCAGAGTCGGGAGGGAATTTTTCCTCAGGTGAAGATTGGCTAAGTTATTTGGGGTTTTTGCCCTCCTCTGGATCAACTTTAGCAATTACAGAACTAACAGGTCGAACTTGATGGACGCAAGTCTTTATTCGGCTTTACTAACTATGTAACTATGTAACTATAGTGAACATTTTGAACCCAGAGGTACGACACAGAATTTGATGACATTAGGTCATCATATTGAATAAGTTGTCATTAGTCTTGAGCGCAAGTGCTCGCTACTTGAGTTTGCATCGGGTACTCAGGTATGCACCATGTATCACGGGTGCTCAAGTGAAATGCTCGAGTCCCCGCCCGCATGTTTCACGGTTATTAGACACCCGCAAAAAAACATGCGGAGATCGCTCGTGCATGGCAGGCAATCCTCGCAAGGTTTTTTTGGCCGCGAAGCATATGGAGCGGAGACTCAAGCACCCGCGATACTCAGTGCATTCCCGAGCACCCGATGCAAACTCAAGTAGCGAGCACTTGCGTTCAACACTAGTTGCCATATCGTCATCTTTTTTTTTTTTTACTTTTGAAAAAAAAAACAACCCTAACCTCAACCCTAACATTAGCACAACCCTAACCCCAACCCCAGCCCTAGCGTTTATTTTTTATGGTATAGTGCGGTATAAGTGATTAGACGACCTTATTCTTCGGGTCGGTGCGACTACAGAGATACCAGAATCATATCGGGTTTTTATGATTGACAGCTGTCACACACTGAAAGACACATATTTTGTAAAATCTAGTTTTTGCATCGCCATATTTTGAGAGCTATAATTTTTCCATATTTTGGCCTACAGAGTCATGTGATGGCTTGTTTTTTGTGGGACAAGTTGACATTTTTATTGGTGCCATTTTCAGGCATGTGACATTTTTTGATTGCTTTCTATTCCAGCTTTTTGGAGGCAGAATAAACAAAAATCAACAATTCAGGAATTGTTTTTTTTTTTTAATTTTCTTATTCTACTCTGTGTGTGGTAAAATTGATAAGGTAGCTTTATTCTATGGGTCAGTACGTTTACAGCGGTACCACATTTATATTGTTTTTCTATGTTTTGGCGCTTTTACACAGTAAAAGCTATTTTATTGAAAAAATAATTTTTTTGCATCGCTTTATTCTGAGAGCTATAACTTTTTGATTTTTCGGATGATGGAGCTGTATGGTGGCTTGTTTCTTGCGGGACAAGATGACGTTTTCAGCGGTACCATTTTTATTTATATTCGTTTGTTTGATCGCGTGTTATTCCATTTTTCGTTTGACGGTATGATGATAAAGCATTGTTTTTTGCTTTGTTTTTTTTTTACCTGAAGGGGTTAACTAGTGGGACAGTTTTATAGGTCAGGACGCGGCGATACCAAATATGTGTACTTTTATTGTTTGGTTTTTTTTTCATAATAATATTTATTGATGGGTACATTATATTTTTATTTTTAGTGGATTATTTTTTTTATTTTATTTTTAATATTTTTACAAATTTTTTTTATTTTTATTTTTTCACTTTCTGAGAGTTTTTTGTACTTGTTTACTTTGTCCCACTATGGGACTTTCACTTTTTTATTCTGATCGCCTGCATAGCATAGTGATGAAGCAGTCAGCGCTGCACAGTGAGAAGATTGTTTAGTCATGCACTGCGCATAACCAAAAAATCTTCCTGCTGTCTGGTGACCCGGATGTTGTCATGACGACATCAGGTCGTCATAGCAACACCTGGGAAGCCGCGGCAGACAGCGCTGGAGGCGGAAGAGGAGGTGAGTATACTGATCACCTCCCCTTAGCCACCGCAATGCTGCGATCGACTTTGATTGCAGCATTGCGGGGGTTAATGTGCCGGGAGCGGTGCGGGACATAGTACCGGGTGTCAGCTGTGACAATCAGCTGACACCCGGCGGCGATCGCGCCCGCACAGCCTGTGTGCGCGCTATCGTGATGACGTACTAATACGGGTCAGGCTCTTAAGTCCCAGGGCACAGACACGTATTAGTACTTCATGGGCTTTAAAGGGGTTAAAAACCCTGCACTAAGGATTAGTGTTGTTCTATGTTGGAACCTGCTAGGAGCATAGCAGGAAAGCTCAGCAGGATTGAATGTGGCTGAACCCATTCCTGGGAAGCCTCTGCACCTGTCAGGCTCTGAGCGGCCCGGCGCGGCACTGTTGTTTAACGACTCATGTTAACCCGGCTGCGAGCCAGAGGACTTTTCTGTTTACCCGTGAGTATCTGAATAAAGCTGTTTATGTTGGACTTGCTTGGGTCACTGCCTCAGTTACTGCACGGTGTGAACACCGCCGCCTTACACTATATACCACTATTTTACCTGCATAAATACTATGTGTCTAATTCACCACCACTTTATTTATTATAGAGTTGAATACTGATCATTAAATTATACCCATATGTGATATGCTTTCCATAAAATTTCTATTGTGTGACGCTCTCCATGTATTTTAACGGAATTTTGTTTAATTCTCAATATTAATACTTTAATAAAATTTAATTTGTAGTTATCTTTTGAGTGGTGGCCATTTATTCTTTATAGTTTTAAATAGCTTAATGGGAACCTGTGACATAAAAAAACGGTATTAACCTGCAGATCTGGGGTTAATCTGCAAGTTAATAGCGTTCTGAACCTGCCCGGCGCCGGCACTTAGAACCCTGCTGCCAGGAGGAAATTAACTTTATTCCTTCCAGTTGTGTTTGGGTTTTAGTCACAGGGGTGAAAACTGATCCTAATGCAGAGCCTGCTGTCAGTCAGTGCCGGGGGTGTGATTACAGTCGCTGGTCTCTATACACAGAACTGTGGCTGAACCTGCACCAGCGCCACCTCCGTGACTGAAACCCAAATGGTAGCGGGAGGAATAAAGCAGGGTTATAAGTAGAGATGAGCGGTGTTCGACTAGAACTGTTCGCCAATCTCAAATTCGAGCTGTTTTGGGCGGTGTTCGAGTTGTTCGACGAACCCGAACGATTTGCAAAAAATTCGGCTGTTCGAGGTTATGTTCGATAACTGTTCGTGCACCAAAAGCGTGTCCTGCATGTCTGGCGCTATTTAGAGCACCAATCATGCAGGGATTGTCTGCCACTCACTGTAATGCCACAGCCATGGTGGTTGTGGCATTACAGTGATTGCCCAAATCGATGGGAACAGTGCTCACAGTGAAACATGAAAAGCCGGCAATTCAGCAGCGGCATACACCGGTACCCGACAATTTAGAACAGAAAGAATAGAGAATCACACATAGATTAGATAGATAGAAACATGTCAGTCACACATATAAGAAGCACAGTGACAGTGTTGCTTACTGTACTTGTCATTTAGTGTAAAGGATTTATTAAAAAAAATAATAGTGTTTTCATGCACCGTCTCTTTAAAAAAGCCGGCCGGCAATTCAGCATCTGTACCCGACAATTTATAACAGACAGAATTGAGCTTCACACATAGATTAGATAGATAGAAACATGTCAGTCACATATATAATAAGTACAGTGACAGTGTTGGTTACTGTACTTGTCATTTAGTATTAAAATAAAGGATTTATTATTAAAAAAAATTGGCGTGGGGTTCCCCGTAATTTTAGTCTCTAGCGGAGGTTAAGCAGACAGCTGGGGCAGATGTTTGAAGCCTGGGAAGGGGGTAATACCCACGGAGCTTCCCAGGCTACTAATATCAGCCCCCAGCTGAATACCTAGCCTTTACTAGCTATTAAAATGGAGGACCTCCCCAAAAAAATGACGTGGGGTCCCCCCTAATTTAATAGCTAGCAAAGGCTAGGCAGACAGCTGGGGGCTGATATTAATAGCCCAGGAAGGGAACCATGAATATTGGCCCCCTCCCAGGCTAGAAACACCAGCCGTCAGCCGCCCCAGAAATGGCGCATCCATAGGATGCGCCAATTCTGGCACTTAGCCTCGCTCTTCCACGCTGCCCTGGTGCGGTGGCAGGGGGTAATAGGGTTGGGGTTGATGTCAGCTTATAATGCCAGCTGACATCAAGCCCAGGTTAGTAATGGAGAGGCGTCTATAAGACACCCCCATTACTAACCCCATAGTCAAAGTTTAAAGAAAACACAAACACCCAGAATAAAGTCCTTTAATTGAAATAAAGACACATTCCTTTATTGTTCTAAATTAAACCATACTTACCGTCACGCCCATTCCAGCTGAAGCCAACGATCTCCTGCAATAAAAGAAAAATAATAAAGCAACCTCATCCTTACCTTTCCATGGTTCCCACGACAGCTTCAGCTCTGCTACATCGAGATAACAGGCTGGACCGCAGCAGAACGCTGCCATCCAGCCTGTCATCCCGCAGACACTGAGAAGCGCAGGCATGCTTGCGCTCTGCAGTGTCTGGCTGTGACGGCATAAAGATGAGACGAGTTCATGTCCAATGAACTCGGCGCAACTCATGCACGTCACTGACAGCGTGGGAGAATTCTCCTGCACTCAGCACTTCAGCGTGAGAATTCTCCCACGCTGTCAGTGACGTGCATGAGGTCAGCTGAGTTCATTGGACATGAATGAGCTCACCTCATGCACGTCACTGACAGCGTGGGAGAATTCTCACGCTGTAGCGCTGAGTGCAGGAGAATTTTCCCACGCTGTCAGTGACGTGCATGAGGTGAGCTGAGATCATTGGACATGAATGAGCTCACCTCATGCACGTCACTGACAGCGTGGGAAAATTCTCCTGCACTCAGCGCTTCAGCGTGAGAATTTTCCCACGCTGTCAGTGACATGCATGAGGTGAGCTCATTCATGTCCAATGAACTCAGCTGACCTCATGTACGTCACTGACAGCGTGGGAGAATTTTCACGCTGAAGCGCTGAGTGCAGGAGAATTTTCCCACGCTGTCAGTGACGTGCATGAGGTGCGCCGAGTTCATTGGACATGAGCTTGTCTCATCTTTATGCCGTCACAGCGAGACACTGAGGAGCGCAAGCATGCCTGCGCTTCTGAGTGTCCGCGGGATGACAGGCTGGATGGCAGCGTTCTGCTGCGGTCCAGCCTGTCATCTCGATGTAGCAGAGCTGAAGCTGTCGTGGGAACCATGGAAAGGTAAGGATGAGGTTGCTTTATTATTTTACTTTTATTGCAGAAGACATTGGCTTCAGCTGGAATGGGCGTGACGGTAAGTATGGTTTAATTTAGAACAATAAAGAATTGTGTGTTTATTTCAATTAAAGGACTTTATTCTGGGTGTTGTGTTTTTTTAAATACTTTACTAGAAATTCATGGTGGTCATGTCTAATATTGGCGTGACCCCATGAATTTCGGGCTTAGGGCCAGCTGATAATGCCAAGCTGGCCTTAACCCCTTTATTACCCAGTGAGCCACCGCACCAGGGCCCTGGATGAGTTGGGTACAGCGCCAGAAGATGGCGCTTCTATGAACGCGCCATTTTCTGGGGCGGCTGCGGACTGCAATATGCAGCGGGTGGGGTCCAGAAAGCTTGGGCCTCCCTGCGCTGCAGATTCCAGCCCCCAGCTGCCTAGTTGTACCTGGCTGGGCACAAAAATAGGGCGAAGCCCCACGCATTTTTTTTTTAAATTATTTCATGAAATTCATGGAATAATTAAGAAAAAAAGGGCTTCCCTATATTGTTGTGTCCAACCAGGTACAAATAGGCAGCTGGTAGTTGGGGGCAGCCCGTCCCTGCCTGATGTACCTGGCTGGACACAAATATAGTGCGAAGCCCCACGTCAATTTTTTTTTAATTATTTCATGAAATAATTTTTTTAAAAAAGAGCTTCCCTATATTGTTGTGTCCGGCTAGGTACAAATAGGCAGCTGGTGGTTGGGGGCAGCCCGTTCCTGCCTGCTGTACCTGACTGGACACAAATATAGGGCGAAGCCCCACGTCAATTTTTTTTTAATTATTTCAGGAAATTCATGAAATAATGAAAAAAAAATTGATGTGGGGCTTCGCCCTATATTTGTGTCCAGTCAGGTACAGCAGGCAGGAACGGGCTGCCCCCAACCACCAGCTGCCTATTTGTACCTAGCCGGACACAACAATATAGGGAAGCCCTTTTTTTCTTAATTATTCCATGAATTTCATGAATTTAAAAAAAAAATACGTGGAGCTTCGCCCTATTTTTGTGTCCAGCCAGGTACAACTAGGCAGCTGGGGGCTGGAATCTGCAGCGCAGGGAGGCCCAAGCTTTCTGGGCCCCACCCGCTGCAAATTGCAGTCCGCAGCCGCCCCGGAAAATGGCGCGTTCATAGAAGCGCCATCTTCTGGCGCTGTACCCAACTCATCCAGGGCCCTGGTGCGGTGGCTCACTGGGTAATAAAGGGGTTAAGGCCAGCTTGGCATTATCAGCTGGCCCTAAGCCCGAAATTCATGGGGTCACGCCAATATTAGACATGACCACCATGAATTTCTAGTAAAGTATTTAAAAAAAACACAACACCCAGAATAAAGTCCTTTAATTGAAATAAACACACAATTCTTTATTGTTCTAAATTAAACCATACTTACCGTCTCGCCCATTCCAGCTGAAGCCAACGATCTCCTGCAATAAAAGTAAAATAATAAAGCAACATCATCCTTACCTTTCCATGGCTCCCACGACAGCTTCAGCTCTGCTACATCGAGATGACAGGCTGGACCGCAGCAGAACGCTGCCATCCAGCCTGTCATCCCGCAGACACTGAGAAGCGCAGGCTTGCTTGCGCTACTCAGTGTCTGGCTGTGACGGCATCCAGATGAGCCGAGGTCATGTCCAATGAACTCGGCTCACCTCATGCACGTCACTGACAGCGTGGGAAAATTCTCACGCTGAAGCGCTGAGTGCAGGAGAATTTTCCCACGTTGTCAGAGACGTACATGAGGTGAGCCGAGTTCATTGTCGGCTCATCTGGATGCCGTCACAGTCAGACACTGAGGAGCGCAAACATGCCTGCGCTTCTCAGTGTGTGCGGCATGGCAAGCTGGATGGCAGCGTTCTGCTGCGGTCCAGCCTGTCATCTCGATGTAGCAGAGCTGAAGCTGTCGTGGGAGCCATGGAAAGGTAAGGATGAGGTTGCTTTATTATTTTTCTTTTATTGCAGGAGATCGTTGGCTTCAGCTGGAGTGGGCGTGATGGTAAGTATGGTTTAATTTAGAACAATAAAGAATTGTGTCTTTATTTCAATTAAAGGACTTTATTCTGGGTGTTTGTGTTTTTTTTTTAACTTTGACTATGGGGTTAGTAATGGGGGTGTCTTATAGACGCCTCTCCATTACTAACCTGGGCTTGATGTCAGCTGGCATTATAAGCTGACATCAACCCCAACCCTATTACCCCCTGCCACCGCACCAGGGCAGCGTGGAAGAGCGAGGCTAAGTGCCAGAATTGGCGCATCCTATGGATGCGCCATTTCTGGGGCGGCTGAGGGCTGGTGTTTCTAGCCTGGGAGGGGGCCAATATTCATGGCACCCTTCCTGGGCTATTAATATCAGCCCCCAGCTGTCTGCCTAGCCTTTGCTAGCTATTAAATTAGGGGGGACCCCACGTCATTTTTTTGGGGGGGTCCTCCATTTTAATAGCTAGTAAAGGCTAGGTATTCAGCTGGGGGCTGATATTAGTAGCCTGGGAAGCTCCGTGGGTATTACCCCCTTCCCAGGCTTCAAACATCTGCCCCAGCTGTCTGCTTAACCTCCGCTAGAGACTAAAATTACGGGGAACCCCACGCCAATTTTTTTTAATAATAAATCCTTTATTTTAATACTAAATGACAAGTACAGTAACCAACACTGTCACTGTACTTATTATATATGTGACTGACATGTTTCTATCTATCTAATCTATGTGTGAAGCTCAATTCTGTCTGTTATAAATTGTCGGGTACAGATGCTGAATTGCCGGCCGGCTTTTTTAAAGAGACGGTGCATGAAAACACTATTATTTTTTTTAATAAATCCTTTGCAGTAAATGACAAGTACAGTAAGCAACACTGTCACAGTACTTCATATATATGTGACTGACATGTTTCTATCTATCTAATCTATGTGTGAAGCTCTATTCTGTCTGTTATAAATTGTCGGGTACCGCTGCTGAATTGCCGGCGGCTTTTTTAAAGAGACGGTGCACGAAAACACTATTATATTTTTTAATAAATCCTTTACACTAAATGACAAGTACAGTAAGCAACACTGTCACTGTACTTCGTATATATGTGGCTGACATGTTTCTATCTATCTAATCTATGTGTGATTCTCTATTCCTTCTATTCTAAATTGTCGGGTACAGATGCTGAATTGCCGGCCGGCTTTTTTAAAGAGACGGTGCATGAAAACACTATTATTTTTTTTAATAAATTCTTTGCAGTAAATGACAAGTACAGTAAGCAACACTGTCACAGTACTTCATATATATGTGACTGACATGTTTCTATCTATCTAATCTATGTGTGAAGCTCTATTCTGTCTGTTATAAATTGTTGGGTACCGCTGCTGAATTGCCGGCCGGCTTTTTTAAAGAGACGGTGCACGAAAACACTATTATATTTTTTAATAAATCCTTTACACTAAATGACAAGTACAGTAAGCAACACTGTCACTGTACTTCATATATATGTGACTGACATGTTTCTATCTATCTAGTCTATGTGTGATGCTCTATTCCTTCTTGTCTAAATTGTCGGGTACCGGTGTATGCCGCTGCTGAATTGCCGGCCGGCTTTTTTAAAGAAAGCGTCTTCTGAGCAGTTTGTCAGCTTTTGGACACCTTTGAAGGTGTTTTCTATGTGTTCCTATGTGTTTTTGTTTGCCTGCCATTGGTTTTAACGGTGTTCGACGGTGTTCTAAGGTGTTCGACGAACAGTTCGACGAACAGTTCCTCGAACATCCCGGTGTTCGACGAACCGAACCGAACCCGAACACTAGGGGGGTGGCTCAACACTAGTTATAAGTGCCGGTGTTGGGCATGTTAAAAATGCTATTAACCTGCAGATTAACCCCAGGTTAGTAGTGTTTTTTCATGCGACAGATTCCCTTTAAAGGGAATCGGTTAGTAGGATCCACCCTCCTAAGCCACCTATATGGGCATGCAGGTTTAAGGAAGCTGAATAAAATAATACCTTGACATCTGCGATCTGATGTCTTATTCCAGAGAAATGCACATTTTTCTGACCTTTTCCAGGCTATAGGGAGGATGTTGCCGGGAAGATAACTCGGCCTCAAGAGCTTATTTTAAATAAAAGGGGGAGTTACCAGTGTGAGACAAGTACCTGACACAGAACAGGAGAAATTAACTTTGTCTTCTTACAAACACATTTTTTGCAGCTCTCTGAGCTCTGCTGTATTGCAACAACATTGCAAGAGAGGAACCTGCAGATGTGTGAGGTATAATTGTGGTGCCCCTGAGGGTTCAGTCGCCACAGGGGTACTGCACCTCAGAACGAGGTGTGGTATCTCCTCTCCCAGGTAAGGATGGAGCACTACACAGGACCCCAACCACACACTCAACACTAAACCACTCAAGTTCTGAAGGGGGCCTAAAGCACCATAGTGCTGCCCCGGGCCTGAATGGAGGAGTTGGGGGGAACCAAAGTAAGGGGGAACCACATAGTGAGCGAGGGTGGAGGAAGCATTTACCTAAGCACTTTATTAGAATTCTATATAACTGGAGGCCATTTTAATAACAAGGTCTTTGGTCGTGGTTCTTTGGGACGGCAAGTCAGCACAAGGCTGCAGTCGGCTGAGGGTCCACGGTCCCCGGTCTCAGGCCTCGAGACGGGGGGTCGGGGCAGAGTTATAACCGACACTGTCCCTGGTCAGGGTCCAAGCAAGAAAGCCCAGGAGGGGAGCAGAGGAGATAGGCTCCACAGGCGAAAGGATCTCAGGGGGTGTGGACGGAGCGGAGTCGCCACCTGCATACCTTATTCTGGCTCAGCCAGAGAGACCCTGCTGCAAGAGAGGGTACCGGTCCCGATTATCTGACTTTGCACTTCACGTTTCTGTCGGAAAAGTCCGGAGGCTTATATGGATCCCAGGGGGATACAGACAGAGCGGAGTCGCCACCTGTATGCCCTAATCTGAGATTATCCAGAGGGACCCGGCCTTACGCCACGTTCTCACCACAAGTCACCAAAAAGGGCACCCAGTCGGTCTGGGGACTACACGTTACCCACAAGGGACATCGCAGTACCTGTACGGGACTCAGTGGGGGACACAAGGCGGGAGAAGTTGAACAAGAGGGGAACACACTAGAGCGGGGGTCCTGTCAAGTGCTCCTGAACTATCTGGGGAGTGCTGAACCCCACCCTGGCGGCCGCAGCTCATCGTGTGACAGCATAGAGAAGATCTGAGCTGAGTAAACACCAAAGTGAGTAAAGACTTGGATGACTTCAACTACCGCCTCTGTCTGGTCATTCCTCCGCGGCTCTGCACCCGCCAACGCTCTACTCTACACCCTCTCTACACTGCCCTGAGGCCCCGCTCCACCTGTGGTGAGTCGTACCAACTAAACTGCCTAAACACCGGCCTCAGAGGACTGCTGCATCGCTCGTGATCCTCACCAGACACCACAGGTGGCGTCACGAACATTCCCTATCCCATATAACTTCCCCCCTTTCTTTTAAGAGTGACCCCAGGGTACAGGCCCGGGAGCCGGCCACCGCGACATCCCCCAAGATCAGGCAACAACTAGGCCCGGGCGCTGAGTCGTCCCCATCCCCCTGGGCGCGTCATAATCACACACAGTTCTGCAGTGAGATCAGAGAGCGGCCTTTACACATCACACTGGTAACTCTCCCTTCATGGGAAATAAGCTCTGGAGGCAGATTCTCATGCAGATCAGTGTCCACCCCATAACCTGGAAAGCTCACTTACATAAAAAAACATAGATTTCTCTGGAAGAAGACATTGGATCCCAGATATCAACGTATCATTTTATTCAGCTTCCTATGACCTACATGCACATATAGATGGCTTAGGGGGGATGATCCTACTGACAGATTCCCTTTAATACCCACTTAATTTTTGTATTTAGGATTTAACTCTTTTGTAGGTGTTTATAACTTTTTTTCCTATCAGCACAGTGTAAACAGTATAGTATAGTAAATGTAAATGTCTTCTCATGCTCTCTTATTTTTCATTCTAATAGAGGACAGCAGTGTCCGGCCAACCTGCTCTAGAAGTGCAATCTCACATAACATCAGAAAGAGATTATTATTCCATCATGTGCTCGGGCAGGGGAGCTTTGGAAAAGTTGTGCTGGCGGAGGACACTTCTAACCATCAGAAGTATGCTGTTAAGATCATCAGCAAGAGATCCCTGCTCGCTTCTGGCAATGAGGAATATGTGATGGTGGAGCGCCGAGTTTTACAGCTGGCATCTGGGAGCCCCTTCCTTGTCCGCGCAGACTTTGCATTCCAGACCAAGGTACAGTAGTGACTTATTGCTCCTTATTAAATGTCCCCCTATGTAACACAAACTTTCCCATTGTATATAAAATAATCACAAATGTATTTTATATAACAAAGTGTTCTTTAAGGTTACCATCAATAAAAAAAAAGCTTAATATTTGGGGAATTACAACCCATACTTGCGAGGATCATGAGAAAATTTCTAAAGATGTAGAGAAGCCACTGATCTCTTCTTTGTAGTAACTGTGTACATGTCACAATGGTTTGGCAACTATGACTTTTTGATTCATCAAAGCTATAATGTCAAAATGATGGCATAAAAAGCTTTGAAAAGTCTCAAAATCTTTGTGCAACGCAAGGCTGCGCAAAAATGTTGCATCTTTTGGCATTTTCAAGCCATTTTCGCCAAAATCCAACAAGGTTGGTGGAGCTGGTGCATGATAGGATGTGGTGACGTCAAATTCTTGAAGCGCAGCTGCGACCTTTACGCCACAAATTTTACTCCAGTTACCTACAGGTGTAGCATTTGTGGCTAGGTGCGCACGAAGACAGACGCCACTAGGCGCCTGGCCTAATTCTTTAAGAGACGTGTCTCTTAACAAATCAGCACTCCATTCCACCTGCTCATCAAGAACGGTGTGAAAAATGCCAGTCCTGATGAATCAACGCAAAAGTCTTCTCTCTCTTTTATTTCTTCTATAGATGCTTGCGCTACTTGGGCTGGAATACATGAGCTGCGGGGACTTCTTCGACTTTCTAGAGATGAAGGGGCGGCTTGACATCCCCAGCGCAAGGTATAGTTTTAAGTTTTATCTTAGGTAAAGTAAATTGCAAATAATAGCCTACATTTCTCAAAGCTCCATCATGAGGATACAATACTTCTAATGTTTTCCTATAATACTAATGCCTATTTTTTTCCATAACGATACAACACATTCTTATTTTTAATCCTTTCCTAACCACCCACTGTCTTTTCATGGTTGGTCGTGCAGGTCCTAAGTCAGCAGTGACCTTCTCTGCAGTTGTTGCTTTAGCGCCCATGTTTCTGAAAGCCAGGAGGTACCGGTCAAGTCTCTGGCTGTTCACATCAAGCAGGGACCTTAAAGAGATAACAGTCTACTGACTCATGGGAATTTCTAAAAATTCCCTGTCATATTCTGACATTCTTTCATCTTCTTTTCCGATAGATTCTATGCCGCTGAGCTCGTGTGTGGCATCCAGTTTCTCCATTCGAAGGGCATTATCCACAGAGATCTCAAGCCCGAGAACATCCTGGTGGCTGACACGGGGCATATTAAAATCACGGATTTCGGTCTCGCACTTGAGAACATGCTTGGAGACCGCACAGCCACCAAATATGTTGGAACTAGGGAATTTATGGCTCCTGAGGTGAGAAGAAGAGAACTCTCTTGCTGACTGATGTATTAATGATTTAATTTGTATCTGTATTGCTATTAATGGAGTCATCCAACTTGTAGAAAAATTATAGAAATGGCTGCCGAAATTGTAAAATAGCAAAATCATCACACACCCTCTTCCCAATCGATCCAACGGTAACATTATTGCAGCGCTCCCAGACTTTGCGGCATGTGACCACTCCAGTCAGTCTGTTGTCCTGGCGGTTATACGCCAAATTACTGGTATCATGGCGTACATCACAGATCAGTGATGCTTTTTATATGGCACATGACCACTGTACCCACTGACTGGCTGCAGTGGTCAAATGCCACCTCCATTTAAATGAAGACTGGGAGCACTGCAGTGGGAGAAGTGAGTAGTGATGATTTTGTTATTTTACAGTGTTGCTAGTTAATTTTACTAAATTTCTACAAGTTGGAAAACCCCTTTAAATATTCTCATGGAAAACCTAAGGGCTGGTTCAAAATATTTTGTTTGACTCTTTTTAATGTATGGGCCAGTAAAACCTATCAATTACGTTAAATGGAAGCTTTGATGGATACCTGACAGTGGCATCCATCACCCATGGACCATAAAGGTATTCGCTTAACAGATACAAGTGCTTCTCACTAAATTAGAATATCATCAAAAAGTTAATTTATTTCAGTTCTTCAATACAAAAAGTGAAACTCATATATTATAGCGGGGCTCCTTTTGCATCAATTACTGCATCAATGCGGCATGGCATGGAGGCGGTCAGCCTGTGGCACTGCTGAAGTGTTATGGAAGCCCAGGTGGTTTTGATAGCAGCCTTCAGCTCGTCTACATTGTTGGGTCTGGTGTCTCTCATCTTCCTCTTGACAATACCCCATAGATTCTCTTAAGGTCAGGCGAGTTTGCCGGCCAATCAAGCACAGTGATACTGTTGTTTTTAAACCAGGTATTGGTACTTTTGGCCGTGTGGACAGGTGCCAAGTCCTGCTGGAGAATGAAATTTCCATCTCCAAAAAGCTTGTTGGCAGAGGGAAGCATGAAGTGCTCTAAAATTTCCTGTTAAACGGCTGCGCTGACTTTGGTCTTGATAAAACACAGTGGACCTACACCAGCAGATGACATGGCTCCCCAAACCATCACTGATTGTGGAAACTTCACACTAGACCTCCAGCAGCTTGGATTGTGGCCTCTCCACTCTTCCTCCAGACTCTGGGTCCTTGATTTCCAAATGAAATGCAAAATTTACTTTCATCTGAAAACAACACATTGGACCACTGAGCAACAGTCCAGGTCTTTTTCTCCTTGGCCCAGGTAAGACGCTTCTGGCATTGTTTATTGGTCATGAGCGGCTTGACACAAGGAATGCGACACTTGTAGCCCATGTCCTTGATACGTCTGTGTGTGGTGGCTCTTGTAACAATGACACCAGCAGCAGTCCACTCCTTGTGAATCTCCCCCAAATTTTCTAATGGCCTTTTCTTAACAATCCTTTCAAAGCTGCGGTTATCCTGGTTGCTTGTGCACCTTTTTCTACCACATTTTTTCCTTCTACTCAACTTTCCATTAATAGACACAGCACCCTGTGAACAACCAGCTTCGTTAGCAATGACCTTTTGTGGCTTACCCTCATTATGGAGTGTGTCAATGACTGCCTTCTGGACATCTGTCAAGTCAGCAGTCTTCCCCATGATTGTGGAGCCTACTGAAACAGACTAAGGGACCTTTTTAAATGCTTAGGAAGCCTTTGCAGGTGTTTTTTGTTAAGTATTCTTTACTGAGATAATGACTTTTGTGTTTTCATTGGCTGTAAGCCATAATCATCAACATTAACAGAAATAAACACTTGAAATAGATCACTCTGTCTGTAATGACTCTATATAATATATGAGTTTCACCTTTTGTATTGAAGAACTGAAATAAATAAACTTTTTGATGATATTCGAATTTAGCGCGAATCACTTGTATATCAGTATAACCTATTGAAAAGTTCAGGATGTATCCGTGTAACAAATGCGTGTGATGGATGGCAAACAGTGGTATCCATAACTCACAGACCTACATGTTAAAAAAGTGTAAATTTAAAATATATGTTTATACTGTATTAAATGATGGAATAGTGTGTTCTACTAGCTATCCCATACTTTTTTTTCAGAATAGTAACATACACTGGACAAATAGACGGCAAAAAGACGTATTTAGAGAGGTTTGAAAAATTGGCTGAAAAAGCACTCATGAAAATATTATTATTATTTATTTATAGCGCCATTGATACTGTACATAAGGATGTACATGGTGCTGTACATAAGGAGGGGTTACATACCAAATACAGATATCACTTACAGTAAACAAACTAACAATGATAGACTGGTACAGAGGGAAGAGGAATGGGGAAGAGGACAGTAGGTTGGGTTGTTGCGGTGGCTCCAGTGTTGTTGAGGCGGCAGCAGGCAAGGTCATGGCAGGCTGTAAGCTTGTTTGAAGAGATGGGTTTTCAGGTTCCGTCTGAAGGATCCAAGTGTGGAGGATAATCAGATGTGTTGAAGCACAGAATTCCATAGGATGGGGGATATTCGGGAGAAATCTTGGAGGCCATTGGGCGAGGAGCGAATAAGTGTGGAGGAGAGAAGGAGTTCTTGGGAGGACCGGAGATTACCGGGGTGAGGAAGTAGTGTGGGAGTGGGAGACGCTAAATGTGCGGTTAGAAAGGTATGAGGACATCCAGGATGGGGCAAGATTTTTGACGCCAAAGCAAGAGAGGATCTGTAGTAGGAGTCAGTGGTCAACTGTGTCGAAAGCAGAGGACAGGTCAAGAAGAAGGAGTACAGAGAATTGTCTGTTAGCTTTGGCTGTAAGTAAGTCATTGGTGATTTTGGTAAGGGCAGTTTCAGTGGAATGATGGGGGCGGAAGCCGGATTGTCGGTTGTCGAAGAGAGAGTTAGATGAGAAGAGGAAAGTTCAGTGTGAACATGTTGCTCAAGGAGTTTGGAGGCAAATGGGAGCAGCGATATGGGGCGGTAGCTGGACAAGGCGGTTGGCTCGAGGGATGGCTTTTTGAGGATGGGCGTGATTGTGGCATGTTTGAAGGCAGCAGGGAAGGTGCCAGAAGTTAGTGATAGGTTGAAGAGATGAGTAAGGGATGGGATGAATGGTGGGGTGAGGTTGGGGAGGAGGTGGGATGGGATGGGGTCGAGTGCACAAGTGGTGAGGTGTGATTTGGAGAGGAGACGAGTAAGGTCTCCTTCCGTGATGTTGTGAAGGTAGGTTATGGGGGAAGGGCAATGGTCTGGAAAATAAAGGGGTTGTGGTGGTTGGGCAGTATAGACTTGCCTTGTTTGGTCAATCTTGTTTTTGAAGTGTGTGGCAAACTCCTCAACAGAGATGACGGCGGTCGGAGGGGGCAGTGGGGGGTGGAGGAGAGATTTAAAAGTGTTGAATAGCTGTTTGGGGTTGTAGGATAAGCAAGATATGAGGGTTGTGAAGTAGGCATGTTTAGCAGAGGTGAGGGCTGATTTGAATGCAAGTGTTGCTTGTTTGAATGTAGTCATCTTGAGAATGTGTTTTCTGCAACCCTGGATGCTTGTCGAAGCTGTTTAGTGAGGTTGTTGTGCCAGGGTTGCCTATTGACTCGTCGTGCTCTGCCATGCATAAGAGGGGCGACCGAGTCAATAGCTGATGCAAGAGTGGCATTGTAGAAAGCAGTGGCGCTGTCTGTGTCGTGGAGTGAAGATATGGATGTCAGTGGTAGAATAGAGTCAGAGAGTGTGTGAGTGTCTAGATGTGCAAGGTCTCTGCGGGGGTGTGCTAGTTGCTGGACATGGGTGACAGGTGAGGAGGACAGGGATGACAACATGAGTAGATGGTGGTCAGATAGGGGTAGTGGGGAGGTTGTAAGGATATATAGGGAGCAGAGTCGGGTGAAGATGAGGTCTAGTGTGTGTCCGTCTGTGTGGGTGGCTGAGGAGGACCACTGAGTAATTCCAAAGGATGAAGTAAGCCACAGGAGTTTGGATGCTGCTGGCTGGTGAGTGTCAGTGGGGATGTTGAAATCGTCCATGATGATTGTGGGAATGTCAGCAGAGATAAAGTAAAGAAGTTAGGTGGAGAATTGGTCAATAAAGGCAGTGACCGGGCCTGGAGGTCGGTATATGACAGCCACTTGGAGGTTGGAGGGAGAGTAAATGCGGACAGAGTGGACTTCAAAAGAAGGTAGAATAAGAGAGGGTAGAGGTGGGATAGGGCTAAAGGTGCAGTTGGTAGAATGGAGTAGACCCACTCCTCCACCATGTCTGTTACCAGGGCGAAGAGTGTGGGTGAAGTGGAGGCCACCGTAACACAGCGCAGCAGGGGAGGCAGTGTCAGAGGGTGTCAACCATGTCTCTGTGATGCCCAGGAAGGAGAGATTGTGATAGGTAAAGAGGTCATGGACAAAATGGAGCTTGTTGCAGACAGAGCAGGCATTCCAGAGTGCTCCAGAGAGAGGGAGCAGGGGGATGGGCGTCAGGGGCATGGAAATGATGAAGAAGGGTAAAAAAAAAAGATGCTTCAGGATAAAAATAACTCAGACTTTTCCTGAAGCGTCTTCCTCTTGAAAAACTCGGTGGACTTGCCCCTCCTTCCCAAAAAATACATCATGTGCATTACCCTAGAGTACACTAAACTTTGGCCGACAGCCTAAAATGCAAGGTTAAAAAATAATGCACTAAACTACAATGAAGTAGTCGGCAGTCGGCACATCTCTTCCAGGAAACTTAAAAGCCTCTTTTAGCAAACATCAATGACGCTTCTTACTTCAACTGACTCTGTGTCATTTTACCACAGAAGTACACAAACGTGATACAAATCCTGATACATTCATGTGCTGACATGTCACCTATGTAGTAACTGTTCTCTCCTCTGTGACAGATGCTGGCTAGGGAGGAGTATGGCGCCGGAGTGGACTGGTACGCGCTTGGCCTCATCATAAATGAGATGGTTACCGGTGAGTGCACTTACCATCCTGCACTATTTGATACATCTTCCTCCGGCGCTGAAGACATCATTAGAGAGGTGAGAACGATACGGATATTGGATTTACTACTTAGTAATGTACTGCCATGGTAAATGTACTGAAGCCGCACAGAATAGGCCAATGTACTCTTAATTTTTCCCTTTCTAACCAGCAATGAATCCATTTGAGGATCTACATGAGTACTTGTTTTGCTGGGTAGAAGTGTTTAGTCACTGAGCCTTGCTGTCATGGATCTACTGGCAGTCTACAGTCAGTTGGACCTAAGGGCTCTTTCACGCGTCCTGATATTTCTGGTCCCGGAGATATGCGTGTCCTTGTGCACCTGTGTAGCACACGTATGACGCTCATGTGCCACCCGTGTGGCGCATCAGTAGCACACGCACCGGAATTTGGGAATCAGCGGTACAGTTAGCACTGTTTCCAAGCACCGGGCGCTGAACACTGCCCTCATCATAGTCCCCTGCCGACGCTGCGATCGGCACCAGCAGGACATAATGATGAGAGTAGTAGCAGAGGAGCAGGGGAGAATGACTCCTGCAGCGAGCAGGCCCCAGAGCTGCGCTGAGCTCAGTGACTGACAGGACACCGCTCACTGAGCACAGCTCCTCTGCTGAGCGGTCGTGTGGATTACAGTGGGGGACACTTAGGACAGGTGAGTATAAGGATTTTTTAAATTTTATTCTTATTTTTACAGGTGGAGACACCGGGAGCAGAATTCTACTCTCATCACTATCCCCTGCTGGTGCTGATCGCTGCGCCGGCAGGGAACTATGATGAGGACAGCATTCAGCACCCGGCATTTGGGATTAGCTCTAACTGTACCGCTGATTCCCAAGCCCGGAACATATCACACGGATGGCATCTATGTGCGGTACATGTTTACACAGACCCATTGACTTGAATGGGTCCGTGTGATCCGTGCTGCCGGCTGGCAAAAACTGGCATGTCTGTGTGGATCACACAGACACACGGTCCGTGGAAACACACTGACATGTGCGCAGACCCATTCATTTGAATGGGTCTACGTGTGTCAGTGTCTCCGGTACGTGTGGAAACTGTCACCACACATACCGGACACACAGACGTGTGAAAGAGCCCTAGGGTCTAACGTTGCACTACAGAAGTCCTGTAGAATTGTTCTGTTATAAGATTTTTTACCTGCACTGATTGACTATTAAGCATATTTTTCATTTCCAGCTCCTCCAGAGAGATCCCGCCAAGCGCTTAGGAGTCCACAGAAACATCAGAGATCATCCCTTTTTCCAGCATATTGACTGGGTCTCTGTGGAAGCCCTTCAGATGCCCCCACCACACATCCCTGTAGTAAGTAAATGGACAGAAATTGTATCCAGGTCAGGGTGAACTTTTTACTATGTAATCTGTGGACAGCATGAGGAAGAGGTTAAATCACAGATTTCAATGATATGTCACCTGTAATGCTGTGTGCTGTTGTTTACTTACACTGAAAGTTTTATCACCTGGTGATTATCATTGCCAGGACTACACCAGCACATGCTTGCTAGTCCGACTCCGCCTCCTCCTGTGTTAAGCAGCTCAATGTCAATGGACTGTTTACATGCACAGCCTAGTGTGGGCGGGGTTAGCTTTCTCAACTCTGCTACATTGCTAAATCTAAGAACTCTGTATCAGAACCACTGCACAAAGTAAACTAAGTGATACATTGTTGGATTTAGGGTCTCTTTATCTACATCATGCTGCTCTCAGATAAGGTAGCAAAAACCTGGTGACATATTGCCTTTAATAGATCTACTGTTACATATTATAGAAAATGATACAAGGGTAGCATAGATGTATTTATCTCTGTAAAACTATTCAAGCACCAGATTTTTCTAAAGGCCATGCACCTTGTCATAAATTTGGTGCATTTTACTCCAATACACATTAAACTATTGTTGGCCAAACCCACCGATAACGATAGATTCTACCAACAGTCTAATCTGTATAGGAACCCCCGGACAATTGATTTTTGCGGGAGTTAAGTATCTGACATGTCCAATTCAGGGTTGCCAATCTTTTTGTTCTCATTGAGATAAACCACCTATAGGCATGTCTGGCAGCAGCTCTCACATAGGGAACACCGGAGAGCTCGGTTGAGCGAGGGCCGACATAGTAGCTGGCCAAATATCTGGTGGCAACTTATCTCAGTAAGAACAAAAGGATTGGCAGTCTGAAATTGTACAGCCATCTAATGTTTAAGAAGAGTAAGAGTAGTGAATGCAACGCCCAATATATTCTTCTTTAACCATTGTACATAAGAGAAAGTGCTCATGGATAAGGTCGAATTACCGCTCTAATTTGTACAAAACTGTAATAGGTCTCCCAGAAAAGTCTATATATGAGCATGAGCAGTCTTCTCAATCCTCATATACCTCTAGGAGGCATATAGAGGCTTCTGCTGTCCGAATTAGTAGGAATCTGAAAGAAAAAAAATGATGCCAAGTGCCATCGGATTGTGAATTTAATGCCCCTCCATAATTGATTGTGCACAGGGGCTGTACAGAGCACCCGGGTTTGATGTATCTAGCTTGAGCTCTTATGTTCATACACCAACAATCTTTAACGTCATCCTGCATACATTAATGTTTGGTAGCATGAGCTTTGTATGACGGCACACTGGATTAGTGGGTGAGCAGCCTAAAAGGCGGTAATTTGCCAGCCAACAAACGAACCTGGCATAAATGTTTCCCATGAAGATCACCAATCTCACATGACAGAAATATTACAGTATATTACCGATGGAACCTCCCATGATTAGGTAATAAACCAAATATAGTCAATTGCTGTATTGATTCTCATGCTAATTGCAGTACATTGACCAGAAAACCAATATGTAGGATTACTTGGGAATAAAATATACACAAATGAAGAGCAAAGATTGTGACTTTATTTAATGTGATAAGTCATCATCCTTAAATACTAATCTTCTGTTGTGTTTCATCCAGACATCTGAACCTCATCACCGCCGCAAAAGGTTCCATCTAGGCAAGTTGGAGGCAGCAGAGGCCACAATGTCATCGATCCCCCCAGACAAACAGGCTGCATTCAGAGGGTTTTCATTTGTCAGCTAGAAAACCCTTGAAGACTCACGTGTCATCAGAGATAGTGCCCTCTTGAGTCCCTGGAAGAAGAACAGAATGAAATGAAGATCATCAGAATATAGGAAGATTGAAGTATGGATCCCAGGATTGGCACTGGCTACAGGGCGACGTGGAGTAAGAAGATGTCTCCAATATCCATCAGGCACTTAACCTCGGGAGGAGCGAAGATGCAAACAGCAAGATGGAGGAGCCAAGAGATGCTTGGTAAGTAGAAGTGCAATAACACCTGCACTTCACCTCGGTCATAGGCATTTAGAACCGGTGACTGCATTTCCTCTCGCCCATCATAGCAGCAGATTATGGTGCTGTCCTGAGCTGAGAGGAAATAAAAGGTGCGAGACAGGCCGGCTATTAAGGGGTGGAAGGAGGCCGGACTTTTTTTTTTTTAATGCCTATGACAATTTTTAAATATACCGGTAATTTAAATTCCTCATATTCGTGACAGCAATGACACGGGCTGTGAGGAATAAGGTGTGAGATGGCCGGCTATTAAGGGGTGGAAGGAGGCCGGATTTTTTTTTTTTTTTTTTAAATCATAGCATTTAAAGCTATATTGCTTTGCTATGTAAAATAATTATATTTACCGGTGACTACTGATGACTATAGTTATACTTTTCCCCCTCCTCCATATCAACTCATTGAGCTGTTCTGGGTGACGGGGAAATAAGGTGTGAGATGGCCGGCTATTAAGGGGTGGAAGGAGGCCGGATTTTTTTTTTTTTTTAAATCATAGCATTTAAAGCTATATTGCTTTGCTATGTAAAATAATTATATTTACCGGTGACTACCGATGACTATAGTTATACTTTTCCCCCTCCTCCATAACAACTCATTGAGCTGTTCTGGGTGACGGGGAAATAAGGTGTGAGATGGCCGGCTATTAAGGGGTGGAAGGAGGCCGGATTTTTATTTTTTATTTTTAAATCATAGCATTTAAAGCTATATTGCTTTGCTATGTAAAATAATTATATTTACCGGTGACTACCGATGACTATAGTTATACTTTTCCCCCTCCTCCATAACAACTCATTGAGCTGTTCTGGGTGACGGGGAAATAAGGTGTGAGATGGCCGGCTATTAAGGGGTGGAAGGAGGCCGGATTTTTATTTTTTTTTTTTTAAATCATAGCATTTAAAGCAATATTGCTTTGCTATGTAAAATAATTATATTTACCGGTGACTACCAGTGACTATAATTACCCTTTTCCCCCTCCTCCATAACAACTCATTGAGCTGTTCTGGGTGACGGGGAAATAAGGTGTGAGATGGCCGGCTATTAAGGGGTGGAAGGAGGCCGGAGTTTTTATTTTTTTTTTTTCTATTGCTATTGCATGTCCATGTACATGTCTTTGGAATTCCTCATATTCAAGAAAGTAATGACATGAGCTATAAGGAATATAGTGTGAGGCAGACACCGCCCTAGGTCATAGGTGTATAATACCACCAATACCACCATACTGGATAACAACCCCCCCCACCCCGACTTTGGGAAGAATGAAGATGGATGCTGCAAGATGAAGGAGCCCGCAGATTAGTGATGGGTCGTTCACAAACGAACTGAAACAAACTGACGGCTTCCTGCTGTGAACGATGGGGGTCAGCCCCCCAGTGAGAGCCACTATATTCTCTGAATGGCTCTAACTGGGTGTTAAATTCCAGTGTTCAGGGGTCGTAACTCCCACCCAGACCAAATTCTGCCCACTCATCAATTTAATTGGTCAACTGCAAGTAGGCAGAGTTTCAGCCTCATTAACATCATCTTAAATATGTGTTCACCTATTGTAAACACATATTTAATAGGGATCGGTTTAGGATCCAAAAGAGCTGGCTGTTTTTGGTGAGCAGAGCCAGGAGAGACAGATCGCCAAAAAGAGCCAGACTGTCCATCACTACTGCAGATGCACTGTGGGTAAATGGAAGTACAAGAATACCTGTTATAGGCATTTGTAACCAGTGATTCCTTTTCCTCTAACCTACAATAGTAGTAGTCTGCATCATTTCCCAGAGATGTTGACTGTTAGGGTATGTGCACACCGCCTCATTTTCAGGCATATTCTGCCATGAACCCACCTGAAAAAACACTTAAAAAACATAAAAAAGAATGAATATATGCACAGCAATGTCAAAACGACTTGCTGTGCATATATTTCATTTCTTGTCTCTTCTGTTAAGCACTTCAGGCTTCGAAAGCAACTAAAAGAAATGACCGTTCCAATCTTAAGCTTCCACTATTTTATCTATCCACACAGCCAGGGTTTTCCAGAAGCGTCTTTCTATAGAAAAAAAATAAGTGGATACGCCGATGTATAAAAGACTGCACATGCACATACCCCTATGTGACGTGCACACGTTGAGTATTTGGTGAGTTCTTTACATCAGTATATGTAAGCCAAAACCAGGAGTGGAACAATCAGAGGAAAAGTATAATAGGACCATGTCACCACCTCTAGATTTATCACCCACTCCTGGTTTTGGCTTACAAATACTGATGTAAAAAACTCACCAAATACTCAATGTGTGTACGTGGCCTAATACAGGCAGCATCTGACTGTAACAGCAGCAGGCAGAGCTAAGCTCCACTCGCTGCTGTTAATCCCTTAAATGCTGCTGTCAATCTCATTTTTAAAGCGCAGTCTGGGGGGCACACCTTGCCCCTTCCTCCAGTAATGCAGGGTGCCGATGGTTTGTCATGGCTGCCGCTGGCCTGTTGAAGGCCCTGGAGCCTGTTCTGACGGCGCTCCATTGAAGATCAGCCTGTGGTGTGATTTTTACTACATATTGCAATATTGTGGTTTAGCATAGCATAGAATATAGCATAAGGATAATAGATTAGCATGTAAGATAGGAAATGGTTAAGGTTAGGTTTAGCCCAGTGGGAGGGCACTAGTGCTGATAAGAAGGGGGGCACTTCCTGGTTAGAGGGGATTCAGTGTCAGCCAGTGAAGGGTAGAACAGAATTCAAGTTCAGGTGGGGTGGTGGGTTGCTAGGGGCAGCATGGGCCAAATGTTCTGTACAGCGGGAGGCCAAATGGAGATCCGTGATGGACATTCCAACAGCACCTGGAGTCCCCTATAATACAGTATCTTGTGACATATGTCCAATGTCCATATCTCCAAACAGGCAAGAGAGCAGCTTCCATAAATGTACAGGAAACAGAATATAATACCCTGAAATCAGAAATACAGATTATAAAAACATTATCACAATCTGGTTTCAATTAGTTTAAAAAATGTATGTGACACATTCCCTTAAAGAGAAATAAGTACAAATATACCTAAAAAGAGTATTGGATATTTTAACAAATTTTTAATGTTAGAGTAGAGTAGGGCCCTGCCAAAAGAGTCTACCTTGTCGTGGTGGCAGGCTTAAAAAATCTTTTGGCCAAAACAAAAAAAACAATGTATCTAATATGGTGTTCCATGAGAACTGTTAATGTGGGATTGGGAAGGACGTGGTGCAGAAGTGGGCTGTGGCACTATGAAAGATTTGAGAGATGGAGGCGGAGCTGGGGTGGAGTCTGGGCGGAGTATCAAGGGGCCCAAAAATGTCAGTATGGGGCCCTGAAATTCCTGATGGCAGCCCTGCAAACATACTGTAAATATACACACTGTATTCACATACAGGTGCATCTCACTAAATTAGAATATCATCAAAAAGTGAATTTATTTCAGTTCTTCAATACAAAAAGTGAAACTATATTATATAGAGTCATTACACACAGAGTGATCTATTTCACGTGTTTATTTCTGTTAATGTTGATGACTATGGTTTACCGCCAATGAAAACAAAAAAGTCATTATCTCAGTAAACTAAAATAATTAACAAAAAACACCTGCAAAAGCTTCCTAAGCATTAAAAAAGGTCCCTTAGTTTGACACACTCCACAAGGTCCCAGAGTTCCAATTGTCATTTGGAAATCAAGGTCCCAGAGTCTGGAGGAAGAGTGGAGAGGCCACAATCCAAGCTGCTGGAGGTCTACTGTGACGTTTCCACAATCAGTGATGGTTTGGGGAGCCATGTCATCTGCTGGTGTAGCTCCACTGTTTATTATCAAGACCAAAGTCAGCGCAGCCGTCTACCAGGACATTTTAGAGCACTTCATGCTTCCCTCTTTTTTTGGAGATGGAAATGTCATTCTCCAGCAGGACTTGGCCCCTGTCCACACGGCCAAAAGTACCAATACCTGGTTTAAAAACAACAGTATCACTGTGCTTGATTGGCCGCAAACTTGCCTGACTATAGCCCCATAGAGAATCTATTATAGAGAATCTATGGGGTATTGTCAAGAGGAAGATGAGAGACACTAGACCCAACAATGCAGACGAGCTGAAGGCTGCTATCAAAGCCACCTGGGCTTCCATAACACCTCAGCAGTGCCACAGGCTGATCGCCTCCATGACACATTGCCACATTAATTGATGCAAAAGGAGCCCCGACCAAGTATTGAGGGCATTTACTGAACATACATTTCAGGAGGACAACATTTCGGATTGTAAAAACATTTTTCAAGCTGTTGTTATAAAGTATTCTAATTTACTGAGATAATGACTTTTGCGTTTTCATTGGCTGTAAGTAGTGTTGAGCGATACCTTCCGATATCGGGAAATATCGGATCGGATTGGATCGAACCGATACTTTTTGGGTATCGGATATCGCAGATTCCGATACCGGAAACCAATGCAAGTCAATGGGACAGAAATATCGGAATAAAAATAAACCCTTTCTTTCCTTGTAGGTTAATTCTACATGAAGGAAAACAACTAAGAATAATGTATAATGTATTGGGGGAGGTGGGGGAGACAATAAAGGCATAGAGGTTTAGCCCAATCAAATGGAATAGCAGGAATTAATATTTTTTTTAAGACGTTCTGAGTTACGGAAATATTGACTATGTTAAGTTTTTTAATATTTTGTCAGATATTTATGTTTCACTACTTCCATGCTCTTCACCTTCTTTTTTACTTCTCCCACACTTTCCCCATTCATCATCCTCAGCATCAGCATCTTTTTCATCAACTTCTTCTTCACCTTCTACATCTTCTTCTTCACCTTCTTCCTATTATTCTTTTTTTTTTACATTCTTCATAATCTTCTTATTCAACTATTATTCTTCTTCATATTCTACTTCTTCATCTTCTTCATATTCTTCTTCTTCATCATATTCTTATTTGTGACAGGCATTCCTGTAGTTGTTATCTATAAAAGTTTGAACATTACACCTTTCGTTCTGCCCGTCACAAAAGATTTACAACAGGATTTGTCCGCGTTCAGTTTGGCCTGCAGCAGCAGGTCTTTTCCAGGGGCACCACGAGGAGGAACGGACTCACCCGCATACACTGCTTAGTCATCTTCTGCTTATAATTTAGATATTATCTTTTGCTCTGATTTTTAGTCTTATGCTTAATGTTCTTCCGCTTTTTGTTCTGCAGCTTCTTGTACTTCTGCTTCTTGGTTTTCTGTCTCTTGTTCTTCTGTATCTTGGTGGTTGTCTTCTTCTTCTTTGTCCTCTTGGTCAACTTCTTCAGGGTCATCTTCTTGGTCTTCTTTGGGGTGGTCTTCAGGGTCGTCGTCTTCGGGGTCCTCGTCTTCAGGGTCCTCATCTTCTTCGGGGTGGTCTTCAGGGTCCTCGTGTTTACGGTCGTCGTCTTCAAGGTCCTCGTCTTCTTCGGGGTCGTCTTCAGGGTCCTCGTCTTCAGGGTCGTCGTCTTCGGGGTCCTCGTCTTCTTCGGGTTGGTCTTCAGGGTCCTCATCTTCAGGGTCCTCTTCTTCGGGGTCCTTGTATTCTTCGGGGTGGTCTTCAGGGTCCTCGTCTTCAGGGTCCTCGTCAGGGAGATCCAGAGTGATTACCAAGAACCATTTCAAAAAGCTTCAACTTGGAAATGTAGCAGAAGGTACAAGAAGGCTGAGGAACTGCCGAGAACCAGCTGATGGTACTGGAACCCGGATGGGTAGTAGAAGGTACAAGAGCCAATGGAACTACCGAGGACCACCTGACGGTACTGGAACTCGGTTACTAAGCAGCAGGTACCTGTGCCAGAAAGCACTACCAAGGACCAGCAGACGTTGGTTGAACTTGGATACTGCGAAGGAGGCACCTAAGCCAAAGGCACTGCCAAGAACCAGCTGACGGTACTGGAACCTGGATGGGTAGTAGAAGGTACCCATGTAAAAAAAAGTTGCAAGGCCGCGAGCCGGCCGCAGTTACCTAAACCCACAGTCCTACAGGGGGTGCTTGTCCTATTGGCACTATGGAACCAGCCTTCATTGCCAGATCCCGCAGCCCACATAGGAGTCACCTAAACTGCAGACACCATAGAGTCGGCTAAACCGACAGCAACATGACAGTACAACGCATTGGAGGCAAAGTGACGTTGACACTACCCGGAAACAGCTGGCGTGCTGGAACCAAGCTGGGCAGGAGGGAGTGCCCGTGCCAAAGACACTGCCGAGAACCAGCTGATGGTACTGGAACCCGGATGGGTAGCAGAAGGTACAAGAGCCAATGGAACTACCGATGACCAGCTGACGGTACTGGAACTCGGTTACTAAGCAGGAGGTACCTGTGCCAGAAAGCACTACCAAGGACCAGCAGACGTTGGTGGAACTTGGATACCGCGAAGGAGGCACCTAAGCCAAAGGCACTGCCGAGAACCAGCTGACGGTACTGGAAACCGGATGGGTAGCAGAAGGTACCCATGTAAAAAAAAGTTGCAGGGCCACGAGCCGGCCGCAGTTACCAAAACCCACAGTCCTACAGGGGGTGCTTGTCCTATTGGCACTATGGAACCAGCCTTCATTGCCAGATCCCGCAGCCCACATAGGAGTCACCTAAACTGCAGGCACCATAGAGTCGGCTAACCCGACCGCAACACGACAGGACAACGCATTGGAGGCAAAGTGAAGTTGACACTACCCAGAAACAGCTGACGTGCTGGAACCAGGCTGGGCAGGAGGGAGTACCCGTGCCAAAGACACTGCTGGGAAACAGCTGGCGGTGCTGGAACCCAGGGTAAATACTAAAAACAGAGGAGCCAGAGGTGTAATTGGAGCAAGTTTTAAATCAGTAGTACAGTGGATGTGGACAAAGCAGGAGAATTTGCCGGACACACAGCTGGGGATCAGCTGACGTTACTGAACCCCAATAACACTGGAGCAAGCGTTGACTGTGCAGACGGCACATCTGAGCAGCAACTAGCGGTATTGGAGCCCAGGGTGAATACTAAAAACAGAGGAGCCAGAGGTGTAATTGGAGCAAGTTTTAAATCAGTAGTACAGTGGATGTGGACAAAGCAGGAGAATTTGCCGGACACACAGCTGGGGATCAGCTGACGTTACTGAACCCCAATAACACTGGAGCAAGCATTGACTGTGCAGACGGCACTTCTGAGCAGCAACTAGCGGTATTGGAGCCCAGGGTAAATACTAAAAACAGAGAAGCCAGAGGTGTAATTGGAGCAAGTTTTAAATCAATAGTACAGTGGATGTGGATAAAGCAGGAGAATTTGCCGGACACACAGCTAGGGATCAGCTGACGTTACTGAACCCCAATAACACTGGAGCAAGCGTTGACTGTGCAGACGGCACTTCTGAGCAGCAACTAGCGGTATTGGAGCCCAGGGTAAATACTAAAAACAGAGGAGCCAGAGGTGTAATTGGAGCAAGTTTTAAATCAGTAGTACAGTGAATGTGGACAAAGCAGGAGAATTTGCCGGACACACAGCTGGGGATCAGCTGACGTTACTGAACCCCAATAACACTGGAGCAAGCGTTGACTGTGCAGACGGCACTTCTGAGCAGCAACTAGCAGTATTGGAGCCCAGGGTAAATACTAAAAACAGAGGAGCCAGAGGTGTAATTGGAGCAACTTTAAAATCTGTAGTAGTGTGAATGAGGACAGAGCAGGAGAAATTGCCGTCCGCACAGCAGGGGAACAACTGACGTTACTGAACCCCAATAACACGGCAGCAAGTGTTGACTGTGCAGACAGCACTTCTGAGCGCCAACTGGCGGTGTTGGAGCTCAGGGATAATACTGAAAACAGAGGAGCCAGAGGTGTAATTGGAGCAACTTTAAAATCTGTAGTAGTGTGAATGAGGACAGAGCAGGAGAAATTGCCGTCCGCACAGCAGGGGAACAGCTGATGTTACTGAACCCCAATAACACGGCAGCAAGTGTTGACTGTGCAGACAGCACTTGCGAGTGCCAACTGGCGGTGTTGGAGCTCAGGGATAATACTGAAAACAGAGGAGCCAGAGGTGTAATTGGAGCAACTTTAAAATCTGTAGTAGTGTGAATGAGGACCGAGCAAGAGAAATTGACGTCCGCACAGCAGGGGAACAGCTGACGTTACTGAACCCCAATAACACGGCAGCAAGTGTTGACTGTGCAGACAGCACTTCTGAGCGCCAACTGGCGGTGTTGGAGCTCAGGGATAATACTGAAAACAGAGGAGCCAGAGGTGTAATTGGAGCAACTTTAAAATCTGTAGTAGTGTGAATGTGGACAGAGCAGGAGAAATTGCCGTCCGCGCAGCAGGGGAACAGCTGACGTTACTGAACCCCAATAACACGGCAGCAAGTGTTGACTGTGCAGACAGCACTTCTGAGCGCCAACTGGCGGTGTTGGAGCTCAGGGATAATACTGAAAACAGAGGAGACAGAGGTGTAATTGGAGCAAGTTTTAAATCTGTAGTACAGTGGATGTGGACAGAGCAGGAGAATTTGCCGCACACTCAGCTGGGGATCAGCTGACGTTACTGAACCCCAATAACACTGGAGCAAGCGCTGACTGTGCAGACCGCACTTCTGAGCAGCAACTAGCGGTGTTGGAGCCCAGGGTAAATATTAAAAACAGGGGAGCCAGAGGTGTAATTTGTGCAAGTTTTAAATCTGTAGTACAGTGGATGTGGACAGAACAGGAGAATTTGCCGGACACACAGCTGGGGATCAGCTGACGTTACTTAACCCCAATAACACGGCAGCAAGCATTGACTGTGCAGACGGCACTTCTGAGCAGCATCTGGCGGTGTTGGAGCTCAGGGATTACAGTTCAGGTGGTAGAAACATGAACACAACAGGAGACCTGGATACTGTTGCCAACCAATTATTTATTCTGGAAGAGGACTGGCAAATTCCTGCGAGATCCAGGCCTTGTTCATTTTCAGAAAAGTAAGCCGGTCAACGTTATCGGAGGATAGTAGCATGCGACGGTCTGTTAGTACACCACCTGAGGCAGTAAAGACGTGTTCCGATAATACACTAGCAGCAGGGCAAGCTAGCACCTCCAATGCATACTGGCTAAGCTCTGGCCATGTATCCAGCTTAGAGACCCAAAACTTGAAGGGGGAAGAGCCGTCTGGGAGTACACTGAGAGGGCAAGACATGTAGTCTGTCACCATCTGACGGAAACGTTGCCTCCTGCTGACTGGAGCCGTCTCTGATGGTGTAGACATTTGTGGCGGCAGGGACACAAAACTTTGCCACATTTTGGCCATACTGGTCTTGCCTTGTGCTGAGGCGCTGCTTCTGCTCCCTCTTTGTGCAGAGCTTCCTCCACTGCCTCGACGCACTGAGCTGCTTTGTAAAGCACTAGCAGCACTGCTCTCGGTTGGAATGGAGAACATGATGGAATGCACCAGTGCATCTTGGTACTCCCGCATTTTACGCTCCCGGTTCAACGGTGTTATGAGGCTTTGTAAGTTGTCCCGGTAGCGAGTATCTAGGAGGGTGGACACCCAATAATCAGCCGTGTTGAGAATGTGGGCGATGCGGCGGTCATTTCTCAGGCACTGCAGCATGAAATCAACCATGTGCTGCAGACTGCCAACTGGCCAAGAAACGCTGTCCCCTGCTTGAGGCGTGATCTCTGCCTGCTCTGCTTCACCCCACCCTCGCTCTAGATACTGACTACTAGAGCACTGTGTACCTCCCTCCTCTGGACAGATGTCTTCCTCCTCCATTGACTCCTCCTCATCCTCCTCACAAAGTGTCCCCTGCCTAGGGCTTTGTGAGGATCCACGTTGCGCAGACTGTACAGAAGCAGATGGCATTTGTGACTCCTCATCCTCCACCTCTTCCAAAACCTCCTCCCTTAGTGCTTGCAGTGTTTTTTTCAAGCAGACAGAGAGCCCTGGACAGGAGCCATCTCTACTTCTGTTCTCTGAATCTCTTGGCTTGGAAAGAGGGGGCCAGCCAAGGAGAATTCTAGAATTTGAAGAAGAGGTAGTATGCAGTGATGCCAACCGTTTTGTCTCTCTGAATCTGAAGAGGCGGGTAGGCCAGTGCCTATGGTCAGCAGCACACCTCAGTACGCATCTGATGATGAGACTCAGGTGCCACTTTCTGGTGCGTACTGTACTGTCGAGACTACCCAGGAGAAGCAGTTGTTTGAAGAGGGTGGTGTAGATGATGAGGTCCTTGACCCATCATGGCGTGAGGGACAGGAAGGTGGTGGGAGCAGCTCTGAGGAAGAGATTCCCCGAACGGCCCAAAAAGGAGGGAGAGGAAGGGGGCAGACTTGGTTGCCTGTAGCCTCCACTTCGGCACCCATTAGGAGCATGGCTCTTCCAAAATCCAAAGCGGGCGCTCCCAAGACTTGCAGTGCCTGGTCCTTTTTTGACACAGTTGCAGATGACATTTGCTTTGTCAAATGCAAGCTGTGTAATCAGAAGGTGAAAAGAGGGAAAAGTGTCAGCAACCTCAATACCACAAATATGTGGAAACATGTGCGGACCAAGCATGTGGTGGAGTTACAAAAACACACTGAAGACCTAGGCCAACCTACAGCGCCACCTACCACCTCTTCAGCTCATATTGTAGCCTCTTCCTCCAGCTCACACACAGCTGGTTCGGCTTCCTCACAGGATCGCCATGGAAGAATCTCTGGCACTGTTGTACAGAGACACAGTGTAATTCCACCCACAGCACCACTTTCCCTGTCATCCTCACATTCCCAGGCCAGTCTACAGCCATCGTTAGCACAGGCATGGGAGAAAAGGACTCCGTGGGGGCTGATGCACAGGCCCTGAACCAAGCCCCGTAGAAAGATCTACACCACCAAGTCGAGGAGCTGACCAGGAGCGTCGCGGCATTGACAAAGACCGTCCAGGCGTTACAAGTGGACCCGTCAAGACCCATCGAGCTGGCTTCAAGTCCGGAGGATGTTCCGTGGCGTCGACAGAGGAGGATCCCGTCGTTCCGAGGGAGGCCCACAGACCGCTACGCAGAGAATAGACAGACCATTTGCCGTCGATGCAACCAGCCCGGACACATTTCCAGGTACTGTAATTTAAACGGGTCCAACCTGGGGCAGAGGGCCAACCCCCAGGCATAAGATCACCAGGCCCTTATAATTGGCGTGATAAGTATGTTGGGGGGTGCCCGGTTTTACCCGTGGTGCTGGACGGTATCCCCATGAGCGCCTTGCTGGATACCGGGTCGCAAGTAACCACTATCCCTTATGTACTTTTTAAGCAGTATTGGACTGATGCTGATATAACGCGGTATCCAGACAGTAACTTGAGCATCATCGCCAGTAATGGCTTACCCGTGCCGCAGATGGGGTTCAAGGAGATGACCATTAAAATTGGTAAAGTTGAACAACCGGCACAGGGAGTAATTATTGTGGACATTGACCATCGTGAAAGTCACCCTAAAATAACTGTGGGTACTAACGTGATTGAAAATTGTCTTTCAGAGGTAATTGTAATTCTACAACAGGTGGCGGTGAATGCTAGTTCCAGCCAACAGAGAGTCCTCAACAAGGAGATAAAAGCCCTGATGAGACGGCAGCAGGTAGAACTGTCTGGTGGTGAGATCGGTAGCGTAAGACTCAGTGATCCATTCCCCATTTCCATGCCTCCCAAAAGTGAAATGATGATCTGGTGTCGGACTGCAATCGGGTTGAGAGGTAGAGACTACCAAGCCATGGTAGAACCCGTGTACTCAGACAGCAGGCCCACCATTTTGACAGCCCGGGGGGTGGTTGATGTCCGTCATGGGAGGATGCCCGTCCGCATCCTCAACATTGGGGAGAGGGATGTACACTTACCCAGGTACGCTAAACTCGCCAAACTGTTTGTTGTCGAACACAAAGCTATCAGGGCCGTGGAACCCTTGCCTCCATCTCCACAGGCGGAGGGTAGTGGCTCCCAGAAACAAAAGGAGGACTGGTGCCAGAAACTCCACGTGCGTGCTGACTCCACTCCCCTGCACCAAAAACAAGGAGTCTACCGGGTGGTACAGGAGTACGAGAGAGTCTTTAGTAAGCACCCGCTAGACTTTGGCAGAGTAAAAGGGATAGAACACCACATCCCTACAGGGAGCCACCCACCAATAAAAGAGAGACACAGACCTGTACCCCCTGCACATTATCAGAATGCAAAGGGCATTCTAAGAGAAATGAAAGAAGCTGGGGTCATTCGAGATAGCTGTAGCCCCTGGGCAGCCCCCTTGGTTCTGGTGAAAAAGAAAGACGGCACCATGAGAATGTGCGTAGACTATAGACAAATCAACCATATCACCCACAAAGACGCATATCCGCTGCCTAGAATAGAAGAGTCTTTAGCCGCACTAAAATCAGCTAACTTCTTTTCTACTTTGGACCTTACTAGCGGGTACTGGCAGGTTCCTGTGGCAGAGGCTGACAAGGAGAAGACCGCCTTCACCACCCCGATGGGACTGAGCGAATTCAACTGCATGCCTTTCAGGCTCTGCAACGCACCAGGGACTTTCCAGCGGCTGATGGAATGCTGTCTAGGGCACCGAAACTTCGAGACGGTCCTCCATTACCTGGACGACGTGATCGTCTATTCGAAGACCTACGAGGACCATCTCAAACACCTGGCTGAGGTGTTCGAAGCCCTGGCAGGCTATGGCCTGAAGGTGAAACCATCGAAGTGTCACCTGCTGAAACCAAAGGTCCAGTACCTAGGGCACGTGGTAAGCGTGGAAGGAGTAGCCCCCGACCCTGACAAGGTCACGGCAATCAAGAGCTGGCCAAGCCCCTCGAACATCAAAGAGGTGAGACAGTTTCTCGGGTTGGTAGGCTACTACCGAAGGTTCATCCCCAGGTTCACTAAGATGGCAGCTCCTATGCAGGACCTCCTGATCGGACGGTCTAAGTCCAGAAGTCAAAAGCCACCCTTCAAGTGGGGTAAACCGGAAGAGGAGTCCTTCCGCCAGTTGAAGATGGCCCTCACAGGAGATGAGATCCTGGCCTACCCTGATTATGGCCAGCCTTTTATTCTCCACACGGACGCCAGTAATGTGGGACTGGGAGCCGTACTGTCCCAAAATCAACAGGGCAGAGAACGGGTGATCGCGTACGCCAGCCGGAAGCTGAGGCCCACCGAGAGGAACCCGGAGAATTACAGCTCCTTCAAGCTAGAATTCTTGGCGGTGGTGTGGGCCGTGACGGAACGCTTCAAGCATTACCTGGCCTCTGCAAAGTTCACCGTGTACACGGACAACAACCCGTTGACACACCTGGACAATGCAAGGCTGGGTGTCCTGGAACAGCGGTGGCTGGCGCGACTCTCCAATTATGACTTCGTGATCAAGTACCGGGCAGGCAAAACCAATGCCAACGCTGATGCCCTATCGAGAATGCCTCACTTACCTGAAGGTGACAAAGACTCAGAAGAGCTGGAGGAGGTAGAACTCCCCGCGTTTCACCGGTATGGAGCCGCTCAATACTCTCACCGCGTGAAGGAGGAAGATTTAACAACCGTTATGATCAATCCCCTACCTCACCACAGCTGGGCCGAGACCCAAGATAGTGTCCCTGCAATCCGCCTGGTGAAAGATCTGCTGACCCAGGAAGACGCCCGCTTAGATCCGGATGCTCCAGAGGAAGCCAAGCAGCTATGGAAAGAGAAGAGCAAGCTGTTCCTCTACGAAGGCAAGCTGTGCAGAAGACTTGTCAACCACCGGACACACGAGCTGACCTAGCAAGTCGTGGTCCCAAGGCGGGATGCAGCTATGGTCCTGGGGGCTTACCATGACAAAGCGGGGCACTTCGGTTGGAAGAAACTGGAGTTCCTGCTAAGAGGACGGTTCTTTTGGGTCGGCATGAGAGGGGCTGTAGAGAAGTGGTGCAGGGACTGTGGCCCTTGTAACTTAAGGAGAAAAGACCGCACCAGCCAGAAGACACCCTTGAAGCCCATCGTCACCCAGCAGCCTCTTGAGCTGGTAGCTCTGGACCACGTCAAATTGGCTCCAAGCCGGTCAGGATACATCTACGCCCTGACAATCGTGGACCACTATTTCCGTTTTCTAGTGGTGGTCCCGGTGAAAGACTTGACAGCCCAAACGGCGGCCAGAGCCTTCCAACAATACTTCTGCCGTCCACACGGGTATCCGGAACAGGTCCTGACAGGCCAGGGTCCAGCGTTCGAGGCCGAAATCTTCCAAGAGTTCTGCAACCTTTATGGCTGTAAGAAGATTCGGACAACGCCTTACCACCCACAAACCAACGGGATGTGTGAGAAAATGAACAATATAGTCATTGATCTCCTGAAGACGTTGCCCCTGGAGGAACGCAGCCTGTGGCCAGAAAAACTGCCGGACCTGATAGACTTATACAACCATATCCCGGTGAATGCTACAAACTGCACCCCGGCTTACCTGATGCGAGCCAGACCAGGTAAGCTGCTCGTAGACCTGGAGATGGGAGTCCTAACATCTGAGGACACCTCCCCGGATGCGGACTGGGATACGGAAAGGCAACTGCAGTACAAGAAGGTACAGGAGAGTGTGGAGAAGAGCCTGGCCCAGGTGAGAGAGAGGCAAGAAAAACTCTTCAACCAACACGCCCCTGCTGGCCCCCTGGAACCTGGTGAGCAGCTCCTGAAGCGAAAGAGAAGGCTACATAAGTTGGACGACCAGTGGGAAAGGGAACCCTACACCGGACTGCAGTCTGATCACGACAACCCGAAGGTGTGCGTGATCACCAAGGATGGAGGAGAAACTACTAGTACCGTCTCCAGAGACCACCTAAAAAGGTGCCCCGAGCAACTCCGTAGTGCAGAAAAGGATCAAAGTGACCTTGAACCCGCAGAGGACAAGGAAGAAATGATCAGCACCGTTCTTGGAGAGTTCCCTCAGTCCGGTACTCGAATAAACGATGCCATAGTGGTACCCGTCCTGCATTTCCTGCAACCGGCTCAGCAACAACCTACACCAGAGCTGGAAGGTGAAGAGGAGCAAGCAGTTCCAGAGGCAGAAGAGCCTGTACCAGCAGCCCAGGAGAGTCAACCCTCTGCTGACAGTGAGCCTGCCATGCCTGCGGTGAGCCAAAGGACCCGCAGACAGCTGCCTGCCCTACCTGTACACCCAGCTGGTAGCTGTACCCCTAACGCTAGTGGGGAAAGCCAGGTCGGTCTACCACCAGACAGTGGGTTAAGGAGGTCAACCAGGAGCACAAAGGGGCAGATACCCGCTCGCTGGAGAATATAGGATGCACTAGAACTGTAAATAACCCTGTTGCCAAATGTTGAAATGTTTGCCAAGTTACCTGCATGATTATTAATAGTGTATTTCAGTTTCTTGCAGTTACCGTACGGACTCAAAGGTTATGGACTTTTAATAACCGGGACTTTGTATGGACTGCGTACGGAGCCTGACCAAGGAATGAACTAAGACTGTAAAGGACTTGGGCTAGGACAGACCCCCACCTGGTTAAGGCTCCCCGTTGTGTTGGTGATATGGACAGCCGGTCACAGACCACACTGTGACCTTAAGAAGTCAACCTGTGCGTCGTTTGTCTACTAATGTTTTATAGTCATGTATATTATCTTTGTTTACTGTTTAGTCCCGGAGTACTAAATTCTACTAGGGGGGAATGTGTCACCCTGGCCTGGATGCCACAAATATAATAAAGCTGTGTCTGAGAGCAAGGGGGAGGTTCTCTAGTCAGGGGAACATTAGCATGCAATACCTCCTGTCTCAGGCCAGTAGGGGGAGCAGGCTGCCCCTATAAAAGCTGGAACTGGGGGCAGGGTTAGGGAGAACTGGACGACCTGTCTCAGGACTGAGAGGTGTCCCAGAGCAGAGAGAAACAGTTGTGTTGCACCCTAAGAGGACGTGTGGCAGTAGGAGAGCCACAAGCCAGGGACAAGAGGTGAATTACGCCTGTCCTGGCAGACAAAGAACCAAATTTACCAGACTTTGGTGTCTGAGGCTGTGAGGATTCCACGTCCTGCAGCAGATAACCATTCCGCGGGGGACTGTATGTTCCTTGGCCTAAGAAGCCCGGAGGCTCCGCCACAGCAGAAGGGACCAGCAAAGCCGTACCAGGCCGAGAGTAGAAAGGGACCCACGTTGCAAACCATACGGGCGAGAGGACACGGTGAGCTCGGGAACGTGGGCTGTTACCCTATAAGGAGGAGATAGCCAGAAGGAGCGCAGAGAGCACGGTAGGCCTACACCCTCACCCTGACCAGGGCCAACTTCCCATTTGCTCTCAGACATCCAGGTCCCCTCTTAGCCGGGACTGTTTGTGGGTCAGTTCACCTGTTCTAGTAAAGACCCTGGACTGCAACCTGTTGTCTGTGTGCTCCTTGCTCCTCCAGCACTAACGGTACTGGGACGCCCTACACCATCACCCCCATCCTCCATTATACTGCCCTGGGGCCGCACTCTTCCAGTGGGGAGTCACACTACCCCAGCTGCATACATCATCAGCCCCAGCGGTCTGCCTGGCAGCGGCGGTTCGCACTGACCGCAATCCAAGGGTGGCGTAGTAGGACATACCAACAGCTCATAGCAGACTACCACCGGTCTGACCACCCTGAGCCACGGAACCGTGGTGCCACCACTACCCCCATCGTTTCCCTATTGCCCGGATCCGAGTGCCCCACGACCCAGGGGGCGAGTCATTAGTACACCACCTGAGGCACTAAAGACGTGTTCCGATAATACACTAGCAACAGGGCAAGCTAGCACCTCCAATGCATACTGGCTAAGCTCTAGCTATGTATCCAGCTTACAGACCCAAAACTTGAAGGGGGAAGAGCCGTCTGGGAGTACACTGAGAGGGCAAGACATGTAGTCTGTCACCATCTGACGGAAACGTTGCCTCCTGCTGACTGGAGCCGTCTGTGATGGTGTAGACATTTGTGGCGGCGGGGACACAAAACTTTGCCACATTTGGGCCATACTGGTCTTGCCTTGTGCTGAGGCGCTGCTTCTGCTCCCTCTTTGTGCAGAGCTTCATCCACTGCCTCGACGCACTGAGCTGCTTTGTAAAGCACTAGCAGCACTGCTCTCGGTTGGAATGGAGAACATGATGGAATGCACCAGTGCGTCTTGGTACTCCCGCATTTTACGCTCCCGGTTCAACGGTGTTATGAGGCTTTGTAAGTTGTCCCGGTAGCAAGGATCTAGGAGGGTGGACACACAATAATCAGCCGTGTTGAGAATGTGGGCGATGCGGCGGTCGTTTCTCAGGCACTGCAGCATGAAATCCACCATGTGCTGCAGACTGCCAACTGGCCAAGAAACGCTGTCCCCTGCTTGAGGTGTGATCTCTGCCTGCTCTGAATCACCCCACCCTCGCTCTAGATACTAACTACTAGAGCATTGTGTACTTCCCTCCTCTGGACAGATGTCTTCCTCCTCCATTGACTCCTCCTCATCCTCCTCACAAAGTGTCCCCTGCCTAGGCCTTTGTGAGGAACCACGTTGTGCAGACTGTAGAGAAGCAGATGGCATTTGTGACTCCTCATCCTCCACCTCTTCCAAAACCTCGTCCCTTAGTGCTTGCAGTGTTTTTTCAAGCTGGCTGATAAGGGGGATAGTCATGCTGACTAGTGCATCATCTGCACTCGCCATCCGCGTGGAATAATCGAAGGCACGAAAAACGTGGCAAATGTCCTTCATAGAGGCCCACTCAGTGGTGGTGAAGTGTGAACGGCGTGCACTGCGACTTGTTTGCGCCTGCTGCTGCTGGTACTCCATTACTGCTGCCTGCTGCTCACACAACCTCTCCAACATATGTAACGTTGAATTCCACCTGGTGGGTAAGTCACATATGATGCAATGTTCCGGAAGACATAATCGGTGCTGCAGAGTTGCAATGCGCGATCTTGCATTGCTGGAACACTGCAAGTGAGTGCACTCTATGCGGACCTTGTGAAGCAGTGCATCAAGATCCGGATAGTCCCTCAAAAAACTCTGCACGACCAAGTTGAGCACATGTGCCAGACATGGGATGTGAGTGAGCTTGCCTAGGCCCAGAGCTGCCACCAGATTTCGGCCATTGTCACACACTACCATGCCTGGCTGGAGATTCGCTGGCACAAACCACACGTCGCTCTGCTGCTTGATGGCATTCCAGAGCTCCTGCGCTGTGTGGCTTCGATTCCCCAAAGAAATTAACTTTAATACGGCCTGTTGACGTTTGGCCACGGCTGTGCTCATATCGGTCATCATAACAGGTAACCGTTCACGGGTCAATGTGGAGGTAGACCGTGACGGCTCCAGCAGCGCTGATTCAGAGGAACTGGAGTATGAGGAGGAGTCAATGTGTACAGACCGGATTCCTGCAATCCTTGGAGTTGGCAGAACACGTACAGCGCCACTCTCAAGATCTGTACCCGGCTCCACAACATTTACCCAATGGGCAGTGAGGGAAAGGTATCGTCCCTGTCCATGCTTACTGGTCCACGCATCGGTGGTCAGGTGGACCTTGCTACTGACGGCGTTTTGTAACGCATGTTTAATTTTTCCCTCCACATGCTGTTGCAGGGCAGGGACGGCTTGCCTGCTGAAATAAAAGCGGCTGGGCACGTTGTATTGTGGGACTGCCAATGCCATAAAGTTACAGAATGTGTTAGTCTCCACCAGCCTGAATGATAGCAATTCAAGGGCCAGTAGTTTAGCAATGCCAGCATTCAGTGCCTGTGCTCGGGGGTGGTTTGCCGAGCATGGGCGCCTTTTCTCCCATGCCTGTGCTAACGATGGCTGTAGACTGGCCTGGGAGTGTGAGGATGACAGGGAAAGTGGTGCTGTGGGTGGAATTACACTGTGTCTCTGTACAACAGTGCCAGAGATTCTTCCATGGCGATCCTGTGAGGAAGCCGAACCAGCTGTGTGTGAGCTGGAGGAAGAGGCTACAACACGAGCTGAAGAGGTGGTAGGTGGCGCTGTAGGTTGGCCTAGGTCTTCAGTGTGTTTTTGTAACTCCACCACGTGCTTGGTCCGCACATGTTTCCACATATTTGTGGTATTGAGGTTGCTGACACTTTTCCCTCTTTTCACCTTCTGATTACACAGCTTGCATTTGACAAAGCAAATGTCATCTGCAACTGTGTCAAAAAAGGACCAGGCACTGCAAGTCTTGGGAGCGCCCATTTTGGATTTTGGAAGAGGCATGCTCCTAATGGGTGCCGAAGTGGAGGCTACAGGCAACCTAGTCTGCCCCTTCTCTCTCCCTCCTTTTTGGGCCGTTAGGGGAATCTCTTCCTCAGAGCTGCTCCCACCACCTTCCTGTCCCTCACGCCATGATGGGTCAAGGACCTCATCATCTACACCACCCTCTTCAAACAACTGCTTCTCCTGGGTAGTCTCGACAGTACAGTACGCACCAGAAAGTAGCACCTGAGTCTCATCATCAAATGGGTACTGAGGTGTGCTGATCATAGGCACTGGTCCACCCGCCTCTTCAGATTCAGAGATACAAAGCTTCATACTACCTCTTCTTCTAATTCTAGAATTCTGCTTGGCTGGCCCCCTCTTTCCAAGCCAAGAGATTCAGAGAACAGAAGTAGAGATGGCTCCTGTCCAGGGCTTTCTGACTGCCTGGGCAATTTGGCAGGTGGTGAAGAGACAGATGGGTGCTCTTCAGTGCTCAGGACCTGAGAGGATCTGGAACTAATTGAAGTCGATGCATTAGCTGCCATCCATCCGACAACGGCTTCAATTTGGTCCTTCCGCAGCAGTGGGGTATGGCTAGCTCCTACAAAGCTGCGCATAAAGGACTGTTCCCTGGTAAAACTGGGGGATGCTGAGTCACAGGTGCCCGCAGCAGGCACAGAATCCCCACGTCCTCTCCCTGCAGGCACAGAATCCTCACGTCCTCTCCCTGCAGAAACTCCACGCCCACGACCACATGCCTTACTCCCTGCCTTCTTCATCTTGGTAGACTGATAAAGATAGGCAGAAAAGTACTAAGGGCTTAGTGTGCTTATTCCTGAACAGCTGCTAACAGGTATAAGAAACACTAATTTTATAAAGTGTGGACTAGACTTTAATATGAGCTAATGTGGCCTACACAACTGTAAAGTGGAGTGTTTGGTGAACTTTATTTAGTTTTTTTTTGTCACAAAAAGACACTGGATGTGCCTGAAGATGTAATACCGATAGTATCACAAACTTTTTGTAGCTATTACAATGTAGGAAGGTAACCTACAATGCAATAGATGAGGCTACAAAATATAGGCTAATACTAATCTGTCTGGGGCTGCAGGGCCCAATGCTGCAGAAAGGCTCCTCTAACTACTCCTATATAGTGTGTTTGGAACCAATTTAGCTGAATACGGATGAAACCACCACACTAATAGGAGAAATCAGGAAAAATGATCAATTAGCAAAAAAGGACAATGTATGAGGCAGTGACGCACGCTGAGCGCACTACAACCAGACGTGGCTGAAGCACACACTACAGGGTGAGCTGCACTCACACACAGACCTTGCAGAAAGCGGTGAACAGCACAGAGAACTGTGCACTAGCACTGCAAGGCACAGCGATTTATAAAGTAGCTTGGGTAAAGCAGAATAGACCAAATAGGTAGCAAAAACTGTCCCTCAGAACAACAGCGTCCTATCCCTAACTGAATTCACAGCAGAGTGAGCTCAAAATGGCGGCGGCGGCTTTTATAGTGCATCATGACATCATTTCAGCAGCCAATCACAGCCATGCCATTAGTTAACATGCCTACATGCCTAACAGGATGTGCCCACACTTCTTAGGATCCTCATTGGCTGAATAAAATGAAACTGGCTCATTGCATTATGGGAACTTCCGAATCCGGTATACGATATTGTAAAAGTATCGGAACTCAGTAACGGAATTCCGATACCGCGAATATCGGTCGATACCCGATATCTCAGTATCGGAATGCTCAACACTAGTCCTTACATTTTCAGGAGGGATTACAGAGGAAGTGCATGAAGTAAAATTCTTACATTTCCAGGAGGGATTACAGAGGAAATGCATAAAGTAAAGTTCTTACATATCCAGGGGGAATTAAAGAGGAAGTGCAGAAAGTAGAGTCCTTACATTTCCAGGAGGGATTACAGAGGAAGTGCATAAAGTAAAGTTCTTACATTTCCAGGAGGGATTACAGAGGAAGTGCACGAAGTAGAGTCCTTACATTTCCAAGAGGATTTACAGTGAAAGTGCATAAAGTAAAGTTCTTACATTTCCAGGGGGAATTAAAGAGGAAGTGCAGAAAGTAGAGTCCTTACATTTAAAGGAGGGATTACAGAGGAAGTGCATAAAGTAAAGTTCTTACATTTCCAGGGGGAATTAAAGAGGAAGTGCAGAAAGTAGAGTCCTTACATTTCCAGGAGGGATTACAGAGGAAGTGCATAAAGTAAAGTTCTTACATTTCCAGGAGGGATTACAGAGGAAGTGCACAAAGTAAAGTTCTTACATTTCCAGGAGGATTTACAGAGGAAGTGCATAAAGTAAAGTTCTTACACTTCCAGGTGGAATTAAAGAGGAAGTGCAGAAAGTAGAGTTCTTACATTTCCAGGAGGGTTTACACAGGAAGTGCATAAAGTAAAGTTCTTACATTTCCAGGAGGGATTACAGAGGAAGTGCATAAAGTAAAGTTCTTACATTTCCAGGAGGGATTACAGAGGAAGTGCATAAAGTAAAGTTCTTACATTTCCAGGAGGATTTACAAAGGAAGTGCATAAAGTAAAGTTCTTGCATTTCCAGGAGGGATTACAGAGGAAGTGCATAAAGTAAAATTCTTACATTTCCAGGAGGATTTACAGAGGAAGTGCAGAAAGTGGAGTTCTTACATTTCCAGGAGGGATTACAGGGGATGTGCACAAAGTAGAGTTCTTACATTTCCAGGAGGATTTACAGAGGAAGTGCATAAAGTAAAATTCTTACATTTCCAGGAGGATTTACAGAGGAAGTGCACAAAGTAAAATTCTTACATTTCCAGGAGGGATTACACAGGAAGTGCATAAAGTAAAATTCTTACATTTCCAAGAGGGATTACAGAGGAAGTGCATCAAGTAAAGTTCTTACATTTCTGGGGGAAATTAAAGAGGAAGTGCAGAAAGTAGAGTCCTTACATTTCCAGGAGGGATTACAGAGGAAGTGCACAAAGTAGAGTCCTTACATTTCCAGGAGGATTTACAGAGGAAGTGCATAAAGTAAAGTTCTTACATTTCCAGGGGGAATTAAAGAGGAAGTGCAGAAAGTAGAGTCCTTACATTTCCAGGAGGGATTACAGGGGATGTGCACAAAGTAGAGTTCTTACATTTCCAGGAGGACTTACAGAGGAAGTGAATAAAGTAAAATTCTTACATTTCCAGGAGGAATTATAGAGGAAATGCACAAAGTAGAGTTCTTACATTTCAAGGAGGGATTACAGAGGAAGTGCATAAAGTAAAGTTCTTACATTTCCAGGAGGGATTACAGAGGAAGTGCAGAAAGTAAAGTTCTTACATTTCCAGGAGGATTTACAGAGGAAGTGCAGAAAGTAGAGTCCTTACATTTCCAGGAGGGATTACAAAGGAAGTGCATAAAGTAAAGTTCTTACATTTCCAGGAGGGATTACAGAGGAAGTGCACAAAGTAAAGTTCTTACATTTCCAGGAGGATTTACAGAGGAAGTGCATAAAGTAAAGTTCTTACACTTCCAGGTGGAATTAAAGAGGAAGTGCATAAAGTAGATTTCTTACATTTCCAGGAGGGATTACAGAGGAAGTGAATAAAGTAAAGTTCTTACTTTTCCAGGAGGGATTACAGAGGAAGTGCATGAAGTAAAGTTCTTACATTTCCAGGAGGGATTACAGAGGAAGTGCATGAAGTAAAGTTCTTACATTTCCAGGAGGATTTACAGAGGAAGTGCATAAAGTAAAATTCTTACATTTCCAGGAGGATTTACAGAGGAAGTGCAGAAAGTGGAGTTCTTACATTTCCAGGAGGGATTACAGGGGATGTGCACAAAGTAGAGTTCTTACATTTCCAGGAGGATTTACAGAGGAAGTGCATAAAGTAAAATTCTTACATTTCCAGGAGGATTTACAGAGGAAGTGCACAAAGTAAAATTCTTACATTTCCAGGAGGGATTACACAGGAAGTGCATAAAGTAAAATTCTTACATTTCCAAGAGGGATTACAGAGGAAGTGCAGAAAGTAGAGTCCTTACATTTCCAGGAGGTATTACAGAGGAAGTGCACAAAGTAGAGTCCTTACATTTCCAGGAGGATTTACAGAGGAAGTGCATAAAGTAAAGTTCTTACATTTCCAGGGGGAATTAAAGAGGAAGTGCAGAAAGTAGAGTCCTTACATTTCCAGGAGGGATTACAGGGGATGTGCACAAAGTAGAGTTCTTACATTTCCAGGAGGATTTACAGAGGAAGTGCATAAAGTAAAATTCTTACATTTCCAGGAGGATTTACAGAGGAAGTGCATAAAGTAAAGTTCTTTCCTTTCCAGGGGGAATTAAAGAGGAAGTGCAGAAAGTAGAGTCCTTACATTTCCAGGAGGATTTACATAGGAAGTGCATAAAGAAAAGTTCTTACAATTCCAGGAGGGATTACAGAGAAAGTGCATAAAGTAAAGATCTTACATTTCCAGGAGGAATTACAGAGGAAGTGCAGAAAGTAGTGTCCTTACATTTCCAGGAGGATTTACAGAGGAAGTGCATAAAGTAAAATTCTTACATTTCCAGGAGGATTTACATAGGAAGTGCATAAAGAAAAGTTCTTACATTTCCAGGAGGGATTACAGAGAAAGTGCATGAAGTAGAGTCCATACAATTCCAGGAGGATTTACAGAGGAAGTGCATGAAGTAAAATTCTTACATTTCCAGGAGGGATTACAGAGGAAGTGCATAAAGTAAAGTTCTTAGATTTCCAGGAGGAATTATAGAGGAAATGCACAAAGTAGAGTTCTTACATTTCCAGGAGGGATTACAGAGGAAGTGCATAAAGTAAAGTTCTTACATTTCCAGGAGCGATTACAGAGGAAGTGCATAAAGTAAAGTTCTTACATTTCCAGGAGGATTTACAGAGGAAATGCAGAAAGTAGAGTCCATACATTTCCAGGAGGGATTACAGGGGATGTGCATATAGCAACGTTCTTACATTTCCAGGGGGAATAAAAGAGGAAGTGCAGAAAGTAGAGTTCTTACATTTCCAGGAGGGATTACAGAGGAAGTGCATGAAGTAAAGTTCTTACATTTCCAGGGGGAATTAAAGAGGAAGTGCAGAAAGTAGAGTTCTTACATTTCCAGGATGGATTACAGGGGATGTGCACAAAGTAGAATTCTTACATTTCCAGGAGGATTTACAGAGGAAGTGTATAAACTAAAATTCTTACATTTCCAGGAGGGATTACAGAGGAAGTGCATAAAGTAAAGTTCTTACATTTCCAGGGGGAATTAAAGAGGAAGTGCAGAAAGTAGAGTCCTTACATTTCCAGGAGGGATTACAGAGGAAGTGCATAAAGTAAAGTTCTTACATTTCCAGGAGGGATTACAGAGGAAGTGCACAAAGTAAAGTTCTTACATTTCCAGGAGGATTTACAGAGGAAGTGCATAAAGTAAAGTTCTTACACTTCCAGGTGGAATTAAAGAGGAAGTGCAGAAAGTAGAGTTCTTACATTTCCAGGAGGGTTTACACAGGAAGTGCATAAAGTAAAGTTCTTACATTTCCAGGAGGGATTACAGAGGAAGTGCATAAAGTAAAGTTCTTACATTTCCAGGAGGGATTACAGAGGAAGTGCATAAAGTAAAGTTCTTACATTTCCAGGAGGATTTACAGAGGAAGTGCATAAAGTAAAGTTCTTGCATTTCCAGGAGGGATTACAGAGGAAGTGCATAAAGTAAAATTCTTACATTTCCAGGAGGATTTACAGAGGAAGTGCAGAAAGTGGAGTTCTTACATTTCCAGGAGGGATTACAGGGGATGTGCACAAAGTAGAGTTCTTACATTTCCAGGAGGATTTACAGAGGAAGTGCATAAAGTAAAATTCTTACATTTCCAGGAGGATTTACAGAGGAAGTGCACAAAGTAAAATTCTTACATTTCCAGGAGGGATTACACAGGAAGTGCATAAAGTAAAATTCTTACATTTCCAAGAGGGATTACAGAGGAAGTGCATCAAGTAAAGTTCTTACAATTCCGGGGGAAATTAAAGAGGAAGTGCAGAAAGTAGAGTCCTTACATTTCCAGGAGGTATTACAGAGGAAGTGCACAAAGTAGAGTCCTTACATTTCCAGGAGGATTTACAGAGGAAGTGCATAAAGTAAAGTTCTTACATTTCCAGGGGGAATTAAAGAGGAAGTGCAGAAAGTAGAGTCCTTACATTTCCAGGAGGGATTACAGGGGATGTGCACAAAGTAGAGTTCTTACATTTCCAGGAGGATTTACAGAGGAAGTGCATGAAGTAAAATTCTTACATTTCCAGGAGGATTTACAGAGGAAGTGCATAAAGTAAAGTTCTTTCCTTTCCAGGGGGAATTAAAGAGGAAGTGCAGAAAGTAGAGTCCTTACATTTCCAGGAGGGATTACACAGGAAGGGCATAAAGTAAAGTTCTTACATTTCCAGGAGGATTTACAGAGGAAATGCAGAAAGTAGAGTTCTTACATTTCCAGGAGGATTTACAGAGGAAGTGCATAAAGTAAAATATTTACATTTCCAGGAGGGATTACAGAGGAAGTGCATAAAGTAAAGTTCTTACATTTCCAGGGGGAATTAAAGAGGAAGTGCAGAAAGTAGAGTCCTTACATTTCCAGGAGGGATTACAGGGGATGTGCACAAAGTAGAGTCCTTACATTTCCAGGAGGATATACAGAGGAAGTGCATAAAGTAAAGTTCTTACATTTCCAGAAGGGATTACAGAGGAAGTGCATAAAGTAAAGTTCTTACATTTCCAGGAGGGATTACAGAGGAAGTGCATAAAGTAAAGTTCTTACATTTCCAGGAGGATTTACAGAGGAAGTGCATAAAGTAAAGTTCTTGCATTTCCAGGAGGGATTACAGAGGAAGTGCATAAAGTAAAATTCTTACATTTCCAGGAGGATTTACAGAGGAAGTGCATAAAGTAAAGTTCTTACATTTCCAGGAGGGATTACACAGGAAGGGCATAAAGTAAAGTTCTTACATTTCCAGGAGGATTTACAGAGGAAATGCAGAAAGTAGAGTTCTTACATTTCCAGGAGGATTTACAGAGGAAGTGCATAAAGTAAAATTCTTACATTTCCAGGAGGGATTACAGAGGAAGTGCATAAAGTAAAACTCTTACATTTCCAGGAGGGATTACACAGGAAGTGCATAAAGTAGAGTTCTTACATTTCCAGGAGGGATTAAAGAGGAAATGCACAAAGTAGAGTTCTTACATTTCCAGGAGGAATTACAGAGGAAGTGCACAAAGTAAAGTTCTTACATTTCCAGGATGGATTACAGAGGAAGTGCATATAGTAAAGTTCTTACATTTCCATGAAGAAGTAAAGAGGAAGTGCAGAAAGTAGAGTCCTTACATTTCTAGGAGTAATTATAGAGGAAATTTACAAAGTAGAGTTCTTACATTTCCAGGAGGATTTACAGAGGAAGTGCATAAAGTAAAGTTCTTACATTTCCAGGGGGAACTAAAGAGGAAGTGCAGAAAGTAGAGTCCTTACATTTCCAGGAGGGAGTACAGGGGATTTGCACAAAGTAGAGTCCTTACATTTCCAGGAGGGATTACAGAGGATGTGCAAAAAGTAAAGTTCTTACATTTCCAGGAGGGATTACAGAGGAAGTGCACAAAGTAGAGTCCTTACATTTCCAGGAGGATTTACAGAGGAAGTGCATAAGGTAAAGTTCTTACATTTCCAGGGGGAATTAAAGAGGAAGTGCATAAAGTAAAGTTCTTACATTTCCAGGAGCATTTACAGAGGAAGTGCCGAAAGTAGAGTCCTTTCATTTCCAGGATGGATTACAGGGGATGTGCACAAAGTAGAATTCTTACAATTCCAGGAGGATTTACAGAGGAAGTGTATAAACTAAAGTTCTTACATTTCCAGGAGGGATTACAGAGGAAGTGCATAAAGTAGAGTTCTTACATTTCCAGGAGGGATTACAGAGGAAGTGCATAAAGTAAAGTTCTTACATTTCCAGGAGGGATTACAGAGGAAGTGCATAAAGTAAAGTTCTTACATTTCCAGGAGGATTTACAGAGGAAATGCAGAAAGTAGAGTCCATACATTTCCAGGAGGGATTACAGGGGATGTGCACAAAGTAGAGTTCTTACATTTTCAGGAGGATTTACAGAGGAAGTGCATAAAGTAAAGTTCTTACATTTCCAGGAGGGATTACAGAGGAAGTGCATAAAGTAAAGTTCTTACATTTCCAGGAGGATTTACAGAGGAAATGCAGAAAGTAGAGTCCATACATTTCCAGGAGGGATTACAGGGGATGTGCACAAAGTAGAGTTCTTACATTTTCAGGAGGGATTACAGAGGAAGTGCATAAAGTAGAGTTCTTACATTTCCAGGATGGATTACAGGGGATGTGCACAAAGTAGAATTCTTACATTTCCAGGAGGATTTACAGAGGAAGCGTATAAACTAAAATTCTTACATTTCCAGGAGGGATTACAGAGGAAGTGCATAAAGTAAAGTCCTTACATTTCCAGGGGGAATTAAAGAGGAAGTACAGAAAGTAGAGTTCTTACATTTCCAGGAGGATTTACAGGGGAAGTGCATAAAGTAAAATTCTTACATTTTCAGGAGGGATTACAGAGGAAGAGGATAAAGTAAAGTTCTTACATTTCCAGGAGGGATTACAGAGGAAGTGCATAAAGTAGAGTTCTTACATTTCCAGGAGGATTTACAGAGGACGTGCATAAAGTAAAATTCTTACATTTCCAGGAGGGATTACAGAGGAAGTGCATGAAGTAAAATTCTTCCATTTTCAGGAGGGATTACAGAGGAAGTGCATAAAGTAAAGTTCTTACAATTCCAGGGGGAATTAAAAAGGAAGAGCAGAAAGTAGAGTCCTTACATTTCCAGGAGGGATTACAGAGGAGGTGCATAAAGTAAAGTTCTTATATTTCCAGGAGTAATTATAGAGGAAATGTACAAAGTAGAGTTCTTACATTTCCAGGAGGATTTACAGAGGAAGTGCAGAAAGTAGAGTCCTTTCATTTCCAGGAGGGATTACAGGGGATTTGCACAAAGTAGAGTTCTTACATTTCCAGGAGGGATTACAGAGGATGTGCAAAAAGTAAAGTTCTTACATTTCCAGGAGGGATTACAGAGTAAGTGCACAAAGTAGAGTCCTTACATTTCCAGGAGGATTTACAGAGGAAATGCATAAGGTAAAGTTCTTACATTTCCAGGGGGAATTAAAGAGGAAGTGCAGAAAGTAGAGTCCTTACATTTACAGGATGGATTACAGGGGATGTGTACAAAGTAGAATTCTTACATTTCCAGGAGGATTTACAGAGGAAGTGTATAAACTAAAATTCTTACATTTCCAGGAGGGATTACAGAGGAAGTGCATAAAGTAAAGTCCTTACATTTCCAGGAGGGATTACAGAGGAAGTGCATAAAGTAGAGTTCTTACATTTCCAGGAGGATTTACAGAGGAAGTGCATAAAGTAAAGTTCTTACATTTCCAGGAGGGATTACAGAGGAAGTGGATAAAGTAGAGTTCTTACATTTCCAGGAGGGATTACAGAGGAAGTGCATAAAGTAAAGTCCTTACATTTCCAGGAGGGATTACAGAGGAAGTGCATAAAGTAAAGTTCTTACATTTCCAGGAGGATTTACAGAGGAAGTGCAGAAAGGAGAGTCCTTACATTTCCAGGAGGGATTACAGGGAATGTGCACAAAGTAGAGCTCTTACATTTCCAGGAGGGATTACAGAGGAAGTGCATAAAGTAAAATTCTTACGTTTTCAGGAGGGATTACAGAGGAAGTGCATAACGTAAAATTCTTACATTTCCAGGAGGGATTACAGAGGAAGTGCATAAAGTAAAATTCTTACATTTCCAGGAGGATTTACAGAGGAAGTGCAGAAAGTAGAGTCCTTACATTTCCAGGAGGGATTACAGAGGAAGTGCATAAAGTAAAGTTCTTACATTTCCAGGGGGAATTAAAGAGGAAGTGCAGAAAGTAGAGTTCTTACATTTCCAGGAGGATTTACAGAGGAAGTGCATAAAGTAAATTTCTTACATTTCCAGGGGGAATTAAAGAGGAAGAGCAGAAAGTAGAGTCCTTACATTTCCAGGAGGGATTACAGAGGATGTGCAAAAAGTAAAGTTCTTACATTTCCAGGAGGGATAACAGATGAAGTGCACAAAGTAGAGTTCTTACATTTCCAGGGGGAATTAAAGAGGAAGTGCATAAAGTAAAGTTCTTACATTTCCAGGAGGGATTACAGAGGAAGTGCATAAAGTAGAGTTCTTACATTTCCAGGGGGGATTACAGAGGAAGTGCATTAAGTAAAGTTCTTACATTTCCAGGAGGGATTACAGAGGAAGTGCATAAAATTCTTACATTTCCAGGAGGATTTACAGAGGAAATGCAGAAAGTAGAGTCCTTACATTTCCAGGAGGGATTACAGGGGATGTGCACAAAGTAGAGTTCTTACATTTTCAGGAGGATTTACAGAGGAAGTGCATAACGTAAAGTTCTTACATTTCCAGGTGTGATTACAGAGGAAGTGCATAAAGTAGAGTTCTTACATTTCCAGGATGGATTACAGGGGATGTGCACAAAGTAGAATTCTTACATTTCCAGGAGGATTTACAGAGGAAGCGTATAAACTAAAATTCTAACATTTCCAGGAGGGATTACAGAGGAAGTGCAAAAAGTAAAGTCCTTACATTTCCAGGGGGAATTAAAGAGGAAGTACAGAAAGTAGAGTTCTTACATTTCCAGGAGGATTTACAGGGGATGTGCTCAAAGTAGAGTTCTTACATTTCCAAGAGGATTTACAGAGGAAGTGCATAAAGTAAAATTCTTACATTTTCAGGAGGGATTACAGAGGAAGTGGATAAAGTAAAGTTCTTACATTTCCAGGGGGAATTAAAGAGGAAGTGCAGAAAGTAGATCCCTTACATATCCAGGAGTATTTACAGAGGAAGTGCATAAAGTAGAGTTCTTACATTTCCAGGAGGGATTACAGAGGAAATGCATAAAGTAGAGTTCTTACATTTCTAGGAGGATTTACAGAGGAAGTGCATAAAGTAAAATTCTTACATTTCCAGGAGGGATTACAGAGGAAGTGCATAAAGTAAAATTCTTACATTTTCAGGAAGGATTACAGAGGAAGTGCATAAAGTAAAGTTCTTACAATTCCAGGGGGAATTAAAGAGGAAGAGCAGAAAGTAGAGTCCTTACATTTCCAGGAGGGATTACAGAGGAGGTGCATAAAGTAAAGTTCTTATATTTCCAGGAGTAATTATAGAGGAAATGTACAAAGTAGAGTTCTTACATTTCCAGGAGGATTTACAGAGGAAGTGCAGAAAGTAGAGTCCTTTTATTTCCAGGAGGGATTACAGGGGATTTGCACAAAGTAGAGTTCTTACATTTCCAGGAGGGATTACAGAGAATGTGCAAAAAGTAAAGTCCTTACATTTCCAGGAGGGATTACAGAGGAAGTGCATAAAGTAAAGTTCTTACATTTCCAGGAGGATTTACAGAGTAAGTGCAGAAAGTAGAGTCCTTACATTTCGAGGAGAGATTACAGGGGATGTGCACAAAGTAGAGCTCTTACATTTCCAGGAGGGATTACAGAGGAAGTGCATAAAGTAAAATTCTTACATTTCCAGGAGGGATTACAGAGGAAGTGCATAAAGTAAAATTCTTACATTTCCAGGAGGGATTACAGAGGAAGTGCATAAAGTAAAATTCTTACATTTCCAGGAGGATTTACAGAGGAAGTGCAGAAAGTAGAGTCCTTACATTTCAAGGAGGGATTACAGAGGAAGTGCATAAAGTAAAGTTCTTACATTTCCAGGGGGAATTAAAGAGGAAGTGCAGAAAGTAGAGTTCTTACATTTCCAGGAGGATTTACAGAGGAAGTGCATAAAGTAAAGTTCTTACATTTCCAGGGGGAATTAAAGTGGAAGTGCAGAAAGTAGAGTTCTTACATTTTCAGGAGGATTTACAGAGGAAGTGCATAAAGTAAAATTCTTACATTTCCAGGTGTGATTACAGAGGAAGTGCATAAAGTAAAGTTCTTACATTTCCAGGATGGATTACAGGGGAAGTGCACAAAGTAGAATTCTTACATTTCCAGGAGGATTTACAGAGGAAGTGCAGAAAGTAGAGTCCTTTCATTTCCAGGAGGGATTACAGGGGATTTGCACAAAGTAGAGTTCTTACATTTCCAGGAGGGATTACAGAGGATGTGCAAAAAGTAAAGTTCTTACATTTCCAGGAGGGATTACAGAGGAAGTGCACAAAGTAGAGTCCTTACATTTCCAGGAGGATTTACAGAGGAAGTGCATAAGGTAAAGTTCTTACATTTCCAGGGGGAATTAAAGAGGAAGTGCAGAAAGTAGAGTCCTTACATTTCCAGGATGGATTACAGGGGATGTGCACAAAGTAGAATTCTTACATTTCCAGGAGGATTTACAGAGGAAGTGTATAAACTAAAATTCTTACATTTCCAGGAGGGATTACAGAGGAAGTGCATAAAGTAAAGTCCTTACATTTCCAGGGGGGATTAAAGAGGAAGTGCATAAAGTTGAGTTCTTACATTTCCAGGAGGATTTACAGAGGAAGTGCATAAAGTAAAGTTCTTACATTTCCAGGAGGGATTACAGAGGAAGTGCATAAAGTAGAGTTCTTACATTTCCAGGAGGGATTACAGAGGAAGTGCATAAAGTAAAGTCCTTACATTTCCAGGAGGATTTACAGAGGAAGTGCAGAAAGTAGAGTCCTTACATTTCGAGGAGGGATTACAGGGGATGTGTACAAAGTAGAGCTCTTACATTTCCAGGAGGGATTACAGAGGAAGTGCATAAAGTAAAATTCTTACGTTTCCAGGAGGGATTACAAAGGAAGTGCATAAAGTAAAATTCTTACATTTCCAGGAGGGATTACAGAGGAAGTGCATAAAGTAAAATTCTTACATTTCCAGGAGGATTTAAAGAGGAAGTGCAGAAAGTAGAGTCCTTACATTTCCAGGAGGGATTACAGAGGAAGTGCATAAAGTAAAGTTCTTACATTTCCAAGGGGAATTAAAGAGGAAGTGCAGAAAGTAGAGTTCTTACATTTCCAGGAGGATTTACAGAGGAAGTGCAGAAAGTAGAGTCCTTACATTTCCAGGAGGGATTACAGGGGATTTGCACAAAGTAGAGTTCTTACATTTCCAGGAGGGATTACAGAGGAAGGGCACAAAGTAGAGTCCTTACATTTCCAGGAGGATTTACAGAGGAAGTGCATAAGGTAAAGTTCTTACATTTCCAGGAGGGATTACAGAGGAAGTGCATAAAGTAAAGTTCTTACATTTCCAGGAGGGATAACAGATGAAGTGCACAAAGTAGAGTTCTTACATTTCCAGGAGCAATTATAGAGGAAGTGCATAAAGTAAAGTTCTTACATTTCCAGGAGGGATAACAGATGAAGTGCACAAAGTAGAGTTCTTACATTTCCAGGGGGAATTAAAGAGGAAGTGCATAAAGTAAAGTTCTTACATTTCCAGGAGGATTTACAGAGGAAATGCAGAAAGTAGAGTCCTTACATTTCCAGGAGGATTTAGAGAGGAAGTGCACAAAGTAAAGTTCTTACATTTCCAGGAGGGATTACAGAGGAAGTGCATAAAGTAGAGTTCTTACATTTCCAGGAGGATTTACAGAGGAAGTGCATAAAGTAAAATTCTTACATTTCCAGGAGGGATTACAGAGGAAGTGCATGAAGTAAAATTCTTACATTTCCAGGAGGATATACAGAGGAAGTGCAGAAAGTAGAGTCCTTACATTTCCAGGAGGGATTACAGAGGAAGTGCATAAAGTAAAGTTCTTACATTTCCAGGGGGAATTAAATAGGAAGTGCAGAAAGTAGAGTTCTTACATTTCCAGGAGGATTTACAGAGGAAGTGCATAAAGTAAAGTTCTTACATTTCCAGGGGGAATTAAAGAGGAAGTGCAGAAAGTAGAGTCCTTACATTTCCAGGAGGGAATACAAGGGATTTGCACAAAGTAGAGTTCTTACATTTCCAGGAGGGATTATAGAGGATGTGCAAAAAGTAAAGTTCTTACATTTCCAGGAGGGATTACAGAGGAAGTGTACAAAGTAGAGTTCTTACATTTACAGGGGGAATTAAAGAGGAAGTGCAGAAAGTAGAGTCCTTACATTTCCAGGAGGGATTACAGAGGAAGAGCATAAAGTAGAGTTCTTACATTTCCAGGAGGAATTACAGAGGAAGTGCACAAAGTAAAGTTCTTACATTTCCAGGAGTAATTAAAGAGGAAGTGCACAAAGTAGAGTCCTTACATTTCCAGGAGGATTTACAGAGGAAGTGTATAAACTAAAATTCTTACATTTCCAGGAGGGATTACAGAGGAAGTGCATAAAGTAAAGTTCTTACATTTCCAGGAGGCATTACAGAGGAAGTGCATAAAGTAGAGTTCTTACATTTCCAGGAGGGATTACAGAGGAAGAGCATAAAGTAGAGTTCTTACATTTCCAGGAGGAATTACAGAGGAAGTGCACAAAGTAAAGTTCTTACATTTCCAGGAGTAATTAAAGAGGAAGTGCACAAAGTAGAGTCCTTACATTTCCAGGAGGATTTACAGAGGAAGTGCACAAAGTAAAGTTCTTACATTTCCAGGAGGATTTACAGAGGAAGTGCATAAAGTAAAGTTCTTACATTTCCAGGGGGAATTAAAGAGGAAATGCACAAAGTAGAGTTCTTACATTTCCAGGAGGATTTACAGAGGAAGTGCAGAAAGTAGAGTCCTTACATTTCCAGGAGGGATTACAGAGGAAGTGCAAAAAGTAAAGTTCTTACATTTCCAGGGGGAATTAAAGAGGAAGTGCAGAAAGTAGAGTCCTTACATTTCCAGGAGGGATTACAGGGGATTTGCACAAAGTAGAGTTCTTACATTTCCAGGAGGATTTACAGAGGAAGTACAGAAAGTAGAGTTCTTACATTTCCAGGAGGATTTACAGGGGATGTGCTCAAAGTAGAGTTCTTACATTTCCAAGAGGAGTTACAGAGGAAGTGCATAAAGTAAAATTCTAACATTTTCAGGAGGGATTACAGAGGAAGTGGATAAAGTAAAGTTCTTACATTTCCAGGGGGAATTAAAGAGGAAGTGCAGAAAGTAGATTCCTTACATATCCAGGAGTATTTACAGAGGAAGTGCATAAAGTAGAGTTCTTACATTTCCAGGAGGGATTACAGAGGAAGTGCATAAAGTAGAGTTCTTACATTTCCAGGAGGATTTACAGAGGAAGTGCATAAAGTAAAATTCTTACATTTCCAGGAGGGATTACAGAGGAAGTGCATAAAGTAAAATTCTTACATTTTCAGGAGGGATTACAGAGGAAGTGCATAAAGTAAAGTTCTTACAATTCCAGGAGGATTTACAGAGGAAGTGCAGAAAGTAGAGTCCTTTCATTTCCAGGAGGGATTACAGGGGATTTGCACATAGTAGAGTTCTTACATTTCCAGGAGGGATTACAGAGGATGTGCAAAAAGTAAAGTTCTTACATTTCCAGGAGGGATTACAGAGGAAGTGAACAAAGTAGAGTCCTTACATTTCCAGGAGGATTTACAGAGGAAGTGCATAAGGTAAAGTTCTTACATTTCCAGGGGGAATTAAAGAGGAAGTGCAGAAAGTAGAGTCCTTACATTTCCAGGATGGATTACAGGGGATGTGCACAAAGTAGAATTCTTACATTTCCAGGAGGATTTACAGAGGAAGTGTATAAACTAAAATTCTTACATTTCCAGGAGGGATTACAGAGGAAGTGCATAAAGTAAAGTCCTTACATTTCCAGGGGGAATTAAAGAGGAAGTGCATAAAGTAGAGTTCTTACATTTCCAGGAGGATTTACAGAGGAAGTGAATAAAGTAAAGTTCTTACATTTCCAGGAGGGATTACAGAGGAAGTGCATAAAGTAGAGTTCTAACATTTCCAGGAGGGATTACAGAGGAAGTGCATAAAGTAAAGTCCTTACATTTCCAGGAGGGATTACAGAGGAAGTGCATAAAGTAAAATTCTTACATTTTCAGGAAGGATTACAGAGGAAGTGCATAAAGTAAAGTTCTTACAATTCCAGGGGGAATTAAAGAGGAAGAGCAGAAAGTAGAGTCCTTACATTTCCAGGAGGGATTACAGAGGAGGTGCATAAAGTAAAGTTCTTATATTTCCAGGAGTAATTATAGAGGAAATGTACAAAGTAGAGTTCTTACATTTCCAGGAGGATTTACAGAGGAAGTGCAGAAAGTAGAGTCCTTTTATTTCCAGGAGGGATTACAGGGGATTTGCACAAAGTAGAGTTCTTACATTTCCAGGAGGGATTACAGAGAATGTGCAAAAAGTAAAGTCCTTACATTTCCAGGAGGGATTACAGAGGAAGTGCATAAAGTAAAGTTCTTACATTTCCAGGAGGATTTACAGAGTAAGTGCAGAAAGTAGAGTCCTTACATTTCGAGGAGAGATTACAGGGGATGTGCACAAAGTAGAGCTCTTACATTGCCAGGAGGGATTACAGAGGAAGTGCATAAAGTAAAATTCTTACGTTTCCAGGAGGGATTACAGAGGAAGTGCATAAAGTAAAATTCTTACATTTCCAGGAGAGATTACAGAGGAAGTGCATAAAGTAAAATTCTTACATTTCCAGGAGGATTTACAGAGGAAGTGCAGAAAGTAGAGTCCTTACATTTCAAGGAGGGATTACAGAGGAAGTGCATAAAGTAAAGTTCTTACATTTCCAGGGGGAATTAAAGAGGAAGTGCAGAAAGTAGAGTTCTTACATTTCCAGGAGGATTTACAGAGGAAGTGCATAAAGTAAAGTTCTTACATTTCCAGGGGGAATTAAAGAGGAAGTGCAGAAAGTAGAGTTCTTACATTTTCAGGAGGATTTACAGAGGAAGTGCATAAAGTAAAATTCTTACATTTCCAGGTGTGATTACAGAGGAAGTGCATAAAGTAGAGTTCTTACATTTCCAGGATGGATTACAGGGGAAGTGCACAAAGTAGAATTCTTACATTTCCAGGAGGATTTACAGAGGAAGTGCAGAAAGTAGAGTCCTTTCATTTCCAGGAGGGATTACAGGGGATTTGCACAAAGTAGAGTTCTTACATTTCCAGGAGGGATTACAGAGGATGTGCAAAAAGTAAAGTTCTTACATTTCCAGGAGGGATTACAGAGGAAGTGCACAAAGTAGAGTCCTTACATTTCCAGGAGGATTTACAGAGGAAGTGCATAAGGTAAAGTTCTTACATTTCCAGGGGGAATTAAAGAGGAAGTGCAGAAAGTAGAGTCCTTACATTTCCAGGATGGATTACAAGGGATGTGCACAAAGTAGAATTCTTACATTTCCAGGAGGATTTACAGAGGAAGTGTATAAACTAAAATTCTTACATTTCCAGGAGGGATTACAGAGGAAGTGCATAAAGTAAAGTCCTTACATTTCCAGGGGGAATTAAAGAGGAAGTGCATAAAGTCGAGTTCTTACATTTCCAGGAGGATTTACAGAGGAAGTGCATAAAGTAAAGTTCTTACATTTCCAGGAGGGATTACAGAGGAAGTGCATAAAGTAGAGTTCTTACATTTCCAGGAGGGATTACAGAGGAAGTGCATAAAGTAAAGTCCTTACATTTCCAGGAGGATTTACAGAGGAAGTGCAGAAAGTAGAGTCCTTACATTTCGAGGAGGGATTACAGGGGATGTGTACAAAGTAGAGCTCTTACATTTCCAGGAGGGATTACAGAGGAAGTGCATAAAGTAAAATTCTTACGTTTCCAGGAGGGATTACAAAGGAAGTGCATAAAGTAAAATTCTTACATTTCCAGGAGGGATTACAGAGGAAGTGCATAAAGTAAAATTCTTACATTTCCAGGAGGATTTACAGAGGAAGTGCAGAAAGTAGAGTCCTTACATTTCCAGGAGGGATTACAGAGGAAGTGCATAAAGTAAAGTTCTTACATTTCCAGGGGGAATTACAGAGGAAGTGCAGAAAGTAGAGTTCTTACATTTCCAGGAGGATTTACAGAGGAAGTGCATAAAGTAAAGTTCTTACATTTCCAGGTTGAATTAAAGAGGAAGTGCAGAAAGTAGAGTCCTTACATTTCCAGGAGGGATTACAGGGGATTTGCACAAAGTAGAGTTCTTACATTTCCAGGAGGGATTACAGAGGATGTGCAAAAAGTAAAGTTCTTACATTTCCAGGAGGGATTACAGAGGAAGTGCACAAAGTAGAGTCCTTACATTTCCAGGAGGATTTACAGAGGAAGTGCATAAGGTAAAGTTCTTACATTTCCAGGAGGGATTACAGAGGAAGTGCATAAAGTAAAGTTCTTACATTTCCAGGGGAATTAAAGAGGAAGTGCAGAAAGTAAAGTTCTTACATTTCCAGGAGGGATAACAGATGAAGTGCACAAAGTAGAATTCTTACATTTCCAGGAGCAATTATAGAGGAAGTGCATAAAGTAAAGTTCTTACATTTCCAGGAGGGATAACAGAGGAAGTGCATAAAGTAGAGTTCTTACATTTCCAGGGGGAATTAAAGAGGAAGTGCATAAAGTAAAGTTCTTACATTTCCAGGAGGATTTACAGAGGAAATGCAGAAAGTAGAGTTCTTACATTTCCAGGAGGATTTACAGAGGAAGTGCATAAAGTAAACTTCTTACATTTCTAGGAGGGATTACAGAGGAAGTGCCTAAAGTAAAATTCTTACATTTCCAGGAGGGATTACACAGGAAGTGCATAAAGTAGAGTTCTTACATTTCCAGGAGGATTTACAGAGGAAGTGCATAAAGTAAAATTCTTACATTTCCAGGAGGGATTACAGAGGAAGTGCATGAAGTTAAATTCTTACATTTCCAGGAGGATATACAGAGGAAGTGCAGAAAGTAGAGTCCTTACATTTCCAGGAGGGATTACAGAGGAAGTGCATAAAGTAAAGTTCTTACATTTCCAGGGGGAATTAAAGAGGAAGTGCAGAAAGTAGAGTTCTTACATTTCCAGGAGGATTTACAGAGGAAGTGCATAAAGTAAAGTTCTTACATTTCCAGGGGGAATTAAAGAGGAAGTGCAGAAAGTAGAGTCCTTACATTTCCAGGAGGGATTACAAGGGATTTGCACAAAGTAGAGTTCTTACATTTCCAGGAGGGATTATAGAGGATGTGCAAAAAGTAAAGTTCTTACATTTCCAGGAGGGATTACAGAGGAAGTGTACAAAGTAGAGTTCTTACATTTCCAGGGGGAATTAAAGAGGAAGTGCAGAAAGTAGAGTCCTTACATTTCCAGGAGGGATTACAGAGGAAGTGTACAAAGTAGAGTTCTTACATTTCCAGGGGGAATTAAAGAGGAAGTGCAGAAAGTAGAGTCCTTACATTTCCAGGGGAATTAAAGAGGAAGTGCAGAAAGTAAAGTTCTTACATTTCCAGGAGGGATAACAGATGAAGTGCACAAAGTAGAATTCTTACATTTCCAGGAGCAATTATAGAGGAAGTGCATAAAGTAAAGTTCTTACATTTCCAGGAGGGATAACAGAGGAAGTGCATAAAGTAGAGTTCTTACATTTCCAGGGGGAATTAAAGAGGAAGTGCATAAAGTAAAGTTCTTACATTTCCAGGAGGATTTACAGAGGAAATGCAGAAAGTAGAGTTCTTACATTTCCAGGAGGATTTACAGAGGAAGTGCATAAAGTAAACTTCTTACATTTCTAGGAGGGATTACAGAGGAAGTGCCTAAAGTAAAATTCTTACATTTCCAGGAGGGATTACACAGGAAGTGCATAAAGTAGAGTTCTTACATTTCCAGGAGGATTTACAGAGGAAGTGCATAAAGTAAAATTCTTACATTTCCAGGAGGGATTACAGAGGAAGTGCATGAAGTTAAATTCTTACATTTCCAGGAGGATATACAGAGGAAGTGCAGAAAGTAGAGTCCTTACATTTCCAGGAGGGATTACAGAGGAAGTGCATAAAGTAAAGTTCTTACATTTCCAGGGGGAATTAAAGAGGAAGTGCAGAAAGTAGAGTTCTTACATTTCCAGGAGGATTTACAGAGGAAGTGCATAAAGTAAAGTTCTTACATTTCCAGGGGGAATTAAAGAGGAAGTGCAGAAAGTAGAGTCCTTACATTTCCAGGAGGGATTACAAGGGATTTGCACAAAGTAGAGTTCTTACATTTCCAGGAGGGATTATAGAGGATGTGCAAAAAGTAAAGTTCTTACATTTCCAGGAGGGATTACAGAGGAAGTGTACAAAGTAGAGTTCTTACATTTCCAGGGGGAATTAAAGAGGAAGTGCAGAAAGTAGAGTCCTTACATTTCCAGGATGGATTATAGGGGATGTGCACCAAGTAGAATTCTTACATTTCCAGGAGGATTTACAGAGGAAGTGTATAAACTAAAATTCTTACATTTCCAGGAGGGATTACAGAGGAAGTGCATAAAGTAAAGTTCTTACATTTCCAGGAGGCATTACAGAGGAAGTGCATAAAGTAGAGTTCTTACATTTCCAGGAGGGATTACAGAGGAAGAGCATAAAGTAGAGTTCTTACATTTCCAGGAGGAATTACAGAGGAAGTGCACAAAGTAAAGTTCTTACATTTCCAGGAGTAATTAAAGAGGAAGTGCACAAAGTAGAGTCCTTACATTTCCAGGAGGATTTACAGAGGAAGTGCACAAAGTAAAGTTCTTACATTTCCAGGAGGATTTACAGAGGAAGTGCATAAAGTAAAGTTCTTACATTTCCAGGGGGAATTAAAGAGGAAATGCACAAAGTAGCGTTCTTACATTTCCAGGAGGATTTACAGAGGAAGTGCAGAAAGTAGAGTTCTTACATTTCCAGGAGGATTTACAGAGGAAGTGCAGAAAGTAGAGTCCTTACATTTCCAGGAGGGATTACAGAGGAAGTGCAAAAAGTAAAGTTCTTACATTTCCAGGGGGAATTAAAGAGGAAGTGCAGAAAGTAGAGTCCTTACATTTCCAGGAGGGATTACAGGCGATTTGCACAAAGTAGAGTTCTTACATTTCCAGGAGGATTTACAGAGGAAGTACAGAAAGTAGAGTTCTTACATTTCCAGGAGGATTTACAGGGGATGTGCTCAAAGTAGAGTTCTTACATTTCCAAGAGGATTTACAGAGGAAGTGCATAAAGTAAAATTCTAACATTTTCAGGAGGGATTACAGAGGAAGTGGATAAAGTAAAGTTCTTACATTTCCAGGGGGAATTAAAGAGGAAGTGCAGAAAGTAGATTCCTTACATATCCAGGAGTATTTACAGAGGAAGTGCATAAAGTAGAGTTCTTACATTTCCAGGAGGGATTACAGAGGAAGTGCATAAAGTAGAGTTCTTACATTTCCAGGAGGATTTACAGAGGAAGTGCATAAAGTAAAATTCTTACATTTCCAGGAGGGATTACAGAGGAAGTGCATAAAGTAAAATTCTTACATTTTCAGGAGGGATTACAGAGGAAGTGCATAAAGTAAAGTTCTTACAATTCCAGGAGGATTTACAGAGGAAGTGCAGAAAGTAGAGTCCTTTCATTTCCAGGAGGGATTACAGGGGATTTGCACAAAGTAGAGTTCTTACATTTCCAGGAGGGATTACAGAGGATGTGCAAAAAGTAAAGTTATTACATTTCCAGGAGGGATTACAGAGGAAGTGAACAAAGTAGAGTCCTTACATTTCCAGGAGGATTTACAGAGGAAGTACATAAAGTAAAGTCCTTACATTTCCAGGGGGAATTAAAGAGGAAGTGCATAAAGTAGAGTTCTTACATTTCCAGGAGGATTTACAGAGGAAGTGCATAAAGTAAAGTTCTTACATTTCCAGGAGGGATTACAGAGGAAGTGCATAAAGTAGAGTTCTAACATTTCCAGGAGGGATTACAGAGGAAGTGCATAAAGTAAAGTCCTTACATTTCCAGGAGGGATTACAGAGGAAGTGCATAAAGTAAAGTTCTTACATTTCCAGGAGGATTTACAGAGGAAGTGCAGAAAGTAGAGTCCTTACATTTCGAGGAGGGATTACAGGGGATGTGCACAAAGTAGAGCTCTTACATTTCCAGGAGGGATTACAGAGGAAGTGCATAAAGTAAAATTCTTATATTTCCAGGAGGATTTACAGAGGAAGTGCAGAAAGTAAAGTCCTTACATTTCCAGGAGGGATTACAGAGGAAGTGCATAAAGTAAAGTTCTTACATTTCCAGGGGGAATTAAAGAGGAAGTGCATAAAGTAAAGTTCTTACATTTCCAGGAGGATTTACAGAGGAAATGCAGAAAGTAGAGTTCTTACATTTCCAGGAGGATTTACAGAGGAAGTGCATAAAGTAAACTTCTTACATTTCCAGGAGGGATTACAGAGGAAGTGCCTAAAGTAAAATTCTTACATTTCCAGGAGGGATTACACAGGAAGTGCATAAAGTAGAGTTCTTACATTTCCAGGAGGATTTACAGAGGAAGTGCATAAAGTAAAATTCTTACATTTCCAGGAGGGATTACAGAGGAAGTGCATGAAGTAAAATTCTTACATTTCCAGGAGGATATACAGAGGAAGTGCAGAAAGTAGAGTCCTTACATTTCCAGGAGGGATTACAGAGGAAGTGCATAAAGTAAAGTTCTTACATTTCCAGGGGGAATTAAAGAGGAAGTGCAGAAAGTAGAGTTCTTACATTTACAGGAGGATTTACAGAGGAAGTGCATAAAGTAAAGTTCTTACATTTCCAGGGGGAATTAAAGAGGAAGTGCAGAAAGTAGAGTCCTTACATTTCCAGGAGGGATTACAAGGGATTTGCACAAAGTAGAGTTCTTACATTTCCAGGAGGGATTATAGAGGATGTGCAAAAAGTAAAGTTCTTACATTTCCAGGAGGGATTACAGAGGAAGTGTACAAAGTAGAGTTCTTACATTTCCAGGGGGAATTAAAGAGGAAGTGCAGAAAGTAGAGTCCTTACATTTCCAGGATGGATTATAGGGGATGTGCACCAAGTAGAATTCTTACATTTCCAGGAGGATTTACAGAGGAAGTGTATAAACTAAAATTCTTACATTTCCAGGAGGGATTACAGAGGAAGAGCATAAAGTAGAGTTCTTACATTTCCAGGAGGGATTACAGAGGAAGAGCATAAAGTAGAGTTCTTACATTTCCAGGAGGAATTACAGAGGAAGTGCACAAAGTAAAGTTCTTACATTTCCAGGAGTAATTAAAGAGGAAGTGCACAAAGTAGAGTCCTTACATTTCCAGGAGGATTTACAGAGGAAGTGCACAAAGTAAAGTTCTTACATTTCCAGGAGGATTTACAGAGGAAGTGCATAAAGTAAAGTTCTTACATTTCCAGGGGGAATTAAAGAGGAAATGCACAAAGTAGAGTTCTTACATTTCCAGGAGGATTTACAGAGGAAGTGCAGAAAGTAGAGTTCTTACATTTCCAGGAGGATTTACAGAGGAAGTGCAGAAAGTAGAGTCCTTACATTTCCAGGAGGGATTACAGAGGAAGTGCAAAAAGTAAAGTTCTTACATTTCCAGGGGGAATTAAAGAGGAAGTGCAGAAAGTAGAGTCCTTACATTTCCAGGAGGGATTACAGGCGATTTGCACAAAGTAGAGTTCTTACATTTCCAGGAGGATTTACAGAGGAAGTACAGAAAGTAGAGTTCTTACATTTCCAGGAGGATTTACAGGGGATGTGCTCAAAGTAGAGTTCTTACATTTCCAAGAGGATTTACAGAGGAAGTGCATAAAGTAAAATTCTAACATTTTCAGGAGGGATTACAGAGGAAGTGGATAAAGTAAAGTTCTTACATTTCCAGGGGGAATTAAAGAGGAAGTGCAGAAAGTAGATTCCTTACATATCCAGGAGTATTTACAGAGGAAGTGCATAAAGTAGAGTTCTTACATTTCCAGGAGGGATTACAGAGGAAGTGCATAAAGTAGAGTTCTTACATTTCCAGGAGGATTTACAGAGGAAGTGCATAAAGTAAAATTCTTACATTTCCAGGAGGGATTACAGAGGAAGTGCATAAAGTAAAATTCTTACATTTTCAGGAGGGATTACAGAGGAAGTGCATAAAGTAAAGTTCTTACAATTCCAGGAGGATTTACAGAGGAAGTGCAGAAAGTAGAGTCCTTTCATTTCGAGGAGGGATTACAGGGGATTTGCACAAAGTAGAGTTCTTACATTTCCAGGAGGATTTACAGAGGAAGTGCATAAGGTAAAATTCTTACATTTCCAGGGGGAATTAAAGAGGAAGTGCAGAAAGTAGAGTCCTTACATTTCCAGGATGGATTACAGGGGATGTGCACAAAGTAGAATTCTTACATTTCCAGGAGGATTTACAGAGGAAGTGTATAAACTAAAATTCTTACATTTCCAGGAGGGATTACAGAGGAAGTGCATAAAGTAAAGTCCTTACATTTCCAGGGGGAATTAAAGAGGAAGTGCATAAAGTAGAGTTCTTACATTTCCAGGAGGATTTACAGAGGAAGTGCATAAAGTAAAGTTCTTACATTTCCAGGAGGGATTACAGAGGAAGTGCATAAAGTAGAGTTCTAACATTTCCAGGAGGGATTACAGAGGAAGTGCATAAAGTAAAGTCCTTACATTTCCAGGAGGGATTACAGAGGAAGTGCATAAAGTAAAGTTCTTACATTTCCAGGAGGATTTACAGAGGAAGTGCAGAAAGTAGAGTCCTTACATTTCGAGGAGGGATTACAGGGGATGTGCACAAAGTAGAGCTCTTACATTTCCAGGAGGGATTACAGAGGAAGTGCATAAAGTAAAATTCTTATATTTCCAGGAGGATTTACAGAGGAAGTGCAGAAAGTAAAGTCCTTACATTTCCAGGAGGGATTACAGAGGAAGTGCATAAAGTAAAGTTCTTACATTTCCAGGGGGAATTAAAGAGGAAGTGCATAAAGTAAAGTTCTTACATTTCCAGGAGGATTTACAGAGGAAATGCAGAAAGTAGAGTTCTTACATTTCCAGGAGGATTTACAGAGGAAGTGCATAAAGTAAACTTCTTACATTTCCAGGACGGATTACAGAGGAAGTGCCTAAAGTAAAATTCTTACATTTCCAGGAGGGATTACACAGGAAGTGCATAAAGTAGAGTTCTTACATTTCCAGGAGGATTTACAGAGGAAGTGCATAAAGTAAAATTCTTACATTTCCAGGAGGGATTACAGAGGAAGTGCATGAAGTAAAATTCTTACATTTCCAGGAGGATATACAGAGGAAGTGCAGAAAGTAGAGTCCTTACATTTCCAGGAGGGATTACAGAGGAAGTGCATAAAGTAAAGTTCTTACATTTCCAGGGGGAATTAAAGAGGAAGTGCAGAAAGTAGAGTCCTTACATTTCCAGGAGGGATTACAAGGGATTTGCACAAAGTAGAGTTCTTACATTTCCAGGAGGGATTATAGAGGATGTGCAAAAAGTAAAGTTCTTACATTTCCAGGAGGGATTACAGAGGAAGTGTACAAAGTAGAGTTCTTACATTTCCAGGGGGAATTAAAGAGGAAGTGCAGAAAGTAGAGTCCTTACATTTCCAGGATGGATTATAGGGGATGTGCACCAAGTAGAATTCTTACATTTCCAGGAGGATTTACAGAGGAAGTGTATAAACTAAAATTCTTACATTTCCAGGAGGGATTACAGAGGAAGTGCATAAAGTAAAGTTCTTACATTTCCAGGAGGCATTACAGAGGAAGTGCATAAAGTAGAGTTCTTACATTTCCAGGAGGGATTACAGAGGAAGAGCATAAAGTAGAGTTCTTACATTTCCAGGAGGAATTACAGAGGAAGTGCACAAAGTAAAGTTCTTACATTTCCAGGAGTAATTAAAGAGGAAGTGCACAAAGTAGAGTCCTTACATTTCCAGGAGGATTTACAGAGGAAGTGCACAAAGTAAAGTTCTTACATTTCCAGGAGGATTTACAGAGGAAGTGCATAAAGTAAAGTTCTTACATTTCCAGGGGGAATTAAAGAGGAAATGCACAAAGTAGAGTTCTTACATTTCCAGGAGGATTTACAGAGGAAGTGCAGAAAGTAGAGTTCTTACATTTCCAGGAGGATTTACAGAGGAAGTGCAGAAAGTAGAGTCCTTACATTTCCAGGAGGGATTACAGAGGAAGTGCAAAAAGTAAAGTTCTTACATTTCCAGGGGGAATTAAAGAGGAAGTGCAGAAAGTAGAGTCCTTACATTTCCAGGAGGGATTACAGGCGATTTGCACAAAGTAGAGTTCTTACATTTCCAGGAGGATTTACAGAGGAAGTACAGAAAGTAGAGTTCTTACATTTCCAGGAGGATTTACAGGGGATGTGCTCTAAGTAGAGTTCTTACATTTCCAAGAGGATTTACAGAGGAAGTGCATAAAGTAAAATTCTAACATTTTCAGGAGGGATTACAGAGGAAGTGGATAAAGTAAAGTTCTTACATTTCCAGGGGGAATTAAAGAGGAAGTGCAGAAAGTAGATTCCTTACATATCCAGGAGTATTTACAGAGGAAGTGCATAAAGTAGAGTTCTTACATTTCCAGGAGGGATTACAGAGGAAGTGCATAAAGTAGAGTTCTTACATTTCCAGGAGGATTTACAGAGGAAGTGCATAAAGTAAAATTCTTACATTTCCAGGAGGGATTACAGAGGAAGTGCATAAAGTAAAATTCTTACATTTTCAGGAGGGATTACAGAGGAAGTGGATAAAGTAAAGTTCTTACAATTCCAGGAGGATTTACAGAGGAAGTGCAGAAAGTAGAGTCCTTTCATTTCCAGGAGGGATTACAGGGTATTTGCACAAAGTAGAGTTCTTACATTTCCAGGAGGGATTACAGAGGATGTGCAAAAAGTAAAGTTCTTACATTTCCAGGAGGGATTACAGAGGAAGTGAACAAAGTAGAGTCCTTACATTTCCAGGAGGATTTACAGAGGAAGTGCATAAGGTAAAATTCTTACATTTCCAGGGGGAATTAAAGAGGAAGTGCAGAAAGTAGAGTCCTTACATTTCCAGGATGGATTACAGGGGATGTGCACAAAGTAGAATTCTTACATTTCCAGGAGGATTTACAGAGGAAGTGTATAAACTAAAATTCTTACATTTCCAGGAGGGATTACAGAGGAAGTGCATAAAGTAAAGTCCTTACATTTTCAGGGGGAATTAAAGAGGAAGTGCATAAAGTAGAGTTCTTACATTTCCAGGAGGATTTACAGAGGAAGTGCATAAAGTAAAGTTCTTACATTTCCAGGAGGGATTACAGAGGAAGTGCATAAAGTAGAGTTCTAACATTTCCAGGAGGGATTACAGAGGAAGTGCATAAAGTAAAGTCCTTACATTTCCAGGAGAGATTACAGAGGAAGTGCATAAAGTAAAGTTCTTACATTTCCAGGAGGATTTACAGAGGAAGTGCAGAAAGTAGAGTCCTTACATTTCGAGGAGGGATTACAGGGGATGTGCACAAAGTAGAGCTCTTACATTTCCAGGAGGGATTACAGAGGAAGTGCATAAAGTAAAATTCTTATATTTCCAGGAGGATTTACAGAGGAAGTGCAGAAAGTAAAGTCCTTACATTTCCAGGAGGGATTACAGAGGAAGTGCATAAAGTAAAGTTCTTACATTTCCAGGGGGAATTAATGAGGAAGTGCAGAAAGTAGAGTTCTTACATTTCCAGGAGGATTTACAGAGGAAGTGCATAAAGTAAAGTTCTTACATTTCCAGGGGGAATTAAAGAGGAAGTGCAGAAAGTAGAGTCCTTACATTTCCAGGAGGGATTACAGGGGATTTGCACAAAGTAGAGTTCTTACATTTCCAGGAGAGATTACAGAGCATGGGCAAAAAGTAAAGTTCTTACATTTCCAGGAGGGATTACAGAGGAAGTGCATAAAGTAGAGTTCTTACATTTCCAGGAGGGATTACAGAGGAAGTGCATAAAGTAAAGTTCTTACATTTCCAGGAGGGATTACAGAGGAAGTGCATAAAGTAAAGTTCTTACATTTCCAGGAGGATTTACAGAGGAAATGCAGAAAGTAGAGTCCATACATTTCCAGGAGGGATTACAGGGGATGTGCACAAAGTAGATTTCTTACATTTTCAGGAGGATTTACAGAGGAAGTGCATAAAGTAAAATTCTTACATTTCCAGGTGTGATTACAGAGGAAGTGCATAAAGTAGAGTTCTTACATTTCCAGGATGGATTACAGGGGATGTGCACAAAGTAGAATTCTTACATTTCCAGGAGGACTTACAGAGGAAGCGTATAAACTAAAATTCTTACATTTCCAGGAGGGATTACAGAGGAAGTGCATAAAGTAAAGTCCTTACATTTCCAGGGGGAATTAAAGAGGAAGTACAGAAAGTAGAGTTCTTACATTTCCAGGAGGATTTACAGGGGATGTGCTCAAAGTAGAGTTCTTACATTTCCAAGAGGATTTACAGAGGAAGTGCATAAAGTAAAATTCTTACATTTTCAGGAGGGATTACAGAGGAAGTGGATAAAGTAAAGTTCTTACATTTCCAGGGGGAATTAAAGAGGAAGTGCAGAAAGTAGATTCCTTACATATCCAGGAGTATTTACAGAAGAAGTGCATAAAGTAGAGTTCTTACATTTCCAGGAGGGATTACAGAGGAAGTGCATAAAGTAGAGTTCTTACATTTCCAGGAGGATTTACAGAGGAAGTGCATAAAGTAAAATTCTTACAATTCCAGGGGGAATTAAAGAGGAAGAGCAGAAAGTAGAGTCCTTACATTTCCAGGAGGGATTACAGAGGAGGTGCATAAAGTAAAGTTCTTATATTTCCAGGAGTAATTATAGAGGAAATGTACAAAGTAGAGTTCTTACATTTCCAGGAGGATTTACAGAGGAAGTGCAGAAAGTAGAGTCCTTTCATTTCCAGGAGGGATTACAGGGGATTTGCACAAAGTAGAGTTCTTACATTTCCAGGAGGGATTACAGAGGATGTGCAAAAAGTAAAGTTCTTACATTTCCAGGGGGAATTAAAGAGGAAGTGCAGAAAGTAGAGTTCTTACATTTCCAGGAGGATTTACAGAGGAAGTGCATAAAGTAAAGTTCTTACATTTCCAGGGGGAATTAAAGAGGAAGTGCAGAAAGTAGAGTCCTTATGTTTCCAGGAGGGATTACAGGGGATTTGCACAAAGTAGAGTTCTTACATTTCCAGGAGGGATTACAGAGGATGTGCAAAAAGTAAAGTTCTTACATTTCCAGGAGGGATTACAGAGGAAGTGTACAAAGTAGTGTCCTTACATTTCCAGGAGGATTTACAGAGGAAGTGTATAAGGTAAAGTTCTTACATTTCCAGGGGGAATTAAAGAGGAAGTGCAGAAAGTAGAGTCCTTACATTTCCAGGATGGATTACAGGGGATGTGCACCAAGTAGAATTCTTACATTTCCAGGAGGATTTACAGAGGAAGTGTATAAACTAAAATTCTTACATTTCCAGGAGGGATTACAGAGGAAGTGCATAAAGTAAAGTCCTTACATTTCCAGGGGGAATTAAAGAGGAAGTACAGAAAGTAGAGTTCTTACATTTCCAGGAGGATTTACGGAGGAAGTGCATAAAGTAAAGTTCTTACATTTCCAGGAGGGATTACAGAGGAAGTGCATAAAGTAGAGTTCTTACATTTCCAGGAGGGATTACAGAGGAAGTGCATAAAGTAAAGTTCTTACATTTCCAGGAGGGATTACAGAGGAAGAGCATAAAGTAAAATTCTTACATTTTCAGGAGGGATTAAAGAGGAAATGCACAAAGTAGAGTTCTTACATTTCCAGGAGGGATTAAAGAGGAAATGCACAAAGTAGAGTTCTTACATTTCCAGGAGGAATTACAGAGGAAGCGCATAAAGTAAAGTTCTTACATTTCCAGGAGTAATTAAAGAGGAAGTGCACAAAGTAGAGTTCTTACATTTCCAGGAGAGATTACAGAGGAAGTGCACAAAGTAAAGTTCTTACATTTCCATTAGGATTTACAGAGGAAGTGCATAAAGTAAAGTTCTTACATTTCCAGGGGGAATTAAAGAGGAAATGCAGAAAGTAGAGTTCTTACATTTCCAGGAGGATTTACAGAGGAACTGCAGAAAGTAGAGTTCTTACATTTCCAGGAGGATTAACAGAGGAAGTGCAGAAAGTAAAATTCTTACATTTCCAGGGGGAATTAAAGAGGAAGTGCAGAAAGTAGAGTTCTTACATTTCCAGGAGGATTTACAGAGGAAGTGCATAAAGTAAATTCTTACATTTCCAGGAGGGATTACAGAGTATTTGCACAAAGTAGAGTTCTTACATTTCCAGGAGGGATTACAGAGGATGTGCAAAAAGTAAAGTTCTTACATTTCCAGGAGGGATTAAAGAGGAAGTGCACAAAGTAGAGTCCTTACATTTCCAGGAGGATTTACAGAGGAAGTGCATAAGGTAAAGTTCTTACATTTCCAGGGGGAATTAAAGAGGAAGTGCAGAAAGTAGAGTCCTTACATTTCCAGGATGGATTACAGGGGATGTGCACAAAGTAGAATTCTTACATTTCCAGGAGGGATTACAGAGGAAGTGCATAAAGTAAAGTCCTTACATTTCCAGGGGGAATTAAAGAGGAAGTGCATAAAGTAGAGTTCTTACATTTCCAGGGGGAATTAAAGAGGAACGGCATAAAGTAAAGTTCTTACATTTCCAGGAGGGATTACAGAGGAAGTGCATAAAGTAGAGTTCTTACATTTCCAGGAGGGATTACAGAGGAAGTGCATAAAGTAAAGTTCTTACATTTCCAGGAGGGATTACAGAGGAAGTGCATAAAGTAAAGTTCTTACATTTCCAGGAGGATTTACAGAGGAAATGCAGAAAGTAGAGTCCTTACTAGTGTTGAGCCACCCCCGTAGTGTTCGAGTTCGGTTCGGTTCGTCGAACACCCGTGTGTTCGCCGAACTGTTAGTCGAACTGTTCGTCGAACACCTTCGAACAGCGTTAAAACCAATGGCAGGCAAACAAAAACACATAGAAACACATAGAAAACATATGTGTCTAAAAGCTGACAAACTGCTCAGAAGACACAACTAGCACATGGAAAAGTGACAAGTGCATATAGTCATGCGAAAAGAAAAGAGGTGGAGGAGTAAAAGGAGGAGGAGACACAGATATAGGCATGTCATGCCCTTCTAAAATCCAAAAAGTGAGAAGCCGACACGGCCAGTCCGTTCCTGCCCGTGCCACCTCCGTGTCGCCGGGTTTGTGCCAGAGCCGCGGTGGACCCTGACGGCCAGCCCCCCTATCCCAATACTGGTGCCTGTCCGCCGGTGGGTCGAGGCCCCCCACGGTGGGGGGGGGTAACATCTGCAGAAGAAAGACCATCTTCCAGCCAAACTAAGATGTCGACTTCTTTTCGTGGACAATGTGATACGATCCCATTCTTACGGACACGCCCATCGCTACAAATTCTAGATGAGGCACAAAAACAGCAGGTGCTTCTACGGATATCAAGTGCTCCTTCAAGTGGGCTCTCCATCACCTCAATTTCAACATCACAAATACTCCAGTCCTCAGAGGTGTCACCCCAATCGCACTTGCTTCCTCACAGCTCCCAAGTCTCCAGCTGCCCGTCTGAGTATGGGATAACACAGATGGCTGAGTCTGCCCAGCTGTTTACTCATACTATAGCCTGGGAATCAGAGGTCTGCTCCAGAGCTTCTGTTAATCCAGATGAGGAAATGATCTGATCTGATGCCCAGAATCTTTATAAGTTGGATCCAGGACCAGATGAAGAAGGTTCTGAGCATAATGTAGACCCTCGTTCCCAAACTGTAATTCCTGTTGGTGGAGACAATGATGAAGACGATGATGAGACTCAAATACCTGATTGGAGCGACAACTTGACTTTTCGGTCAGGGCAGGAAGAGGTTGGCTCTGAGGGCGACGGGTGTGATAACACACAGGGTGATGATGACGAGGTTGGAGATCCCACTTACTGTCAACCCACAGTCAGCCAGTTGATGAGGTCAGCAGAGGAGGTGGAGGAGGATGTGACTAGCCCTGGGGATGGGGATGACTCGGTACCCGGGCATTTGCCTGGCCTTGGGGATGTCGCGGTGGTTGGCTCCCTGGTCCGTACCCTGGGGTCTCTCTTTAAAAGGGTGGATAATTGTTAATTTTATAAGAGTTCATGACGCCACCTGTGGTATCTGGTGACAAGCACCAGCGCTGCAGCAGTCCACTGAGGCCGGTGATAAGGCAGCTCGATGGTATAGCTCCCCACAGGTGGAGCTAGGCCTCAGGGCAGTGAATGAAGGGGGAATGCAGGACAGGCGAGACCCAGCTGGGTCAGAGCAAGAACGGGAACGGACACGGTAGTCACTTCAGTACCTTTTACTGGTGGAAATTCAGGCACATCCCGGAGCACTGTAGGGTGAAGGGTGCATATCAGGATCCTCCCCAATGAGCGGGTGTAGGGCCTCCTGTTTCTTGCCTCTGCGTAGTAAGTTTCTGACCTGCCTGGAGCTAGGCCTAACTTTGTCTCTGTCCTGCGCTGGCTGACCTTGTGGTAGTGCCTTCTCTTGGAGTTCACGCTCCCAGTATGCGGGGCCTAAGCGTCTCCTGGCTCTGTTACATATCAGCACCTTAGCGATCCTGGGACTTGTAGTTCTCCAGGGATTCCGGTTATGCCTTACTGGGTCATAGAGATACCGGTAAGCTCGGATCCTGTGTCCGGTAAATGCTTCGGGGTGAGCTGGTTAAGCTCCTCTGCCCCTTATGTACTAACTCGCCACTCGCCTTCGGCCTACTCGGGCCCTCACTAGGCTATACACACTAACTGCAGCTTGCCGCGCTTCACTGATCTTATGGCACCGGCAAACCTTAAGCTCTATCAGGGCTCCCTGAATCTAGCAAGCAAGAGCCTCGTGCTCCACTGCTGAACTATTAACTGCGTTCTCTAGACTAGACTGAGCTCCACTGCAGACTGACCTCTCTTAGGCTTCTCTACTGCAGGAACTCTTCAGAGGAACTGAACTGCCTAGCTCCACCTTCCCTATTTATATCCCTAACGGGCTCCCTCTGCTGGTCTGAGGTGGAAGGTGGAGATGTGTGAATGTTTATGGGGGCCTCTTGTGGAGGATTCCATCAATGCACTCTTCTAGGATCTGTGATACCAAGCGCAGCGGGGCATCACAGATGCTATTGACGACGAGGTTAGGTTGCGCCTTCCTGGACAGAGACGGAGTACTGGAAGCACGTCAACAACTGCATCCTCAAACACAACTCTGCCTCTCACCACAAGTCGTGGTGGCTCTTCAGGTCACATGGGCTCTAAGCCTTGCATAGCCTGGGCATTTATTCAGATCGATAAGGATGACCCAACTCGTGTTATCTGTAATATTTGTCAGCAAAAGCTAAGTAGAGGCCAAAAAATCCATAGTTTGAGTACTTCATGCATGTACCGTCACATGGATATGAAGCATAAGTTGCAGTGGGAAGCTCACTGTGCTACAATGCGGCCTAGCCGGCTGGGCCAACCACTGTCTGCCCCATCTTGTGCATCCGCAACCTCTTCATCCTCTGTGACTGGGGGGACAGCAGTCACACATGTTTTTGGACGCAGACCTGCCACCTCTTTACCCGCAACAGCCAGTGTGATTGGCAGGTCATCAGTTCATTGGGAAGTGGAAACACCTGCTAGTGTTGAGCGCTCTCCGACATCGAGAGCACCACCTTTGGATCAAGGCAACCTAACATGTCCGCCTGCATCTTCCTCACAGACCGGCAGTTTGCCGGGGACACCCTTATCAACCCCGTCTAAGCACAATAGCCAGCCCTCGGTCCCTCAGATGTGGAAAAGTAAAAGACCATTTCCTCCTAGCCATGAGAAAGCTAAGAGGTTGAATTTCACCATCTGCAAGCTGTTGGCTACAGAAATGCTGCCTTTCCGCCTGGAGGACACAGAGGATTTTCAAGACCTTATGTCCGTCGCAGTGCCCCAGTACCAGATGCCCAGTCGGCACTACTTCTCAAAGAAAGGTGTGCCTGCGCTCCACCAGCATGTCGCACACAACATCACCACTTCTTTGAGAAACTCTGTGTGTGACAGGGTGCACTTCACCACAGACACTTGGACGAGTAGGCATGGACAGGGGCGTTACATGTCGCTGACTGGGCACTGGGTAACTATGGTGACAGCAGGACAAGGGGCTGCTGTCCAAGTCTTACCGTCCCGAGTTGTGCGTCAATCCTCTTTATCTCGAAGTTCCTCCACTGCTTCTGCCTCCTCAACCTCCTCTCGGTCCGCCACCTGCACCCAAAGCCTGTCTGGTAATGCCACCTGCTTTCTAACTGCGCAGAAGGAATCCTGCACACCTCCTTACTATGCTGGCAGCAGGGCTCAACGGCATCAGCGTTTACTTTGAAATGTCTGGGAAATGTGAGTCACACAGCTGAGGAGTTGTGGTCAGCTCTGGAGACCCAGTTTCATGAAAGTAAAATTCTTACATTTTCAGGGGGAATTAAAGAGGAAGTGCAGAAAGTAGATTCCTTACATATCCAGGAGTATTTACAGAGGAAGTGCATAAAGTAGAGTTCTTACATTTCCAGGAGGGATTACAGAGGAAGTGCATAAAGTAAAGTTCTTACATTTCCAGGAGGATTTACAGAGGAAGTGTATAAACTAAAATTCTTACATTTCCAGGAGGGATTACAGAGGAAGTACATAAAGTAAAGTTCTTACATTTCCAGGAGGGATTACAGAGGAAGTGCATAAAGTAGAGTTCTTATATTTCCAGGAGGGATTACAGAGGAAGTGCATAAAGTAAAGTTCTTACATTTCCAGGAGGGATTACAGAGGAAGTGCATAAAGTAAAGTTCTTACATTTCCAGGAGGATTTACAGAGGAAGTGCAGAAAGTAGAGTCCTTACATTTCCAGGAGGGATTACAGGGGATGTGCACAAAGTAGAGCTCTTACATTTCCAGGAGGAATTACAGAGGAAGTGCATAAAGTAAAATTCTTACGTTTCCAGGAGGGATTACAGAGGAAGTGCATAAAGTAAAATTCTTACATTTCCAGGAGGGATTACAGAAGAAGTGCATAAAGTAAAATTCTTACATTTCCAGGAGGATTTACAGAGAAAGTGCAGAAAGTAGAGTCCTTACATTTCCAGGAGGGATTACAGAGGAAGTGCATAAAGTAAAGTTCTTACATTTCCAGGGGGGATTACAGAGGAAGTGCATAAAGTAAAGTTCTTACATTTCCAGGAGGGATTACAGAGGAAGTGCATATAATAAAGTTCTTACATTTCCATGAGGAAGTAAAGAGGAAGTGCAGAAAGTAGAGTTCTTACATTTCCAGGAGGATTTACAGAGGAAGTGCATAAAGTAAAGTTCTTACATTTCCAGGAGGGATTACAGAGGAAGTGCATAAAGTAAAATTCTTACATTTTCAGGAGGGATTTCAGAGGAAGTGCATAAAGTAAAGTTCTTACATTTCCAGGGGGAATTAAAGATGAACTGCAGAAAGTAGATTCCTTACATATCCAGGAGCATTTACAGAGGAAGTGCATAAAGTAGAGTTCTTACATTTCCAGGAGGATTTACAGAGGAAGTGCATAAAGTAAAGTTATTACATTTCCAGGAGGGATTACAGAGGAAGTGCACAAAGTAAAGTTCTTACATTTCCAGGAGTAATTAAAGAGGAAGTGCACAAAGTAGACTCCTTACATTTCCAGGAGGATTTACAGAGGAAGTGCATAAAGTAAAGTTCTTACATTTCCAGGAGGGATTACAGAGGAAGTGCATAAAGTAAAGTTCTTACATTTTCAGGAGGATTTACAGAGGAAGTGCATAAAGTAAAATTCTTACATTTCCAGGAGGGATTACAGAGGAAGTGCATAAAGTAAAATTCTTACGTTTCCAGGAGGGATTACAGAGGAAGTGCATAAAGTAAAATTCTTACATTTCCAGGAGGGATTACAGAGGAAGTGCATGAAGTAAAATTCTTACATTTCCAGGAGGGATTACAGAGGAAGTGCATGAAGTAAAATTCTTACATTTCCAGGAGGGATTACAGAGGAAGTGTATAAAGTAAAATTCTTACATTTCCAGGAGGGATTACACAGGAAGTGCATAAAGTAGAGTTCTTACATTTCCAGGAGGATTTACAGAGGAAGTGTATTAACTAAAATTCTTACATCTCCAGGAGGGATTACAGAGGTAGTGCATAAAATAAAGGCCTTACATTTCCAGGGGGAATTAAAGAGGAAGTGCATAAAGTAGAGTTCTTACATTTCCAGGAGGATTTACAGAGGAAGTGCATAAAGTAAAATTCTTAAATTTTCAGGAGGGATTACAGAGGATGTGCATAAAGTAAAGTTCTTACATTTCCAGGGGGAATTAAAGAGGAAGTGCAGAAAGTAGAGTCCTTACATTTCCAGGAGGGATTACAGGGGATTTGCACAAAGTAGAGTTCTTACATTTCCAGGAGGGATTACAGAGGATGTGCAAAAAGTAAAGTTCTTACATTTCCAGGAGGGATTACAGAGGAAGTGCACAAAGTAGAGTCCTTACATTTCCAGGAGGATTTACAGAGGAAGTCCATAAGGTAAAGTTCTTACATTTCCAGGGGAAATTAAAGAGGAAGTGCAGAAAGTAGAGTCCTTACATTTCCAGGATGGATTACAGGGGATGTGCACAAAGTAGAATTCTTACATTTCCAGGAGGATTTACAGAGGAAGTGCATGAAGTAAAGTCCTTACATTTCCTTGAGGATTTACAGAGGAAGTGCATAAAGTAAAGTTCTTACATTTCCAGGAGGGATTACAGAGGAAGTGCATAAAGTAAAGTTCTTACATTTCCAGGAGGGATTACAGAGGAAGTGCATAAAGTAAAGTCCTTACATTTCCTGGAGGATTTACAGAGGAAGTGCATAAAGTAAAGTTCTTACATTTCCAGGAGGGATTACAGAGGAAGTGCATAAAGTAAAGTTCTTACATTTCCAGGAGGATTTACAGAGGAAGTGTATAAACTAAAATTCTTACATTTCCAGGAGGGATTACAGAGGAAGTGCATAAAGTAAAGTCCTTACATTTCCTGGAGGATTTACAGAGGAAGTGCAGAAAGTAGAGTCCTTACATTTCCAGGAGGGATTACAGAGGAAGTGCATAAAGTAGAGTCCTTACATTTCCAGGAGGGATTACAGAGGAAGTACATAAAGTAAAGTTCTTACATTTCCAAGAGGGATTACAGAGGAAGTGCATAAAGTAGAGTTCTTACATTTCCAGGAGGGATTACAGAGGAAGTGCATAAAGTAAAGTTCTTACATTTCCAGGAGGGATTACAGAGGAAGTGCATAAAGTAAAGTTCTTACATTTCCAGGAGGATTTACAGAGGAAGTGTATAAACTAAAATTCTTACATTTCCAGGAGGGATTACAGAGGAAGTACATAAAGTAAAGTTCTTACATTTCCAGGAGGGATTACAGAGGAATTGCATAAAGTAGAGTTCTTACATTTCCAGGAGGGATTACAGAGGAAGTGCATAAAGTAAAGTTCTTACATTTCGAGGAGGGATTACAGAGGAAGTGCATAAAGTAAAGTTCTTACATTTCCAGGAGGATTTACAGAGGAAGTGCAGAAAGTAGAGTCCTTACATTTCCAGGAGGGATTACAGGGGATGTGCACAAAGTAGAGCTCTTACATTTCCAGGAGGAATTACAGAGGAAGTGCATAAAGTAAAATTCTTACGTTTCCAGGAGGGATTACAGAGGAAGTGCATAAAGTAAAATTCTTACATTTCCAGGAGGGATTACAGAGGAAGTGCATAAAGTAAAATTCTTACATTTCCAGGAGGATTTACAGAGGAAGTGCAGAAAGTAGAGTCCTTACATTTCCAGGAGGGATTACAGAGGAAGTGCATAAAGTAAAGTTCTTACATTTCCAGGGGGAATTAAAGAGGAAGTGCAGAAAGTAGAGTTCTTACATTTCCAGGAGGATTTACAGAGGAAGTGCATAAAGTAAAGTTCTTCCATTTCCAGGAGGGATTACAGAGGAAGTGCATATAGTAAAGTTCTTACATTTCCATGAGGAAGTAAAGAGGAAGTGCATAAAGTAAAGTTCTTACATTTCCAGGAGGGATTACAGAGGAAGTGCATAAAGTAAAGTTCTTACATTTCCAGGAGGATTTACAGAGGAAGTGTATAAACTAAAATTCTTACATTTCCAGGAGGGATTACAGAGGAAGTACATAAAGTAAAGTTCTTACATTTCCAGGAGGGATTACAGAGGAAGTGCATAAAGTAGAGTTCTTACATTTCCAGGAGGGATTACAGAGGAAGTGCATAAAGTAAAGTTCTTACATTTCCAGGAGGGATTACAGAGGAAGTGCATAAAGTAAAGTTCTTACATTTCCAGGAGGATTTACAGAGGAAGTGCAGAAAGTAGAGTCCTTACATTTCCAGGAGGGATTACAGGGGATGTGCACAAAGTAGAGCTCTTACATTTCCAGGAGGAATTACAGAGGAAGTGCATAAAGTAAAATTCTTACGTTTCCAGGAGGGATTACAGAGGAAGTGCATAAAGTAAAATTCTTACATTTCCAGGAGGGATTCCAGAGGAAGTGCATAAAGTAAAATTCTTACATTTCCAGGAGGATTTACAGAGGAAGTGCAGAAAGTAGAGTCCTTACATTTCCAGGAGGGATTACAGAGGAAGTGCATAAAGTAAATTTCTTACATTTCCAGGGGGAATTAAAGAGGAAGTGCAGAAAGTAGAGTTCTTACATTTCCAGGAGGATTTACAGAGGAAGTGCATAAAGTAAAGTTCTTCCATTTCCAGGAGGGATTACAGAGGAAGTGCATATAGTAAAGTTCTTACATTTCCATGAGGAAGTAAAGAGGAAGTGCAGAAAGTAGAGTTCTTACATTTCCAGGAGGATTTACAGAGGAAGTGCATAAAGTAAAGTTCTTACATTTCCAGGAGGGATTACAGAGGAAGTGCATAAAGTAAAATTCTTACATTTTCAGGAGGGATTTCAGAGGAAGTGCATAAAGTAAAGTTCTTACATTTCCAGGGGGAATTAAAGAGGAACTGCAGAAAGTAGATTCCTTACATATCCAGGAGCATTTACAGAGGAAGTGCATAAAGTAGAGTTCTTACATTTCCAGGAGGATTTACAGAGGAAGTGCATAAAGTAAAGTTATTACATTTCCAGGAGGGATTACAGAGGAAATGCACAAAGTAGAGCTCTTACATTTCCAGGAGGAATTACAGAGGAAGTGCACAAAGTAAAGTTCTTACATTTCCAGGAGTAATTAAAGAGGAAGTGCACAAAGTAGACTCCTTACATTTCCAGGAGGATTTACAGAGGAAGTGCATAAAGTAAAGTTCTTACATTTCCAGGAGGGATTACAGAGGAAGTGCATAAAGTAAAGTTCTTACATTTTCAGGAGGATTTACAGAGGAAGTGCATAAAGTAAAATTCTTACATTTCCAGGAGGGATTACAGAGGAAGTGCATAAAGTAAAATTCTTACGTTTCCAGGAGGGATTACAGAGGAAGTGCATAAAGTAAAATTCTTACATTTCCAGGAGGGATTACAGAGGAAGTGCATGAAGTAAAATTCTTACATTTCCAGGAGGGATTACAGAGGAAGTGTATAAAGTAAAATTCTTACATTTCCAGGAGGGATTACACAGGAAGTGCATAAAGTAGAGTTCTTACATTTCCAGGAGGATTTACAGAGGAAGTGTATAAACTAAAATTCTTACATCTCCAGGAGGGATTACAGAGGAAGTGCATAAAATAAAGGCCTTACATTTCCAGGGGGAATTAAAGAGGAAGTGCATAAAGTAGAGTTCTTACATTTCCAGGAGGATTTACAGAGGAAGTGCATAAAGTAAAGTTCTTACATTTCCAGGAGGGATTACAGAGGAAGTGCATAAAGTAGAGTTCTTACATTTCCAGGAGGGATTACAGAGGAAGTGCATAAAGTAAAGTCCTTACATTTCCAGGAGGGATTACAGAGGAAGTGCAGAAAGTAAAATTCTTACATTTTCAGGAGGGATTACAGAGGAAGTGCATAAAGTAGAGTTCTTACATTTCCAGGAGGATTTACAGAGGAAGTGCATAAAGTAAAGTTATTACATTTCCAGGTGGGATTACAGAGGAAATGCACAAAGTAGAGTTCTTACATTTCCAGGAGGAATTACAGAGGAAGTGCACAAAGTAAAGTTCTTACATTTCCAGGAGTAATTAAAGAGGAAGTGCACAAAGTAGAGTCCTTACATTTCCAGGAGGATTTACAGAGGAAGTGCATAAAGTAAAGTTCTTACATTTCCAGGGGGAATTAAAGAGGAAGTGCATAAAGTAAAGTTCTTACATTTCCAGGAGGGATTACAGAGGAAGTGCATAAAGTAAAGTTCTTACATTTCCAGGAGGATTTACAGAGGAAGTGCATAAAGTAAAATTCTTACATTTCCAGGAGGGATTACAGAGGAAGTGCATAAAGTAAAATTCTTACGTTTCCAGGAGGGATTACAGAGGAAGTGCATGAAGTAAAATTCTTACATTTCCAGGAGGGATTACAGAGGAAGTGTATAAAGTAAAATTCTTACATTTCCAGGAGGGATTACACAGGAAGTTCATAAAGTAAAATTCTTACATTTCCAGGAGGATTTACAGAGGAAGTGCAGAAAGTAGTGTCCTTACATTTCCAGGAGGGATTACAGAGGAAGTGCATAAAGTATAGTTCTTACATTTCCAGGAGGGATTACAGAGGAAGTGCATAAAGTAAAGTTCTTACATTTACAGGAGCGATTACAGAGGAAGTGCATAAAGTAAAGTTCTTACATTTCCAGGAGGATTTACAGAGGAAGTGCATAAAGTAAAATTCTTACATTTCCAGGAGCGATTACAGAGGAAGTGCATGAAGTAAAATTCTTACATTTCCAGGAGGGATTACAGAGGAAGTGCATAAAATAAAATTCTTACATTTCCAGGAGGATTTACAGAGGAAGTGCAGAAAGTAGTGTCCTTATATTTCCAGGAGGGATTACAGAGGAAGTGCATAAAGTAAAGTTCTTACATTTCCAGGGGGAATTAAAGAGTAAGTGCAGAAAGTAGAGTCCTTACATTTCCAGGAAGGATTACAGTGGAAGTGCATAAAGTAAACTTCTTACATTTCCAGGGGGAATTAAAGAGGAAGTGCATAAAGTAGAGTCCTTACATTTCCAGGAGGGATTACAGAGGAAGTGCAGAAAGTAGAGTTCTTACATTTCCAGGAGGATTTACAGAGGAAGTGCATAAAGTAAAGTTCTTACATTTCCAGGAGGGATTACAGAGGAAGTGCATAAAGTAAAGTTCTTACATTTCCAGGGGGAATTAAAGAGGAAGTGCAGAAAGTAGAGTCCTTACATTTCCAGGAGGGATTACAGAGGAAGTGCATAAAGTAAAGTTCTTACATTTCCAGAAGGGATTACACAGGAAGTGCATAAAGTAAAGTTCTTACATTTCCAGGAGGGATTACAGAGGAAGTGCATAAAGTAAAGTTCTTAAATTTCCAGGAGGATTTACAGAGGAAATGTAGAAAGTAGAGTCCTTACAATTCCAGGAGGGATTACAGAGGAAGTGCATAAAGTAAAGTTCTTACATTTCCAGGAGGGATTACAGAGGAAGTGCATAAAGTAGAGTCCTTACATATCCAGGAAGGATTACAGAGGAAGTGCAGAAAGTAGAGTTCATACATTTCCAGGAGGATTTACAGAGGAAGTGCATAAAGTAAACTTCTTACGTTTCCAGGAGGGATTACAGAGGAAGTGCATAAAGTAAAATTCTTAAATTTCCAGGAGGATTTACAGAGGAAATGTAGAAAGTAGAGTCCTTACATTTCCAGGAGGGATTACAGAGGAAGTGCATAAAGTAAAGCTCTTACATTTCCAGGGGGAATTAAAGAGGAAGTGCAGAAAGTAGAGTCCTTACATTTCCAGGAAGGATTACAGAGGAAGTGCATAAAGTAAAGTTCTTACATTTCCAGGAGGATTTACAGAGGAAGTGCAGAAAGTAGAGTTCATACATTTCCAGGAGGATTTACAGAGGAAGTGCATAAAGTAAACTTCTTACATTTCCAGGGGGAATTAAAGAGGAAGTGCAGAAAGTAGAGTCCTTACATTTCCAGGAAAGATTACAGAGGAAGTGCAGAAAGTAAAGTTCTTACATTTCCAGGAGGATTTACAGAGGAAGTGCATAAAGTAGAGTCCTTACATTTCCAGGAGGGATTACAGGGGATTTGCACAAAGTAGAGTTCTTACATTTCCAGGAGGGATTACAGAGGAAGTGCACAAAGTAAAGTTCTTTCATTTCCATCCTGGCCATACACTGTTTGGCTAGCAGCCATCTCTCCCAACATGCAGATGAGCTCTCATGTGTTCTGTGGGGAGGAGGGTAATCTGCTGCCTCTAAGCAATTTGTGCCTAGAGAACAAGGAGCGGGTATTTGAACTGAATATTTGTTAGGGCAGCCAGGAGACCCCCATACACATTACACAGCTAGATTAGCCAGATATTAGCCCACTTTAATCCAACAGATAATAATGGGACTTGTAATAGTAGAAAATGCCATGTGATCTTCTTGCAGATGTTCCTGTGGCATTTTAGGATTATGTAGATACAAGTCTGTACATCAGTACAGGGCAGAACACAAGAGCGGTGTATGATCAGAGCTGCGGTAATACATTATACCTGTATAACAGCTGGCGCAGGCTTTGGCACTTTCCGGTCTCCTTTCAGAGGCTGCCCGTTCTTCTGGGTCATTACTTGCTTGTTGACATTTCCCAGAGCTTTTCTTGATGTTTTCCCACTTGATGCAGAACCGCGCACTTTGCCCTGGTGGCTTTTGACAAGCGACTTTCCTATAGGGAAAAAGTCAAGTTACTTACCGGTAACAGGATCTTTTGGAGACCATGACAGCACCATGGGGGGGGGGGGGTCAGCCCACCAAGGACAGCAAACCTACAGGCTTAACAAGGGGTGCCACTTCTCGCCTCAGTCTGGATTACAGAGTATTGAGAGGACTGCCAGGATAAACATAGCAAACAATCACAAAATGCCTCTATCATACACCACCCATTAAGTGTGAAATTCTAACAAACAGAGTGCTCCCACAAACATGAAGGGAGGAAATATAAGGGTGCTGTCATGGTCTCCGAAAAATCCAGTTACCGGTAAGTAACTTATGACCATCGGTCGACCATGACAGCACCACGAGAGAATTGTAGAGATTAAGAAGTCTAGGGAGGGTCCACAGCTTGGAGCACCCATCTCCCAAAGGTGAGGTCAGATGAAACACCCATATCCAGTCTATAGTGCCTATAGAATGTAGAGGGAGAAGACCAGGTAGCAGCCTTACATATGTCTATCGAGACACCCGTCTTCTCTGCCCAGGAGATAGACAGCCCGGGTGGAGTGAGCGTTCAACCCTTGTGATACTTCTTCGCCACTAAACGCATAAGCTAGAGAAATAGCCTCCCTCATCCATCTAGCTACAGGGACCTTGACTTTAAACCCTTTCCTAACCCCTTGGTAGGATATAAATAATGAGCTCTCTTTCCTAAAGTCTTTGGTAACCGTGAGGTACCTAACCACACAACTCCTTACGTCTAATGTATGCAACTCTGCTTCCTTCTGGTTACTCGGATTAGGACAGAAGGAGGGTAGTACTACTTCCTGAAGTCAGTGGAAATGAGTAGCTACCTTAGGGAGATAGAGTCATTCTTAAACCTGATCCTGCCTATCATCCAGGATTTGAGTAAATGGTAAGGCCGTAGACAGAGCCTGAATGTGACCAATCCTCCTAGCAGAGGTTAAAGCTATTAGTAGTGCTGTTTTAAGGGAGAGGGATTTAAGGGTTGCTAATTCTACCACTGGGTGTGCCACCTGCTGGCCATAGAGGTTATTGCAGCACTCCCTTTGGAGTCTGCACACATGTGGCCGGAACTTCCTGGTCCGGTCACGTGACCACCGGGGCGCACAGCAGCATCATGCCACGCCTCCGGCTACATAGAGAGACCGGAAGCGTGTGGCCCCGCCGTATCATGCGGCACTGAAGCTGCAACTTCCCACAGGGACACCGCTGCCTGGCGCCAGAACGACACTGGGCGGCCCACCCCAGACAGGGGCGCAGCTCCCCCTTACCATCCAGCACCAGCATGATGTTGGGGCTGCCAACCCCAGACAGGGGCACAGCCCCTGCTGCCATCCAGCGCCCATTCGATGCTGGGGCTGCCAACCCCAGACATAGGCACCGCTCCACAACCACTGATGCAGAGCGATGCTGGAGCTGCCGACCCCAGGCTGTGGGCGCTGCTTGACAGCTCGATTCTTCAGAATCTGTACATCTTCAACAGGTAAGCCTGCCACAGGTTCCCTTCATCAAGGACAGGAAACCAAACTGAGACGAGAGGTGCCGCCCCTTTTAAGACTGTAGGTTTCTTGTACTTGGTGGGCGGATTCCCTCTCTCGTGGTGCAGTCATGGTCGACCGATAAATAGATACTTTGAGGATTGTTCCCGAGCATCAATGGGCAAGAAACTGAAAGATTGCCAACACCAAAGCAGCAGAGGCAGAGTCTTCCAATACGCAAGGAACAGAATTATGCCCACCTGGATGTCAGGTGTACTAGTAATCCCAGCACCCATGCCCAATCTGAGCACATACTTGAAAATCATTTCTACACTAAAAGTGAAACAAAAAAAACCCACTGGAGTGGCACTTTAACCCCTTACCAACATGATTTGCAGTTACATCATATGCCAGCTGTGATATTTAGCCATCATCAACCTCTAATAGCCACATGTAGGGCAGAGCTCCACCTGTTAGAGACGGACAGCGGCATTAACAGCGAACTGAGAAGGGAGTCATGCCATGTGCCCATCTGTGCCCCTGTAACACGATCGTGGGATGCCATCACTGCCAGAAAGGAGTCTGCTGAAAAGACCCATGCCTGTCATGACAGATCTGTGAATGCTGGCTATATACTGCAGTATTGCTGTACGTAACAAGAAATCAGATGATTGCATGTTCAAGTCCCCTAAGGCTATGTGCCCACCATGCAGAAATGCTCCGTATTTTTCCTGAGCGTTTCTGCATCTCCCCTGGCAGAAAAAACGCATGTGGATTGTTCATGCGGATTGTACATGCGGATTGTACATGCGGATTGTACATGCATTTTCCAGCCAGGGACATGCGGAAATGAAGAGTTCTTAACATGCATTTCCGCATGCGGGTTATCAAGCGCTTTCCAAGCGATTTTAGCATCACTTGGAAAGTGCTTGTCAACTTGGTCACACTATATAAATCCATGCAAACGGCATGGATTTATATAGTGTGACCTGAGAGAATGTCAAAAAATAAAAAATAAATCTATACTTACCTTCCGATGGACCCCAGAGTCTTGCTTCACTCGGTGCTGACTGCCGGCAGATCGCGGTACACTGCACTGAAGGACCTGCCGACGTCAGCGTCGCGTGACCCATCACATGACTATGACATCAGCGCAGGTCCTTCAGTCCATCGCGATTTGCCGGCATGAGAGGAGGAGCGCAGCGGGGGCCGCCAGAAGGTAAGTATCATATTTAGTTTTTATTTTATTCTTTTTTTCACAGTTTCTATGGTACCCGGGTCCGGAGGATGGTCTCCTCTCCTCTAGACCTGGGAACCATCCGCACATTGGAACGCGTGGATTGCGCATCTACATATACAGTGATGCGTAATCCATGCGTTCTAATGCAAGTAAGTGGTGGCGAAAACGCAGCACTTCCGCAAAATAATTGGTAGTGCTGCGTTTTTTTCCGCAATGATAATCCGCAGCAGAAATTTCCGCAGCATGTGCACAGCACATGCGGATTATCATTGGGGAACATGGCAGGCCTTCTACCATGTGTTTTTTAAGCGTTTCTGCAGTGTTTTTGCCACTGCGGAAACGCTTAAAAAACGCATCGTGGGCACACAGCCTAAGGGAACAAAAAGGAAAAAGTATAATCTGAACATACAAATCACCCCTGCCCCTCTATGACCCATTTTAAAATAAAACATATGGGCGTTACTTCTGTAAAAGTCCAATCAAAATATAAAAATAATTTACCTGATCAGTGAACGGCATAAAAACAAAAACCCTCATATGGCTGTATTGACAGAAAGATAAAGTTACTGCTCTTAGAAGAATAAGAAAAATGCAGAGACGGGAAATAACACGGTCAGGAAGGGGTTAAATTCTGCCACTTCTATAGAAAATTGAACCCATTTCGCTGACTGCCTTCAATGGCAGCCAAATAAGGCAGAGGGTTAGAGGAATACTGACCTTATATTGTAGACTTCTAGGATGCTTAAGAAGTGGACATTCCCTTTAAGCTACATTGTGCAGACAAAGCCATGGCAGTGTAGAAGGCCGACAAGATCTCAGTGGAAAGGCTGCAGGTTTGCGTCTGCATTAGGCAAGTTATAGAGGTAGAAGTGTTGGGACCTTGTCGCTGTGCAGGTAGAATCTGGAGCCTCGGCACCGTCCTGCGTAGCCCATACTACAGGGAGGAGCAGCGCCATGTGTAGTAATCTGAGCAGGATAGTCAGTGTTCAGCCAGCACTGATGGAGACTGACACCCCAACTCATTACCCAATACATGACAGGCTTAAAGAACCTCTCCCATCAGAGCTTATCCTCTTAATATATTGTAATTATATAGAACTGTGTACTAACAATTGCTCACTTTACCTTTCTACCCAGTAAATTCTTTTCTATGTAGAGACAGGAAGCCTCTTCCCTGCAAAAATCATTCTCCTCTTCACCTCCTGACCCAGCTGCCCCCTACTCCTCTGCAGGGACTTATGACTCATGCAGGAAAAGTTCACCTTGTGGTAACATAGAGATTAGAAGGATTCAGCTAGTCAGTTATTAATCACATCTCTTTTCCATTAGGTAAATGACAATAAGCTGGGTAGAAAAGCAAAATGAGCAATTGTAAGTACACAGTGCTATATAATATGATGACTGCAATATATAGAGAATAAAAACTGATGGCAGAGATTCTTTAAAGATGGGTGGGCAAAAGTAAAAGCAAAGTTTATTATGAGGTGGACTCCACTTAACACTTCTGGTGAGGCGCACCATAGTGATGGGGTGCACTTAATTTATGGAAAGTTGTGACTCAGGTGGCTTCACCATGCTCCGTCCACTTGGCAGAGCTGGAGTGAAAGTGCTTAAATAAATAAATATATATATATAAAAATTAACATCTAGTTGCATAAAAGTTTTGACCTGTCAGAGTTCTGCTAGAAATCTATTAAACCCCTTGATGAATTGGGGCCAGATCGGCCGTTACCTTTAGAAACCACTTACCGGCACCTGATAGTTGTGCACGATCTCTGGACAACAGCGCAGCATTAACATCACCGTTCTCCTGGTCAGTGTAGATCACGGTCGCCATTATAGTCAGATTCTGCAGGCAAAATATAAGAATGAGCCACGTTTCATTTTAGAACACACCAACAAGTAGTGATCTCCTCACCAACCCCTGGACAATCTCCTCACACCACAACTCAGGAATATTAGAGGAGCCCTTCATAATGCTGGTCCTTGTCAGGAGGAGTATAGCGTGAGCTCAGGAGAGGAAGCCATTCCTTGTAAGCAGGTGCCCAGTGTTATAGCGATTATCATCCTACAGATGCCAGGACCAGAAAATAGAGGACTGTGCCGCCAACCACAGCAACAACCCATTACAGGAGCCGGACAGAGCCATGAGCAGCACTGATCAGCAGCCATGTCTACACTGCAGCAATTACTTATTACGGGGTCCTGACAGATCCATAGGGCTATGAGCAGCACTGATCAGCAGCCATGTCTACACTGCAGCAATTACCCATTACAGGGACCTGACAGATCCATAGGGCTATGAGCAGCACTGATCAGCAGCCATGTCTACACTGCAGCAATTACCCATTACAGGGACCTGACAGATCCACAGTGCTATGAGCAGCACTGATCAGCCGCCATGTCTACACTGCAGCAATTACCCATTACAGGGACCTGACAGATCCATAGTGCTATGAGCAGCACTGATCAGCCGCCATGTCTACACTGCAGCAATTACCCATTACAGGGTCCTGACAGATCCATAGTGCTATGAGCAGCACTGATCAGCAGCCATGTCTACACTGCAGCAATTACTCATTACAGGGTCCTGACAGATCCATTCTGCTATGAGCAGCACTGCTCAGCAGCCATGTCTACACTGCAGCAATTACCCATTACAGGGTCCTGACAGATCCATAGAGCTATGAGCAGCACTTATCAGCCGCCATGTCTACACTGCAGCAATTACCCATTACAGGGTCCTGACAGATCCATAGTGCTATGAGCAGCACTGATCAGCAGCCATGTCTACACTGCAGCAATTACCCATTACAGGGACCTGACAGATCCATAGTGCTATGAGCAGCACTGATCAGCAGCCATGTCTACACTGCAGCAATTACCCATTACAGGGACCTGACAGATCCATAGCGTTATGAGCAGCACTGATCAGCAGCCATGTCTACACTGCAGCAATTACTCATTACAGGGACCTGACAGATCCATAGTGCTATGAGCAGCACTGATCAGCAGCCATGTCTACACTGCAGCAATTACCCATTACAGGGTCCTGACAGATCCATAGTGTTATGAGCAGCACTGATCAGCAGCCATGTCTACACTGCAGCAATTACCCATTACAGGGTCCTGACAGATCCATAGTGCTATGAGCAGCACCAATCAGCAGCCATGTCTACACTGCAGCAATTACCAATTACATGGTCCTGACAGATCCATAGTGTTATGAGCAGCACTGATCAGCAGCCATGTCTACACTGCAGCAATTACCTATTACAGGGACCTGACAGATCCATAGTGCTATGAGCAGCACTGATCAGCAGCCATGTCTACACTGCAGCAATTACCCATTACAGGGTCCTGACAGATCCATTCAGCTATGAGCAGCAGCCATGTCTACACTGCAGCAATTACCCATTACAGGGACCTGACAGATCCATAGAGCTATGACCAGCACTGCTCAGCAGCCATGTCTACACTGCAGCAATTACCCATTACAGGGTCCTGACAGATCCATTCTGCTATGAGCAGCACTGATCAGCAGCCATGTCTACACTGCAGCAATTATCCATTACAGGGTCCTGACAGATCCATTCTGCTATGAGCAGTACTGATCAGCAGTCATGTCTACACTGCAGCAATTACCCATTACAGGGACCTGACAGATCCATAGTGTTATGAGCAGCACTGATCAGCAGCCATGTCTACACTGCAGCAATTACCCATTACAGGGTCCTGACAGATCCATAGTGCTATGAGCAGCACCAATCAGCAGCCATGTCTACACTGCAGCAATTACCCATTGCATGGTCCTGACAGATCCATAGTGTTATGAGCAGCACTGATCAGCAGCCATGTCTACACTGCAGCAATTACCCATTACAGAGACCTGACAGATCCATAGTGCTATGAGCAGCACTGATCAGCAGCCATGTCTACACTGCAGCAATTACCCATTACAGGCTCCTGACAGATCCATAGTGCTATGAGCAGCACTGACCAGCAGCCATGTCTACACTGCAGCAATTACCCATTACAGGGTCCTGACAGATCCATTCAGCTATGAGCAGCACTGATCAGCAGCCATGTCTACACTGCAGCAATTACCCATTACAGGGACCTGACAGATCCATAGAGCTATGACCAGCACTGCTCAGCAGCCATGTCTACACTGCAGCAAAAACCCATTACAGGGTCCTGACAGATCCATTCTGCTATGAGCAGCACTGATCAGCAGCCATGTCTACACTGCAGCAATTACCCATTACAGGGTCCTGACAGATCCATTCTGCTATGAGCAGTACTGATCAGCAGTCATGTCTACACTGCAGCAATTACCCATTACAGGGACCTGACAGATCAATAGTGCTATGAGCAGCACTGATCAGCCGCCATGTCTACACTGCAGCAATTACCCATTACAGGGACCTGACAGATCCATTCTGCTATGAGCAGCACTGATCAGCAGCCATGTCTACACTGCAGCAATTACCCATTACAGGGACCTGACAGATCCATTCTGCTATGAGCAGCACTGATCAGTAGCCATGTCTACACTGCAGCAATTGCCCATTACAGAGTCCTGACAGATCCATAGTGCTATGGGCAGCACTGATCAGCAGACATGTCTACACTGCAGCAATTACCCATTACAGGGTCCTGACAGATCCATAGTGCTATGAGCAGCACTGATCAGGAGCCATGTCTACACTGCAGCAATTACCCATTACAGGGACCTGACAGATCCATAGTGTTATGAGCAGCACCGATCAGCAGCCATGTCTACACTGCAGCAATTACCCATTACAGGGTCCTGAGAGATCAATAGTGCTATGAGCAGCACTGATCAGCCGCCATGTCTGCACTGCAGCAATTACCCATTACAGGGTCCTGACAGATCAATAGTGCTTTGAGCAGCACCGATCAGCAGCCATGTCTACACTGCAGCAATTACCCATTACAGGGTCCTGACAGATCAATAGTGCTTTGAGCAGCACCGATCAGCAGCCATGTCTACACTGCAGCAATTACCCATTACAGGGTCCTGACAGATCCATAGTGCTAGGAGCATCACTGATCAGCAGCCATGTCTACACTGCAGCAATTACCCATTACAGGGTCCTGACAGATCCATAGTGCTAGGAGCAGCACTGATCAGCAGCCATGTCTACACTGCAGCAATTACCCATTACAGGGACCTGACAGATCCATAGTGCTATGAGCAGCACCGATCAGCAGCCATGTCTACACTGCAGCAGTTACCCATTACATGGTCCTCACAGATCCATAGTGCTATGAGCAGCACCGATCAGCAGCCATGTCTACACTGCAGCAATTACCCATTACAGGGTCCTGACAGATAACATACGATATAAAAACATTTTTTTGCGGGCATCATAAACACCCTTTAAAAAAATTTGTGGGTGTTGCATCACGGACCACAGTCACCCTGGTGATATGGTGGTGGATGATGAGGAGAAGGAGGAGGACAAGAGCAAATAGCCACCAAAATCAGGAAGCTTATACCAATGTGTGGGTGTGAAAAGGTGCATGTGAATACACCTCCCAAAAAAAAGACACTGGATTTGAGTTTATGTTACGCTGCTTTCATTCTGTGGTGTTGAGAAGTCTGGCCCAATCCAGCCCTTGTTCATTTTTATCAGAGTCAGCCTGTCATTTTCAGTTGACAGGCGGATGTGCTTATCAGTTATAATTCCACCAACGTCACTAAAAACCCGCTCTGATAAAACGCTAGTGGCAGGGCAGGCCAGGACCTCCAAGGCGTAGAGAGCCAGTTCATTCCACGTATCCAGCTTGGACACCAAACAATTATAAGGCACAGAGGAATTACAGAGGACGTTGGTACGGTCGGCAAGGTACTCCCTCAGAATCTTCCCAAACTTTGCTCTCCCTGTGAGAGTACCCCGAGCCTCAGGGCCTGGGAGGGGCAGAGAAAATTCTCCCAGAACTTGGACAGTGTTCCACTGCCTCTGCTGGATTGGAGTTGTGTCTCTCGCCTCTGCTCCTTGGTTGTCCAACGAACTGTGACCTCTGCCACCAGCGTTTTCAGATTTTTAATAGTTCCGCAACAAGGGCCTTCTGGTACTGCCCCATTTTTGTAGACCTGTCCGCCTCAGGAATAAGAGATAGAAAGTTCTACTTGTAGCGTGGGTCTAGAAGTGTCACCAACCAGTAATGACGGTCACCCAAAATTTTGAGAACGCGAGGGTCATGGGAAAGGCAGCGTAACAAACTCAGCCATGCATGCCAGACTGCTAACAGGCAATCCTTCTGTGTCCTCACCAATAGGACCACTGACCATGCGCTCCTCCTCTCTGTCCCCAGGCCATCCACGCTGAACAGACGGTATGACAGTAGTGCAGATAGTACCATCTATAGCGCAGGAAACTAGTTCCTGTTCTTACTCCTCCTCTTCCTCATTGTCACCCAATCCACATTGGGATGAGATGAGGCTGGGCTGTGTGTAATCACCCTGTATGGTTCCTTGCTCCATCTCATCGTGCTCCGCCAGCAGTGCATACTCTTTTATTGTGAGCAGAGAGCATTTCAGAAGACAGAAGCAGGATGGTGACGCTAAGGCTAAGTGCCCACGTAGCGTTTTTCAAGCGTATATGCTGTGGAATTTCCGCAGCATAAACGCTTGTTAAACGCTAGGTAACCGCCCCCCATGGTCCCCAAGGGGATTCCGCAAGTTCTATGCCCATGCTGCGGATGTTTCCACAGCATTTATGCTGCGCTCAAAAATCCGCAGCATGTCCATTAATTTTGCGGAAGCGCGGCGTAATCGCCGCCATTGACTTGCATTGAGACGCACATAATCCGTGTCAGTACATTTGTACTCACGGATTATATGCGTTTCAATGTGCGGATGGTACCCAGTTCTGGAGGAGAGGAGACTCTCATCCAGACCTGGGTACCATTGTACCTGTAAAAAAAAGAATAAAATAAAAAATAAAGTTTATATTCACCTTCCGACGGCCCCCAGTCTCCTTCCCTTTGCTTGCGGGCAGGAATGAAAGACCTGCGGTGACGTCACAGTCATGTGACCGCAGGCCCTTCAGAGCAGTGTCCCGCGATCACCTGGCAGACAGAAGCGAGCGCAGCTACACACGCCGGGCCATCGGAGGGTAAGTATAGGTTTATTTTTTTATTTTTAAACATTCTTACAGTCACACTATATAAATCCATGCTGGTTGCATGGATTTATATAGTGTGACCTAGTTGTCAAGCACTTTCCAAGTGATGCTAAAATCGCCTGGAAAGCGCTTGTGAATCCGCATGCGGAAACGCATGTGAAAACGCTTCAAATCCGCATGTATTTGGCAGGAAAAACGCATGCATAATCTGCCAGGGAGATGCAGAAATGATGCAGAAATTTTCTGCTTCATTTCTGCATCGTGGGCACATAGCCCAATTATGGCGTCATCGCCACTCACCATCTTGGTGGAGTCCTCAAAGTTTTGGAGGATATGTCTGACATCCATGTCCACTCCTGAGGTGTTACGTGGAGTCTGAACTGAATACCGACGGCCTTGTTGATGCTGGTAGTCAACAACTGCCGTCTTCTGCTCACAAATCCTTCCCAACATCTGCAGTGTAGAGTTCCAACGCGTAGGGACATCACATACCAGTCTATGAGCCGGAAGCTGCAAACGCTGCTGAAACACGGCAAGGGCGGCGGAAGCTGGAGGTGATTTTCTAAAATGGGCACACAGGCGGCGTACTTTAACAAGCAGATCCGGCAGCTCCAGGTAGGATTTGAGACAGCGCTGAACCACGAGGTTAAGCACATGGGCCAGGCATGGTACGTGTGTGAGCTCGCCTCAGAGCTGCCACCAGGGTCCGGCCATTGTCACACACGACCATGCCTGGCTTTAGGCTCGGCGGTGTGAGCCACAGATCTACCTGCTCTCCCTCCACTGTCTGATTCCGGAGTGACTGACGAGCACAGCGGCCCCAGGTCTGATATAGACCTGATGACTCTGTGCGGCCAGCCAATCACTGTAATGCCACAACCAACATGGCTGCGGCATTACAATGAGTGACAGGCAATCCCTGCATGTTCATTAGCTCGGTAAAGAGCAACAAGCATGCAGGGAGGGGACTCGAGCTCCCGCCGAGCAACCCCGGAAATACTCGGGGAGCGTGGAGCATCTCGAGCAGTGAGATGCTGGGGCGAGCACAGAGCAGTAGAGAGCATGCTCGCTCATCACTAGTCTTCATGCATCAGGTCCATGTATTCAGCAGTACATGATTCATCTGCACTACCACAGACTGTAGAGACAAGGAGAAGAGGAAACCCCAGAGAATTAGTAGGGAGGTTTCTCTCTAACTACAGAAGCCGGGCGAAGAGCAGCTCACCATTCAGCCCCATGCTATACCTGCATCCACCACCAGGGGGAGCCCGGGGAACAGACTTGGGTTATAGAGCCCATATATGAAATCCTATGCACAGGGCTCCCCCTACTGGTGTCTAGCAGCAGCGCAAGACTAGAGTAAGCCACAGGAGAGCCAACATGGCGACATTACAGCTCCCGGCACACCAGCACCATCAGGACATAGGCGGGCATGCTGGGAGTTGTAGTCTCACGGCAGCTGACAAGCCAGCGCTTGTCATGTAACGGAGGTAATAAGACGCCATAACACAAACCGCCCTCCACCAGCAGCGTCACAGGCAGGGAAGCCGGGAACGTATTTACAGACGGTTACTAGACACCGCCTGACAGCCGCTCCTGAGAGCGGAGCGGACACCGATAGAGCACGGACGGGAAGCCGGGACCGCCGATCCAGAACTGTCATCTGCGCGTCCTGATTGGTCGCTGCCCCGGCACCTCTGTAATCTGATTGGATAATGGACGGGCCGCTCTTATTGGCTGGAGACACGTCACCTACTCGCCTGTAATAGCGCTATAATAGTCCTGATATCACTGTACAGGGGAGGAGCTTGGCTGCGCTTTATAGGGGGGGTTATAGGATTTCATCCCTGGGGGTCTCATCTGTTTTATCTTATGTAACGTAAATCTGTAGGCTCCAAGATACATAAAAGCACGGGGTTTCCTGTGTCCCTGCTGGGCTCTTGTGGTTATTCTCAGTCCTCCTCTCCGTCCTCCCCTCCGTCCTCCGCTCCGCCCTCCGCTCCGTCCTCCGCTGCAGAATATTATATATACAGCTCATCTTCTGCAGAATATTATAATATCCATCTCATCTTCTGCAGAATATTATATATACAGCTCATCTACTGCAGAATATTATAATATCCATCTCATCTTCTGCAGAATATTATATATACAGCTCATCTACTGCAGAATATTATAATATCCATCTCATCTTCTGCAGAATATTATATATACAGCTCATTTACTGCAGAATATTATATATACAGCTCATCTTCTGCAGAATATTATAATATACAGCTCATCTTCTGCAGAATATTATAATATACAGCTCATCTACTGCAGAATATTATAATATACAGCTCACCTGCTGCAGAATATTATAATATACAGCTCAATTACTGCAGAATATTATATATACAGCTCATCTACTGCAGAATATTATATATACAGCTCATCTTCTGCAGAATATTATAATATACAGCTCATCTTCTGCAGAATATTATAATATACAGCTCATCTACTGCAGAATATTATAATATACAGCTCATCTACTGCAGAATATTATAATATACAGCTCATCTACTGCAGAATATTATATATACAGCTCATCTACTGCAGAATATTATAATATACAGCTCATCTACTACAGAATATTATATATACAGCTCATTTACTGCAGAATATTATATATACAGCTCATCTTCTGCAGAATATTATAATATACAGCTCATCTTCTGCAGAATATTATAATATACAGCTCATCTACTGCAGAATATTATAATATACAGCTCACCTGCTGCAGAATATTATAATATACAGCTCAATTACTGCAGAATATTATATATACAGCTCATCTTCTGCAGAATATTATAATATACAGCTCACCTGCTGCAGAATATTATAATATACAGCTCATCTTCTGCAGAATATTATAATATACAGCTGACCTGCTGCAGAATATTATAATATACAGCTCATCTTCTGCAGAATATTATATATACAGCTCATCTTCTGCAGAATATTATAATATACAGCTCATCTTCTGCAGAATATTATAATATACAGCTCACCTGCTGCAGAATATTATAGTATACAGCTCATCTACTGCAGAATATTATATATACAGCTCATCTTCTGCAGAATATTATAATATACAGCTCACCTGCTGCAGAATATTATAATATACAGCTCATCTTCTGCAGAATATTATAATATACAGCTGACCTGCTGCAGAATATTATAATATACAGCTCATCTTCTGCAGAATATTATATATACAGCTCATCTTCTGCAGAATATTATAATATACAGCTCATCTTCTGCAGAATATTATAATATACAGCTCACCTGCTGCAGAATATTATAGTATACAGCTCATCTACTGCAGAATATTATAATATACAGCTCATCTTCTGCAGAATATTATAATATACAGCTCATCTTCTGCAGAATATTATAATATACAACTCATCTTCTGCAGAATATTATAATATACAGCTCATCTTCTGCAGAATATTATAATATACAACTCATCTTCTGCAGAATATTATAATATACAGCTCATCTTCTGCAGAATATTATATATACAACTCATCTTCTGCAGAATATTATAATATCCATCTCATCTTCTGCAGAATATTATATATACAGCTCATCTTCTGCAGAATATTATAATATACAGCTCATCTTCTGCAGAATATTATATATACAACTCATCTTCTGCAGAATATTATAATATACAGCTCATCTTCTGCAGAATATTATAATATACAGCTCATCTACTGCAGAATATTATAATATACAGCTCATCTTCTGCAGAATATTATATATACAGCTCATCTTCTGCAGAATATTATAATATACAGCTCATCTTCTGCAGAATATTATAATATACAGCTCATCTACTGCAGAATATTATAATATACAGCTCATCTTCTGCAGAATATTATATATACAGCTCATCTTCTGCAGAATATTATAATATACAGCTCATCTTCTGCAGAATATTATAATATACAGCTCATCTACTGCAGAATATTATAATATACAGCTCATCTTCTGCAGAATATTATAATATACAGCTCATCTTCTGCAGAATATTATAATATACAACTCATCTTCTGCAGAATATTATAATATACAGCTCATCTACTACAGAATATTATATATACAGCTCATCTTCTGCAGAATATTATATATACAACTCATCTTCTGCAGAATATTATAATATACAGCTCATCTACTGAAGAATATTATAATATACAGCTCATCTACTGCAGAATATTATAATATACAGCTCATCTACTGCAGAATATTATAATATACAGCTCATCTTCTGCAGAATATTATAATATACAGCTCATCTACTGCAGAATATTATAATATCCATCTCATCTTCTGCAGAATATTATATATACAGCTCATCTACTGCAGAATATTATATATACAGCTCATCTACTGCAGAATATTATAATATACAGCTCATCTTCTGCAGAATATTATAATATCCATCTCATCTTCTGCAGAATATTATATATACAGCTCATCTACTGAAGAATATTATAATATCCAGCTCATCTTCTGCAGAATATTATAATATCCATCTCATCTTCTGCAGAATATTATATATACAGCTCATCTTCTGCAGAATATTATATATACAGCTCATCTACTGCAGAATATTATATATACAGCTCATCTTCTGCAGAATATTATAATATACAGCTCATCTTCTGCAGAATATTATAATATACAGCTCATCTACTGCAGAATATTATAATATACAGCTCATCTTCTGCAGAATATTATAATATACAGCTCACCTGCTGCAGAATATTATAATATACAGCTCATCTTCTGCAGAATATTATAATATACAGCTCACCTGCTGCAGAATATTATAATATACAGCTCATCTTCTGCAGAATATTATATATACAGCTCATCTTCTGCAGAATATTATAATATACAGCTCATCTTCTGCAGAATATTATAATATACAGCTCACCTGCTGCAGAATATTATAATATACAGCTCATCTACTGCAGAATATTATAATATACAGCTCATCTTCTGCAGAATATTATAATATACAGCTCATCTTCTGCAGAATATTATAATATACAGCTCATCTTCTGCAGAATATTATAATATACAACTCATCTTCTGCAGAATATTATAATATACAGCTCATCTTCTGCAGAATATTATATATACAACTCATCTTCTGCAGAATATTATAATATCCATCTCATCTTCTGCAGAATATTATATATACAGCTCATCTTCTGCAGAATATTATAATATACAGCTCATCTTCTGCAGAATATTATATATACAACTCATCTTCTGCAGAATATTATAATATACAGCTCATCTTCTGCAGAATATTATAATATACAGCTCATCTACTGCAGAATATTATAATATACAGCTCATCTTCTGCAGAATATTATATATACAGCTCATCTTCTGCAGAATATTATAATATACAGCTCATCTTCTGCAGAATATTATAATATACAGCTCATCTACTGCAGAATATTATAATATACAGCTCATCTTCTGCAGAATATTATATATACAGCTTATCTTCTGCAGAATATTATAATATACAGCTCATCTTCTGCAGAATATTATAATATACAGCTCATCTACTGCAGAATATTATAATATACAGCTCATCTTCTGCAGAATATTATAATATACAGCTCATCTTCTGCAGAATATTATAATATACAACTCATCTTCTGCAGAATATTATAATATACAGCTCATCTACTACAGAATATTATATATACAGCTCATCTACTGCAGAATATTATATATACAACTCATCTTCTGCAGAATATTATAATATACAGCTCATCTACTGAAGAATATTATAATATACAGCTCATCTACTGCAGAATATTATAATATACAGCTCATCTACTGCAGAATATTATAATATACAGCTCATCTTCTGCAGAATATTATAATATACAGCTCATCTACTGCAGAATATTATAATATACAGCTCATCTACTGCAGAATATTATAATATACAGCTCATCTTCTGCAGAATATTATAATATACAGCTCATCTACTGCAGAATATTATAATATACAACTCATCTACTGCAGAATATTATAATATACAGCTCAACTTCTGCAGAATATTATAATATACAGCTCATCTTCTGCAGAATATTATAATATACAGCTCACCTGCTGCAGAATATTATAATATACAGCTCAACTTCTGCAGAATATTATAATATACAGCTCATCTTCTGCAGAATATTATAATATACAGCTCATCTGCTGCAGAATATTATAATATACAGCTCATCTGCTGCAGAATATTATAATATACAGCTCAACTTCTGCAGAATATTATAATATACAGCTCATCTTCTGCAGAATATTATAATATACAGCTCACCTGCTGCAGAATATTATATATACAGCTCACCTGCTGCAGAATATTATAATATACAGCTCATCTTCTGCAGAATATTATATATACAGCTCATCTATTGCAGAATATTATATATACAGCTCATCTTCTGCAGAATATTATAAAATGCAGCTCATCTTCTGCAGAATATTATATATACAGCTCATCTACTGCAGAATATTATAATATACAACTCATCTACTGCAGAATATTATAATATACAGCTCATCTACTGCAGAATATTATATATACAGCTCATCTACTGCAGAATATTATAATATACAGCTCACCTGCTGCAGAATATTATAATATACAGCTCATCTACTGCAGAATATTATAATATACAGCTCATCTACTGCAGAATATTATAATATACAGCTCATCTTCTGCAGAATATTATATATACAGCTCATCTTCTGCAGAATATTATAAGATACAGCTCATCTTCTGCAGAATATTATATATACAACTCATCTTCTGCAGAATATTATAATATACAGCTCATCTTCTGCAGAATATTATAATATACAGCTCATCTTCTGCAGAATATTATAATATACAGCTCATCTACTGCAGAATATTATAATATACAGCTCAATTACTGCAGAATATTATATATACAGCTCATCTTCTGCAGAATATTATAATATACAGCTCATCTACTGCAGAATATTATAATATACAGCTCATCTTCTGCAGAATATTATAATATACAGCTCATCTTCTGCAGAATATTATAATATACAACTCATCTTCTGCAGAATATTATAATATACAGCTCATCTACTGCAGAATATTATAATATACAGCTCATCTTCTGCAGAATATTATAATATACAGCTCATCTTCTGCAGAATATTATAATATACAACTCATCTTCTGCAGAATATTATAATATACAGCTCATCTTCTGCAGAATATTATAATATACAGCTCATCTACTACAGAATATTATATATACAGCTCATCTTCTGCAGAATATTATATATACAACTCATCTTCTGCAGAATATTATAATATACAGCTCATCTACTGCAGAATATTATAATATACAGCTCATCTACTGCAGAATATTATAATATACAGCTCATCTTCTGCAGAATATTATAATATACAGCTCATCTACTGCAGAATATTATAATATACAACTCATCTACTGCAGAATATTATAATATACAGCGCATCTACTGCAGAATATTATAATATACAGCTCATCTGCTGCAGAATATTATAATATACAGCTCAACTTCTGCAGAATATTATAATATACAGCTCATCTTCTGCAGAATATTATAATATACAGCTCACCTGCTGCAGAATATTATATATACAGCTCACCTGCTGCAGAATATTATAATATACAGCTCATCTTCTGCAGAATATTATAAAATGCAGCTCATCTTCTGCAGAATATTATATATACAGCTCATCTTCTGCAGAATATTATATATACAACTCATCTACTGCAGAATATTATAATATACAACTCATCTACTGCAGAATATTATAATATACAGCTCATCTACTGCAGAATATTATATATACAGCTCATCTACTGCAGAATATTATAATATACAGCTCATCTACTGCAGAATATTATAATATACAGCTCATCTACTGCAGAATATTATAATATACAGCTCATCTACTGCAGAATATTATAATATACAGCTCATCTACTGCAGAATATTATATATACAGCTCACCTGCTGCAGAATATTATAATATACAGCTCATCTTCTGCAGAATATTATAAAATGCAGCTCATCTTCTGCAGAATATTATATATACAGCTCATCTACTGCAGAATATTATAATATACAACTCATCTACTGCAGAATATTATAATATACAGCTCATCTACTGCAGAATATTATATATACAGCTCATCTACTGCAGAATATTATAATATACAGCTCACCTGCTGCAGAATATTATAATATACAGCTCATCTACTGCAGAATATTATATTATACAGCTCATCTACTGCAGAATATTATAATATACAGCTCATCTTCTGCAGAATATTATATATACAGCTCATCTACTGCAGAATATTATAATATACAACTCATCTACTGCAGAATATTATAATATACAGCTCATCTACTGCAGAATATTATATTATACAGCTCATCTACTGCAGAATATTATATATACAGCTCATCTACAGCAGAATATTATAATATACAGCTCATCTACTGCAGAATATTATATATACAGCTCATCTACTGCAGAATATTATATATACAGCTCATCTACTGCAGAATATTATAATATACAGCTCATCTACTGCAGAATATTATATATACAGCTCATCTGCTGCAGAATATTATAATATACAGCTCACCTGCTGCAGAATATTATATATACAGCTCATCTGCTGCAGAATATTATAATATACAGCTTATCTGCTGCAGAATATTATAATATACAGCTCATCTTCTGCAGAATATTATATATACAGCTCATCTACTACAGAATATTATAATATACAGCTCATCTACTGCAGAATATTATAATATACAGCTCATCTACTGCAGAATAATATAATATTCAGCTCATCTACTGCAGAATATTATAATATACAGCTCATCTACTGCAGAATATTATATATACAGCTCATCTGCTGCAGAACATTATAATATACAGCTTATCTACTGCAGAATATTATATATACAGCTCATCTACTGCAGAATATTATAATATACAGCTTATCTGCTGCAGAATATTATAATATACAGCTCATCTACTGCAGAATATTATAATATACAGCTCATCTACTGCAGAATATTATATATACAGCTCATCTGCTGCAGAATATTATAATGTACAGCTCATCTACTGCAGAATATTATAATATACAGCTCATCTACTGCAGAATATTATAATATACAGCTCATCTACTGCAGAATATTATATATACAGCTCATCTGCTGCAGAATATTATAATATACAGCTTATCTACTGCAGAATATTATATATACAGCTCATCTACTGCAGAATATTATAATATACAGCTTATCTGCTGCAGAATATTATAATATACAGCTCATCTACTGCAGAATATTATATATACAGCTCATCTACTGCAGAATATTATAATATACAGCTTATCTGCTGCAGAATATTATAATATACAGCTCATCTACTACAGAATATTATAATATACAGCTCATCTACTGCAGAATATTATAATATATAGCTCAATACTACAGAATATTATAATATACAGCTCATCTACTGCAGAATATTATAATATACAGCTCATCTACTACAGAATATTATAATATACAGCTCACCTGCTGCAGAATATTATAATATACAGCTCATCTACTGCAGAATATTATATATACAGCTCATCTACTGCAGAATATTATAATATACAGCTGATCTACTGCAGAATATTATAATATACAACTCATCTACTGCAGAATATTATAATATACAGCTCATCTACTGCAGAATATTATAATATACAGCTCACCTGCTGCAGAATATTATAATATAACGCTCATCTACTACAGAATATTATAATATACAACTCATCTACTGCAGAATATTATATATACAGCTCATCTACTGCAGAATATTATAATATACAGCTCATCTACTGCAGAATATTATATATACAGCTCATCTACTGCAGAATATTATAATATACAGCTCATCTACTGCAGAATATTATAATATACAACTCATCTACTGCAGAATATTATAATATACAGCTCATCTACTGCAGAATATTATATATACAGCTCATCTACTGCAGAATATTATAATATACAGCTCATCTACTGCAGAATATTATAATATACAACTCATCTACTGCAGAATATTATAATATACAGCTCATCTACTGCAGAATATTATAATATACAACTCATCTACTGCAGAATATTATAATATACAGCTCATCTACTGCAGAATATTATAACATACAGCTCATCTACTGAAGAATATTATATATACAGCTCATCTACTGCAGAATATTATATATACAGCTCACCTGCTGCAGAATATTATAATATAACGCTCATCTACTGCAGAATATTATAATATACAACTCATCTACTGCAGAATATTATAATATACAGCTCACCTGCTGCAGAATATTATAATATAACGCTCATCTACTACAGAATATTATAATATACAGCTCATCTACTGCAGAATATTATAATATACAGCTCATCTACTGCAGAATATTATAATATACAACTCATCTACTGCAGAATATTATAATATACAGCTCATCTACTGCAAAATATTATAATATACAGCTCACCTGCTGCAGAATATTATAATATACAGCTCATCTACTGCAGAATATTATAATATACAGCTCATCTACTACAGAATATTATAATATACAGCTCATCTGCTGCAGAATATTATAATATACAGCTCATCTGCTGCAGAATATTATAGATACAGCTCATCTACTGCAGAATATTATAATAAACAGCTCATCTACTACAGAATATTATAATATACAGCTCATCTTCTGCAGAATATTATAATATACAGCTCATCTACTGCAGAATATTATATATACAGCTCATCTGCTGCAGAATATTATAATATACAGCTCATCTACTGCAGAATATTATAATATACAGCTCATCTACTGCAGAATATTATAATATACAGCTCACCTGCTGCAGAATATTATAATATACAGCTCATCTTCTGCAGAATATTATAATATACAGCTCATCTTCTGCAGAATATTATATATACAGCTCATCTACTGCAGAATATTATAATATACAGCTCATCTACTGCAGAATATTATATATACAGCTCATCTGCTGCAGAATATTATAATATACAGCTTATCTACTGCAGAATATTATAATAAACAGCTCATCTACTACAGAATATTATAATATACAGCTCATCTACTGCAGAATATTATAATAAACAGCTCATCTACTACAGAATATTATAATATACAGCTCATCTTCTGCAGAATATTATAATATACAGCTCATCTACTGCAGAATATTATATATACAGCTCATCTACTGCAGAATATTATAATAAACAGCTCATCTACTACAGAATATTATAATATACAGCTCATCTGCTGCAGAATATTATAATATACATCTCATCTACTGCAGAATATTATAATATACAGCTCATCTACTGCAGAATATTATAATATACAGCTCATCTACTGCAGAATATTATAATATACAGCTCACCTGCTGCAGAATATTATAATATACAGCTCATCTTCTGCAGAATATTATAATATACAGCTCATCTTCTGCAGAATATTATATATACAGCTCATCTACTGCAGAATATTATAATATACAGCTCATCTACTAAGAATATTATAATATACAGCTCATCTACTAAGAATATTATAATATACAGCTCATCTACTGCAGAATATTGTATATACAGCTCATCTGCTGCAGAATATTATAATATACATCTCATCTACTGCAGAATATTATAATATACAGCTCATCTACTGCAGAATATTATAATATACAACTCATCTACTGCAGAATATTATAATATACAGCTCATCTACTGCAGATTATTATAATATACAGCTCATCTACTGCAGAATATTATAATATACAACTCATCTACTGCAGAATATTATAATATACAGCTCATCTACTGCAGAATATTATAATATACAGCTCATCTACTGCAGAATATTATAATATACAGCTCATCTACTGCAGAATATTATAATATACAGCTCAATACTACAGAATATTATAATATACAGCTCATCTACTGCAGAATATTATAATATACAGCTCATCTACTGCAGAATAATATCATAAACAGCTCATCTACTACAGAATATTATAATATACAGCTCATCTTCTGCAGCTGTATATTATAATATTCTGTAGTAGATGAGCTGTATATTATAATATTCTGCAGTAGATGAGCTGTATATTATAATATTCTGCAGTAGATGAGCTGTATATTATAATATTCTGTAGTATTGAGCTGTATATTATAATATTCTGCAGAAGATGAGCTGTATATATAATATTCTGCAGTAGATGAGCTGTATATTATAATATTCTGCAGTAGATAAGCTGTATATATAATATTCTGTAGTAGATGAGCTGTATATTATACTATTCTGCAGCAGATGAGCTGTATATTATAATATTCTGCAGCAGGTGAGCTGTATATATAATATTCTGTAGTAGATGAGCAGTATATTATAATATTCTGCAGAAGATGAGCTGTATATTATAATATTCTGCAGTAGATGAGCTGTATATTATAATATTCTGCAGCAGGTGAGCTGTATATTATAATATTCTGCAGTAATTGAGCTGTATATTATAATATTCTGCAGTAGATGAGCTGTATATTATAATATTCTGCAGAAGATGAGCTGTATATTATAATATTCTGCAGAAGATGAGCTGTATATTATAATATTCTGCAGTAGATGAGCTGTATATTATAATATTCTGCAGTAGATGAGCTGTATATTATAATATTCTGCAGAAGATGAGATGTATATATAATATTCTGCAGTAGATGAGCTGTATATATAATATTCCTCAGCAGGTGAGCTGTATATTATAATATTCTGCATAAGATGAGCTGTATATTATAATATTCTGCAGTAGATGAGCTGTATATTATAATATTTGGCAGTAGATGAGCTGTACATTATAATATTCTGCAGCAGATGAGCTGTATATATAATATTCTGCAGTAGATGAGCTGTATATTATAATATTCTGCAGTAGATGAGCTGTATATTATAATATTTGGCAGTAGATGAGCTGTATATTATAATATTCTGCAGTAGATGAGCTGTATATATAATATTCTGCAGTAGATGACCTGTATATTATAATATTCTGCAGTAGATGAGCTGTATATTATAATATTCTGCAGCAGGTGAGCTGTATATTACAATATTCTGCAGAAGATGAGCTGTATATATAATATTCTGCAGTAGATGAGCTGTATATTATAATATTCTGCAGAATATGAGCTGTATATTATAATATTCTGCAGTAGATGAGTTGTATATTATAATATTCTGTAGTAGATGATCTGTATATATAATATTCTGCACGAGATGAGCTGTATATTATAATATTCTGCAGAAGATGAGCTGTATATTATAATATTCTGCAGTAGATGAGCTGTATATATAATATTCTGCAGTAGATGAGCTGTATATTATAATATTTGGCAGTAGATGAGCTGTATATTATAATATTCTGCAGAATATGAGCTGTATATTATAATATTCTGCAGTAGATGAGTTGTATATTATAATATTCTGTAGTAGATGATCTGTATATATAATATTCTGCACGAGATGAGCTGTATATTATAATATTCTGCAGAAGATGAGCTGTATATTATAATATTCTGCAGCAGATGAGCTGTATATATAATATTCTGCAGTAGATGAGCTGTATATTATAATATTCTGCAGTAGATGAGCTGTATATTATAATATTTGGCAGTAGATGAGCTGTATATTATAATATTCTGCAGAAGATGAGCTGTATATATAATATTCTGCAGTAGATGACCTGTATATTATAATATTCTGCAGTAGATGAGCTGTATATTATAATATTCCTCAGCAGGTGAGCTGTATATTATAATATTCTGCGGTAGATGAGATGTATATTATAATATTCTTCAGTAGATGAGCTGTATATTATAATATTCTGCAGTAGATGAGCTGTATATTATAATATTCTGCAGTAGATGAGTTGTATATTATAATATTCTGCAGTAGATGAGCTGTATATTATAATATTCTGCAGTAGATGAGCTGTATATATAATATTCTGCAGCAGGTGAGCTGTATATATAATATTCTGCAGTAGATGAGCTGTATATTATAATATTCTGCAGTAGATGAGCTGTATATTATAATATTCTGCAGCAGGTGAGCTGTATATTATAATATTCTGTAGTAGATGAGCTGTATATATAATATTCTGCAGTAGATGAGCTGTATATATAATATTCCTCAGCAGGTGAGCTGTTTATTATAATATTCTGCAGTAGATGAGCTGTATATTATAATATTCTGCAGTAGATGAGCTGTATATATAATATTCCTCAGCAGGTGAGCTGTTTATTATAATATTCTGCAGTAGATGAGCTGTATATTATAATATTCTGCAGTAGATGAGATGTATATTATAATATTCTGCAGTAGATGAGCTGTATATATAATATTCCTCAGCAGGTGAGCTGTATATTATAATATTCTGCGGTAGATGAGATGTATATTATAATATTCTTCAGTAGATGAGCTGTATATTATAATATTCTGCAGTAGATGAGCTGTATATTATATTATTCTGCAGTAGATGAGCTGTATATTATAATATTCTGCAGTAGATGAGCTGTATATTATAATATTCTGCAGTAGATGAGCTGTATATTATAATATTCTGCAGCAGATGAGCTGTATATTATAATATTCTGCAGCAGGTGAGCTGTATATTATAATATTCGCAGTAGATAAGCTGTATATTATAATATTGTGCAGCAGATAAGCTGTATATTATAATATTCTGCAGTAGATGAGCTGTATATATAATATTCTGCAGTAGATGAGCTGTATATTATAATATTCTGCAGCAGGTGAGCTGTATATTATAATATTCTGCAGTAGATGAGCTGTATATTATAATATTCTGCAGCAGGTGAGCTGTATATAATAATATTCTGCAGTAGATGAGCTGTATATTATAATATTCTGCAGTAAATGAGCTGTATATTATAATATTCTGCAGCAGGTGAGCTGTATATTATAATAGTCTGCAGTAGATGAGCTGTATATTATAATATTCTGCAGTAGATGAGCTGTATATATAATATTCTGCAGAAGATGAGCTGTATATTATAATATTCTGCAGTAGATGAGCTGTATATATAATATTCTGCAGCAGGTGAGCTGTATATTATATTATTCTGCAGTAGATGAGTTGTCTATTATAATATTCTGCAGTAGATGAGCTGTATATATAATATTCTGCAGAAGATGAGCTGTATATTATAATATTTTGCAGTAGATGAGCTGTATATTATAATATTCTGCAGAAGATGAGCTGTATATTATAATATTCTGCAGTAGATGAGCTGTATATTATAATATTCTGCAGCAGGTGAGTTGTATATTATATTATTCTGCAGTAGATGAGCTGTATATTATAATATTCTGCAGTAGATGAGCTGTATATATAATATTCTGCAGAAGATGAGCTGTATATTATAATATTTTGCAGTAGATGAGCTGTATATTATAATATTCTGCAGAAGATGAGCTGTATATTATAATATTCTGCAGTAGATGAGCTGTATATTATAATATTCTGCAGCAGGTGAGTTGTATATTATATTATTCTGCAGTAGATGAGCTGTATATTATAATATTCTGCAGAACATGAGCTGTATATTATAATATTCTGCAGTAGATGAGTTGTATATTATAATATTCTGTAGTAGATGATCTGTATATATAATATTCTGCACGAGATGAGCTGTATATTATAATATTCTGCAGAAGATGAGCTGTATATTATAATATTCTGCAGTAGATGAGCTGTATATATAATATTCTGCAGTAGATGAGCTGTATATTATAATATTCTGCAGTAGATGAGTTGTATATTATAATATTCTGCAGTAGATGAGCTGTATATTATAATATTCTGCAGTAGATGAGCTGTATATTATAATATTCTGCAGTAGATGAGCTGTATATATAATATTCTGCAGCAGGTGAGCTGTATATATAATATTCTGCAGTAGATGAGCTGTATATTATAATATTCTGCAGTAGATGAGCTGTATATTATAATATTCTGCAGCAGGTGAGCTGTATATTATAATATTCTGTAGTAGATGAGCTGTATATTATAATATTCTGCAGTAGATGAGCTGTATATATAATATTCCTCAGCAGGTGAGCTGTATATTATAATATTCTGCAGTAGATGAGCTGTTTATTATAATATTCTGCAGTAGATGAGCTGTATATATAATATTCCTCAGCAGGTGAGCTGTATATTATAATATTCTGCAGTAGATGAGCTGTATATTATAATATTCTGCAGTAGATGAGCTGTATATTATAATATTCTGCAGCAGGTGAGCTGTATATTATAATATTCTGTAGTAGATGAGCTGTATATTATAATATTCTGCAGTAGATGAGCTGTATATATAATATTCCTCAGCAGATGAGCTGTATATTATAATATTCTGCAGTAGATGAGCTGTTTATTATAATATTCTGCAGTAGATGAGCTGTATATTATATTATTCTGCAGTAGATGAGATGTATATTATAATATTCTGCAGTAGATGAGCTGTATATTATAATATTCTGTAGCAGATGAGCTGTATATTATAATATTCTGCAGCAGGTGAGCTGTATATTATAATATTCTGCAGTAGATGAGTTGTATATTATATTATTCTGCAGCAGGTGAGCTGTATATTATAATATTCTGCAGTAGATGAGCTGTATATTATAATATTCTGCAGTAGATAAGCTGTATATATAATATTCTGCAGTAGATGAGCTGTATATATAATATTCTGCAGTAGATGAGCTGTATATTATAATATTCTGCAGCAGGTGAGCTGTATATTATAATATTCTGCAGCAGATGAGCTGTATATATAATATTCTGCAGTAGATGAGCTGTATATTATAATATTCTGCAGCAGGTGAGCTGTATATTATAATATTCTGCAGTAGATGAGCTGTATATTATAATATTCTGCAGTAGATGAGCTGTATATATAATATTCTGCAGTAGATGAGCTGTATATATAATATTCTGCAGTAGATGAGCTGTATATATAATATTCTGCAGCAGGTGAGCTGTATATTATAATATTCTGCAGTAGATGAGTTGTATATTATAACATTCTGCAGTAGATGAGCTGTATATTATAATATTCTGCAGCAGGTGAGCTGTATATATAATATTCTGCAGTAGATGAGCTGTATATTATAATATTCTGCAGCAGGTGAGCTGTATATTATAATATTCTGCAGCTGATGAGCTGTATATATAATATTCTGCAGCAGGTGAGCTGTATATATATTATTCTGCAGTAGATGAGATGTATATTATAATATTCTGCAGCAGGTGAGCTGTATATTATAATATTCTACAGTAGATGAGCTGTATATATAATATTCTGCAGCAGGTGAGCTGTATATATAATATTCTGCAGTAGATAAGCTGTATATTATAATATTCTGCAGTAGATGAGCTGTATATTATAATATTCTGCAGTAGATGAGCTGTATATTATAATATTCTGTAGTAGATGAGCTGTATATTATAATATTCTGCAGTAGATGAGCTGTATATTATAATATTCTGCAGTAGATGAGCTGTATATTATAATATTCTGCAGTAGATGAGCTGTATATATAATATTCTGCAGTAGATGAGCTGTATATTATAATATTCTGCAGCAGGTGAGCTGTATATTATATTATTCTGCAGCAGATGAGCTGTATATTATAATATTCTGCAGTAGATGAGCTGTATATTATAATATTCTGCAGAAGATGAGCTGTATATTATAATATTCTGCAGTAGATGAGCTGTATATATAATATTCTGCAGCAGATGAGCTGTATATTATAATATTCTGCAGTAGATGAGCTGTATATATAATATTCTGCAGCAGGTGAGCTGTATATTATAATATTCTGCAGTAGATGAGTTGTATATTATATTATTCTGCAGTAGATGAGCTGTATATTATAATATTCTGCAGCAGGTGAGCTGTATATTATATTATTCTGCAGTAGATAAGCACGGGGTCAGTGGGTGCTCTTGTCTGCTGGCCCAGCTATCTTTAGACCAGGGCTCATATCATTGAATGCCCGATCTCTTTTACCGTGGGCAGAACACTAAGACAACACAGAGTGATGGTAAACAGTGTGGCAATAATTTATTGAACCACCAGCAATCAATAACATATAGAACAGTCCCAGCAAATCCATCAGATGGTACAAATTACAGAGTCTCACCCTTCCGCTGGCCCGCTTGGATTAGAGCCGTGAGATATGTGGCCAGGTGACCTGATTGTCCCAACCTGGATTTTTCAAATCGTCTCTGAATTTCATCAATGGTCAATGGAGCAGATCTGTATTTTTCCAGCCAGACTGTGGTCCCTTAGGCTAACATCATATAGAGTCTCCCCGAAAAGATGCAGATACTCCTTTTTTATAGTTCACATTTGTCCTTTCAAGCCATTATTCAGAATTTAAGGGTCAGGGATCATGATTAGTGTTGAGCGAGCATGCTCAACACTGCTCGGTACTTGCACGAGCATCTCACTACTCGGGATGTTCGGCGAGCACCGAGCATTTTCGGGTTACTCGGGCGGGAGCTCGGGTCTCCGCCCTGCATGTTTGGCGCTCTTTACAGAGCCAATGAACATGCAGGGATTGCCAGCCAGTCACTGTAATGCCGCAGCCTTGTTGGTTGTGGGCATTACAGTGATTGGCTGGCCGCACAGCGTCACCTTGAGTATTTAAAACCGGGTGCCGCCATCTTGGACACAGTCACTCCGGATCAGACAGTGTAGGGAGAGTGCTGCTGAGCTAGGGAGAGATTTATACTGCGAAATAGGTAGTGTAGAGTCTCTAAAGCTTGCAAAATCAAACAGTCCTTCTGAGGACTAATATTCATCCCAGATATCAGGCAGGCAGGCAGGCTGTAAAGGAGACGTAGTGGTTATACCAACAAACACTGCATTACAGTCCTGTGTGCTGCTGTTGCTCAAATTGCTAGACTTAGCCCCAGGTCTCAGGGGCCAGGAAAAATTCTTTTTTTTTTATCTAAATCCTCTTTTTTTTTTTTTTTTCCTCACTCAGACTGTACAAATACCCGTCTTATTAACCTTTTGGTATTTTTTCCCCACAAAAAAAAAATTGAGTGTGTCTGTGAGTGTTCAGACACAAATATATCTGTTTAAAAGAGTCTGGTTTCGGCCAGATAGCTAGAACTGTGGTTTTGCAGTTCCACGGTTCAAATCTATGAATTATCCACTTTTTTGCCTTTTTTCCATAATAAAAAACAGTTTGAGTGTCTCGCTGACTGTTCAGGCACAAATATATCTGTTTAAAATATTCTGGTGAAGGCCAGATAACTAGAACTGTGGTTTTCCTCTTCCACGGTTCAAATCTGGGTGTAATCCACCTTTTTGCCTTTTTTACATAAAAAAAACAGTTTGAGTGTCTCGCTGACTGTTCAGACACAAATATATCTGTTTAAAAGATTCTGGTGTAAGCCAGAGAAATAGAACTGTGGTTTTCCTCTTCCATGGTTCAAATCTGGGTGTAATCCACCTTTTTGCCTTTTTTACATAAAAAAAAACAGTTTGGGTGTCTCGCTGACTGTTCAGACACAAATATATCTGTTTAAAAGATTCTGGTGTAGGCCAGAGAAATAGAACTGCGGTTTTCCTCTTCCACTGTTCTAATCTCCTTTTTATTACCCTTTTGCCATTGATAGTGCGAGCATAAGCTAGTATACTTCATTTACAATGGGCAAGGCGCGTGGCAAAGGACGTCGAACTGGACGTTCTGGTGATGGTGCGTGCAGAGGACGGGGCCGTGGCCAAGGTGAAAATGTGCCACAACCAACAGCCACATCTTCTCGCTTCCAGTTCTTGACCGAATTACTAGGGAAGCACACAACAACAACACTTTTGCCAACTGATCAGTGTGAACAGATTATTAATTGGATAGCAGATAATACTTCCAGTCACCCTGGCACCACCATCTCCAGTCTGTCTTCCACACGATCAAGTCTTAGTAGCCGTGAGTCTCGACCGCATACTCCTCCTCACCCTGATGCTCCTTCCTCCCACCATGCCGAGTGTCCTCAGACAGCAACTGATCCCACACTTGGACACTCTGAAGAGCTGTTCACTGGTCCATTTCCATATTTGGGCCCCTCGCCTGCTCCGCTTGAAGTGGTGAAAGAGGAGATCCCATGTAGCGATGGCCAAATATTTGAACAGCCACGGCCACAGGAAGGCGACGCTGGCAATTTGTCACAAGAGGTGGACGATGACGAAACACAATTGCCAGGAAGTGAGGAGGAGGACCGTGGTGCGGAAGTGGAAGAGGAGGAGGTGGTGGATGATCTAGTAACTGACCCAACGTGGCAGGAGGACACGCAGAGCGAGGCAAGCAGCACACAGGGGGAGGGAGACAGAGTACCCCAACAGGAAGGAAGAAGCAGTGTGGTGGCCGCAGACAGAAGGCGGGCAACCATTCCCTGTAACACCAACACGAGGGACGTTGCCAGTACAACCGGTAGGTCTTCCAGAGTCTGAAATTTTTTTAAGACTCTGTTAATAACCCCAAAAAGGCCATTTGTACCACCTGCCAGGCCAGCATCAGCAGGGGTGACAAAACTACCAGCCTGACCACCACCAGCATGATCAGGCACATGTCAGCAAAGCACCCGACTTTGTGGGGTGAATCCCAGGGTCCACGACCAGTGTCAGTGGGTATCACCACTGCTTCTTCCTCTGTTGTGCGTGTAAGAGAACCCCCTGTTGTGCGTGCAAGGCAATCCCCTGTCCATACTGCATGCAAAGATGCCCCCTCTTCTTAGTCTTCACTTGTTATGGCAGTTTCTCAAGAAACAGCATCAACGTCCACGTCCACGTCCCACCGCAGCGTTCAATTGTCCATATCCCAGACATTTGAACGAAAGCGCAAATTCGCAGCCAAACGCCCCACAGGCCACAGTCCTAAATTTGCACATTTCACGACTGCTTGCGTTGGAAATGCTGCCTTTTAGGCTGGTGGAGACGGAATCCTTCCGCAACCTTATGGCGGTGGCCGTCCCTCGGTACTCGGTCCCCAGCCGACACTATTTTGCCCGGTGTGCCATCCCCGCACTACACAAGCACGTAACCCAAAACATCTGCCGTGCCCTCAACAACACAGTTACTGGGAGAGTCCACCCGAGAACGGACACTTGGACAAGTGCTTGTGGCCAGGGACGGTACATCTCCCTGACGGAACAATGGGTAAACATAGTGGTAGCCATGACCCAGTCGAACCTTGGGACGGAACACATCCTCCCCACACCGAGGATTGCGGGCCCTATGTCTGTCAGAGTTGCCCCCACAGTGTACAGCTCCTGCGCATCATCCTCCTCCTCCTCCTCCTCATGTTCAGCCTCCATCTCAGATATCACCACATCAGTTACAAGCTGGAAGCACTGCAGTACTGCCTCAGCCAAGCGGCAACAGGCTGTGCTGAAACTCATAAGCTTAGGTGATAAACCTCACACTGCTTGTGAGTTGTGGACAGCTGTGAAAGAGCAGGCAGATCTGTGGCTGAGATCGCTGAACCTACATCCAGGCATGGTCGTGTGTGACAATAGCTGTAACCTGGTGGCGGCTCTGAGGCGAGGCGAGATCACACACGTACCATGCCTGGCTCATGTGCTTAACCTCGTGGTTCAGCGATTTCTTAAATCATACCCCGAGTTGCCAGATCTGCTCGTCAAAGTACGCCACCTGTCAGCTCATTTTCGGAACTCGGCTACAGCTTCCGCCGCCCTTGCTGTGTTGCTGCAGCGTTTGCAGCTTCCGGCACACCGACTGGTGTGTGATGGAACATTGGAACTCTACCCTCCACATGTTGCAAAGGATTTGTGAGCAGAAGAGAGCAGTTGTGGAGTACCAGCTGCAACAAGGCCGTCGATATTCAGGTCAGACTCCACACATAAGACCTCAGGAGTGGACCTGGATGTCTGACATATGTACCATCCTGACAAACTTTGAGGAGTCCACCAAGATGGTGAGTGGCGATGACGCCATCATTAGCGTCAGCATCCCACTTGTCTGTATTTTGCAATTCTCTCTGCAGAGAATTAAAGAGGAGGCATTGCAGCCAGAGTATGATGAGATGGATCAAGAAGCCATAGCGGGCAATTACACACAGCCAAGCCTCATCTCATCCTAACGTGCATTGGGGACAATGAGAGAGAGGAGGAGGAAGAACAGGAGCTGGTATCATGCGCTGTAGACGGTAGTACCTGTACAACGGACATACCATCGGTTCAGCGTGGATAGCCTGAGGACAGGGGGGTGGGGGAGGAGGAGGAGGAGAGCATGGTCAGTCGTCATCTTGGTGAGGACACGGAAATCTTGCCCGTTACCAGTCTGGCACGCATGGCTGACTTTATGTTACGCTGCCTTAACCGTGACCCTCGCGTTGTCAAAATGTTGGGTGACTGTAATTACTGGTTGGTGACACTTTTAGACTCCCGCTACAAGGAGAACTTTCACTCTCTTATTCCTGAGGTGGAGAGGTCTACAAAAATGGGGCAGTACCAAAAGGTCCTTGCTGCAGAACTGTTAAAAAAATTCCAATCTGAACACGCTAGCGGCAGAGGTCACAATTTGTTGCCCAACCAAGGCGTACATGCGAAAGAGACGCAACTCCAATCCAGCAGAGGCAGGGGAACACTGTCAACGTTCTGGAACAGTTTTCTGAGACCTGCCCAGCTTACAGGCCCTGAGGCGCGGGGTACTCTCACAAGGAGTGGAAAGTTTCAAAAGATGGTGATGGAGTACCTTGCTGACCGTGCCAGCGTCCTCCGTGATTCCTCTGTGCCTTTTAATTATTGGGTATCCAAGCTGGACACTTGGAATGAACTCGCTCTGTATGCTTTGGAGGTCCTGGCCTGCCCTGCCGCTAGCGTGTTATCGGAGCGTGTTTTTAGTGCCGCTGGAGGAATTATAACTGATAAGCGCACTCGCCTGTCAACTGACAGTGCTGACAAGCTGACCCTTATCAAAATGAACAAGGGCTGGATTGGGCCAGACTTCTCATCACCACCAAATGACAGCAGAGTAACATAAAGTCAAAACCACTGTGTTATTTAGGGAGGTGTAATCCCATGCACGGCTTCACACCCACACATGGGTATACGCTTCCTCATTTCGGCTGTTTTTTGCTCTTCTCCTTATCCTCAGCCTCCACCACCACTATACCACCAGGGTGACCGTTGTCCGTGTTTCCAGCATTGCAAGTTCCTCCGTCCTAATTTTTGGCAGCTTTTGCTTGGAAGGCATAGGCAAAGACTATGGGAGACCCACTCCCCAATAATGGGAATAATGTTTTTAATATGCTGTACTGCATGGCTCTTGTAAGGGGCATTAAAATCGTCTTGTTAAGCTACTGTGACCTCCACGTCTCTTCCAAGGGTCATTGATATTGTCTTTTTATTCCACTGGGACCTCCACCACTCTTCCAAGGGGCATTGATATTGTCTTTTTCTTCCACTGCGACCTCCACCACTCTTCCAAGGGGCATTGATATTGTCTTTTTATTCCACTGCGACCTCCACCACTCTTCCAAGGGGCATTTATATTGTCTTTTGATTCCACTGTAACCTCCACCACGCTTCCAAGGGGCATTGATATTGTCTTTTTATTCCACTGGGACCTCCACCACTCTTCCAAGGGGCATTGATATTGTCTTTTTATTCCACTGGGACCTCCACGTCTCTTCCAAGGGGCATTAAAACCGTCTTGTTAAACCACTCTGAACTCCACGTCTCTTCCAAGGGGCATTAAAACCGTCTTGTTAAGCTACTGTGACCTCCACGTCTCTTCCAAGGGGCATTAAAACCTTCTTGTTAAACCACTCTGAACTCCACAGCTCTTCCAAGGGGCATTGAAATATTGTTTTTAATTACCTCTAACCTCCATGACTCTTCCAACGGGCATTGCATTTCCTCCTAATTTTAGTCAGTTTTTGCTTTTCAATGCATAGGCGAACACTAAGGGAGACCCACTCCCCAATAATGGGTAGAAGGTTTTTAGTATGCTGTAATCCACGTCTGTTTCAAGGGGCATTGCAGTTCCTCATAATTTTTGGAAAGCCTTCCATTCACTGCTTAGGCTAACAGTGTACAGGAGACCCAGTTGCTATAAATGGAAAAAAAGGTTTAGTTAAGGCCCTCTGACCTCCATGTCACTTCCAAGGGGCATTGGAGTGCCTCAAAATTTTTGGTAGGCATTGCACTCACTGTATGCCCTACAACTGTGTAGCCAAACTGCTCCTTTTGGTACAGAAACATATCCTACAAGACATGTATGGTTGACTGGCCTGATATTGATGTGAATGGTCCCTGTTCCTCCTGCTCTTTCTCCTTTGCCACCACCTCATCCATCATTCATCACCTGAAGCTTTGTTTTAATGGGAGTCATAGAACTGGGATAGTAGCAGGAAAAAATCCAGCAATCCTCAGAGGAGGTAGGATATGCTTCCTGACGAAGCCATTTCCATGCGAAACGCGCGTCGAGGCTACTGCACATCCCCAGCATCTCGCTCTAAGCTGCCCCAGACTCTGCCAACATGACCCAAGGTAATGTTAATCTTTTGATGCCACTCTCCCTGCTCCGTTGATGTGGGTGTTGTTATAACATAACAATAGAAAGCAGTACTTAGTGTCCTGCAATTAACCCCTTCAACACCTGACATCCTATACAGGGGGAATCGTTATTTGCCATATCTTTCTTTACCATAGGGTCCCACTAATGCGGATTTCTCTGACTCTAAATCACCTGACCGAATCTGGACTAGGATTTTTACTTGACTATAATCTTGTACTACCTAGCTGGCAGCACAGACTTACATCTATTACATTTAATATTTTTGGTAGGCATTGCACTCACTGTATGCCCTACAACTGTGTAGCCAAACTGCTCCTTTTGGTACAGAAACATATCCTACAAGACATGTATGGTTGACTGGCCTGATATTGATGTGAATGGTCCCTGTTCCTCCTGCTCTTTCTCCTTTGCCACCACCTCATCCATCATTCATCACCTGAAGCTTTGTTTTAATGGGAGTCATAGAACTGGGATAGTAGCAGGAAAACATCCAGCAATCCTCGGAGGAGGTAGGATATGCGCCAAAACACTGACCACCTCAGGCCTATCCGCTACTACATACATGCGCTTCCATTCCAAGGAACAGAAAGCTAAGGAGATAGATGGCCTCATGATCATGAATAATTTACTCGTTGTGTAGGAGGCCGACCACTGCTGCTGTCTACCTTCTGAACTTTGTGTTGAAGCCTGATTTACCCAGGACCCGCAATCCTCTATGTCTAGAGGACATGTTGCATCCCAGTGTTCAACTGTGTCCCGGCTTCCACAATATTAACCCAGTGTGAAGGCATCAGTGAGATGGACCATCCCTGGCCACATTCACTTGTCCACGTGTTTGTGGTTAGGCTGTCCTTCCCACTAAATGCACTGGGGAGGGCTCAGGTAATGTTTTGGTATGCGTGCTTATGTATAAGGTGCACCGGGACAAATAGGGGCGGCTGGGGACCGAGTGTGGACACCCGGCCGCCGGGCCGCTGGGGACTGAGTATGGATACCAGGCCGCCGATGCAGCCATAACATGGTGGCCGGCGTCTGCCTCCACAAGCCTAAAAGGCCTCATTTCAAGTGCAAGCAAGCTAGCAGTATGGTATTGCAGCCTGGGGGTGGGTGGGTGGCAGGCTGCACACTTACGCTCACATTCCAAGAAAACAAAGCAGATGCTAACTTCTATCATCATCATGCTCCTCACCTTGGCACTCTCAACTCCCCTGATTGAAAAGCCAGGGCCCACCGGAGGAGTCTGGTTGTCTGGTGGGCTCGTCCAATGCTGCCCTAAAGCAGGCCAAGCTAAGAAAAGTGTGGGGAAGGTTCCCAGGACAAATAGTGGCGGCTGGGGACTGAGTATGGAGACCTCGCCACCGACGCAGCCATGAGGTAGTGGCCAGCTTCGGCCTTCTCCAAACTAAAAAGCCCCATTTCAAGTCCAAGCTAGCAGTATAGTATTGCAGCCTACAGGTGGGTGGGTGGTTGGCTGCATATTTGCGCTTGCATTGCAAGGAATGGGGGAGGTACAATTGAACACTGCCCTGGGACAAGGACTTGCACAGGGATAGTTGCAAGTCTGCATCTTCTGAAGCAGCAAGGATCACTTCCAATGGGCACACTTTTAGGAATTGACCTGGGTGTCAGAGATGCTTCCAGGGGTCTTCCCCATGCTGTTCCCATGTCTTTTCAGCACTGTATGCATGTGTCACACAGCACATGACCAGATAAGGTTGTAAAATGTTAAAATGACATTTCCTGGTGAATGCATTTGTCACGGTTGAAAGCAATACAAAAGTGCAAAAAGGCATAAAAAATGCTACTTGTGAACATAGCCCAAGGTGTGGAGGAGTATTTTTGTTTTTGGTTATTTATTTTACCTTATATACAAGACTTTACCCTGGAAAGGATGTTCCTTAACATATTTCACAGGAAAACAGTTTCACTTTCGTTTTTGAACGTTTTATTGTGAGTCCAATGTGGTTGCTGTAGGAGAACTCTGCCCATAGAAGACGTTGTATCCAGTCATCCTGGTGAGCAGAAATAAAGGGGCAAGCATACTGTAGTTTTCAAGAGTTTTGTTAACTGGTTTCACTTGTCCATTGCTCTGTGGATGGCACGCGGTGGAGAAATCCAGCTGGACATTCAGCAGCTTGCAAAGATCTCTCCAAAATTTAGATGTAAACTGGACTCTGCGGTCAGAGACAATGTGGAGAGGGAAAGCATGAGGATGAAACTCATGCTGGAAGAACTATGTGGCAAGCTTGGGAGTCCAAGGTAGGCCGACCAAGGGGATAAAGTGACCCATCTTAGAGAACTGTTCCACCATGACCCAGATGGTGTTGTAACCCTCAGAGAGGGGCAGGTTCATGATGAAATCCATAGCGATATGTTGCCAGGGGGCGGAAAGAACTGGCAGAGGCTGAAGGAGACCAGCAGGCTTGTTCCTGGGAGACTTGTTTCTTGGGCACTGCGGACAAGTGGTCACAAAGTCCTGAACATCCTTGGACAGCGATGGCCACCAAAAGCGGTGTGCAATTAGCTCAGTGGATGTGAGTACTCCCACATGGCAGGCTAGCTTGGATTCTTGTCCCCACGACAGTATTTTCCTTCTTTTAGCACTAGGAACAAAGGTTTTCCCCAGATGAATGTCTTTTAGGAGGACAAGGGCTGCTTCAACAATCCTGGCTGGATCTATGATATACTGAGCCTCTTCCACGAAAATAGTCACTTCAAAATATCAAGACAGAGCATCTGCTTTAACATTCTTGTCCACTGGAAGGAAGTGTAGCTCAAAATCAAAACAAGAGACGAAGAGTGCCCACCTGGCTTGACGAGGATTTAGCCGTTGGGTTGACTGCAGAAAGGTTAAGTTCTTATGATCAGTGTATATAATAACTGGAGAGCTGGTGCCTTCCAGTAGATGACGCCATCCTTCTAGCACCATCTTAATGGCCAGTAGTTCGCAATCCCTAATAGAGTAATTACGCTCAGTCGGTGAGAACAGTTTAGAAAAGAATCCACAGGAGACAGATTCCCAGAAGAAGTTTTTTGCAGAGGAACTTCCCCAGCATCGATAAAGGAGGCATCCACTTCTAGTAGAAACTGTTTGTTAGGGTCAGGGTGATGCAGCACCGGAGTTCTCATAAAGGCCTCTTCTAAGTGCTGGAAAGAAGACACGACAGACTCATTAATTGTTCTCCCATAGACGCTGCAGAACCTGACGTACGTGTCTTCTATGGGTGGATACAGTAGATAATGAGAGAATATCAGGATGTCGTCCAAATATACAACCATTTTAATATAAAGAAGGTCCCTGAAGATGTCATCTACTCGTTGCCTTTGCATATCTGGATCAAGTTATAATACACTATTAGATCCAATTTGATGAAAATCTTAGCCCCACGGATTCTGTCAAAAAGTTCTGAAATCAAGGGCAGAGGATAATTGTTTTTGATGGTGATTTTGTTAAGGCCCTGATAGTCAATGTAGGTAACCATCCTTCTTTGTCACGAAGAAGAAGCTGGCAGCAGCAGGAGAAGAGGACTTACGAAGAAATCCCTTGGCAAGGTTCTCTTGGATATATTCTGATATGGTCTGAGTCTCTGGTAGTGATAGAGGGTATACCCAGCCTCGGGGAGGAGAGGTGCCAGACTGAAGGTCTATGGGGCAATCGTAAGGTCTATGAGGTGGCAAGACCTCTGCCTTCAATGTCAAGCCTGCAAAGGCTTGACAATAGGTGGGCAGAGAAGAACAGTTCGTAGGCATGGAAGGCAGAGACTAGGTCAAGACCTTGGCGAGGCAAGCGGTAGCGCACGACAGTCCCCACTGAAGCACTTAACCGGAGGACAAATCGACAGCTGGCACGTGTGAACGCAACCATGGCAGACCCAGCAGGACAGAGTTCACAGATTTTGACAGCACGCAGAACAAAATCTTTTCAGAATGCAGAGCTCCAATCTGGAACCTGACGAGCTATCTCATGAATTGGATAGGCTCAGCCAAGAGTTGTTCATGTATGGAAGCACTAGCCATGGGTTGATCAAGTCGTTGTGTCGGAAGTTGAAGCTCAAAAGCCATGTCCTGACAGGATGAAGTTGGCAGCCGAACTGGAATCAATATGGGCGGTAGTGTAGAGAGACTTCTCACCACAGGCCACTGTGACTTCGGTCACTAGTTTATGAGAGCAATCTTTTTCACCTAGGGTCATCTCTTTCCGACCTACCCTAGGTGTTGCAGTTTCCCGGCTTCACTGGGCACAGGTGAACTTAATGCCCTTTGCCTCCAGAATACATGCATTGGTTCTTACTTATACCTTCGCTAACTCTCCTTTACAGAAAATATGACCTGCTCCACTAGCATTGGCTCAACAGCAGGAGGTGTAACTTGCGGCAGCAAGAGATACTGGAAGGCTGTTCCCAGCAAAATGAGATTGCCTTGTTGTTGGCTTCTGGGCATGCATGAATTGGCAAAATTATGCGCAAAGCATCTCCATTTTTTCTTATTATCTAGAGTAATTCAATTTAAATTTCTAATGTTTCATGTGTACATGCTATAGCACTACAGAATTCAACTTTATTTTTTTATTTGACGTGCCCCCCAGGGCAATGGGGTGCTCGGCAGCCGGGCCTTTAGATACTGGGGAATGAGATATATGTATGCCACAGTGGCTGCGGCCCGGTCCGTGGCCCAGGGCGGTCAACAAAAAGGGGATTATTTACAAGGGAGTTGTAGTTTGATCGTGACGCCACCTGTGGTTTCCGGTAATCGGTACCGGCGCTGCTGCAGACCTCTGGGGCAGTTGATAGGGCAGCTTGGTTGGAACGGCTCCCCACAGGTGGAGCCGGCTCCAGGGCAGTGTAGGATGGATGGGGATGCAGGTGAGAGGTGGCCAGGTTGGATCAGGGGGAATGACGGACACGCACACAGGGGTTCCCTTCAGTACCTTTACTGGTGTGGATAACTGGTACGGTCCAGGGAACTCGGTGGTAAGGGTGCACTTCTGGACTCTTCCCAGTGAGCGGGTATAAGGCCTCCTGGTCCGTTGCTTCCTCTTTCTAAGCTTCTGACCTGCCTGGAGCTAGGCCTGGCTTCTATGCTGTTTCTCTCTCTCTCTCACCTGCTGGCTTTGTAGAAGGACTTTCCTCTTGGCAACCACTCTCCCTGGATGCTGGGGCCTTCGTGGTTCCTAGTCCTGTCGATGGGTTTAGCTTCAGGTCGACCGGGGACTTGTAGTCCTCCTGGTATGCCGGTGATCCCTACTGGGTGTAGATGCCCCCGTTCTGGGGTGAGCCTATGATGCTCCTCTGCCCCCTTATCACTTCTCTCCTTCTCTCCTTGCCTCCGGCCACACTCGGGGCCCTCAACTCAGGCTTCAGCATGTGCTGCAGGCCTCAACTTGCCTCAGCACAGCAGCCAGCGTGCTGCTACTTCACTGAGCACACTCTTAACTGATCTAGCAGACTGATCTGACTACCTAACTCCACCCTCCAATATATATGTCACTGACAGACTCCCTCTGGTGGTATGAGGTGGAAGGGTGGAGGTGTTTGTGTGTAGCGAGGGTCTCTTGTGGAGAAGCCCATCCATGCACCCTTTTGAGTCCTGTGGTACCTGTGAACAGCAGGGCGCCACATTCCCCCCTAGTACAATTCAGTACTCCTGGACTCAAGCATTTTGTAAAAGGTTACAACAACAACAATTATAATAACAATAATAACATTTCCTTAAAACATATAATACACCCTTCTAAAGTCTCAGTGAGATCCATTACAGGTGTCCATCTCATTGGTGAAGGTGCAAATGGAGCAGTATGAGGGACCCGTCCGAAAACCCTCAACGTAGGCCCTCGTCTTGGCTGCAGGGCATAGGTGATCCAGGTGTTGGACCACGTCTTCGGCCACTCCAAACGGGTTTTTGTTCTGAGGTCATGTGTTGCATAAATAAAATCAATAAAGGGGGCACTTTAAGGAGTACAACTATTTACAAATAAAGTTTTTGGCTGCTCACAGTCCTCAGCCTACAAGTCTTTAAACCCTTACGGGTAACTAAACACACATATATATTTTCAGTTCACATAAATAATAACAGCAGGCAATACCCAACTGGATAACTATTTACACTGCAGCCATTTTTAACTTATTCCCTATACCTGGCAGGGATTTGGCCTTGTGTGCTGCGTGTAGACCTACGTAGCACTGGGGTGTTATTAGTGTCTGTGCGTGCACTATCCGCTAACCTATCAGATCTACGTGTGGGTAAATTATAGAACTGCCTCAATCTCTCTATGGGACTGGCAAGTACAGTGTTTACTGGGCCTTCTGGCTCTGCTTCAACTGGTGATCCTTCTTCTGGGGATTCTTCTTGTTCCTGAGCAGGCTCTTCCTGGGCGCTTACAGGTTCTACTTGCTGTGGAGGTTCTTCTGGTTGCTGATAGAAGTGCATCACTGGTATGATAACTGCTCCATCAAGTTGAGGCCAGTCTGCAGGGAAATCTCCTAGAACTGTATGAAGTACATCTTCTTTGGGTTCTTCCGGTACTATAAGAGGTACTTCCTTCTCCTGTGGCTTCAATAGACCTGGGCATAATTTCAAGTGGTCTCTTGAGACTGTTGCAGTTGTCTTACCTCCGTCTTTACTGATCAGGCAGGTTTTGCTGTTATCAAATCTAGAATTTAACACAGTGTAGGGTTCTCTTTCCCACTGGTCATCGAGCTTGTGACCTCTTCTTTTCCGCTTGAGCACGATTTCTCCAGGTGCCAAGGGTTCTGCTGCTGCATGCTTATTATACTAGCCTTCTTGCTTTTCCCTTACTCTGTTTAGACTGTCTTTGACACAGGCCTGTACTCTCCTGTACTGCTCTTGTCGAGTTGTGTCCCAGTCTTCAGTGGACACATCTGCATCAGGTTCTACCACTCCGAGGTCCAGGTCCATGGGCAACTTTCTGGGTCTTGCGCTCATGAGGTACGCTGGGGTACAATTAGTAGAACTCACAGGTATGTGATTGTACAGATCTACCAGGTCAGGTAGTTTGTCTGGCAACTGGTTCCTTTCTTCCAAGGATAAGGTTTTCAGCAGGTCTATGACGATGTTGTTCATTTTCTAGCACAAACCTTTGGTTTGAGGGTGATACGGTGTAGTCCGGATCTTCTTGCACCCATACAGATGACAGAATTCTTTAAACAGCTCGGCTTCAAAGGCAGGGCCTTGATCTGTCAGCACCTTGTCCGGGTATCCATGGGGCCTGCAGAAGTATGCTTGGAACGTTCTTGCTGCAGTTTCTGCTATCAGATCTTTGACAGGGGCTACCACCAGGAACCAGGAATAGTGATCCACCATGGTCAGGGCATAGGAATAGCCTGACCTGCTGGGTGACAACTTGACGTGATCCAGAGCGACAATCTCCAAGGGTCGAGTTGTTTTGATGGGCTGCAGGGGTGCTTTCTGGCTGCCGTAGTCCTTCCTTCTGAGGCTACAGGGCCCACAATTCCGGCACCACCTTTCTATGGAGCTCCGCATTCCAACCAAATAAAACCGGTCTTTCAGCAGGGTTTCCAGTTTCTTCCAGCCAAAGTGACCTGCTTGATTGTGGTAGGCCTCTAACACCATCTGGATGTCTGTCCTGGGTACTACAATCTGCCACACCATTTCATGGGTTCTGGGGTTGACATACCTTCTGCACAGCTTCTCTCTGTAGATGAACAGCCGGCTTCTCTCATTCCACAGTTGCTTAGCTTGTGGAGGAGCATCCTTCTCCAGGTGAGAACCTTCTTGGGTTATCAGTAGTGTTGAGCGAGCACTAAAATGCTCGGGTGCTCGAAGCTCGGGCCGAGCTCGCCGTGATACTCGGGTGCTCGACCCGAGCAACAAGCCCAATGTTAGTCTATGGGAGACTCGAGCATTTTTGCGGTGGCACCCCGGGCAGTCTTTTAAAAGCCTAACAAGTGCCCAAAACGATAGTGACAGTGCTCAAATGACATGGAGACAGCATGGGGATCGCCCCAGGAAGCATTTCTGACCCCTAGGTCACTGCTGTCAACAACGTGGTCAGAGGTATTAAGCCACTTTTACGGGCTCACAATAAAACGTTCAAAAACGAAAGTGAAACTTTTTTCCTGTGAAATATGTTAAGGAACATCCTTTCCAGGGAAAAGACTTGTGTATAAGTTAAAATAAATGACCAAAAACAAAAATACTCCTCCACACCTTCGGCTATGTTCACAAGTAGCATTTTTTATGCGTTTTTGCACTTTTGTATTGCTTTCAACTATGACAAATGCATTCACCGTGAAATGTCATTTTAACATTTTACAACCTTATCTGGCCATGTGCTGTGTGACACATGCATAAAGTGCTGAAAAGACAAGGGAACAGCATGGGGAAGACCCCTGGAAGCATCTCTGACTCCCAGGTCACTGTCTAAAAGTGTGCCCATCATAAGTGATCCTTACCGCATCAGAAGATGCAGACTTGCAACTATCCCCATGCAAGTTCTAGTCCCAGGGCAGTGTTCAATTGTACCTCCCCCATTTCTTGCAATAAAAGCTCAAGTATGCAGCCTGCCACCCACCCACCCCCAGGCTGCAATACCATACTGCTTGCTTGCTTGAACTTGAAATTGGGCCTTTTAGGCATGTGGAGGTGGAATCTGGCCACCACGTCATGGCTGTGTTGGCGGCCGGGTGTCCATACTCGGTCCCCAGCCGCCCCGTGGCCGGGTGTCCACACACGGTCCCCAGCCGCCTGGGGGCAGCCGGGTGTCCATAAACGGTCCCCAGCCGCCCCTATTTCTCCTTGGAACATCCCCCCACACACTTTTCTTAGCCCGGCCTGCTTTAGGCAGCATTGGACGAGCCCACCAGAGAACCAGACTACTCCCGTGGGCCCTGACTTCTCCATCGGTGGAGTTGAGAGTGCCAAGGTGAGGAGCATGATGATGATGACAGAAGTTAGCATCTGCTATGTTTTCTTTTAATGCAAGTGTAAGTGTGCAGCCTGCCACCCACCCACCCCCAGACTGCAATTCCATACTGCTAGCTTGCACTTGAAATGGGGCCTTTTAGTTTGGAGGAGGCCGAAGCTGGCCACTACCACATGGCTGCTTCGGCAGCGAGGTATCCATACTCAGTCCCCAGCCGCCCATATTTGTCCTGGTGTGCCTTTTACATAAGATTAAGCGCGTATACCAAAACATTACCTGTGTCCTCCCCAGTGCATTTAGTGGGAAGGAGAGCCTATTCCGCTGTAGTGTGTGCATGCCAAAACCCTGTTCATGGTACATGCGAAGATGCCTCCCACCTTGCACCTGTCATTGCAGACTTGCAACTATCCCCATTCAAGTCCTTGTCCCAGGGCAGTGTTCAATTGTACCTCTCCCATTCCTTGCAATGCAAGCGCAAGTATGCAGCCTGCCACCCACCCACCCCCAGGCTGCAATACCATACTGCTTGCTTGATTGCACTTTAAATTGGGCCTTTTAGGCATGTGGAGGCGGAATCTGGCCACCACGCCATGGCTGTGTCGACGGCCTGGTATCCATACTCAGTCCCCAGCCGCCTGGTGGCTGGGTGTCCCCGCTTGCTCCCCAGCCTCCAGGGGGTGGCCGGGTGTCCATACTCGGTCCCCAGCCATCCCTATTTGTCCCGGTAACCTTTCCCACACTTTTCTTAGCCTGGCCTGCTTTAGGGCAGCATTGGCCGAGCCCACCGGACTATCAGACTCCTCCGGTGGGCCCTGGCTTCTCCATCAGGGGAGTTGAGAGTGCCAAGGTGAGGAGCATGATGAGGATGATAGAAGTTAGCATCTGCTTTGTTTTGTTGTAATGCAAGCGCATGTATGTAGTAGCAGCTAGGCCTGAGGTGGTCAGCGTTTTGGCGCATATCCTACCTCCTCCGAGGATTGCTGGATGTTTTCCTGCTACTATCCAAGTTCTATGACTCCCGTTAAAACAAAGCTTCAGGTGATAAATGATGGATGAGGTAGTGGCAAAGGAGAAAGAGCAGGAGGAACAGGGACCATTCACATCAATATCAGGCCAGTCAACCAGATATGTCTTGTAGGATATGTTTCTGTAACAAAAGGAGCGGTTCGGCTACACAGTTATAGGGCATACAGTGAGTGCAATGCCTACCAAAAATTTCGAGCCACTCCAATGCCCCTTGGAAATGACATGGAGGTCAGAGGGCATTAACTAAACCTTTTTTTCCATTTATAGCAACTGGGTCTCCCGTGCACTGTTGGCCTAAGCAGTGAATGGAAGGCTTTCCAAAAATTATGAGGAACTGCAATGCCCCTTACAAGAGCCATGTTTGGCACCCCAGGGGTCTGGTCACCACAGTAATAGAGATATTACGTCGGAGAGCAAGTGGGAGGTTTCCTGGTCAGGATCCCTTAAACATGCAACATCCTCCTGCCCCAGTCCTGGGAGGGGAGAATTCTGCCCTTATAAACTGGATCTGGGGCGGGGTTGAGTGAGTCAGAGAACAGTCAGAGTCAGAGTGAGAGCAAGGGAAAGTAACAGCAAGGAGCTCTGTAGGAGCTAGGAGCTAAAGACCAGAGGCTGGAAGCTGAGCAGAGCTCGCCCTGGCAGAAGACAATAGGAACCGGACACAGGAGTCCGAAGCTGTGAGGACTTATATATCCAGCAGCAGAAACCAGCCGGCAGGGGATTTCAGGTCCTCTGGCCATAGAAGCCCGGTGGCTCAGTCACAAGCAAGGGACCAGCACCGCCGTCGTGGAGCAGAGGCTAACAGAAGGCCCCAAGTCACCAGCCATATGGGTGAGCACTACACGGTACACTCAGGGACGTGGGCTACTTCTACCCGCTTACAGCAAGGTAGCCAGGAAGAGTGCAGACAGACGGGGAGGCCTACAACTCCACCTGGCCAGGGGAACTCCTGCTTGCTCACAGACTGACCAGGCCTCTTATGTTAGCCAGTACTCCCGGGAGGGTCTACCTTATAATCATCAGTAAAGACCCTGAACTGCACTGCAAAGACTCTGAGTCGTTCCTGCTGCACTCGTGCACCAACACCCCCATCATCCACATTCACTGCCCTGAGGCTATACTCCTCCCGAGGGGAGTTATCCCATTCTATGCTGCGCACACAACACCAGCCTCAGCGGTCTGCCTCGCAGCGGTGGTACTCCCTGACCGCAATCCACGGGTGGCGCAGTCGGACAATTAACCTCAAAACTTAAGAAAGACTGCCACTGGTTTGACCAGCCTGAGCCACGGGACCGGGTCACTGCCACGGAGTCTACAGACCCCAGAGATCCGGCACCGGGTATCCCACACACGTGTACACACGGCCCAGGGGGCGCGTCACATGCAGTACAGCATATTACAAACATAAGTCCCATTATTGGGGAGTGGGTGTCCCATAGTATTTGCTTATGCTTTCCCAGCAAAAGCTGCCAAAAATTAGGACGGAGCAACTTGCAATGCCCCTTACAAGAGCCATGCAGTACAGCATATTACAAACATAAGTCCCATTATTGGGGAGTGGGTGTCCCATGGTATTTGCTTATGCTTTCCTAGCAAAAGCTGCCAAAAATTAGGACGGAGCAACTTGCAATGCCCCTTACAAGAGCCATGCAGTACAGCATATTACAAACATAAGTCCCATTATTGGGGAGTGGGTGTCCCATAGTATTTGCTTATGCCTTGCAAGCAAAAGCTGCCAAAAATTAGGATGGAGCAACTTGCAATGCCCCTTACAAGAGCCATGCAGTACAGCATATTACAAACATAGGTCCCATTATTGGGGAGTGGGTATCCCATTGTATTTGCTTATGCTTTCCAAGCAAAAGCTGCCAAAAATTAGGACGGAGCAACTTGCAATGCCCCTTACAAGAGCCATGCAGTACAGCATATTACAAACATAAGTCCCATTATTGGGGAGTGGGTCTCCCATAGTATTTGCTTATGCCTTGCAAGCAAAAGCTGCGAAAAATTAGGATGGAGCAACTTGCAATGCCCCTAACAAGAGCCATGCAGTACAGCATATTACAAACATAAGTCCCATTATTGGGGAGTGGGTGTCCCATGGTATTTGCTTATGCTTTCCAAGCAAAAGCTGCCAAAAATTAGGACGGAGCAACTTGCAATGCCCCTTACAAGAGCCATGCAGTACAGCATATTACAAACATAAGTCACATTATTGGGGAGTGGGTGTCCCATAGTATTTGCTTATGCTTTCCCAGCAAAAGCTGCCAAAAATTAGGACGGAGCAACTTGCAATGCCCCTTACAAGAGACATGCAGTACAGCATATTACAAACATAAGTCCCATTATTGGGAAGTGGGTGTCCCATGGTATTTGCTTATGCTTTCCAAGCAAAAGCTGCCAAAAATTAGGACGGAGCAACTTGCAATGCCCCTTACAAGAGCCATGCAGTACAGCATATTACAAACATAAGTCCCATTATTGGGGAGTGGGTGTCCCATAGTATTTGCTTATGCCTTGCAAGCAAAAGCTGCCAAAAATTAGGAAGGAGCAACTTGCAATGCCCCTTACAAGAGCCATGCAGTACAGCATATTACAAACATAAGTCCCATTATTGGGGAGTGGGTATCCCATTGTATTTGCTTATGCTTTCCAAGCAAAAGCTGCCAAAAATTAGGACGGAGCAACTTGCAATGCCCCTTACAAGAGCCATGCAGTACAGCATATTACAAACATAAGTCCCATTATTGGGGAGTGGGTGTCCCATGGTATTTGCTTATGCTTTCCAAGCAAAAGCTGTGAAAAATTAGGACGGAGCAACTTGCAATGCCCCTTACAAGAGCCATGCAGTACAGCATATTACAAACATAAGTCCCATTATTGGGGAGTGGATGTCCCATAGTATTTGCTTATGCCTTGCAAGCAAAAGCTGCCAAAAATTAGGACGGAGCAACTTGCAATGCCCCTTACAAGAGCCATGCAGTACAGCATATTACAAACATAAGTCTCATTATTGGGGAGTGGGTGTCCCATGGTATTTGCTTATGCTTTCCAAGCAAAAGCTGCCAAAAATTAGGACGGAGCAACTTGCAATGCCCCTTACAAGAGCCATGCAGTACAGCATATTACAAACATAAGTCCCATTATTGGGGAGTGGGTGTCCCATAGTATTTGCTTATGCCTTGCAAACAAAATCTGCCAAAAATTAGGACGGAGCAACTTGCAATGCCCCTTACAAGAGCCATGCAGTACAGCATATTACAAACATAAGTCCCATTATTGGGGAGTGGGTGTCCCATAGTATTTGCTTATGCTTTCCAAGCAAAAGCTGCCAAAAATTAGGATGGAGCAACTTGCAATGCCCCTTACAAGAGCCATGCAGTACAGCATATTACAAACATAAGTCCCATTATTGGGGAGTGGGTGTCCCATAGTATTTGCTTATGCTTTCCAAGCAAAAGCTGCCAAAAATTAGGACGGAGCAACTTGCAATGCCCCTTACAAGAGCCATGCAGTACAGCATATTACAAACATAAGTCCCATTATTGGGGAGTGGGTGTCCCATAGTATTTGCTTATGCTTTCCAAGCAAAAGCTGCCAAAAATTATGACGGAGCAACTTGCAATGCCCCTTACAAGAGCCATGCAGTACAGCATATTACAAACATAAGTCCCATTATTGGGGAGTGGGTGTCCCATAGTATTTGCTTATGCCTTGCAAGCAAAAGCTGCCAAAAATAAGGACGGAGGAACTTGCAATGCTGGCACCCTGGTGGTATAGTGGTGGTGGAGGCTGAGGATAAGGAGAAGAAGATAAAACAGCCGAAACGAGGAAGCGTATACCCATGTGTGGGTGTGAAGCGGTGCATGTGAATACACCTTCCGAAATAACACAGTGGATTTGACTTTATGTTACTCTGCTGTCATTTGGTGGTGATGAGAAGTCTGGCCCAATCCAGCCCTTGTTCATTTTGATAAGGGTCAGCTTGTCAGCATTGTCAGTTGACAGGCGAGTGCGCTTATCAGTTATAATTCCCCCAGCGGCACTAAAAACACGCTCCGATAACACGCTAGCGGCAGGGCAGGCCAGGACCTCCAAGGCGTACAGAGCAAGTTCATTCCAAGAGTCCAGCTTGGATACCCAATAATTAAAAGGCACAGAGGAATCACGGAGGACGCTGGTACGATCGGCAAGGTACTCCCTCACCATCTTTTGAAACTTTCCACTCCTTGTGAGAGTACCCCGCGCCTCAGGGCCTGTAAGCTGGGCGGGTGTCAGAAAACTGTCCCAGAACGTTGACAGTGTTCCCCTGCCTCTGCTGGATTGGAGTTGCATCTCTCTCGCCTGTACGCCTTGGTTGGGCAACGAACTGTGACCTCTGCCGCTAGCGTGTTCAGATGGGAATTTTTTTAAGAGTTCTGCAGCAAGGGCCTTCTGGTACTGCCCCATTTTTGTAGACCTCTCCACCTCAGGAATAAGAGAGTGAAAGTTCTCCTTGTAGCGGGGGTCTACAAGTGTCACCAACCAGTAATGACTGTCACCCAACATTTTGACAACGCGAGGGTCACGGTTAAGGCAGCGTAACATAAAGTCAGCCATGCGTGCCAGACTGGTAACGGGCAAGATTTCCGTGTCCTCACCAAGATGACGACTGACCATGCTCTCCTCCTCCTCCTCCTCTTCCCCCCCCCCCCGTCCTCAGGCCACCCACGCTGAACCGACGGTATGACACTTGTACAGGTACTACCGTCTACAATGCATGATAGCAGCTCCTGTTCTTCCTCCTCCTCCTCCTCCTCTCCCTCATTGTCCCCCAATGCACATTGGAATGAGATGAGGCTGGGCTGTGTGTAATCGCCCGCTACGGCTTCTTGATCCATCTCATCATACTCTGGCTGCAATGCCTCCTCTTTAATTCTCTGCAGAGAGCGTTGCAAAAGACAGACAAGTGGGATGCTGACACTAATGATGGCGTCATCGCCACTCACCATCTTGGTGGCCTCCTCAAAGTTTGTCAGGATGGTACAAATGTCAGACATCCAGGTCCACTCCTGAGGTCTTATGTGTGGAGTCTGACCTGAATATCGACGGCCTTGTTGCAGCTGGTACTCCACAACTGCTCTCTTCTGCTTACAAATCCTTTGCAACATGTGGAGGGTAGAGTTCCAGCATGTGGGGACATCACACACCAGTCGGTGTGCCGGAAGCTGCAAACGCTGCTGCAACACAGCAAGGGCGGCGGAAGCTGTAGCCGACTTGCGAAAATGAGCTTACAGGCGGCGTACTTTCACGAGCAGATCTGGCAACTCGGGGTACGATTTAAGAAACCGCTGAACCACGAGGTTAAGCACATGAGCCAGGCATGGTACGTGTGTGATCTCACCTCGCCTCAGAGCCGCCACCAGGTTAAGGCCATTGTCACACACGACCATGCCGGGATGTAGGTTCAGCGGTCTCAGCCACAGATCTGCCTGCTCTTTCACAGCTGTCCACAACTCACAAGCAGTGTGAGGTTTATCACCTAAGCTTATGAGTTTCAGCACAGCCTGTTGCCGCTTGGCGGAGGCAGTACTGCAATGCTTCCAGCTTGTAACTGATGTGGTGATATCTGAGAGGGAGGCTGAACATGAGGAGGAGGAGGATGCGCAGGAGCTGTACACTGTGGGGGCAACTCTGACTGACATAGGGCCCGCAATCCTCGGTGTGGGGAGGATGTGTTCCATCCCAAGGTCCGACTGGGTCCCGGCTTGCACTATGTTTACCCAGTGTGCCGTCAGAGAGATGTACCGTCCCTGGCCACAAGCACTTGTCCACGTGTCCGTTGTCAGGTGGACTCTCCCAGTAACTGCGTTGTTGAGGGCACGGCAGATGCTTTGGGACACGTGCTTGTGTAGTGCGGGGATGGCACACCGGGCAAAATAGTGTCGGCTGGGGACCGAGTACCGAGGGACGGCCACCGCCATAAGATTGCGGAAGGATTCCGTCTCCACCAGCCTAAAAGGCAGCATTTCCAATGCAAGCAGTCGTGAAATGTGCGAATTTAGGACTGTGGCCTGTGGGGCGTTAGCTGCGAATTTCCGCTTTCGTTCAAAGGTCTGGGATATGGACAATTGAACGCTGCGGTGGGACGTGGACGTGGACGTTGATGCTGTTTCTTGAGAAACTGCCATAACAAGTGAAGACTGAGAGGAGGGGGCATTTTTACATGCAGTATGGACAGGGGATTGCCTTGCACACACAACAGGGGGTTCTATTGCACGCACAACAGTGGAAGAAGCAGTGGTGACACCCGCTGACACTTGTCGTGGACCCTGGGTTTCGCCCCACAAAGTCGGGTGCTTTGCTGCCATGTGCCTGATCATGCTGGTGGTGGTCAGGCTGGTAGTTTTGTCACCCCTGCTGATGCTGGCATGGCAGGTGGAACATATGGCCTTTTTGGGGTTATCAGCAGAGTCTTTAAAAAAATTCCAGACTCTGGAAGACCTACCGCTTGTACTGGCAACGTCCCTCGTGTTGGTGTTACGGGGAACGGTTGCCTGCCTTCTGTCTGCGGCCACCACACTGCTTCTTCCTGCCTGTTGGGGTACTCTGCCTCCCTCCCCCTGTGTGCTGCTGGCCTCACTCTGCATGTCCTCCTTCCACGTTGGGTCAGTTACTAGATCATCCACCACCTCCTCCTCTTCCACTTGCGCACCACGATCCTCCTCCTCACTTCCTGGCAATTGTGTCTCGTCATCGTCCACCTCTTGTGACAGATTGCCAACGTCGACTTCCTGTGGCCGTGGCTGTTCAAATATTTGGGCATCGCAACATGGGATCTCCTCTGCCACCACTTCAAGCGTATCAGGCGAGGGGCCCAAATATGGAAATGGACCAGTGAACAGCTCTTCAGAGTGTCCAAGTGTGGGATCACTTGCTGTCTGACGACACTCGGCATGGTGGGAGGAAGGAGCATCAGGGTGAGGAGGAGTATGCGGTCGAGACTCACGGCTACTAAGAGTTGACCGTGTGGAAGACAGACCGGAGGTGGTGGTGCCCAGGTAACTGGAAGTATTGTCTGCTATCCAATTAATAACCTGTTCACACTGATCAGTTCTCAATACTGGTGTTGTTCTGTGCTTCCCTAGTAATTCGGTCAAGAAGTGGGAGCGAGAAGATGTGGCTGTTGGTTGTGGCACATTTTCACCTTGGCCACGGCGCCGTCCTCTGCACGAACCATCACAGAACGTCCACTTCCACGTCCCTTGCCACGCGCCTTGCCCATTATAAATGAAGTAAAATAGCTTACACTTGCACTATCAATGGAAAAAGGGTAATAAAGAGTAGATTAGAACCGTGGCAGAGGAAAACCACAGTTATTGTTTACTGGGGTATACCACACTTTTTTAAATAGAGATATTTGCGGCTGAACAGTGAGCGACACACTCAAACTGCTTTTTTTTTTAGATACCAAAGGCCCAAAACTGGATAGTACAGCGATTTGACCCGTGGAACTGCGAAACCACACTGGGATGTCGGGCCTACACAAGACTATTTTCAACAGATATATTTTTGTGTCACAACAGTTAGGAGACACTACTGTTTTTCTTTACGGAAAAAACTACCAAAATATGAATAATAGAGATTTTTTTACCGTGGAACAGCAAAACCACAGTTATAATTTACTGGTGTATACCAGGCTTTTTAAAATATATATATATTTGCGGCTGAACAGTGAGCGACACACTCAAACTGTTTTATTTAGATACAAATGGCCCAAAAGTGGATAATACAGAGGTTTGTACCGTGGAACTGCAAAACCACACTTGTATTTCTTGGGCCTACACCAGACTATTTTCAACAGATATATTTGTGTCTGAAAAATCAGGGAGACACTATTATTATTTTTATACAGCAAAAAATGCCAAAAACAGGATAATAGAGATGTTTTACCGTGGAACATCAAAACCACAGTAATAATTTACTGGTGTATACCAGGCTTTTTAAAATATATATATATTTGCGGCTGAACAGTGAGCGACACACTCAAACTGTTTTTTTTAGATACAAATGGCCCAAAAGTGGATAATACAGAGGTTTGTACCGTGGAACTGCAAAACCACACTTGTATTTCTCGGGCCTACACCAGACTATTTTCAACAGATATATTTGTGTCTGAAAAATCAGGGAGACACTATTTTTTTTTTTTTTACAGCAAAAAATGCAAAAAGCAGGATAATAGAGATTTTTTACCGTGGAACAGCAAAAGCACACTTCTGTCTCTCTGGCCTACACCAGACTATTTTCAACAGATATATTTGTGTCTGAAAAATCAGGGAGACACTATTATTATTTTTATACAGCAAAAAATGCCAAAAACAGGATAATAGAGATGTTTTACCGTGGAACATCAAAACCACAGTAATAATTTACTGGTGTATACCAGGCTTTTTAAAATATACATATATTTGCGGCTGAACAGTGAGCGACACACTCAAACTGTTTTTTTTAGATACAAATGGCCCAAAAGTGGATAATACAGAGGTTTGTACCGTGGAACTGCAAAACCACACTTGTATTTCTCGGGCCTACACCAGACTATTTTCAACAGATATATTTGTGTCTGAAAAATCAGGGAGACACTATTTTTTTTTTTTTTTACAACAAAAAATGCAAAAAGCAGGATAATAGAGATTTTTTACCATGGAACAGCAAAAGCACACTTCTGTCTCTCTGGCCTACACTAGACTATTTTCAACAGATATATTTGTGTCTGAAAAATCAGGGAGACACTATTATTATTTTTATACAGCAAAAAATGCCAAAAACAGGATAATAGAGATGTTTTACCGTGGAACATCAAAACCACAGTAATAATTTACTGGTGTATACCAGGCTTTTTAAAATATATATATATATTTGCGGCTGAGCGACACACTCAAACTGTTTTTTTTAGATACAAATGGCCCATAGAACTGCAAAACCACACTTCTGTTTCTCTGGCCTACACCAGACTATTTTCAACAGATATATTTGTGTCTGAAAAATCAGAGGCACACTTTTTTTTGGGGGGGGGACGGGACACCAAAAGGTTAATAAGATGGGTATTTGTACATTGTGAAGGAGGAAAAAAAAAGAGGATTTTGATAAAAAAAAAGGATTTTTCCTGGCCCCCGGGACCTGGAGCTAAGTCCAGCAATTTCAGCAACAGGAGCAGCACACAGGACTGTAATGCAGCGTTTGCTGGTATAACCACTGCGTCTCCTATACAGCCTGCCTGCCTGATATACCTGGGATGGATATTAGTCCTGAGAAGGACTGTTTGTTTGATCTGGCAGCCTTTACAGACCCTACACTATCTATTTTGCAGGATATATCTCTCCCTAAATCAGCAGCGCTGTCCCTACACTGTCTGATCCGGAGCGACTGTGTCCAAGATGGCGGCACCCGGTTTTAAATACTCGAGGTGACGCTGTGCGGCCAGCCAATCACTGTAATGCCCACAAACAACATGGCTGCGGCATTACAGTGACTGGCTGGCAATCCCTGCATGTTCATTGGCTCTGTAAAGAGCGCGAAACATGCAGGGCGGAGACCCGAGCTCCCGCCCGAGTAACCCGAAAATGCTCGGTGCTCGCCGAACATCCCGAATAGCGTGATGCTCGGGCGAGTACCGGGCAGTGTCGAGCATGTTCGCTCAACACTAGTCCTTACATTTCCAGGAGGGATTACAGAGGAAGTGCGTATAGTAAAGTTCTTACATTTCCATGAGGAATTAAAAAGGAAGCGCACAAAGTACAGTCGTTACATTTCCAGGAGTATTTACAGAGGAAGTGCAAAAAGTAAAGTTCTTACATTTCCAGGAGGGATTACAGAGGAAGGGCATAAACTAAAGCTCTTACATTTCCAGGAGGAATTACAGAGGAAATGCACAACGTTCTTACATTTCCAGGAGGGATTACAGAGGAAGTGCACAAAGTAGATTTCTTACATTTCCAGGAGGGATTACAGAGGAAGTGCATAAAGTAAAGTTCTTACATTTCCAGGAGGGATTACAGAGGAAGGGCATAAAGTAAAGTTCTTACATTTCCAGGAGGGATTACAGAGGAAGTGCACAAAGTAGATTTCTTACATTTCCAGGAGGGATTACAGTGTAAGTGCATAAAGTAAAGTTCTTACAATTCCAGGAGGGATTACAGAGGAAGTGCATAAAGTAAAGTTCTTACATTTCCAGGGGGGATTACAGAGGAAGTGCATAAAGTAAAGTTCTTACATTTCCAGGAGTAATTAAAGAGGAAGTGCACAAAGTAGAGTCCTTACATTTCCAGGAGGATTTACAAAGGAAGTGCACAAAGTTAAGTTCTTGCAATTCCAGGAGGGATTACAGAGGAAGTGCATATAGTAAAGTTCTTACATTTCCATGAGGAATTAAAGAGGAAGTGCAGAAAGTAGAGTCCTTACATTTCCAGGAGGGATTACAGAGGAAGTGCACAAAGTAGAGTCCTTACATTTCCAGGAGGGATTACAGGGGATGTGCACAAAGTAGAGATCTTACATTTCCAGGAGTATTTACAGAGGAAGTGCAAAAAGTAAAGTTCTTACATTTCCAGGAGGGATTACAGAGGAAATGCATAAAGTAAAGTTCTCACATTTCCATGAGGAATTAAAGAGGAAATGCACAAAGTAGAGTTCTTACATTTCCAGGAGGGATTACAGAGGAAGTGCATAAAGTAGAGTTCTTACATTTCCAGGAGGGATTACAGAGGAAGTGCAAAAAGTAAAGTTCTTACATTTCCAGGAGGGATTACAGAGGAAGTGCATAAAGTAAAGTTCTTACATTTCCAGGGGGAATTAAAGAGGAAGTGCAGAAAGTGGAGTCCTTACATTTCCAGGAGGGATTACAGGGGATGTGCACAAAGTAGAGTTCTTACATTTCCAGGAGGATTTACAGAGGAAGTGCAAAAAGTAAAATTCTTACATTTCCAGGAGGGATTACAGAGGAAGTGCATAAAGTAAAATTCTTACATTTCCAGGAGGGATTACAGAGGAAGTGCATAAAGTAAAGTTCTTACATTTCCAGGAGGGATTACAGGGGATATGCACAAAGTAGAGTTCTTACTTTTCCAGGAGGATTTACAGAGGAAGTGCATAAAGTAAAATTCTTACATTTCCAGGAGGGATTACAGGGGATGTGCACAAAGTAGAGTTCTTACATTTCCAGGAGGGATTACAGAGGAAGTGCATAAAGTAAAGTTCTTACATTTCCAGGAGGGATTACAGAGGAAGTGCATAAAGTAAAGTTCTTACATTTCCAGGACAGATTACAGAGGAAGTGCATAAAGTAAAGTTCTTACATTTCCAGGAGGGATTACAGAGGAAATGCATAAAGTAAAGTTCTTACATTTCCAGGAGGGATTACAGGGGATGTGCACAAAGTAGAGTTCTTAAATTTCAGGAGGGATTACAGAGGAAGTGTATAAAGTAAAGTTCTTACATTTCCAGGAGGGATTACAGAGGAAGTGCATAAAGTAAAGTTCTTACATTTCCAGGAGGGATTACAGAGGAAATGCATAAAGTAAAGTTCTTACATTTCCAGGAGGGATTACAGGGGATGTGCACAAAGTAGAGTTCTTAAATTTCAGGAGGGATTACAGAGGAAGTGCATAAAGTAAAGTTCTTACATTTCCAGGAGGGATTACAGAGGAAGTGCATAAAGTAAAATTCTTACATTTCAAGGAGGGATTACAGAGGAAGTGCATAAAGTAAAGTTCTTACATTTCCAGGAGGGATTACAGAGGAAGTGCATAAATTAAAGTTCTTACATTTCCAGGAGTAATTAAAGAGGAAGTGCACAAAGTAGAGTCATTACATTTCCAGGAGGATTTACAGAGGAAGTGCACAAAGTAAACTTCTTACATTTCCAGGAGGGATTACAGAGGAAGTGCACAAAGTAGAGTCCTTACATTTCCAGGAGGGATTACAGGGGAAGTGCAGAAAGTAAAGTTCTTACATTTCCAGGAGGAATTACAGAGGAAATGCACAATGTTCTTACATTTCCAGGAGGGATTACAGAGGAAGAGCACAAAGTAGATTTCTTACATTTCCAGGAGAGATTACAGAGGAAGTGCATAAAGTAAAGGTCTTACATTTCCAGGAGGGATTACAGAGGAAGTGCATAAAGTAAAGTTCTTACATTTCCAGGAGAGATTACAGAGGAAGTGCATAAAGTAGAGTTCTTACATTTCCAGGAGGGATTACAGAGGAAGTGCATAAAGTAAAATTCTTACATTTCCAGGAGGGATTACAGAGGAAGTGCATAAAGTAAAGTTCTTACATTTCCAGGAGGGATTACAGGGGATATGCACAAAGTAGAGTTCTTACTTTTCCAGGAGGATTTACAGAGGAAGTGCATAAAGTAAAATTCTTACATTTCCAGGAGGGATTACAGGGGATGTGCACAAAGTAGAGTTCTTACATTTCCAGGAGGGATTACAGAGGAAGTGCATAAAGTAAAGTTCTTACATTTCCAGGAGGGATTACAGAGGAAGTGCATAAAGTAAAGTTCTTACATTTCCAGGACGGATTACAGAGGAAGTGCATAAAGTAAAGTTCTTACATTTCCAGGAGGGATTACAGAGGAAATGCATAAAGTAAAGTTCTTACATTTCCAGGAAGGATTACAGGGGATGTGCACAAAGTAGAGTTCTTAAATTTCAGGAGGGATTACAGAGGAAGTGCATAAAGTAAAGTTCTTACATTTCCAGGAGGGATTACAGAGGAAGTGCATAAAGTAAAATTCTTACATTTCCAGGAGGGATTACAGAGGAAGTGCATAAAGTAAAGTTCTTACATTTCCAGGAGGGATTACAGAGGAAGTGCATAAATTAAAGTTCTTACATTTCCAGGAGTAATTAAAGAGGAAGTGCACAAAGTAGAGTCCTTATATTTCCAGGAGGATTTACAGAGGAAGTGCACAAAGTAAAGTTCTTACATTTCCAGGAGGGATTACAGAGGAAGTGCACAAAGTAGAGTCCTTACATTTCCAGGAGGGATTACAGGGGAAGTGCAGAAAGTAAAGTTCTTACATTTCCAGGAGGAATTACAGAGGAAATGCACAATGTTCTTACATTTCCAGGAGGGATTACAGAGGAAGAGCACAAAGTAGATTTCTTACATTTCCAGGAGAGATTACAGAGGAAGTGCATAAAGTAAAGGTCTTACATTTCCAGGAGGGATTACAGAGGAAGTGCATAAAGTAAAGTTCTTACATTTCCAGGAGAGATTACAGAGGAAGTGCATAAAGTAGAGTTCTTACATTTCCAGGAGGGATTACAGAGGAAGTGCAAAAAGTAAAGTTCTTACATTTCCAGGAGGGATTACAGAGGAAGTGCATAAAGTAAAGTTCTTACATTTCCAGGGGGAATTAACGAGGAAGTGCAGAAAGTGGAGTCCTTACATTTCCAGGAGGGATTACAGGGGATGTGCACAAAGTAGAGTTCTTACATTTCCAGGAGGATTTACAGAGGAAGTGCAAAAAGTAAAGTTCTTACATTTCCAGGAGGGATTACAGAGGAAGTGCACAAAGTAGATTTCTTACATTTCCAGGAGGGATTACAGTGGAAGTGCATAAAGTAAAGTTCTTACATTTCCAGGAGGGATTACAGAGGAAGTGCATAAAGTAAAGTTCTTACATTTCCAGGAGGGATTATAGAGGAAGTGCATAAAGTAAAGTTCTTACATTTCCAGGAGTAATTAAAGAGGAAGTGCACAAAGTAGAGTCCTTACATTTCCAGGAGGATTTACAGAGGAAGTGCACAAAGTAAAGTTCTTACATTTCCAGGAGGGACTACAGAGGAAGTGCACAAAGTAGAGTCCTTACATTTCCAGGAGGGATTACAGGGGAAGTGCAGAAAGTAAAGTTCTTACATTTCCAGGAGGAATTACAGATGAAATGCACAACGTTCTTACATTTACAGGAGGGATTACAGAGGAAGTACACAAAGTAGATTTCTTACATTTCCAGGAGGGATTACAGAGGAAGTGCATAAAGTAAAGTTCTTACATTTCCAGGAGGGATTACAGAGGAAGTGCATAAAGTAAAGTTCTTACATTTCCAGGAGGGATTACAGAGGAAGTGCATGAAGAAAAGTTCTTACTTTTCCAGGAGGGATTACAGAGGAAGTGCATAAAGTAAAGTTCTTACATTTCCAGGAGGAATTACAGAGGAAGTCCATAAAGTAAAGTTCTTACATTTCCAGGAGGGATTACAGGGGTAGTGCAGAAAGTAAAGTTCTTACATTTCCAGGAGGAATTACAGAGGAAATGCACAACGTTCTTACATTTCCAGGAGGGATTACAGAGGAAGTGCACAAAGTAGATTTCTTACGTTTCCAGGAGGGATTACAGAGGAAGTGCATAAAGTAAAGTTCTTACATTTCCAGGAGGGATTACAGAGGAAGTGCAGAAAGTAGAGTTCTTACATTTCCAGGAGGGATTACAGAGGAAGTGCATAAAGTAAAGTTCATACATTTCCAGGAGGGATTACAGAGGAAGTGCATAAAGCAAAGTTCTTACATTTCCAGGAGGGATTACAGAGGAAGTGCATAAAGTAAAGTTCTTACATTTCCAGGAGGAATTACAGAGGAAGTGCAAAAAGTAAAGTTCTTACATTTCCAGGAGGGATTACAGAGGAAGTCCATAAAGTAAAGTTCTTACATTTCCAGGAGGAATTACAGAGGAAGTGCAAAAAGTAAAGTTCTTACATTTCCAAGAGGGATTACAGAGGAAGTCCATAAAGTAAAGTTCTTACATTTCCAGGAGGAATTACAGAGGAAATGCACAACGTTCTTACATTTCCAGGAGGGATTACAGAGGAAGTGCACAAAGTAGATTTCTTACATTTCCAGGAGGGATTACGGAGGAAGTGAAGTAAAGTTCTTGCATTTCCAGGAGGGATTACAGAGGAAGTGCATAAAGTTCTTACATTTCCAGGAGGGATTACAGAGGAAGTGCATAAAGTAAAGTTCTTACATTTCCAGGAGGGATTACAGAGGAAGTGCATAAAGTAAAGTTCTTACATTTCCAGGAGGGATTACAGAGGAAGTGCATAAAGTAAAGTTCTTACATTTCCAGGAGTAATAAAAGAGGAAGTGCACAAAGTAGAGTCCTTACATTTCCAGGAGGATTTACAGAGGAAGTGCACAAAGTAAAGTTCTTACATTTCCAGGAGGGACTACAGAGGAAGTGCACAAAGTAGAGTCCTTACATTTCCAGGAGGGATTACAGGGGAAGTGCAGAAAGTAAAGTTCTTACATTTCCAGGAGGGACTACAGAGGAAGTGCACAAAGTAGAGTCCTTACATTTCCAGGAGGGATTACAGGGGAAGTGCAGAAAGTAAAGTTCTTACATTTCCAGGAGGAATTACAGAGGAAATGCACAACGTTCTTACATTTCCAGGAGGGATTACAGAGGAAGTGCACAAAGTAGATTTCTTACATTTCCAGGAGGGATTACAGAGGAAGTGCATAAAGTAAAGTTCTTACATTTCCAGGAGGGATTACAGAGGAAGTGCATAAAGTAAAGTTCTTACATTTCCAGGAGGGATTACAGAGGAAGTGCATAAAGCAAAGTTCTTACTTTTCCAGAAGGGATTACAGAGGAAGTGCATAAAGTAAAGTTCTTACATTTCCAGGAGGAATTACAGAGGAAGTCCATAAAGTAAAGTTCTTACATTTCCAGGAGGGATTACAGGGGAAGTGCAGAAAGTAAAGTTCTTACATTTCCAGGAGGAATTACAGAGGAAATGCACAACGTTCTTACATTTCCAGGAGGGATTACAGAGGAAGTGCACAAAGTAGATTTCTTACATTTCCAGGAGGGATTACAGAGGAAGTGCATAAAGTAAAATTCTTACATTTCCAGGAGGGATTACAGAGGAAGGGCATAAAGTAAAGTTCTTACATTTCCAGGAGGGATTACAGAGGAAGTGCACAAAGTAGATTTCTTACATTTCCAGGAGGGATTACAGAGGAAGTGCATAAAGTAAAGTTCTTACAATTCCAGGAGGGATTACAGAGGAAGTGCATAAAGTAAAGTTCTTACATTTCCAGGGGGGATTACAGAGGAAGTGCATAAAGTAAAGTTCTTACATTTCCAGGAGTAATTAAAGAGGAAGTGCACAAAGTAGAGTCCTTACATTTCCAGGAGGATTTACAGAGGAAGTGCACAAAGTAAAGTTCTTACATTTCCAGGAGGGATTACAGAGGAAGTGCATATAGTAAAGTTCTTACATTTCCATGAGGAATTAAAGAGGAAGTGCAGAAAGTAGAGTCCTTACATTTCCAGGAGGGATTACAGAGGAAGTGCACAAAGTAGAGTCCTTACATTTCCAGGAGGGATTACAGGGGATGTGCACAAAGTAGAGATCTTACATTTCCAGGAGTATTTACAGAGGTAGTGCAAAAAGTAAAGTTCTTACATTTCCAGGAGGGATTACAGAGGAAATGCATAAAGTAAAGTTCTCACATTTCCATGAGGAATTAAAGAGGAAATGCACAAAGTAGAGTTCTTACATTTCCAGGAGGGATTACAGAGGAAGTGCATAAAGTAGAGTTCTTACATTTCCAGGAGGGATTACAGAGGAAGTGCAAAAAGTAAAGTTCTTACATTTCCAGGAGGGATTACAGAGGAAGTGCATAAAGTAAAGTTCTTACATTTCCAGGGGGAATTAAAGAGGAAGTGCAGAAAGTGGAGTCCTTACATTTCCAGGAGGGATTACAGGGGATGTGCACAAAGTAGAGTTCTTACATTTCCAGGAGGATTTACAGAGGAAGTGCAAAAAGTAAAATTCTTACATTTCCAGGAGGGATTACAGAGGAAGTGCATAAAGTAAAATCCTTACATTTCCAGGAGGGATTACAGAGGAAGTGCATAAAGTAAAGTTCTTACATTTCCAGGAGGGATTACAGGCGATATGCACAAAGTAGAGTTCTTACTTTTCCAGGAGGATTTACAGAGGAAGTGCATAAAGTAAAATTCTTACATTTCCAGGAGGGATTACAGGGGATGTGCACAAAGTAGAGTTCTTACATTTCCAGGAGGGATTACAGAGGAAGTGCATAAAGTAAAGTTCGTACATTTCCAGGAGGGATTACAGAGGAAGTGCATAAAGTAAAGTTCTTACATTTCCAGGACGGATTACAGAGGAAGTGCATAAAGTAAAGTTCTTACATTTCCAGGAGGGATTACAGAGGAAATGCATAAAGTAAAGTTCTTACATTTCCAGGAGGGATTACAGGGGATGTGCACAAAGTAGAGTTCTTAAATTTCAGGAGGGATTACAGAGGAAGTGCATAAAGTAAAGTTCTTACATTTCCAGGAGGGATTACAGAGGAAGTGCATAAAGTAAAGTTCTTACATTTCCAGGAGGGATTACAGAGGAAATGCATAAAGTAAAGTTCTCACATTTCCAGGAGGGATTACAGGGGATGTGCACAAAGTAGAGTTCTTAAATTTCAGGAGGGATTACAGAGGAAGTGCATAAAGTAAAGTTCTTACATTTCCAGGAGGGATTACAGAGGAAGTGCATAAAGTAAAATTCTTACATTTCCAGGAGGGATTACAGGGGAAGTGCAGAAAGTAGAGTTCTTACATTTCCAGGAGGGATTACAGAGGAAGTGCATAAATTAAAGTTCTTACATTTCCAGGAGTAATTAAAGAGGAAGTGCACAAAGTAGAGTCCTTACATTTCCAGGAGGATTTACAGAGGAAGTGCACAAAGTAAAGTTCTTACATTTCCAGGGGGGATTACAGAGGAAGTGCACAAAGTAGAGTCCTTACATTTCCAGGAGGGATTACAGGGGAAGTGCAGAAAGTAAAGTTCTTACATTTCCAGGAGGAATTACAGAGGAAATGCACAATGTTCTTACATTTCCAGGAGGGATTACAGAGGAAGAGCACAAAGTAGATTTCTTACATTTCCAGTAGAGATTACAGAGGAAGTGCATAAAGTAAAGGTCTAACATTTCCAGGAGGGATTACAGAGGAAGTGCATAAAGTAAAGTTCTTACATTTCCAGGAGAGATTACAGAGGAAGTGCATAAAGTAGAGTTCTTACATTTCCAGGAGGGATTACAGAGGAAGTGCAAAAAGTAAAGTTCTTACATTTCCAGGAGGGATTACAGAGGAAGTGCATAAAGTAAAGTTCTTACATTTCCAGGGGGAATTAACAAGGAAGTGCAGAAAGTGGAGTCCTTACATTTCCAGGAGGGATTACAGGGGATGTGCACAAAGTAGAGTTCTTACATTTCCAGGAGGATTTACAGAGGAAGTGCAAAAAGTAAAATTCTTACATTTCCAAGAGGGATTACAGAGGAAGTGCATAAAGTAAGGTTCTTACATTTCCAGGAGGGATTACAGAGGAAGTGCATATAGTAAAGCTCTTACATTTCCAGGAGGGATTATAGAGGAAGTGCATAAAGTAAAGTTCTTACATTTCCAGGAGTAATTAAAGAGGAAGTGCACAAAGTAGAGTCCTTACATTTCCAGGAGGATTTACAGAGAAAGTGCACAAAGTAAAGTTCTTACATTTCCAGGAGGGACTACAGAGGAAGTGCACAAAGTAGAGTCCTTACATTTCCAGGAGGGATTACAGGGGAAGTGCAGAAAGTAAAGTTCTTACATTTCCAGGAGGAATTACAGATGAAATGCACAACGTTCTTACATTTCCAGGAGGGATTACAGAGGAAGTGCACAAAGTAGATTTCTTACATTTCCAGGAGGGATTACAGAGGAAGTGCATAAAGCAAAGTTCTTACTTTTCCAGGAGGGATTACAGAGGAAGTGCATAAAGTAAAGTTCTTACATTTCCAGGAGGGATTACAGGGGAAGTGCAGAAAGTAAAGTTCTTACATTTCCAGGAGGAATTACAGAGGAAATGCACAACGTTCTTACATTTCCAGGAGGGATTACAGAGGAAGTGCACAAAGTAGATTTCTTACGTTTCCAGGAGGGATTACAGAGGAAGTGCATAAAGTAAAGTTCTTACATTTCCAGGCGGGATTACAGAGGAAGTGCATAAAGTAAAGTTCATACATTTCCAGGAGGGATTACAGAGGAAGTGCATAAAGCAAAGTTCTTACATTTCCAGGAGGGATTACAGAGGAAGTGCATAAAGTAAAGTTCTTACATTTCCAGGAGGAATTACAGAGGAAGTCCGTAAAGTAAAGTTCTTACTTTTCCAGGAGGAATTACAGAGGAAGTGCAAAAAGTAAAGTTCTTACATTTCCAGGAGGGATTACAGAGGAAGTGCATAAAGTAAAGTTCTTACATTTCCAGGGGGAATTAACGAGGAAGTGCAGAAAGTGGAGTCCTTACATTTCCAGGAGGGATTACAGGGGATGTGCACAAAGTAGAGTTCTTACATTTCCAGGAGGATTTACAGAGGAAGTGCAAAAAGTAAAGTTTTTACATTTCCAGGAGGGATTACAGAGGAAGTGCACAAAGTAGATTTCTTACATTTCCAGGAGGGATTACAGTGGAAGTGCATAAAGTAAAGTTCTTACATTTCCAGGAGGGATTACAGAGGAAGTGCATAAAGTAAAGTTCTTACATTTCCAGGAGGGATTATAGAGGAAGTGCATAAAGTAAAGTTCTTACATTTCCAGGAGTAATTAAAGAGGAAGTGCACAAAGTAGAGTCCTTACATTTCCAGGAGGATTTACAGAGGAAGTGCACAAAGTAAAGTTCTTACATTTCCAGGAGGGACTACAGAGGAAGTGCACAAAGTAGAGTCCTTACATTTCCAGGAGCGATTACAGGGGAAGTGCAGAAAGTAAAGTTCTTACATTTCCAGGAGGAATTACAGATGAAATGCACAACGTTCTTACATTTCCAGGAGGGATTACAGAGGAAGTACACAAAGTAGATTTCTTACATTTCCAGGAGGGATTACAGAGGAAGTGCATAAAGTAAAGTTCTTACATTTCCAGGAGGGATTACAGAGGAAGTGCATAAAGTAAAGTTCTTACATTTCCAGGAGGGATTACAGAGGAAGTGCATGAAGCAAAGTTCTTACTTTTCCAGGAGGGATTACAGAGGAAGTGCATAAAGTAAAGTTCTTACATTTCCAGGAGGAATTACAGAGGAAGTCCATAAAGTAAAGTTCTTACATTTCCAGGAGGGATTACAGGGGAAGTGCAGAAAGTAAAGTTCTTACATTTCCAGGAGGAATTACAGAGGAAATGCACAACGTTCTAACATTTCCAGGAGGGATTACAGAGGAAGTGCACAAAGTAGATTTCTTACGTTTCCAGGAGGGATTACAGAGGAAGTGCATAAAGTAAAGTTCTTACATTTCCAGGAGGGATTACAGAGGAAGTGCATAAAGTAAAGTTCATACATTTCCAGGAGGGATTACAGAGGAAGTGCATAAAGCAAAGTTCTTACATTTCCAGGAGGGATTACAGAGGAAGTGCATGAAGTAAAGTTCTTACATTTCCAGGAGGAATTACAGAGGAAGTGCAAAAAGTAAAGTTCTTACATTTCCAGGAGGGATTACAGAGGAAGTCCATAAAGTAAAGTTCTTACATTTCCAGGAGGAATTACAGAGGAAGTGCAAAAAGTAAAGTTCTTACATTTCCAAGAGGGATTACAGAGGAAGTCCATAAAGTAAAGTTCTTACATTTCCAGGAGGAATTACAGAGGAAATGCACAACGTTCTTACATTTCCAGGAGGGATTACAGAGGAAGTGCACAAAGTAGATTTCTTACATTTCCAGGAGGGATTACGGAGGAAGTGAAGTAAAGTTCTTGCATTTCCAGGAGGGATTACAGAGGAAGTGCATAAAGTTCTTACATTTCCAGGAGGGATTACAGAGGAAGTGCATAAAGTAAAGTTCTTACATTTCCAGGAGGGATTACAGAGGAAGTGCATAAAGTAAAGTTCTTACATTTCCAGGAGGGATTACAGAGGAAGTGCATAAAGTAAAGTTCTTACATTTCCAGGAGTAATAAAAGAGGAAGTGCACAAAGTAGAGTCCTTACATTTCCAGGAGGATTTACAGAGGAAGTGCACAAAGTAAAGTTCTTACATTTCCAGGAGGGACTACAGAGGAAGTGCACAAAGTAGAGTCCTTACATTTCCAGGAGGGATTACAGGGGAAGTGCAGAAAGTAAAGTTCTTACATTTCCAGGAGGAATTACAGAGGAAATGCACAACGTTCTTACATTTCCAGGAGGGATTACAGAGGAAGTGCACAAAGTAGATTTCTTACATTTCCAGGAGGGATTACAGAGGAAGTGCATAAAGTAAAGTTCTTACATTTCCAGGAGGGATTACAGAGGAAGTGCATAAAGTAAAGTTCTTACATTTCCAGGAGGGATTACAGAGGAAGTGCATAAAGCAAAGTTCTTACTTTTCCAGAAGGGATTACAGAGGAAGTGCATAAAGTAAAGTTCTTACATTTCCAGGAGGAATTACAGAGGAAGTCCATAAAGTAAAGTTCTTACATTTCCAGGAGGGATTACAGGGGAAGTGCAGAAAGTAAAGTTCTTACATTTCCAGGAGGAATTACAGAGGAAATGCACAACGTTCTTACATTTCCAGGAGGGATTACAGAGGAAGTGCACAAAGTAGATTTCTTACATTTCCAGGAGGGATTACAGAGGAAGTGCATAAAGTAAAGTTCTTACATTTCCAGGAGGGATTACAGAGGAAGTGCATAAAGCAAAGTTCTTACTTTTCCAGGAGGGATTACAGAGGAAGTGCATAAAGTAAAGTTCTTACATTTCCAGGAGTAATAAAAGAGGAAGTGCACAAAGTAGAGTCCTTACATTTCCAGGAGGATTTACAGAGGAAGTGCACAAAGTAAAGTTCTTACATTTCCAGGAGGGACTACAGAGGAAGTGCACAAAGTAGAGTCCTTACATTTCCAGGAGGGATTACAGGGGAAGTGCAGAAAGTAAAGTTCTTACATTTCCAGGAGGGACTACAGAGGAAGTGCACAAAGTAGAGTCCTTACATTTCCAGGAGGGATTACAGGGGAAGTGCAGAAAGTAAAGTTCTTACATTTCCAGGAGGAATTACAGAGGAAATGCACAACGTTCTTACATTTCCAGGAGGGATTACAGAGGAAGTGCACAAAGTAGATTTCTTACATTTCCAGGAGGGATTACAGAGGAAGTGCATAAAGTAAAGTTCTTACATTTCCAGGAGGGATTACAGAGGAAGTGCATAAAGTAAAGTTCTTACATTTCCAGGAGGGATTACAGAGGAAGTGCATAAAGCAAAGTTCTTACTTTTCCAGAAGGGATTACAGAGGAAGTGCATAAAGTAAAGTTCTTACATTTCCAGGAGGAATTACAGAGGAAGTCCATAAAGTAAAGTTCTTACACTTCCAGGAGGGATTACAGGGGAAGTGCAGAAAGTAAAGTTCTTACATTTCCAGGAGGAATTACAGAGGAAATGCACAACGTTCTTACATTTCCAGGAGGGATTACAGAGGAAGTGCACAAAGTAGATTTCTTACATTTCCAGGAGGGATTACAGAGGAAGTGCATAAAGTAAAGTTCTTACATTTCCAGGAGGGATTACAGAGGAAGGGCATAAAGTAAAGTTCTTACATTTCCAGGAGGGATTACAGAGGAAGTGCACAAAGTAGATTTCTTACATTTCCAGGAGGGATTACAGAGGAAGTGCATAAAGTAAAGTTCTTACAATTCCAGGAGGGATTACAGAGGAAGTGCATAAAGTAAAGTTCTTACATTTCCAGGGGGGATTACAGAGGAAGTGCATAAAGTAAAGTTCTTACATTTCCAGGAGTAATTAAAGAGGAAGTGCACAAAGTAGAGTCCTTACATTTCCAGGAGGATTTACAGAGGAAGTGCACAAAGTAAAGTTCTTACATTTCCAGGAGGGATTACAGAGGAAGTGCATATAGTAAAGTTCTTACATTTCCATGAGGAATTAAAGAGGAAGTGCAGAAAGTAGAGTCCTTACATTTCCAGGAGGGATTACAGAGGAAGTGCACAAAGTAGAGTCCTTACATTTCCAGGAGGGATTACAGGGGATGTGCACAAAGTAGAGATCTTACATTTCCAGGAGTATTTACAGAGGTAGTGCAAAAAGTAAAGTTCTTACATTTCCAGGAGGGATTACAGAGGAAATGCATAAAGTAAAGTTCTCACATTTCCATGAGGAATTAAAGAGGAAATGCACAAAGTAGAGTTCTTACATTTCCAGGAGGGATTACAGAGGAAGTGCATAAAGTAGAGTTCTTACATTTCCAGGAGGGATTACAGAGGAAGTGCAAAAAGTAAAGTTCTTACATTTCCAGGAGGGATTACAGAGGAAGTGCACAAAGTAGAGTTCTTACATTTCCAGGAGGATTTACAGAGGAAGTGCAAAAAGTAAAATTCTTACATTTCCAGGAGGGATTACAGAGGAAGTGCATAAAGTAAAATCCTTACATTTCCAGGAGGGATTACAGAGGAAGTGCATAAAGTAAAGTTCTTACATTTCCAGGAGGGATTACAGGCGATATGCACAAAGTAGAGTTCTTACTTTTCCAGGAGGATTTACAGAGGAAGTGCATAAAGTAAAATTCTTACATTTCCAGGAGGGATTACAGGGGATGTGCACAAAGTAGAGTTCTTACATTTCCAGGAGGGATTACAGAGGAAGTGCATAAAGTAAAGTTCGTACATTTCCAGGAGGGATTACAGAGGAAGTGCATAAAGTAAAGTTCTTACATTTCCAGGACGGATTACAGAGGAAGTGCATAAAGTAAAGTTCTTACATTTCCAGGAGGGATTACAGAGGAAATGCATAAAGTAAAGTTCTTACATTTCCAGGAGGGATTACAGGGGATGTGCACAAAGTAGAGTTCTTAAATTTCAGGAGGGATTACAGAGGAAGTGCATAAAGTAAAGTTCTTACATTTCCAGGAGGGATTACAGAGGAAGTGCATAAAGTAAAGTTCTTACATTTCCAGGAGGGATTACAGAGGAAATGCATAAAGTAAAGTTCTTACATTTCCAGGAGGGATTACAGGGGATGTGCACAAAGTAGAGTTCTTAAATTTCAGGAGGGATTACAGAGGAAGTGCATAAAGTAAAGTTCTTACATTTCCAGGAGGGATTACAGAGGAAGTGCATAAAGTAAAATTCTTACATTTCCAGGAGGGATTACAGGGGAAGTGCAGAAAGTAGAGTTCTTACATTTCCAGGAGGGATTACAGAGGAAGTGCATAAATTAAAGTTCTTACATTTCCAGGAGTAATTAAAGAGGAAGTGCACAAAGTAGAGTCCTTACATTTCCAGGAGGATTTACAGAGGAAGTGCACAAAGTAAAGTTCTTACATTTCCAGGGGGGATTACAGAGGAAGTGCACAAAGTAGAGTCCTTACATTTCCAGGAGGGATTACAGGGGAAGTGCAGAAAGTAAAGTTCTTACATTTCCAGGAGGAATTACAGAGGAAATGCACAATGTTCTTACATTTCCAGGAGGGATTACAGAGGAAGAGCACAAAGTAGATTTCTTACATTTCCAGGAGAGATTACAGAGGAAGTGCATAAAGTAAAGGTCTAACATTTCCAGGAGGGATTACAGAGGAAGTGCATAAAGTAAAGTTCTTACATTTCCAGGAGAGATTACAGAGGAAGTGCATAAAGTAGAGTTCTTACATTTCCAGGAGGGATTACAGAGGAAGTGCAAAAAGTAAAGTTCTTACATTTCCAGGAGGGATTACAGAGGAAGTGCATAAAGTAAAGTTCTTACATTTCCAGGGGGAATTAACAAGGAAGTGCAGAAAGTGGAGTCCTTACATTTCCAGGAGGGATTACAGGGGATGTGCACAAAGTAGAGTTCTTACATTTCCAGGAGGATTTACAGAGGAAGTGCAAAAAGTAAAATTCTTACATTTCCAAGAGGGATTACAGAGGAAGTGCATAAAGTAAGGTTCTTACATTTCCAGGAGGGATTACAGAGGAAGTGCATATAGTAAAGCTCTTACATTTCCAGGAGGGATTATAGAGGAAGTGCATAAAGTAAAGTTCTTACATTTCCAGGAGTAATTAAAGAGGAAGTGCACAAAGTAGAGTCCTTACATTTCCAGGAGGATTTACAGAGAAAGTGCACAAAGTAAAGTTCTTACATTTCCAGGAGGGACTACAGAGGAAGTGCACAAAGTAGAGTCCTTACATTTCCAGGAGGGATTACAGGGGAAGTGCAGAAAGTAAAGTTCTTACATTTCCAGGAGGAATTACAGATGAAATGCACAACGTTCTTACATTTCCAGGCGGGATTACAGAGGAAGTGCACAAAGTAGATTTCTTACATTTCCAGGAGGGATTACAGAGGAAGTGCATAAAGTAAAGTTCTTACATTTCCAGGAGGGATTACAGAGGAAGTGCATAAAGTAAAGTTCTTACATTTCCAGGAGGGATTACAGAGGAAGTGCATAAAGCAAAGTTCTTACTTTTCCAGGAGGGATTACAGAGGAAGTGCATAAAGTAAAGTTCTTACATTTCCAGGAGGGATTACAGGGGAAGTGCAGAAAGTAAAGTTCTTACATTTCCAAGAGGAATTACAGAGGAAATGCACAACGTTCTTACATTTCCAGGAGGGATTACAGAGGAAGTGCACAAAGTAGATTTCTTACGTTTCCAGGAGGGATTACAGAGGAAGTGCATAAAGTAAAGTTCTTACATTTCCAGGAGGGATTACAGAGGAAGTGCATAAAGTAAAGTTCATACATTTCCAGGAGGGATTACAGAGGAAGTGCATAAAGCAAAGTTCTTACATTTCCAGGAGGGATTACAGAGGAAGTGCATAAAGTAAAGTTCTTACATTTCCAGGAGGAATTACAGAGGAAGTCCGTAAAGTAAAGTTCTTACTTTTCCAGGAGGAATTACAGAGGAAGTGCAAAAAGTAAAGTTCTTACATTTCCAGGAGGGATTACAGAGGAAGTCCATAAAGTAAAGTTCTTACATTTCCAGGAGGAATTACAGAGGAAATGCACAACGTTCTTACATTTCCAGGAGGGATTACAGAGGAAGTGCACAAAGTAGATTTCTTACATTTCCAGGAGGGATTACAGAGGAAGTCCATAAAGTAAAGTTCTTACATTTCCAGGAGGAATTACAGAGGAAATGCACAACGTTCTTACATTTCCAGGAGGGATTACAGAGGAAGTGCACAAAGTAGATTTCTTACATTTCCAGGAGGGATTACGGAGGAAGTGAAGTAAAGTTCTTGCATTTCCAGGAGGGATTACAGAGGAAGTGCATAAAGTTCTTACATTTCCAGGAGGGATTACAGAGGAAGTGCATAAAGTAAAGTTCTTACATTTCCAGGAGGGATTACAGAGGAAGTGCATAAAGTAAAGTTCTTACATTTCCAGGAGGGATTACAGAGGAAGTGCATAAAGTAAAGTTCTTACATTTCCAGGAGTAATAAAAGAGGAAGTGCACAAAGTAGAGTCCTTACATTTCCAGGAGGATTTACAGAGGAAGTGCACAAAGTAAAGTTCTTACATTTCCAGGAGGGACTACAGAGGAAGTGCACAAAGTAGAGTCCTTACATTTCCAGGAGGGATTACAGGGGAAGTGCAGAAAGTAAAGTTCTTACATTTCCAGGAGGGACTACAGAGGAAGTGCACAACGTTCTTACATTTCCAGGAGGGATTACAGAGGAAGTGCACAAAGTAGATTTCTTACATTTCCAGGAGGGATTACAGAGGAAGTGCACAAAGTAAAGTTCTTACATTTCCAGGAGGAATTACAGAGGAAGTGCACAAAGTAAAGTTCTTACATTTCCAGGAGGGATTACAGGGGAAGTGCAGAAAGTAAAGTTCTTACATTTCCAGGAGGAATTACAGAGGAAATGCACAACGTTTTTACATTTCCAGGAGGGATTACAGAGGAAGTGCACAAAGTAGATTTCTTACATTTCCAGGAGGGATTACAGAGGAAGTGCATAAAGTAAAGTTCTTACATTTCCAGTAGGGATTACAGAGGAAGTGCATAAAGTAAAGTTCTTACATTTCCAGGAGGGATTACAGAGGAAGTGCATAAAGCAAAGTTCTTACTTTTCCAGGAGGGATTACAGAGGAAGTGCATAAAGTAAAGTTCTTACATTTCCAGGAGGAATTACAGAGGAAGTCCATAAAGTAAAGTTCTTACATTTCCAGGAGGGATTACAGGGGAAGTGCAGAAAGTAAAGTTCTTACATTTCCAGGAGGAATTACAGAGGAAATGCACAACGTTCTTACATTTCCAGGAGGGATTACAGAGGAAGTGCACAAAGTAGATTTCTTACGTTTCCAGGAGGGATTACAGAGGAAGTGCATAAAGTAAAGTTCTTACATTTCCAGGAGGGATTACAGAGGAAGTGCATAAAGTAAAGTTCATACATTTCCAGGAGTGATTACAGAGGAAGTGCATAAAGCAAAGTTCTTACATTTCCAGGAGGGATTACAGAGGAAGTGCATAAAGTAAAGTTCTTACATTTCCAGGAGGAATTACAGAGGAAGTCCATAAAGTAAAGTTCTTACATTTCCAGGAGGAATTACAGAGGAAGTGCAAAAAGTAAAGTTCTTACATTTACAGGAGGGATTACAGAGGAAGTCCATAAAGTAAAGTTCTTACATTTCCAGGAGGAATTACAGAGGAAATGCACAACGTTCTTACATTTCCAGGAGGGATTACAGAGGAAGTGCACAAAGTAGATTTCTTACATTTCCAGGAGGGATTACAGAGGAAGTGCATAAAGTAAAGTTCTTACATTTCCAGGAGGGATTACAGAGGAAGTGCATAAAGTAAAGTTCTTACATTTTCAGGAGTAATAAAAGAGGAAGTGCACAAAGTAGAGTCCTTACATTTCCAGGAGGATTTACAGAGGAAGTGCACAAAGTAAAGTTCTTACATTTCCAGGAGGGATTACTGAGGAAGTGCACAAAGTAGAGTCCTTACATTTCCAGGAGGGATTACAGGGGAAGTGCAGAAAGTAAAGTTCTTACATTTCCAGGAGGAATTACAGAGGAAATGCACAACGTTCTTACATTTCCAGGAGGGATTACAGAGGAAGTGCACAAAGTAGATTTCTTACATTTCCAGGAGGGATTACGTAGGAAGTGAAGTAAAGTTCTTTCATTTCCAGGAGGGATTACAGAGGAAGTGCATAAAGTAAAGTTCTTACATTTCCAGGAGGGATTACAGAGTAAGTGCATAAAGTAAAGTTCTTACATTTCCAGGAGGGATTACAGAGGAAGTGCATAAAGTAAAGTTCTTACATTTCCAGGAGTAATAAAAGAGGAAGTGCACAAAGTAGAGTCCTTACATTTCCAGGAGGATTTACAGAGGAAGTGCACAAAGTAAAGTTCTTACATTTCAAGGAGGGATTACAGAGGAAGTGCACAAAGTAGAGTGCTTACATTTCCAGGAGGGATTACAGGGGAAGTCCATAAAGTAAAGTTCTTACATTTCCAGGAGGAATTACAGAGGAAATGCACAACGTTCTTACATTTCCAGGAGGGATTACAGAGGAAGTGCACAAAGTAGATTTCTTACATTTCCAGGAGGGATTACAGAGGAAGTGCATAAAGTAAAGTTCTTACATTTCCAGGAGGGATTACAGAGGAAGTGCATAAAGTAAAGTTCTTACATTTCCAGGAGGGATTACAGAGGAAGTGCATAAAGCAAAGTTCTTACTTTTCCAGGAGGGATTATAGAGTAAGTGCATAAAGTAAAGTTCTTACATTTCCAGGAGGAATTACAGAGGAAGTCCATAAAGTAAAGTTCTTACATTTCCAGGAGGGATTACAGGGGAAGTGCAGAAAGTAAAGTTCTTACATTTCCAGGAGGAATTACAGAGGAAATGCACAACGTTCTTACATTTCCAGGAGGGATTACAGAGGAAGTGCACAAAGTAGATTTCTTACGTTTCCAGGAGGGATTACAGAGGAAGTTCATAAAGTAAAGTTCTTACATTTCCAGGAGGGATTACAGAGGAAGTGCATAAAGTAAAGTTCATACATTTCCAGGAGGGATTACAGAAGAAGTCCATAAAGCAAAGTTCTTACATTTCCAGGAGGAATTACAGAGGAAGTCCATAAAGTAAAGTTCTTACATTTCCAGGAGGAATTACAGAGGAAGTGCAAAAAGTAAAGTTCTTACATTTCCAGGAGGGATTACAGAGCAAGTCCATAAAGTAAAGTTCTGACATTTCCAGGAGGAATTACAGAGGAAGTGCACAACGTTCTTACATTTCCAGGAGGGATTACAGAGGAAGTGCACAAAGTAGATTTCTTACATTTCCAGGAGGGATTACGTAGGAAGTGAAGTAAAGTTCTTTCATTTCCAGGAGGGATTACAGAGGAAGTGCATAAAGTAAAGTTCTTACATTTCCAGGAGGGATTACAGAGGAAGTGCATAAAGTAAAGTTCTTACATTTCCAGGAGGGATTACAGAGGAAGTGCATAAAGTAAAGTTCTTACATTTCCAGGAGTAATAAAAGAGGAAGTGCACAAAGTAGAGTCCTTACATTTCCAGGAGGATTTACAGAGGAAGTGCACAAAGTAAAGTTCTTACATTTCAAGGAGGGATTACAGAGGAAGTGCACAAAGTAGAGTGCTTACATTTCCAGGAGGGATTACAGGGGAAGTCCATAAAGTAAAGTTCTTACATTTCCAGGAGGAATTACAGAGGAAATGCACAACGTTCTTACATTTCCAGGAGGGATTACAGAGGAAGTGCACAAAGTAGATTTCTTACATTTCCAGGAGGGATTACAGAGGAAGTGCATAAAGTAAAGTTCTTACATTTCCAGGAGGGATTACAGAGGAAGTGCATAAAGTAAAGTTCTTACATTTCCAGGAGGGATTACAGAGGAAGTGCATAAAGCAAAGTTCTTACTTTTCCAGGAGGGATTATAGAGGAAGTGCATAAAGTAAAGTTCTTACATTTCCAGGAGGAATTACAGAGGAAGTCCATAAAGTAAAGTTCTTACATTTCCAGGAGGGATTACAGGGGAAGTGCAGAAAGTAAAGTTCTTACATTTCCAGGAGGAATTACAGAGGAAATGCACAACGTTCTTACATTTCCAGGAGGGATTACAGAGGAAGTTCATAAAGTAAAGTTCTTACATTTCCAGGAGGGATTACAGAGGAAGTGCACAAAGTAGATTTCTTACATTTCCAGGAGGGATTACAGAGGAAGTGCATAAAGTAAAGTTCTTACATTTCCAGTAGGGATTACAGAGGAAGTGCATAAAGTAAAGTTCTTACATTTCCAGGAGGGATTACAGAGGAAGTGCATAAAGCAAAGTTCTTACTTTTCCAGGAGGGATTACAGAGGAAGTGCATAAAGTAAAGTTCTTACATTTCCAGGAGGAATTACAGAGGAAGTCCATAAAGTAAAGTTCTTACATTTCCAGGAGGGATTACAGGGGAAGTGCAGAAAGTAAAGTTCTTACATTTCCAGGAGGAATTACAGAGGAAATGCACAACGTTCTTACATTTCCAGGAGGGATTACAGAGGAAGTGCACAAAGTAGATTTCTTACGTTTCCAGGAGGGATTACAGAGGAAGTGCATAAAGTAAAGTTCTTACATTTCCAGGAGGGATTACAGAGGAAGTGCATAAAGTAAAGTTCATACATTTCCAGGAGTGATTACAGAGGAAGTGCATAAAGCAAAGTTCTTACATTTCCAGGAGGGATTACAGAGGAAGTGCATAAAGTAAAGTTCTTACATTTCCAGGAGGAATTACAGAGGAAGTCCATAAAGTAAAGTTCTTACATTTCCAGGAGGAATTACAGAGGAAGTGCAAAAAGTAAAGTTCTTACATTTACAGGAGGGATTACAGAGGAAGTCCATAAAGTAAAGTTCTTACATTTCCAGGAGGAATTACAGAGGAAATGCACAACGTTCTTACATTTCCAGGAGGGATTACAGAGGAAGTGCACAAAGTAGATTTCTTACATTTCCAGGAGGGATTACAGAGGAAGTGCATAAAGTAAAGTTCTTACATTTCCAGGAGGGATTACAGAGGAAGTGCATAAAGTAAAGTTCTTACATTTTCAGGAGTAATAAAAGAGGAAGTGCACAAAGTAGAGTCCTTACATTTCCAGGAGGATTTACAGAGGAAGTGCACAAAGTAAAGTTCTTACATTTCCAGGAGGGATTACTGAGGAAGTGCACAAAGTAGAGTCCTTACATTTCCAGGAGGGATTACAGGGGAAGTGCAGAAAGTAAAGTTCTTACATTTCCAGGAGGAATTACAGAGGAAATGCACAACGTTCTTACATTTCCAGGAGGGATTACAGAGGAAGTGCACAAAGTAGATTTCTTACATTTCCAGGAGGGATTACGTAGGAAGTGAAGTAAAGTTCTTTCATTTCCAGGAGGGATTACAGAGGAAGTGCATAAAGTAAAGTTCTTACATTTCCAGGAGGGATTACAGAGTAAGTGCATAAAGTAAAGTTCTTACATTTCCAGGAGGGATTACAGAGGAAGTGCATAAAGTAAAGTTCTTACATTTCCAGGAGTAATAAAAGAGGAAGTGCACAAAGTAGAGTCCTTACATTTCCAGGAGGATTTACAGAGGAAGTGCACAAAGTAAAGTTCTTACATTTCAAGGAGGGATTACAGAGGAAGTGCACAAAGTAGAGTGCTTACATTTCCAGGAGGGATTACAGGGGAAGTCCATAAAGTAAAGTTCTTACATTTCCAGGAGGAATTACAGAGGAAATGCACAACGTTCTTACATTTCCAGGAGGGATTACAGAGGAAGTGCACAAAGTAGATTTCTTACATTTCCAGGAGGGATTACAGAGGAAGTGCATAAAGTAAAGTTCTTACATTTCCAGGAGGGATTACAGAGGAAGTGCATAAAGTAAAGTTCTTACATTTCCAGGAGGGATTACAGAGGAAGTGCATAAAGCAAAGTTCTTACTTTTCCAGGAGGGATTATAGAGGAAGTGCATAAAGTAAAGTTCTTACATTTCCAGGAGGAATTACAGAGGAAGTCCATAAAGTAAAGTTCTTACATTTCCAGGAGGGATTACAGGGGAAGTGCAGAAAGTAAAGTTCTTACATTTCCAGGAGGAATTACAGAGGAAATGCACAACGTTCTTACATTTCCAGGAGGGATTACAGAGGAAGTGCACAAAGTAGATTTCTTACGTTTCCAGGAGGGATTACAGAGGAAGTTCATAAAGTAAAGTTCTTACATTTCCAGGAGGGATTACAGAGGAAGTGCATAAAGTAAAGTTCATACATTTCCAGGAGGGATTACAGAAGAAGTCCATAAAGCAAAGTTCTTACATTTCCAGGAGGAATTACAGAGGAAGTCCATAAAGTAAAGTTCTTACATTTCCAGGAGGAATTACAGAGGAAGTGCAAAAAGTAAAGTTCTTACATTTCCAGGAGGGATTACAGAGCAAGTCCATAAAGTAAAGTTCTGACATTTCCAGGAGGAATTACAGAGGAAGTGCACAACGTTCTTACATTTCCAGGAGGGATTACAGAGGAAGTGAAGTAAAGTTCTTTCATTTCCAGGAGGGATTACAGAGGAAGTGCATAAAGTAAAGTTCTTACATTTCCAGGAGGGATTACAGAGGAAGTGCATAAAGTAAAGTTCTTACATTTCCAGGAGGGATTACAGAGGAAGTGCATAAAGTAAAGTTCTTACATTTCCAGGAGTAATAAAAGAGGAAGTGCACAAAGTAGAGTCCTTACATTTCCAGGAGGATTTACAGAGGAAGTGCACAAAGTAAAGTTCTTACATTTCAAGGAGGGATTACAGAGGAAGTGCACAAAGTAGAGTGCTTACATTTCCAGGAGGGATTACAGGGGAAGTCCATAAAGTAAAGTTCTTACATTTCCAGGAGGAATTACAGAGGAAATGCACAACGTTCTTACATTTCCAGGAGGGATTACAGAGGAAGTGCACAAAGTAGATTTCTTACATTTCCAGGAGGGATTACAGAGGAAGTGCATAAAGTAAAGTTCTTACATTTCCAGGAGGGATTACAGAGGAAGTGCATAAAGTAAAGTTCTTACATTTCCAGGAGGGATTACAGAGGAAGTGCATAAAGCAAAGTTCTTACTTTTCCAGGAGGGATTATAGAGGAAGTGCATAAAGTAAAGTTCTTACATTTCCAGGAGGAATTACAGAGGAAGTCCATAAAGTAAAGTTCTTACATTTCCAGGAGGGATTACAGGGGAAGTGCAGAAAGTAAAGTTCTTACATTTCCAGGAGGAATTACAGAGGAAATGCACAACGTTCTTACATTTCCAGGAGGGATTACAGAGGAAGTTCATAAAGTAAAGTTCTTACATTTCCAGGAGGGATTACAGAGGAAGTGCATAAAGTAAAGTTCATACATTTCCAGGAGGGATTACAGAAGAAGTCCATAAAGCAAAGTTCTTACATTTCCAGGAGGGATTACAGAGGAAGTGCATAAAGTAAAGTTCTTACATTTCCAGGAGGAATTACAGAGGAAGTCCATAAAGTAAAGTTCTTACATTTCCACGAGGAATTACAGAGGAAGTGCAAAAAGTAAAGTTCTTACATTTCCAGGAGGGATTACAGAGCAAGTCCATAAAGTAAAGTTCTGACATTTCCAGGAGGAATTACAGAGTAAATGCACAACGTTCTTACATTTCCAGGAGGGATTACAGAGGAAGTGCACAAAGTAGATTTCTTACATTTCCAGGAGGGATTACGGAGGAAGTGAAGTAAAGTTCTTGCATTTCCAGGAGGGATTACAGAGGAAGTGCATAAAGTAAAGTTCTTACATTTCCAGGAGGGATTACAGAGGAAGTGCATGAAGTAAAGTTCTTACATTTCCAGGAGGATTTACAGAGAAAGTGCACAAAGTAAAGTTCTTACATTTCCAAGAGGGACTACAGAGGAAGTGCACAAAGTAGAGTCCTTACATTTCCAGGAGGGATTACAGGGGAAGTGCAGAAAGTAAAGTTCTTACATTTCCAGGAGGAATTACAGATGAAATGCACAACGTTCTTACATTTCCAGGAGGGATTACAGAGGAAGTGCACAAAGTAGATTTCTTACATTTCCAGGAGGGATTACAGAGGAAGTGCATAAAGTAAAGTTCTTACATTTCCAGGAGGGATTACAGAGGAAGTGCATAAAGTAAAGTTCTTACATTTCCAGGAGGGATTACAGAGGAAGTGCATAAAGCAAAGTTCTTACTTTTCCAGGAGGGATTATAGAGTAAGTGCATAAAGTAAAGTTCTTACATTTCCAGGAGGAATTACAGAGGAAGTCCATAAAGTAAAGTTCTTACATTTCCAGGAGGGATTACAGGGGAAGTGCAGAAAGTAAAGTTCTTACATTTCCAGGAGGAATTACAGAGGAAATGCACAACGTTCTTACATTTCCAGGAGGGATTACAGAGGAAGTGCACAAAGTAGATTTCTTACGTTTCCAGGAGGGATTACAGAGGAAGTTCATAAAGTAAAGTTCTTACATTTCCAGGAGGGATTACAGAGGAAGTGCATAAAGTAAAGTTCATACATTTCCAGGAGGGATTACAGAAGAAGTCCATAAAGCAAAGTTCTTACATTTCCAGGAGGAATTACAGAGGAAGTCCATAAAGTAAAGTTCTTACATTTCCAGGAGGAATTACAGAGGAAGTGCAAAAAGTAAAGTTCTTACATTTCCAGGAGGGATTACAGAGCAAGTCCATAAAGTAAAGTTCTGACATTTCCAGGAGGAATTACAGAGGAAGTGCACAACGTTCTTACATTTCCAGGAGGGATTACAGAGGAAGTGCACAAAGTAGATTTCTTACATTTCCAGGAGGGATTACGTAGGAAGTGAAGTAAAGTTCTTTCATTTCCAGGAGGGATTACAGAGGAAGTGCATAAAGTAAAGTTCTTACATTTCCAGGAGGGATTACAGAGGAAGTGCATAAAGTAAAGTTCTTACATTTCCAGGAGGGATTACAGAGGAAGTGCATAAAGTAAAGTTCTTACATTTCCAGGAGTAATAAAAGAGGAAGTGCACAAAGTAGAGTCCTTACATTTCCAGGAGGATTTACAGAGGAAGTGCACAAAGTAAAGTTCTTACATTTCAAGGAGGGATTACAGAGGAAGTGCACAAAGTAGAGTGCTTACATTTCCAGGAGGGATTACAGGGGAAGTCCATAAAGTAAAGTTCTTACATTTCCAGGAGGAATTACAGAGGAAATGCACAACGTTCTTACATTTCCAGGAGGGATTACAGAGGAAGTGCACAAAGTAGATTTCTTACATTTCCAGGAGGGATTACAGAGGAAGTGCATAAAGTAAAGTTCTTACATTTCCAGGAGGGATTACAGAGGAAGTGCATAAAGTAAAGTTCTTACATTTCCAGGAGGGATTACAGAGGAAGTGCATAAAGCAAAGTTCTTACTTTTCCAGGAGGGATTATAGAGGAAGTGCATAAAGTAAAGTTCTTACATTTCCAGGAGGAATTACAGAGGAAGTCCATAAAGTAAAGTTCTTACATTTCCAGGAGGGATTACAGGGGAAGTGCAGAAAGTAAAGTTCTTACATTTCCAGGAGGAATTACAGAGGAAATGCACAACGTTCTTACATTTCCAGGAGGGATTACAGAGGAAGTTCATAAAGTAAAGTTCTTACATTTCCAGGAGGGATTACAGAGGAAGTGCACAAAGTAGATTTCTTACATTTCCAGGAGGGATTACAGAGGAAGTGCATAAAGTAAAGTTCTTACATTTCCAGTAGGGATTACAGAGGAAGTGCATAAAGTAAAGTTCTTACATTTCCAGGAGGGATTACAGAGGAAGTGCATAAAGCAAAGTTCTTACTTTTCCAGGAGGGATTACAGAGGAAGTGCATAAAGTAAAGTTCTTACATTTCCAGGAGGAATTACAGAGGAAGTCCATAAAGTAAAGTTCTTACATTTCCAGGAGGGATTACAGGGGAAGTGCAGAAAGTAAAGTTCTTACATTTCCAGGAGGAATTACAGAGGAAATGCACAACGTTCTTACATTTCCAGGAGGGATTACAGAGGAAGTGCACAAAGTAGATTTCTTACGTTTCCAGGAGGGATTACAGAGGAAGTGCATAAAGTAAAGTTCTTACATTTCCAGGAGGGATTACAGAGGAAGTGCATAAAGTAAAGTTCATACATTTCCAGGAGTGATTACAGAGGAAGTGCATAAAGCAAAGTTCTTACATTTCCAGGAGGGATTACAGAGGAAGTGCATAAAGTAAAGTTCTTACATTTCCAGGAGGAATTACAGAGGAAGTCCATAAAGTAAAGTTCTTACATTTCCAGGAGGAATTACAGAGGAAGTGCAAAAAGTAAAGTTCTTACATTTACAGGAGGGATTACAGAGGAAGTCCATAAAGTAAAGTTCTTACATTTCCAGGAGGAATTACAGAGGAAATGCACAACGTTCTTACATTTCCAGGAGGGATTACAGAGGAAGTGCACAAAGTAGATTTCTTACATTTCCAGGAGGGATTACAGAGGAAGTGCATAAAGTAAAGTTCTTACATTTCCAGGAGGGATTACAGAGGAAGTGCATAAAGTAAAGTTCTTACATTTTCAGGAGTAATAAAAGAGGAAGTGCACAAAGTAGAGTCCTTACATTTCCAGGAGGATTTACAGAGGAAGTGCACAAAGTAAAGTTCTTACATTTCCAGGAGGGATTACTGAGGAAGTGCACAAAGTAGAGTCCTTACATTTCCAGGAGGGATTACAGGGGAAGTGCAGAAAGTAAAGTTCTTACATTTCCAGGAGGAATTACAGAGGAAATGCACAACGTTCTTACATTTCCAGGAGGGATTACAGAGGAAGTGCACAAAGTAGATTTCTTACATTTCCAGGAGGGATTACGTAGGAAGTGAAGTAAAGTTCTTTCATTTCCAGGAGGGATTACAGAGGAAGTGCATAAAGTAAAGTTCTTACATTTCCAGGAGGGATTACAGAGTAAGTGCATAAAGTAAAGTTCTTACATTTCCAGGAGGGATTACAGAGGAAGTGCATAAAGTAAAGTTCTTACATTTCCAGGAGTAATAAAAGAGGAAGTGCACAAAGTAGAGTCCTTACATTTCCAGGAGGATTTACAGAGGAAGTGCACAAAGTAAAGTTCTTACATTTCAAGGAGGGATTACAGAGGAAGTGCACAAAGTAGAGTGCTTACATTTCCAGGAGGGATTACAGGGGAAGTCCATAAAGTAAAGTTCTTACATTTCCAGGAGGAATTACAGAGGAAATGCACAACGTTCTTACATTTCCAGGAGGGATTACAGAGGAAGTGCACAAAGTAGATTTCTTACATTTCCAGGAGGGATTACAGAGGAAGTGCATAAAGTAAAGTTCTTACATTTCCAGGAGGGATTACAGAGGAAGTGCATAAAGTAAAGTTCTTACATTTCCAGGAGGGATTACAGAGGAAGTGCATAAAGCAAAGTTCTTACTTTTCCAGGAGGGATTATAGAGGAAGTGCATAAAGTAAAGTTCTTACATTTCCAGGAGGAATTACAGAGGAAGTCCATAAAGTAAAGTTCTTACATTTCCAGGAGGGATTACAGGGGAAGTGCAGAAAGTAAAGTTCTTACATTTCCAGGAGGAATTACAGAGGAAATGCACAACGTTCTTACATTTCCAGGAGGGATTACAGAGGAAGTGCACAAAGTAGATTTCTTACGTTTCCAGGAGGGATTACAGAGGAAGTTCATAAAGTAAAGTTCTTACATTTCCAGGAGGGATTACAGAGGAAGTGCATAAAGTAAAGTTCATACATTTCCAGGAGGGATTACAGAAGAAGTCCATAAAGCAAAGTTCTTACATTTCCAGGAGGAATTACAGAGGAAGTCCATAAAGTAAAGTTCTTACATTTCCAGGAGGAATTACAGAGGAAGTGCAAAAAGTAAAGTTCTTACATTTCCAGGAGGGATTACAGAGCAAGTCCATAAAGTAAAGTTCTGACATTTCCAGGAGGAATTACAGAGGAAGTGCACAACGTTCTTACATTTCCAGGAGGGATTACAGAGGAAGTGAAGTAAAGTTCTTTCATTTCCAGGAGGGATTACAGAGGAAGTGCATAAAGTAAAGTTCTTACATTTCCAGGAGGGATTACAGAGGAAGTGCATAAAGTAAAGTTCTTACATTTCCAGGAGGGATTACAGAGGAAGTGCATAAAGTAAAGTTCTTACATTTCCAGGAGTAATAAAAGAGGAAGTGCACAAAGTAGAGTCCTTACATTTCCAGGAGGATTTACAGAGGAAGTGCACAAAGTAAAGTTCTTACATTTCAAGGAGGGATTACAGAGGAAGTGCACAAAGTAGAGTGCTTACATTTCCAGGAGGGATTACAGGGGAAGTCCATAAAGTAAAGTTCTTACATTTCCAGGAGGAATTACAGAGGAAATGCACAACGTTCTTACATTTCCAGGAGGGATTACAGAGGAAGTGCACAAAGTAGATTTCTTACATTTCCAGGAGGGATTACAGAGGAAGTGCATAAAGTAAAGTTCTTACATTTCCAGGAGGGATTACAGAGGAAGTGCATAAAGTAAAGTTCTTACATTTCCAGGAGGGATTACAGAGGAAGTGCATAAAGCAAAGTTCTTACTTTTCCAGGAGGGATTATAGAGGAAGTGCATAAAGTAAAGTTCTTACATTTCCAGGAGGAATTACAGAGGAAGTCCATAAAGTAAAGTTCTTACATTTCCAGGAGGGATTACAGGGGAAGTGCAGAAAGTAAAGTTCTTACATTTCCAGGAGGAATTACAGAGGAAATGCACAACGTTCTTACATTTCCAGGAGGGATTACAGAGGAAGTTCATAAAGTAAAGTTCTTACATTTCCAGGAGGGATTACAGAGGAAGTGCATAAAGTAAAGTTCATACATTTCCAGGAGGGATTACAGAAGAAGTCCATAAAGCAAAGTTCTTACATTTCCAGGAGGGATTACAGAGGAAGTGCATAAAGTAAAGTTCTTACATTTCCAGGAGGAATTACAGAGGAAGTCCATAAAGTAAAGTTCTTACATTTCCACGAGGAATTACAGAGGAAGTGCAAAAAGTAAAGTTCTTACATTTCCAGGAGGGATTACAGAGCAAGTCCATAAAGTAAAGTTCTGACATTTCCAGGAGGAATTACAGAGTAAATGCACAACGTTCTTACATTTCCAGGAGGGATTACAGAGGAAGTGCACAAAGTAGATTTCTTACATTTCCAGGAGGGATTACGGAGGAAGTGAAGTAAAGTTCTTGCATTTCCAGGAGGGATTACAGAGGAAGTGCATAAAGTAAAGTTCTTACATTTCCAGGAGGGATTACAGAGGAAGTGCATGAAGTAAAGTTCTTACATTTCCAGGAGGATTTACAGAGAAAGTGCACAAAGTAAAGTTCTTACATTTCCAAGAGGGACTACAGAGGAAGTGCACAAAGTAGAGTCCTTACATTTCCAGGAGGGATTACAGGGGAAGTGCAGAAAGTAAAGTTCTTACATTTCCAGGAGGAATTACAGATGAAATGCACAACGTTCTTACATTTCCAGGAGGGATTACAGAGGAAGTGCACAAAGTAGATTTCTTACATTTCCAGGAGGGATTACAGAGGAAGTGCATAAAGTAAAGTTCTTACATTTCCAGGAGGGATTACAGAGGAAGTGCATAAAGTAAAGTTCTTACATTTCCAGGAGGGATTACAGAGGAAGTGCATAAAGCAAAGTTCTTACTTTTCCAGGAGGGATTACAGAGGAAGTGCATAAAGTAAAGTTCTTACATTTCCAGGAGGAATTACAGAGGAAGTCCATAAAGTAAAGTTCTTACATTTCCAGGAGGGATTACAGGGGAAGTGCAGAAAGTAAAGTTCTTACATTTCCAGGAGGAATTACAGAGGAAATGCACAACGTTCTTACATTTCCAGGAGGGATTACAGAGGAAGTGCACAAAGTAGATTTCTTACGTTTCCAGGAGGGATTACAGAGGAAGTGCATAAAGTAAAGTTCTTACATTTCCAGGAGGGATTACAGAGGAAGTGCATAAAGTAAAGTTCATACATTTCCAGGAGGGATTACAGAGGAAGTGCATAAAGTAAAGTTCTTACATTTCCAGGAGGAATTACAGAGGAAGTCCATAAAGTAAAGTTCTTACATTTCCAGGAGGAATTACAGAGGAAGTGCAAAAAGTAAAGTTCTTACATTTCCAGGAGGGATTACAGAGGAAGTCCATAAAGTAAAGTTCTTACATTTCCAGGAGGAATTACAGAGGAAATGCACAACGTTCTTACATTTCCAGGAGGGATTACAGAGGAAGTGCACAAAGTAGATTTCTTACATTTCCAGGAGGGATTACGGAGGAAGTGAAGTAAAGTTCTTGCATTTCCAGGAGGGATTACAGAGGAAGTGCATAAAGTTCTTACATTTCCAGGAGGGATTACAGAGGAAGTGCATAAAGTAAAGTTCTTACATTTCCAGGAGGGATTACAGAGGAAGTGCAAAAAGTAAAGTTCTTACATTTCCAGGAGGGATTACAGAGGAAGTGCATAAAGTAAAGTTCTTACATTTCCAGGAGTAATAAAAGAGGAAGTGCACAAAGTAGAGTCCTTACATTTCCAGGAGGATTTACAGTGGAAGTGCACAAAGTAAAGTTCTTACATTTCCAGGAGGGACTACAGAGGAAGTGCACAAAGTAGAGTCCTTACATTTCCAGGAGGGATTACAGGGGAAGTGCAGAAAGTAAAGTTCTTACATTTCCAGGAGGGACTACAGAGGAAGTGCACAACGTTCTTACATTTCCAGGAGGGATTACAGAGGAAGTGCACAAAGTAGATTTCTTACATTTCCAGGAGGGATTACAGAGGAAGTGCACAAAGTAAAGTTCTTACATTTCCAGGAGGAATTACAGAGGAAGTGCACAAAGTAAAGTTCTTACATTTCCAGGAGGGATTACAGGGGAAGTGCAGAAAGTAAAGTTCTTACATTTCCAGGAGGAATTACAGAGGAAATGCACAACGTTCTTACATTTCCAGGAGGGATTACAGAGGAAGTGCACAAAGTAGATTTCTTACATTTCCAGGAGGGATTACAGAGGAAGTGCATGAAGTAAAGTTCTTACATTTCCAGGAGGGATTACAGAGGAAGTGCATAAAGTAAAGTTCTTACATTTCCAGGAGGGATTACAGAGGAAGTGCATAAAGCAAAGTTCTTACTTTTCCAGGAGGGATTACAGAGGAAGTGCATAAAGTAAAGTTCTTACATTTCCAGGAGGAATTACAGAGGAAGTCCATAAAGTAAAGTTCTTACATTTCCAGGAGGGATTACAGGGGAAGTGCAGAAAGTAAAGTTCTTACATTTCCAGGAGGAATTACAGAGGAAATGCACAACGTTCTTACATTTCCAGGAGGGATTACAGAGGAAGTGCACAAAGTAGATTTCTTACGTTTCCAGGAGGGATTACAGAGGAAGTGCATAAAGTAAAGTTCTTACATTTCCAGGAGGGATTACAGAGGAAGTGCATAAAGTAAAGTTCATACATTTCCAGGAGTGATTACAGAGGAAGTGCATAAAGTAAAGTTCTTACATTTCCAGGAGGGATTACAGAGGAAGTGCATAAAGTAAAGTTCTTACATTTCCAGGAGGAATTACAGAGGAAGTCCATAAAGTAAAGTTCTTACATTTCCAGGAGGAATTACAGAGGAAGTGCAAAAAGTAAAGTTCTTACATTTCCAGGAGAGATTACAGAGGAAGTCCATAAAGTAAAGTTCTTACATTTCCAGGAGGAATTACAGAGGAAATGCACAACGTTCTTACATTTCCAGGAGGGATTACAGAGGAAGTGCACAAAGTAGATTTCTTACATTTCCAGGAGGGATTACGGAGGAAGTGAAGTAAAGTTCTTGCATTTCCAGGAGGGATTACAGAGGAATTGCATAAAGTTCTTACATTTCAAGGAGGGATTACATAGGAAGTGCATAAAGTAAAGTTCTTACATTTCCAGGAGGGATTACAGAGGAAGTGCATAAAGTAAAGTTCTTACATTTCCAGGAGGGATTACAGAGGAAGTGCATAAAGTAAAGTTCTTACAATTTCAGGAGTAATAAAAGAGGAAGTGCACAAAGTAGAGTCCTTACATTTCCAGGAGGATTTACAGAGGAAGTGCACAAAGTAGAGTCCTTACATTTCCAGGAGGGATTACAGGGGAAGTGCAGAAAGTAAAGTTCTTACATTTCCAGGAGGAATTACAGAGGAAATGCACAACGTTCTTACATTTCCAGGAGGGATTACAGAGGAAGTGCACAAAGTAGATTTCTTACATTTCCAGGAGGGATTACGGAGGAAGTGAAGTAAAGTTCTTTCATTTCCAGGAGGGATTACAGAGGAAGTGCATAAAGTAAAGTTCTTACATTTACAGGAAGGATTACAGAGGAAGTGCATAAAGTAAAGTTCTTACATTTCCAGGAGGGATTACAGAGGAAGTGCATAAAGTAAAGTTCTTACATTTCCAGGAGTAATAAAAGAGGAAGTGCACAAAGTAGAGTCCTTACATTTCCAGGAGGATTTACAGAGGAAGTGCACAAAGTAAAGTTCTTACATTTCCAGGAGGGATTACAGAGGAAGTGCACAAAGTAGAGTGCTTACATTTCCAGGAGGGATTACAGCGGAAGTGCAGAAAGTAAAGTTCTTACATTTCCAGGAGGAATTACAGAGGAAATGCACAACGTTCTTACATTTCCAGGAGGGATTACAGAGGAAGTGCACAAAGTAGATTTCTTACGTTTCCAGGAGGGATTACAGAGGAAGTTCATAAAGTAAAGTTCTTACATTTCCAGGAGGGATTACAGAGGAAGTGCATAAAGTAAAGTTCATACATTTCCAGGAGGGATTACAGAAGAAGTCCATAAAGCAAAGTTCTTACATTTCCAGGAGGGATTACAGAGGAAGTGCATAAAGTAAAGTTCTTACATTTCCAGGAGGAATTACAGAGGAAGTCCATAAAGTAAAGTTCTTACATTTCCAGGAGGAATTACAGAGGAAGTGCAAAAAGTAAAGTTCTTACATTTCCAGGAGGGATTACAGAGCAAGTCCATAAAGTAAAGTTCTGACATTTCCAGGAGGAATTACAGAGTAAATGCACAACGTTCTTACATTTCCAGGAGGGATTACAGAGGAAGTGCACAAAGTAGATTTCTTACATTTCCAGGAGGGATTACGGAGGAAGTGAAGTAAAGTTCTTGCATTTCCAGGAGAGATTACAGAGGAAGTGCATAAAGTAAAGTTCTTACATTTCCAGGAGGGATTACAGAGGAAGTGCATGAAGTAAAGTTCTTACATTTCCAGGAGGGATTACAGAGGAAGTGCATAAAGTAAAGTTCTTACATTTCCAGGAGTAATAAAAGAGGAAGTGCACAAAGTAGAGTCCTTACATTTCCAGGAGGATTTACAGAGGAAGTGCACAAAGTAAAGTTCTTACATTTCCAGGAGGGATTACAGAGGAAGTGCACAAAGTAGAGTCCTTACATTTCCAGGAGGGATTACAGGGGAAGTGCAGAAAGTAAAGTTCATACATTTCCAGGAGGGATTACAGAGGAAGTGCATAAAGCAAAGTTCTTACATTTCCAGGAGGGATTACAGAGGAAGTGCATAAAGCAAAGTTCTTACATTTCCAGGAGGAATTACAGAGGAAGTCCATAAAGTAAAGTTCTTACATTTCCAGGAGGAATTACAGAGGAAGTGCAAAAAGTAAAGTTCTTACATTTCCAGGAGGGATTACAGAGGAAGTCCATAAAGTAAAGTTCTTACATTTCCAGGAGGAATTACAGAGGAAATGCACAACGTTCTTACATTTCCAGGAGGGATTACAGAGGAAGTGCACAAAGTAGATTTCTTACGTTTCCAGGAGGGATTACAGAGGAAGTGCATAAAGTAAAGTTCTTACATTTCCAGGAGGGATTACAGAGGAAGTGCATAAAGTAAAGTTCATACATTTCCAGGAGGGATTACAGAGGAAGTGCATAAAGCAAAGTTCTTACATTTCCAGGAGGGATTACAGAGGAAGTGCATAAAGTAAAGTTCTTACATTTCCAGGAGGAATTACAGAGGAAGTCCATAAAGTAAAGTTCTTACATTTCCAGGAGGAATTACAGAGGAAGTGCAAAAAGTAAAGTTCTTACATTTCCAGGAGGGATTACAGAGGAAGTCCATAAAGTAAAGTTATTACATTTCCAGGAGGAATTACAGAGGAAATGCACAACGTTCTTACATTTCCAGGAGGGATTACAGAGGAAGTGCACAAAGTAGATTTCTTACATTTCCAGGAGGGATTACGGAGGAAGTGAAGTAAAGTTCTTGCATTTCCAGGAGGGATTACAGAGGAAGTGCATAAAGTTCTTACATTTCCAGGAGGGATTACAGAGGAAGTGCATAAAGTAAAGTTCTTACATTTCTAGGAGGGATTACAGAGGAAGTGCATAAAGTAAAGTTCTTACATTTCCAGGAGGGATTACAGAGGAAGTGCATAAAGTAAAGTTCTTACATTTCCAGGAGTAATAAAAGAGGAAGTGCACAAAGTAGAGTCCTTACATTTCCAGGAGGATTTACAGAGGAAGTGCACAAAGTAAAGTTCTTACATTTCCAGGAGGGACTACAGAGGAAGTGCACAAAGTAGAGTCCTTACATTTCCAGGAGGGATTACAGGGGAAGTGCAGAAAGTAAAGTTCTTACATTTCCAGGAGGGACTACAGAGGAAGTGCACAACGTTCTTACATTTCCAGGAGGGATTACAGAGGAAGTGCACAAAGTAGATTTCTTACATTTCCAGGAGGGATTACAGAGGAAGTGCACAAAGTAAAGTTCTTACATTTCCAGGAGGAATTACAGAGGAAGTGCACAAAGTAAAGTTCTTACATTTCCAGGAGGGATTACAGGGGAAGTGCAGAAAGTAAAGTTCTTACATTTCCAGGAGGAATTACAGAGGAAATGCACAACGTTCTTACATTTCCAGGAGGGATTAAAGAGGAAGTGCACAAAGTAGATTTCTTACATTTCCAGGAGGGATTACAGAGGAAGTGCATAAAGTAAAGTTCTTACATTTCCAGGAGGGATTACAGAGGAAGTGCATAAAGTAAAGTTCTTACATTTCCAGGAGGGATTACAGAGGAAGTGCATAAAGCAAAGTTCTTACTTTTCCAGGAGGGATTATAGAGGAAGTGCATAAAGTAAAGTTCTTACATTTCCAGGAGGAATTACAGAGGAAGTCCATAAAGTAAAGTTCTTACATTTCCAGGAGGGATTACAGGGGAAGTGCAGAAAGTAAAGTTCTTACATTTCCAGGAGGAATTACAGAGGAAATGCACAACGTTCTTACATTTCCAGGAGGGATTACAGAGGAAGTGCACAAAGTAGATTTCTTACGTTTCCAGGAGGGATTACAGAGGAAGTTCATAAAGTAAAGTTCTTACACTTCCAGGAGGGATTACAGAGGAAGTGCATAAAGTAAAGTTCATACATTTCCAGGAGCGATTACAGAAGAAGTCCATAAAGCAAAGTTCTTACATTTCCAGGAGGGATTACAGAGGAAGTGCATAAAGTAAAGTTCTTACATTTCCAGGAGGAATTACAGAGGAAGTCCATAAAGTAAAGTTCTTACATTTCCAGGAGGAATTACAGAGGAAGTGCAAAAAGTAAAGTTCTTACATTTCCAGGAGGGATTACAGAGCAAGTCCATAAAGTAAAGTTCTGACATTTCCAGGAGGAATTACAGAGTAAATGCACAACGTTCTTACATTTCCAGGAGGGATTACAGAGGAAGTGCACAAAGTAGATTTCTTACATTTCCAGGAGGGATTACGGAGGAAGTGAAGTAAAGTTCTTGCATTTCCAGGAGGGATTACAGAGGAAGTGCATAAAGTAAAGTTCTCACATTTCCAGGAGGGATTACAGAGGAAGTGCATGAAGTAAAGTTCTTACATTTCCAGGAGGGATTACAGAGGAAGTGCAAAAAGTAAAGTTCTTACATTTCCAGGAGGGATTACAGAGGAAGTCCATAAAGTAAAGTTCTTACATTTCCAGGAGGAATTACAGAGGAAATGCACAACGTTCTTACATTTCCAGGAGGGATTACAGAGGAAGTGCACAAAGTAGATTTCTTACATTTCCAGGAGGGATTACGGAGGAAGTGAAGTAAAGTTCTTGCATTTCCAGGAGGGATTACAGAGGAAGTGCATAAAGTTCTTACATTTCCAGGAGGGATTACAGAGGAAGTGCATAAAGTAAAGTTCTTACATTTCCAGGAGGGATTACAGAGGAAGTGCATAAAGTAAAGTTCTTACATTTCCAGGAGGGATTACAGAGGAAGTGCATAAAGTAAAGTTCTTACATTTCCAGGAGTAATAAAAGAGGAAGTGCACAAAGTAGAGTCCTTACATTTCCAGGAGGATTTACAGAGGAAGTGCACAAAGTAAAGTTCTTACATTTCCAGGAGGGACTACAGAGGAAGTGCACAAAGTAGAGTCCTTACATTTCCAGGAGGGATTACAGGGGAAGTGCAGAAAGTAAAGTTCTTACATTTCCAGGAGGGACTACAGAGGAAGTGCACAACGTTCTTACATTTCCAGGAGGGATTACAGAGGAAGTGCACAAAGTAGATTTCTTACATTTCCAGGAGGGATTACAGAGGAAGTGCACAAAGTAAAGTTCTTACATTTCCAGGAGGAATTACAGAGGAAGTGCACAAAGTAAAGTTATTACATTTCCAGGAGGGATTACAGGGGAAGTGCAGAAAGTAAAGTTCTTACATTTCCAGGAGGAATTACAGAGGAAATGCACAACGTTCTTACATTTCCAGGAGGGATTACAGAGGAAGTGCACAAAGTAGATTTCTTACATTTCCAGGAGGGATTACAGAGGAAGTGCATAAAGTAAAGTTCTTACATTTCCAGGAGGGATTACAGAGGAAGTGCATAAAGTAAAGTTCTTACATTTCCAGGAGGGATTACAGAGGAAGTGCATAAAGCAAAGTTCTTACTTTTCCAGGAGGGATTACAGAGGAAGTGCATAAAGTAAAGTTCTTACATTTCCAGGAGGAATTACAGAGGAAGTCCATAAAGTAAAGTTCTTACATTTCCAGGAGGGATTACAGGGGAAGTGCAGAAAGTAAAGTTCTTACATTTCCAGGAGGAATTACAGAGGAAATGCACAACGTTCTTACATTTCCAGGAGGGATTACAGAGGAAGTGCACAAAGTAGATTTCTTACGTTTCCAGGAGGGATTACAGAGGAAGTTCATAAAGTAAAGTTCTTACACTTCCAGGAGGGATTACAGAGGAAGTGCATAAAGTAAAGTTCATACATTTCCAGGAGCGATTACAGAAGAAGTCCATAAAGCAAAGTTCTTACATTTCCAGGAGGGATTACAGAGGAAGTGCATAAAGTAAAGTTCTTACATTTCCAGGAGGAATTACAGAGGAAGTCCATAAAGTAAAGTTCTTACATTTCCAGGAGGAATTACAGAGGAAGTGCAAAAAGTAAAGTTCTTACATTTCCAGGAGGGATTACAGAGCAAGTCCATAAAGTAAAGTTCTGACATTTCCAGGAGGAATTACAGAGTAAATGCACAACGTTCTTACATTTCCAGGAGGGATTACAGAGGAAGTGCACAAAGTAGATTTCTTACATTTCCAGGAGGGATTACGGAGGAAGTGAAGTAAAGTTCTTGCATTTCCAGGAGGGATTACAGAGGAAGTGCATAAAGTAAAGTTCTCACATTTCCAGGAGGGATTACAGAGGAAGTGCATGAAGTAAAGTTCTTACATTTCCAGGAGGGATTACAGAGGAAGTGCAAAAAGTAAAGTTCTTACATTTCCAGGAGGGATTACAGAGGAAGTCCATAAAGTAAAGTTCTTACATTTCCAGGAGGAATTACAGAGGAAATGCACAACGTTCTTACATTTCCAGGAGGGATTACAGAGGAAGTGCACAAAGTAGATTTCTTACATTTCCAGGAGGGATTACGGAGGAAGTGAAGTAAAGTTCTTGCATTTCCAGGAGGGATTACAGAGGAAGTGCATAAAGTTCTTACATTTCCAGGAGGGATTACAGAGGAAGTGCATAAAGTAAAGTTCTTACATTTCCAGGAGGGATTACAGAGGAAGTGCATAAAGTAAAGTTCTTACATTTCCAGGAGGGATTACAGAGGAAGTGCATAAAGTAAAGTTCTTACATTTCCAGGAGTAATAAAAGAGGAAGTGCACAAAGTAGAGTCCTTACATTTCCAGGAGGATTTACAGAGGAAGTGCACAAAGTAAAGTTCTTACATTTCCAGGAGGGACTACAGAGGAAGTGCACAAAGTAGAGTCCTTACATTTCCAGGAGGGATTACAGGGGAAGTGCAGAAAGTAAAGTTCTTACATTTCCAGGAGGGACTACAGAGGAAGTGCACAACGTTCTTACATTTCCAGGAGGGATTACAGAGGAAGTGCACAAAGTAGATTTCTTACATTTCCAGGAGGGATTACAGAGGAAGTGCACAAAGTAAAGTTCTTACATTTCCAGGAGGAATTACAGAGGAAGTGCACAAAGTAAAGTTCTTACATTTCCAGGAGGGATTACAGGGGAAGTGCAGAAAGTAAAGTTCTTACATTTCCAGGAGGAATTACAGAGGAAATGCACAACGTTCTTACATTTCCAGGAGGGATTACAGAGGAAGTGCACAAAGTAGATTTCTTACATTTCCAGGAGGGATTACAGAGGAAGTGCATAAAGTAAAGTTCTTACATTTCCAGGAGGGATTACAGAGGAAGTGCATAAAGTAAAGTTCTTACATTTCCAGGAGGGATTACAGAGGAAGTGCATAAAGCAAAGTTCTTACTTTTCCAGGAGGGATTACAGAGGAAGTGCATAAAGTAAAGTTCTTACATTTCCAGGAGGAATTACAGAGGAAGTCCATAAAGTAAAGTTCTTACATTTCCAGGAGGGATTACAGGGGAAGTGCAGAAAGTAAAGTTCTTACATTTCCAGGAGGAATTACAGAGGAAATGCACAACGTTCTTACATTTCCAGGAGGGATTACAGAGGAAGTGCACAAAGTAGATTTCTTACGTTTCCAGGAGGGATTACAGAGGAAGTGCATAAAGTAAAGTTCTTACATTTCCAGGAGGGATTACAGAGGAAGTGCATAAAGTAAAGTTCATACATTTCCAGGAGTGATTACAGAGGAAGTGCATAAAGCAAAGTTCTTACATTTCCAGGAGGGATTACAGAGGAAGTGCATAAAGTAAAGTTCTTACATTTCCAGGAGGAATTACAGAGGAAGTCCAGAAAGTAAAGTTCTTACATTTCCAGGAGGAATTACAGAGGAAGTGCAAAAAGTAAAGTTCTTACATTTCCAGGAGGGATTACAGAGGAAGTCCATAAAGTAAAGTTCTTACATTTCCAGGAGGAATTACAGAGGAAGTGCACAAAGTAGATTTCTTACATTTCCAGGAGGGATTACGGAGGAAGTGAAGTAAAGTTCTTGCATTTCCAGGAGGGATTACAGAGGAATTGCATAAAGTTCTTACATTTTCAGGAGGGATTACATAGGAAGTGCATAAAGTAAAGTTCTTACATTTCCAGGAGGGATTACAGAGGAAGTGCATAGAGTAAAGTTCTTACATTTTCAGGAGTAATAAAAGAGGAAGTGCACAAAGTAGAGTCCTTACATTTCCAGGAGGATTTACAGAGGAAGTGCACAAAGTAATGTTCTTACATTTCCAGGAGGGATTACTGAGGAAGTGCACAAAGTAGAGTCCTTACATTTCCAGGAGGGATTACAGGGGAAATGCAGAAAGTAAAGTTCTTACATTTCCAGGAGGAATTACAGAGGAAATGCACAACGTTCTTACATTTCCAGGAGGGATTACAGAGGAAGTGCACAAAGTAGATTTCTTACATTTCCAGGAGGGATTACGGAGGAAGTGAAGTAAAGTTCTTTCATTTCCAGGAGGGATTACAGAGGAAGTGCATAAAGTAAAGTTCTTACATTTCCAGGAGTGATTACAGAGGAAGTGCATAAAGTAAAGTTCTTACATTTCCAGGAGGGATTACAGAGGAAGTGCATAAAGTAAAGTTCTTACATTTCCAGGAGTAATAAAAGAGGAAGTGCACAAAGTAGAGTCCTTACATTTCCAGGAGGATTTACAGAGGAAGTGCACAAAGTAAAGTTCTTACATTTCCAGGAGGGATTACAGAGGAAGTGCACAAAGTAGAGTGCTTACATTTCCAGGAGGGATTACAGGGGAAGTGCAGAAAGTAAAGTTCTTACATTTCCAGGAGGAATTACAGAGGAAATGCACAACGTTCTTACATTTCCAGGAGGGATTACAGAGGAAGTGCACAAAGTATATTTCTTACATTTCCAGGAGGGATTACAGAGGAAGTGCATAAAGTATAGTTCTTACATTTCCAGGAGGGATTACAGAGGAAGTGCATAAAGTAAAGTTCTTACATTTCCAGGAGGGATTACAGAGGAAGTGCATAAAGCAAAGTTCTTACTTTTCCAGGAGGGATTATAGAGGAAGTGCATAAAGTAAAGTTCTTACATTTCCAGGAGGAATTACAGAGGAAGTCCATAAAGTAAAGTTCTTACATTTCCAGGAGGGATTACAGAGGAAGTGCATAAAGTAAAGTTCTTACATTTCCAGGAGTAATAAAAGAGGAAGTGCACAAAGTAGAGTCCTTACATTTCCAGGAGGATTTACAGAGGAAGTGCACAAAGTAAAGTTCTTACATTTCCAGGAGGGACTACAGAGGAAGTGCACAAAGTAGAGTCCTTACATTTCCAGGAGGGATTACAGGGGAAGTGCAGAAAGTAAAGTTCTTACATTTCCAGGAGGGACTACAGAGGAAGTGCACAACGTTCTTACATTTCCAGGAGGGATTACAGAGGAAGTGCACAAAGTAGATTTCTTACATTTCCAGGAGGGATTACAGAGGAAGTGCACAAAGTAAAGTTCTTACATTTCCAGGAGGAATTACAGAGGAAGTGCACAAAGTAAAGTTCTTACATTTCCAGGAGGGATTACAGGGGAAGTGCAGAAAGTAAAGTTCTTACATTTCCAGGAGGAATTACAGAGGAAATGCACAACGTTCTTACATTTCCAGGAGGGATTACAGAGGAAGTGCACAAAGTAGATTTCTTACATTTCCAGGAGGGATTACAGAGGAAGTGCATAAAGTAAAGTTCTTACATTTCCAGGAGGGATTACAGAGGAAGTGCATAAAGTAAAGTTCTTACATTTCCAGGAGGGATTACAGAGGAAGTGCATAAAGCAAAGTTCTTACTTTTCCAGGAGGGATTACAGAGGAAGTGCATAAAGTAAAGTTCTTACATTTCCAGGAGGAATTACAGAGGAAGTCCATAAAGTAAAGTTCTTACATTTCCAGGAGGGATTACAGGGGAAGTGCAGAAAGTAAAGTTCTTACATTTCCAGGAGGAATTACAGAGGAAATGCACAACGTTCTTACATTTCCAGGAGGGATTACAGAGGAAGTGCACAAAGTAGATTTCTTACGTTTCCAGGAGGGATTACAGAGGAAGTGCATAAAGTAAAGTTCTTACATTTCCAGGAGGGATTACAGAGGAAGTGCATAAAGTAAAGTTCATACATTTCCAGGAGTGATTACAGAGGAAGTGCATAAAGCAAAGTTCTTACATTTCCAGGAGGGATTACAGAGGAAGTGCATAAAGTAAAGTTCTTACATTTCCAGGAGGAATTACAGAGGAAGTCCATAAAGTAAAGTTCTTACATTTCCAGGAGGAATTACAGAGGAAGTGCAAAAAGTAAAGTTCTTACATTTCCAGGAGGGATTACAGAGGAAGTCCATAAAGTAAAGTTCTTACATTTCCAGGAGGAATTACAGAGGAAGTGCACAAAGTAGATTTCTTACATTTCCAGGAGGGATTACGGAGGAAGTGAAGTAAAGTTCTTGCATTTCCAGGAGGGATTACAGAGGAATTGCATAAAGTTCTTACATTTCCAGGAGGGATTACATAGGAAGTGCATAAAGTAAAGTTCTTACATTTCCAGGAGGGATTACAGAGGAAGTGCATAGAGTAAAGTTCTTACATTTTCAGGAGTAATAAAAGAGGAAGTGCACAAAGTAGAGTCCTTACATTTCCAGGAGGATTTACAGAGGAAGTGCACAAAGTAATGTTCTTACATTTCCAGGAGGGATTACTGAGGAAGTGCACAAAGTAGAGTCCTTACATTTCCAGGAGGGATTACAGGGGAAATGCAGAAAGTAAAGTTCTTACATTTCCAGGAGGAATTACAGAGGAAATGCACAACGTTCTTACATTTCCAGGAGGGATTACAGAGGAAGTGCACAAAGTAGATTTCTTACATTTCCAGGAGGGATTACGGAGGAAGTGAAGTAAAGTTCTTTCATTTCCAGGAGGGATTACAGAGGAAGTGCATAAAGTAAAGTTCTTACATTTCCAGGAGTGATTACAGAGGAAGTGCAAAAAGTAAAGTTCTTACATTTCCAGGAGGGATTACAGAGGAAGTGCATAAAGTAAAGTTCTTACATTTCCAGGAGTAATAAAAGAGGAAGTGCACAAAGTAGAGTCCTTACATTTCCAGGAGGATTTACAGAGGAAGTGCAGAAAGTAAAGTTCTTACATTTCCAGGAGGGATTACAGAGGAAGTGCACAAAGTAGAGTGCTTACATTTCCAGGAGGGATTACAGGGGAAGTGCAGAAAGTAAAGTTCTTACATTTCCAGGAGGAATTACAGAGGAAATGCACAACGTTCTTACATTTCCAGGAGGGATTACAGAGGAAGTGCACAAAGTAGATTTCTTACATTTCCAGGAGGGATTACAGAGGAAGTGCATAAAGTATAGTTCTTACATTTCCAGGAGGGATTACAGAGGAAGTGCATAAAGTAAAGTTCTTACATTTCCAGGAGGGATTACAGAGGAAGTGCATAAAGCAAAGTTCTTACTTTTCCAGGAGGGATTATAGAGGAAGTGCATAAAGTAAAGTTCTTACATTTCCAGGAGGAATTACAGAGGAAGTCCATAAAGTAAAGTTCTTACATTTCCAGGAGGGATTACAGGGGAAGTGCAGAAAGTAAAGTTCTTACATTTCCAGGAGGAATTACAGAGGAAATGCACAACGTTCTTACATTTCCAGGAGGGATTACAGAGGAAGTGCACAAAGTAGATTTCTTACGTTTCCAGGAGGGATTACAGAGGAAGTTCATAAAGTTCTTACATTTCCAGGAGGGATTACAGAGGAAGTGCATAAAGTAAAGTTCATACATTTCCAGGAGGGATTACAGAAGAAGTCCATAAAGCAAAGTTCTTACATTTCCAGGAGGAATTACAGAGGAAGTCCATAAAGTAAAGTTCTTACATTTCCAGGAGGAATTACAGAGGAAGTGCAAAAAGTAAAGTTCTTACATTTCCAGGAGGGATTACAGAGCAAGTCCATAAAGTAAAGTTCTGACATTTCCAGGAGGAATTACAGAGTAAATGCACAACGTTCTTACATTTCCAGGAGGGATTACAGAGGAAGTGCACAAAGTAGATTTCTTACATTTCCAGGAGGGATTACGGAGGAAGTGAAGTAAAGTTCTTGCATTTCCAGGAGGGATTACAGAGGAAGTGCATAAAGTTCTTACATTTCCAGGAGGGATTACAGAGGAAGTGCATGAAGTAAAGTTCTTACATTTCCAGGAGGGATTACAGAGGAAGTGCATAAAGTAAAGTTCTTACATTTCCAGGAGTAATAAAAGAGGAAGTGCACAAAGTAGAGTCCTTACATTTCCAGGAGGATTTACAGAGGAAGTGCACAAAGTAAAGTTCTTACATTTCCAGGAGGGATTACAGAGGAAGTGCACAAAGTAGAGTCCTTACATTTCCAGGAGGGATTACAGGGGAAGTGCAGAAAGTAAAGTTCATACATTTCCAGGAGGGATTACAGAGGAAGTGCATAAAGCAAAGTTCTTACATTTCCAGGAGGGATTACAGAGGAAGTGCATAAAGCAAAGTTCTTACATTTCCAGGAGGAATTACAGAGGAAGTCCATAAAGTAAAGTTCTTACATTTCCAGGAGGAATTACAGAGGAAGTGCAAAAAGTAAAGTTCTTACATTTCCAGGAGGGATTACAGAGGAAGTCCATAAAGTAAAGTTCTTACATTTCCAGGAGGAATTACAGAGGAAATGCACAACGTTCTTACATTTCCAGGAGGGATTACAGAGGAAGTGCACAAAGAAGATTTCCTACATTTCCAGGAGGGATTACGGAGGAAGTGAAGTAAAGTTCTTGCATTTCCAGGAGGGATTACAGAGGAATTGCATAAAGTTCTTTCATTTCCAGGAGGGATTACAAAGGAAGTGCATAAAGTAAAGTTCTTACATTTCCAGGAGGGATTACAGAGGAAGTGCATAAAGTAAAGTTCTTACATTTCCAGGAGGGATTACAGAGGAAGTGCATAAAGTAAAGTTCTTACATTTTCAGGAGTAATAAAAGAGGAAGTGCACAAAGTAGAGTCCTTACATTTCCAGGAGGATTTACAGAGGAAGTGCACAAAGTAAAGTTCTTACATTTCCAGGAGGGATTACTGAGGAAGTGCACAAAGTAGAGTCCTTACATTTCCAGGAGGGATTACAGGGGAAGTGCAGAAAGTAAAGTTCTTACATTTCCAGGAGGAATTACAGAGGGAATGCACAACGTTCTTACATTTCCAGGAGGGATTACAGAGGAAGTGCACAAAGTAGATTTCTTACATTTCCAGGAGGGATTACGGAGGAAGTGCATAAAATAAAGTTCTTTCATTTCCAGGAGGGATTAGAGAGGAAGTGCATAAAGTAGAGTTCTTACATTTCCAGGAGGGATTACAGAGGAAATGCACAACGTTCTTACATTTCCAGGAGGGATTACAGAGGAAGTGCACAAAGTAGATTTCTTACGTTTCCAGGAGGGATTACAGAGGAAGTGCATAAAGTAAAGTTCTTACATTTCCAGGAGGGATTACAGAGGAAGTGCATAAAGTAAAGTTCATACATTTCCAGGAGGGATTACAGAAGAAGTCCATAAAGCAAAGTTCTTACATTTCCAGGAGGAATTACAGAGGAAGTCCATAAAGTAAAGTTCTTACATTTCCAGGAGGAATTACAGAGGAAGTGCAAAAAGTAAAGTTCTTACATTTCCAGGAGGGATTACAGAGCAAGTCCATAAAGTAAAGTTCTGACATTTCCAGGAGGAATTACAGAGTAAATGCACAACGTTCTTACATTTCCAGGAGGGATTACAGAGGAAGTGCACAAAGTAGATTTCTTACATTTCCAGGAGGGATTACGGAGGAAGTGAAGTAAAGTTCTTGCATTTCCAGGAGGGATTACAGAGGAAGTGCATAAAGTTCTTACATTTCCAGGAGGGATTACAGAGGAAGTGCATGAAGTAAAGTTCTTACATTTCCAGGAGGGATTACAGAGGAAGTGCATAAAGTAAAGTTCTTACATTTCCAGGAGTAATAAAAGAGGAAGTGCACAAAGTAGAGTCCTTACATTTCCAGGAGGATTTACAGAGGAAGTGCACAAAGTAAAGTTCTTACATTTCCAGGAGGGATTACAGAGGAAGTGCACAAAGTAGAGTCCTTACATTTCCAGGAGGGATTACAGGGGAAGTGCAGAAAGTAAAGTTCATACATTTCCAGGAGGGATTACAGAGGAAGTGCATAAAGCAAAGTTCTTACATTTCCAGGAGGGATTACAGAGGAAGTGCATAAAGCAAAGTTCTTACATTTCCAGGAGGAATTACAGAGGAAGTCCATAAAGTAAAGTTCTTACATTTCCAGGAGGAATTACAGAGGAAGTGCAAAAAGTAAAGTTCTTACATTTCCAGGAGGGATTACAGAGGAAGTCCATAAAGTAAAGTTCTTACATTTCCAGGAGGAATTACAGAGGAAATGCACAACGTTCTTACATTTCCAGGAGGGATTACAGAGGAAGTGCACAAAGAAGATTTCTTACATTTCCAGGAGGGATTACGGAGGAAGTGAAGTAAAGTTCTTGCATTTCCAGGAGGGATTACAGAGGAATTGCATAAAGTTCTTTCATTTCCAGGAGGGATTACAAAGGAAGTGCATAAAGTAAAGTTCTTACATTTCCAGGAGGGATTACAGAGGAAGTGCATAAAGTAAAGTTCTTACATTTCCAGGAGGGATTACAGAGGAAGTGCATAAAGTAAAGTTCTTACATTTTCAGGAGTAATAAAAGAGGAAGTGCACAAAGTAGAGTCCTTACATTTCCAGGAGGATTTACAGAGGAAGTGCACAAAGTAAAGTTCTTACATTTCCAGGAGGGATTACTGAGGAAGTGCACAAAGTAGAGTCCTTACATTTCCAGGAGGGATTACAGGGGAAGTGCAGAAAGTAAAGTTCTTACATTTCCACGAGGAATTACAGAGGAAATGCACAACGTTCTTACATTTCCAGGAGGGATTACAGAGGAAGTGCACAAAGTAGATTTCTTACATTTCCAGGAGGGATTACGGAGGAAGTGCATAAAATAAAGTTCTTTCATTTCCAGGAGGGATTACAGAGGAAGTGCATAAAGTAAAGTTCTTACATTTCCAGGAGGGATTACAGAGGAAATGCACAACGTTCTTACATTTCCAGGAGGGATTACATAGGAAGTGCACAAAGTAGATTTCTTACGTTTCCAGGAGGGATTACAGAGGAAGTGCATAAAGTAAAGTTCTTACATTTCCAGGAGGGATTACAGAGGAAGTGCATAAAGTAAAGTTCATACATTTCCAGGAGGGATTACAGAAGAAGTCCATAAAGCAAAGTTCTTACATTTCCAGGAGGGATTACAGAGGAAGTGCATAAAGTAAAGTTCTTACATTTCCAGGAGGAATTACAGAGGAAGTCCATAAAGTAAAGTTCTTACATTTCCAGGAGGAATTACAGAGGAAGTGCAAAAAGTAAAGTTCTTACATTTCCAGGAGGGATTACAGAGGAAGTCCATAAAGTAAAGTTCTTACATTTCCAGGAGGAATTACAGAGTAAATGCACAACGTTCTTACATTTCCAGGAGGGATTACAGAGGAAGTGCACAAAGTAGATTTCTTACATTTCCAGGAGGGATTACGGAGGAAGTGAAGTAAAGTTCTTGCATTTCCAGGAGGGATTACAGAGGAAGTGCATAAAGTAAAGTTCTTACATTTCCAGGAGGGATTACAGAGGAAGTGCATGAAGTAAAGTTCTTACATTTCCAGGAGGGATTACAGAGGAAGTGCATAAAGTAAAGTTCTTACATTTCCAGGAGTAATAAAAGAGGAAGTGCACAAAGTAGAGTCCTTACATTTCCAGGAGGATTTACAGAGGAAGTGCACAAAGTAAAGTTCTTACATTTCCAGGAGGGATTACAGAGGAAGTGCACAAAGTAGAGTCCTTACATTTCCAGGAGGGATTACAGGGGAAGTGCAGAAAGTAAAGTTCTTACATTTCCAGGAGGAATTACAGAGGAAATGCACAACGTTCTTACATTTCCAGGAGGGATTACAGGGGAAGTGCAGAAAGTAAAGTTCTTACATTTCCAGGAGGAATTACAGAGGAAAAGCACAACGTTCTTACATTTCCAGGAGGGATTACATAGGAAGTGCACAAAGTAGATTTCTTACATTTCCAGGAGGGATTACAGAGGAAGTGCATAAAGTAAAGTTCTTACATTTCCAGGAGGGATTACAGAGGAAGTGCATAAAGTAAAGTTCTTACATTTCCAGGAGGGATTACAGAGGAAGTGCATAAAGCAAAGTTCTTACTTTTCCAGGAGGGATTATAGAGGAAGTGCATAAAGTAAAGTTCTTACATTTCCAGGAGGAATTACAGAGGAAGTCCATAAAGTAAAGTTCTTACATTTCCAGGAGGGATTACAGGGGAAGTGCAGAAAGTAAAGTTCTTACATTTCCAGGAGGAATTACAGAGGAAATGCACAACGTTCTTACATTTCCAGGAGGGATTACAGAGGAAGTGCATAAAGTAAAGTTCTTACATTTCCATGAGGGATTACGGAGGAAGTGCACAAAGTAGATTTCTTACATTTCCAGGAGGGATTACAGAGGAAGTGCATAAAGTAAAGTTCTTACATTTCCAGGAGGGATTACAGAGGAAGTGCATAAAGTAAAGTTCTTACATTTCCAGGAGGGATTACAGAGGAAGTGCATAAAGTAAAGTTCATACATTTCCAGGAGGGATTACAGAGGAAGTGCATAAAGTAAAGTTCTTACATTTCCAGGAGGGATTACAGAGGAAGTGCATAAAGTAAAGTTCATACATTTCCAGGAGGGATTACAGAAGAAGTCCATAAAGCAAAGTTCTTACATTTCCAGGAGGGATTACAGAGGAAGTGCATAAAGTAAAGTTCTTACATTTCCAGGAGGAATTACAGAGGAAGTCCATAAAGTAAAGTTCTTACATTTCCAGGAGGAATTACAGAGGAAATGCAAAAAGTAAAGTTCTTACATTTCCAGGAGGGATTACAGAGGAAGTCCATAAAGTAAAGTTCTTACATTTCCAGGAGGAATTACAGAGGAAATGCACAATGTTCTTACATTTCCAGGAGGGATTACAGAGGAAGTGCACAAAGTAGATTTCTTACATTTCCAGGAGGGATTACGGAGGAAGTGAAGTAAAGTTCTTGCATTTCCAGGAGGGATTACAGAGGAAGTGCATAAAGTAAAGTTCTTACATTTCCAGGAGGGATTACAGAGGAAGTGCATAAAGTAAAGTTCTTACATTTCCAGGAGGGATTACAGAGGAAGTGCATAAAGTAAAGTTCTTACATTTTCAGGAGGGATTACAGAGGAAGTGCATAAAGTAAAGTTCTTACATTTCCAGGAGTAATTAAAGAAGAAGTGCACAAAGTAAAGTCCTTACATTTCCAGGAGGATTTACAGAGGAAGTGCACAAAGTAAAGTTCTTACATTTCCAGGAGGGATTACAGAGGAAATGCACAAAGTAGAGTCCTTACATTTCCAGCAGGGATTACAGGGGAAGTGCAGAAAGTAAAGTTCTTACATTTCCAGGAGGAATTACAGAGGAAATGCACAACGTTCTTACATTTCCAGGATGGATTACAGAGGAAGTGCACAAAGTAGATTTCTTACATTTCCAGGAGGGATTACAGAGGAAGTGCATAAAGTAAAGTTCTTACATTTCCAGGAGGGATTACAGAGGAAGTGCATAAAGTAAAGTTCTTACATTTCCAGGAGGGATTACAGAGGAAGTGCATAAAGCAAAGTTCTTACATTTCCAGGAGGGATTACAGAGGAAGTGCATAAAGTAAAGTTCTTACATTTCCAGGAGGAATTACAGAGGAAGTCCATAAAGTAAAGTTCTTACATTTCCAGGAGGAATTACAGAGGAAGTGCAAAAAGTAAAGTTCTTACATTTCCAGGAGGGATTACAGAGGAAATCCATAAAGTAAAGTTCTTACATTTCCAGGAGGAATTACAGAGGAAATGCACAACGTTCTTACATTTCCAGGAGGAATTACAGAGGAAGTGCACAAAGCAGATTTCTTACATTTCCAGGAGGGTTTACGGAGGAAGTGAAGTAAAGTTCTTGCATTTCCAGGAGGAATTACAGAGGAAATGCACAACGTTCTTACATTTCCAGGAGGGATTACAGAGGAAGTGCATAAAGTAAAGTTCTTACATTTCCAGGAGGGATTACAGAGGAAGTGCATAAAGTAAAGTTCTTACATTTCCAGGAGTAATAAAAGAGGAAGTGCACAAAGTAGAGTCCTTACATTTCCAGGAGGATTTACAGAGGAAGTGCACAAAGTAAAGTTCTTACATTTCCAGGAGGGATTACAGAGGAAGTGCACAAAGTAGAGTCCTTACATTTCCAGGAGGGATTACAGGGGAAGTGCAGAAAGTAAAGTTCTTACATTTCCAGGAGGAATTACAGAGGAAATGCACAACGTTCTTACATTTCCAGGAGGGATTACAGGGGAAGTGCAGAAAGTAAAGTTCTTACATTTCCAGGAGGAATTACAGAGGAAAAGCACAACGTTCTTACATTTCCAGGAGGGATTACATAGGAAGTGCACAAAGTAGATTTCTTACATTTCCAGGAGGGATTACAGAGGAAGTGCATAAAGTAAAGTTCTTACATTTCCAGGAGGGATTACAGAGGAAGTGCATAAAGTAAAGTTCTTACATTTCCAGGAGGGATTACAGAGGAAGTGCATAAAGCAAAGTTCTTCCTTTTCCAGGAGGGATTATAGAGGAAGTGCATAAAGTAAAGTTCTTACATTTCCAGGAGGAATTACAGAGGAAGTCCATAAAGTAAAGTTCTTACATTTCCAGGAGGGATTACAGGGGAAGTGCAGAAAGTAAAGTTCTTACATTTCCAGCAGGAATTACAGAGGAAATGCACAACGTTCTTACATTTCCAGGAGGGATTACAGAGGAAGTGCATAAAGTAAAGTTCTTACATTTCCATGAGGGATTACGGAGGAAGTGCACAAAGTAGATTTCTTACATTTCCAGGAGGGATTACAGAGGAAGTGCATAAAGTAAAGTTCTTACATTTCCAGGAGGGATTACAGAGGAAGTGCATAAAGTAAAGTTCTTACATTTCCAGGAGGGATTACAGAGGAAGTGCATAAAGTAAAGTTCATACATTTCCAGGAGGGATTACAGAGGAAGTGCATAAAGTAAAGTTCTTACATTTCCAGGAGGGATTACAGAGGAAGTGCATAAAGTAAAGTTCATACATTTCCAGGAGGGATTACAGAAGAAGTCCATAAAGCAAAGTTCTTACATTTCCAGGAGGGATTACAGAGGAAGTGCATAAAGTAAAGTTCTTACATTTCCAGGAGGAATTACAGAGGAAGTCCATAAAGTAAAGTTCTTACATTTCCAGGAGGAATTACAGAGGAAATGCAAAAAGTAAAGTTCTTACATTTCCAGGAGGGATTACAGAGGAAGTCCATAAAGTAAAGTTCTTACATTTCCAGGAGGAATTACAGAGGAAATGCACAACGTTCTTACATTTCCAGGAGGGATTACAGAGGAAGTGCACAAAGTAGATTTCTTACATTTCCAGGAGGGATTACGGAGGAAGTGAAGTAAAGTTCTTGCATTTCCAGGAGGGATTACAGAGGAAGTGCATAAAGTAAAGTTCTTACATTTCCAGGAGGGATTACAGAGGAAGTGCATAAAGTAAAGTTCTTACATTTCCAGGAGGGATTACAGAGGAAGTGCATAAAGTAAAGTTCTTACATTTTCAGGAGGGATTACAGAGGAAGTGCATAAAGTAAAGTTCTTACATTTCCAGGAGTAATTAAAGAAGAAGTGCACAAAGTAAAGTCCTTACATTTCCACGAGGATTTACAGAGGAAGTGCACAAAGTAAAGTTCTTACATTTCCAGGAGGGATTACAGAGGAAATGCACAAAGTAGAGTCCTTACATTTCCAGCAGGGATTACAGGGGAAGTGCAGAAAGTAAAGTTCTTACATTTCCAGGAGGAATTACAGAGGAAATGCACAACGTTCTTACATTTCCAGGATGGATTACAGAGGAAGTGCACAAAGTAGATTTCTTACATTTCCAGGAGGGATTACAGAGGAAGTGCATAAAGTAAAGTTCTTACATTTCCAGGAGGGATTACAGAGGAAGTGCATAAAGTAAAGTTCTTACATTTCCAGGAGGGATTACAGAGGAAGTGCATAAAGCAAAGTTCTTACATTTCCAGGAGGGATTACAGAGGAAGTGCATAAAGTAAAGTTCTTACATTTCCAGGAGGAATTACAGAGGAAGTCCATAAAGTAAAGTTCTTACATTTCCAGGAGGAATTACAGAGGAAGTGCAAAAAGTAAAGTTCTTACATTTCCAGGAGGGATTACAGAGGAAGTCCATAAAGTAAAGTTCTTACATTTCCAGGAGGAATTACAGAGGAAATGCACAACGTTCTTACATTTCCAGGAGGAATTACAGAGGAAGTGCACAAAGCAGATTTCTTACATTTCCAGGAGGGTTTACGGAGGAAGTGAAGTAAAGTTCTTGCATTTCCAGGAGGGATTACAGAGGAAGTGCATAAAGTAAAGTTCTTACATTTCCAGGAGGGATTACAGAGGAAGTGCATAAAGTAAAGTTCTTACATTTCCAGGAGGGATTACAGAGGAAGTGCATAAAGTAAAGTTCTTACATTTCCAGGAGGGATTACAGAGGAAGTGCATAAAGTAAAGTTCTTACATTTCCAGGAGTAATTAAAGGGGAAGTGCACAAAGTAGAGTCCTTACATTTCCAGGAGGATTTACAGAGGAAGTGCACAAAGTAAAGTTCTTACATTTCCAGGAGGGATTACAGAGGAAGTGTATAAAGTAAAGTTCTTACATTTCCAGAAGTATTTACAGAGGAAGTGCATATAGTAAAGTTCTTACATTTCCATGAGGAATTAAAGAGGAAGTGCAGAAAGTAGAGTCCTTACATTTCCAGGAGGGATTACAGAGGAAGTGCGTATAGTAAAGTTCTTACATTTCCATGAGGAATTAAAGAGGAAGTGCACAAAGTAGAGTCCTTACATTTCCAGGAGTATTTACAGAGGAAGTGCAAAAAGTAAAGTTCTTACATTTCCAGGAGGGATTACAGAGGAAGTGCATAAAGTAAAGTTCTTACATTTCCAGGAAGGATTACAGGGGAAGTGCAGAAAGTAAAGTTCTTACATTTCCAGGAGGAATTTCAGAGGAAATGCACAACGTTCTTACATTTCCAGGAGGGATTACAGAGGAAGTGCACAAAGTAGATTTCTTACATTTCCAGGAGGGATTACAGAGGAAGTGCATAAAGTAAAGTTCTTACATTTCCAGGAGGGATTACAGAGGAAGTGCATAAAGTAAAGTTCTTACATTTCCAGGAGGGATTACAGAGGAAGTGCATAAAGTAAAGTTCTTACATTTCCAGGAGGAATTACAGAGGAAGTCCATAAAGTAAAGTTCTTACATTTCCAGGAGGGATTACAGGGGAAGTGCAGAAAGTAAAGTTCTTACATTTCCAGGAGGAATTACAGAGGAAATGCACAACGTTCTTACATTTCCAGGAGGGATTACAAAGGAAGTGCACAAAGTAGATTTCTTACGTTTCCAGGAGGGATTACAGAGGAAGTGCGTAAAGTAAAGTTCTTACATTTCCAGGAGGGATTACAGAGGAAGTGCATAAAGTAAAGTTCATACATTTCCAGGAGGGATTACAGAAGAAGTCCATAAAGCAAAGTTCTTACATTTCCAGGAGGGATTACAGAGGAAGTGCATAAAGTAAAGTTCTTACATTTCCAGGAGGAATTACAGAGGAAGTCCATAAAGTAAAGTTCTTACATTTCCAGGAGGAATTACAGAGGAAGTGCAAAAATAAAAGTTCTTACATTTCCAGGAGGGATTACAGAGGAAGTCCATAAAGTAAAGTTCTTACATTTCCAGGAGGAATTACAGAGGAAATGCACAACGTTCTTACATTTCCAGGAGGGATTACAGAGGAAGTGCACAAAGTAGATTTCTTACATTTCCAGGAGGGATTACGGAGGAAGTGAAGTAAAGTTCTTGCATTTCCAGGAGGGATTAAAGAGGAAGTGCATAAAGTAAAGTTCTTACATTTCCAGGAGGGATTAGAGAGGAAGTGCATAAAGTAAAGTTCTTACATTTCCAGGAGGGATTACAGAGGAAGTGCATAAAGTAAAGTTCATACATTTCCAGGAGGGATTACAGAGGAAGTGCATAAAGTAAAGTTCTTACATTTCCAGGAGTAATTAAAGAAGAAGTGCACAAAGTAGAGTCCTTACATTTCCAGGAGGATTTACAGAGGAGGTGCACAAAGTAAAGTTCTTACATTTCCAGGAGGGATTACAGAGGAAATGCACAATGTAGAGTCCTTATATTTCCAGGAGGGATTACAGCGGAAGTGAAGAAAGTAAAGTTCTTACATTTCCAGGAGGAATTACAGAGGAAATGCACAACGTTCTTACATTTCCAGGAGGGATTACAGAGGAAGTGCACAAAGTAGATTTCTTACATTTCCAGGAGGGATTACAGAGGAAGTGCATAAAGTAAAGTTCTTACATTTCCAGGAGGGATTACAGAGGAAGTGCATAAAGTAAAGTTCTTACATTTCCAGGAGGGATTACAGAGGAAGTGCATAAAGCAAAGTTCTTACATTTCCAGGAGGGATTACAGAGGAAGTGCATAAAGTAAAGTTCTTACATTTCCAGGAGGAATTACAGAGGAAGTCCATAAAGTAAAGTTCTTACATTTCCAGGAGGAATTACAGAGGAAGTGCAAAAAGTAAAGTTCTTACACTTCCAGGAGGGATTACAGAGGAAGTCCATAAAGTAAAGTTCTTACATTTCCAGGAGGAATTACAGAGGAAATGCACAATGTTCTTACATTTCCAGGAGGAATTACAGAGGAAGTGCACAAAGTAAAGTTCTTACATTTCCAGGAGGGTTTACGGAGGAAGTGAAGTAAAGTTCTTGCATTTCCAGGAGGGATTACAGAGGAAGTGCACAAAGTAAAGTTCTTACATTTCCAGGAGGGATTACAGAGGAAGTGCATAAAGTAAAGTTCTTACATTTCCAGGAGGGATTACAGAGGAAGTGCATAAAGTAGAGTTCTTACATTTCCAGGAGGGATTACAGTGGAAGTGCATAAAGTAAAGTTCTTACATTTCCAGGAGGGATTACAGAGGAAGTGCATAAAGTAAAGTTCTTACATTTCCAGGAGTAATTAAAGAGGAAGTGCACAATGTAGAGTCCTTACATTTCCAGGAGGATTTACAGAGGAAGTGCACAAAGTAAAGTTCTTACATTTCCAGGAGGGATTACAGAGGAAGTGCATATAGTAAAGTTCTTACATTTCCAGGAGGAATTAAGGAGGAAGTGCAGAAAGTAGAGTCCTTACATTTCCAGGAGGGATTACAGAGGAAGTGCACAAAGTAGAGTTCTTACATTTCCAGGAGGGATTACAGGGGATGTGCACAAAGAAGAGTTCTTACATTTCCAGGAGTATTTACAGAGGAAGTGCAAAAAGTAAAGTTCTTACATTTCCAGGAGTGATTACAGAGGAAATGCATAAAGTAAAGTTCTTACATTTCCATGAGGAATTAAAGAGGAAGTGCAAAAAGTAAAATTCTTACATTTTCAGGAGGGATTACAGAGGAAGTGCATAAAGTAAAATTCTTACATTTCCAGGAGGGATTACAGAGGAAGTGCATAAAGTAAAGTTCTTACATTTCCAGGAGGGATTACAGGGGATGTGCACAAAGTAGAGTTCTTACTTTTCCAGGAGGATTTACAGAGGAAGTGCATGAAGTAAAATTCTTACATTTCCAGGAGGGATTACAGGGGATGTGCACAAAGTAGAATTCTTACATTTCCAGGAGGGATTACAGAGGAACTGCATAAAGTAAAGTTCTTACATTTCCAGGAGGGATTACAGAGGAAGTGCGTAAAGTAAAGTTCTTACATTTCCAGGAGGGATTACAGAGGAAGTGCATAAAGTAAAGTTCTTACATTTCCAGGAGGGATTACAGAGGATATGCATAAAGTAAAGTTCTTACATTTCCAGGAGGGATTACAGAGGAAGTGCATAAAGTAAAGTTCTTACATTTCCAGGAGTGATTACAGAGGAAGTGCACAAAGTAAAGTTCTTACATTTCCAGGAGGATTTATGGAGGAAGTGCATGAAGTAAAATTCTTACATTTCCAGGAGGGATTACAGAGGAAGTGCATAAAGTAAAGTTCTTACATTTCCAGGAGGGATTACAGAGGAAGTGCATAAAGTAAAGTTCTTACATTTCCAGGAGGGATTACAGAGGATATGCATAAAGTAAAGTTCTTACATTTCCAGGAGGGATTACAGAGGAAGTGCATAAAGTAAAGTTCTTACATTTCCAGGGGGAATTAAAGAGGAAGTGCAGAAAGTAGAGTCCTTACATTTCCAGGCCAGGAGGGATTACAGGGGATGTGCACAAAGTAGAGTTCTTACATTTCCAGGAGGATTTACAGAGGAAGTGCAAAAAGTAAAATTCTTACATTTCCAGGAGGGATTACAGAGGAAGTGCATAAAGTAAAATTCTTACATTTCCAGGAGGGATTACAGAGGAAGTGCATAAAGTAAAGTTCTTACATTTCCAGGAGGGATTACAGGGGATGTGCACAAAGTAGAGTTCTTACTTTTCCAGGAGGATTTACAGAGGAAGTGCATGAAGTAAAATTCTTACATTTCCAGGAGGGATTACAGGGGATGTGCACAAAGTAGAATTCTTACATTTCCAGGAGGGATTACAGAGGAACTGCATAAAGTAAAGTTCTTACATTTCCAGGAGGGATTACAGAGGAAGTGCGTAAAGTAAAGTTCTTACATTTCCAGGAGGGATTACAGAGGAAGTGCATAAAGTAAAGTTCTTACATTTCCAGGAGGGATTACAGAGGATATGCATAAAGTAAAGTTCTTACATTTCCAGGAGGGATTACAGAGGAAGTGCATAAAGTAAAGTTCTTACATTTCCAGGAGTGATTACAGAGGAAGTGCACAAAGTAAAGTTCTTACATTTCCAGGAGGATTTATGGAGGAAGTGCATGAAGTAAAATTCTTACATTTCCAGGAGGGATTACAGAGGAAGTGCATAAAGTAAAGTTCTTACATTTCCAGGAGGGATTACAGAGGAAGTGCATAAAGTAAAGTTCTTACATTTCCAGGAGTGATTACAGAGGAAGTGCACAAAGTAAAGTTCTTACATTTCCAGGAGGATTTATGGAGGAAGTGCATAAAGTAAAGTTCTTACATTTCCAGGAGGGATTACAGAGGCAGTGCATAAAGTAGAATTCATACATTTCCAGGAGGGATTACAGAGGAAGTGCATAAAGTAAAGTTCTTACATTTCCAGGAGGGATTACAGAGGAAGTGCATAAAGTAGAGTTCTTACATTTCCAGGAGGATTTACAGAGGAAGTGCATGAAGTAAAATTCTTACATTTCCAGGAGGGATTACAGAGGAAGTGCATAAAGTAAAGTTCTTACTTTTCCAGTGGGAATTAAAGAGGAAGTGCAGAAAGTAGAGTCCTTACATTTCCAGGAGGGATTACAGGGGATGTGCACAAACTAGAGCTCTATGAAATAAGCCTCCCGAAACAGATATGTAAAAAAAGAGCTAAGTTTGATTTGAATTCTCTGTTATCCCTCCTGGAAATGAATGTCTCAACTGATAACTGGGTGATACAATTTCATGGTAAAAATATCAAACTGTGTAGAGACTCACCACACATTAAAAAAAGTAGCACCCTTCTTGTCAAGTAATTTACACATTTCCAGAAGGAATAATAGAGGAACAGCATAAAAAATGCTACAGAATTGTAAAGAAAGTGTATAGTATAAGCCCAGCACTAAGAGAAGAGCATTCTCCTGTGTCCGCAGGGTGGTCCGGCCCCCCGGAGGATACGTCATCCAGGGCTATATCTGTCCTTGTCACTGAGTCAAGTGCCCTGTCAGGACTAGACCCTGTCTGTGACCACCAGGGAATCTGCACTATTCCCAGACCGCATAGTGCCAGGACGCAGGCTGTGATCAGCGCCCCCCCTGGCATGTAGGAAATACTGCACCCAAAGTCTCTCCAACTTCTGCACTAATTGAGTGACTCAAAAAATTTGAGGGGACAAGACGGGAAAAATAATCAGTATTTAGATAAAATATTTTAAAATTTTATTTTACTTTATCGGCCCATTGTTATATAGATCAGTGAAAAGAACTTGACTTTAAAAAAAAAAGTGCCGTTCCTCTATTATTCCTCCTGGAAATGACTAAATATGCAACTGGGTCTTATCGTTCCATTATTCATGAGTGTCCAATCAGTACTGACAATATTAGTCACACTCTGTTTTAAATGGGAATGATTGTGCCAAGTTATTAATTGATGCACACATTTCCAAGAGGAATAACAGAGGACAAGACAGGAGAATTAATCAGTATTTGATCCAAAATGACACTTATTTCCAACATTTCAGGTATTTTATTGGTCCAATGTTATAGATTAGTGAGATGGATTTTGCAGCATTTTTTTTTCTTCTTAAAATTGTGCCACTCCTCTGTTATTCTTCCTGGAAATGTATGACTAAATCGACAATGTTATAGTTTAGTGCATTGGATTTACATAAAGGATCTGTCCTGACATATCACTGATACTTCCCCCAAAAAACAATAATTTGGGAATATTTTTCCTTGGTTATTCTTCCTGGAAATGTATGACCAAATTGACAACTACATGTTTGTCCCTTTGTCTTTGAGAATGTTTCTGTCCTATCAGTGCTGCTGATTACGATAGCCACGCCCTATTGAAAAGTAAGTGGGTGTGTCAATGGGGCGTGTCTCTACACAGAATGTCCCTCTCTAATCACTACTGACAATGTTAGTCACGCCCTGTTGTAAGGTTAGTACATTTCCAGGAGGAACAACAGGTGAACAGCAAAAATAAATAAAAAAATAAAAAACAAAATGTGTTCTAAAATAGTCATTCCCCCTGTTGTTCCTCTTGGAAATGTATTTACCTTATAATAGGGCGTGACAAACATTGTCAGCCCTGATTGGACAGGGACATTGTGTAGGGACACGCCTCACTGACGCAACCTATAAAATAACAATTCTGGAACACATTTTTTTTTCTGTTCCAATGTTGTTCCTCCTGGAAATGTAAAGTGAAGACATTTCAAGAGGAACAACATGGGAAATAGTTATTCTGGAACATTTTTTTTTTTTTATTGATGTTCCCATATTGTTCCTCCTGGAAATGTATTGACCTTTCATTATTTTTGAAAGAAAAGCAAATTTTTTTCAATGAAGCTAACATTAAATGAATCAGAAATACACTCTATACATTGTTAATGTGGTAAATGACTATTCTAGCTGTAAACGTCTTGTTTTTATTGCAATATCTACATAGGTGTATAGAGGCCCATTTCCAACAACCACCACTCCAGTGTTTTAATGGTACATTGTGTTTGCTAACTGTGTAAGAAGGCTAATGGATGTTTAGAAAACCCTTGCACAAGTATGTTAGCCCAGCTGAAAACGGTTTGGCTGATTTGAGAAGCTATAAAATTGACCTTCCTTTGAGCTAGTTGAGAATCTGGAGCATTGCATTTGTTTGTTCTACGAAACTCTCAAAATGGCCAGAAAAAGAGAACTTTCATGTGAAACTCGACAGTCTATTCTTGTTCTTAGAAATGAAGGCTATTCCATGTGAGAAATTGCCAAGAAACTGAAGATTTCCTACAACGGTGTGTACTACTCCCTTCAGAGGAGAGCACAAACAGGCTCTAACCAGAGTAGAAAGAGAAGTGGGAGCCCCGCAGCACAACTGAGCAACAAGACAAATACATTAGAGTCTCTAGTTTGAGAAATCGACGTCTCACAGCTCCTCAACTGGCAGCTTCATTAAAGAGTACACGCGAAAAGCCAGTGTCAACGTCTACAGTGAAGAGGCGACTCCGGGATGCTGGCCTTCAGGGCAAAGTGGCAAAGAAAAAGCCATATCTGAGACTGACTAATAAAAGGAAAAGATTAATATGGGCAAAAGAACACAGACATTGGACAGAGGAAGATTGGAAAAAAGTTTTATGGACAGACAAATCAAAGTTTGAGGTGTTTGGATCACACAGAAGAACATTTGTGAGACGCAGAACAACTGAAAAGATGCTGAAAGAGTGCCTGACGCCATCTGTCAAGCATGGTGGAGGTAATGTGATGGTCTGGGGTTGCTTTGGTGCTGGTAAAGTGGAAGATTTGTACAAGGTAAATGGAATTTTGAATAAGGAAGGCTATCATTCCATTTTGCAACGCCATGCCATACCCTGTGGACAGCGCTTGATTGGAGCCAATTTCAACCTACAACAGGAAGATGACCCAAAGCACACCTCCAAATTATGCATGAACTATTTAGGGAAGAAGCAGGCAGCTGGTATTCTATCTGTAATGGAGTGTCCAGCGCAGTCACCAGATCTCAGCCCCATTGAGCTGTTGTGGGAGCAGCTTCACCGTATGGTGCGCAAAAAGTGCCCATCAAGCCAATCCAACTTGTGTGAGGGGCTTCAGGAAGCATGGGGGGAAATTTCTCAAGATTACCTCAGCAAATTAACAGCTAGAATGCCAAAGGTCTGCAATGCAGTAATTGCCCCAAAGGAAGCATTCTGAGACGAAAGCAAAGTTTGAAGCAGAAATTATTCTTTCTAATAAAAATCATTATTTCTAACCTTGTCAATGTCTGGACTATTTTCTATTAATTTTTCAACTCATTTGATGAATAAAAGTATGAGTTTTCATGGAAAAAACAAAATTGTCTTGGTGACCCCAAACTTTTGAACGGTAGTGTGTATGTATGTATGTGTATATATATATATATATATATATATATATATATATACTGCTCAAAGAAATAAGGAGGGAGCATCATGTGACACTCCCTCTCCCATCATTCCTCCTCTGCGTCTGACGCAGCGGCATGATGACGCGCCACGCTGTGTCAGACAGTGGAGCTGGCAGCTGCTGAGGTGATCAGCTGCAGAGACTGAAGCAGCGGGGAACGAGGAGCGGTAAGTATGTATTTATTTTTAAATCAGTGTGTACTGATAATACTGGAGGACTGGAGCTGCATTTTACCCTATGGGGGGCTGCATTATACTTCGTACAGGACCATGGGGGAGTGCATTATACTGAGTGGGGAGCCATGGCGAGTGTCTTATACTGTGTGGAGGACCATGGGGAAGCGCATTATACTGTGTGGAGGACCACGTGGGAGTGCATTATACTGCGTGGAGGACCACGAGGGAGTGCATTATACTACGTGGAGGACCACGAGGGAGTGCATTATACTGCGTGGAGGACCACGAGGGAGTGCATTATACTGCGTGGAGGACCATGGGGAGTGCATTACACTGCATGGAGGACCATGGGGACTGTATTATACTGCGTGGAGGACCACGAGGGAGTGCATTATACTGCGTGGAGGACCATGGGAGTGCATTATACTGTGTGGAGGACCATGGCGAGAGTCTTATACTGTGTGGAGGACCATGGCGAGTGCATTATACTCTATGGAGTGTGGAGAGGTGTGGGGCAGTTGGGGCATCATACTGTGTTGGTGTCATCATACTTTACCCTGGGAGTTGAGGTCGGGTACAGTAGGGTCATTATACTGTGCATATGGAGGAATTCACCATGGGGGTATCATACCGTGTTTGGGGGGCACTTTTGTTGGCACCACACTTTATGGGCAATGAAAAAGGGATCTAGGACTTCAACAGGAGGAAAATTACTATGTAAAGGCTGGAAGGTTGTGAGATCTGCTCTTCTGTGACCCCGACAATTATTTACATTTTTACATTTTTTTGTTGGGGGGCCCTATTAGGACTTCTGCTATGGGGCCCCATGATTCCTATGTACGCCCCTGATTGTACCAAATCCTCAGCTGTGCTGGTACTAAGGATATGGACACTCAGACATTTTGGGCTAAATATATACATACAAATATTTTTTCAATAACGTTTCATAAACAATTTGGCTTTTTTATTTCCTTTGCATTGCTAGTTGCAGAATGAGCTCACTGAGAATTTATCAGTGAGCTCATTCTGACCTTCTTTGTGCTGATTATGTTCACAGACCAGCATGAAAGTTGGGCTGATCTCTGATGCAGTCATAAATCATCGCAGAAATAAAAGAGCTGGAAACTCCACATCATAAGGAGCTCACTGACTGAATCTCAAGTTAACTCATTCTGCAGCCATCAATGTGCTGCTGGGAAACAAAAAGCTGGTAAAGGCCGAACAGAGCAAATGTTACAAGAAGCAAAATAGTAAAAAGTATTTTTAGAGCAATATACATGTATTTAAAGGGATTGTCCGGTGTGAAGCTGAAGGCTGCAGTCATCTGTGTGACTCTCTGTGACTGCAGACTTGTAATCCTCACATCATGTAGACTGCGCGCTGCCAGCATTATTCTCAGCCCAGAGATGGCAGAAGCCCCTGTATCATGTGTACAGGAATTGTGCCCCCTCTCCCCGAGGAGCAGCAGTGCCTCGTCCTCCAGATACATGAGGGTCCCATCGGGGAGATCCGCATGTGCCGGCCATGATGTCATCTCCATGGATACGGCATCAATGTGCAGAGCAGAAGACCCCTGTAAGGGAGAGCTCAGACGTGGGGGGATTGATGTGGATGTGAGGAGCAGATCCCCCCCATATTCAAAGATTATCGCACAATACATGTGGCCTTGCACAGGAAAAACTGTGAGGAAAGAAGAAATCAGATTTCTTACAATATAGAATAATGTCCTCCTGCCCTCGCTCATGTCCAGTATTATTTATCCCCTGACCTTTTGGGTGGGGAACCCCTCCTGAGCCCCCTCCATTATATAGGAGCCATATATCTGCTCCATTACTGGCAGAAGGTAAGGAGCCAATCACACTGCACGGCTTCTACTTCCTGCTCTAAGCCCCGCCCACCTGCCTTCCCTTGAGATCTCCATGACAACCCTTGTGTGACTACAGTGACAGGCCACGCCCCCGAGGATTCTGATCAGTGCGGACGTCTCCATATTGCTGAGGACTGTGAGCGGCTGATGGGCGGAGCCAGCAGCGATGTGAGGGGCGGAGCCAGCAGCGATATGAGGGGCGGAGCCAGCAGCGACATGAGGGGCGGAGCCAGCAGCGATATGAGAGGCGGAGCCAGCAGCGATATGAGGGGCGGAGCCAGCAGCAACATGAGGGGCGGAGCCAACAGCGACATGAGGGGCGGAGCCAGCAGCGATATGAGAGGCGGAGCCAGCAGCGATATGAGGGGCGGAGCCAGCAGCGACATGAGGGGCGGAGCCAACAGCGACACGAGGGGCGGAGCCAGCAGCGATATGAGGAGCGCTCACAGCACTGACAGGAGCAGGTGTGTGTGCAGCCAGTTCCTCTGCTGTGAGTGTTGTGGTGTGTGAGCTTCGCCGTGTATATATTATACACACATATATATATATATATACAGAGTTGAAATCAGAAGTTTCCATACACTGTATAAATAGACACATCTGCAGGTTTTTCTCAATATCTGACATGAAATCAGAATAAACCTTTCCCTTTTTAGGACAATTAGGATTACCATCATTTTTAATATTTGCCAAATGCCAGAATAATGGGAGAGAGAGAATGTTTTAGGACATTTTTATTACTTACTGCTAAGTCAATAGTTTCCCTCTTTCCCTCTCCTCATTCATTGGGAGTGGGGCGCGGAGGATGCTGGGTGGGACGCGCGGGGTAACCCCCGCCCACAGCCCAGCATCCACCGCGGGGTCCGCGACTCTAATGTCACCCCTCATTTGACGTGACATCAGCGGAAGAAAGAGCCGGCTGCAGCCGGGGGGTCACGTGATGCCTGTGAGGGGCGCTATCGCCAGTCCCTCCTACAGGAAATCAACCCCACATGATGCTGCCACCCCCATGTTTCACAGTTGGGATGGTGTTCTTAGGCTTCCAAGCTTCTCCTTTTTTCTTCCAAAAGTAACGATGGTCACTATGCCCAAAAAGTTCAATTTTAGTTTCATCAGACCACGGGACATGTCTCCAAAAATTAAGGTCTTTGTTCCTGTGTGCATTTGCAAACATTAATCTGGCTTTTTTATCTTTCTTTTGGAGTAATGGCTTCTTCCTGGCACAGTGGCCTTTCAGCCTATATTGATACAGTACTCATTTCACTGTGGATATTGACACAATCTTATCAACTTCCCCTATCATCTTCACAAGATCTTTTGCTTTTGTCCTTGATATGCACATATCGGACCAAAGCACGTTCATGTCTGGGACACAGAACCCGTCTCCTTCCTGAGCGGTACGATGGCTGGACATTCCCATCTTGTTTGTACTTGCATATAATTGTTTGTACAGATTAACGAGACACTTTCAGGTATCTAGAAATTGTACCCAAGGATAAGCCAGACTTGTGCAAGTCCACAATTCTCTTTCTGATATCTTGGTTGATTTCTTTAGACTTTCCCATGATGCTACACAAAGAAGCAGTGTGTTTCAGGTGTGCATTAAAAAACATCCACAGGTGTGTCTCTAATTAACTGAGATGTTGCCAAAAAAACTATCAGAAGTTTCCAAACACATGACATCATCATATGGGCAGTCCAGAATTTTTTAAAGGTATAGCAATATTAGTGTATGTAAACTTATGACTTTGCAGTAAGTAATAAAAATGCTTTAAAACATTCTCTCTCTCTCTTATTATTCTGGCATTTGGCAAATCTTAAAAATTATGGTAATCCTAATTGACCTAAAACGTGAAGGTTTATTCTGATTTCATGTCAGATATTGAGAAAAACATGCAGATGTGTCTTTTTATTGTTATGATCTGCAACAAGTACTAAGGAAAGAAAGGAGAAAGCTATCCCTACAGTAAGACTAAGCTGAATACCTACGATGTAGCGGGCTGCCTGTTCCTAGCGAACAGACCCGCCTTAGTCCTCGGCTAGTCTGAACGAAGACCTATAGCATAAAGGAGAGGGGTCCCTAAAAGAACTAAGGAGTGGAACAAAAATGGGACATCTCCTAAACAGAGAAGTTGTTACAAAACACAAAAAGATAAACTGACAAAAAGGTACTAGAGGTCCCAGAAGGACCAAGCGAACTGACAGAGAAAGGCACAGAAGCACCTGGCTAGAAAAGCAGTCAAACAACACTGAAGTCCAACACAGCCAAAAGGGCGGAGCTGGAATATAAAGGCAGATGGTCTTGTGACCGCAAAACACAAGATGGAAAAAACAAACAGGAGGGTTCTAACATTTATATAGTGTATGTAAATTTCTGGTTTCAACCGTGTATACAGGTGACAGGAGCAGGTGTGTGTGCAGCCAGGTCCGCTCTTTTTGTGGCGCCGCAGCGGAGCGTGTTGTGGTGTGTGAGCTCTGCCGTGTATATAGTACAGAGGAGTATATATATATGTGTGTATGTATATATATATACATACACACACACACACGGGGCATGCAGGAGTTTTTAGTTTACCAGTTTGGGTCCATGCGGAGCAGCTATAGGATTCACTGGTAACATTTTGGGGAACAGACGTTTTTATAATTTTTATTCCATTTTTCTTTTGCGTGAGATTAATAAAAAAACAATTCTGCTGATGTGTTTTTATTTTTTCCAGCATTCAATGGCAAAACCCCAGGAAAGGTTCTTATATTTTTTCTTTCCAGCGTTTATCGTGCAGTATAGAGACAAAATGAACAAAAGCTACAATTTTGCCATTAATTATTACTATTTTATTCTTGATGCTGTTTTTTCGTGCCGGATAAATCATGTGATCGTTGTACAGTTTGGGTTGTTGTTCTCTGCGATGTTAATCAGGTTTAGTTGTTTTGTTCTTGTTTTTTGGGGGTTTATTTTAATAAAATCTAGTTTTAATGTAAGAAAAAAAATTATATTTGAGTTTTTACTTTGTATATTTCCAAATATTTTATTGAAACGGAGTAAAGGAAAGAAGGATGAACTAGTGGGAGAGCAACTGTAAAGGACCCCTGCCAGTCCCTAAAACTAAAGGGGCCTGTGACGACACAGCATTTAATCGTAATTATCCAGATGTAAATTCCATAGGCCCAGAATGATAGACTATTGCCTGAATTATTAACTATTGAATTTATGTGTTTCTTTCTTCGGTTGGTCAACGCACATGATCTTTTGTCATGAGTCCGAATGTTGACTCATCTTGTAGGTTGAGGTGATATTTGTTAATTGATAAATGGTTATTTACCTCTTATATCAACTCTTCTGGTTTATTGTACTGTTATCTTTACAATACAGGGACGCAGGCTCTTTGAACAATGGATGTTTGCTAAATATGTTGATTACCATTTTAGAAGTCCATGCAATTTGTTGACTTGCATTGTTTCGGAATTTATAGTTTATCCTTCAATGTTTGCAATGTTTGCAAGTCAACATTGGGGGATGAACTGTGGATGCTCCAGCAATGGGAATTAGTAACACCACCCCTTTCTCTTGACCTGTGGATGAAGTCTTGAAGAAGGACAGTTGTGAACTACATAAAGGAGTCTTTTTACAAAACCACTGCCAGGAACACTCTATGGGACAGCTCTACAGAACACCATGAATCCATTAAGAGGGACACAGATTTGGTTTCTACAGGATGCCAGCTTAAGGGACCACAGCCCCGGCTGGAGGAATACAAATCTGCTCCATTGACTACTATAGAACCCATGGATACATCTGGGAAAACCAGGTTGGGACCCACCAGTCACCTGGTCCCATGGAGATGTTTGGAGTAGCCAGGTTGGGACACTCCGGCCACCTGGAACTCGTGAATATGCTCGGAAAAAGCCAAGTCGGGACCTTCCAGTCACCTAGTTCCATGGATATGTTTGGAGAAGCCAGGTTGGAACTTTCTGGTCTCCTGGCCACGTACCTCAATGGACTGTCAGCTTTCTAAGCTTGTTGTTACCTCCTCTTTGTGGGTGCTCTTTGGTGGGGGTGCCATTGGTGGGGGTAGTCAGCCCCAGAAGCCCCTCGGATTGGCAGCTGCTTTAATCCCAGCGAGTCAGCGGAAGGGTGAGACTCTGTAATTTGCACCATATTAGGTATTTGCTGGGACTGTTCGATGTGTTTATTGTGTGTTTGGTGGCTCAATAAAATATTACCTCACTGTTTTACAATCATCCTGTGTTGTTGTTTATGTATCTTCTATCAGTGATGGATTATAATGAGTGTGATCTGCTCCACCATGAGGGGCCCGATCCTCCCGGGGGCCCACGTTCAAAGATCCCAGCACGGCTCAGGACGGATTCTTGTAGTGCTGATGTTTGATAAATAGGATAATAGAGCGCTCATAGAAAATAAATGTCTGACCTCTTCTTTCTGATGGGCATTTTAGAGCGAGGAGCTGCGCTCTGGACTCACCGCTGCACTCCCCATGCCATTGCGGTGGCCATCTTAATATCGATCTGTGCGGAGGAGACTTTGGGAGTCAGACGGAGGTGTCAAATGTACGGACCCTTTTAATCACAGGATGGAGGGTCACTGTGAATATTAATTCATGAACCACTGTGCATAGTGACTCGCCCCCAGGGCCGTGGGGCACTCGGCAGCCGGGCCTCTGGTTGCCGGGGGATATCACGGTGGCTGGCCCAGTCCGTGGCCCAGGGCGGTCACTCAAAGGGGGGGGGGAATGCTTATAGGGGAAATTGTCGTGACGCCACCTGTGGATTCTGGTAAGAGGTTACCAGCGCTGCGACAGTCCACTGAGGCTGATGTTAGGGGCAGCTATGATGGGACGGCTCCCCACAGGTAGAGCAGGCCTCAGGGCAGTGTAGAGGTGTAGAAAGATGGTGGAAGAAGGAGGGAGACGGCAGGACGGTTCCAGAGGAAGTACAGGCACACACACAAGGGTAAACTTCAATACCTTTACTGGTGGTGATGCAGGTACGGTCCAGGGCTTGTGGGGGCCCCGGGGGGGATGCTGCGGGCTTGTGGGGGCCCTAAGGGGATGCTGCGGGCTTGTGGGGCCCTGGGGGGGATTCTGCGGGCTTGTGGGGCCCTGGAGGGGATGCTGTGGGCTTGTGGGTGCTCTGGGGGGGATGCTGCAGGCTTGTGGGGTCTATGGGGGGGATGCTGCAGGCATGTGGGGGCTCTGGGGGGGGTGATGCAGGCTTGAGGGGGGCCCTGGGGGGATGCAGCCGGCTTGTGGGGGCCCCGGGGAGGATGCAGCGGGCTTGTGGGGCCTCTGTATGGGGTCCAGCCTGCATATGGCATTACATGGGGACCAGGCAGTATTCTCTATGGTGAATTATATGGGATCCAGTATTTTGTATGGAGCATTATATAGGGCTCATAATACTGTATGGAGGACTATGTGGTGCCATAACACTGTATGGAGGACTATACTGTCCGGTCTGCACTGTGCGCTGTGAGGATTCACCGGTTTCTGAGCTATTGTAGAATTTACAAAAGATATCACTCATGAAATGTAAGAAGTCAGTGACATTTTTGGCATTGTACTATATCTATAATTTCTCTGCTGTATCTGTGCATCATGAATGGTTGGCTGTGTTAAAGGGGCCACTGAGACTCTTTCGCCCGGGGCCCACGAAAACCTGGAGGAGGGAGCATCATGTGACACTCCCTCTCCCATCATTCCTCCTCTGCGTCTGACGCAGCAGCATGATGACCCGCCACGCTGTGTCAGACAGTGGAGCTGGCAGCTGCTGAGGTGATCAGCTGCAGAGACTGAAGCAGCAGGGAACGAGGAGCGGTAAGTATGTATTTATTTTTAAATCAGTGTGTACTGATAATACTGGAGAACTGGGGCTGCATTTTACCCTACGGGTGGGGGGGGCTGCATTTTACCCTATGAGGGGCTGCATTATACTGCGTACAGGACCATGGGGGAATGCATTATACTGAGTGGAGAACCATGGCGAGTGTCTTAAGGCCCCGTCACACTAAGCGATGCAGCAGCGATCCCGACAAAGATACGACCTGTCAGGGATCGTTGCTGCATCGCTAATACATCGCTGGCGAGCTGTCAAACAGGCAGGCTCACCAGCGATCAGGGGAGCAGCGATATCGTGGAAAGAATCGTTCCACGATGTCCTGCTCCTGTTACCAGCCTGCTGCTTAAGCAGGAGCAGGCTGGTAACCATGGTAAACATCGGGTTACTAAGTGCGCGTGTGCCCCTAGTAACCCGCTGTTTATCATGGATACCACTCTGCTAAGGTGAACGGTAGCCTCCGCACACCGTAGCAGAGTGGTATCCATGGTAAACAGCGGGTTACTAAGTGCGCGCGTGCCCCTAGTAACCCAATGTTTACCATGGTTACCAGCCAGATCGTTGGTCCCGCTGGTCACACACAGCGATGTGTGCTGGCCAGCGGGAGGCCAACGACCAAAAAATGGTCCAGGATACTTTGCAGCGATCAGCGACCTCACAGCAGGGGCCTGATCGCTGCAAAGTGTCACACATAGCGACATCGCTGGTGAGGTCGCTGGTGAGTCACCAAAACCGTGACACAGCAGCGATCTCGCTAGCGATATCGCTATGTGAGACGGGGGCTTTATACTGTGTGGAGGACCATGGGGGAGTACATTGTACTGTGTGGAGGACCATGGGGGAGTGCATTGTACTGTGTGGAGGACCATGGGGGAGTGCATGGTACTGTGTGGAGGACCATGGGGGAGTGCATTATACTGTGTGGAGGACCACGGGGAGTGCATTGTACTGTGTGGAGGACCACGTGGGAGTGCATTATACTGCGTGGAGGACCACGAGGGAGTGCATTATACTGCGTGGAGGACCATGGCAAGTGCCTTATACTGTGTGGAGAACCATGGCGAGAGTCTTATACTGAGTGCATTATACTCTATGGAGTGTGGAGAGGTGTGGGGCAGTTGGGGGATCATACTTTACCCTGGGAGTTGAGGTCGGGTACAGTAGGGTCATTATACTGCGCATATGGAGGAATTCACCATGGGGGTATCATACCGTGTTTGGGGGGCACTTTTGTTGGCACCACACTTTATGGGCAATGAAAAAGGGATCTAGGACTTCAGCAGGAGGAAAATTACTATGTAAAGGCTGGAAGGTTGTGAGATCTGATCTTCTGCGACCCCGACAATTATTTACATTTTTGTTGCTGGGGGGGGGGGCCCAATTAGAACTTCTGCGTCCTATGTACGCCCCTGATTATACCAAATCCTCAGCTGTGCTGGTACTAAGGATATGGACACTCAGACATTTTGGGCTAAATATATACATACAAATATTTTTTTCAATAACGTTTCATAAACAATTTGGCTTTTTTATTTCCTTTGCATTGCTAGTTGCAGAATGAGCTCACTGAGAATTTATCAGTGAGCTCATTCTGACCTTCTCTGTGCTGATTAAGTTCACAGACCAGCATGAAAGTTGGGCTGATCTCTGATGCAGTCATAAATCATCGCAGAAATAAAAGCGCTGGAAACTCCACATCATAAGGAGCTCACTGACTGATTCTCAAGTTAACTCATTCTGCAGCCATCAATGTGCTGCTGGGAAACAAAAAGCTGGTAAAGGCCGAACAGAGCAAATGTTACAAGAAGCAAAATAGTAAAAAGTATTTTTAGACCAATATACATGTATTTAAAGGGATTGTCCGGTGTGAAGCTGAAGGCTGCAGTCATCTGTGTGACTCTCTGTGACTGCAGACTTGTAATCCTCACATCATGTAGACTGCGCGCTGCCAGCATTATTCTCAGCCCAGAGATGGCAGAAGCCCCTGTATCATGTGTACAGGAATTGTGCCCCCTCTCCCCGAGGAGCAGCAGTGCCTCGTCCTCCAGATACATGAGGGTCCCATCGGGGAGATCCGCATGTACCGGCCATGATGTCATCTCCATGGATACGGCATCAATGTGCAGAGCAGAAGACCCCTGTAAGGGAGAGCTCAGACGTGGGGGGATTGATGTGGATGTGAGGAGCAGATCCCCCCCATATTCACAGATTATCGCACAATACATGTGGCCTTGCACAGGAAAAACTGTGAGGAAAGAAGAAATCAGATTTCTTACAATATAGAATAATGTCCTCCTGCCCTCGCTCACGTCCAGTATTATTTATCCCCTGACCTTTTGGGTGGGGAACCCCTCCTGAGCCCCCTCCATTATATAGGAGCCATATATCTGCTCCATTACTGGCAGAAGGTAAGGAGCCAATCACACTGCACGGCTTCTACTTCCTGCTCTAAGCCCCGCCCACCTGCCTTCCCTTGAGATCTCCATGACAACCCTTGTGTGACTACAGTGACAGGCCACGCCCCCAAGGATTCTGATCAGTGCGGATGTCTCCATATTGCTGAGGACTGTGAGCGGCTGATGGGCGGAGCCAGCAGCGATGTGAGGGGCAGAGCCAGCAGCGATATGAGGGGCGGAGCCAGCAGCGACATGAGGGGCGGAGCCAGCAGCGATATGAGGGGCGGAGCCAGCAGTGATATGAGAGGCGGAGCCAGCAGCGATATGAGGGGCGGAGCCAGCAGCGACATGAGGAGCGGAGCCAGCAGCGATATGAGGGGCGGAGCCAGCAGCGACATGAGGGGCGGAGCCAGCAGCGATATGAGGAGCGCTCACAGCACTGACAGGAGCAGGTGTGTGTGCAGCCCGTTCCTCTGCTGTGGGTGTTGTGTTGTGTGAGCTTCGCCGTGTATATATATATACATACACAGTTGAAATCAGAAGTTTCCATACACTGTATAAATAGACACATCTGCAGGTTTTTCTCAATATCTGACATGAAATCATAATAAACCTTTCCCATTTTAGGTCAATTAGGATTACCATCATTTTTAATATTTGCCAAATGCCAGAATAATGAGCGTCTCTTGTAAGGGGCATTAAAAGAGTCTTGTTATACCACTCTGACCCCAACGTGTCTTGTAAGGGGCATTAAAACCGTCTTGTTATACCACTCTGACCTCCACGTGTCTTGTAAGGGGCATTAAAACCGTCTTGTTATACCACTCTGACCTCCACGTCTCTTCAGAGGGGCATTAAAACCGTCTTGTTATACCACTCTGACCTCCACGTCTCTTCTGAGGGGCATTAAAACCGTCTTGTTATACCACTCTGACCTCCACGTCTCTTGTAAGGGGCATTAAAACCGTCTTGTTATACCACTCTGACCTCCACGTCTCTTCTGAGGGGCATTAAAAGCGTCTTGTTATACCACTCTGACCTCCACGTGTCTTGTAAGGGGCATTAAAACCGTCTTGTTATGCCACTCTGACCTCCACGTCTCTTCTGAGGGGCATTAAAAGCGTCTTGTTAAGCTACTGGGACCTCCACGACTCTTCGAACGGGCATTGCATTTTCTCATAATTTTTGGAAGCTTTTGCTTGGAAGGCATAAGCAAATACTATGGGAGACCCACTCCCCAATAATGGGAATAATGTTTTTAAGATGCTGTACTGTATGGCTCTTGTAAGGGGCATTAAAACCGTCTTGTTAAGCTACTGTGACCTCCACGTCTCTTCAAAGGAGCATTAAAAGCGTCTTCTTAAGCCACTCTGAACTCCACAGCTCTTCCAAGGGGCATTGAAATGTTGTTTTTAATTACCTTACCTCTAATCTCCACGACTCTTCCAACGGGCATTGCATTTCCTCCTAATTTTAGTCAGCTTTTGCTTTTCAATGCAAAGGTGAAAACTAAGGGAGACACACTCCCCAATAATGGGTAGAAGGTTTTTAGTACGCTGTAATCCACGTCTGTTTCCAGGGGCATTGCAGTTCCTTATAATTTTTGGAAAGCCTTCCATTCACTGCTTAGGCCAACAGTGCACAGGAGACCCAGTTGCCATAAATGGAAAAAAAGGTTTAGTTAAGGCCCTCTGACCTCCATGTCATTTCCAATGGGCATTGGAGTGCCTCAAAAGTTTTGGTAGGCATTGCACTCACTGTATGCCCTATAACTGTGTAGCCAAACCGCTCCTTTTGTTACAGAAACATATCCTACAAGACATATGTGGTTGACTGGCCTGACATTGATGTGAATGGTCCCTGTTCCTCCTGCTCTTTCTCCTTTGCCACTACCTCATCCATCATTTATCACTTGAAGCTTTGTTTTAACGAGAGTCATAGAACTTGGATAGTAGCAGGAAAACATCCAGCAATCCTCGGAGGAGGTAGGATATGCGCCAAAACGCTGACCACCTCAGGCCTAGCCACTACTACATACATGCGCTTGCATTCCTTGAAAACAAAGCAGATGCTAACTTCTATCATCCTCATCATGCTCCTCACCTTGGCACTCTCAACTCCCCTGATAGAGAAGCCAGGGCCCACCGGAGAAGTCGGGTTCTTTGGTGGGCTCGTCCAATGCTGCCCTAAAGCAGGCCAGTCTAAGAAAAGTGTGTGGGGATGTTCCGCGGAGAAATCGGGGCGGCTTGGAACCGTTTATGGACACCTGGCCGCGGGGCGGCTGGGGACCGAGTGTGGACACCCGGCCGCCCCCTGGCGGCTGGGGACTGAGCATGGACACCCGGCCGCCGGGCGGCTGGGGACTGAGTATCGATACCTCGCTGTCGAAGCAGCCATGAGGTAGTGGCCAGCTCTGGCCTCCACATGCCTAAAAGGCCCAATTTCAAGTGCACGCATTCTAGCAGTATGGTATTGCAGCCTCGGGGTGGGTTGGTGGCAGGTTGCACACTTATGCTTGCATTCCAACAAAACAAAGCAGATGCTAACTTCTATCATCATCATGCTCCTCACCTTGGCATTCTCACCTCCCCTGATGGAGTCGGGTTCTCTAGTGGGCTCATCCAATGCTGCCCTAAAGCAGGCCAGTCTAAGAAAAGTGTGTGGGGATGTTCCGCGGAGAAATCGGGGTGGCTGGGGACCGTCTATGGACACCCCGCCGCCCCCAGGCGGCTGGGGACCAGGTGTGGACACCCGGCCGCCGGGCGGCTGGGGACTGAGTATGGATGCCTCGCTGCCGAAGCAGCCATGAGGTAGTGGCCAGCTTCGGCCTCCTCAAAACTAAAAGGCCCAATTTCAAGTGCAAGCTAGAAGTATGGTATTGCAGCCTGGGGGTGGGTGGGTGGTTGGCTGCATATTTGCGCTTGCATTGCAAGGAATGGGGGAGGTACAGTTGAACACTGCCCTGGGACAAGGACTTGCACGGGGACAGTTGCAAGTCTGCATCTTCTGATGCGGCAAGGATCACTTCTGATGGGCACACTTTTAGGCAGTGACCTGGGAGTCAGAGATCCTTCCAGGGGTCTTCCCCATGCTGTTCCCATGTCTTTTCAGCACTGTATGCATGTGTCACACAGCACATGGCCAGATAAGGTTGTAAAATGTTAAAATGACATTTCCCGGTGAATGCATTTGTCACAGTTGAAAGCAATACAAAAGTGCAAAAACGCATAAAAAATGCTACTTGTGAACATAGCCCAAGGTGTGGAGGAGTATTTTTGTTTTTGGTTATTTATTTTACCTTATACACAAGTCTTTACCCTGGAAAAGAAATTCCTTAACATATTTCACAGGAAAAAAGTTTCACTTTCGTTTTTAAACATTTTCTTATGAGCCTGTAAAAGTGGCTTAATACCTCTGACCACGTTGTTGACAACAGTGACCTGGGGGTCAGAAATGCTTCCTGGGGCGATCCCCATGCTGTCCCCATGTCATCTGAGCACTGTCACTATCATTTTGGGCACTTTTTAGGCTTTCTACAGACTGCCGGGGGTGCCTCCGCAAAAATGCTCGGGTCTCCCATAGACTAACATGGCCTCGTTGCTCGGGTCGAGCACCCGAGTATCACGGCGAGCTTGGGCCGAGCTTCGAGCACCCGAGCATTTTAGTGCTCGCTCAACACTATTTATAACGGGGGCACAAGCTAGTGACTGATTTATATTCTCAGTGGAGCAGGATTCATTGTGGTGAATGATATACTCATGGGCACAGTGTGGCACATATTTGCATTTGGTGGCACAGTGGGCGGCATTATTTATTTAAGTCGCTTATATTTGTAACATTTTTGTTTTTCAGGAGTGCGGTGATCTGCTGAAAAGTGCGGAGCAGCCGAAACCTGGACAGCAAACTGCAAAGACGAATCATGGCGGGAAGTCGTCACGAAAGACTGGACTAGGTAAAGAAGAGAAGAAAGAGAGCGACTGCAGTGTATAAACTGGAGGGTTAGGTGGGGCCCATTATATTATAATAAATCTATGTGGGGCCCATTATATTATAATAAATCTATGTGGGGTCCATAATATTATAATAAATCTATGTGGGGTCCATAATATTATAATAAATCTATGTGGGGTCCATAATATTAAAGGGACGGATATGTGGGGCCCATTATATTATAATAAATCTATGTGGTGCCCATTATATTAAAGGGAAAGCTATGTGGGGCCAATTATATTAAAGGGAAAGCTATGTGGGGCCAATTATATTAAGGGGAAAGCTATGTGGGGCCCATTATATTAAAGAGAAAGCTATGTGGGGCCCATTATATTAAAGAGAAAGCTATGTGGGGCCCATTATATTAAAGAGAAAGCTATGTGGGGCCCATTATATTAAAGAGAAAGCTATGTGGGGCCCATTATATTAAAGGGAAAGCTATGTGGGGCCCATTATATTAAAGAGAAAGCTATGTGGGCCCATTATATTAAAGAGAAAGCTATGTGCGGCCCATTATATTAAAGAGAAAGCTATGTGGGGCCCATTATATTAAAGAGAAAGCTATGTGGGGCCCATTATATTAAAGAAAAAGCTATGTGGGTCCCATTATATTAAAGAAAAAGCTATGTGGGGCCCATTATATTAAAGGGAAAGCTATGTGGGCCCATTATATAAAAGGGAAAGCTATGTGCGGCCCATTATATTAAAGAGAAAGCTATGTGGGGCCCATTTTATTAAAGAGAAAGCTATGTGGGGCCCATTATATTAAAGAGAAAGCTATGTGGGGCTTATTATATTAAAGGGAAAGCTATGTGGGGCCCATTATATAATAATAAAATCTATGTGGTGCCCATTATATTAAAGGGAAAGCTATGTGGGGCCCATTATATTAAAGAGAAAGCTATGTGGGGCCCATTATATTAAAGGGAAAGCTATGTGGGGCCCATTATATTAAAGGGAAAGCTATGTGGGGCCCGTTATCTTAAAGGGACATCTACGTAGGGCCCATTATATTAAATGGATGGCTATGTAGGGCCCATTATATTAAAGAGAGAGCTATGTGGGGCCCATTATATTAAAGAGAAAGCTATGTGGGGCCCATTATATTAAAGGGAAAGCTATGTTGTGCCCATTATATTAAAGGGAAAGCTATGTGGGGCCCATTATATTAAAGAGAAAGCTATGTGGGGCCCATTATATTAAAGGGAAAGCTATGTGGGGCCCATTATATAATAATAAAATCTATGTGGGGCCCATTATATTAAAGGGAAAGCTATGTGGGGCCCATTATCTTAAAGGGACATCTACGTATATGATAAATTCTATATGGGGCCCATGATATTTAATGGAAGGCTATGTGAGGCCCATTATATTAAATAGAGGGCTATGTGGGGACCAATACATTAAAAAGAAAGCTATATTGGGGCCCACTATGTTATCTGGAAGGTTTTGTGGGGCCCTCTGTATTAAATTGAGGGCTATGTGAGGCCTATTAAATTAAATGGAAAGCGTTGCGGTGCCCATAATATTATATGGAGGGCTATGTGAGGCGCATTTATCAAATAAAGGGCTATGTAGCGCCAATTATATTAAATGGAAGCCTGTGTTTTGTCCATTATATTAAATAGAGATGTATCTTGGCTCCATTATAATAAATGGAAGGCAATGTGGGGACCATTATATTAAATGGAGGGTTATGTGGGGCCCATTATATTAAATGGAAGCCTATATGGAGCCCAGTAAATTAAATGTAAAGCTATGTGGGGCCCAATATTTTAAATGGAAGGTTAAGTGGGGCCAATTGTATTAAATAGAGGGCTATGTGGTGCCCAATATAAAACATGGAAGGCTTCTTGGTGCCCATTATATTAAATAGAGGGATATTTTGGCCCCATTTTATTAAATGGAAGGCTATGTCAGGTCCAATATATTAAATGGAGTCCAGTGTGGCCTATTATATTAAATTGACGGTTATGTGGGGTTCAATAAATTAAATGAAAAGCTATGTGGAGCCCAATAAATTAAATTATAGTACATGGAAGGCAATGTGCGGCTCATTATACTATATAGAGGGCTATGTGGGGGCCATTATACTTTATAGAATTCTATGTGGGGGTCCATTATACTTTTGCCAATGGCAAATTGTGTGTTCCGGTGGCACTCCAAAGGTAAAGGGTGTGCTCCGGTGGCACTCCAACGTCATAGGGTGTGCTCTGGTGGCACACCAATGGCAAAAAGGCCAAAGAGTAGACTCTGGTGGCAGACTGAGCAGCCCTAGAGTGCGCCCCAGTGATAAGCAATAAGGCCAAAGAATGTACCCTGGTGGTAGGCTAAAAAGCCCTAGAGTGCGCCCCAGTGGTAAGCAATAAGGCTAAAAAGTGCACCCCGGTGGCAGGCTAAAAAAGCCTAAAATGAGTGCCCCGGTGGTAAGCAAAATGGTCAGAGTGTACCCCGGTCGCAGTTAAAAAGCCCAAGTTGGGTGCCCCGGTGGTAAGCTAAAAGGCCAAAGAGTGCACCCCGGTGGAAGCTAAAAAGCCCAAGATGGGTGCCCCGGTGGTAAGCAAAAAGGTCACATATTGGGCCCCTCTGGTAGGCCTACGGGAAATAGAGTTCTCCGATGGCACACCAACGGTAAAGGGTGTGCCCGATGGTACTCCAATGGTAAAGGGTGTGCTTCAGTGGCATGACAGTGGCAAAAAGTGTACTCCGGTGGCATGCTAATGGTGAAAGGTGTGCTCTGTTGGCACCCCAACTGTAAAGAGTGTGTTCCAGTGGCACCCCAGCAGCCAATGGTGTACTTCGGTGGCAGACCATCGGGAAATGGTGTGATATGTAAGGCTCATCATAACAAAAGGGAGGGCTATGTGGGACCCATTATTTTATATGGAAAGCAAGGTGGGGCCCATTATATTAATTAGGGGCTTATGTGGGGCTCTTTATATTAAATAAAAACATATGTGGGCCCCATTAAATAAAATGGAAGGCTATGTGGACCCCATTAAATTAAATGGAAGGCTATGTGGACCCCATTAAATTAAATGGAAGGCTATGTGGGGCCCATTATATTAAATGGAAGCCTATATGGGGCCCAATAAATTAAATGAAAAGCTACAGTATGTACAGCAATAATAAAAATGGTAATAATACAGGGTGGACTATTTATATGGATACACCTAAATTAAATGGGAATGGTTGGTGATGTCAACTTCCTGTTTATGGCACATAAGTATATGGGAGGGGGAAACTTTTCCAGATGGGTGGTGACTATGGCGGCCATTTTGAAGTCGGCCATTTTGGATCTAACTTTATTTTTTTCAATGGGAAGAGGGTGATGTGACACATCAAACTCATTGAGAATTTCATAAGAAAATACAATGGTGTGCTTGGTTTTAACATAACTTTATTCTTTCATGAATTTTTTACAAGTTTATGACCACTTATAAAATGTGTTTAAAGTGCTGCCCATTGTGTTGGGTTGTCAATGCAACCCTCTTCTCCCACTCTTGACACACTGATAGCAACACCGCAGAAGAAATGCTAGCACAGGCTTTCAGTATCCGTTGTTTCAGATGCTGAAAGGTTATATGGGGCCTATTAAAATAAATGGAAGACTATGCAGGACCTCTTGTAATAACTAGAAGGCAATTTGTGGCCCATTATATTAAACTAGATGGTGGCCCGATTCTAACTCATCGGGTATTCTAGAATATGTATGCGGCCGGCCGCGACCAATCAGCGAACCGTGTTAGTGAGGACCGGAGAGCATGTTTAAATTTGGCGCCAAAACCGGTGATTGGTCACGGCTGGCGGCCGCGACCAATCAGCGAATCGTATTAGTGAGAACCGGGGAGCGGGTACTTCCACTGTGAGCAGCCGGGAGATGACCGGCTGCTCGCAGCAGAAGTATCCCAACCGGCGGCGCCGCTCCCCGGTCCTCCCTTCACACTTGCCGTCGGGAGATCAACGGCCCTAGCCTCTGATCTAGCGACGGTAGCCGCATGGAGGTCAGCGGCGCCGCAGGTCGGGGTACTTCTGCTGCGAGCAGCCGGGAGATGACCGGCTGCATCGCCACTGACCTCTGTGCAGAGCGGTGTTTAAATTTGGAGCCAATATCGCTGATTGGTCGTGGCCGCCGAATCGTATTAGTGAGGACAGGGGAGCGGCGCTGCCTGTGCGGGTACTTCCACTGCGAGCAGCCGGGAAATGACCGGCTGCTCGCAGCAGAAGTATCCCGACCGGTGGCGCCGCTCCCCGGTCCTCCCTTCACACTTTCCGTCGGAAGATCAGCGGCCCTAACTGCTGATCTCCCGACGGTAGCTGCATGGAGGTCAGCGGCGCCGCTGGTCGGGGTACTTCTGCTGCGAGCAACCGGGAGTTGACCGGCTGCATCGCTACTGACCTCTGTGCAGAGCGGTGTTTAAATTTGGAGCCAATATCGCTGATTGGTCGTGGCCGCCGAATCGTATTAGTGAGGACAGGGAAGCGGCGCTGCCTGTGCGGGTACTTCCACTGCGAGCAGCCGGGAAATGACCGGCTGCTCGCAGCAGAAGTATCCCGACCGGTGGCGCCGCTCCCCGGTCCTCCCTTCACACTTTCCGTCGGAAGATCAGCGGCCCTAACCGCTGATCTCCCGACGGTAGCCGCATGGAAGTCAGCGGCGCCGCTGGTCGGGGTACTTCTGCTGCGACAGTGGACAGTGGGACAGTGGCGTGCTCCGGTGGCAAGCCAACGGGACAGTGGCGTGCTCCGGTGGCAAGCCAACGGGACAGTGGCGTGCTCCGGTGGCAAGCCAACGGGAAAGTGGCGTGCTCCGGTGGCAAGCCAACGGGAAAGTGGCGTGCTCCGGTGGCAAGCCAAGGGGAAAGTGGCGTGCTCCGGTGGCAAGCCAACGGGACAGTGGCGTGCTCCGCTGGCAAGCCAACGGGACTGTGGCGTGCTCCGGTGGCAAGCCAACGGGACTGTGGCGTGCTCCGGTGGCAAGCCAACGGGAAAGTGGCGTGCTCCGGTGGCAAGCCAACGGGAAAGTGGCGTGCTCCGGTGGCAAGCCAACGGGACAGTGGCGTGCTCCGGTGGCAAGCCAACGGGACAGTGGCGTGCTCCGCTGGCAAGCCAACGGGACAGTGGCGTGCTCCGGTGGCAAGCCAACGGGACAGTGGCGTGCTCCGGTGGCAAGCCAACGGGACAGTGGCGTGCTCCGGTGGCAAGCCAACGGGACAGTGGCGTGCTCCGGTGGCAAGCCAACGGGACAGTGGCGTGCTCCGGTGGCAAGCCAACGGGACAGTGGCGTGCTCCGGTGGCAAGCCAACGGGACAGTGGCGTGCTCCGGTGGCAAGCCAACGGGAAAGTGGCGTGCTCCGGTGGCAAGCCAACGGGACAGTGGCGTGCTCCGGTGGCAAGCCAACGGGAAAGTGGCGTGCTCCGGTGGCAAGCCAACGGGACTGTGGCGTGCTCCGGTGGCAAGCCAACGGGAAAGTGGCGTGCTCCGGTGGCAAGCCAACGGGAAAGTGGCGTGCTCCGGTGGCAAGCCAACGGGAAAGTGGCGTGCTCCGGTGGCAAGCCAACGGGAAAGTGGCGTGCTCCGGTGGCAAGCCAACGGGAAAATGGCGTGCTCCGGTGGCAAGCCAACGGGAAAGTGGCGTGCTCCGGTGGCAAGCCAACGGGAAAGTGGCGTGCTCCGGTGGCAAGCCAACGGGACTGTGGCGTGCTCCGGTGGCAAGCCAACGGGACTGTGGCGTGCTCCGGTGGCAAGCCAACGGGACTGTGGCGTGCTCCGGTGGCAAACCAACGGGACAGTGGCGTGCTCCGGTGGCAAGCCAACGGGACAGTGGCGTGCTCCGGTGGCAAGCCAACGGGACAGTGGCGTGCTCCGGTGGCAAGCCAACGAGAAAGTGGCGTGCTCCGGTGGCAAGCCAACGGGAAATTGGCGTGCTCCGGTGGCAAGCCAACGGGACTGTGGCGTGCTCCGGTGGCAAGCCAACGGGAAAGTGGCGTGCTCCGGTGGCAAGCCAACGGGAAAGTGGCGTGCTCCGGTGGCAAGCCAACGGGACAGTGGCGTGCTCCGGTGGCAAGCCAACGGGACAGTGGCGTGCTCCGGTGGCAAGCCAACGGGACAGTGGCGTCCTCCGGTGGCAAGCCAACGGGACAGTGGCGTGCTCCGGTGGCAAGCCAACGGGACAGTGGCGTGCTCCGGTGGCAAGCCAACGGGACAGTGGCGTGTTCCGGTGGCAAGCCAACGGGAAAGTGGCGTGCTCCGGTGGCAAGCCAACGGGAAAGTGGCGTGCTCCGGTGGCAAGCCAACGGGACTGTGGCGTGCTCCGGTGGCAGGCCAACGGGACTGTGGCGTGCTCCGGTGGCAAGCCAACGGGAAAGTGGCGTGCTCCGGTGGCAAGCCAACGGGAAAGTGGCGTGCTCCGGTGGCAAGCCAAGGGGAAAGTGGCGTGCTCCGGTGGCAAGCCAAGGGGAAAGTGGCGTGCTCCGGTGGCAAGCCAACGGGAAAGTGGCGTGCTCCGGTGGCAAGCCAACGGGACAGTGCCGTGCTCCGCTGGCAAGCCAACGGGACAGTGGCGTGCTCCGGTGGCAAGCCAACGGGACAGTGGCGTGCTCCGGTGGCAAGCCAACGGGACAGTGGCGTGCTCCGGTGGCAAGCCAACGGGAAAGTGGCATGCTCCGGTGGCAAGCCAACGGGACAGTGGCGTGCTCCGGTGGCAAGCCAACGGGACTGTGGCGTGCTCCGGTGGCAAGCCAACGGGACTGTGACGTGCTCCGGTGGCAAGCCAACGGGACTGTGACGTGCTCCGGTGGCAAGCCAACGGGACTGTGGCGTGCTCCGGTGGCAAGCCAACGGGACTGTGGCGTGCTCCGGTGGCAAGCCAACGGGACTGTGGCGTGCTCCGGTGGCAAGCCAACGGGAAAGTGGCGTGCTCCGGTGGCAAGCCAACGGGACTGTGGCGTGCTCCGGTGGCAAGCCAACGGGACAGTGGCGTGCTCCGGTGGCAAGCCAACGGGACAGTGGCGTGCTCCGGTGGCAAGCCAACGGGACAGTGGCGTGCTCCGGTGGCAAGCCAACGGGACAGTGGCGTGCTCCGGTGGCAAGCCAACGGGACAGTGGCGTGCTCCGGTGGCAAGCCAACGGGACAGTGGCGTGCTCCGGTGGCAAGCCAACGGGAAAGTGGCGTGCTCCGGTGGCAAGCCAACGGGAAAGTGGCGTGCTCCGGTGGCAAGCCAACGGGACTGTGGCGTGCTCCGGTGGCAAGCCAACGGGACAGTGGCGTGCTCCGGTGGCAAGCCAACGGGACAGTGGCGTGCTCCGGTGGCAAGCCAACGGGACAGTGGCGTGCTCCGGTGGCAAGCCAACGGGACAGTGGCGTGCTCCGGTGGCAAGCCAACGGGAAAGTGGCGTGCTCCGGTGGCAAGCCAACGGGACAGTGGCGTGCTCCGGTGGCAAGCCAACGGGACAGTGGCGTGCTCCGGTGGCAAGCCAACGGGACAGTGGCGTGCTCCGGTGGCAAGCCAACGGGACAGTGGCGTGCTCCGGTGGCAAGCCAACGGGACAGTGGCGTGCTCCGGTGGCAAGCCAACGGGACAGTGGCGTGCTCCGGTGGCAAGCCAACGGGACAGTGGCGTGCTCCGGTGGCAAGCCAACGGGACAGTGGCGTGCTCCGGTGGCAAGCCAACGGGAAAGTGGCGTGCTCCGGTGGCAAGCCAACGGGAAAGTGGCGTGCTCCGGTGGCAAGCCAACGGGAAAGTGGCGTGCTCCGGTGGCAAGCCAACGGGAAAGTGGCGTGCTCCGGTGGCAAGCCAACGGGAAAGTGGCGTGCTCCGGTGGCAAGCCAACGGGACTGTGGCGTGCTCCGGTGGCAAGCCAACGGGACAGTGGCGTGCTCCGGTGGCAAGCCAACGGGACAGTGGCGTGCTCCGGTCGCAAGCCAACGGGAAAGTGGCGTGCTCCGGTGGCAAGCCAACGGGAAAGTGGCGTGCTCCGGTGGCAAGCCAACGGGAAAGTGGCGTGCTCCGGTGGCAAGCCAAAGGGAAAGTGGCGTGCTCCGGTGGCAAGCCAACGGGAAAGTGGCGTGCTCCGGTGGCAAGCCAATGGGAAAGTGGCGTGCTCCGGTGGCAAGCCAACGGGAAAGTGGCGTGCTCCGGTGGCAAGCAAACGGGAAAGTGGCGTGCTCCGGTGGCAAGCCAACGGGAAAGTGGCGTGCTCCGGTGGCAAGCCAACGGGACAGTGGCGTGCTCCGGTGGCAAGCCAACGGGAAAGTGGCGTGCTCCGGTGGCAAGCCAACGGGACAGTGGCGTGCTCCGGTGGCAAGCCAACGGGAAAGTGGCGTGCTCCGGTGGCAAGCCAACGGGAAAGTGGCGTGCTCCGGTGGCAAGCCAACGGGAAAGTGGCGTGCTCCGGTGGCAAGCCAACGGGAAAGTGGCGTGCTCCGGTGGCAAGCCAACGGGAAAGTGGCAAGCCAACGGGAAAGTGGCGTGCTCCGGTGGCAAGCCAACGGGAAAGTGGCGTGCTCCGGTGGCAAGCCAACGGGAAAATGGCGTGCTCCGGTGGCAAGCCAACGGGAAAGTGGCGTGCTCCGGTGGCAAGCCAACGGGAAAGTGGCGTGCTCCGGTGGCAAGCCAACGGGACTGTGGCGTGCTCCGGTGGCAAGCCAACGGGACTGTGGTGTGCTCCGGTGGCAAACCAACGGGACAGTGGCGTGCTCCGGTGGCAAGCCAACGGGACAGTGGCGTGCTCCGGTGGCAAGCCAACGGGAAAGTGGCGTGCTCCGGTGGCAAGCCAACGGGAAATTGGCGTGCTCCGGTGGCAAGCCAACGGGACTGTGGCGTGCTCCGGTGGCAAGCCAACGGGACTGTGGCTTGCTCCGGTGGCAAGCCAACGGGACTGTGGCGTGCTCCGGTGGCAAGCCAACGGGACAGTGGAGTGCTCCGGTGGCAAGCCAACGGGACAGTGGAGTGCTCCGGTGGCAAGCCAACGGGAAAGTGGCGTGCTCCGGTGGCAAGCCAACGGGAAAGTGGCGTGCTCCGGTGGCAAGCCAACGGGAAAGTGGCGTGCTCCGGTGGCAAGCCAACGGGACTGTGGCGTGCTCCGGTGGCAAGCCAACGGGACTGTGGCGTGCTCCGGTGGCAAGCCAACGGGACTGTGGCGTGCTCCGGTGGCAAGCCAACGGGACAGTGGCGTGCTCCGGTGGCAAGCCAACGGGACAGTGGCGTGCTCCGGTGGCAAGCCAACGGGAAAGTGGCGTGCTCCGGTGGCAAGCCAACGGGAAAGTGGCGTGCTCCGGTGGCAAGCCAACGGGACTGTGGCGTGCTCCGGTGGCAAGCCAACGGGACTGTGGCGTGCTCCGGTGGCAAGCCAACGGGACAGTGGAGTGCTCCGGTGGCAAGCCAACGGGACAGTGGAGTGCTCCGGTGGCAAGCCAACGGGAAAGTGGCGTGCTCCGGTGGCAAGCCAACGGGAAAGTGGCGTGCTCCGGTGGCAAGCCAACGGGAAAGTGGCGTGCTCCGGTGGCAAGCCAACGGGAAAGTGGCGTGCTCCGGTGGCAAGCCAACGGGAAAGTGGTGTGCTCCGGTGGCAAGCCAACGGGAAAGTGGCGTGCTCCGGTGGCAAGCCAACGGGAAAGTGGAGTGCTCCGGTGGCAAGCCAACGGGACAGTGGCGTGCTCCGGTGGCAAGCCAACGGGACTGTGGCGTGCTCCGGTGGCAAGCCAACGGGACTGTGGCGTGCTCCGGTGGCAAGCCAACGGGACTGTGGCGTGCTCCGGTGGCAAGCCAACGGGACATTGGCGTGCTCCGGTGGCAAGCCAGCGGGACAGTGGCGTGCTCCGGTGGCAAGCCAACGGGACAGTGGCGTGCTCCGGTGGCAAGCCAACGGGACAGTGGCGTGCTCCGGTGGCAAGCCAACGGGACAGTGGCGTGCTCCGGTGGCAAGCCAACGGGAAAGTGGCGTGCTCCGGTGGCAAGCCAACGGGAAAGTGGCGTGCTCCGGTGGCAAGCCAACGGGACAGTGGCGTGCTCCGGTGGCAAGCCAACGGGACAGTGGCGTGCTCCGCTGGCAAGTCAACGGGACAGTGGCGTGCTCCGGTGGCAAGCCAACGGGACAGTGGCGTGCTCCGGTGGCAAGCCAACGGGACAGTGGCGTGCTCCGGTGGCAAGCCAACGGGACAGTGGCGTGCTCTGGTGGCAAGCCAACGGGACAGTGGCGTGCTCCGGTGGCAAGCCAACGGGACAGTGGCGTGCTCCGGTGGCAAGCCAACGGGACAGTGGCGTGCTCCGGTGGCAAGCCAACGGGAAAGTGGCGTGCTCCGGTGGCAAGCCAACGGGACAGTGGCGTGCTCCGGTGGCAAGCCAACGGGAAAGTGGCGTGCTCCGGTGGCAAGCCAACGGGACTGTGGCGTGCTCCGGTGGCAAGCCAACGGGAAAGTGGCGTGCTCCGGTGGCAAGCCAACGGGAAAGTGGCGTGCTCCGGTGGCAAGCCAACGGGAAAGTGGCGTGCTCCGGTGGCAAGCCAACGGGAAAGTGGCGTGCTCCGGTGGCAAGCCAACGGGAAAATGGCGTGCTCCGGTGGCAAGCCAACGGGAAAGTGGCGTGCTCCGGTGGCAAGCCAACGGGAAAGTGGCGTGCTCCGGTGGCAAGCCAACGGGAAAGTGGCGTGCTCCGGTGGCAAGCCAACGGGACTGTGGCGTGCTCCGGTGGCAAGCCAACGGGACTGTGGCGTGCTCCGGTGGCAAACCAACGGGACAGTGGCGTGCTCCGGTGGCAAGCCAACGGGACAGTGGCGTGCTCCGGTGGCAAGCCAACGGGAAAGTGGCGTGCTCCGGTGGCAAGCCAACGGGAAATTGGCGTGCTCCGGTGGCAAGCCAACGGGACTGTGGCGTGCTCCGGTGGCAAGCCAACGGGAAAGTGGCGTGCTCCGGTGGCAAGCCAACGGGAAAGTGGCGTGCTCCGGTGGCAAGCCAACGGGACAGTGGCGTGCTCCGGTGGCAAGCCAACGGGACAGTGGCGTGCTCCGGTGGCAAGCCAACGGGACAGTGGCATCCTCCGGTGGCAAGCCAACGGGACAGTGGCGTGCTCCGGTGGCAAGCCAACGGGACAGTGGTGTGCTCCGGTGGCAAGCCAACGGGACAGTGGCGTGTTCCGGTGGCAAGCCAACGGGAAAGTGGCGTGCTCCGGTGGCAAGCCAACGGGAAAGTGGCGTGCTCCGGTGGCAAGCCAACGGGACTGTGGCGTGCTCCGGTGGCAGGCCAACGGGACTGTGGCGTGCTCCGGTGGCAAGCCAACGGGAAAGTGGCGTGCTCCGGTGGCAAGCCAACGGGAAAGTGGCGTGCTCCGGTGGCAAGCCAAGGGGAAAGTGGCGTGCTCCGGTGGCAAGCCAAGGGGAAAGTGGCGTGCTCCGGTGGCAAGCCAACGGGAAAGTGGCGTGCTCCGGTGGCAAGCCAACGGGACAGTGCCGTGCTCCGCTGGCAAGCCAACGGGACAGTGGCGTGCTCCGGTGGCAAGCCAACGGGACAGTGGCGTGCTCCGGTGGCAAGCCAACGGGACAGTGGCGTGCTCCGGTGGCAAGCCAACGGGAAAGTGGCATGCTCCGGTGGCAAGCCAACGGGACAGTGGCGTGCTCCGGTGGCAAGCCAACGGGACTGTGGCGTGCTCCGGTGGCAAGCCAACGGGACTGTGACGTGCTCCGGTGGCAAGCCAACGGGACTGTGGCGTGCTCCGGTGGCAAGCCAACGGGACTGTGGCGTGCTCCGGTGGCAAGCCAACGGGACTGTGGCGTGCTCCGGTGGCAAGCCAACGGGAAAGTGGCGTGCTCCGGTGGCAAGCCAACGGGACTGTGGCGTGCTCCGGTGGCAAGCCAACGGGACTGTGGCGTGCTCCGGTGGCAAGCCAACGGGACAGTGGCGTGCTCTGGTGGCAAGCCAACGGGACAGTGGCGTGCTCCGGTGGCAAGCCAACGGGACAGTGGCGTGCTCCGGTGGCAAGCCAACGGGACAGTGGCGTGCTCCGGTGGCAAGCCAACGGGAAAGTGGCGTGCTCCGGTGGCAAGCCAACGGGAAAGTGGCGTGCTCCGGTGGCAAGCCAACGGGACTGTGGCGTGCTCCGGTGGCAAGCCAACGGGACAGTGGCGTGCTCCGGTGGCAAGCCAACGGGACAGTGGCGTGCTCCGGTGGCAAGCCAACGGGACAGTGGCGTGCTCCGGTGGCAAGCCAACGGGACAGTGGCGTGCTCCGGTGGCAAGCCAACGGGAAAGTGGCGTGCTCCGGTGGCAAGCCAACGGGACAGTGGCGTGCTCCGGTGGCAAGCCAACGGGACAGTGGCGTGCTCCGGTGGCAAGCCAACGGGACAGTGGCGTGCTCCGGTGGCAAGCCAACGGGACAGTGGCGTGCTCCGGTGGCAAGCCAACGGGACAGTGGCGTGCTCCGGTGGCAAGCCAACGGGACAGTGGCGTGCTCCGGTGGCAAGCCAACGGGACAGTGGCGTGCTCCGGTGGCAAGCCAACGGGACAGTGGCGTGCTCCGGTGGCAAGCCAACGGGACAGTGGCGTGCTCCGGTGGCAAGCCAACGGGACAGTGGCGTGCTCCGGTGGCAAGCCAACGGGAAAGTGGCGTGCTCCGGTGGCAAGCCAACGGGAAAGTGGCGTGCTCCGGTGGCAAGCCAACGGGAAAGTGGCGTGCTCCGGTGGCAAGCCAACGGGAAAGTGGCGTGCTCCGGTGGCAAGCCAACGGGAAAGTGGCGTGCTCCGGTGGCAAGCCAACGGGACTGTGGCGTGCTCCGGTGGCAAGCCAACGGGACAGTGGCGTGCTCCGGTCGCAAGCCAACGGGAAAGTGGCGTGCTCCGGTGGCAAGCCAACGGGAAAGTGGCGTGCTCCGGTGGCAAGCCAACGGGAAAGTGGCGTGCTCCGGTGGCAAGCCAAAGGGAAAGTGGCGTGCTCCGGTGGCAAGCCAACGGGAAAGTGGCGTGCTCCGGTGGCAAGCCAATGGGAAAGTGGCGTGCTCCGGTGGCAAGCCAACGGGAAAGTGGCGTGCTCCGGTGGCAAGCCAACGGGAAAGTGGCGTGCTCCGGTGGCAAGCCAACGGGAAAGTGGCGTGCTCCGGTGGCAAGCCAACGGGAAAGTGGCGTGCTCCGGTGGCAAGCCAACGGGACAGTGGCGTGCTCCGGTGGCAAGCCAACGGGAAAGTGGCGTGCTCCGGTGGCAAGCCAACGGGACAGTGGCGTGCTCCGGTGGCAAGCCAACGGGAAAGTGACGTGCTCCGGTGGCAAGCCAACGGGAAAGTGGCGTGCTCCGGTGGCAAGCCAACGGGAAAGTGGCGTGCTCCGGTGGCAAGCCAACGGGAAAGTGGCGTGCTCCGGTGGCAAGCCAACGGGAAAGTGGCAAGCCAACGGGAAAGTGGCGTGCTCCGGTGGCAAGCCAACGGGAAAGTGGCGTGCTCCGGTGGCAAGCCAACGGGAAAATGGCGTGCTCCGGTGGCAAGCCAACGGGAAAGTGGCGTGCTCCGGTGGCAAGCCAACGGGAAAGTGGCGTGCTCCGGTGGCAAGCCAACGGGACTGTGGCGTGCTCCGGTGGCAAGCCAACGGGACTGTGGTGTGCTCCGGTGGCAAACCAACGGGACAGTGGCGTGCTCCGGTGGCAAGCCAACGGGACAGTGGCGTGCTCCGGTGGCAAGCCAACGGGAAAGTGGCGTGCTCCGGTGGCAAGCCAACGGGAAATTGGCGTGCTCCGGTGGCAAGCCAACGGGACTGTGGCGTGCTCCGGTGGCAAGCCAACGGGACTGTGGCTTGCTCCGGTGGCAAGCCAACGGGACTGTGGCGTGCTCCGGTGGCAAGCCAACGGGACAGTGGAGTGCTCCGGTGGCAAGCCAACGGGACAGTGGAGTGCTCCGGTGGCAAGCCAACGGGAAAGTGGCGTGCTCCGGTGGCAAGCCAACGGGAAAGTGGCGTGCTCCGGTGGCAAGCCAACGGGAAAGTGGCGTGCTCCGGTGGCAAGCCAACGGGACTGTGGCGTGCTCCGGTGGCAAGCCAACGGGACTGTGGCGTGCTCCGGTGGCAAGCCAACGGGACAGTGGCGTGCTCCGGTGGCAAGCCAACGGGACAGTGGCGTGCTCCGGTGGCAAGCCAACGGGAAAGTGGCGTGCTCCGGTGGCAAGCCAACGGGAAAGTGGCGTGCTCCGGTGGCAAGCCAACGGGACTGTGGCGTGCTCCGGTGGCAAGCCAACGGGACTGTGGCGTGCTCCGGTGGCAAGCCAACGGGACAGTGGAGTGCTCCGGTGGCAAGCCAACGGGACAGTGGAGTGCTCCGGTGGCAAGCCAACGGGAAAGTGGCGTGCTCCGGTGGCAAGCCAACGGGAAAGTGGCGTGCTCCGGTGGCAAGCCAACGGGAAAGTGGCGTGCTCCGGTGGCAAGCCAACGGGAAAGTGGCGTGCTCCGGTGGCAAGCCAACGGGAAAGTGGTGTGCTCCGGTGGCAAGCCAACGGGAAAGTGGCGTGCTCCGGTGGCAAGCCAACGGGAAAGTGGAGTGCTCCGGTGGCAAGCCAACGGGACAGTGGCGTGCTCCGGTGGCAAGCCAACGGGACTGTGGCGTGCTCCGGTGGCAAGCCAACGGGACTGTGGCGTGCTCCGGTGGCAAGCCAACGGGACTGTGGCGTGCTCCAGTGGCAAGCCAACGGGACATTGGCGTGCTCCGGTGGCAAGCCAGCGGGACAGTGGCGTGCTCCGGTGGCAAGCCAACGGGACAGTGGCGTGCTCCGGTGGCAAGCCAACGGGACAGTGGCGTGCTCCGGTGGCAAGCCAACGGGACAGTGGCGTGCTCCGGTGGCAAGCCAACGGGACAGTGGCGTGCTCCGGTGGCAAGCCAACGGGACAGTGGCGTGCTCCGGTGGCAAGCCAACGGGACAGTGGCGTGCTCTGGTGGCAAGCCAACGGGACAGTGGCGTGCTCCGGTGGCAAGCCAACGGGACAGTGGCGTGCTCCGGTGGCAAGCCAACGGGACAGTGGCGTGCTCCGGTGGCAAGCCAACGGGAAAGTGGCGTGCTCCGGTGGCAAGCCAACGGGAAAGTGGCGTGCTCCGGTGGCAAGCCAACGGGACAGTGGCGTGCTCCGGTGGCAAGCCAACGGGAAAGTGGCGTGCTCCGGTGGCAAGCCAACGGGAAAGTGGCGTGCTCCGGTGGCAAGCCAACGGGACTGTGGCGTGCTCCGGTGGCAAGCCAACGGGACTGTGGCTTGCTCCGGTGGCAAGCCAACGGGACTGTGGCGTGCTCCGGTGGCAAGCCAACGGGACAGTGGCGTGCTCCGGTGGCAAGCCAACGGGACAGTGGAGTGCTCCGGTGGCAAGCCAACGGGAAAGTGGCGTGCTCCGGTGGCAAGCCAACGGGAAAGTGGCGTGCTCCGGTGGCAAGCCAACGGGAAAGTGGCGTGCTCCGGTGGCAAGCCAACGGGAAAGTGGCGTGCTCCGGTGGCAAGCCAACGGGAAAGTGGCGTGCTCCGGTGGCAAGCCAACGGGAAAGTGGCGTGCTCCGGTGGCAAGCCAACGGGACTGTGGCGTGCTCCGGTGGCAAGCCAACGGGACATTGGCGTGCTCCGGTGGCAAGCCAACGGGACAGTGGCGTGCTCCGGTGGCAAGCCAACGGGACAGTGGCGTGCTCCGGTGGCAAGCGAACGGGAAAGTGGCGTGCTCCGGTGGCAAGCCAACGGGAAAGTGGCGTGCTCCGGTGGCAAGCCAACGGGAAAGTGGCGTGCTCCGGTGGCAAGCCAACGGGAAAGTGGCGTGCTCCGGTGGCAAGCCAACGGGACTGTGGCGTGCTCCGGTGGCAAGCCAACGGGACATTGGCGTGCTCCGGTGGCAAGCCAACGGGACAGTGGCGTGCTCCGGTGGCAAGCCAACGGGACAGTGGCGTGCTCCGGTGGCAAGCCAACGGGACAGTGGCGTGCTCCGGTGGCAAGCCAACGGGACAGTGGCGTGCTCCGGTGGCAAGCCAACGGGAAAGTGGCGTGCTCCGGTGGCAAGCCAACGGGAAAGTGGCGTGCTCAGGTGGCAAGCCAACGGGAAAGTGGCGTGCTCCGGTGGCAAGCCAACGGGAAAGTGGCGTGCTCCGTTGGCAAGCCAACGGGACTGTGGCGTGCTCCGGTGGCAAGCCAACGGGACTGTGGCGTGCTCCGGTGGCAAGCCAACGGGAAAGTGGCGTGCTCCGGTGGCAAGCCAACGGGAAAGTGGCGTGCTCCGGTGGCAAGCCAACGGGAAAGTGGCGTGCTCCGGTGGCAAGCCAACGGGAAAGTGGCGTGCTCCGGTGGCAAGCCAACGGGACAGTGGCGTGCTCCGGTGACAAGCCAACGGGACTGTGGCGTGCTCCGGTGGCAAGCCAGCGGGAAAGTGGCGTGCTCCGGTGGCAAGCCAACGGGAAAGTGGCGTGCTCCGGTGGCAAGCCAACGGGAAAGTGGCGTGCTCCGGTGGCAAGCCAACGGGAAAGTGGCGTGCTTCGGTGGCAAGCCAACGGGAAAGTGGCGTGCTTCGGTGGCAAGCCAACGGGAAAGTGGCGTGCTCCGGTGGCAAGCCAATGGGAAAGTGGCGTGCTCCGGTGGCAAGCCAACGGGAAAGTGGCGTGCTCCGGTGGCAAGCCAACGGGAAAGTGGCGTGCTCCGGTGGCAAGCCAACGGGAAAAGGTGTGCTCCGGTGGCATGCTAATGGTAAAGGTGTGCTCCAGTGGCATTCTAACGGTAAAGGTGTGCTGCGGTCACATGCTAATGGTAAAGGTGTGCTCCGGTGGCATGCTAACGGGAATAGGTGTGCTCCGATGGCATGCTAACGGGAATAGGTGTGCCCGGTGGCATACTAATGGGAAAAGGTGTGCTACGGTGGCATGCTAGCGGGAAATGGTGTGCTTCGGTGGCATGATAACGAGAAAAGGGGTACTCCATTGGCACCACAATGGTCAAGGGACTTGGAAATGTCACATGTGAAGTCATACTCGCATAGTGTCTGTTGTTGCAGGGATCAAAAGAGCGACCCGGTGGAACAAGATGTGGACACTGTGCGGCAGATGGTGGTTTAAGGACAGCAAACAGCAAAATAAGACCAAGCAACAGCAAGAAAACAATCCAAGAATTACCGCAGCAGACAAGTAAGTGATTGTGATTCTTTTAAACGGTGATGTATGATCAGATGAAGTGGAATGCAGTAAGTTTGGAAATATGATTAACATGTTAATAAAGTGTCTGAAATGTATGAGCGAGAAAGAGAAAAAGGTGGATTGTTACAGGGGGACAGCTGAGAGTAGGGAGTTGCAGAGAAAGTCCTTGTGACAGGTTTAGGATGTATACGGCTGTTTATTGCCTCCTCCACATACAAAGGCAGGAGATGAGACTATCAAACTATTGAACTTGGAGTTGTCAGTAATGTTGGAGGTGAAATTAATAAAGCAAGTAAAATGGGAAAGAAAAAAAGGGGTTGTATGTTTGCCTGGTCAGAGGGATGTTTGCCTGGTCATGGGGATGTTTGTCTGGTCATGGGGATGTTTGCCTGGTCAGGGGGATGTTTGCCTGGTCAGGGGGATGTTTGTCTGGTCAGGGGGATGTTTGCCTGGTCAGGGGGATGTTTGTCTGGTCAGGGGGATGTTTGTCTGGTCAAAGGGATGTTTGCTTCACGTTGGGGAAGAGGGAAAGGACTGAATGATCCGGCACCTGTCCTATCCACAGGATGGTCAGCTAGTGCCGCCATAGGGAAAGAGCTGACCTAGTGTCACTATCAATCATCAGAGTCTGCAGTACAACTGATTAGGGGTCCAGCAGGGGGGCGCTGATGACACAGGTGGACCTTGGGGCGGTTTTCCGGTTGCGGACGCTGCACCTAGAGGGTTTTCTTCATGTAATTATCCTCCTCACATTGCAGACTTGTGAACTTTATAAATATTCTTCATTTGCTTATTTTCTTCCTTCTCTCCCAAACACGTTGCTGAAGTGCTGTCTCACCCCCACTGCCCCCATCTAGAAGCTTCTTGTAGCTGCTGTTCAGCGAGATTTGTCCTCTATATACCAGCAGTCTGTGTATGGGCCTGTCCCTGTCTGATCCTCTCTGCTCTCCACCCCTGCACTCAGACATAGGAAACCCTGTACTCGGATTACTTCACATCTTGGTGAACAACAGCTGAAAGGACCCTATAAAGGAGCCTGTACCAGGCAGGTGACAGCGGTGCAGCATTGTGCTTGTGGGGGCAATCGGGCGGTGGAGTCAGAAATTGGGGAATACTTGGGTGCTCTCTGGGTGGACAATATTAGTGCTGCAGTAATTTCCCACAAGTTTTTGCACAGAGCGGCCACTAATATAGAATAAAGTAAAACAATTGTGCTGTGTAAATAATGGCTGTGCTTTGCTACAAATGCTTCATGTTCGCAGGAGGTTTTTTTTTCTTTAAAAATTTTTATTTAGTTTATAATTGATTTTTTCTCTTTCTGCTAGATATCAGCACATGATAGAGGCCGTACGGGACTGGTATAAGAAGTTCTTGGCTGAGAAGGAAAGAAGCTTCATTCCTCCATGAGCTGCAGTTCTTTGTGTCCAGTCGGGAACTCTATTAGTAAGTAGATTTTATCACCGGCGCAGACATTTCCGGGAAGGTTCCAATTGGCCGAATACAAGACGTTCATTAAACTCTTCATTTGAAATAAACGTCTGGTTATCATCCACAATACTTAATACCGGTCACTTGTCACAAATTTGTATATATTTAGCTGTTATAAAATGCTGCTGATCCCTTGAATCTTTTCTTTTTTTTTGTCATTTTAGACAAAACATTACATATTTCTGACAAGTCCCAGGTCTTTTCACACCACTCGTTTTGCAGGTTCTTTAATACTACAGCACTTACGTTATTGGGGTCATTTTTGTGCAGTTTGCAGTTACATGATTTTTTATACATGTTTTTTTTTAGCTTTGTCTTGTTATTACATCACATTCATCTTTTTCCTCTCTTGCTTTCCTGGACTGAAGGAAACATATCTCCAAGTCATTCTGAGCTGCCGGCAGGAGAGATGGACCCTCAGGAGCCTCCTAGTCTTCAGAATCCACATGAAGAAGAAGTCCAAGAACAAGAAAGGCCTCCGACAGCAGAGCAACCTGTCCGCCAAAAAGTCCCAGAAGAAGAAGCGATGGTCCCGCAGCTCATCTGTGTTTTTCCTAAATGTGGTTTATACTTTTACTGATTGTAATTTTCTTGGTCGATACCAGATAAAGTTTTGGATGACAACTGTCTGGACTTGTGTCTTATTTTACATTTCTCCTTTTTTCTTCTTGCTTCCCCTCCAGTGAGGTCTGGCTTAGGTGATAAAAGCCTTTCTCTATCCGGAATTTTTGCAGCAGGCTGGAGAATGACTTTCTGGATAATAACTTGCCTTAGTCTCAGATGCCCATACACTAGTTAGCTTTACACCGGACGCTTGTCCACACAACACATCCCGACTCCCCCATATACATGAATGTGGTTATATGTGTGGGGGAGATGGCCCCATACACAGCACATGGTCGGCTGCTCCAGCAAAAATCCTTGGGTTTGACCTACCTTCCTGTAATATATATGGGGGGCCATTAGTTGGATGTTTGCAGGACCCCTCTTTCTCCGACAGCTTCCCTCCCCCACACATAGCAAGCAGTGTACAGACAAGCTCCCTTCCCGCACATACAGCATATATAGCATATAAAGAAAAAATCTAGAAGTCTGAACTGAAACATAAATTGATGTGCATGCAAAATGTAAATGCATGTTCACACAAGGCCACTAGACAAAGAAAAACCAAAGACAAGCAAAATACCCAAGTAACTGGAAGTAAATGGGTAAATCGCACAGTGCAAAAATAATAAATAATGAAGGGTATTTAGTTAACATAATTTTGATCAAAATAATGTAAAAGCTATCCCGCCACATCACGGCAACCCTTATGGGACAATCCTAACTCTAATATTAAAACCTTACCATTTGTCAAGTGACGTACATATGGATAAGGGCAGAGAGACTGACCCCCTAGTAGAAGCATAGACCTGAGGCAGAATAAACATTTCAGCTCAGACAAAGGGTGGCCACACCCTAATATGTACTAAAGCACACTGAACTACAAAGAAAAAACCTAGAAGTCTGAACTGAAACATAAATTGATGTGCATGCAAAATGTAAATGCATGTTCACACAAGGCCACTAGACAAAGAAAAACCAAAGACAAGCAAAATACCCAAGTAACCGGAAGTAAATGGGTAAATCGCAAAGTGCAAAAATAATAAATAATGAAGGGTATTTAGTAGTGAAGAGCGAGCACTAAAATGCTCGGGTGCTCGAAGCTCGGGCAGAGCTCGCCATGATACTCGGTTGCTCGACCTGAGCCACGAGCCCAATGTTAGTCTATGGGAGACCCGAGCATTTTCGCGGCGGCATCCCCGGCTGTCTTTTAAAAGCCTAACAAGTGCCCAAAATGTGGCAGTGCTCAAATGACATGGGGACAGCATGGGGATTGCTCCAGGAAGCATTTCTGACCCCCAGGTCACTTCTGTCAACAACGTGGTCAGAGGTATTAAGCCACTTTTAAGGGCTCACAATAAAACGTTCAAAAACTAAACTGAAACTGCTTTCCTGTGAAATATGTTAAGGAAGTTCCTTTCCAGGGTAAAGACTTGTGTATAAGGTAAAATAAATAACAGAAAAAAAAAAATACTCCTCCACACCTTGGGCTATGTTCACAAGTAGCATTTTTAATGTGTTTTTGCACTTTTGTATTGCTTCAACCGTGACAAATGCATTCACCGGGAAATGTCATTTTAACATTTTACAACCTTATCTGGCCATGTGCTGTGTGACACATGCATACAGTGCTGAAAAGACATGGGGACAGCATGGGGAAGACCCCTGGAAGCATCTCTGACTCCCCGGTCACTGCCTAAAAGTGTGCCCATCAGAAGTCATCCTTGCCGCATCAGAAGATGCAGACTTGCAACTATCCCCGTGCAAGTTCTTGTCCCAGGGCAGGGTTCAATTGTACCTCCCCCATTCCTTGCAATGCAAGCGCAAATATGCAGCCAACCACCCACCCACCCCCAGGCTGCAATACCATACTGCTTGCTTGCACTTGAAATTGGGCCTTTTAGGCATGTGGAGGCGGAATCTGGCCACCATGTCATGGCAGCGTTGGCGGCCTGGTATCCATACTCAGTCCCCAGCCGCCCGGCGGCGGGGTGTTCACACTCGGTTCCCAACCGCCTGGGGGCGGCCGGGTGTCCATACTCGGTCGCCAGCCGCCTGGGGGCAGCCGGGTGTCCATAAACGGTCCCCAGCCGCCCCTATTTCTCCTTGGAACATCCCCCCACACACTTTTCTTAGCCTGGCCTGCTTTAGGGCAGCATTGGACGAGACCACCAGAGAACCAGACTCCTCCGGTGGGCCCTGGCTTCTCCATCAGGGGAGTTGAGAGTGCCAAGGTGAGGACCATGATGATGATACAAGTTAGCATCTGCTTTGTTTTGTTGGAATGCAAGCGCATGTATGTAATAGCGGCAAGGCCTGAGGTGGTCAGCGTTTTGGCGCATATCCTACCTCCTCCGAGGATTGCTGGATGTTTTCCTGCTACTATCCCAGTTCTATGACTCCCGTTAAAACAAAGCTTCAGGTGATGAATGATGGATGAGGTGGTGGCAAAGGAGAGCAGGAGGAACAGGGACCATTCACATCAATATCAGGCCAGTCAACCACATATGTCTTGTAGGATATGTTTCTGTAACAAAAGGAGCGGTTTGGCTACACAGTTATAGGGCATACAGTGAGTGCAATGCCTACCAAAAATTTCGAGGCACTCCAATGTACCTTGGAAATGACATGGAGGTCAGAGGGCCTTAACTAAACAGTTTTTTCCATTTATAGCAACTGGGTCTCCTGTACAATGTTGGCCTAAACAGTGAATGGAAGACTTTCCAAAAATTATGAGGAACTGCAATGCCCCTTGAAACAGACGTGGATTACAGCGTACTAAAAACCTTCTACCCACTATTGGGGAGTGGGTCTCCCTTAGTATTCGCCTTTGCATTGAAAAGCAAAAGCTGACTAAAATTAGGAGGAAATGCAATGTCCGTTGGAAGAGTTGTGGAGGTTAGAGGTAATTAAAAACAACATTTCAATGCCCCTAGGAAGAGCTGTGGAGTTCAGAGTGGCTTAAGAAGACTGTTTTAATGTCCCTTTGAAGAGACATGGAGGTCACAGTAGCTTAACAAGATGGTTTTAATGCCCCTCGGAAAAGACGTGGAGGTCCCAGTAGCTTAACCAGACGGTTTGAATGCCCCTCGGAAGAGGGGCTTTTAATGCCCCTTCCAAGAGCCATACAGTACAGCATAGTACAAACATTATTCCCATTATTGGGGAGTGTGTATCCCATAGTCATTGCTTATGCCTTCCAAGCAAAAGCTGCCAAAAATTGGGACGGAGGAACTTGCAATGCCCCTTACAAGAGCCATGCAGTACAGCATATTCCAAACATTATTCCCATTATTGGGGAGTGGGTCTCCCATAGTCTTTGCTTATGCCTTCCAAGCAAAAGCTGCCAAAAATTAGGACGAAGGAGCTTGCAATGCCCCTTACAAGAGCCATGCAGTACAGCATATTACAAACATTATTCCCATTATTGGGGAGTGGGTCTCCCATAGTATTTGCTTATGCCTTCCAAGAAAAAGCTGCCAAAAATTAAGAGGAACTGCAATGCCCGTTCGAAGAGTCGTGGAGGTTAGAGTTAATTAAAAACAACATATCAATGCCCCTTGGAAGAGCTGTGGAGTTCAGAGTGGTTTAACAAGACGCTATTAATGCCCCTCAAAAGAGATGTGGAGGTCCCAGTAGCTTAACAAGACGGTTTTAATACCCCTTGGAAAAGTGGTGGAGGTCCCAGTAGCTTAACAAGACGGTTTTAATACCCCTCGGAAAAGTGGTGGAGGTCACAGTAGCTTAAGAAGACGCTTTTAATGCCCCTCAGAAGAAAAGTGGTGATCCCAGTAGCTTAACAAGACGGTTTTAATGCCCCTTGGAAAAGTGGTGGAGGTCGCAGTAGCTTAACAAGACGCTATTAATGCCCCTCAGAAGAGACGTGGAGGTCCCAGCAGCTTAACAAGACGGTTTGAATGCCCCTTGGAAGAGACGTGGAGGTCACAGTAGCTTAACAAGACGCTATTAATGCCCCTCAGAAGAGACGTGGAGGTTCCAGCAGCTTAACATGACGGTTTTAATACTCCTCAGAAAAGTGGTGGAGGTCCCAGTAGCTTAACAAGATGGTTTTAATGCCCCTCAGAAACGTAGTGGAGGTCCCAGTAGCTTAACAAGACTGTTTGAATGCCCCTTGGAAGAGACGTGGAGGTCCCAGTAGCTTAACTGGCCGGTTTAAATGCCCCTTGGAAAAGTGGTGGAGGTCACAGTAGCTTAACAAAACGCTATTAATGCCCCTCAGAAGAGACGTGGAGGTCTCAGTAGCTTAACAAGACGGTTTTAATGCTCCTCAGAAAAGTGGTGGAGGTCCCAGTAGCTTAACAAGACGGTTTTAATGCCCCTTGGAAAAGTGGTGGAGGTCGCAGTAGCTTAACAAGACGGTTTGAATGCCCCTTGGAAGAGACGAGGAGGTCCCAGTAGCTTAACAAGACGGTTTTAATGCTCCTCAGAAAAGTGGTGGAGGTCCCAGTAGCTTAACAAGACGGTTTTAATGCCCCTTGGAAAAGTGGTGGAGGTCGCAGTAGCTTAACAAGACGGTTTGAATGCCCCTTGGAAGAGACGTGGAGGTCCCAGTAGCTTAACAAGACGGTTTGAATGCCCCTTGGAAGAGACGTGGAGGTCCCAGTAGCTTAACAAGACTGTTTTAATGCCCCTCGGAAAAGTGGTGGAGGTCCCAGTAGCTTAACAAGATGCTTTTAATGCTCCTCGGAAAAGTGGTGGAGGTCCCAGTAGCTTAACAAGATGCTTTTAATGCCCCTCGGAAAAGTGGAGGTCCCAGTAGCTTAACAAGACGGTTTTAATGCCCCTTGGAAAAGTGGTGGAGGTCGTAGTAGCTTAACAAGACTGTTTGAATGCCCCTTGGAAAAGTGGTGCAGGTCCCAGTAGCTTAACAAGATGGTTTGAATGCCCCTTGGAAGAGACGTGGAGGTACCAGTAGCTTAAAAAGACGGTTTTAATGCCCCTCGGAAAAGTGGTGGAGGTCCCAGTAGCTGAACAAGACGGTTTTAATGCCCCTCGGAAAAGTGGTGGAGGTCCCAGTAGCTTAACAATACGCTTTTAATGCCTCTCAGAAGAGACGTGGAGGTCCCAGTAGCTTAACAAGACGGTTTGAATGCCCCTTGGAAGAGACGTGGAGGTCCCAGTAGCTTAAGAAGACGGTTTGAATGCCCCTTGGAAGAGACGTGGAGGTCCCAGTAGCTTAACAAGACGGTTTTAATGCTTCTCGGAAAAGTGGTGGAGGTCCCAGTAGCTTAATAAGACGCTTTTAATGCCCCTCGAAAAAATGGTGGAGGTCGCAGTAGCTTACCAAGACGGTTTGAATGCCCCTTGGAAGAGACGTGGAGGTCCCAGTAGCTTAACAAGACAGTTTGAATGCCCCTTGGAAGAGACGTGGAGGTCCCACTAGCTTAACAAGACGTTTTTAATGCCCCTCGGAAAAGTGGTGGACGTACCAGTAGCTTAATAAGACGCTTTTAATGCCCCTCAGAAAAGTGGTGGAGGTCCCAGTAGCTTAACTAGACGGTTTGAATGCCCCTTGGAAGAGATGTGGAAGTCCCAGTAGATTAACAAGACGGTTTTAATGCTCCTCGGATAAGTGGTGGAGGTCGCAATAGCTTAACAAGACGCTTTTAATGCCCGTTACAAGAGCCATACAGTACAGCATTTTAAAAATATTATTCCCATTATTGGGGAGTGGGTCTCCCAGTCTTTGCTTATGCCTTCCAAGCAAAAGCTGACAAAAATAAGGACGGAGGAACTTTCAATAATGGCAACACGGACCACGGTCACCCTGGTGGTATAGTGGTGGTGGAGGCTGAGGATAAGGAGAAGAACATAAAACAGCCGAAATGAGGAAGCGTATACCCATGTGTGGGTGTGAAGCGGTGCATGTGAATACACCTTCCGAAATAACACAGTGGATTTGACTTTATGTTACTCTGCTGTCATTTGGTGGTGATGAGAAGTCTGGCCCAATCCAGCTACTGTTCATTTTGATAAGGGTCAGCTTGTCAGCATTGTCAGTTGACAGGCGAGTGCGCTTATCAGTTATAATTACCCCAGCAGCACTAAAAACACGCACCGATAACACGCTAGCGGCAGGGCAGGCCAGGACCTCCAAGGCGTACAGAGCGATTTCATTCCAAGTGTCCAGCTTGGATACCCAATAATTAAAAGGCACAGAGGAATCAAGGAGGACGCTGGTACGGTCGGCAAGGTACTCCCTCACCATCTTTTGAAACTTTCCACTGCTTGTGAGAGTACCCCGCGCCTCAGGGCCTGTAAGCTGGGCAGGTCTCAGAAAACTGTCCCAGAATGTTGACAGTGTTCCCCTGCCTCTGCTGGATTGGAGTTGCCTCTCTCTCGCTTGTACGCCTTGGTTGGTCAACGAACTGTGACCTCTGCCGCTAGCGTGTTCAGATGGGAATTATTTTTTAACAGTTCTGCAGCAAGGGCCTTCTGGTACTGCCCCATATTCGTAGACCTCTCCACCTCAGGAATAAGAGAGTGAAAGTTCTCCTTGTAGCGGGGGTCTAAAAGTGTCACCAACCAGTAATGACTGTCACCCAACATTTTGACAACGCGAGGGTCACGGTTAAGGCAGAGTAACATAAAGTCAGCCATGCGTGCCAGACTGGTAACGGGCAAGACTTCCGTGTCCTCACCAAGATGACGACTGACCATGCTCTCCTCCTCCTCCTCCTCCCCCCCCCTGTCCTCAGGTCACCCACGCTGAACTGACAGTATGACAGTTGTACAGGTACTACCGTCTACAGCGCATGATACAAGCTCCTGTTCTTCCTCCTCCTCCTCTCCCTCATTGTCCCCCAATGCACGTTGGGATGAGATGAGGCTGGGCTGTGTGTAATCGACCGCTACGGCTTCTTGATCCATTTCATCATACTCTGGCTGCAATGCCTCCTCTTTAATTCTCTGCAGAGAGCATTGCAAAAGACAGACAAGTGGAATGCTGACGCTAATGATGGCGTCATCGCCACTCACCATCTTGGTGGACTCCTCAAAGTTTGTCAAGATGGTACATACAGTACAGACCAAAAGTTTGGACACACCTTCTCATTTAAAGATTTTTCTGTATTTTCATGACTATGAAAATTGTACATTCACACTGAAGGCATCAAAACTATGAATTAACACATGTGGAATTATATACTTAACAAAAAAGTGTGAAACAACTGAAAATATGTCTTATATTCTAGGTTCTTCAAAGTAGCCACCTTTTGCTTTGATGACTGCTTTGCACACTCTTGAGAGACTGCCATAAAGACTGAGAGGAGGGGGCATCTTTGCATGCAGTATGGACAGGGGATTGCCATGCACACACAACAGGTGACACCAGCTGACACTGGTCATGGACCCTGGGGTTCGCCCCACAAAGTCGGGTGCTTTGCTGCCATGTGCCTGATCATGCTGGTGGTGGTCAGGCTGGTAGTTTTGTCACCCCTGCTGATGCTGGCATGGCAGGTGGTACAAATGGCCTTTTTGGGGATATCAGCAGAGTCTTTAAAAAAATTCCTGACTCTGGAAGACCTACAGGTTGTACTGGCAACGTCCCTCGTGTTGGTGTTACGGGGAACTGTTGCCGGCCTTCTGTGTGCGGCCACCACACTGCTTTTTTCTGCCTGTTGGGGTACTCTGCCTCCCTCACCCTGTCTGCTGCTGGCCTCGCTCTGCACGTCCTCCTGCCACATTGGGTCAGTTACTAGATCATCCACCACCTCCTCCTCTTCCACTTGCGCACCACGATCCTCCTCCTCACTTCCTGGCAATTGTGTCTCGTCATCGTCAACCTCTTGTGACAAATTGCCAGCGTTGACTTCCTCTGGCCGTGGCTGTTCAAATATTTGGGCATCTCTACATGGGATCTCCTCTTCCACCACTTCAAGCGGAGCAGGCGAGGGGCACAAATCTGGAAATGGACCAGTGAACAGCTCTTCAGAGTGTCCAAGTGTGGGATCAGTTGCTGTCTGACGATACTCGACATGGTGGGAGGGAGGAGCATCAGGGTGAGGAGGAGTATGCGGTCGAGACTCATGGCTACTAAGAGTTGACCGTGTGGAAGACAGACGGGAGGTGGTGGTGCCCAGGTAACTGGAAGTATTATCTGCTATCCAATTAATAACCTGTTCACACTGATATGGTGTTGTTCTGTGCTTCCCTAGTAATTCGGTCAAGAAGTGGGAGCGAGAAGATATGGCTGTTGGTTGTGGCACATTTTCACCTTGGCCACGGCCCCGTCCTCTGCATGCACCATCACCAGAACGTCCACTTCCATGTCCCTTGCCACGCGCCTTGCCCATTGTAAAGTAAGTAAAATAGCTTACACTCGCACCATCAATGGAAAAAGGGTAATAAAGTAGATTAGAACCGTGGAAGAGGAAAACCACAGTTCTATTTCTCTGGCCTACACCCGACTCTTTTAAACAATCTGAACAATCAGGGAGAAACTATTACTGTTTTTCTTTACGGAAAAAATACCAAAAGGTGAATAATAGAGATTTTTTACCGTGGAATGGCAAAACCACAGTTATTGTTTACTGGGGTATACCAGAAAATTTTAAATAGATATATTTGTGTCTGAACAATCAGGAGACACTACTACTGTTTTTCTTTGCGGCAAAAAATGCCAAAAGCAGGATAATAGAGATTTTTTACCGTGGAACAGCAAAACCACAGTTATAATTTACTGGTGTATACCAGACTATTTTCAACAGATATATTTGTGTCTGAACAATCAGGAGACACTATTAGTTTTTTTTTTTTACGGTGACACATATTACTATAACTTGCACCCATAGTGCAAAAAAAAAAAAAACCCTAAAAAAACACAATGGGTTCAACCGTACTCAAATTGTTAACTAGGAGCAATGATTAGTGTGAATAATATAATATTTTGATTGGAGATGATCCAACCTCTGGTTCCACCACTGATCCTGAGAATGAAGGAATGGGGAACCTATCAGCTTTTTTTTTTCCTGCACAGCTGTACTCCCAACCACCCACAGTGCAAAAAAAAACCCTAAAAAAACAATAGGTATAACCGTACTCAAATTGATAATTGGGAGCAACGATTAGTGTGAAGGATATAATATTGTGATTGGCGATGTTCCATCCACTGATTCTGAGAATGAAGAAATGGGAAACCTATCAGCTTTTTTTCCTGCACAGCTGTGCTCCCACCCATTGCGCAAAAATACCCTAAAAAAATGCACGTACTCAAATTGTTAATTGGGAGCAATGATGAGTGTGAAGGGATATAATATCTTGATTGGCGATGGTCCGACCTGTGGTTCCGCCACCGATCCCAAGAATGAAGGAATTGAGAACCTGTAAGCTTTTTTTTTCCTGCACAGCTGTGCTCCCAACCACCCACCCATAGTGCAAAAAATAAAAAAAACAATAGATCCAACTGTACTCAAATTGTTAAATTGGGAGCGTGAAAAAAATAATGCATCCACTTCTTTCTAAATTAGGCTGTCAGACCCCCAAGAATGACATCCTAGTAATATGCCATGACTTATACCTCTTTAAATGTATGCAAAGGATAAACCTGGATATCCAGGTATACGTTCTATTGATTGATTTCTATAAGGGCCTATTTCCACACGTAAATGTGTATCTGCTACGGACATGAATGATCGGCTGCAGCCCTTCCACGTGGCCAGTCAATGGATCCGCAAATCACAACAAGTAATTCAAGGAAATGGAAAAGTAAAAAAAAAATTTCTAGTAACATTGCATAGCGTACCGGCGATTGCGCTATTTAACTTGCCATCAGTGATTGACGGCATATAAATGGTTAAACAGCAGTGATTGACGCTTCGCTCTGGCCGCTGCTGTTACAGCAAGATGTCAGCTGTGTAGGATGGGGGCTCTGCTCCTGAGCCCACCCGAAACAGCAATCCAATGGACGGTTTCACACACCACATTATCCAGTGGTGTTTAATTTGCTTTTCTATTGAGGAAATAAAACCGTTTTAATAACGTTTTCCTTCTCTGGTATCTATTTGCCATTTCAGCTATTTGTAAAGGGAATCTGTCAGCAGGTTTTTCTTGGCTATTCTGAGAGCAGCATGATGGGGTGAGCGCCACACTAGGAGTAGGACCACCGAGCCCAGAGCTATTGCAAGACGTGCAGACAATATATACCAGGTATGAATGAATCCAATACAACATTATTGTTACTTGGGAATTAACCTACTTGGATATAATACATCCCTTGATATGTATATACCATAAGGTCATTATCTTGGGAATGCCTATATTGGCTTTTATTATTTGGGATTATATCCTTTTACTATGTGACCTAGGATATACTATCAGTATGCATTAGCACAATTGGAGCTACTACTATTTAGCCCTGGTGTCTCTGCAATTCAAATATTTACATTATACCTCCTCACTATTATATGGTATTACTATATATATGTGTGTGTGCTCTTTTCTTTCCCGCCATGTACCCAAATTGTTATAATAAAGGTCTTTTTTAACACATTGACCCCTTGTCGGATGTACTATATATTGGTTGTTGTTGAGAGCAGCATGATGTAGAGACAAAGACCCTGATTCTAGGGACGTCTCACTTACAGGGCTGCTGGTTGTAGTTTTGATAAAAATCACACTTTTATTAGCAGAAGATTATCACTAGAGGACTAGTAAACCTGCAGCCAGGTAGTCCAACCACGCCCCCCACCACTGATTGGCAGTTTATATACAGTGTACACAGAAAGTGGCCAATCAGTGGTGTGGGTGGGGTTATTATACAGAGCTCAGCATTCAGAGATCTGCATGAGAAAAAAAACTCCAATTTTATCAAAATAACACCAAGCAGCCCAGTAAGTGATACATCGTTGGAATCAGGGCCTCGGATTATGCTGCTCTCAAATGGGATAGCAAAAACCTGCTGACATATTCCATTTAAAGGGGCAGCTGCTACTAAATCCAGACATGGTGCAAAATGTAAATTCTGCTGCAGATTTACTGCTGTAGATTTTTAATTCCTAAAAATCCCTGTAGATTCAGAGGATCTCAACCATTTCAATGCAAATTATTTTCAAGACTTATTCACAGATATTATGAAATATTACAGTAGAAATAAAAAAAAAAAAGCACAATACCTAAACCCCTTCCTTGGGAAAAATATACGGCAAGTATAAGAAAGACAAAAATTTATTCTGGAGTCATATTGAAGTCTAAATAGAATTGTAACCATACAATGTAAACAGCAGCGAATGTAAGTAGGATCCACTGGATCTATATAAGAGGAACATTTTCCAAAGCTGATCTTCTGAGCCCACCGCTATGCTGGCTGCACCGGCATTGTGATCGTCAGCACCTGGAATATACGTCACGTTTTACTGCAGCTCATAGAACCAAATGATAAGACGCAGAGCAGTGCGAGGCTTGTGACTCGCTATACACAAAATATACGACATGTTTGATGAATGGCATAAAGGAAAGCCGATGCATTCAGATGTCTCAGGGCAACTATATGTTGTGATAGATAAGTTCCTGTCAGGGTGAGGGGCAGCATCCTATCTGCTCACTCATCATGACAGGTTTACAACATGTTGACTCATGGACGTGATCAGTCAGTCAATCAATGACATAGATGCACGTTCTTGATTCCGACAGGTAGGTCAGAGAAGTCCGTCTCAAACAGTTTACTGTCACCCATCTAGGATGGATGGCTGCTGACATCGTTGGCCATTATGTCCATACACAATTATTATCCCCTAATTGTGATGTACAATACAAATTTATATTGTGGTACCGTGTTAGCCAGAAAATTTGATGGAAATAATTTTATGCCCAAAAATGGCAAAAGTATTCTCGGAGTGATACCTTTATTGGCTAACCAGAAAAAAATATATATATATGCAAACTTACAGAGCACACAGGCTCCTTCTTCAGGCAGGATTACAAATGTTATGAATTCATTTGTAATATTGCCTGAAGAAGGAGCCTCTGTGCTCTGAAAGCTTGCATATATATATTTTTTTTTCTGGTTAGCCAATAAAGGTATCACTCCGAGAATACTTTTGCCATTTTTGGGCATAAAAGTATTCACATAGAATTATTCACTAATTAAAACAATTTATTTTTGCTAAATAAATGTATACATTTTTTAAAATTTTATTTTATACATTTTCTCAGAGAACCTCTTTAAGAAGGAGATTTCAGAATGGGCTATAAGACATGTCCAGCTTTGCTTAATTGTCTCACCTTACTGTCCTTGTTGAACTGAGCTCCACTTTGTTCTTGGATGATATTGTAAGGAATGAAGACGTCTAGATGATACAAATCGGGACGTCTGACTATTCTGTCTTCACCCAAGTCGAACACAAGAGATCTAGCAGAAGACTGTAAAGAGAAGACCAGAGTGGTAACAACGCTTATGTCGCTGAATGCTTCTGTACGGGAAAGAAAGTTGTAACCAACAAGTGCACAAAAATCTAAACTTTTATCTTGATACGTGGCCAACTAGAAGTTACTGTGTAGCTCCACACGTCTCCTACATTAAATCTGACACGTGGAGGAACTGCTCACAGAAAATGCTGAAAAATATTTTTTAGGATTCACACTGCATTAAAAGGGGTTGTCCACCACTTTAATACTAATGGAATATCCTTAGGATAGGTCATCAATATTAAAGTGCCAGGCAACCCCTTTAAGTGAGGCATAATGAATGGTACCAGAATTTCACATAATGTAGCCTTCATTAGGCAGAAGGCCCACTCGGTTATATGAAGAAATCTGGGGTCCCCAAAAGCAAACCCAGTAATCACCAGATTCCCGTGTGGTGACTACTTAATCTGCTTTTTGGGAAGACCAGAACTGACCCCTATATTTAACCAAGTGGGTCCCCTCAAGCTACATTATCCTGTCTGATGAAGGCTACATTAGCTGAAAAATTCTTAATCTTCATTATGCCTCATTTAACGCAATGTGAATCATGGACATGAGAAAAATCAAATTAAAAAATAAATACATTTAAAGCATTTTCTGTGCGATTCCTCCAAATGTCGCATTAATATAGAAAAAATAAAGAGCGGCGTGTTCTACACTATTGCAACAAGCCTCTTTCATCATTTCTATCATCATTATAACATCATTTATATGCACCAGCACCATGGAATCAATGGCACTATATAATTAAATAATAATAATAATATAAACATCTTCCCACCAGCTTGTTTTCCCTCTATCTCCTCTCTGGATCTATGAAGCCAGAACTGTCAAAGAAGAGGTGATGGTGGAGATGGAGGGGAAACAAGCAGGGGGGGAGGCTTATATAAATGACTGGTCCCGCCGTGAAGCACTGGGCGTCTGTGCTTGGTTTGAACAGTCGTTCTCTGCTGACATAGTCGTTTACAGAGATCTTCTTTCCCATTCCAACAGCTTGCAAACAACCCACCATGGTATGAAAAAAAAATTAGATCATCATCATCCAGCAAATGTGTCACAGCTAGTGTTGAGCATTCCGATATTGTAATATCGGGTATCGGCCGATATTCGCGGTATCGGAATTCCGATACTTAATTCCGATACTTTTACAATATCAAATACCGGAATCGGAAGTTCCCATAATGCCTGCGCTCTGCAGTGTCTGTGAAGGATGACAAGTTGGATGGCAGCGCGATCCAGCCTGTCATCAGAATGCCATCCCAGCGGGGGAGAATTCTCCTGATTGTTTAAAAGCCGGCGCGCGGTAAAAAGCCGCCGGCTTTTAAACAATCACACAGCCCCATTCTGCTTCCCCGCAGCCTCCCACCCCGATCCTCCGCTCCCCTCGCCACCTCCAATCCCAATCGTAAATTAGGACCGGGCGGGGAGCGCAGCACCAAGGAGCGGGGAGCGAAGGACCCGGGCGGGGAAGCCGGCAGTGAAAAGACTTCACCGCCGGCTTTCCCGTTCTGTGCTGCGCTTTCCTGCCGGTTATTTCAAATGAACAGCTGAGGTATCAGGTGATGCTGATCAGCTGTTCATTTGAAGTCGCCGCGGTGCCCTCAGAGGGTTCATGTGAGATCATGCTTGACTGCATTGCATGAACTCACATGAACTTTCCCACGGCCGCACAGGTCAGCCTCACCTCCCAGACGATCAGACCGGTCATGATTAGTGTGTGTGCGGGGTGTCTGTGCGGGGTGTCTGTGCGGGGTGTCTGTGCGGGGTGTCTGTGCGGGGTGTCTGTGCGGGGTGTCTGTGCGGGGTGTCTGTGCGGGGTGTCTGCGGGTGTGTGCGTGCAGGCAGACATAGGCCGATGTGACACTACTACTCCCATCGGCCTATGTCTGTCCCCCGTCCACTCGTGCCAGCAGGATCAGCTCGATGGGAGCAGTAGTTCCCATCAGCCTGATCCTGCTATTTAAATTGCCCCATGGTCCCCAATAAATGTTAAATACATGTCATTGGTGGCCAGTGGTTACCTACAATAAATTAGTTTATACATTACCTGTCCCCGCCGATCGCCACCTAAAATAAAGTAAAAAATAAAAAACTACACCTATACTCACCTAGACACCTAATTCCCCGAAGCCATCGATCTCCTGTAATAAAATATAAAATAATAAAGCACAACCTTATCCTTACCCCTCCGTAGTAGTCCACGAGTGTCCCACGATGATCTCCAGTTCAGAGCAGCCACATAGAATGTGACCGCTCTGAACCGCTGCCGCCGCTAGAATGACGGGGCCGTAAGGGTTCACCGGAGTTCAGGCAGCGCTGCTCCGGTTAGCTGCTTTACGGCCCTGCTGTATCGTGAGAAATTCCCACGGTACAGCAGTGCCGTAAAGGAGGTCTCCGGAGCTGCGCTGCCTGAATGCACTCCGGTGACCTCAGTCAGTGGCTCCCGCTGCCGGGAGCGGACGTGTTCCCGGCAGTGTGAGCTTACAGCAGCCATGCACAGCTGTCACCATCTCCAGATGTGACAGCTGTGCATGGGAGATCAGCGCAGGAACGTGGACAGGTAACTATTATTTTTAGTAAACTAAGAATTAAATAAAATGGTGAGTTTTATTTCAAATAAATTATTTTTTTCTGGGTGTAGTGTGTGTTTTCTTTTTAACACTTTGTAGGTTAGTAATGGGGGTGTCTTATAGACGCCCATCATTACTAACCTGGGCTTCATGGCAGCTGGCGCTGACATGAACCCCACCACTATTACCCCCTGCCACCGCACCAGGGCAGCGTGGAAGAGCGACGCTAAGTGCCAGAATTGGCGCATCCTATGGATGCGCCATTTCTGGGACGGCTGATGTTTCTAGCCTGGGAGGGGGCCATTATTCATGGCACCCTTCCTGGGCTATTAATATCAGCCCCCAGCTGTCTGCCTAGCCTTTGCTAGCTATTAAAATAGGGGGGACCCCACGTCATTTTTTTGGGGGGGGTCCCCCATTTTAATAGCTAGTAAAGGCTAGGTATTCAGCTGGGGGCTGATATTAGTAGCCTGGGAAGCTCCGTGGGTTTTACCCCCTTCCCAGGCTTCAAACATCTGCCCCAGCCGTCTGCTTAACCTCCGCTAGAGACTAAAATTATGGGGGATCCCACGCCATTTTTTTTAAAAATAAATCCTTTATTTTAACACTAAATGACATTTGAGGAGTTAATAAAGATGCAGTCCCTAAATTATTATTTATTTTTTAATTAATTTTTCCCAAAACTTTTGACGTGGGCTTCGCCATATTTTTGTATGCCAGCCAGGTACAGCATCCAGCTTCTATGAACGCGCCATTTTCCGGGGCGGCTGCGGACTGCAATTCTCAGCGGGGGGGGGGGGGGGCAGAAAGCTTGGGCCTCCCTGCGCTGCAGATTCCATCCCCCAGCTGCCTAGTTGTACCTGGCTGGACACAAAAATAGGGAGAAGCTCCACGTTTTTTTTTTTTTTTATTATTTCATGAAATTCATGGAATAATTAAGAAAAAAAGGGCTTCCCTATATTGTTGTGTCCGGCCAGGTACAAATAGGCAGCTGGTGGTTGGGGGCAGCCCGTTCCTGCCTGCTGTACCTGGCTGGACACAAATATAGTGCAAAGCCCCACATCAATTTTTTTTAAATTATTTCAGGAATTTCATGAAATAATTAAAAAAAAAAATACGTGGGGCTTCGCCCTATTTTTGTGTCCAGCCAGGTACAACAAGGCAGCTGGGGGCTGGAATCCGCAGCGCAGGGAGGCCCAAGCTTTCTGGGCCCCACCCGCTGCAAATTGCAGTCCGCAGCCGCCCCGGAAAATGGCGCGTTCATAGAAGCGCCATCTTCTGGCGCTGTACCCAACTCATCCAGGGCCCTGGTGCGGTGGCTCACTGGGTAATAAAGGGGTTAAGGCCAGCTTGGCATTATCAGCTGGCCCTAAGACCGAAATTCATGGGGTCATGCCAATATTAGACATGACCGCCATGAATTTCTAGTAAAGTATTTAAAAAAAACACAAACACCCAGAAAAAAGTCCTTTAATTGAAATAAAGACACAATTCTTTATTGTTCTAAATTAAACCATACTTACAGTCACGCCCATTCCAGCTGAAGCCAACGATCTCCTTCAATAAAAGAAAAATAATAAAGCAACCTCATCCTTACCTTTCCATGGTTCCCACGACAGCTTCAGCTCTGCTACATCGAGATGACAGGCTGGACCGCAGCAGAACGCTGCCATCCAGCCTGTCATCCCGCAGACACTGAGAAGCGCAGGCATGCTTGCGCTCCTCAGTGTCTGGCTGTGACGGCATAAAGATGAGCCGAGGTCATGTCCAATGAACTCAGCTCACCTCATGCACGTCACTGACAGCGTGGGAAAATTCTCCTGCACTCAGCGCTTCAGCGTGAGAATTTTCCCACGCTGTCAGTGACGTGCATGAAGTGAGCTGAGTTCATTGGACATGAACTCACCTCATGCACGTCACTGACAGCGTGGGAAAATTCTCACGAAGCGCTGAGTGCAGGAGAATTTTCCCACGCTGTCAGTGACGTGCATGAGGTGAGCTGAGTTCATTGGACATGACCTCGGCTCATCTGGATGCCGTCACAAACAGACACTGAGGAGCGCAAGCATGCCTGCGCTTCTCAGTGTCTGCGGGATGACAGGCTGGATGGCAGCGTTCTGCTGCGGTCCAGCCTGTCATCTCGATATAGCAGAGCTGAAGCTGTCGTGGGAACCATGGAAAGGTAAGGATGAGGTTGCTTTATTATTTTACTTTTATTGCAGGAGATCGTTGGCTTCAGCTGGAATGGGCGTGACGGTAAGTATGGTTTAATTTAGAACAATAAAGAATTGTGTGTTTATTTCAATTAAAGGACTTTATTCTGGGTGTTTGTGTTTTTTTTAAATACTTTACTAGAAATTCATGGTGGTCATGTCTAATATTGGCGTGACCCCATGAATTTTGGGCTTAGGGCCAGCTGATAATGCCAAGCTGGCCTTAACCCCTTTATTACCCAGTGAGCCACCGCACCAGGGCCCTGGATGAGTTGGGTACAGCGCCAGAAGATGGCGCTTCTATGAACGCGCCATTTTCCGGGGCGGCTGCGGACTGCAATTTGCAGCGGGTGGGGCCCAGAAAGCTTGGGCCTCCCTGCGCTGCAGATTCCAGCCCCCAGCTGCCTAGTTGTACCTGGCTGGACACAAAAATAGGGCGAAGCTCCACGTATTTTTTTTTTAAATTCATGAAATTCATGGAATAATTAAGAAAAAAAGGGCTTCCCTATATTGTTGTGTCCGGCTAGGTACAAATAGGCAGCTGGTGGTTGGGGGCAGCCCGTTCCTGCCTGCTGTACCTGACTGGACACAAATATAGGGCGAAGCCCCACATCAATTTTTTTTAATTATTTCATGAATTTCCTGAAATGATTTAAAAAAAATTGACGTGGGGCTTCGCACTATATTTGTGTCCAGGCAGGAACGGGCTGCCCCCAACCACCAGCTGCCTATTTGTACCTGGTTGGACACAACAATATAGGGAAGCCCTTTTTTTCTTAATTATTTCATGAATTTCATGAAATAATTTTAAAAAAAAAATACGTGAAGCTTCTCCCTATTTTTGTGTCCAGCCAGGTACAACTAGGCAGCTGGGGGATGGAATCTGCAGCGCAGGGAGGCCCAAGCTTTCTGCCCCCCCCCCCCCCGCTGAAAATTGCAGTCCGCAGCCGCCCCGGAAAATGACGCGTTCATAGAAGCTGGATGATGTACCTGGCTGGCATACAAAAATATGGCGAAGCCCACGTCAAAAGTTTTGGGAAAAATTAATTAAAAAATAAATAATAATTTAGGGACTGCATCTTTATTAACTCCTCAAATGTCATTTAGTGTTAAAATAAAGGATTTATTTAAAAAAAAATTGACGTGGGGCTTCGCACTATATTTGTGTCCAGTCAGGTACAGCAGGCAGGAACAGGCTGCCCCCAACCACCAGCTGCCTATTTGTACCTGGCCGGACACAACAATATAGGGAAGCCCTTTTTTTCTTAATTATTCCATGAATTTCATGAAATAATTAAAAAAAATAATGAGTGGGGCTTCGCCCTATTTTTGTGCCCAGCCAGGTACAACTAGGCAGCTGGGGGCTGGAATCCGCAGCGCAGGGAGACCCAAGCTTTCTGGGCCACCCCCGCTGCAAATTGCAGTCCGCAGCCGCCCCAGAAAATGGCGCGTTCATGGAAGCGCCATCTTCTGGTGCTGTACCCAACTCATCCAGGGCCCTGGTGCGGTGGCTCACTGGGTAATAAAGGGGTTAAGGCCAGCTTGGCATTATCAGCTGGCCCTAAGCCCGAAATTCATGGGGTCACGCCAATATTAGACATGACCACCATGAATTTCTCGTAAAGTATTTAAAAAAACACCCAGAATAAAGTCCTTTAATTGAAATAAACACACAATTATTTATTGTTCTAAATTAAACCATACTTACCGTCACGCCCATTCCAGCTGAAGCCAACGATCTCCTGCAATAAAAGTAAAATAATAAAGCAACCTCATCCTTACATTTCCATGGCTCCCACGACAGCTTCAGCTCTGCTACATCGAGATGACAGGCTGGATCGCAGTAGAACGCTGCCATTCAGCCTGTCATCCCGCAGACACTGAGAAGCGCAGGCATGCTTCCACTCCTCAGTGTCTGGCTGTGACGGCATAAAGATGAGCCGAGGTCATGTCCAATGAACTCAGCTCACCTCATGCACGTCACTGACAGCGTGGGAAAATTCTCCTGCACTCAGCACTTCAGCGTGAGGTGAGCTGAGTTCATTGGACATGACCTCACCTCATGTATGTCACTGACAGCGTGGGAGAATTCTCACGCTGAAGCGCTGAGTGCAGGAGAATTTTCCCACGCTGTCAGTGACGTGCATGAGGTGAGCTGAGTTCATTGGACATGAACTCGGCTCATCTGGATGACGTCACAGAGAGACACTGAGGAGCGCAAGCATGCCTGCGCTTCTCAGTGTCTGCGGGATGACAGGCTGGATGGCAGCGTTCTGCTGCGGTCCAGCCTGTCATCTCGATGTAGCAGAGCTGAAGCTGTCGTGGGAACCATGGAAAGGTAAGGATGAGGTTGCTTTATTATTTTTCTTTTATTGCAGGAGATCGTTGGCTTCAGCTGGAATGGGCGTGATGGTAAGTATGGTTTAATTTAGAACAATAAAGAATTGTGTGTTTATTTCAATTAAAGGACTTTATTCTGGGTGTTTGTGTTTTTCTTTAACTTTGACTATGGGGTTAGTAATGGGGGTGTCTTATAGACGCCTCTCCATTACTAACCTGGGCTTGATGTCAGCTGGCATTATAAGCTGACATCAACCCCAGCCCTATTACCCCACTGCCACCGCTACAGGGCAGTGGGAAGAGCGAGGCTAAGTGCCAGAATTGGCGCATCCTATGGATGCGCCATTTCTGGGGCGGCTGATGGCTGGTGTTTCTAGCCTGGGAGGGGGCCAATATTCATGGCACCCTTCCTGGGCTATTAAAATCAGCCCCCAGCTGTCTGCCTAGCCTTTGCTAGCTATTAAATTAGGGGGGACCCCACGTTATTTTTTTGGGGGGGTTCCCCCATTTTAATAGCTAGTAAAGGCTAGGTATTCAGCTGGGGGCTGATATTAGTTGCCTGGGAAGCTCCGTGGGTATTACCCCCTTCCCAGGCTTCAAACATTTGCCCCAGCTGTCTGCTTAACCTCCGCTAGAGCCTAAAATTAAGGGGAACCCCACGCCAATTTTTTTTTAAATAAATCCTTTATTTTAACACTAAATGACAAGTACAGTAATCAACACTGTCACTGTACTTCATATATATGTGACTGACATGTTTCTATCTATCTAATCTATGTGTGATTCTCTATTCTTTCTATTCTAAATTGTCGGGTACAGATGCTGAATAGCCGGCCGACTTTTTTAAAGAGACGGTGCATGAAAACACTAATATTTTTTTAAATAAATCCTTTACACTAAATGACAAGTACAGTAAGCAACACTGTCACTGTACTTCATATATATGTGACTGACATGTTTCTATCTACCTAATCTATGTGTGATGCTCTATTCTTTCTGTTGTAAATTGTCGGGTACCGGTGAATGCCGCTGATGAATTGCCGGCTTTTCATGTCATTCTACATTATTCTTAGTTGTTTTACTTCATGTAGAATTAACCTACAAGGAAAGAAAGGGTTTATTTTCATTCCGATATTTGTGTCCCATTGACTTGCATTGGTTTCCGGTATCGGAATCGGCGATATCCGATACTTTTTGGGTATCGGCCCGATCCAATCCGATACGATATTTCCTGATATCGGAAGGTATCGCTCAACACTAGTCACAGCTGCCAGCAATTGGCTACTGTGGACACATCAAAGCTGTGATGATAAAAGTTGGCAGAGGAGGACCGGTAGCACGAGGTTGGCACAGACTTTTAATAAGGGAAGACTATTGGAAATCACATGAAATACAAAAAGGTCACAATCCTAAACCACATCTAAGGGTCTCACCATTTTAGGTAAAGAGATTTCAGCCACCAGAAAACTTGGGTGTCCTACAGGAGGTTCCGCCACAATCATGTAATCTGGTTTCACGGGTGAACTGATAAAAAAAAGGAAGGCAGCAGTATATTGCAAGGGTACACCATCAATTTATGATCTGTTGGGGTCGATCTCTAATATAATAAAGGGGCACTGATGCTGGTAATGAGGAACAGCCCCTTTCACAGTCATTCCCTGCACATCGGCATCATGGCCTCCACTGTGCAGCGGAACGACAGCATAGATCCAGCAAAGTGAATGGGCTTAGCTGCAGTTCTCCTGCATAGTGAATATCCGGGTAGCTGCCCCACACCAGCATATTCTTTAAAAAGGGCAGCGGGGTTACTTCCAGGCTGCAGCCCCCTTATTCTTGGAGTCCAAGAAGTTGGATATCCTATATCTTTTGTAAGATGGGATTCTAAAAAAAGTAAATGCATGCATTAAACCTCAAAGAAACCCAAACCTTTCAACTTCTGAGATTAGGGACTTGCTTGGAGTTAGCTGGGAGGGTCTGTAGGAAAAAAATAAAGAACATAAAGGCATAATAGTTAAAACAAAAACAAAAAAAAACAATGTCCACATTGTTCTTGCACCATAACAAGCCATTCTGCAACTTCCCCCATCTGTTGGGTTTAACCCATCACCACGAGGAGTGGGGCTCCCTCATCTGTTGGGTATAACCCATCACCACGAGGAGTGGCACTCCCCCATCTGTTGGGTATAACCCATCACCACGAGGAGTGGCGCTCCCCCATCTGTTGGGTATAACCCATCATCTCAAGGAGTGAAGCTCCCCCATCTGTTGGGTGTAACCCATCACCACAAGGAGTGGAGCTCCCCCATCTGTTGGGTGCAGCCCATCACCACGAGAAGTGGCGCTCCCCCATCTGTTGGGTATAACCCATCACCACGAGGAGTGGCGCTCCCCCATCTGTTGGGTATAACCCATCACCAAGAGGAGTGGAGCTCCCCCATCTGTTGGGTGTAACCCATCACCACGAGGAGTGGCGCTCCCACATCTGTTGGGTGTAACCCATCACCACGAGGAGTGGCGCTGCCCCATCTGTTGGGTATAACCTATCACCAGGAGGAGTGGCACTCGTCATACTTGTGTCCCTAGGGGAAATGTGGTATTATAAGATATCCAATCAATTGAATGTCCGACTATGTACTGCATGGATGAGCGAGGAACATCAGAGAAGAAGCCGTCGATGCTCAACAGCACCCTACTCTGTCGTCTTTTACAGACTGTATGCCATAGACTTGTACCTTAGAGTTGGGACTTACCCCTATTATGAATCATCGGTTTTGATTTGGTTCTGATATTCTGTTCAAAAATGGATCCCAGGAACTTCCGATTTTTCAGCATTTTCCACTCTGAAGGGAAACCATAGATGATTAACAGGGTCGGACTGGAACTGAAACTCAGCCCTGGCATGTGAGAGGACGCAGGCCCGCCCGACGCGCGTTGAATGTGAAATATTTTCATGAATGATTTGGGTATATGTCACAATAAAAATTGCTGCAAACTGCACTTTATCATCGATAGACAAAAACTGACATAATGTAAAATATAAACTTCCCTCCAGGAAAATGTTAATTTCTTTCAACTGGAGGGACGGACATATTTGTAATATAGAGCTCCAAGTTCCCAAAAACGCTATGCTTGATAGTACCAGGAAAAGCAGGAAAAGTGAATCCTTGCAGATTTGAAGCAGTTTCATGTCTATTCTTTCAGTATTTTTGCAGCGTTTCTAAAGAAAGGGAAAAAAAAATCTCAAAAAACGCAACATCAACGGGATTTTCCTGCCGAGCGACACGTTTTTTGTGCAGAAATGTTCTTTCCTTTCTTTTTTGTTTATATTTTGTGTTATACACTAGTGGCCACAATTGAGGCAACACTTTCAGTTTTTCACCATCACCAATATTTAATGGAGGATTTCACTGACCTACTTACTTGTACACACGCCCTCTTCTGCGATATGTAGTCTATGTTGGTTTATAGTGACCTGGGTGTGATGTAAGACAGATATTGTGCGATTAAAATGCGGTTTTTATATTTTAAAGCCAGTTTGTCATCAGAAGGTAAGCAATTACATGTTTTCGTTCTCAAAGTGTGTAAGCGGTTTCAAGAGACTGGTTCGATAAAGAATAAACCAGGTAGAGAAAGGAAGAAGGCTACAACTCCTCAGACTGATAGAAGAATTGTTAGAATCGCCCTAAATAACAGGAAATAAACTGCTGTTAACATCAACAAGGAGCTTGTCAACACCGGAGTGACAGTGTCTGATCGGACGGTTCGACGACGATTGGTAAACGCGGGGTTAAGAGCCAGAATACCAGGTAAAAAGCCATTTCTGAATGCCTCACAGCGTCAGAAACGTCTGCAGGGGCCAAAGAACATTGTAAATGGACCATTGAACAATGGAGAAATGTTATATGGAGCGATGAGACACGCATATCCATCTTTGGCAGCGACGGTGTCCGCTACGTTCGACGACGACCTGGAGAGGACTGGTTGCCAGAGGGTACAGTACCCACCATGAAGCCTCCTCTGAGTGTTATGGTGGGGGGCTGCGTGTCCAGAGATGCAGGTGGTCGGCTGCAGGTAATTGAAGAAACAGTTAATGCTGAAAAGTACATCAAGGAAGTCCTTCAGCCTAAACTCATTCCTTCGGCACACGATGTATTTGGTGAAGGGACACCGTTTATTTTAAGATGGAGCCCCATGCCATACAGCTAAAAAATGTCTCTCTTGGTTCAAGGACAAAAATGTCCAGCTATTGAATTGGCCAGGAAACAGCCCAGATCTCAATCCTATTGAGAATCTCTGGGCTCGGCTCAAAAGAGCGGTGTCAAAACAGCGGGCTTCACACAAGCAGGAACTCATTGCAGCCATCATCACATCATGGCTTCATATCATCACACCATCTGATTTACACAAACTGGTAGATAGCATGCCAAGTAGATGCCAGGCAGTCATCAAGACCGAGGGCTGTCCAACTGAGTATTAACATTTAGTGTTAGATATGAAAATAGGACAAATCAATGGCTTTTCTCCCACAGTCATCTGTGTCCAATTTGTTGACAAATGAACAAATTTCCTGCTAATATTGTGTTTCTATATGAGATTTTATTTCTACTTAAAAACTTTACTGTGAAATCAAAAACATTCATGAAATTTGTATTTGTATTCGCAAAATGCTAAAAATTCATAAATCTTGGGGGTGTTGCCTCAATTTTGGCCACTAGTGTATAGAGTTCCTCAGTATATTTATATGTTGTCCCCCATCACCTTTTTCATCTCTCCTTACAAGTATGCCTTGTATCTTAGCTAAAACATGGTAGTAAGTAGCATATTAAACCCTTTTATAATGGGCAGTGTAGAATCGCTGCATATTTCAGGGTTATGCGCTCCTGAGGACTCATTAGTGCTGCCCTCCTCAGGCGAAACCTGGTTGTGACCTCGTATAATATGGGGCTAGCCGGTCTCACCTACCAGTTTGGGTCACAAACCCTTTTTCGTTTGCTTTGATGTTTTACTCATTGTTTATTACGTTTACACCCCAAATCTCTCCTAATCCTGGAGATCAAACCTATGAAAGCAATTTATGAATGATCATAACACCTCTATGAAGGGTAATTATCACATCCTTCATAAATATACATTTATATGTATAAATACATATGTGGTCAATGCATAGTACTGGCACATGACTTATCACTTTCCAGGACCTTACAAAGCACCAGGAACATTCATAAGAAGCGGAGGTGAAGCGATTCTGGCAACTTAATAGGAAAGGATTCTTTACAGTTAGAGCAGTCAGACTGTGGAATGCCAACCACAAGATATAGTAATGGCAGATAGTATAACAGCATTTATAGAAGGGCTGGATACTTTTTTAACAAAACATGACATTGTGGGTTATAAATAATCTAGTAATAGAAAATGTATAACTTTGGAGATAGACCAAGGACATTAAAGTTAAAACTTTTTCAACCTATGTAACTATGCAAGTATGCAGAATGCACATTAGGAAAATGCTTGAAATGCAATTCCCTATAATATTATTTTACAAGTAATTTCCTCTTAATTTTCCGCTTTGTAAAGTGCTAGTTATAAGCCCAATCTATGGATCTAAAAAGTGCAAAACACTCCTGAAACACTTGTACGTATGTTCTATAATCTTTATTTCTTATGGTGCCTAAGGGAAGCCGTAATGATAAGACTCCTGCTTGGTAACAAGTGCAGTTATTTGCCTCCATAATGAAAGTGAATTACCAATGATGAAAGGGTTAATACTTGGACCCTGCATCAGTAATAGCCCTTGTAGTAACCATGACAACTATTGTGAGGGCATAAACAAGTGTCATAAAGAAGATTCCATAAAAGAATGCCGCGCTGCCATGATCAGCGCCATTACTGATGATGCGCCTGAGGACCTTGAGCTTGACCACCCCACGTAATGTGCCAATGTTGGTGTAATTTGGAAGTTCTAGCAGGGAAAGGGGTTGTCTTCTTAGACACCCCGGGGGGAAGGGAAGGTAACAGAGGGGGGGTCCCCAAAACAGGATCCCCTTCTGTTACTATGTACAAACAGCTGCTCTTCTTTGGGAGTTCATGGATGGATCCTTGACTTTAATGGGTGATAAATTGGGAGGGGAAGGGGATACTCATCCTATTAGGGGTTATCCATAATGAGCAACCCCTGTAACCAAGTACCCAACATCTTGAGAGACGGAGCTGGATCTGTAAGGGAGAAGTGGTAGATCCACCTGGGAAATCAGATCAACTAAATTCGTTCCAGCAATAAATGTGGTGACAGATATCGCAGCCAGATCTATCCCACATCCAGTTTATCACATTAATAGTCTATATTTGTTATGTCGTTCTCTGTAAATATGTAGAAATTCTAAAACTCCGTCATATATCGGCACTAACTCTCTAAGCCCAAGGGAAGGGCAGCCCTCCAGCCACGGTTCCCTAGAGGTTTCCTCCACAGGGGGTTTTCCTCTCCTGAGCGCTGGAGGGTGACTCTTCGTGAGTCGAGGGTTGTGCCATTTTCGGTGTCATGTAAATTTAAATAAAGTTGAGAACGTTTGACACCTAATTGCAATGATTTGTGTATTTATTTTGTATGTGTCTGATTCATTTTGTTTGGGAGTCGGGGTCCATCACACATCACTGAGTCATACGTCTGGACATCTGCCGCCAGAAGTTTTGCTCCAGGGGTTGCCCCTGCTCTGGGGAGTTTGATGGAGCAGAGAAGACAAGAATTACAGAACTCATCCTCAGAATAAGGACTTCTATTACAGTACTACAAGCAGCTTCCTCGCCTCATTCACACAGTGAGTATTTTGGGCACTAATTTACATCAGTATTTGTAAGCTGAAAACCAGAGGGGAACAAACACAGTGAAAAATAGTAACTGAAACACTTTCACCTCTTCTGTTTTGGATCCACTCCTGGCGTCTGCTAACAAATACTGATGCAAAATATCGCCATGGAAGTTCCCTAAATTCTTACTGACTGATTTGACTGTTTGAGTAGCAGTCAAGCAACAGAGGTTGCAAGCGTTAAAGGAGTTTTCTGGTATCAAAAACCCCTGTCCCCCTTGCCATTTTTCTCTATCCTGAACCTGTGCTTCCTGCCCTGATCTCAGACTGTCTGACCTAGTCCTTGTCTTCGCTCTCCTGAGTCTGGTACCCTGGTACCTCCGGAATGCTGCTGCAGTCCCGGGAACTGCACTGAAGTGGTACCTGGTGTCTACCGGCGGCCCAGTCTATCCTCACCACCAGAGGTTCTAGTGGAGACCCAGTAGACGCCTAGTCACAACCCTCCCGTGGGGCAGTGGGTCCATATCCACCAGGGTTACACCCACATAGCAAATGTGGTACCAATATTCAAGAAGGGGATAACATCTGAGCCTGGAATTTATAGGTCGGTAAGTTTAACTTGTACTGTGGGCAACAACTTTGAGGGTTTTCTAAGAGATACTAACCTGGAGCACCCCAATAAGAATAACCTAAACATATGATTATGAGGGATCTGTCCTGCAAACTAATCTGAAAAGATTCTATGGGGAGGTAAGTTCAGGTTGGACCAGGGAAACTTAGTGGATGTTGTCTATCTGGACTTTTCAAAGGCATTTGATACGGTGCCATACAACAGGTTGGTACATAAAAATGTTCAATATATTATATGGTAAACTTGCTCCACGAAAGAACAAGTCCTTGTGTGGTCGATGGAAAAATCAAGGAAAAGATCAGTGATGCGGTCGTTACCTCTTGACAGCTCCATTTCGTACTTGTTCTCTAGTCCCTCCATGGCCACGGTGATAAAAAATTCCCTGAAAAGCTCATTATTCTAATAAAAAAAATACAAAGTAAGGAGCTGACACAAAGGAGAGCAGACAGCTCGTATGTCGGAATAAGCAATTGTAGTTACCGTAATTTTCTCAAAGAAGGTGCCATTAATCACTATGTCGTACGCCGAGCAGCCGCCTCTACCTGTAGGACAAAGTGCACCAGGACTTAGATACTTTGCGGTGTCGACTCAATCCATTGACCTTAGTAGGGCTGCTATGAATAAGTGGTATAAGTTCTTAAAGGGGAATCCAAGTAGTGGACAATCCCTCTAAGTCCCAAATCTAAACCAAAAAAGTTCAAAAGTGAACAACAAGATGTCAAACTTTTGTCCGCAGACTGGAAGTGGACCTACCAGAACCTGTGGAGATGGCACCTTTGACCATTGAGGATTAGTAAGTTGTAATACTTGCTATTTTAACCCCTTTAAGGATATCTCTGGACTATCCCTTTAAAAAGAGAAGCGCTGTATTAAAAAAAAACGTACTATTATCAACTTCAACGTGGGGCTCTCCAAGGCTCATGGGGACTCGATAGCCGGAGGGATCATCAGATTCCAGGATGCTGACTAACTCCTGCTCCGTCAGGTCCGGGGCCGCTGGGATCTGGTTCGACTTGCAGATGTTAATAAAGATTTTGGTATTTTTGGATGTGCGAGTTTTAATGCTGAAACCTAACACAGAAATAAAAACAAAAAGTGAACAAAATCACAATAAAATCGGCAAAAGCCAAGCAGCATTTACATGTAATCAACTGCATAAGAAATTATGTGACCCCCCACGTTGGTTGCATCATGTGACCGTTGCAGTCAATAAGACCCCACTGCCCCACTGTGGTATCTGTCACATAATATGCACAAAGTAATCTGGATAATAATCAGAGGACGCCCATCTCACCCGGCTGGGGTCTGATCTCTCTGCTTTCTGATAAGTTCGGTATTCTGCTCTGCATCTCCTGTTTGGCCTGAAATGAGGCAACAAGTGAGAATCAGTGAGTAACATGAACAGGATGGTTCTGCAAACTGATTTTTCCTGCACCAAAATAGTACAACTGTGAGGGGTCTAAAGCCAACAATACACATTAGGTAAATGTTGGAGACTGCCGCGCCCCCGGAGGCTGACGGAGGAGACATTCACCCGGTGATTGCTGGCCTCTCCAATTCATCTTTCGCACCTTCATCAGCATCTGTTCACACAGCGCTTCCTCCATGTTTGTGTTTATTTCTGCAGACAGCAGCGACTTGTCAGACGCCATTTTTTCGGTCAAAGACAGAAGCTCAGGGATCTTGTTTTATAAGAGAAAACCTGAAAAATGAAAATATGTATTAATCTTCTCCACAGACAACGACAAGGGGAGAGTGCGGGAGCCTGACAGCCGACGACATGAGGGGGGGGCGCGGGAGCCCGACAGCCCACGGCACGAGGGGGTGCGGGAGCCTGGCAGCCCACGACAAGAGGGGGTGCGGGAGCCTGGCAGCCCACGACAAGAGGGGGTGCGGGAGCCTGGCAGCCCACGACAAGAGGGGGTGCGGGAGCCTGACAGCCCACGACACGAGGGGGTGCGGGAGCCTGACAGCCCACGACACGAGGGGGTGCGGGAGCCTGACAGCCCACGACAAGACGGGGGGCGGGAGCCTGACAGCCCTCGACGCGAGGGGGGGCGGGAGCCTGGCAGCCCACGACACGAGGGGGTGCGGGAGCATGGCAGCCCACGACACGAGGGGGTGCGGGAGCCTGACAGCCCACGACACGAGGGGGTGCGGGAGCCTGACAGCCCACGACACGAGGGGTGCGGGAGCCCGATAGCCCACGGCACGAGGGGGTGCGGGAGCCTGACAGCCGACGACATGAGGGGGTGCGGGAGCCCGACAGCCCACGACAGGAGGGGGTGCGGGAGCCTGGCAGCCCACGACACGAGGGGGTGCGGGAGCCTGGCAGCCCACGACACGAGGGGGTGCGGGACACTGACAGGCCACGACACGAGGGGCTGCGGGAGCCTGGCAGCCCACGACACGAGGGGGTGCGGGAGCCTGACAGCCCTCGACACGAGGGGGTGCGGGAGCCTGGCAGCCCACGACACGAGGGGGTGCGGGAGCCTGGCAGCCCACGACACGAGGGGGTGCGGGAGCCTGCAGCCCACGACACCAGGGGGTGCGGGAGCCTGACAGCCCACGACACGAGGGGATGCGGGAGCCTGGCAGCCCACGACACGAGGGGGTGCGGGAGCCTGGCAGCCCACGACATGAGGGGGTGCGGGAGCCTGGCAGCCCACGACACGAGGGGGTGCGGGAGCCTGACAGCTCACGACACGAGGGGGTGCGGCAGCCTGACAGCTGACGACACGAGGGGGTGCGGGAGCCTGACAATATTGGGAGTGGGATTCTGCACACCTACAGCTAGCTACTTATTGTCCTGAATGTAGTAATCACCTTGGCACATTCCCATCTTCTTACCTGTAGTACAGACGCCAAACACCACTACTCTGCCTGCAATCACCCAGCTACAGCGTCACCACGCCTCAGCAGCAGCGGAGCGTCTAGATTGGAGCTGATGTCTTGAGGGGGAGGAGTGATTTCATGGAATCATGATGTCACCGGAAGGGGCGGGGCCTTCTCAGTCCAGTGGACACTATTCCCCCTGCAGCTGCAGCAGTGCGCACATTGTGCTGGGACAGGAGGACTGGTGATGAGGAGCTCGTGTTCTGCGTTGTGCTGTGAGGACTGAGGCGGGGAGAACACAATATTAATTATAATAATTTTTTTTAGGCTGTGTGCCCACTATGCGTTTTTTAAGCGTTTCCGCGGTGGCAATTCCGCTGCAGAAACGCTTAAAAACGCTTGATAGAAGGTCGGCCATGTTCCCCAATGATAATCCGCATGTGCTGTGCACATGCTGTGTAAATTTCCGCTGCGGATTATCATTGCGGAAAAATCCGCTGCACTACCAATTATTTTGCGGAAGCGCCGCCATTGACTTGCATTAGAACACATGGAATCCACATCACTGCATCTGTACATGCAGAATCCATGCGCTTCAATGTGCGGATGGTACCCGGGTTTGGAGAAGAGGAGACTCTCCTCCGGACCGGGTACCATAGAACCTGTAAAAAAAGAATAAAATAAAAAATAAATATTATACTTACCTTCTGATGGCCCTGTTGTCTTTATCCGATGCGTCCTGGCTTGCCGGCAGCTCGCGATGGTCTGAAAAGGACCTGCCGTGACGTCATTTAGTCATGTGACGGGTCACGCGACCGCTGACGTCGGCAGGCCATCAGAATGTAATTATATATTTATTTTTTACCATTCTTTTATGGTCACACTATATAAATCCATGCCGGTTGCATGTATTTATATAGTGTGACCAAGTTGTCAAGCACTTTCCAAGTGATGCTAAAATCGCTTGGAAAGCGCTTGTCAACCCGCATGCGGAAATGCAAGTGAAGAACGCTTCACATCAGCAAGTCCCAGGCAGGAAAAAAGCATGTACAATTCGCATGCGTTTTTTCTGCCAGGTAGATGCGGAAACGCTCAAAAAAAATACGGAGTATTTCTGCATCGTGGGCACATAGCCTTACATTAATTGTATGACTCAATATTGAGCACACGTAACCATCTATACACAGCAGGAGGCCGCATGTAGCCATCTATACACAGCAGGAGGCCGCACGTAGCCATCTATACACAGCAGGAGGCCGCACGTAGCCATCTATACACAGCAGGAGGCCGCACGTAGCCATCTATACACAGCGGGAGGCCGCACGTAGCCATCTATACACAGCGGGAGGCCGCACGTAGCCATCTATACACAGCGGGAGGCCGCACGTAGCCATCTATACACAGCGGGAGGCCGCACGTAGCCATCTATACACAGCGGGAGGCCGCACGGCGCCATCTATACACAGCGGGAGGCCGCACGGCGCCATCTATACACAGCGGGAGGCCACACGGCGCCACCTATACACAGCGGGAGGCCCACAGCGCCCCCCCCCAGAGAGAGCAGGAGGCCGCACGGCGCAATCTATACACAGCAGGAGGCCGCACAGCGCCCCCCCCACAGAGACAGCAGGAGGCCGCACGGCACCATCTATACTCAGCAGGAGGCCGCACGGCGCCCCCGACCCCAAAGACAGCAGGAGGCCGCACGGCGCCATCTATACTCAGCAGGAGGCCGTACGGCGTCACCTATACACAGCGGGAGGCCGCACGGCGCAACCTATACACAGCGGGAGGCCGCACGGCGCCACCTATACACAGCGGGAGGCCGAACGGCGCCACCTATACACAGCGGGAGGCAGCACGGCGCCACCTATACACAGCGGGAGGCCGCACGGCGCCACCTATACACAGCGGGAGGCGCCACCTATACACAGCGGGAGGCCGCACGGCGCCACCTATGCACAGCGGGCGGCGCCACCTATACACAGCGGGAGGCCGCACGGCGCCACCTATACACAGCGGGAGGCCCCACGGCGCCACCTATAAACAGCGGAAGGGCGCACGATGCCATCTATACACAGGGGGCCGCACAATGCCATCTATACACAGCGGGAGGCCGCACGGCGCCATCTATACACAGCGGGAGGCTGCACGGCGCCATATATACACAGCGGGAGACTGCACGGCGCGCCCCCCCCCCCAGAGACAGCAGTAGGCCGCACGGCGCCATCTATACACAGCGGGAGGCCGCACGGCGCCCCCCCCTAGAGACAGCAGGAGGCCGCACGTAGCCATCTATACACAGCGGGAGGCCGCACGGCGCCATCTATACACAGCGGGAGGCCGCACGGCGCCATCTATACACAGCGGGAGGCCACACGGCGCCACCTATACACAGCGGGAGGCCCACAGCGCCCCCCCCAGAGAGAGCAGGAGGCCGCACGGCGCAATCTATACACAGCAGGAGGCCGCACAGCGCCCCCCCCCACAGAGACAGCAGGAGGCCGCACGGCACCATCTATACTCAGCAGGAGGCCGCACGGCGCCCCCGACCCCAAAGACAGCAGGAGGCCGCACGGCGCCATCTATACTCAGCAGGAGGCCGTACGGCGTCACCTATACACAGCGGGAGGCCGCACGGCGCAACCTATACACAGCGGGAGGCCGCACGGCGCCACCTATACACAGCGGGAGGCCGCACGGCGCCACCTATACACAGCGGGAGGCAGCACGGCGCCACCTATACACAGCGGGAGGCCGCACGGCGCCACCTATACACAGCGGGAGGCGCCACCTATACACAGCGGGAGGCCGCACGGCGCCACCTATGCACAGCGGGCGGCGCCACCTATACACAGCGGGAGGCCGCACGGCGCCACCTATACACAGCGGGAGGCCCCACGGCGCCACCTATAAACAGCGGAAGGGCGCACGATGCCATCTATACACAGGGGGCCGCACAATGCCATCTATACACAGCGGGAGGCCGCAAGGCGCCATCTATACACAGCGGGAGGCTGCACGGCGCCATATATACACAGCGGGAGACTGCACGGCGCGCCCCCCCCCCAGAGACAGCAGTAGGCCGCACGGCGCCATCTATACACAGCGGGAGGCCGCACGGCGCCCCCCCCCCCCGAGACAGCAGGAGGCCGCACGGCGCCATCTATACACAGCGGGAGGCCGCACGGCGCCCCCCCAGAGACAGCAGGAGGCCGCACGGCGCCATCTATACTCAGCAGGAAGCCGCACGCAGTCACGCACACACAAACATATATAGACATATACATACACGCATAAACACATTTGAAGCACAAAAATACATATAAACAGACATCACACAATGACATCTGCCTGCACACACACACACATACATACATATACATACACACACACACACTCACCATCCCCCGACTCGGCTCCAGCTCTTTTCCGGTGCAGCACTGCAGGCCGGGTGCGCACTGCGTGACGTCACAGCTAGGAGACACGGCCGCGCACAGGGCCGTGTCTCCTAGCAGTGACGCGGCCGGGCCAGCACAGGGAAGTTAACTGCTGCAGTGCTGGCCCGGCCGAAGAAGCAGCGGCTGTGTGCCGCTGCTGGGGGAGCGATCCTGGGCCCCCCCCCACTGTCTGCCGGTATGTGCCGTGGCGCAGCACATATAATGAGGACAATCTGGCCATAGACACCCCGGAGCCCCGGGCCCCCTGGAGGTTCGGGGCCCCGGGCGGTAGCCCAGATCGTCCTCATTATAATCCGCCTATGCTTATATACATGTAACACTCACTACCCCCTATTCCTGTGTATTGCTGTAATATATAACCTATACTCGTTATCCATCATTATAAATTAAGAAGATTTTCCACTTTATCCGATATATCCACACTCAATCAGTAGATTAGATGTCTGCTGAAGAGGCAATACACATGAACGTCTCCACATCATCCTCCCCGACTGTATCTATATGTGCCCCGTGACCCCCGATCAAGTGTCTCCATCATGTGCTCGCAGCATCACAGGTCACATAGTTTCCTCGTAGCGTTGGTGCGCGTTGTGTATCGCGCCGCGCCTCCTCAGCACCCACTGGTTGGTGGAGACATACCTCCATCCTGATTGGCTATAGTTGGCCGTTTAACTCTTAGCTCTTTCCGAATGATGCCACCCCCTGACGAAGACAAGAAGCAGAAACATACGTCGGGTGGACGCCATTCAGGAGTGGGATCTGCATCTGCTATAGCGTGAGTACAATGCACATGTGGTCACCTTTTTTAAAAACGCTTAAAGTGGATACAAATACATATCTGTCAACAGCACATATGCCCAAGTCAGTGCACTACTCTCTACAGGATTCACACCGACATCCAAATAATAAGGGACCAGCCCTTGTATATATACATACACAGGTGCATCTCACTAAAATAGAATATCATCAAAAAGTTAATTTATTTCAGTTCTTCAATACAAAAAAGTGAAACTCGTATAGCCATAATCATCAGCATTAACAGAAATAAACAATAACTGTTTGATTATATTCTAATTTAGTGAGAAACACCTGTATTTGTTCACATATGAGATATATAATTTATGTAGATTTATTCTTTGGAGGCACTTGCACTTTATGTAAAGTTTATGATAATTAAACAATCATATGTACAGATATATCTAGCTAATGATATGTATATATATTTTTATATACTGGATTAATTTGTGGCTTGATTCTCTGTATTATCCCTTTGCTGTTCTAATCATGATCCATTCCCACTGGTGTTAATTGTAATTCCTGTCTCGACGTCCCCTTTGCGTATAGTTAATTCCCCCCTTTTTTTGCATTTCCTCCTCTTCCACCTGGTTATCAATATAATAATTATGTGCATCACCCACATGCCTGGACTCTTCTGGTCGATGTCTCCTTTCTGCTATACACTAGAGTGGTATACTATGTGCACAGATACATGGAGAGCCATATACTTCTCAGGAGGTGCGCAGCGTCCACCTCCTCACCGCACAGGCCCACAAGCTCCTCTCCGGCAGGAAGAAGATGCATTCAGGCGGCTCCTACCACTGCAGCAGACGGCAGTGCACAAGTATACAGGGTGCAGTGTGGATGTGTCTGCACCACTGGGATGTGCCCGACCTGCATATATACATATGCCCCTCTGCAGGGGCGGACTGGCCCACCGGAGGATCGGGAAAACCCCCGGGTCCCGATGGCCCCGTCCCCTACCCCCCTGGGCCCTGTACAGAGAACAGATGCGCCCCCCCCGGTTCGCAGCACTGCCGATATGATTAGTGATGGGCCCTCTGCCTCCTCTGCGCAGCGCGACACTGCCGGCACGTGCGCAGGAGGTCAGTCTCAGGGTGATGACGTCATTGCCCTGGGACTGCTTCCTGTGCGCGCTGTGGAGTACGCACCCTGCGTCGCTCCAGGCAGCGGCTGCAGCTCATCTCGACGCGTCAGTATGAAACGGGGAGGGATAGGGGGGAGGGGTGACTGGGAGGACCCCTGGCCGAGGCTGGCAGTAAATACTACTGGACAATGGGCATGGTTCTCATCATGCCCATTGCCCAGCATGTCCTGCTGCCAGCCTCTGGTTACTGGTACTATGCCCAGCAGCATGTACTATCACCAGGGGCTGGCAGGACATAGTGGGTGGGCATGATAGTACCAAGGAGGCTGGCAGGACATACTAGGCATGAATCATGCCCAGCATGTCCTGCCAGCCACTGTTGGTACCATCACAGCGGGAGGCGCCACCTATACACAGCGGGAGGCCGCACGGCGCCACCTATGCACAGCGGGCGGCGCCACCTATACACAGCGGGAGGCCGCACGGCGCCACCTATACACAGCGGGAGGCCCCACGGCGCCACCTATAAACAGCGGAAGGGCGCACGATGCCATCTATACACAGGGGGCCGCACAATGCCATCTATACACAGCGGGAGGCCGCAAGGCGCCATCTATACACAGCGGGAGGCTGCACGGCGCCATATATACACAGCGGGAGACTGCACGGCGCGCCCCCCCCCCAGAGACAGCAGTAGGCCGCACGGCGCCATCTATACACAGCGGGAGGCCGCACGGCGCCCCCCCCCCCCGAGACAGCAGGAGGCCGCACGGCGCCATCTATACACAGCGGGAGGCCGCACGGCGCCCCCCCAGAGACAGCAGGAGGCCGCACGGCGCCATCTATACTCAGCAGGAAGCCGCACGCAGTCACGCACACACAAACATATATAGACATATACATACACGCATAAACACATTTGAAGCACAAAAATACATATAAACAGACATCACACAATGACATCTGCCTGCACACACACACACATACATACATATACATACACACACACACACTCACCATCCCCCGACTCGGCTCCAGCTCTTTTCCGGTGCAGCACTGCAGGCCGGGTGCGCACTGCGTGACGTCACAGCTAGGAGACACGGCCGCGCACAGGGCCGTGTCTCCTAGCAGTGACGCGGCCGGGCCAGCACAGGGAAGTTAACTGCTGCAGTGCTGGCCCGGCCGAAGAAGCAGCGGCTGTGTGCCGCTGCTGGGGGAGCGATCCTGGGCCCCCCCCCACTGTCTGCCGGTATGTGCCGTGGCGCAGCACATATAATGAGGACAATCTGGCCATAGACACCCCGGAGCCCCGGGCCCCCTGGAGGTTCGGGGCCCCGGGCGGTAGCCCAGATCGTCCTCATTATAATCCGCCTATGCTTATATACATGTAACACTCACTACCCCCTATTCCTGTGTATTGCTGTAATATATAACCTATACTCGTTATCCATCATTATAAATTAAGAAGATTTTCCACTTTATCCGATATATCCACACTCAATCAGTAGATTAGATGTCTGCTGAAGAGGCAATACACATGAACGTCTCCACATCATCCTCCCCGACTGTATCTATATGTGCCCCGTGACCCCCGATCAAGTGTCTCCATCATGTGCTCGCAGCATCACAGGTCACATAGTTTCCTCGTAGCGTTGGTGCGCGTTGTGTATCGCGCCGCGCCTCCTCAGCACCCACTGGTTGGTGGAGACATAACTCCATCCTGATTGGCTATAGTTGGCCGTTTAACTCTTAGCTCTTTCCGAATGATGCCACCCCCTGACGAAGACAAGAAGCAGAAACATACGTCGGGTGGACGCCATTCAGGAGTGGGATCTGCATCTGCTATAGCGTGAGTACAATGCACATGTGGTCACCTTTTTTAAAAACGCTTAAAGTGGATACAAATACATATCTGTCAACAGCACATATGCCCAAGTCAGTGCACTACTCTCTACAGGATTCACACCGACATCCAAATAATAAGGGACCAGCCCTTGTATATATACATACACAGGTGCATCTCACTAAAATAGAATATCATCAAAAAGTTAATTTATTTCAGTTCTTCAATACAAAAAAGTGAAACTCGTATAGCCATAATCATCAGCATTAACAGAAATAAACAATAACTGTTTGATTATATTCTAATTTAGTGAGAAACACCTGTATTTGTTCACATATGAGATATATAATTTATGTAGATTTATTCTTTGGAGGCACTTGCACTTTATGTAAAGTTTATGATAATTAAACAATCATATGTACAGATATATCTAGCTAATGATATGTATATATATTTTTATATACTGGATTAATTTGTGGCTTGATTCTCTGTATTATCCCTTTGCTGTTCTAATCATGATCCATTCCCACTGGTGTTAATTGTAATTCCTGTCTCGACGTCCCCTTTGCGTATAGTTAATTCCCCCCTTTTTTTGCATTTCCTCCTCTTCCACCTGGTTATCAATATAATAATTATGTGCATCACCCACATGCCTGGACTCTTCTGGTCGATGTCTCCTTTCTGCTATACACTAGAGTGGTATACTATGTGCACAGATACATGGAGAGCCATATACTTCTCAGGAGGTGCGCAGCGTCCACCTCCTCACCGCACAGGCCCACAAGCTCCTCTCCGGCAGGAAGAAGATGCATTCAGGCGGCTCCTACCACTGCAGCAGACGGCAGTGCACAAGTATACAGGGTGCAGTGTGGATGTGTCTGCACCACTGGGATGTGCCCGACCTGCATATATACATATGCCCCTCTGCAGGGGCGGACTGGCCCACCGGAGGATCGGGAAAACCCCCGGGTCCCGATGGCCCCGTCCCCTACCCCCCTGGGCCCTGTACAGAGAACAGATGCGCCCCCCCCGGTTCGCAGCACTGCCGATATGATTAGTGATGGGCCCTCTGCCTCCTCTGCGCAGCGCGACACTGCCGGCGCGTGCGCAGGAGGTCAGTCTCAGGGTGATGACGTCATTGCCCTGGGACTGCTTCCTGTGCGCGCTGTGGAGTACGCACCCTGCGTCGCTCCAGGCAGCGGCTGCAGCTCATCTCGACGCGTCAGTATGAAACGGGGAGGGATAGGGGGGAGGGGTGACTGGGAGGACCCCTGGCCGAGGCTGGCAGTAAATACTACTGGACAATGGGCATGGTTCTCATCATGCCCATTGCCCAGCATGTCCTGCTGCCAGCCTCTGGTTACTGGTACTATGCCCAGCAGCATGTACTATCACCAGGGGCTGGCAGGACATAGTGGGTGGGCATGATAGTACCAAGGAGGCTGGCAGGACATACTAGGCATGAATCATGCCCAGCATGTCCTGCCAGCCACTGTTGGTACCATCATGCATGCCCATTGCCCAGCCACTGGTGGTGTGGTACTATCATGCTAGTACTAACACCAGTGGCTGGCTGGCAGGACATGCCATGTGAGCTTGAATGCTAATACCACAGAGGCTGGCAGTACATACTGGGCAATGGGCATGATAGTACCACCAGTAGACTGACTAGGCGGTCTCCAGGGCTCCGTCTCCCCTTCTCGCTGCTGTTAGGTTGGGTTAACATTGCGTTTATGCTGTGCGTTACAACGCATCCGTTGTAAATCAGTGCAGACGCAATGTACCGTAGACTTGCATAGCAAAAATAGGCATGCGTTTGAAAGTATGCATTATTTGCAACGCACAGGAAAACATGGTCGGCGGCTGGAGGCCAGCTGAGCGCTTCTCTGACAACTGGGTTCTAGTGTTATTCTGTGCCTGCTCATCTCTGTCAGCAGGCATATTTGTCTAATGGCAAAGATGTAGCAGAGCTGGAGACAGAAGATCCGTGGATTGCGTCAGAGCGAGGGTTTTGTTTTTAATTAAAGATGGAGTCCCTACATGTGTTTTGTGTTTTATTTTTATTAAAAAATTGTGTTGTGTTTTTTTCTGTTTACTGGAAATTCATGGTGGCCATGTGTAGTTTGGCGTGACGCCATGAATTTCAGGCTTAGTGCCAGCTGATAATACAAAGCTGGTATTAACTCCATTATTACCCAGCGTGCCACCCCCCACCAGGGCCGTTGGAAGAGCCGGATAAAGTGCCTGGAAATGGCGCTACGATGAATGCGCCAATTCCAGGGGTGACTGCGGGCTGCCGTTTTCAGCGTGGGGGGCCCAGAATGCTTGGGCCCTACCATGCTGAGAATCCCAGCCCCCAGCCCCCCCGATCAAAATATGGCGGGAGCCCACGCATTTTTTTTTTTAATTATTTTTTTAAATAATTAAAAAAAAACATTGGGCTTTCCTGACTTTTGATCGCCAGCCAAGGTAAAACCAGGCAGATAAAGCAGACAGCTACGGGCTGCCACCTCTATCTGCGCTGAGAATCAAAATTTCTGCAGAGCACTATGTCATTTTTGTTTTATTATTTATATATTTTCACACTTCTATATGTGTGACAGTCCCAACAGCCAATCACAGAGGCTGACACAGAAAATGGGCGTCTGTGACTGGCTGCTTGAGTAACCTGAAAGCAGCCCATACATAGTACCATACTAGAATGTATGGGCTGATTGTACATTACTCAAACAGCCAATCACAGAAGCCCATCCTCTTTGACAGCATCTGCGATTGGCTGTTGGGTCTGTCACATATAGAAGTGTGAAAAGAAAATTTTAAAAACGAATTTTTGATTCTCACCGCAGATAAAGCAGACAGCTACGTACTGCCACCCCCAGCTGCCTGGCTTTACCTTGTCTGGCGATCAAAAGACAGAGAAGCCGAATATTTGTTTTAAACTTAACTTTTTTTTTTCCCGCCATATGTTGATCGCCAGCCAGATAAAACCAGGCTGCTGGGGGCTGGGATTCGCAGCATGGTAAGGCCCAAGCGTTCTTGGCCCTCCACGCTGAAAATCGCAGCCCGCAGCCACCCCTGAAAATGGCGCATTCATCATGGCACCATTTCTAGGTGCTTTACCCGGCTCTTCCAGCGGCCCTGGTGGTGAGTGGCACACTGGGTAATAATAGGGTTAGTACCAGGCCATCTTTGCCTTATCAGCTGGTACTAAGCCCGAAATTCATGGTTTCACGCCAAATTAGACATAGCCACCATCAATTTCTAGTAAACAGAAAAAAAAAAAACAGAATTTTTTTTTTTATTATTAAAAATAAAACACATTTAGGGACTCCATCTTTAATAAAGAAAAATCCTCACTCCCAACGTAATCCATAGGTCTTCTGTCTTCATCTCTCTTAGATCTTTGCCATCAGACAAATATGTCTGCTGACAGATGAGCCGGCACAGAATGACACTGGAGCACTGTTACTGTGTAGTGCAGTGCTATGTTTCTTTTTTTGTCATTTCATGCAGTGTAGAAATCTTGGGAAAAGTGTGGATTGTGCTCTGGAAGTGATCAGTTATAGCTAACTATGTTATTTTCTGCAGAGTTAAGTCCTGTATAAAAGATGTGATATATCGGTCTGCAGTTAAAGAACTTCACCTAGAGACATCACTGGTGAGTATGTGTATTACCTATACACACACACACACTGACACTATATACAGAGCTCCTGTGCATAATGTCACTGGTGATCACTGTATTACCTGTACACTGACACAATATACAGAGCTCCTGTGCATAATGTCACTGGTGATCACTGTATTACCTGTACACTGACGCTATATACAGAGCTCCTGTGTATAATGTCACTGGTGATCCCTGTATTTCCTATACACACACACACTGACACTATATTCAGAGCTGTGCATAATGTCACTGGTGATCCCTGTATTACCTGTACATTGACACCATACACAGAGCTCCTGTGTATAATGTCACTGGTCATCACTATATTACCTGTACACTGACACTATATACAGAGCTCCTGTGTATAATGTCACTGGTGATCACTATATTACCTGTACACTGACACTATATACAGAGCTCCTGTGCATAATGTCACTGGTGATCACTATATTACCTGTACACTGACACTATATACAGAGCTCCTATGCATAATGTCACTGGTGATCACTATATTACCTGTGCACTGACACTAAATACAGAGCTCCTGTGTATAATGTCAGTGGTGAACACTGTATTACCTGTACACTGACACCAAACACAGAGCTCCTGTGTATAATGTCACTGGTGATCCCTGTATTTCCTGTACACTGACACTATATACAGAGCTCCTATGTATAATGTCACTGGTGATCACTGTATTACCTGTACACTGACACTATATACAGAGCTCCTGTGTATAATGTCACTGGTGAACACTGTATTACCTGTACACTGACACCAAACACAGAGCTCCTGTGTATAATGTCACTGGTGATCCCTGTATTTCCTGTACACTTAAACTATATACAGAGCTCCTGTGTATAATGTCACTGATAATCTCTACATTATCTGTACACTGACTCTATATACAGAGCTTTTTTACATTTTCATTATCAGTCACTATCTGGTGCCATTATGTGCCATGGTCATGGCGTGGCGGTTTTTGTCCCTTGTATGTGGTATTATTCAGACAGTCACTATGTTGTGGTAATATGTGGTCTTCTCATGGTGTGGCAGTATATATACCTTGTACTTGGTAGTATTTGATCTCTATGTGGTGGTATGTGTTCTGGTCATGGTGTGGCGGTATTTCTCTCTTCTATATGGTATTATTAGTCTAGGTATAGTGGATAGTTGTCAGTCATTTGTTTTTTCGGATATTAAGAATGGGAACATTCTTTATTTGCAATACATATTAAATACTTGAATGTTTAACCTCTCCCTGTGTTGTGACTACTACACAGCAGCAGAGATTTATTGGTTAATAAAGTTGATTCATTTTGAAAGAGTTTGTGGACTTATGTTATTCCTATATACGGTAACTGCATGGTGCTTGTGGGCCCCAAGATTGATTTTTTCCTGGTGGGCCCCAGGTACTCCAGTCCGGCGCTGGTCCCAGTTACCTCATCTGTCCTGCTGCCGGCTGGGAGTCCTGTACAGTGCAGCATGTAGTGTGATGTGAATGCCACACTATGGAGATGCTGCTCCTACTACTGCCAAGTGAGGATCTCACCTCGCCAGTATGGTGCCCTCAGGAGCTCCCACAGGGCATCACAGGCCTTAGTATGAAGTAATTCCACAAGTCTTCTAGTATTGCTTCATACTAAGGCCTGTGATGCCCTGTGAGAGCTCCCTGAGGAGGTGAGAGCCTCACCTCATAGGGCCCCATGATCTCTATGTACGATCCCTGACTGGGCCCCATGATCTCTATGTACGATCCCTGACTGGGCCCCATGATCTCTATGTACGCCGCTGACTCGGCCCCATGATCTCTATGTACGCCGCTGACTGGGCCCCATGATCTCTATGTACGCCGCTGACTGGGCCCCATGATCTCTTTGTACGCCGCTGACTGGGCCCCATGATCTCTATGTACTCCGCTGACTGGGCCCCATGATCTCTATGTACGCCGCTGAGGGGGCCCCATGATCTCTATGTACACCCCTAACCTGATTGGCCCCATGATCTCTATGTACGCCGCTGACTGGGCCCCATGATCTCTATGCACGCCGCTGACTGGGCCCCATGATCTCTATGTACACCCATAACCTGATTGGCCCCATGATTTCTGTATACGCCCCTGACTGGGCCACATGATTTCTATGTACGATCCCTGACTGGGCCCCATAATCTCTGATCTCTCATGATGTTTTTTTTTATTAAAGATGGAGTCCCTAAATGTATTTTGTGTTTTATTTTTACTGTGTAGTGCGGCACTATGTTGCATTTTGTCATTTCATGCAGTGTAGAAATCTTGGGAAAAGTGTGGCTTGTGCTCTGGAAGTGATCAGTTATAGCTAACTATGTTATTTTCTGCAGAGATAAGTCCTGCATAGATGATGTGATATATCGGTCTGCAGATAAAGAACTTCACCTAGAGACATCACTGGTGAGTATGTGTATTACCTATACACACACACACTGACACTATATACAGAGCTCCTGTGTATAATGTCACTGGTGATCACTATATTACCTGTACACTGACACTATATACAGAGCTCCTGTGTATAATGTCACTGGTGATCACTATATTACCTGTACACTGACACTATATACAGAGCTCCTGTGCATAATGTCACTGGTGATCACTATATTACCTGTACACAGACACTATATACAGAGCTCCTATGCATAATGTCACTGGTGATCACTATATTACCTGTACACTGACACTATATACAGAGCTCCTGTGTATAATGTCACTGGTGAACACTGTATTACCTGTACACTGACACCAAACACAGAGCTCCTGTGTATAATGTCACTGGTGATCCCTGTATTTCCTGTACACTGACACTATATACAGAGCTCCTATGTATAATGTCACTGGTGATCACTGTATTACCTGTACACTGACACTATATACAGAGCTCCTGTGTATAATGTCACTGGTGAACACTATATTACCTGTACACTGACACTATATACAGAGCTCCTGTGTATAATGTCACTGATGATCACTGTATTACCTCTACACTGACACTATATACAGAGCTCCTGTATATAATGTCACTGGTGATCACTGTATTACCTCTACACTGACACTATATACAGAGCTCCTGTGTATAATGTCACTGATGATCACTGTATTACCTCTACACTGACACTATATACAGAGCTCCTATGTATAATGTCACTGGTGATCACTGTATTACCTCTACACTGACTCTATATACAGAGCTCCTGTGTATAATGTCACTGGTGATCACTGTATTACCTGTACACTGACACTATATACAGAGCTCCTGTGTATAATGTCACTGGTGATCACTGTATTACCTGTACACTATATACAGAGCTCCTGTGTATAATATCAATGGTGATCATTGAATTACCTGTACACTGACACTATATACAGAGCTTCTGTGTATAATGTCACTGGTGATGACTGTATAACCTGTACACTATATACAGAGCTCCTGTGCATAATGTCACTGGTGATCACTGTATAACCTGTACACTGACCCAATATACTGAGCTTTTTTACATTTTTATTATTTTAGCATTATTTGTCACTATGTGGTGGCATTATGTGCTTTGGTCATGACATGACGATATTTGTCCCTTCTATGTGGTATTATTCAGTCACTATGTGGTGGTAATATGTGGTCTCATGGTGTCAGTATTTATACCTTGTATCTGGTAGCATTTGATCACTATGTGGTGATATTATGTGCTTTGGTCATGGTGTGGCGGTATTTGTGCCTTGTATGTGGTATTATTTGGGCACTATGTGGTGGTAATATGTGATCTGGTCACGGTGTGGTGGTATTTCTGCCTTCTATCTGGTAATATTGGTCTTGGTAGAGTGGATTGTGGTTGGTCATTTGTTTTATCTGATATCAATAAGGGGAAACCTCTTTATTTCCAATAGATATTAAATACTTGGATGTTTAACCCCTCCCTGCCCTGTGACTATTACACAGCAGCAGAGATGCAGTTACAGAGGTTCACCAGAGAAAGCAAGTTGGCATTTGGTGAGATTTTCACCTCTGTATTTATAAGACAAAACCAGGAGTGGGTGAGAAATGCATAAAACATGACCTCGGATTGCTCCACTCCTGGTTTTGTCTTATAAATACAGAGGTAAAAATCTCACCAAATAGTCAAAGTGCCACAATCTTCTGACAGTGCGGATTCCACCAATAAATAAGTGATCACCTTCCCAACCTGTGCATCGCTGAGAACTTGTTTTCACCAATAAAAACCCTTTAATGCAAACTACAGTAATTGTACATCGCAGTTCTGGTGAGCGCACAGTGATGGGCAGGAGCCGCCAATATAATGGGTATAACGGCTAACAGGTATTTGCAAATAGCTGAAGGGTGGGTGGGCCCGGGTGGGCCCCTGGAGTCAATGTCCCTGGTGGGCCCCAGACACCCCAGCCCCTGATTTGTCACGCACGGACCCGAAGCGACTGTGCACTGCGATACACACATCCTGTTGAAATTTCTGCTGGCGTTTACAAGCCCCAACCCCCCCTGGCCCGGTCGCAGTGACTGCCACTGCGACCGCGGACATTACGCCCCTGGCTACGTGAATCATATGTCCCATTTTGGTGCTCCTCACCATTTGCATGGCACAGTCATGCATGCTTCTCTATCACCATAGCATGCTGCAAACAATCAGGATGGCTTCTGCTACATCTCTATATAAAAAGATAGTACATCTGTATTTCTATGATACGTAGAGTGGATGGAAATCATACATCTTGCTAATATTTATTATATTACATTCATCTGATGCTCTGTAGTAACAATGTAAATTAAATTGGCGACTTAGTGCAGTTCTATTACTATTACTAAATGTGGCACCTTGTGTTCCACAGAATAGCTGAATATTACCTGAATATTTAATCTCAGCTAATGTTCATTTATCTCTTAAATATCATTGGTCAGATGCTGATCACATGACCAGTGGTGGTGCATGCATGATGATTCCATATGAAGTGCACTGAGTGACAGTTGTAAGTGACAGTTGGAATTGACCAACAACAGTGGAGGAGATGTCGGCTAAATCTAAGCAAAGCAATAATATGGATATAAAAGAGGAGGAGATTGTGGTGAACAGAGAAAGAGTGAAGACACGAAGACCTTCCCATGACACATCTGATGATGAGAGGAAGTCTTCAGTCAACAGGACAAAACCACCAGTCCAGAAGAAAGAAGTAGAGGAGAACGTGGTGAGGAGAGAAGGAGCGAAGAGACTAAGACCTTCCCATGACACATCTGATGATGAGAGGAAGTCTTCAGTCAACAGGACAAAACAACCAGTCCAGAAGAAAGAAGAAGTGGAAGAAAAGGAGAAGGTAGAAAGTCAGAAGATGGGAGCCAAGAAGAGAGGAGCCATCTTCATCTCATCAGGGGACAAAAAGGAGAAGAAAAGAAGAAGGATTACATTAGGACAGAAACCCATGGATCTAAAGCAGAAGGCTGAAGAAGCTGCAGGAAGCAGCGGTGTTCGGCCAACCGGCTCCAAAAGCACAGTCTCTGATACCATCAAGAGGAGATTATTATTCCATCAAGTGCTTGGCCGGGGATGCTATGGAACGGTCCTGCTGGCGGAAGATTCATCTACCCGCAAACATTTTGCTGTTAAGATCGGCAAAAGAGCCCTGCTTGCTGACGGTGATGAGCGTGTGATGGTGGAGCGACGGGTTTTACAGCTGGCATCTGGGAGCCCCTTCCTTGTCCACGCAGACTTTGCATTCCAGACCAAGGTACAGTATTGATTGCTCGATATTAGGAAATGTCACATGTACCACACACTGCTCTGCCTCATGGACCCCACTGATATCATCTTACATTTCAATATAGCATGTCCCAAGGTAACCGCAGACAATAAGATGAATGTGATGACTATACACATGGGATATTGTGGCCCCTACTGTAATCAATAACATTTATGGCGGGGCTTGGTACATTGGGAATCATTTATTAAAACAGCCTTTTTACTTATCCCAGCCAATCACAGAACAGCTTTTACTTTTCCAGGTCAGTTAAAACAACCTTAGCTGAGCTCTAATTGGTTAGGATGGGCAACTAGTTTTCTAGTGAGCAGATTTATTAATGAGGCCCAATGTACCCCGCTCTATAAATGATTGAAAATATTAGATGTCATCATAGAGGTCAATGAACTGTAGAAAATCACTTGCCCGGACCTCATGTGTCTAATTGGGTGACTGGTAATATCTGTATAATTTGCAGCATTAGCTGGGCATTATCTTGTTTGGAGGCATCATCGCCATGTAGTAGTCTCTAGCTCATTTCTTTGACACTGTAGAATTTTACATATTATTATCTTGTATAGACATGGGATTTCAGAATAGATTAAATGTATTTGTTATTCTTTGTTATTTCCTGGATGACATTGTATTTTGTGTATACCATGTGGGGGACCCTGTGTACACTATATGTCAGGGCTATTGACTTTTGTGCACTTTATATACAATTTGAAAATGTGTTAATATTTTTGTATACAAGTATTATCTGTATCTTAAAGGTTTTTTTTAATTAATGTTGGGACATTTTTATGCACGTGCATCTGCTTGTTTTTCATTGCCATGTTTTCTGTGTATAAATATACTGGAATAAAGTACAAAATCCACTGTCTTGGAGTGAAATTTCTTCTAACCTCACCAAGTAATGAAAAAGATGGTATCATATTGACCAGGGGCGAGGTGGGCCAGAGGGGCACATGCCCTCCAGGCCGGTGGCCAAGCAGCTGCTTCTTTACAGACTGCAGGGCGGCCCTGTATCTTTCATTGTGTACATGTGCCAGCTGGGCATCTGCAGCCCAGAATAGCCGGCACAGGCCACGTTCTTATGCCTGCCGGAGAGAAGCTTCAGCCGCTGAGCAGTACGAGAGGGCAGACATCTTTGATTCTTGTAAGGCCACGACCCCACTATCAGTATTTGGTCAGTATTCGGTCAGTATTTTTTCACAGGAGTGGGAGACAAAACCAGGAGTTGGTGATAAATGCAGAATTGGTGACTTGTTTCTATTATACCTTTTCTCTGATTGTTACTGACCTGGTTTTGGTTCCCACTCCTGAGAAAATATACTGACCAAATACTGATAGTGGGGCCGTGGCCTTAGCCTGAGCTCCGGATAGTGGTCAGGACAGGAGATTTATACTTTTTGTAGAGTGTGGAAGTGGCAGGATGCTGCTCACCTCCTGACAAGTCCAGGGCCAGATCCTGAATGTTATCTATGGTCGCTCTGCTGAGGATCAGAAAGATTTATTGTAGCAGATGGACCCTTCAAGCAGGTTGGGGTCGTGCTGTCAGTGTGAGATCATCGGCTCTCGATCTGTATGAATGTTCAAATCACATCGGACCTGAGATCGAGACACTTCAGACCTTACTATACAGACCCCTGCCCCAGACTGATCCTGCACCAGCTACAGGGCCAGAGCCGGCATAACCACCCATTGCACCAGGGCAAGTGCCAGGGCCCTGGGCAAGAGGGGGGGGGGGGCACTCACAGTTGGGGACACTGGAACGCTATTGGGCCTGTGAGTTGGGGGGGCCCGGTGTAAACCCCCCCCCCCCCCCGTGCTTTACGGTGTTTGAAATACTCACCTCTCGTCATACCTTGCTGGCCGCAGGTCCAGTCTCCTCTGCGTCTTCTGACTCTGTGACGTCTCAGTGTTGAAGAGACAGGACCTGTAGCCAGCAGGGTATGAGGAGAGGTGAGTATTTTATTTATTTTTTTATGTATGGAGCCCATTCTCTATGGAGCATTATATGGGGCCCATTCTCTATGGAGCATTATATGGGGCCCATTCTCTATGGAGCATTATATGGGGCCCATTCTCTATGGAGCATTATATGGGGCCCATTCTCTATGGAGCATTATATGGGGCCCATTATTCTGTATGGCATATTACATGACGCCCATTATTCTGCATGGAGTAATATATGGGGTCAATTATGGTGTAATGAGCATTATATGGGGTTCATTATTCTGTATAGAGCATTATATGGGGCCTATTATTCTGTATGGAACATTATATGGGGTCCATTATTCAGTATGGAGCCCATTCTGTATAGAGGACTATGTGGTGCCCATAATACTGTATGGAGGACTATGTAGTGCCCATAATACTGTTTGGAGGACTATAATGTACAGTCTAAAATGAAAACTTTTGAATCCCCCCTTGACACGCCCCATGCACTGTGAGGATTCGCCGGTTTCTGAGCTATTATAGAATTTACAATAGATATCACTCATGAAATGTAAGAAGTACCGTATTTTTCGGACTATAAGATGCACCGGACCATAAGACGCACCTAGGTTTTAGAGGAGGAAAATAATAAAAAAAAAATTTAAGCCAAAAATGTGTTCATGATGCACTTTTAAGGGGGAGGGGGTCTTCTGCTGACACTGGTATAGGGGTAATGTCCCCCAATTCTGACAATATCCCCCATCCTGGTATATATGCCCCCCCTTTTATACGTGGTTCCCATCCCCATCCTGGTATGCATGGCACCCCTCATCCCTATCCCGGTATGCATGGCACCCCTCATCCCTATCCCGGTATGCATGGCACCCCTCATCCCTATCCCGGTATGCATGGCACCCCTCATCCCTATCCCGGTATGCATGGCACCCCTCATCCCTATCCCGGTATGCATGGCACCCCTCATCCCTATCCCGGTATGCATGGCACCCCTCATCCCTATCCCGGTATGCATGGCACCCCTCATCCCTGTCCCGGTATGCATGGCACCCCTCATCCCTGTCCCGGTATGCATGGCACCCCTCATCCCTGTCCCGGTATGCATGGCACCCCTCATCCTTACCCTGTGTGACAGTGTCACTGGTTTTATATGTGAGGGGAGGTATGTGTCACTCAGGATGCTCTCCTGTGTGAACTAAGACCGACTTTATTTTTCTGCCAGCGTGTTATATGCTGGTAGGCTTACTTTGTTAAAGGGTGTGCGGTTTTATGGGAATGGCAAAGAGGGCGGGACGCCATTCCCCCTTCCTCCCCTCAGGGTGTGGCTGAGCAATGTGTAAAAGCTCAGTCCCTTTTTTTTTTTCTCTGGAGTGTGGTCTGGGAGAGGGAAGTCTCCAGACAGTATTGTGGAAGCTGCAGAGCTTTTCACATGGACTTTAGCAGTGCAGTTTATGCTACCGAGAGCGGGCGGAACCCGCTCATCTATGGACTGAGTTATACTTTGTTTTGTTTTTTTCGTTTAACCCAGAGGGGTCATGTTTGTTTTTCCTGTGAAACCTGCATGAGTTTATGGCTGATATTAAACCAGCAGAAAGGAAAACCTGAGAACGTGTGTCCTGAGTCTGCCTCCAGGAGAGCCGAGCGAGTCGACTTGCCACACCTGGTATAGTGGTATGCATGGCACCCCTCATCCCTGTCCTGGTATGCATGGCACCCCTCATCCCTGTCCTGGTATGGATGGCACCTCTAATCCCCATCATGCTGCACATGGCCCCCTCAGCGTTACCCTGGTATGTATGGCCCCCTCAGCGTTACCCTGGTATGTATGGCCCCCTCAGCGTTACCCTGGTATGTATGGCCCCCTCAGCGTTACCCTGGTATGCATGGTCCCCCTAATCCTTATCCTGGTATGCATGGTCCCCCTAATCCTTATCCTGGTATGCATGGTCCCCCTAATCCTTATCCTGGTATGCATGGTCCCCCTAATCCTTATCCTGGTATGCATGGTCCCCCTAATCCTTATCCTGGTATGCATGGTCCCCCTAATCCCCATCATGCTGCACATAAAAAAAACAAAAACCACTGATACTCACCTTTCTTCTCTCCTCCAGCGCTGCGTCCTGTCTGCCCGCACTGATCTCTCCATGTGAGCCGCGCATGACATCACTGCCATGCGTGGCTCACAAGGAGAGATCAGCTGCCAGAAGTCACTGCTCCCCATGCCGGGACTGTGTGCGCGGGGAGCAGTGACTTCACTCTCCTTCATAGCCGGCACACAGCGTAGCTAACATTTTGGAGGGAAAAAAGTGCGTCTTTATAGTCCGAAAAATACGGTAAGTGAAATCTTTGGCATTGTACTATATCTATATTTCTCCGCCTTATCTGTGCATCATGAATTGTGGTATGTGTTAAAGGGGCCCACTGAGACTCTTTTGAGCCTACGAAAACCTGGAGCCGGCCCTGTACAGGACATCACAGATTATATCTATACTGCCATCTATACAATGTGATGTCTGGTAGTCGGTGCAGGATCAGTCCAGGGCATATATGATCTAATGTCAGTGCACAATAAAGTACATACTGTACATTGCTGACATACTGTGACTACAGACATCAGATCTTATACAGTATATATATGCTGTATGTATATACATGTATATGACTGTAGATACCACCAAAATGGAACAATAGGTGCTTATTGATGCTAAAATAAACATTGCAAAAATTAAAAGACAATTCTACAGAGTATAACATTGGAGGACCCCAAGTCACCAACACATGAGTATCACATATATAGAGACAGTAGTGAATATATATATATATATATATACTAGATGGTGTGCGGATTCAAACGCATCGGGTATTCTAGAATATGAATGCGGTACACCGGGCGCAATCAGCACAGCGGTGTTTAAATTTGGCGCCAATATCGCTTATTGGTCCCGGCCGCGACCAATCAGCGAATTGTATTAGTGAGGACCGGGGAGCGGCGCTGCGGGAGATGACCGGCTGCTCGCAGCAGAAGTATCCCGACTGGCGGCGCCGCTCCTCCCTTCACACTTACCGTCGGGAGATCAGCGGTCCTAGCCGCTGATCTCCCGACGGTAGCCGCATGGAGGTCAGCGGCGCCGCCGGTCATCTCCCGGCTGCATCCCTGCTGACCTCCGTGCGGCAGATGAGCCGCTAACGGCCGCCATCTTTTTTCTGAAATCCCGCGTCGCTGATTGGCCGCGGCCGGACCAATCAGCGACGCGGGATTTTCTGGACAGACAGACAGACGGGATAAGACAATTATATATATTAGATATATGCCTATAACTTGCCAAAAAAAATCCTAATGATTGCACGCATATGTAGCACAATGTGAATGTTAATCTATATAGTTGACAATAACCAAGGGGAAATGTAAGTGTCTTTAGAACTACTAAGAAGATAGCTTCTTACACTCACAAGCCCAAGTGAGTACACATATATAGTATATAATATTAAACTCTGTAAATAATCTCCTATAAAATAATACATTCAAAATGGAAGAGCAGTAGTTACAAGGCAACTTAAATGTCCAAGTGAGTAAATGTGGGATGTGGTCCTATGTGCACCAATGTACCTTTCGTCCTTGCTTCATCAGGGGCCCCCAAAACATCCATTTTGGATGTTTTATTTTATAGGAGATTCCTTATAGAGCTTAATATTATATACTATATATGAGTACCCACTTGGGCTTGTGAGTCTATTGTGGTATAGCGACAAGCTCGGCTGTATGCGTAGGTAAAATACAAGATACTGTCTCTTTAAATTCTCAGGTTAGTTTATTTAGCAGTCATAAACTACCCTTGAGTCCATAAATAAAAACACAGCCCATTCAGCTAAAGAGACAAAACAAAATGCTAAACTTTCAGAACTTTCAGCAGAGTCCTTATCTCGGCCAAGGTCTGGCCACTCACAATTAGCTACACACAGGTTCATCACAGCATGTGCTAGCTCCTTCCTGGAACAAAGTTTCCCCAGGTACTGAACACACCTGAGTGTCAGGGCTGACTATTTAAAGCCCAGACACTCCCCTGATTGGAATGAAGGTGGATAAGGTTCCTCCCTACACTTTCATTATCCACTGAAAACATTCCCTTGTAAATGTGGTTCTATTAACTCTCTCTGCACCTACTGCATGAGAACTTGCATGTTTTCACATCACTGAGTCTAAGAGTCTCAGCGACACATACCTCCCTTCTGACACACTACCAGAGACTTTGTCACACTATGAAGATATCCTTTTAGTAGTTCTACAGACGCTTACATTTCCCCTTAGTTAATGTCAATTATATAGATTAACATTCACATTGTGCTACGTATCTGTGCAATCACTAGGATTTTTTATTTTTGGCAACCATATTATAAATATATATATATATACACACACACAAACACACACACACACACACACACACACACACACACACTAGCTATTGAACCTGTTCTACGCCCGGGTGGCGAGCATTTTTATTGGTATATGGTCTCCCATGCTGGTATGTGCTGCCCCCCACTGGTATTTGTGCTGCCCCCATCCTGTCCCCTCTCCCCAATCCGGGTATGCATGGCACCCCCTCATCCCAATCCGGTATGCATGGCACCCCATCTCTCATCCTGGTATGTATGGCACCGATCATTCCCAAACCTGGTATGTATGGCACTCAATCCCTCTTCCTGATGTGCATGGCACCCCATCCCTCATCTTGGTATTTATGGCACACCTCATCCCTATCCTGTTATGTATGTTACCCCTCATCCTGGTATGCATGGCAACCCATCCCTCATCCTGGTATGCATGGTACCCCTCATTCCTATTCTGGTATTTATGGTACCCCTCATCTTGGTATACATGGCACCCCTCATCCCAATCCGGGTATGTATGGCACCCCTCATCCCCCAATCCTGGTATGTATGGCCTCCTCATCCCCTATCCTGGTATGCATGGCTCTCTCATCCCCAATCCTGGTATGCATGACTCTCTCATCCCCAATCCTGGTATGTATGGCCTCCTCATCCCCCAATCCTGGTATGCATGGTCCCCTCATCCCCCAATCCTGGTATGCATGGTCCCCTCATCCCCCAATCCTGGTATGCATGGTACCCCTCATCCCTATTCTGGTATGCATGGAACCCCACTTTCCTATCCTGGTATGCATGGCACCCCTCACCCCCCAATCCTGGTATGTATGGCACCCCTCACCCCCCAATCCTGGTTTTCATGGTTCAGTCACCCCCCAAATCCTGGTATGCATTGTACCCCTCATCCCCCAATCCTGGTATGCATGGTCCCCTCACACCCCTTTCCTGGTATGTATGGTACCCCTCATACCCCTTTCCTGGTATGTATGGTACCCGTCACACCCCATTCCTGGTATGTATGGCACCCCTCATCCCTTTCACGGTGCACACATACAAAAAAATAAACACATACTCACCTTTCTTCCCTGTGCTCCAGTGCTACTGTATCCTGTTCTGCCGGGGGAGCAGTGCGGCGCCAGAATACGCACGTGCCCATACCGTGCTGTTCAACGGCATTTTGCTAAAGACACACTGCAAATATGTCTTCAGTAAAATGGCGCCGGATAGAGTTATGCACATGTGCCGATTCCAACACCTTCACTCCTGCCCTGGTCTCCGGCGAGAAGAGAAGCACCGCTGCAACGCTCCTCCCGGTCAGGTAAGTATGGCGCCGGAGATCGCGGTATGTGTTCAGTGTCTACGCATACCGCAATCTCCGGCGCCATACACTCCTCTTACCTGTAACGTAATAGGTTCTTCTGTCTAGAGCCAGACTGCGCAGGCATGTAGCACTTGCCAAGTCTTTAAAGGCTTCAGACAGAGGGAGGCTTGTAGCATTATATTATATATACAGTACAGACCAAAAGTTTATTTAAAGATTTTTCTGCATTTTCATGACTATGAAAATTGTACATTCACACTAAAGGCATCAAAAGTATGAATTAACACATGTGGAATTATACTTTTGATGCCTTTAGTGTAAAGGATTTATTTTAAAAAATTATAGTGTTTTCATGCACCGTCTCTTTAAAAAAGTCGGCCGGCAATTCAGCAGCGGTACCCGACAATTTGTAACAGACAGAATAGAGCTTCACACATAGATTAGATAGATAGAAACATGTCAGTCACATATATATGAAGTACAGTGACAGTGTTGATTACTGTACTTGTCATTTAGTGTTAAAATAAAGGATTTATTTAAAAAAAAATTGGCGTGGGGTTCCCCTTAATTTTAGTCTCTAGCGGAGGTTAAGCAGACGGCTGGGGCAGATGTTTGAAGCCTGGGAAGGGGGTAATACCCACGGAGCTTCCCAGGCTACTAATATGAGCCCCCAGCTGAATACCTAGCCTTTACTAGCTATTAAAATGGGGGACCCCCTCAAAAAAATGACGTGGGGTCCCCCCTAATTTAATAGCTAGCAAAGGCTAGGCAGACAGCTGGGGGCTGATATTAATATCGCAGGAAGGGTGCCATGAATATTGGCCCCCTCCCAGGCTAGAAACACCAGCCGACAGCCGCCCCAGAAATGGCGCATCCATAGGATGCGCCAATTCTGGCACTTAGCCTCGCTCTTCCCACTGCCCTGTAGCGGTGGCAGTGGAGTAATAGGGTTGGGGTTGATGTCAGCTTATAATGCCAGCTGACATCAAGCCCAGGTTAGTAATGGAGAGGCGTCTATAAGACACCCCCATTACTAACCCCATAGTCAAAGTTAAAAAAAAAAACACAAACACCCAGAATAAAGTCCTTTAATTGAAATAAACACACAATTCTTTATTGTTCTAAATTAAACTCTACTTACCATCACGCCCATTCCAGCTGAAGCCAACGATCTCCTGCAGTAAAAAAAAATAATAAAGCAACCTCATCCTTACCTTTCCATGGTTCCCAGGACAGCTTCAGCTCTGCTACATCGAGATGACAGGCTGGACCGCAGCAGAACGCTGCCATCCAGCCTGTCATCCCGCAGACACTGAGAAGCGCAGGCATGCTTGCGCTCTTCAGTGTCTCTCTGTGACGGCATCCAGATGAGCCGAGGTCATGTCCAATGAACTCAGCTCACCTCATGCACGTCACTGACAGCGTGGGAGAATTCTCCTGCACTCAGCGCTTCAGCGCCCTATATTTGTGTCCAGTCAGGTACAGCAGGCAGGAACGGGCTGCCCCCAACCACCAGCTGCCTATTTGTACCTGGCCGGACACAACAATATAGGGAAGCCCTTTTTTTCTTTATTATTTCATGAATTTCTTGAAATAATTTAAAAAAACAATACGTGGGGCTTCTCCCTATTTGTGTGTCCAGCCAGGTACAACTAGGCAGCTGGGGGCAGGAATCTGCAGCGCAGGGAGGCCCAAGCTTTCTGCCCCCCCCGGTGCAAATTGCAGTCCGCAGCCGCCCTGGAAAATGGCGCGTTCATAGAAGCTGGATGCTGTACCTGGCTGGCATACAAAAATATGGCAAAGCCCACGTCAAAATTTTTGGGAAAAATTAATTAAAAAATAAATAATAATTTAGGGACTGCATCTTTATTAACTCCTCAAATGTCATTTAGTGTTAAAATAAAGGATTTATTTAAAATAAAATTGGCGTGGGATCCCCCATAATTTTAGGCTCTAGCGGAGGTTAAGCAGACGGCTGGGGCAGATGTTTGAAGCCTGGGAAGTGGGTAATACCCACGGAGCTTCCCAGACTACTAATATCAGCCCCCAGCTGAATACCTAGCCTTTACTAGCTATTAAAATGGGGGACCCCCCCCAAAAAAATGACGTGGCTTACCCCCTATTTAATAGCTAGCAAAGGCTAGGCAGACAGCTGGGGGCTGATATTAATAGCCCAGGAAGGGTGCCATGAATATTGGCCCCCTCCCAGGCTAGAAACACCAGCCGTCAGCCGCCCCAGAAATGGCGCATCCATAGGATGCGACAACTCTGGCACTTAGCCTCGCTCTTCCACGTTGCCCTGGTGCGGTGGCAGGGGGTAATAGTGGTGGGGTTCATGTCAGCGCCAGCTGCCATGAAGCCCAGGTTAGTAATGATGGGCGTCTATAAGACACCCCCATTACTAACCTACAAAGTGTTAAAAAGAAAAAACACACACTACACCCAGAAAAAATAATTTATTTGAAATAAAACACACAATTTTATTTAATTCTTAGTTTACTAAAAAAAAAGAGTTACCTGTCCACGTTCCTGCGCTGATCTCCCATGCACAGCTGTCACATCTGGAGATGGTGACAGCTGTGCATGGCTGCTGTAAGCTCGCACTGCCGGGAACACGTCCGCTCCCGGCAGCGGGAGCCACTGACTGAGGTCACCGGAGTGCATTCAGGCAGCGCAGCTCCGGAGACCTCCTTTACGGCAGTGCTGTACCGTGGGAATTTCTTACGATACAGCAGGGCCGTAAAGGAGCTAACCGGAGCAGCGCTGCCTGAACTCCGGCGAACCCGCTTATGCAATGACGGGGCTGCTTTACGGCCCCGTCATTCTAGCGGCGGCTGCTTTACGGCCCCGTCATTCTAGCGGCGGCAGCGGTTTAGAGCGGTCACATTCTATGTGGCTGCTCTAAACTGGAGATCATCGTGGGACACTCGTGGACTACTACGGAGGGGTAAGGATAAGGTTGTGGTTTATTATTTTATATTTTATTACAGGAGATCGATGGCTTCGGGGAATTAGGTGTCTAGGTGAGTATAGGTGTAGTTTTTTATTTTTTACTTTATTTTAGGTGGCGATCGGCGGGGACAGGTAATGTATGAACTAATTTATTGTAGGCTACCACTGGCCACCAATGACATGTATTTAAAATTTATTGGGGACACAGTAGGGCAATTTAAATAGCAGGATCAGGCTGATGGGAACTACTGCTCCCATCGAGCTGATCCTGCTGGCACGAGTGGACGGGGGACAGACATAGGCCGATGGGAGTAGTAGTGTCACATCGGCCTATGTCTGCCTGCACGCACACACCCGCAGACATCGCACAGACACCGCACACACCTGCAGACATCGCACAGACACCGCACACACCCGCAGACATCGCACAGAAACCGCACACACTCGCAGACATCGCACAGACACCGCAGACATCGCACAGACACCGCGCACGCCCGCACACATCGCACAGACACCGCACACACCCGCAGACATCGCACAGACACCCCGCACACACTCGCAGACACACGCACAGACACCCACACACACCAGTCATGACGGGCTGATCGTCTGGGAGGTGAGGCTGACCTGTGCGACCGTGGGAAAGTTCATGTGAGTTCATACAATGCAGTCAAGCATGAACTCACATGAACCCTCTGAGGGCACCGCGGCTACTTCAAATGAACAGCTGATCAGCATCACCTGATACCTCAGCTGTTCATTTGAAATAACCGGCGGGAAAGCGCAGCACAGAACGGGAAAGCCGGCGGTGAAGTCTTTTCACTGCCGACTTCCCCGCCCGGGTCCTTCACTCCCCGCTCCTTGGTGCTGCGCTCCCCGCCCGGTCCTAACTTACGATCGGGATGGGATGTGGCGAGGGGAGCGGAGGATCGGGGTGGGAGGCTGCAGGGAAGCAGTATGGGGCTGTGTGATTGTTTAAAAGCCGGCGGCTTTTTACCGCCCGCCGGCTTTTAAACGATCAGTAGAATTCTCCCACGCTGGGATGGCATTCTGATGACAGGCTGGATCTCAGCTGAGCGCTGCCATCCAGCTTGTGATCCTTCAGAGACACTGCAGAGCGCAGGCATTATGGGAACTTCCGATTCCGGTATTCGATATTGTAAAAGTATCGGAATTAAGTATCGGAATTCCGATACCGCGAATATCGGCTGATACCCGATATTACAGTATCGGAATGCTCAACACTAGTGATGAAAAAAATTTGAACATTTGTAAATAAAAAACCATTGGGTTTGTGCGTCCATTTTCTAAGACCTGCAAATGTTTTATTCTTTTTTTGTGAGGTGGGGAGATGTTTTGATCACATTTTATTGCCTTTTGTTAGGAAAGTGTGTCGGCCAAAAACACACTTAATTGAATATTTTGATAATAATATAATTATTTTTTTTTATACTTAATAAAGGAAAAGGGTTGATTCAAATTATTATAAGTTTTTATTTGGTTTATATTTTTAACACGTTTTTATATATGTTTACTTTATTTTTTCAGTCCTCTTATGGAATTTAAAGGGTTTTTCATCAAACAAAGTACATTTTAACTAATAGATCTTGGAGTAAAAATAAGTTCTACAATTGGATGTGTTAAAAACATGTTCCTGTGCTGAGATAATCTTATAAATGTGCCCCTGGTTTGTACTGTGTAATGGATGTGTCTGACCTTACAGGGCCATGGTCTGATCATACCACAGCTCCTGGGCAGGGGGGGAGACAAAAGAGTATACAGACATTACAACACGGGATCACAGCTGATTCATTTTGTGAGGCAAAACATTTTGCTGTCTGTTTTTAAGCAATATTTTTCCTGAAAGAAATAATCATTTGTGATCCTGTCTGTATCCTCTTTTGCTTCCTCCTGCCCAGGAGCTGTGGTATGATCAGACCATTTTCCAGCACGGTCAGACACGGCCATTACACAGTACACAGCAGGGGCACATTTATAAGATTATCTCAGCACAGGAACATTTATTTTTACACTCATCCTAGTAGTTCTCATAGTCAGCTGCCATGATAACCCATCCGCAGCCAGTGATCAGTGTAACAGCAGCGATCAGAACAATCTCTGATGGCTGCGGTTACAGATGCCGGCTGTGTACAGGCATCTCCCTGTAGAACCGGGAGCAGAACGCCTGTGGGTGGAGGTCACACAGCCCTACCCCGCTCATGCCATACTGCCTCTGGATTTGGCTAATCCCATCTTTATTTCTTCATTATATCCTGATATTTATTCTTATGTTGGCCAATGACTTTAGCACTATGTACATTATTACGGCCATATATTCAAGTTATGTGTCACAAGAATTATATGAGATTTTTCCTATTTATTATATTAGATGTACTGTTTTTCTCTTTGATGTTATTCTGGTATATACATATATATATCTGCACATGCACTTTATGTATTTAATATATCGATGGTGTTAATTTACTTGTATTCATGTATTTACTGGATGAAATCCAATATATGTGCGTCCTAGGGAGAACCACTATTCAATACATAGGCTGTGTCTCTACACCCCACGTGTGTTTTAATGTATAGTTGTCAATTACATGTTTTTTAACGTATTTTTCATGTCTGATCACTGATTTATCCAAATAAAGAATTTACTCCATTATGTCTGCTGTATTATTTAATCCTTACTGGATTGTTGTAGGTCATTTCATACTTGAATTGTGGTCCAGTGGACCTTAATGATTCTACACATCTATTTTTTTTCCTGAATGTGTAGCTATACCCCATTCATTGTCGGTGTTATGTGTACAGGCATCTGCCCAGTATGATGCGGGCTCAGCTCCTGAACCTGCTCCATACATAGAGACCTGACATTGGAGGAGCCATTACATCATATGTCGGCAAACGCTTTTCTGCGTCCTTTAAAAGTTAGCAGTGGGAGAGCATGATAAAAAGGCTTACCTACCCCCTGAGACCGACTTTAGCTCTTAGGCCACGGCCCCACTATCAGTATTTGGTCAGTATTCAGTCAGTATTTTTCTCAGGAGTGGGAGCCAAGACCAGGAGTGGGTGATAAATGCAGAGTTGGTGACTTGTTTCTATTATACCTTTTTCTGATTGTTCCTCACCTGGTTTTGGCTTTGGGGTGACAGCTAATATTTTAACAATAGTAGGGGTAACATTAGGCCTTATTCAGAAATACTGTCTGTTATTAAAATTGGCTTTGTTATCAATAGTAATAAAACCTCAATTTTTTTATTTTTTTTATTTTATTTTTAAAAAGCAGATTTATCAGCCATCACCCCAAGATTCCCCTGATTCTTTAGGTCATGGTGCTCTTTGGATGACAGCTAATATGTCTAGAGTTTACAGTAGGATGCACTGGTCCATGTTTATAGACGGCACAATGATTTAGTAACGTGCGGAATTGTACTCATTACACTGAGCTCTGACTTCTTGGGATGGGTAACAAGGACATTTTTGGGGTAAATGAGGCCCAATATACCCCTTACTATAGATTATTACATTTTTCGCAGTGTTCCCTCATCTGTATAATAACATCTTAGGTCCTGATGCTCCTAGTGAAACCACTAATATTAGGATAATTTGGAAAAAAACAGAGAAACTAGGAGTTTCTTATGCAAAAATATGACAAAATCTTTATTAAATACACATGTATACATAATAGCAAATAGACAATAAAGACAAAAACAGTGTGCATAGGGGTAAGTGTAAGGAAACCCCCCAGGGGAAAACCAATCAGAGATTATATATAGCTCTATGCAAGGTATAGGCTGGGAAAAGCGGGGTGTTTTAGGCTTTGGTAACAGGTTGACCCAGGTAATCTATATAGGGCAAGTGGTGAGAGTATAAGCACTAAGTGTGCCACTAAAATACCAACTCCCAGGGCCACCATCAGCAAATGTATAAGTATCAGAATAATGGACCAAAGGGCCTATGACCGCTTACCCTAAATTGTAGTATCCCAAGGACCCTCAGACCGGTGGCTAGGGTGGTTTAGCTTCTTCCCAGGGAATCCACTAATATTAGTATTATTTACAGTATGGGGTAAATTATCACATGAATGTAAGCATCAAATCCATTTAGTAGCCCTTGGACATTGAAGACCATCTCTGAGACCAGCACAGTTGTAATATGTGATATGTCTGTTTACATGTATTTTTCTGTATGTCTTCAAATATGTTTATGTCTGTATGTGTCTTTGTATATGTCTGTATATGTTTGTGTGCGCACATTTCTGCGACCCGTATATGTGCAAGTCTGCATGTGTATACGTGACTCCGTGTGCGTATATGCGTGACTGCATGTGCATGACCGTGTGTGTATGACCATGTGTGCGCATGCCTGCTGGTGTCTGACTGTGTGCATGACCGCGTGAGTGTATGTGACTGCGTGTGTATGACTGCTTGTGTAAAAGACTGCATGTGTGTGCAAGACTACGTGTGTGCGTGACTGAGTGTTGACTGCATGTGTGTGTATGTGCATGACTGCGCGTGTGTGTCTGTGTGTGACTGCATGTGTGTATGTGCGTGACTGCGTGTGTGTGTATGTGTGACTGCATGTGTGTGTATGTGCGTGACTGCATGTGTGTGTATGTGCGTGACTGCATGTGTGTGTATGTGCGTGACTGCATGTGTGTGTATGTGTGTGACTGCGTATGTGTGTGTATGTGTGTGACTGCATGTGTGTGTATGTGCGTGACTGCATGTGTGTGTATGTGCGTGACTGCATGTGTGTGTATGTGCGTGACTGCATGTGTGTGTATGTGTGTGACTGCGTGTGTGTGTATGTGCGTGACTGCATGTGTGTGTATGTGCATGACTGCGCGTGTGTATGTGCGTGACTGCATGTGTGTGTATGTGCGTGACTGCATGTGTGTGTATGTTCGTGACTGCATGTGTGTGTATGTGCGTGACTGCATGTGTGTGTATGTGCATGACTGCGCGTGTGTGTCTGTGTGTGACTGCATGTGTGTATGTGCGTGACTGCGTGTTTGTGTATGTGTGTGACTGCATGTGTGTATGTGTGTGACTGCATATGTGTGTGTATGTGTGTGACTGCATGTGTGTGTATGTGTGTGACTGCATGTGTGTGTATGTGCGTGACTGCATGTGTGTATGTGCGTGACTGCATGTGTGTGTATGTGTGTGACTGCGTGTGTGTGTATGTGCGTGACTGCGTGTGTGTGTATGTGCGTGACTGCGTGTGTGTGTATGTGCGTGACTGCGTGTGTGTGTATGTGCGTGACTGCGTGTGTGTGTATGTGCGTAACTGCATGTGTGTGTATGTGCGTGACTGCGTGTGTGTGTGTATGTGCGTGACTGCGTGTGTGTGTGTATGTGCGTGACTGCATGTGTGTGTATGTGCCTGACTGCATGTGTGTGTATGTGCGTGACTGCATGTGTGTGTATGTGCGTGACTGCATGTGTGTGTATGTGTGTGACTGCATGTGTGTGTATGTGTGTGACTGCATGTGTGTGTATGTGCGTGACTGCATGTGTGTGTATGTGCATGACTGCATGTGTGTGTATGTGCGTGACTGCATGTGTGTGTATGTGCGTGACTGCATGTGTGTGTATGTGCGTGACTGCGTGTGTGTGTGTATGTGTGTGACTGCGTGTGTGTGTATGTGTGTGACTGCCTGTGTGTGTATGACTGCATGTGTGTGTATGTGCGTGACTGCATGCATGTGTATGTGTGTGACTGCATGTGTGTGTATGTGTGTGACTGCATGTGTGTGTATGTGCGTGACTGCGTGTGTGTGTGTATGTGTGTGACTGCATGCATGTGTATGTGTGTGACTGCATGTGTGTGTATGTGTGTGACTGCATGTGTGTGTATGTGCGTGACTGCATGCATGTGTATGTGTGTGACTGCATGTGTGTGTATGTGTGTGACTGCATGTGTGTGTATGTGCGTGACTGCGTGTGTGTGTGTATGTGTGTGACTGCATGTGTGTATGTGCGTGACTGCGTGTGTGTGTATGTGTGTGACTGCGTGTGTGTGTATGTGTGTGACTGCATGTGTGTGTATGTGCGTGACTGCATGTGTGTGTGTATGTGCGTGACTGCATGCATGTGTATGTGTGTGACTGCATGCGTGTGTATGTGTGTGACTGCATGTGTGTGTATGTGCGTGACTGCGTATGTGTGTGTATGTGCGTGACTGCATGTGTGTATGTGCGTGACTGCATGTGTGTGTATGTGTGTGACTGCATATGTGTGTGTATGTGCGTGACTGCATGTGTGTGTATGTGTGTGTATGTGCATGACTGCATGTGTGTGTATGTGCGTGACTGCATGTGTGTGTGTATGTGTGTGACTGCGTGTGTGTTTGTGCATGACTGCCTGTGTGTGTGTCTACATGTGCGTGTGGACCAGTGTACAAAAAACTGATGTATATCTGAGGATTAGTAATAACTAGCTAACAAATTTATCCATTTAAAAATTAAAAATGTATTCAATTTAGATTAATACCAAAAAGCTATGCAGGGGCTCATACTGTATCTAGGAGGCTATGTGGGGTCTCATACTGTATCTAGGAGGCTATGTGGGGTCTCATACTGTATCTAGGAGGCTATGTGGGGGCTCATACTGTATCTAGGAGGCTATGTGGGGTCTCATACTGTATCTAGGAGGCTATGTGGGGTCTCATACTGTATCTAGGAGGCTATGCAGGGGCTCATACTGTATCTAGGAGGCTATGTGGGGTCTCATACTGTATCTAGGAGGCTATGCGGGGTCTCATACTGTATCTAGGAGGCTATGTGGGGTCTCATACTGTATCTAGGAGGCTATGTGGGGTCTCATACTGTTTCTAGGAGGCTATGCGGGGTGTCATACTGTATCTAGGAGTCTATGCGGGGGCTCATACTGTATCTAGGAGGCTATGTGGGGTCTCATACTGTATCTAGGAGGCTATGTGGGGGCTCATACTGTATCTAGGAGGCTATGTGGGGGCTCATACTGTATCTAGGAGGCTATGTGGGGTCTCATACTGTATCTAGGAGGCTATGTGGGGTCTCATACTGTATCTAGGAGGCTATGCAGGGGCTCATACTGTATCTAGGAGGCTATGTGGGGTCTCATACTGTATCTAGGAGGCTATGCGGGGTCTCATACTGTATCTAGGAGGCTATGTGGGGTCTCATACTGTATCTAGGAGGCTATGTGGGGTCTCATACTGTTTCTAGGAGGCTATGCGGGGTGTCATACTGTATCTAGGAGTCTATGCGGGGGCTCATACTGTATCTTGGGAGCTATGCACGGGGCTCATACTGTATCTAGGAGGCTATGCGGGGTCTCATACTGTATCTAGGAGTCTATGCGGGGTCTCATACTGTATCTTGGGAGCTATGCACGGGGCTCATACTGTATCTATGGAGCTATGCGGGGGCTCATACTGTATCTACTGTATCTAGGGAGCTATGCGAGGGTTCATACTGTATCTACTGTGTCTAGGGAGCTATGCGAGGGTTCATACTGTATCTACTGTATCCTGGGAGCTATGCGAGGGTTCATACTGTATCTACTGTGTCTAGGGAGCTATGCGAGGGTTCATACTGTATCTACTGTATCCTGGGAGCTATGCGAGGGTTCATACTGTATCTACTGTGTCTAGGGATCTATGCGAGGGTTCATACTGTATCTACTGTGTCTAGGGATCTATGCGAGGGTTCATACTGTATCTACTGTGTCTAGGGAGCTATGCGAGGGTTCATACTGTATCTACTGTGTCTAGGGAGCTATGCGAGGGTTCATACTGTATCTACTGTGTCTAGGGATCTATGCGAGGGTTCATACTGTATCTACTGTGTCTAGGGAGCTATGCGAGGGTTCATACTGTATCTACTGTGTCTAGGGAGCTATGCGAGGGTTCATACTGTATCTACTGTATCCTGGGAGCTATGCGAGGGTTCATACTGTATCTACTGTATCTAGGGAGCTATGCGAGGGTTCATACTGTATCTAGAGAGCTATATGGGGGCTCATACTGTATCTAGAGAGCTATGCGCAAGGCTCATACTGTATATGGGAGGCTATGTGGAGGCTCATACTGTATATAGGAGGCTATATGGAGGCTCATACTGTATCTAAGGCGCTATCTGGGGGCTCACACTGTATATAAGGAGCTATGTGGGGCTCTTACTGTATGTAGGGGGCTATGTGGTGGCTCATACTGTATGTAGGGGGTGATGTGGGAGGGCTCATACTGTATATAGGGGGATGTCAGCATACTTAATTGTGCTCAATATTAAGTTATTATTATTTATTATTATTAAATATTATATTATAAAAAATAATTATAATTAATATGTTAATATTAACATTGAGCAGAATTAATTTCAGCCTATTGGTTTGGTCTCCACAACAATCATGGTCTCTCATGTGGCCCCTTGGGAAAATTAATCTCCCACCCCTGCTCTATTTTATATAGCGCCATTTTATGTATGGTGCTGTACATAAGGGTGAACTTTGCGCTGCGCGCTGTGTGCACCGCTGTCTTTGTCCATCTACAGATGTGTACAAGCGCACCTATGTGTTACTTTTCTTGGTCATGCCCTCAGCACTCTCTTAAGGCTGTGTGCCCACGTAGCATTTTTCAAGCGTATATGCTGCGGAATTTCCGCAGCGTAAACGCTTGAAAAACGCATGTATATCCGCACCCCATGGTCCCCAATGGCATTCCGCAATGTCAATGCCCATGCTGCGGATTTTTCCGCAGCGTTTATGCTGCGTTCAAAAATCCGCAGCATGTCATTTAATTTTGCGTTTCCGCATGCAGAATTGCCTTTGTCCAATGCATAAAAAACGCAAGGCAATTCCGCATGTGGAAAACGCGTGATAAACGCGCGAAAAATGCGCGATAAACGCGTGCGGAATTCCGCATGCGTTTTTCCGGGAGAGGACTTGCATTTATGAAGCAGAAATTTTCTGCTTCATAAATGCAACGTGGGCACATAGCCTAAAGGAGTTATTTGACGAGCCCCACGTGAATGGCGCAGCAGTGCGCATCATCAACCACAGCTCCATTTATCTTTTCACAGTTCCGTTTCTCTGGATCATGGTGGTCCCAGTGGTTAGGTCCGCAGTGATCAGAAAGTCATCCCCTATCTATAAGAAGGGGGATAACTTCCAAACTTGGGATAACCCATTTAAACAGGATTTCAAAATGTATTTTTATTTGCCCATAGGAATGTAGAAAATGATAAACCAATAATGACTCTACCTAACTGTAATACAGCCTCTCCAAGAATAGGACCGAGGAAATGGCACTGTGCAGTCTATATGTATACAGAATAATCCAAATACTGAAAATTACACTCCGTATACAGGACAGGAGAAGTGGTACTGTGCAGTCTATATACAGTATATACACAGAATAATACAAATACTGAAAATTAAAACCAGTATACAAGACGGGAGAAGTAGTACTGTGCAGTGTATATATACAGATTACTACAGATACTGAGAATATTGCAGTCAATTTATATACACAGAATAATACAGATACTAAGATTTACATCAGTATACAGGGCAGGAGAAGTGGTACTGTGCAGTGTATATATACAGAATAATAAAGATACTGAGAATTACACCCAGTATACAGGGCAGGAGAAGTGGTACTGTGCAGTGTAAATATGCAGAATAATACAGATACTGAGACTTAGGCCACAGCCTCACTATCAGTATTTGGTCAGTATTATTTCCGCAGTATCTGTATTATTCTGTACATACAGTATACACTGCACAGTACCACTTCTGTCTGTATGCTGATTGCAATTGTCAGTATCCGTATTATTCTGTATATATACAGTACACTGCAAAGTACCACTTCTCATGTCCTATATATACTGTGTGTAAGGCCACGGCCCCACTATCAGTATTTGGTCAGTATTTTTTCTTAGGAGTGGGAGCCAAAACCAGGTGAGGAACAATCAGAGAAAAGGTATAATAGAAGCAAGTCACCAATTCTGGATTTATCACCCACTCCTGGTTTTGCCTCCAACTCCTGAGAAAAAATACTGACCGAATACTGACCAAATACTGATAGTGGGGCCGTGGCCATAGGGAGAATTATACACAGCATACATAGCTCCAAAATATATGCTACAAACATCTAAATATATATATATATATATATATATACCCACACAAACACTGGGACCATTGTATATACATGTAGTAAATATTATAGTATATATATTATAGTATGAACTATGGAGCTGTGTATATAGTTATTTAGTGTGGTGCTGTGCCTGAGTACATAACTTTTAGTGGGAAGTCCACACCATATACAGAGCTCCACACTATATACTGGGTTATAAAACATGGTATGGAGCTGTGTGTATACTATATAGTGTAGAGATGTGCCTTTTATATAAAATGTGCAGCCCACACTATATGCTATACACACATATTATATTCACATCACATCTACACTATATATTACACACAGCACCTCACTACATGCTATATACACAGGTCCACACTATATACAGTACTTAATTATGCTGTTTACATCAGATAGTATAATCTGGGGCCGATGCATATACATTACATAGGATACACTGGGGATGATATGTATACATTACATAGGATACAATGGGGCCGATGTATATACTTCTGAGGGGATGTGCTGGGGGCGATCTATATACATCACATAGGATACACTGGGGCCGATGTATATACATCAGATGGGATACGCTGGGAACGATGTATATACATCACATGGGATACACTGGGGCTGATGTATATACGGATTATAATGAGGGCAATTTGGGCTACCGCCCGGGGCCCGAGGCTTCAGGGGAACCCATGGCCAGATTGCCCTCATTATAATGTTTTGTGCGGAGGCAGGGGTAGGTTTGGCAGGGGGACCGCACTGTACCTTTTAGACGCCGGCCACATCACAGGGAGGCAGACACGCACCCTGCGCACTGTGTGCTGCATCTCCAGGACTGACATCACACAGCAGCGCCTGGAGCTTCTTTATCCTGCGGGAGAGGAGCTGGTGGATCAGGTCAGTGAATGGCGGTAAATATGAGGTCTGGAGAGGATGTCTGGAGTGAGGAGGGGGCTGCAGGATGCTGCTCCCTTCCTGATGAGTTTCCATAAGATTCCATAGTGTCAGTTCAGCGGCCGCTCTGATAGGGCTCTGTATAAGTTATTGCAGGACTTTCATCGTTGCTGCAGATCAGGTCACTCTGGGTCATCGGCTCCAGCATCACCAGATCTGCAGGAAAATTCAGAGTCCTGTAATAAATCCCACTGAGCCCCAGCAGAGCGACCACAGACATTGCATAGAGGATCCTGCACTGACTGATCAACCCTGAACCTGCAGGACATCACATACTGTACTGATCCATATATGATATGTGAGGTCCTGTAGGCAGGTGTGATCAGTACAGTGTATATCCCTGTACAAAATGTCACATCCAGTAAACAGATTAGTGTATATTATACTGTGGTACAGACATCAGACGGGATATAACAATGTGTATAGTATAACATCTAATGTCTGTATCACAGTATATTATACTAGCTATTGAACCCGTTTTACACCCTGGTCACAAGCATTTTTAGTGGTACATTTCTGGCGCCATTTTTTTTAAGACACTGTGTCTGCGAATTCTCATAAACACTTCAATAAAATGGCGCTGGATAGCGTGGTAAGCGCATGCACTGACTCCGGCACCATTTCATTGAAGTAATGTGCTACAAAATTAAAGGGTTCCCTTCATCGGAAATAACGCTATTAACCTGCGTTCAGGTAAACAGCGTTTTTATACTGCCCAGTAGCTGAATGCAGTGGGGAGAAAATGATCTTTATTCTACTCGCCAGCATTCGGTTTCAGTCATGAGGGCAGTGCCGGTTCGGTCACCACTCTGAGTATACAGAGCGTCCTCTGCAACCGAGCCCCCGGCCCTGACTGACACTGACTCTACATTGAGACCGGCTGTCAGTCAGGGCCAGGATTACAGGGGTTGCTCTGTATACTCAAAGTAATGACTGAACCGGTGCCGGGCCAGACCCCATTACTAAAACCAAATGCTCCCCCATCCTGGTATATGCTCCCTCCCCATCCTGGTATATGCTCCCTCCCCATCCTTATCCCCCATCCTGGTATATGTTCCCCCATCTTGCCTGCTCTGATGTTCTTCCATCCATACAAAAAAAAAAACACTCCTACTCGCCTTTTCCCCTCTCGCTTGCAGCGCATCCTCGAACACCGGCAAGGCTGGAGGAGTGTGGCGCCAGAGTTCGCACCTGCGCATGCATGAACCACAACGCCACACTCCTCCAACCTCGCCGGACATCAAGGTATGTGTCCTAATGGCGCCGAAGATGGCAGTATGACGTGATCTCCGTCATTACAATCCTTTATCCTCGTCCTCCTCCCTGTCACCTGTAACATCTGATGTGTTCTTCTGTCTCCGGCCAGACTGTACAGGCGCATTGCGTGCACAGTCTATAGAGGCTTCGGACAGACGGACACATCCCTGATTATATTATAGATAGTCATGTATTCTCATATAGACTCTACAGGGCCGTACCTAGGGGAAGAGGAGGGGCATGTGACCTGGGTACAGCCGTCAGGGGGGTGCCTTCGGCCCACCTCATGCGGTGGTCAGAGGTGTCTCCCAGGCAGCTGCAATTTGCCGCCCCCAGAGTGGGAATCGACCATTCTCTGAGCTTGCTGTGGAACCGACAGTCGATCAGAGAAGGGAGCTATGTGCGGGCTCATACTGTATATAGGGAGCTATGTGCGGGCTCATACTGTATATAGGGAGCTATGTGCGGGCTCATACTTTATATAGGGAGCTATGTGCGGGCTCATACTGTATATAGGGAGCTATGTGCGGGCTCATACTGTATATAGGGAGCTATGTGCGGGCTCATACTTTATATAGGGAGCTATGTGCGGGCTCATATTGTATATAGGAAGCTATGTGCGGGCTCATACTGTATATAGGGAGCTATGTGCGGGCTCATACTGTATATAGGGAGCTATGTGCGGGCTCATACTGTATATAGGGAGCTATGTGCGGGCTCATACTGTATATAGGGAGCTATGTGCGGGCTCATACTGTATATAGGGGCTATGTGCAGACTCATATTGTATCTAAGTAACTATGTAGGGGCTCATACTGTATGTAGGTGGCAGTGTGTGGGCTCATACTATATGTACAGGGCTATGCGGGGGCTCATACTGTATGTAGGGGGTTGTGTGGGGGCTCATACTATATGTACAGGGCTCTGCGGGGGCTCATACTGTATCTAGACCGCTATGTGCAGGCTCATACTGTATATAGGGAGCTATGTGCAGGCTCATACTGTATATAGGGAGCTATGTGCGGGCTCATATTGTATATAAGGAGCTATGTGCGGGCTCACACTGTATATAGGGAGCTATGTGCAGGCTCATATTGTATATAAGGAGCTATGTGCGGGCTCATACTGTATATAGGGGCTATGTGCAGACTCATTTTGTATCTAAATAACTATGTAGGGGCTCATACTGTATGTAGGTGGCAGTGTGTGGGCTCATATTGTATGTACAGGGCTATGTGGGGGCTCATACTGTATGTAGGGGGCTGTGTGGGGGCTCATACTATATGTACAGGGCTCTGCAGGGGCTCATACTGTATCTAGGGAGCTATGCGGGGCTCATACTGTATATAGGAGGCTATGTGGGGGCTCATACTGTATATAGAGGGGCTATGCGGGGGCTCATACTGTATCTAGGGAGCTATGCGGGCGCTCATACTGTATCTAGGGAGCTATGCGGGGGCTCATACTGTATATAGAGGGATGTCAGCATACTTAATTCTGCTCAATATTAAGTCATACAATTAATATAATTTTTTTTAATTATTTTGTTAATATTAATATGGACCAGAATTAATTTCAGCCTATTGGATCGGCCTCCATAACAGTCACGATCTCTCATGTGGCCCCTCCGGAAAATTAATCTGCCACCCTGATCTACTATATATAGTGCTATGTTATGGAAATTTTTTTTCCTCATTCTCTGTCTATAGATGTGATCAGAACATCTGTGTGTTGATCACATGTCCAATCACATGATCTATCAAAGGGGATCATGTGACATGTCACGTGATACATCCGTTACCTGCGGGGGGGGGGGGGGGGCACACCTTTTAAACTGCCCGGGGCCCTGGCTACTCTTAATCCACCCCTGTGTATATACATCATATAGGATACGTTGGGGACAATGTATATACATCACATAGGATACGTTGGGGACGATGTATATACATCACATAGGATACGTTGGGGACGATGTATATACATCACATGGGATACACTGGTGCTGATGTATATATAGGTGCATCTCACTAAATTATAATATCATCAAGAAGTTAATTTATTTCAGTTCTTCAATACAAAAAGTGAAACTCATATATTATATAGAGTCATTAATATAATTGTCTGATCCCGTCCGTCTGTCTGCCTGTCCTTCTGTTCAGGAAATCCCGCGTCGCTGATTGGTCTGGCGCGGCCAATCAGCAACGCGGCATTTCAGAAAAAGATGGCGGCCGTTAGCGGCTCATCTGCCGCACGGAGGTCAGCGGCGATGCAGCCAGGAGATGCAGCCGGCTGCTCGCAGCATAAGTCCCCTGACCGGAGGCGCCGCTGACCTCCATGCAGCTACCGTCAGGAGATCAGCGACTACGGCCGCTTATCTCCCGACGGCAAGTGTGACGCCCCCCCTCCCCTCTCCTCTCCTCTCCTCTCCGCTCCTCTCCCCTCTCCCCCCCCCCGCTTGCTCAGGGCCCCAGCACCCGGCGCCATACTTACCCCTCCCTGTGCCTCCGCAGCAGCTCCTGTGTCTTCCACTGCCGTTCTGTGACGTCTCAGGTCAGAGGGCTCGGTGACGTCTTTACACTGCACTCTCTCCTGAGCGGTCACAGAGCGCAGCGGGAAGATGCCGGCTACGCTGGAGTCCGGAGCAGCAGCTGAGAATTGAGGTGAGTATTGGATTTTTTTTTATTGTATGGGGGCATAGGGCATTAAATGGTGGGGTGGGGGTGTGTGACATCGTGGAGGGGCCTTATAAGCGAGGGGGGGTGTGATATCCTGCATGGGCCACTATGGGGGGGATGTGACATCCTGCATGGGGTATTATATAGGGGGGATGTGACTTCCTGCATGGGGCATTATAAGGGAGGGGGGGATGTGACTTCCTCCATGGGGCATTATATAGGGGGGATGTCACTTCCTGCATGGTGCATTATAAGGGAGGGGGGATGAGACTTCCTCCATGGGGCATTATAAGGGGGGTGGTGACATCCTGCATGGGGCATTTATATGGTGGGGGGGAGTGACATCCTGCATGGGGCATTATAAGGGTGGGGTGAATGTGACATCCTGCATGGGGCACTATGGAGGGGATGTGACTTCCTCCATGGGGCATTATATAGGGGGGATGTGACTTCCTGCATGGGGTATTATATAGGGTGGATGTGACTTCCTGCATGGGGCATTCTATAGGAGGGATGTGACTTCCTGAATGGGGCATTATAAAGAAGGGGGGGATGTGACATCCTGCATGGGGCATTATACAGTGGGATGTGACATCCTGCAAGGGGTATTATAAGGGAGGGGGGATGTGACATCCTGCATGGGGCATTATCCTGCATGGGCCATTATATGGGGGGGATGTGACATCCTTCTTGGGGCATTATAAGGGAGGGGGGATGTGACATCCTGCATGGGGCATTATAAAGGAGGGGGGGATGTGACATCCTGCATGGGGTATTATATGGGGGGGAGTGACATCCTGCATGGGGCATTATAAGGGAGGGGGGGTGACATCCTGCATGGGGCATTATAAGGGAGGGGGCGATGTGACATCCTGCATGGGGCATTATATGGGGGAGGGGGAAGTGACAACCTGCATGGGGCATTATAAGGCAGGTGGATGCTCCCCGGTCCTCACTAACACGGTTCGCTGATTGGTCGCAGCCACCGGCCGCGACCAATCAGCTATTTCAGCGCCAAATTTAAACACCGCTCTGCTGATTGCTCGCGGCCGCCCGCGGCGACCAATCTGCGATTGTGGCGCCAAATTTAAACACGGTCTCCGGCCAATTGGCGGCAGATTTAAAATAAGTACGCCACCGTCGGGAGACATATTCTAGAATACCCGATGCGTTAGAATCGGGCCACCATCTAGTATATTATATAGAGTCATTACAAACAGAGTGATCTATTTCACGTGTTTATTTCTGTTAATGTTGATGATTATGGCTTACAGCCAATGAAAACACAAAAGCCATTATCTCAGTGAATTAAAATAATTAACAAAAAAACACCTGCAAAGGCTTCCTAAGCATTTAAAAGGTCCCTTAGTCTGTTTCAGAAGGCTCCACAATCATAGGGAAGACTGCTGACATGACAGATGTCCAGAAGGCAGTCATTGACACACTCCACAAGGTCCCAGAGTTCCAATTTTCATTTGGAAATCAAGGTCCCAGAGTCTGGAGGAAGAGTGGAGAGGCCACAATCCAAGCTGCTTGAGGTCTAGTGTGAAGTCTCCACAATCGGTGATGGTTTGGGGAGCCATGTCATCTGCTGGCGTAGGTCCACTGTGTTTTATCAAGACCAAAGTCAGCACAGCCGTCTACCAGGAAATTTTAGAGCACTTCATGCTTCCCTCTGCCGACAAGCTTTTTGGAGATGGAAATTTCATTCTCCAGCAGGACTTGACACTAGTGTTGAGCGAGTATGTTCTATTAACCCTTTCGCCGACTATGCTCGGGCCGAGCTCCGAGTATTTACAGCTGCTCGGTGATAAGGTTAAATCGCTCCTGTGTGCATGATTTGCAACTGTTTGACAGCTTTATTACATGTGAGGAATGTCTATTTCTTACACATTCCTCACATGTAATAAAGCAGTCAAACAGTTGCAAATCATGCACACGGGAGCGATTTAACCTCATCACCGAGCAGCTGTAAATACTCGGAGCTCGGCCCGAGCATACTCGGTCAGAACATACTCGCTCAACCCTACTTGGCACCTGTCCACACTGCCAAAAATACCAATACCTGGTTTAAAAACAACAGTATCACTGAGCTTGATTGGCCAGAGAATCTATCGGGTATTGTCAAGAGGAAGATGAGAGACACCAGACCCAACAATGCAGACGAGCTGATGGCTGCTATCAAAGCAACCTGGGCTTCCATAACACCTCAGCAGGGCCACAGGCTGATCGCCTCCATGCCACATTGCCGCATTGATGCAGTAATTGATGCAAAAGGAGCCCCGACCAAGTATTGAGTGCATTTAATGAACATACATTTCAGTAGGCCAACATTTCGGATTTTAAAAACATTTTTCAAGCTGTTGTTGCTGTAAAGTATTCTAATTTACTGAGATAATGACTTTTGTTCATTGGCTGTAAGCTATAATCATCAACATTAACAGAAATAAACACTTGAAATAGATCACTCTGTGTGTAATGACTCTATATAATATATGAGTTTCACTTTTTGCATTGAAGAACTGAAATAAATTAACTTTTGATGATATTCTAATTTAGTGAGATGCACCTGTACATCATATAGGATGCTGGGGCTGATCAGTATACATAATATAAGATACACTGGGGCTGATGTATATACGTCATGTAGGATACACTGGTGATGATGTACATACATTACATAGGATATGCTGGAGACTATGTATATACATCATATAGGATATGCTTGTGCCAGTGTATATGCATCATATAGGATACCTTGGGAGCGATGTACATAGATCATATAGGGTACGCTGGGGCCGATATATATACATCATATAGAATACACTGGGGCTGTGTCATGGTGTGACTGTGGGATAGCAAGTGTGCTCCTATTCTGACCCTCAGGCTCGGGGTCCCTAGCTATTTCTGATCCCAGGATTACTCCTGAATGTGGAGATGCCCGAGCCTCGTTCCTTACTATGCTCCTAAGCAGCACTAGTTTGTACAGTGTATGGGGGGAATACAAAACAAGATAGGACAGAACTGAAGCACAGTCACACAACACGCTCTCAGGGAAATACACAAAGGAATATAAAGTCTAAAACCCGAGAGGCAACAAAGTAATATAAAGACACCTAGGGAAAAAGGAAAGGGTTACCAAACAACGCTTGCAACAACTTTAGCAATAACCACTAAACCAGTATGTGTTCACCTTTCCAGAACAGGATAGAGAAAAACTATACTGGCATTGCCAGCAAAGCACAGCCGGCTTAAATGGAGAAACAGCAGACACGACTGGTTCTCCTCTAGCATGTGATCAAAGGCAGTCAACAACCTCAGCCCAGCAAAGACTAACTTTTGCTCACCTGCCAAGGAGCTGCAGCTCTAAGAGTCGATGCCCTAGTCACCCTGCACTGACCATAGCTATCAATGGAGTTACAAGGAGCAGTATATGAATCTGTGGAATCCACAGACTTGGACGCCGCCATCACAGTTTGTGATGTTAGAGAAAACCTCCTTGTGACATGCTGATGTACAAACATCATATAGGATGCACTAGGGCTGATGTATATATAGTACATCTTAAAGGATATACGGGTGCTAATGTAGAGTATATACATCATATAGGATACACTGGGGCTGATGTATATACATCGTATAGGATACACTAGGGCTGATGTATATATATCATATAAGAGATACTGGAGCTAATGTACAGTATATACATCGTATAGGATACACTGGGGCTGATGTATATACATCATATAGGATATACAGGTGCTGATGTACAGTATGTACATCACATAGGATACACTGGGGCTGATGTATACACATCATATACAGTAGGATACACTAGGGCTGATGTATATATATCATATAAGAGATACTGGAGCTAATGTACAGTATATACATCGTATAGGATACACTGGGGCTGATGTATATACATCATATAGGATATACAGGTGCTGATGTACAGTATGTACATCACATAGGATACACTGGGGCTGATGTATACACATCATATAGAATACACTAGGGCTGATGTATATATAGTACATCTTAAAGGATATACGGGTGCTAATGTAGAGTATATACATCATATAGGATACACTGGGGCTGATGTATATATATCATATAAGAGATACTGGTGCTAATGTACAGTATATACATCGTATAGGATACACTGGGGCTGATGTATATATATCATATAAGAGATACTGGTGCTAATGTACAGTATATACATCGTATAGAATACACTGGGGCTGATGTATATACATCGTATAGGATATACAGGTGCTGATGTACAGTATGTACATCACATAGGATACACTGGGGCTGATGTATACACATCATATACAGTAGGATACACTAGGGCTGATGTACATACATTACATGGCCTCTGCTTGTTAACTCATTCATAGCCTGGAGATGAATCAGTGTAGCATGCAGCCCTCCCAGAGCTTGAAGATGAGCCTGCAGGAAAGTAAGGAGCCGGCGCGCAGAGAGCGGTAGCCCCTCCTACCAAGAACATCCTGATAACACTATCTGGCACTAGGCCTGGCAAAGAGTACGCCACTGCGGTGTACTGAACGCTGTGCGTGTGCGTCGTGCATGGGCGCGCATGGGCGGGTACACACGACATGGACATGAAAAAATATTAAAAGGCCAGCAGCTGCAAAACCACGTCCGATGGCCCACAATGTAGGTGAGGGCTGCAGCCCAGTGAGCATGTGCCTGTTGGGCTTGTAGTAGTGGCATGGTTCTAGAGGTCAATATATCTTTGAACATAAGTATGAGATATACAACCAATACCATTTTAATGGCAACTCTCGTATACATATATATATATATAGATAGATAGTGTCGGACTGGGGTGTCTGGAGCCCACAGGAGGAATTGATCCTCAGGGCCCACCCTACAGCTATATGTAAATACCTGATAGCCGATATCCCCGTTATAGTGGAGCGTCTGCTGTAAATCACAGGCGGCTCCTGCACATCTACTGTGCACATGCTATAACTAGGATGTACAATTACGGTAGTTTGCATTAAAGGGCTTCTTTGGTTAAAACAAGTTATCACCGATCCAAGGGCTCCACGGGATAGGTGATAACTGACTGATCGTTTGGGTCCGAACATTGGAAACCGCACCGATCAGAAGAATGGGGAAGTTTTATCCCTGTCAGGATACTTATCCCCATTTTAAAATGCAGCGGCAGGTGGGACGTCTGACTGCAGCTCCCTTCATTCTCTTTGGGGTTTCCAGAAAAAAAAAAAAAACAGCCACTGAGGGAATGAATGGATCAGTGGTCAAGTCGCACATGAGCTCCAGTCTAATGGGGAGAAAAGCTCCACATTCTACCAATCGGTGCAGGTCCCAGCATTCAGACCCCCACTAGTCAATAACTTATCACTTATCCTGTGGAGAGGTGATTACTTGTTTTCATCGGAGAACCCCTGTAAGTGCATCTTGTTCCAAGTATTTAATTAATCACTAATGGAAACAAAGAATCTTCTCCTAATTAATATCAGAGAGAACAGATGACTGCCATACACAACACAATCCACTGTACCAACACAAACAGTACCACATACAAGGGAGAAATACTGCCACACCATGACTGGACTACATATTACCACCACATAGAGACCGAATAATACTACATACAAGGGAGAAATACCACCACACCATGACCAGACCACATATTACCACCACATAGTGACCGAATAATACCACATACAAGGGAGAAATACCACTAAACCATGACCAGACCACATATTACCACCACATAGTGACCGAATAATACTACATACAAGGTAGAAATATCACCACACCTTGACCAGACCAGATATTACCACCCCATAGTGACCGAATATTACTACATACAAGGGAGAAATACCACCATGCCATGACCAGACCAGATATTAACAGCAAATAGCGTCCAAATAATTCCCCATCATTTCTCTCTCCTACCTCCATAATTGCTCTTCCCCATCCCAATCATTGCTCTCCCCCACCTTCTCCAACATTGTCATATCTGCCCAACCTTCTCCATCATTGCCATATCTCCCCCCACCACCTCCACCATCATTGCCATATCTCCCCCCACCGGCTCCGTCATCATTGCCATATCTCCCCCACCTGCTCTGTCATCATTGCCATATCTCCCCCAACCTGTGCCGTCATCATTGCCATATCTCCCCCCACCTACTCCATCATCATTGCCATTTCTCCCCCACCTGCTCCACCATCATTGCCATATGTCCCCCACCTCCTCTATTACTAATGCCATGTCATATCTCCCCCTACCTCCTCCATCACCATGCCATGCATATCTCCCCCCACCTCCCCCATTGCCATGCCATATATCCCCCACCATGTCATATCTCCCCCCACCTCCTCAATCACCATTGCTCTCCCTCAAAAAACCCCAAAACTTATCTCTCAGCGCGCTCCCCCGCAGCACTGTCCTCTGCTTCCTGCCCGGCATCTTTCTCCCTGACACAGGCCCATGCTGCATGATGACGTCATCAAGCAGCGCGAGCCTGTGTGAGGGAGGAAACGCCGGGCAGAAAGCAGAGGTGAGGACGGATCCCTGCAGCTATGCTGCCATTTTCCTCCTGTCGGCAGTGGAGCTGGAGGGATCGCTCCTTGCCTGCCGCACAGGATGAGGGCAATCTGCCCATGGGACCGAGAAGCAGGCCAGATTGCCTTCATCAGCCGCACTGCAAGGGCCCCCCTGACCCTCCAGGCCCTTGCAGTGCGGAGCACCGGCGGCCATGTTAACCAGGGGCACCCGTGTGTCCTGCTCGGGGGCCCGCTGAGGACCCGGGCCCACCGGAGAATTCTCCGGTGTCCCGGTGCCCCAGTCCGACCCTGTATATAGACACACTTACACATTGGTGTGTACATACAGTACATGTGCATGTGTGTGAGTATATACTGTATGTGTATATGTGTATAGTGGCGTTGCTTGAAGTTTATAGGCCCTGTAAGGCAGCGCTAGTCATCATGCTGGGGGACACTCGCTGCATCGGGTCAATTAAAGCACACCAGCCACGTTTTCCAGTATTTCACAATCCAGCAGTTTATTACACTTCACTACTGCTTATCACCGAGTCCAACTCAGTGGCTCGCCGACATACACATATAATGTCCAGGAGCCTTTCAAGTGGCAGACAGGCCCACTTGGCTCCAGTTACAGCCATCAGCAAAGTCACTTATATCAACGTCCATATAATGCAGTGCTTTACCTTTGCCGGGTTTTAGCTGCTTCAGTCAGATTTGTTCTGCCACCACTGTGGCTTTACAGCTGCCCAGATGGGGGTCTCCAGCCCTCGTTCCTTCAAAGGCTACTGGTATGTTTTCTCACCTAACATCCAGCCTCTGCCTTCCAGGACTCTTGCCTTCCAAGCCTCTGGCCCTCCAAGGCTACTGGTATCGCTTACACGTAAGGATCCAGCCTCTGCCTTTCAGGCTTCACTAGGCCTCACTAAGCCTCTCCAGGCTAACGGTGTCCCACACACGGGAACAGGCCTCACGCCTTTCACACCTGTCTCAAATCTACCAGGGTTTATATATCCTCTAGTGCACACACAGGACCTGTGCTGATGTCACAGTCATGTGATCAGACCTTCTGTATGCACAGGACCTGTGCGATGTCACAGTCATGTGATCAGTCACCTCGGGAGGTACATGGTCGGCCAAAACACACCCTGGACCATTACAGTAATGCCGCAAGCCGCTGCATTACAGCCCCAATGAAAAATTTCCAACATGGCCCCCAACCATTACAGATCTTTAATAGTACTGGTGTTCTCTTATGGGCCAAAAGGATATTTTGGCCCCATAGGCTCCAGGGCTAAGTGCGACTGCAACACATGTACCTACTATAGTTATGTCTCTATGTTTGTATCTGGACAATCAGACAGGCATTTACCATGTAGCCTATAGTTATTCTGTCCTATTGTGTAGTAGATGTGTAGGTACTGTAATAATCTGGCAATTCACCTATATCTCTGCTCTGTACAACAGCTGCATTTGCTCCTTGGTCTGGAATACGTGAGCTGCGGGGACTTTTACAGCTACTTACTGATGAAGGGGCAGCTTGACATCCCCAGTGCAAGGTAAAGTTTTATTTTTATGTAATTATACACGAATAGAAATATACAGTATATATAAACAGCAGTTCTGTCATCAGTATTGATTGCTCTTTGATGGCAATATGGATTAGACTAAAGCAATATATTAGTCATCAGAACCTGGACAGAATCCTGACCGGCCACTTTATTACACTATGTATAGGGCAGGATTTCTTGTATTTCTGTAGACAGTCACTAATTTCTTGTCTCTCTGTCAGATTCTATGCCGCTGAACTCGTCTGTGGAATCCAACATCTCCACTCAAAGGGCGTCATCCACAGAGACCTCAAGCCCGAGAACATCTTGGTGGCTGAAACGGGCCATATTAAGATCACGGATTTCGGTCTCTCAATTGACAACATGCATGGAGACCGAACAGCCACTGGATACGCTGGGACTGCAGGCTACATGGCTCCTGAGGTGAGAAGAACAAGGATTTTCTCTTTTTTTCATACTATAATTGTATGTCTGCCTGGATCACACACATAATCCAACAAATGTCCATTACAGTAAATGGGACATTCTGACATTGACATCTGGCATGCCATACACATTAGATAGGCAGCTTGCCTCAGCTGAGTGTACATGCGTTCTGAATGGGAGGGGGGAGTATGACCATGCCAGACACAAAGGATCGGGCACTGAAATTCAGCATCCAGTGTTTGAGCTGAATTGGGATGTCTCCATACACAATAGATGATCTCTCCGGAATCTGTGAGTCCGGCCACAATACATGATCATGCTATATGTTTTGCCAGCATTAGAGACCCAAAGAGTTACAAGTCAGCCAACAAAGGTTCTGGAGCTCAGAAGAGCAGCATGGCTCCTTTCAGTCATTAGTGTAGTAATCATAATATTCAAGTGATGCCACAACCAGAGGAATCATCCACTCTCACTATATTACATAGTCTTACAATTATTATGCTGAGAACTTTGTTACACTGAAGATATGGAACTTTTTGACCAACTCTTTATCTATTTTCTTCTTCTTTATGTAGATTTTGGCTGGGAAGGAGTATAACGCCGGAGTAGACTGGTATTCTTTTGGTGTCATCTTAAAAGAAATGGTTACCGATGAGTGCGCCTACCATCAGACACTCAACGATAAATCCTCCGGCATCAGGAACATCATTAAACAGGTCAGTTGTCTTAACAGTCATTAGTACTATGATGTATACAATGTTATAGTTGTAGAGATGAGCAAACCTTTTGAAATTCAAATTAACCAGCTTGTTCCAATTTTTTCCCAAAAATGTTAAAATCGCAAGTACTCAACATAAATGGGTAAACTTGTGGTAACCGTTCTTTACTGCTGTGCTGTCACATACTATCTGTGCAGTCTTTTACTGTTTTATGTCTTTCTCTCTCAATCTCTACTGCTAAGCTGTGATGTGCTCTCCCTATCCAGATTCACCACAAAATGACTCCTACATTCATTGCTTTGGCTTTCATACAGGCTATGATAGTCCCTCCTGATTGTGCTATAACATGTGATGTGACACCTTAAAGCATTATGGTGAAGCCTGGACGGCTTACATCAGAGGTCCTATAAGTCTTCTCTGGCTGATGTAATTTTTAGTAATACTGTATGAAAATTGGCTGCAATCATTTTAGGTGATTCCCAAGAAGCAAATCACAAATTGTTGAAATTCACCGGGTTCAGCAGATTCACAAAAATTCAACACAAATTCAGTTCGCATCAAGTGGATTTGCTCATCTCTGCATAGTAGTCATCATTTTCTCTCCAGTTTACATTCATGGATTTTGGTTTTATCTTTATTAGCTCCTTCAGAAAGATCCTGCCAGTCGCTTAGGAGCCAACGGTAACATCAGAAAGCACAGGTTTTTTCAGCGTATCGACTGGGTCTCTGTGGAAGCCCTGAAACTGCCTCCACCATACGTCCCTGTAGTAAGTATATGAGCAGATATGGTTTCTTAGTATTAAAATCTTTGTGTCTATTCTTTTACTAGTTTTCAATCAACACAACTTGTTTTTAATGGAGACTCTGATATAAAGTCATAATTTTAATGTTATAATTCCTTTTTTCCTTTATAGCCATCTCAGCCTCCCCGTCGTCATAAACCATTCCATCTGGAGAAACTAGAAGCAGCAGAGGCCACAGCACCTATATCAACAAAGGACCAGGCATTGTTTGAGGGATTTTCATTTGTCAACTTGGAAACCCTTGAGCAGACCCCAGCTCTATAGTCATCAGAGCGAGCGGCCCACCTGAGCCTCCGGAAGACTGAAAATCAGAAGACTGGACATCACTGGAACAAACGCTGCAAGAATGAAGGTGACCATGGAGACGTCGAGGGACCCCGAATGAAGACACAGAGAATGACGGAGCCAGCAGATCCACCTATGGGCTGGCGGTAAGAATAAGCGCCATAATATCTGCGCTTTATTCCAATCATAGGCATGTGCCAAACATTTTTCACTGACCGGTAATAGGATTTCCTCCTGCTCATTTTAGCTCCAATTTTTGGTGCTGTCTTGGGCAATGATGAAATACTGAGGTGCGTGATGGCCGGCTATTAAGGGGTGGCAGGAGGCCGGATTTTTTTTTTTTTTTAACAACATCTTGCACTTGCCTATGATAAATTTACCATTACCGGCAGTTGGATTTCCTCATACTTATGACAGTGTTGTCATAGGAGTGGGGAAAAAGGTGAGAGATGGCCGGCTATTAAGGGGTGGCAGGAGGCCGGATTTTTTTTTTTTTTTTTTTAAATAGGCAAAATTTGGCCTATGGAGAACACAAGAGCTTACAGCTAGTGGACTTGCACATCCTCCAGATGTAAGTGTAAAATGAGAGCCGCAGTCCTAAAAAGTACATTTTGTTAAGACCCTGAGGATGGCAGAGCCGGCAGATCCACCTATGAACTGGGGGTAAGAATGGAGGACTATTTCATCAAAGTCCTGTGAAGACACCCATGCCAATGTCATTCCAGTCCATGCCAGGGGTACCCATTCCAGAAGCCATTGAGCCTTCTCATGGAACATCTATATAGTTAAACAAAGCAAAAAAACCTGCAAAGCTTTTTAATGCAACTAAAACCTCTTACATTTTTCTTACATCTGTAAATAACAACAGAATGAAGTGGGTTATAAGTGTATTTTGAATATTCCCATTTTTAAGGCACCTAAAGAGGAAAGGGTTCTTTACAGTCAGAGCAGTGGGACTGTGGAATTCCCTACCACAAGAAGTAGTGATGGCAGACACTATAACAGCTTTCAAAAAAAGGGGCTGGATGATTTCCTCGATACACATAACATTGAGGGTTACAGTTAAATTAGACAAAATGTTACACCTATAGAAGTACATTTAATACCATAATAGTAATTACATAATTAGAATCATAATTAGGTTTGATCTTTGATCCAGGGTTCTAGGACTGATCGCCCATTTTCGGGGTCAAGAAGAAATTTTTCCCCTGTGACACAAATTGGCTGAAGGTGTCCTGGGGTTTTTGCCTTCTTCTGGATCAACAATGTAGGTATAGGGCAGTATTAGTAGTGATAGGAAAGTTAGAATAATACTGTAATAAGATAGCAGGATGTTAATAATAGTAACGATATCAAATAGTCACATTTATAAAAATAAAAACAAATTAAATAATAACTGCAGTAGTACAATAAGTAGTGTAATATTAAATATATAACTAGTAATAACATAATTAGGTTTGATCCAGGGTTCTAGGACTGATCGCCTTTTCTCGGGGTCAAGAAGGAATTTTTCCCTGTGATGCAAATTGGCTGAATGTGTCCTGGTGTTTTTGCCTTCTTCTGGATCAACAGATTTAGGCATAGGGATTCTAGTAATACCATTATTAGAATCACAAGAGTAATACAAAATATAAAATTAATTAAAAAAATTTAATTATAAACGGGTACATTCTTAATTGTTATAGTGCAGCAATAATAAAAAAGGTAATAATAATAATAATAATAATACATTTGTGCGGTCTAGTGCCAGTTAGTTAGTAAGTCAGTGTAGTGTTAGTGTACGGAGTACAATTGGGGGAGGAAAGTTGAACTTGATGGACCGAGGTCTTTATTCAACCTACGTTACAATGTTACTAATATCTGCGCTTTATTCCAATCATAGGCATGTGCCAAATATTTTTCACTGACCGGTAATAGGATTTCCTCCTGCTCATTTTAGCTGCATTTTTTGGTGCTGTCTTGGGCAATGATGAAATACTGAGGTGCGTGATGGCCGGCTATTAAGGGGTGGCAGGAGGCCGGATTTTTTTTTTTTTAACAACATCTTGCACTTGCCTATGATAAATTTACCATTACCGGCAGTTGGATTTCCTCATACTTATGACAGTGTTGTCATAGGAGTGGGGAAAAAGGTGAGAGATGGCCGGCTATTAAGGGGTGGCAGGAGGCCGGATTTTTTTTTTTTTTTCTAAATAGGGAAAATTTGGCCTATGGAGAACACAAGAGCTTACAGCTAGTGGACTTGCACATCCTCCAGATGTAAGTGTAAAATGAGAGCCGCAGTCTTAAAAAGTACATTTTGTTAAGACCCTGAGGATGGCAGAGCCGGCAGATCCACCTATGAGCTGGATGTAAGTATAGGCGCCATAATATATAAACCCAGATCGCCAAATGGAGGACTATTTCATCAAAGTCCCATGAAGAAACCCATGCCAATGTCATTCTAGTCCATGCCAGGGGTACCCATTCCAGAAGCCATTGAGCCTTCTCATGGAACATCTATATAGTTAAACAAAACAAAAAAACCTGCAAAGCTTTTTAATGCAACTAAAACCTCTTACATGTTTCTTATATCTGTAAATAATGAATAACGTGGGTTAAAAGTTGATTTTGAATATTCCCATTTTTTAAGGCACCTAAACAGGAAAGGGTTCTTTACAGTCAGAGCAGTCAGACTGTGGAATTCCCTACCACAAGAGGTAGTGATGGCAGACACTATAACAGCTTTCAAAAAAGGGCTGGACGATTTCCTCGATACACATAACATTGAGGGTTACCGTTAAATTAGACAAAATGTTACAACTATAGTAGTACATGTAGTACGGTAATAGTATTATTATTATTTATTATTATAGCGCCATTTATTCCACGGCACTTTACATGTCAAGAAGGGGTATACATACAAGAACTATTACAATAATCTTGAACACAATGTGACGGCGACTGGTACAGGAGGAGCGAGGACCCTGCCCATGAGGGCTCACAGTCTACAAGGGATGGATGAGGATACAGTAGGTGAGGGTAGAGCTGGTCGTGCAGCGGTATGGTGGAGCGATGGTTACTGCAGGTTGTAGGCTTGTCGGAAGAGGTGGGTCTTCAGGCTCTTTTTGAAGGTTTCCACGGTCGACGAGAGTCTGATGTGTTGGGGTAGAGAGTTCCAGAGTAGGGGGAAAGCACGGGAGAAATCTTGTATGCGATTGTGGGAGGAGGAGATTAGAGGGGAGTAGAGAAGGAGATCTTGTGAGGATCAGAGGTTGCGTGTGGGTATGTAGCGGGAGACTAGGTCAGAGATATATGGAGGAGACAGGTTGTGAATGGCTTTGTATGTCATGGTTAGGGTTTTGAACTGGAGTCTCTGGGCAATGGGGAGCCAGTGAAGAGATTGACAGAGAGGAGAGGCCGGGGAATAGCGGGGGGGCAGGTGGATTAGTCGGGCAGCAGAGTTTAGGATGGATTGGAGGGGTGCAAGAGTGTTGGAAGGGAGGCCACAGAGCAGGAGGTTGCAGTAGGCAAGGCGGGAGATGATGAGGGCGTGCACTAGTGTTTTTGCAGATTCATGGTTGAGGAATGTGCGGATCCGGGAGATATTTTTGAGTTGGAGTCGGCAGGAAGTGGAAAGGGCTTGGATATGTGGTTTGAAGAAGAGTTCAGAGTCCAGGGTTACCCCAAAGCAGCGAGCCTGAGGGACTGGGGAGAGTGGGCAGCCATTGACTATGATGGATAGGTGAGTTGGGGGGGTCGAATGAATTGGCGGAAAGATGATGAATTCTGTTTTGTCCATGTTAAGTTTTAGAAATCTAGCAGAGACGAAGGATGAAATAGCAGACAGACATTGTGGGATTTTGTTTAGTAAGGAGGTGATATCGGGTCCAGAGAGGTAGATCTGTGTGTCATCAGCACAGAGGTGATAATGAAAGCTATGAGACTCTATGAGCTGTCCCAGGCCTAAGGTGTAGATGGAGAAGAGCAGGGGTCCTAGAACTGAACCTTGGGGGACACCGACAGATAGGGGGCGAGATGAGGAGGTGGTCTGTGAGTGAGAGATACTGAATGTCCTGTCTGTTAGGTATGAGTAGATCCAGGATAGGGCCAAGTCTGTGATGCCGAGAGATGGGAGAGTTTGTAGTAAGAGGGAATGGTCCACTGTGTCGAAGGCAGATGACAGGTCTAGGAGGAGGAGGACAGAGTAGTGTCGCATAGATTTCGCGGTTAGTAGGTCATTGGTGACTTTAGTCAGTGCAGTTTCAGTAGAATGGTGCGGTCAGAAACCAGATTGTAGGCTGTCGAAGAGGGAGCAGGAGGAGAGGTGGGAGGACAGCTCAGAATGGACGTGTTGTTCCAGTAGTTTTGAGGCATAGGGGAGAAGTGATATAGGGCGATAGCTAGACAGAGAGGATGGGTCAAGGGAAGGCTTTTGAGGATTGGTGTGATTGAGGCATGTTTGAAGCATGAGGGGAAGACACCAGTTGTTAGTGACAGGTTGAAGAGGTTGGCTAGGGGTGGGATGAAGATAGTGGTAAGGTTTGGGATGAGGTGGGACGGGATTGGGTCAAGTTTACAGGCGGTGAGGTGTGATTTGGAGAGTAAAGAGAAAAGTTGATCTTCTGTAATGGTGGAGAATGTGGTTTTGGAGGAGGAGGGTTGAGTAGGTGTGGGGAGGGGCTGTGGGGGCTTTAGGCAAAAGCTTTGTCTGATGGTGTCAATCTTCTGCTTGAAGAATGAGGCAAAGTCTTCGGCTGAAATAAGAGGAGAGGGAGGAGGCACTGGGGGACGGAGGAGAGAATTGAAGGTGTTGAATAGTTGTTTGGGGTTGTGAGACAGGGAGGATATGAGAGATGAGAAGTATGTTTGTTTTGCTGCAGTGAGTGTGGACTTGAAGGTAGTGAGGGACTGTTTAAATGCGATGAAGTGCTCATTGGAGTGGGACCTTTTCCATCTACGCTCAGCAACCCTGGAGGGCCATCGCAGTTCTTTAGTTAGGCTGGTGTGCCAGGGTTGTCTGTTGGTTGTGCGAGCTTTGGTATGTGTGAGGGGGGCGACTGAATCGAGAGCTGCAGCTGTTGTGGTGTTGTATAAAGTGGCAGCAACATCTGCATCATGTAAGGAACTAATGTCTGTAAGAGGGAGAAGGGATTCAGAGAGTGACTGTAGGTCAAGGTGTTTGAGATTTCTGCGAGGGTATGACGCGCCCCCTGGGCCTGTGCTGTGTAGGGGAGGGGATACCCGGATCGCTGGGGGTTGTAGTCCTCCGTGGCTGTGACCTGGTCCCTGCCCAGGGCGGTCAAACCAGTGGCAGTATTAGTAATGTGACAAATGTCCGACTACGCCACCCGTGGATTGCGGTCAGTGGGGATGTGCGGCGATGAAACACAGAGACGTGGGGCTGCAGTTTCCAATGCTTTACTCACAGTTGTTATTCGTGTCAATCCTGCAGGCGATGACTGCCCAAGCCGTGCTGCGTCCACCAGGCAAGGGGCTCGACCAACTCCCAGGCAATTCCAGAGCTTGGCACAGGGCTCCCTTCTCTTCCCTTCTCTGGCCGTCCTCACCAGTGACCCACCTTTGTCCAGCTTCCTCGGGCCTTCTATTGGCGAAACCTATCTCCGGTTTCCCTGACCCTACGTGGTATGCTTTCCTGGTGGATGTAGTGAGGGTTTGCACCAGGATGTGGTCACAACCTCCGGTCTTTGGCTGAGGAATCTGTTGCCTCCACCAATTTGGGTCCCGGTACCCTGCTCTGCCAACCCTTCACCCGCAATCTCCTGGGCCTATGGGGTTCCTTCTGTCCTTGTGTCTCTGGGCCTTTCTTAATGTTCTGTTCCTTGTTTCCTTTCTCTTCTGTTCCTGTTCTCTCTGCTGTTTCTTGCCTCTACGCCAGGCCCGCCTCATGGAGCTGGGCCCAGACTGAGCCACAGCTCCCTGTCAGCCCTCTCTGGCTGAACTCCTCTCTGAACTGAACTCTGTTCTAAGATGGTGCCCACCTTATATACCTCCCTCTATGTGTGAGCCCAGGTGACTAGCAACCAATGGGCTCCTACCTATGCCCAGAGACCCACCCCTATCTGCTCCTACACCACTGGGTTTTCCTCCCCCTCCCCACTCCAGCCAGGGACAGAAGCTGTCGTGCCTGCACTCCTGTCTCGTGGGAGCACCGTTGACCTGTCCCTCGGAAATGGGGTGTGTGTGGTGCATGCAGCCTAACGAGTCCTGGTCCACACTCCATCCTTACCCGGGAGTGGAATATCACACCTCTGGTTTGAGGTGCAATACCCCTGTAGCAGCCGAGCCCTCGGGGTGCTACATTCCCCCGTGGTAAATCACAGCACGTCCTCGGGCTGGAAAAGAGCAAAAACAATTTAAAACATACAAAAATTTTAGAATACATTCGTATATAAGACAATAACTATTAACCCATCCCTTTATGGGAGGCACTCTTCTCTTTTAACGTTACTGGTACTCTTTTATCATATATAACATCACATAAAACATTTGCATTATTACTCTAACAGCATATAAAACTTTTTCATTATAAAACACTCGCAAGGAAAACATTCTCAAAACACATTCTTGAATCCTGGCCGCGGTGCAACTTGTGACCAGGTGCTCGATCTTCTTTTTAAGTGCAAAAACTTCAGTAAACTTGTAAACTGGAGGGACTCTCGGTCCCGAGGTAGACGTTGCAGTCTTTTTATAAAACCAGTAGGGGGCGCTTTAAGAAGCGCAACTATTTACAAGGGATTGGCCGTTCCCAGTCCTCGGCCGGTGGGGATAGTGGAATGGCTGCTCACAGTCCTCAGCCTGGTTAGGGATTGAGGGGGTTAACTTGCACACAGTCAACAGTTCCACAACAATAAACAGTTCTCTGTACCCTTACGGGTAACTATGCACAGTTCCACTTTACCATTCACTGGTAACGGTGTCCTCCTCGCTCTTCCGGGTAGTCTTCAGATCCGTCCGGACCCTCAGGGTAGTCCATGTCTGGGCGGTACCGCAGTTCCTCCTCCGTTAGACGGTGGACATGGAGGGCGTACAGTCCCTTTGCGCCCTTGTGCCGGGTGTAGGTGACCACGTCGCCGGGGTACAGGTCACGGACGTGATGTTCCTCTGGCAAGTGGCTTTCCACGTCTCTCCAGGTGACGAAGACGTCGGTGTCAGCCTCCGGGTCTCTTATGAAGCCCCAACCGTGCTCCAGCTGGAACTTTACTACGGTCCCGGTGGCTCGGGGACCGCGTATGGCTTGGGAGTCCTGACGGGCTCTCCTCTTCTGCTCTGCGCTCCGGGCTTGGAGTCGCTCCTCCCTGATGCGCCTCTGCCGCCGCTCCCTTTCATAGGTGGCCAGCTGTTGACGGCAGCAGTCCAGGTGACGATCTGCGTCCGCCTGTGTTTCTTGTAGTGCAGGCGGGGCGACTTCCGCGGGCTCCGGAGCCGGTATCAGAGGCTCACACGGGGGTGGAGCTCTCCAGGGCTGACCGCTGGTCAGTTCGGCCGGCCACACCATGGGCCGTGTGCTGGGCGAAGAGATCCGCACCCAGGGGTGGTATGGCTCGGGACCCCCTTTGGGGAGCAGCGCCCGGGGGCACTCGGCCTTACGACCAGGCCGGTGTCGTCTGATGGTCGCGCTCGGGGATGGCACAGTCACGGTAGGGGGCGCTGGTGGGGCAGCGGCGCCCGGGTGTACCAGGCCCTGCGTCCCGGCCTGTGACGTCTCCTGCTTTACGGCGCCCGGGTTCAGAGGGCACAGCGCGGGGCGGGGCGTGTCAGCGACGCTTGCAGCCTGAGGCCTAGCTGGCGGCGGTGGAGGCGTGGTGTCAGGTACGGTCCCCGGGGCTTCGGGTCCCGCAACGGAGGGTGGGGGCAGGCTGGTGATCTCAGGGCGTAGAGTGGTGGCGTCCCCGTTACCTGCCTCGGCCTCCGTTGCCTCCTCCGCGGCGGCGTCCGCAGCCGCCGGTCCATCTTCACCGCCCTCAGAGGCAAGCTCACTGCTCGGTCCTCGCGGTGTCTCCTGCTGGCCGGTTACGTGCTGCCGGGCCAACTCCTCCTTCCACCCGGCAAACACATCCCGCTGCGCCCGGACCATCCTCCTATTTAGGTCCTCCAGCGCAGCTCGCGCGCAGTCCGGGTCTCTGGACAGCTGTGCCAGCAACTCCGTTAAGCTGCAGGGTGGCTCAGCTTGCAGCAGGCTGCGGGCCAGGGTGCTGGAGGGGTTCGCTGCTCCCTCCATCTCCGGGTGCAGCAGGTCCAGACTGATCCAGGCCGCACCCGGCCCCACAGTTTTCTTTCCTATCCGCCCCCATGGGGGGTGGTCTTGGGGGCATCTGCTGACAATCACCTTTAGGGGCAGCCCCCCCACGTTGATGGACATTTCCACTGCTGCACTCATAGTTGCTGGGGGCAGGCCCCTTCTTTGGCGCCACTCTGGGACCTGGCCCACGATGGGAGGCGGCTTCCTGCTGTCTTTTGGTGCGCACATAATGGCGTCCGCTCTGCCAGGGCGGGAAAAACAGATGAAGATGGCGGGAAACGGTCCAAGATGGCGTCCGATGGCGGGAAACGACTCCGGACGGCGGGAAACTTCTCTCAGGTAAGTATAAAAGTCTTTTTTTTTCAGGCACGCAATACCCGTTGGGGCGGGTTGGTTTGAATCCTGCCGACTACGCCAAAAGTTGACGCGCCCCCTGGGCCTGTGTTGTGCAGGGAATACCCGGAGCCGGATTGCTGGGGGTTGTAGTCTCCGTGGCGCTGACCCGGTCCGTGCCCAGGGTGGTCAAACCAGTGGCAGTCTGAGTGTGATAACAAATGTCTGACTACGCCACCCGTGGATTGCGGTCAGTGGGGACCGCCGCTGCGCTGCAGACCGCGGAGGCTGATGTTGTATGTGCAGCCAAGTATGGGATAACTCCCCACGGGAGAAGTATTGCCTCAGGGCAGCTAGTGTGGATGATGAGAGTAATGGTGTGAGCATCCCAGTACTGATGGTGCTGGTGCGGCGATGAAACACAGAGACGTGTGGTGCAGTTCAGGGTCTTTACTGATGGAATAACGCAGACTCTCCCGGGAGTACTGGTTAGCAGTAGGGGCCTGGTCAGTCTGTAAGCAAGTAGGATCTCCCCTGGCCAGGTGGAGTTGTAGGCCTCCCCGACTATCTGCACTCTTTCCTGGCTACCTTGCTCTATGCGGGTAGAAGTAGCCCACGTCCCTGAGTTTACCGTCTGGTGCTCACCCGTATGGCCGGTGACTTGGGGCCTTCCGTTAGCCTCCGCTTCACGATGGCGGTGCTGGTCCCTTGCTTGTGACTGTGCCTCCGGGCTTCTATGGCCAGAGGACATGGAATCCCCTGCCGGTTGGATTCTGCTGCTGGACCTGGATGTCCCCACAGCCTCGGACTCCGTGTCCGGGTTTAGTGTCTTCAGCCAAGGCGAACTTTCTAGCTTCCAGCCTCTAGCACTCGCTCCTGCTCTTACAGAGCTCCTAGTTCTTGCTTTCCCTCTCCAGCTCTAACTGACTTAATGCCGCCCCAGACCCAGTTTATAAGGGCAGATTCCTCCCCTCCCAGGTCTGGGCGGGCAGTGTTGCATGCTTAGGGCTCCTGACCAGAGAAACCTCCCACTTGATCTCAGACATAATATTTCTATTACTGTGGCAACCAGACCCCTGGGGTGCCACAGGTATGCAAGTTTGTGGAGTGGGGATTGTTGCCCTGGAGAGGAGAGGGTATAGAATGTAAGTAGGTTGTGGTCAGAGAGAGGGAGAGGTGAGTTACAGAGGTTAGATAGGGAACAGAGGCGGGTGAAGATGAGGTCCAGCGTGTGGCCGTCTTTGTGGGTGGGTGTGGAAGAAAACTGGGAAAGACCAAAGGAGGAAGTGAGGGATAGGAGCTTAGAGACAGCTGAGAGGGAAGTGTCAATGGGGATGTTGAAGTCGCCAATGAGGATAGTGGGGATGTCAACAGAGAGGAAATGAAGTAGCCAAGTGGTGAAGTGGTCAAAGAAAGTGGTGGCTGATCCTGGGGGGTGGTAGATGACAGCCAGTTGGAGGGGGAGTAGATGCGCACGCAGTGCACTTCAAAAGAGGGGACAGTAATTGAGGGCAGCAGAGGGATATGGGTGAAGGAGCAGTTATCTGAGAGGAGGAAACCTATTCCTCCACCATGCTTGCCGGTGGGTCGGGGGGCATGGGAAAGGTGGAATCCGCCGTACGAAAGTGCAGCAGGAGAGGCCGTGTCGGAGGGGGTGAGCCAGGTTTCAGTGATGCCGAGGAAGGAAAGCTTGTTAGTGATGAAGAGATCGTGAATGTAGGAAAGTTTGTTGCAGAGAGAGCGAGCGTTCCATAGAGCTCCTGTTAGGGGGACTGGGGAGGCGGGGGCTGGGCGGATGGGTATAAGGTTAGAAGGGTTACGAGAGTTTGGGATAGATCGTGGGTAGGAGGTAGAAGTGACTGTGGGGATGTGGTGAGGAGGGCGGTAATGTGGTGAGGAGTACGGTAATTGCATAACTAGTATGATAATTAGGTTTGATCCAGGGTTCCAGGACTGATCGCCTTTTCTCGGGTTAAGAAGGAATTTTTCCCCTGTGACACAAATTGGCTGAAGGTGTCCTGGGGTTTTTGCCTTCTTCTGGATCAACAATGTAGGCATAGGGTAGTATTAGTAGTGATAGGAAAGTTAGAATAATACTGTAATAAGATAGCAGGATGTTAATAATAGTAATGATATCAAATAGTCACATTTATAAAAATAAATTAATTAATAACTGCAGTAGTACAATAAGTAGTGTAATATTAAATATATAACTAGTAATAACATAATTAGGTTTGATCCAGGGTTCTAGGACTGATCGCCTTTTCTCGGGGTCAAGAAGGAAATTTTCCCTGTGATGCAAATTGGCTGAATGTGTCCTGGGGTTTTTGCCTTCTTCTGGATCAACAGATTTAGGCATAGGGATTCTGGTAATACCATTATTAGAATCACAAGAGTAATACAAAATATAAAATTTATTAAAAAAATTTAATTATAAATGGGTACATTCTTAATTGTTATAGTGCAGCAATGATAAAAATGGTAGTAGTAATAATAATAATAATAATAATAATAATAATAATAATACATTTGTGAGGTCTAGTGCCAGTTAGTTAGTAAGTTAGTGTAGTGTTAGTGTAGGGAGTACAATTGGGGGAGGAAAGTTGAACTTGATGGACCGAGGTCTTTCTTCAACCTACGTTACAATGTTACTAATATCTGCGCTTTATTCCAATCATAGGCATGTGCCAAATATTTTTCACTGACCGGTAATAGGATTTCCTCCTGCTCATTTTAGCTCCAATTTTTGGTGCTGTCTTGGGCAATGATGAAATACTGAGGTGCGTGATGGTCGGCTATGAAGGGGTGGAGGAGGTTGGATTTTTTTTTTTAATAACATCTTGCACTTGCCTATGATAAATCTACCATTACCGGCAGTTGGATTTCCTCATACTTATGACAGTGTTGTCATAGGAGTGGGGAAAAAGGTGAGAGATGGCCGGCTATTAAGGGGTGGCAGGAGGCCGGATTTTTTTTTTTTTTTTTTTTTTTAATAGGGAAAATTTGGCCTATGGAGAACACAAGAGCTTACAACTAGTGGACTTGCACATCCTCCAGATGTAAGTGTAAAATGAGAGCCGCAGTCTTAAAAAGTACATTTCATTAAGACCCTGAGGATGGCAGAGCCGGCAGATCCACCTATGAGCTGCATGTAAGTATAGGCGCCATAATATCTGCCCTTATGTTACAGGGTGGTGTTCCGTATATTAATTATTAATGTCAGGCTTGACTATTAATAATCGGTATCCGGCTAATACCTCACCTGTTACTACTCTGATTCCTTTGCTATATGCGATACTAACGGCGACTAACTGAGACGAAACCGTGTATCAATAAAATACATTTATTACACACAAGTCTACAGTTAATATACTACCAATTTCCACAGTACACAATAATATTAACAATAGCACACAATACGGATATACAATTAACCCCACCAATAACCTAATTATACTTCCCACCCACTTGCCTAAAAGCATACAAACATTAATTACAAACCACCCGCCTATCACCTACTATCCCTACAGCAATCAAGGGGTTTATGAGGCTATGTGCCCACGATGCAGAAATGCTGCAGATTTTTTACGCTTCTCCCTGCAGGAAAAACACATGCGTTTTTTTCATGTGTTTTTCCAGCCAGGTAGAAGCGTTTGTTGAGCGTTTTTTGCAGCATTTCAGCATGCGGGTTATCAAGCGCTTTTCCAAGCGATTTTAGTGTGGCACCCCAGGGGTCTGGTTGCCACAGTAATAGAAATATTATGTCTGAGAGCAAGTGGGAGGTTTCTCTGGTCAGGAGCCCTAAGCATGCAACACGGCCCACCCAGACCTGGGAGGGGAGGAATCTGCCCTTATAAACTGGGTCTGGGGCGGGATTAGACAGACAGAGCCTGCAGAACAGTCAGAGTCAGTGTGAAGTCCCAGACAGAGACGCAGTCAGGTCTGGAGGACAGCAGACAGAGGGAAAGCAAGAACTAGGAGCTCTGTAAGAGCAGGAGTGAGTGCCAGAGGCTGGAAGCTAGATAGCTCGCCTTGGCTGAAGACACTAAACCCGGACACGGAGTCCGAGGCTGTGGGGACATCCAGGTCCAGCAGCAGAATCCAACCGGCAGGGGATTTCATGTCCTCTGGCCTTAGAAGCCCGGAGGCACGGTCACAAGCAAGGGACCAGCAACGCCATCGTGAAGCGGAGGCTAACGGAAGGCCCCAAGTCACCGGCCATACGGATGAGCACCACACGGTATACTCAGGGACGTGGGCTACTTCTACCCGCATAGAGCAAGGTAGCCAGGAAAGAGTGCAGATAGACGGGGAGGCCTACAACTCCATCTGGCCAGGGGAGATCCTACTTGCTTACAGACTGACCAGGCCCCTACTGCTAACCAGTACTCCCGGGAGGGTCTGCGTTATTCCATCAGTAAAGACCCTGAACTGCACCACACGTCTCTGTGTTTCATCGCTGCACCAGCACCATCTGTACTGGGACGCTCACGCCATCACTCCCATCATCCACACTAGCTGCCCTGAGGCAATACTTCATCCCATACTTGGCTGCACATACAACATCAGCCTCCGCGGTCTGCAGCGCAGCGGCGGTCCCCACTGACCGCAATCCACGGGTGGCGTAGTCGGACATTTGTCATCACACTCAGACTGCCACTGGTTTGACCGCCCTGGGCACGGACCGGGTCACCGCCACGGAGGACTACAACCCCCAGCGATCCGGGTCCGGGTATCCCCTGCACAGCACAGGCCCAGGGGGCGCGTCAACTTTGGCGTAGTCGGCAGGATTTCGTGCCCGCAACCACCGGGTACTGCGTGCCTGAAAAAAGACTTTTATACTTACCTGTGGCGAAGTTTCCCGCCGTCCGGAGTCGTTTCCCGCCATCGGACGCCATCTTGGACCGTTTCCCGCCATCTTCCCGCCATCCGCAGCTGCTTCCCGCCTTCGGACGCTATCTTCGGGACGCCGCACGGGAAGAAGAGGGGCGTGGACGCCGAAAGCGCGCGAGATCCGAAGCTCTGCCCCACGCACTGACGCTGCGCAAGGTCCTGGAAGGTAGGAAGAGAGAGACGCTGACGTCATCGGAGCGCGACTCCAGGTCCTCTACCCCGACGATTGACTGCGGAGCCGCGGCCTACGGAAAAAGAGCATCGCAAGGTAGGCCACGGTCCACTAGGGGGGAAGGAGGATGTCGGACACCGAGGGGAGCTCCACCGCCACACCGGCCGCCAGCGCAACCACAGCAGCGGTCATGCCATTCACCATGCCCTATATCCCGGGGGCAACCTGGCTACCCCAGTACTCAGGGGAGTCACATACTCTAAGTGACTTTAGGGAAAGACTGGATAGCCTCTTCCAGAAGAGCAAAAAGTGAGCATCCTGGTGGCCCAGTTAATCGGGGCAGACCAAAGGGAGGTAAAGTCCTGGTCACCTGGGAAGAAGAGGACTGTCAGAGAGATACTAGCCCGGCTGAAAGACACATTTGACACCCGCACCTCTACCGAGATAAAACTCAGATTTTACGGGTGCAAACAGCGGGCACATGTAAGTATAAGAGACTATGCTCTAAACCTACAAGAGGCCCTGAGAGCCATTAAGCAGGCAGACCCTGACAGCGTGGGAAATGAAGACAAGCTGTTGACCGAACAATTTATTGAGGGTCTACTTTGCAATGCCCACCGAACCCAGTTGCGAGCAATGGCCTTACAGGACCCTGACCTGGACTTTGCACAGTTCAAGGACAGAGCCATCCGGGTGCTCCGAGAACCGGCACCAGGTGGCGCTGTGACCCACAGGCGCCCTGCTATCACTTGTCACCAGGACGCGGCGCCCTTGTCTGCAGAGCCTGTGGGAGCTGATGCGCAGGCTTTGAACAATGACCCCGCTACAGACCTGCACCATCAGGTCCAAGAGCTGACTAAAAGCTTTGCCGCGCTAACCAGAACTGTGCAGTCTTTACAGGTCTCTTCTCCAGGAAAGATCCAGCTGGCATCCGGACCGGAGGACGTCCCGTGGCGCCGACTGAGGAGGACCCCACCGGCCAGAGGGAGACCCAGCGACAGATACAACGAGGACGGACGACCCATCTGCCGCCGCTGCAATCAACCCGGACATATGGCAAGGTACTGTCATTTAAACGGGCACAACCTGGGGTAGAGGGCCAACCCCCAGGCATAAGATCATCAGGCCCATCAAACTGGCGTGATAAATACGTAGGGGGACGTCCGGTCTTGCCTGTGGTACTGGATGGCATTCCTATGAGTGCCCTACTAGACACTGGGTCACAGGTGACTACCATCCCGTACTTGCTCTTCAAGCGGTACTGGAATGACTCGGACATAACCCGCTATCCAGATGACGACCTGAGCATTATCGCCAGCAATGGTCAGCCCGTGCCACAGATAGGATTTAAGGAAGTGACCATCAAGGTCGGTAAAGTTGAACTGCCGGCACAAGGACTGATCATTGTGGACATTGACCGTCGCGAGAGTCACCCAAAAATAACCCTAGGTACTAATGTAATCGAAAACTGTCTTGCAGAGGTGATTCCTATTTTGCAACAGGTTGCCAAGAACGCCAGTTCCAGCCAGCAGCGTGTCCGGGCACTGATGAAACGGCAACAGGTGGAACTATCTGTTGGTGAGATAGGTAGCGTGAGAATGTGTGACCCGTTCCCTATTGCCATGCCCCCAAAAAGTGAGATGATGATTTGGTGCCGGGCAGCTATTGGTCTAAGAGGTAGAGACTACCAAGCAATGGTAGAACCCGTCTACTCAGACAGTAGGCCCACCATTTTGACAGCACGGGGGGTGGTCGATGTACGTCATGGGAGGGTGCCCGTCCACATCATAAATATCGGGGAGAGAGAAGTATACCTGCCCCGGTATGCCACGCTAGCCAAATTGTTCACCATCAACCAGAACTCTGTACAGGCCGTGGAACCCTTGCCTCCATCTCAACCAGAGGAAGGTAACGGCTCTAAGAAACCAATGGAGGACTGGTGTCAGCAACTGCATTTGGGTACTGACTCCACTCCCTCACACCAAAAACAGGGAGTCTATCGGGTGGTTCAAGAGTAAGAGAGAGTGCTTAGTAAAATGCGTACCCGTTACCAAGGATAGAAGAGTCCTTAGCTGCATTAAAATCTGCTAACTTCTTCTCTACTTTGGATCTCACTAGCGGGTACTGGCAGGTTCCTGTAGCAGAGGCGGACCGGGAGAAGACCGCATTCACCACCCCGATGGGACTCAGCGAATTTAACTGTATGCCGTTCGGGCTCTGCAACGCACCAGGAACCTTCCAACGGTTGATGGAATGCTGTCTGGGACACCGGAACTTCGAGACGGTCCTATTATACCTGGACGACGTCATCGTCTATTCCAAGACCTATGAGGACCATCTGGAACACCTGGCAGAAGTGTTTGAAGCCCTGGCAAACTATGGCCTAAAGGTAAAACCCTCGAAGTGTCATCTACTGAAGCCAAAGGTACAGTACCTGGGACACGTGGTGAGTGCTGACGGAGTGGCTCCCGACCCTGACAAGATCACCGTGATTAAGGATTGGCCAAGACCATCCAGCATAAAGGAAGTACGGCAGTTCCTCGGGTTGGTAGGCTACTACCGAAGATTCATTCCCGGTTTTACCAAGAAGGCAGCTCCTATGCAGGACCTCCTGATAGGCCAGTCCAGGAAGGCCAAAAACCAGAAGCCACCCTTCAAATGGGAAAAGCTGGAAGAGGAGTCCTTCCGCCAGCTGAAGATGGCCCTCACGGGGGATGAAATCCTGGCATACCCTGATTACAGCCAGCCCTTTATCCTCCACACGGACGCAAGCAACATCGGGCTAAGGGCCGTACTGTCCCAGATCCAGCAGGGGAGAGAACGGGTAATTGCTTACTCCAGCCGAAAACTGCGACCCACGGAAAGAAACCCTGAGAATTACATCTCGTTCAAGCTAGAGTTCCTGACAGTGGTGTGGGCAGTAACCGAACGTTTCAAGCATTACCTTGCCTCTTCCAGGTTCACCGTGTACACGGACAACAACCCGTTGACACACCTGGACACTGCAAGACTGGGTGCCCTGGAGCAAAGATGGATGGCCCGCCTGTCCAATTATGAGTTCACAATCAAATACCGGGCAGGGCGCTCCAATACCAATGCGGACGCCCTGTCCAGGATGCCAAACCTACCGGACGAAGGGGAGGATCCAGAAGAATTGGAAGAGATCGAACTCCCTGCGTTTCACCGTCATGGGATTACCCAGTATTCCCACCGTGTGAGGGGCCAGCGGTCCGCTACGTTCAACCCCTTACCCCACTACAACTGGGCGGAGACGCAAGACAGTGACCCTGCAGTCCGTCTGGTGAAGGAGATGCTGACCCAGGCTGACGCCCGCCTGGACCCAGACGCTCCGGAAGAGACCAAGCAACTGTGGACGGAAAAGAGCAGACTGTTTCTCTATAAGGAGAAGTTGTGCCGCAGAATGGTCAATTCCCGGACACATGAACTGATCTGGCAGGTGGTGGTACCGAGACGGGACACAGCTATGGTGCTGGAGGCCTACCACAATGGGGCAGGGCACTTCGGATGGAAGAAGCTGGAGTTCCTGCTGCGTGCACGGTTCTACTGGATAGGCATGAGAGGAGCCATTGAGAGGTGGTGTAGAGACTGTGGCCCGTGCAATCTAAGAAGAAGGGACCGTGCCAGCCAGAGGACTCCCCTGCAGCCCATCATCACCAGGCAGCCGCTGGAACTGGTCGCTCTGGACCATGTTAAACTGGCTCCAAGCAGAAGCGGGTATGTCTACGCCCTAACCATCGTGGATCACTACTCCCGATTCCTAGTGGTGGTCCCCGTCAAAGACTTAACAGCACAAACAGCAGCTAGAGCCTTCCAGCTGCACTTCTGCCGCCCACACGGGTACCTGGACCAAGTGCTGACGGACCAAGGACCAGCCTTCGAAGCGGAGGTCTTCCAGGAGTTCTGCAACCTGTATGGCTGCAAGAAGATAAGAACAACGCCCTATCACCCCCAAACCAATGGACTCTGTGAGAAGATGAACCAGGTGGTGATAGATCTGTTAAAAACATTGCCCCTGGAAGAACGCAGTCTGTGGCCTGAGAAACTGCCCGATCTGGTGGACCTGTATAACCACATCCCGGTAGGTTCCACCAACTATACCCCGGTTTACCTAATGAGAGCAAGACTTGGTAAGCTGCCTATTGACCTGGATATGGGAGTCCTGATACCCGAGGACACCTCGCCAGAGGCAGACTGGGATACAGAACGGCAGCAGCAGTACCGGAAAGTACAGGAGAGCGTCGAGCGAAGTCTCTGTCAATCAAGAGAAAGGCAGGAGAGGACTTATAACCAACATGCTCCCGCTGTTCCCCTGGTACCTGGAGAGCAGGTCTTGAAAAGAAAAAGGCGGCTCCATAAGTTGGACGACCAGTGGGAAAAGGACCCATACACCGTACTGCCCTCAAGCCACAATAATCCAAAGATGTACGTCATCAGCAAGGATGGAGGAGAGACCACAGCCACTGTCTCCAGAGACCACCTGAAAAAGTGCCCGGAGAAGTTGCAAAGCACGGATGAAGATCAGGAAGACCCTCAACCCGTAGAGGAAAAGGAGGAAATGATCAGCACCGTACTCGGAGACTTTCCCCGGTCCTGGACACAAGTAAACAATGCTATCGTGGTGCCCGTCCTCACATTTCTCCACCCAGCCCCTCAAGTGCCTACAGAAGACCAGGTAGAGCTGGAAGAGCAGCCGGCCCAGACTGACCAGGCCCCTACTGCTAACCAGTACTCCCGGGAGGGTCTGCGTTATTCCATCAGTAAAGACCCTGAACTGCACCACACGTCTCTGTGTTTCATCGCCGCACCAGCACCATCAGTACTGGGACGCTCACACCATCACTCCCATCATCCACACTAGCTGCCCTGAGGCAATACTGCTCCCGTGGGGAGTCATCCCATACTTGGCTGCGCATACAACATCAGCCTCTGCGGTCTGCAGCGCAGCGGCGGTCCCCACTGACCGCAATCCACGGGTGGCGTAGTCGGACATTTGTTATCACACTCAGACTGCCACTGGTTTGACCGCCCTGGGCACGGACCGGGTCACCGCCACGGAGGACTACAACCCCCAGCGATCCGGCTCCGGGTATCCCCTGCACAGCACAGGCCCAGGGGGCGCGTCATTAGCATCACTTGGAAAAGTGCTTGACAACTTGGTCACACTATATAAATCCATGCAACCGGCATGGATTTTATATAGTGTGACCAAGTTAGTTAAAAAAAAAGAATAAGAATGGTAAAAAATAAAAAATTTATTTTATACTCACCTTCCGATGTCCTCCCGATGTTCTCTCCGATGGGTCTGGTGTCTTGGGCGGCTCGCGGTGGTGTGAAGGACCTGCGGTGACGTCCATGAGTCATGTGACAGGTCACATGACTCAATGACATCATGGCCGGTCCTTCACAACACCGCGACCCATAGAGAAGACCAGACGGAGGGGAGAAAACCCCGGGAGGACATCGGAAGGTAAGTATAATCTTTATTTTTTATTTTAAATTCTTTTTTAACAGGTTCTATGGAACCTGGGTCTGGATGAGTCTCCTCTCATCCACACCCGGGTACCATCTGCACATAGAAACGCATAATATCCGTGTATACAAATGTACTGACACGGATATTATGCGTTTCAATGAAAGTCAATGGCGGCAATTGATGCGTATTTTTCCGCAATGATAATAAGCAGCGGAAATTTCCGCAGCATGTGCACAGCACATGAGGATTGTCATTGAGGACCATGGAGCACGTATTACCAAGCGTTTTTTAAGCATTTTCGCTGCAGAAATTCCGCAGCAAAAACGCTTGAAAAACGCATAGTGGGCATGCAGCCTAATAGTGCGATACTTAGCCCAGTAGCTGTCGTCAGGCTGATTCTGGGCTGCTTGGCACTTGGTGTGGCTATGAGAAAAGTAGAGGAAAGTGACGCAAGGAGAGAGGGCACTTGAGCTGAGTACTTCTAGAGCACAAGGGGATTGAGGGGATGCTGCTGTCAGAGAGCAGTCAGAGAGCAGCTGAGGGAGGATGGGGCAGAGGAGCTGCACAGAGAGGCTATAGGCTGAGAGGTAGAAAGCTGAGGGGCTGAGGAGAATAGCTGCTGTGAGCAGGGGTGTGGGTAAGGAGAAGAGGTAGGAAGATGAGGGGCTGAGGGGGACAGCTGCGGTGAGCAGGGCTGTGGGCAAGGGGAAGGGGTAGGAAGCTGAGGGGCTGAGGAGGACAGCTGTGATGAGCAGGGCAGTGGGCAAAAAGAAGAGGTAGGAAGCTGAGGGGCTGAGGAGGACAGATGCGGTGAGCAGGGGTGTGGGCAAGAAGAAGAGGTAGGTAGCTGAGGGGCTGAGGAGAACAGCTGCGGTGAGCAGGGGTGTGGGCAAGGCGAAGAGGTAGGAAGCTGAGGGGCTGAGGAGGACAGCTGGGGTAAGCAGGGGTGTGGGCAAGGAGAAGAGGTAGGAAGCTGAGGGGCTGAGGAGGACAGCAGCGGTGAGCAGGGCTGTGGGCAAGGGGAAGGGGTAGGAAGCTGAAGGGCTGAGGAGGACAGCTGCGGTGAGCAGGGGTGTGGGCAAGGAGAAGCGGTAGAAAGCTGAGGGTCTGAGGAGGACAGCTGCGGTGAGCAGGGCTGTGGGCAAGGAGAAGAGGTAGGAAGCTGAGGGGCTGAGGAGGACAGCTGCGGTGAGCAGGGCTGTGGGCAAGGGGAAGGAGTAGGAAGCTGAGGGGCTGAGGAGGACAGCTGCGGTGAGCAGGGGTGTGGGCAAGGAGAAGAGGTAGGTAGCTGAGGGGCTGAGGAGGACAGCTGCAGTGAGCAGGGCTGTGGGCAAGGGGAAGGGGTAGGAAGCTGAAGGGCTGAGGAGGACAGCTGCGGTGAGCAGGGGTGTGGGCAAGGAGAAGAGGTAGAAAGCTGAGGGGCTGAGGAGGACAGCTACGGTGAGCAGGGGTGTGGGCAAAGAGAACAGGTAGGATGCTGAGGGGCTGAGGATCACAGCTGCTGTGAGCAGGGGTAGGGGGAAAGGAGAAGAGGTAGGAATCTGAAGGGCTGAGGAGGACAGCTGCGGTGAGCAGGGGTGTTGGCAAGGAGAAGAGGTAGGTAGCTGAGGGGCTGAGGAGGACAGCTGCGGTGAGCAGGGGTGTTGGCAAGGCGAAGAGGTAGGAAGCTGAGGGGCTGAGGAGGACAGATGCGGTGAGCAGGAGTGTGGGCAAGAAGAAGAGGTAGGTAGCTGAGGGGCTGAGGAGAACAGCTGCGGTGAGCAGGGGTGTGGGCAAGGCGAAGAGGTAGGAAGCTGAGGGGCTGAGGAGGACAGCTGGGGTGAGCAGGGGTGTGGGCAAGGAGAAGAGGTAGGAAGCTGAGGGGCTGAGGAGGACAGCAGCGGTGAGCAGGGCTGTGGGCAAGGGGAAGGGGTAGGAAGCTGAAGGGCTGAGGAGGACAGCTGCGGTGAGCAGGGGTGTGGGCAAGGAGAAGCGGTAGAAAGCTGAGGGGCTGAGGAGGACAGCTGCGGTGAGCAGGGCTGTGGGCAAGGAGAAGAGGTAGGAAGCTGAGGGGCTGAGGAGGACAGCTGCGGTGAGCAGGGGTGTGGGCAAGGAGAAGAGGTAGGTAGCTGAGGGGCTGAGGAGGACAGCTGCAGTGAGCAGGGCTGTGGGCAAGGGGAAGGGGTAGGAAGCTGAAGGGCTGAGGAGGACAGCTGCGGTGAGCAGGGGTGTGGGCAAGGAGAAGAGGTAGAAAGCTGAGGGGCTGAGGAGGACAGCTACGGTGAGCAGGGGTGTGGGCAAAGAGAACAGGTAGGATGCTGAGGGGCTGAGGATCACAGCTGCTGTGAGCAGGGGTAGGGGGAAAGGAGAAGAGGTAGGAATCTGAAGGGCTGAGGAGGACAGCTGCGGTGAGCAGGGGTGTTGGCAAGGAGAAGAGATAGGTAGCTGAGGGGCTGAGGAGGACAGCTGCGGTGAGCAGGGGTGTTGGCAAGGCGAAGAGGTAGGAAGCTGAGGGGCTGAGGAGGACAGCTGCGGTGAGCAGGGCTGTGGGCAAGGAGAAGAGGTAGGAAGCTGAGTGGCTGAGGAGGACAGCTGCGGTGAGCAGGGGTGTTGGCAAGGAGAAGAGGTAGGTAGCTGAGGGGCTGAGGAGGACAGCTGCGGTGAGCAGGGGTGTGGGCAAGGAGAAGAGGTAGGAAGCTGAGGGGCTGAGGAGGACAGTTGCGGTGAGCAGGGGTGTGGGCAAGGAGAAGAGGTAGGAAGCTGAGGGGCTGAGGAGGACAGCTGCGGTGAGCAGGGCTGTGGGTAAGGAGAAGAGGTAGGAAGCTGAGGGGCTGAGGAGGACAGCTGCGGTGAGCAGGTCTGCGGGCAAGGGGAAGGAATAGGAAGCTGAGGGGCTGAGGAGGACAGCTGCGGTGAGCAGGGGTGTGGGCAAGGCGAAGAGGTAGAAAGCTGAGGGGCTGAGGAGGACAGCTGCGGTGAGCAGGGCAGGGGTGTGGGCAAGGAGAAGAGGTAGGAAGCTGAGGGGCTGAGGAGGACAGCTGCGGTGAGCAGGGCTGTGGGCAGGGAGAAGAGGTAGGAAGCTGAGGGGCTGAGGAGTACATCTGCAGTGAGCAGGGCTGTGGGCAATGGACTTAGTCTAAGGCATGATTAAAGTAGATTTTACAAAAAATTTTTTTTTGCTAAAATATTAAAACAGTAAGCTCCTTTTCAGCTCCTGTTTAAAAATGCCAGAGCATATCTCAAAAGTATTAATTAGATACCATAGTACATGAGCTCTTGACTGGCAGTGAAACTGTGAATTCAACATTTTATTATATGGAGGTAACCAATTCTGGTTTTCCAAAGTTAGAAAAAGTTGTTACAGGGGACGGTTCATGGAGTTTTTGCAACTTTTAAAAGGGCTCTCACAAACACTCTTGGAGCTAGCCACTTAGCTTAGCTTTGATGAACCGGGTCCACAGACTCTTCAGCTGGACATCACCACCAGCCCCAGCCTCACTAATATGCTTGGATGCATGCACCACACTTGCATCAACAGTGCCATCCACAGTGTAAGAGTAGTGACGCCTGATGAAAGAGGTTGCAGTTGGGGCAGTTTCAGACCAGAAGGTAACATTTTTATATCAGTGACCTTTGCAGCATTTTGGTTCTCCACTAGTGGAATTACCGGTGCCATACAAATGGCACCTTTAAAAACACAATCCAGGGCAATATACAGAACGGACTGACCCAGGCGTTTTGTTATGAAATGGTTACTGCTGTTCTCCTTCATCAGATTCAAGAGGCAGCAGACCTAGGTGATCACAATTATTTGACATGTTGAAAGTGTAAACTGTTAGGCTAAGTGCCCACGATGCAGAAATGAAGCAGAAAATTTCTGCAGCATTTCTGCATCTCCCTGGCAGAAAAAACGCGTGCAGATTGTGCATGCGTTTTCCCTGCAGAATACATGCGGATTCACATGCGTATCCACATGCATTAACGCATGTGTTTCCGCTTGCGGACTGACAAGCACTTTCCAGGCGATAGCATCACTTGGAAAGTGCTTGACAACTAGGTCACACTGTATAAATCCATGCAAACGGCATGGATTTATACAGTGTGACCGTAAAAAATAAAAAAAATAAAGCTATACTTACCCCCGATCCCCCGCAGCGTGTGCTGCCTCGCTCATCCTGGCTTCTTCCGGGTTGCCGGCACATCGCGAGACAGCCTGCGGTCACATGACCGCGACGTCATCTCAGGTCCTGGAAGGAGAAACGCTGCCGGCAAGCAGAGAGAAGCCGCCGGACAGGTGAATATAAACTTTATTTTTTATTTTATTCTTTTTTTTACAGGTACTATGGTACCCAGGTCTGGAGGAGAGTTTTCTCTCCTCCAGAACTGGGTACCATCCGCACATTGAGACGCATGTTATCCGCTTGTACAAATGTACAGACGTGGATATTATGCGTCTCAATGCAAGTCAATAGCGGCGCTTCCGCTGCGCTTCCGCAAAATTAATGAACATGCTGCGGATTTATTTGCGCTGCAGAAACGCTGCGGAAAAATCCGCAGCATGTGCATTGACATTGCTGAATGCCATTGGGAACCATGGGGTGCGGATTACCATGCGTTTTTGATGCGTTTCCGCTGCGGAAATTCCGCAGCATAAACGCATGAAAAACGCATCGTGTGCACGCAGCCTTATACACATCTTCTAAATAAGAACACCATCCCATCTGTAAAACATCAGGGTGGCAGCATCATGTTGTAGGGTTGTTTTGCTGCAGGAGGGACTGGTGCACTTCACAAAATAAATGGCATCATGAGAAAAGAAGACACAGGCGTGTCTCTGATTAACTCAGATGTTGCCAAAAAAATCAGAATCTTCCAAACACATGACATCATCATATGGGCAATCCAGAATTGTTTAAAGGCATTGTAATCTTAGTATATGTAAACTTTTGACTTTGTAGTAAGTAATAAAAATGCCTTAAAACATTCTCTCTCTCTCATTATTCTGACATTTGGCAAATATTAAAAATTTTGGTAATCCTAATTGACCTAAAACGGGAAATGTTTATTCTGATTTCATGTCAGATATTGAGAAAAACCTGCATATGTGTCTTTTTATATAGTGTACTGTATGTAAACTTCTGGTTTCAACTGTATCTGCAAAGCCAAGTTGTCAATTTAATAGGTCTCTAAGAGACACCCATATCTAGGGACAGTCTCCTACTAAGAAAACACTGATTTGGGTGGTCATATCATTTCACATTGATCATTAGCCAGAGGCACCACAGTCGCCACAGTCTTGGTTAAGCAATCTCATCCATTCATAGAAATCACTGATGCGAATGACAAATATATTCTAATTTGCCTGATCTGACACAAAGTTTTTTTTATAGGGGTTTACATCCCAAACCATACTCCTCCACTGCAATTAATGACATAATAAATGTGTTGATGTGTTGCCAATTACCAACTAGTTCCTTTCTACCGACTAGTATCATCTAATGATTATCTTCTTTTTAAATGAGATGAACACAACCTGTGACCTGGAGAACCAAATGCACCCCACAATGCTATTCTGTGTGTCACCCAAAACATCTGGTCACCGATATACAGTGCCTTGAAAAAGTATTCATACCCAGTGAACCTGTGACGCCCAGCTGCGCTTGGTATCACAGATCCTAGAAGAGTGCATTGATGGATTCCTCCACAAGAGGCCCCCATAAACATTCACACATCTCCACCTTCCACCTCAGACCAGCAGGGGGAGCCCATTAGGGATATAAATAGGGAAGGTGGAGCCAGGCAGTTCAGTTCCTCTGGAGAGTTCAGCTAGTACACATCTGAATACAGAGTCGAGCTCAGTCAGTCTGTTGAGAGAGTTTCTGCAGTAAGAGAATCCTGAGAGAGGTCAGTCTGCAGTGGAGCATAGTCCAGACTCAGTTGTAGCTCAGAATAGTGAGCTTTAGGTGTGCCGGCACCATAAGATCGGTGAAGCGCGGCAAGCTGCCATTAGTGTGAGTAGCCTAGTGAGGGCCCGAGTAGGCCGAAGGCGAGTGGAGAGTTAGTACATAGGGGGCAGAGGAGCTTACCTAGCTCACCCCGAATAATTTACCGGACACCGGGTCCTAAGCTTGCCGGGATCTCTACGACCCAGTAAGGTATAACCGGAATCCCTGGAGAACTACAAGTCCGAGGATCGCTAAAGTGCTGATACGTAACAGAGCCAGGAGACTCATAGGCCCCGCAAGCTGAGGAGCGTGTACTCCGAGAAAAGGCCCTACTACAAGGTCAGCCAGCGCAGGGCAGAGACAAAGTTAGGCCTAGCTCCAGGCAGGTCAAAATCTTACTACGCAGAGGCAAGAAACAGGAGGCCCTACACCTGCTCATTGGGGAGGATCCTGATATGCACCCTTCACCCTACAGTGCTCCGGGATGTGCCTGATTTTCCATCAGTAAAAGGTACTGAAGTGACTATCGTGTCCGTCCCCGTTCTTGCTCTGACCCGGCTGAGTCTCGCCTGTCCTGCATCCCCCTCTCCGTACGCTGCCCTGAGGCCAAGCTCCACCTGTGGGGAGCTATGCCATCGAGCTGCCTTATCACCGGCCTCAGTGGGCTGCCGCAGCGCTGGTGATTCTCACCAGAAACCACAGGTGGCGTCACAAACTTTTATAAAATAAACAAATATCCACCCTTTTGAAGAGTGACCCCAGGGTACGTGCCCGGGAGCCGACCACCGCGACATCACCAAGGCGAGGCAAAGGCCCGGGTACCGACTTATCCCCATCCCCTGGGCTAGTCAAACCTTTCCACATTTTTTCATATTTCAACCACAAACTTAAATGTATTTGATTGGGATTATATGTGATATACCAACATAAAATAGCAAGTATTTATGAAGTGTAAAGGAAATAACACATGGTTTTCTAATTATTTTAAAAATATAAATCTGAAAATTGTGATGAACATTTGTGACGCCCCCAAGGGATGGGGACTCAGCGCCCGGGCCTTGCTGTTAGTTTTGAGGGATGCCGCGGTGGCCGGCTCCCGGGGCCGTACCCTGGGGTCACTCTTAAAAAAAAGCAAGGAATTGGGGGAAAGGTGTATGGGAAAAAGGGAAAGTTCGTGACGCCACCTGTGGTGTCTGGTGAGACTCACCAGCGCTGCTACAGTCCTCTGAGGCCGGTGGTTGGGCAGCTTAGTTGGTTCTGCTCCCCACAGGTGGAGCGGGGCCTCAGGGCAGCGTAGGAGAAGGGATGCAGGACAGAGGGGACCCAGCCGGGTCAAAGGAAGAATAGGCACACACACGACAGTTCACTTCAGTACCTTTACTTGTGGTGTTTTCAGGCACGATCCGCGGTACTGTAGGGTGAAGGGTGCATTTCAGGACTCTCCCCAGTGAGCGGGTGTGGGGCCTCCTGTTTCTTGCCTTTTCCTAGTAAGTTTATGACCTGCCTGAAGCTAGGCCTAACTTGGTCTCTGTCTTGCACCTGCTGACCTGGTGGTAGGGCCTTCTGTTGGAGTTCACACTCCCTGGTTTCTTGGGCCTCAGTGACTCCTGACCCTGGTATTACGGTCAGCTTTTGGTATTCCTGGGACATGTAGTTCACCAGGGATCCCGGTTGTTTCTGCTGGTCCTAGAGATCCTTGCAGACACGGACCCGGCGTTCGGTAAATTCTTATGGGGTGAGATGGTTAAGCTCCTCTGCCCCCTATGTAGCTCGCTTACTCCACTTGCCTTCGGCCTGCTCGGGGCCCTCACTAGGCTTCACACTGGCAGTAGGCCTCGCTACTTTTCACCGCTCTTATGGCGTCGGCACACCTTGGGCTCACTACCTGAGCTCAATGAGTCTGGACTGTGCTCCACTGCAGGATGGCTACTGCAGGAGCTCCTCTCAACAGGCTTCCTTCTACAGACTGGATCCTCAAAGACTGGAACTAGCTCTGTCCCAGAGGAAACTGTTCTCCAGACTGACTGCCTAGCTCCACCTTCCCTTTTTATATACCTAACGGCTCCCTCTGGTGGTCTGAGGTGGAAGGTGGAGGTGTGTGTATGCTATGAGGGCCTCTTGTGGAAGAATCTGTTCATGCACCCCTCTAGGCTCTGTGGCACCAATGCACAGCAGGGCGCCACATTCCCCACTAGCAAAGCTCAGTACTCCCAGAGTGAAGTACTTTTTATAACAACAATAATAACAATTTTCCCTTTATGGGAGGCACTTGCTTGAACGTTACATAATAAACATTATAAATAATAGACATATGTACAATAAGCAACCTCAGAATTCAAGTCTCTTTTGGTGAGGTTCCCTCACAGGATGTCCATCTCACAGGGCATAGTATTTGATAGCTTGAGGGACCTGTCCCAAACCATCAACGTAGGCCCTGGGGTGGCTGCAGGGCATGGCGATCCTGAGTTGGACCTCCGTTAGTGCCACTCCAGACAGGTTTTTCTTCTGAGGTCACATAAAGGGGCACTCCAAGGAGTGCAATTATTTACAAGAATCAGTTTTTGGGCTGCACATACTCCTCAGCCACTAAGTTCTGTATGTACCCTTACGGGTAACTAAAGGCAACAAAGAAAAGTGTCCATTTCACTTAAATTGTCCATTGTAAAGCAAAACACAAGTTAATAAATACATACATGAAAATACACAACATAATACCCCAGGGGCACTATTTACACTGTCAGAGTTTCCTTCTTTACTTTCTGTATCTGACAGGGGTCTGACCTCGTGTGCTACGTGTCGACCTACGTGGTACTGGGATGCATGAGGCACTAGTATTTGCACTACCTCCCATTCTGTCAGTTCTAAGTGCTGGGGAACTGCAGGGTTGCCTTAACCTCTCTAAGGGACTGGCGAGTATACCATTGGCTGGGCCTTCTTGCTCTGCTCCAACCAGGGATTCTTCTTGAGCAGGCTCTTCTGAAGCACTTACAGGCTCTACTTGCTGTGGAGGGTCTTCTGCCTGTTGAAATAAGTGGATCACAGGTATTATTACTGCTCCTCCTAGTTGAGGCCAATCTGCCGGGAAATCTCCTAAGTCAGTATGGAGTACTGCTTCTTTAGCCTCCTCCAGTACGGTGAGAGGCACTTCTTCTTGGGGCTTTAGCAGGTCTGGACACAACTTCAGATGGTCTCTAGATAGCATTGCAGTCGTTCTTCCTCCGTCCTTATTAATTAGACAGGTCTTCCTGTTACCAAATCTTGAATTTAACACAGTGTAGGGTTCTCTCTCCCACTGGTCATCAAGTTTGTGGTTTCTCCTTTTTCTTTTTAACACCACTTCTCCTGGTGTGAAGGGTTCTGCGGGCGCACTTTTATTGTAGTTTGCTTCCTGCTTGTCCCTCACATGAGTGAGACTGTCTTCGACACAAGCCTGTACTCTTCTGTACTGCTCTTGTCTGGTCGTGTCCCAGTCCTCAGTGGACATATCTGCTTCTGGTTCCACTACACCTAGCTCCAGGTCCATGGGCAACTTCCCGGGTCTGGCTCGCATGAGATATGCTGGAGTACAATTGGTGGAACTCACAGGTATGTGGTTGTACAGATCTACCAGGTCAAGTAGTACGTCTGGCCACTGATTTCTCTCCTCTAGTGGTAAGGTCTTCAGCAGGTCGATGACGATGTTCTTCATCTTTTCACAGAGACCGTTGGTTTGGGGGTGGTACGGTGTGGTCCGGATCTTTTTACACCCGTACAGATGGCAGAACTCCTTGAACAATTCATCCTCGAAGGCTGGGCCTTGATCCGTCAGCACCTGCTCCGGGTTTCCATGGGGCCTGCAAAAGTACGCCTGAAACGTCTTCGCCGCAGTTTCTGCCGTTAGATCCTTGACGGGGGCGACCACCAGGAACCGAGAGTAGCGATCCACCATGGTCAGGCTATAGGAATATCCTGACCTGCTGGGTGACAGCTTGACATGATCCATGGCCACGATCTCCAAAGGTCGAGTTGTCTTGATGGGTTGCAGGGGTGCCTTCTGGCTGCTGTAGTCATTTCTTCTGAGGCTACAGGGTCCACAATTCCAGCACCACCTCTCAATGGAACTGCGCATTCCTACCCAATAAAACCAACACTTCAGCAGGGTTTCTAGCTTCTTCCAGCCAAAGTGCCCCGCCTGATCGTGGCAGGCTTCCAAAACCATATGGATGTCTGTCTTTGGCACTACGATCTGCCATACCATCTCATGGGTTTTAGGGTTGACGTACCTCTGGCACAGCTTCTCTCTATAGATGAACAGCCGGTGATGCGCCCCCTGGGCCGTGGGGTACCCGGAGCCTGTAGATGCTGGGGGTTGTAGTCACCGTGGCGGTGACCCGGTCCGTGACCCAGGTGGTCAACCTAAGGGTAGTTTATGTATATCTGTTATGTATAGTCCGACTACGCCACCTGTGGAATGCGGTTATTGGGAACCGCCGCTGCGAAGCAGTCCGCTGAAGCTGGTGGTATGTGCAGCAAGGTGATGTAACTCCCCACAGGAAGAGTGGAGATTCAGGGCAGCGTGTATGGATGATGGTGGTGGTAGTGCAAGGTATCAGTAATGACAACACGGAGTCTTTGCAGTGCAGTCCCAGGGTCTTTACTGTTGGCAATTATATGGGCCCCAACGGGAGTACCGGCTAGTGATGAGGGCCTGATCAGTCTGGGAACAATCCTAGAGTCCTCCTGGCCAGGTGAAGTTGTAGGCCTGCCGTTCTGACTATACTTTTTGGGCTATCCCGCTTATAGTCGTGTTGTAGCCCACGTTCCTGAGTGTAACGTGCTGCGCTCACCCGTATGGCTGGCGACTCGGGCCTTGTGTATTCCTCACTCCTCTGTGGCGGTACAGGTCCTTTCGTGTGGCTGAGCCTCCTGGCTTATGTTGGGCCAGGAGACCTGCAATCTCCTGCCCTGCGGTATCTGCTGCTGGATATGGAATGCCCACAGCCTCGGACTCCGGTCCTATGTGGATACTATCCAGGACGAGCTAACTCCAGCTCCAGTCCCTGGCTCTTTACTCCTTCGTGTCCTACTTGACTCCACACACTGAACTCTAGACTCAGACTCCCTAACACCGCCTCCAGATCCAGTTATAAAGGGCAGGATCCTCCCCTTTCTGGTCTGGGGCAGGAGGTGTTGCATGTAATGTGTTCCTGACCAGGAAACTCCTGCTTTGCTCCCAGACATGGTATTACTACCACTGTGGCAACCAGACCCTCTGGGGTGCCACATTCCCCCCCTAGTAAATTTCAATACTCTGGGACTGAGCATATTTTGCAAAAATATAACAGATAACAATAAACAATAGCAATAACAATACATGAACATATTTACAGGCATTACAGTCCTTATAGGTCACGGTATCATCCGTAACCAGGTGTCCATTTCACCCAACAAGGTACAGTTGTAGAATGGGGGACGTGTCCAAAACAAACCCCAAAGTTGGCCTTGGGCGTGGCTGCAAGGCTTAGGCAGTCCCGTTGGACCACAAGTGGGGCCACACCAGACAGGTTTTTGTTCCGTGGTCTGTTGCAAGGGGGGCACTTTATAGGTGCAATTATTTACAGGGCAAGTTTTTGGTTACTCACTGTCCATAACCTGAAAGTCTTTGAACCCTGTCGGGTAACTGGAAAAACATAATCAGTACACACATATAAAACATTTCAACATTTGCAATACTACAGTTATGGGTTACATCTAAATCCTCCAGCGAGCAGGGATTTGACCTCTGGTGCTTCTGGTAGATCTACGTAACACACTGTCTATCTGTGTTCTACCTTGGTCCCCTATATTTACCCCTGGTGTGGTGGGTTCAATGTTCACCACACTACAGGTGTTTGGAGGTGTCTCTGGTAGGTTGGGCAGCTCCCTATGGATCCTTTGGCTTACCGTGGGTATGACAGGTTCGCTACTAGCAGAGAGTAGATTCTCCTGGTCTGCCGATGAGGAATCTTCTGTCTCTGGGGCCAATGGTTCTTCCAACTCTACTGGGACTTCTACAGCTCCCTGAGGGGCTGGTTGGAGAAATGTAAGGACTGGCACAACAATGGCATTATTCACTTGCGTCCATGACCGGGGAAATTCTCCGAGTACTGTGCTGACCATTCCTTCCACTTCCTCTGCGGGTTGAGGGATATCTTGGCCTTCTTCAGCATGCTGTAGTTGCTCAGGACATTTCTTCAGGTGGTCTCTGGAAACTGTTGCTGTCGTTTCTCCTCCATCCTTACTTATGATGTACACCTTGGTGTTATCATGACTTGATGGTAGAATTGTTATGTTCTGCTACCAGAGCTAAGGAAAGAGAGGAGATCTGTCCCTACGATAGAACTCAGCTGAATCCCTACGATGTAACAGGGAACCTGATCCTGCGATCAGACCTGCTAAAGTCCTAAGCTAGTCTGTACGAAGACCTATAGATGTGGGGGAGGAATCCCTACAAGTACTAAGGACTGGGAGGAATATGGGACACCTCCTAACAGAAATAGTAGCAGACAGACGAACAAACAAAATATATAGAACATAGAGGTCAGTAAACCAAGCAAACTAACAGAGCAAGACACAGAGCACAGGCTAGCTAGAAAGTAGATATACAATGAAGTCCAGCAAAGCCAGAAGGGCGGAGCAGGATTAAATAGGCCAACAAGGTCATGTGACCAGCAAAGGAAAAAAAACCTAACAGCAAGGTTCTAACAGTACCCCCCCTTCTAAGAGGATCCTCCGGATCCCCTAGGACCAGGCTTATCAGGAAATCTCCTGTGAAACGCTCTGATAAGTCTGGACGCGGAAACATCATCTGACCTCACCCAAGAGTTATCCTCGGGTCCGAAACCTTTCCAGGCCACAAGATACTGCAAACTACCTCTATACCGTCTAGAGTCAAGGATGCGAGAAATTTCATATTCCCCGTCCTCCACCACCGGAGGAACAGAGGCAGAGGCGTCACCATCCGACACAACAGCTTTTTTTAACAGAGAGACATGAAAGACCGGATTAATTCTCCAGGAGGTAGGAACCTCCAACCTAACAGCAGATTGGTTGACAACCTGAAGCACCTTAAAGGGCCCTACAAACTTGGGACCCAATTTCTTAGAAGGAATCCTCAACCGCAGATTCCTAGAGGACAACCAAACCATGTCACCAACAGCGAACAAAACCTCCTGTCGTTTCCTATCAAAGTAGTCTTTAGATTTTCTGTTGGCCTCCTGAAGATTACCACGCACATCCGTCCAAACTCTTTCCAAATCACCGGAAAAATTCTCCTCCTCAGGCACGGCAGATCCCAACTTGGAGAACGACCCAAACGACGGATGTCTCCCAGAACAACAAAAAAAAGGCGAACAACCAGCAGAAGAAGATGTATGATTGTTCAGAGCAAATTCGGCAAGTGGCAGAAACTCACACCACCCCTCTTGATTGTCTGCCACAAAACAACGCAAGAACTGCTCAACATCCTGGTTTTTCCTTTCTGTCTGGCCATTAGATTCAGGATGATATCCGGACGAAAACGACAAATGAATTCCCAACCTGTCACAAAAGGCACGCCAAAAACGAGCCACGAACTGAGGACCCCTATCAGAAACAATGTCAGTAGGAACGCCATGAAGTCTGACAATTTCCTTGACAAAGGCCTTAGCGAGAGTTTTAGCGCAGGGCAGTTTGATGAAGGGAACCAAGTGACACATCTTGCTAAAACGGTCCACGACCACCCAGATGACAGTAAAACCCTCAGAGGGGGGAAGGTCAGTTATAAAGTCCATAGCCAAATGTGTCCAAGGAGCACTGGGGACCTCCAAAGGACAAAGCAACCCCGCAGCAGGAGTATGTGAGGACTTAGATCTAGCACATACAGTACATTGGCGTACCCACTTAATGACTTCCTTCTGCCATCCAGGCCACCAAAAACTGCGACTCACCAGTCTCTTGGTCTCAGAGATTCCGGGATGACCTGCCAACCGAGATTCGTGACACTCAACAAACAAATCTCTCCTAAAGGTCCCAGGCACAAACAACCTCCCATGAGGAGTGTTAGATGGGGCATTCTCCTGAGCTTTAAGAATCTCATCTTCCAAAACGGAGTCTAAAGCAGCTATCACAACACCTTCTTGTAAAATGTTTTCCTCTTTCTCAGCACCGACTATGGGAGAAAAACTGCGAGACAAGGCATCCGCCTTAACATTCTTAGTACCAGGGATGTAAGTAACGGAGAAATTAAACCGCGAGAAAAACAGTGCCCACCTAGCCTGACGGGCATTCAGGCGCTTGGCAGCGTCAAGATATATCAGATTTTTATGATCCGTAAGAACCTGAACGGGAAATTCCGCACCTTCCAAGAAGTGGCGCCAGTGTTCAAATGCGAGTTTAATAGCCAATAATTCCCGATTACCAATATCGTAATTCAATTCAGTCTCCGAAAATTTTTTTGAAAAAAAGGCACAGGGATGTAATCCATCCCCGTTATCCTGAGACAATACTGCGCCAACCCCCACAGAGGAAGCATCAACCTCAACCAAAAACGGCCTAGTAACATCAGGCTGCATAAGGATGGGAGCAGAGGTGAACCTCTCCTTGAGATACACAAAAGCTTCAATGGCCTCAGAAGACCACTGAACCGCATCAGCACCTTTCCTGGTGAGATCAGTCAGAGGTTTGACAATACTAGAAAAATTTTTTATGAATTTTCTATAGTAATTGGCGAAACCCAAAAACCTCTGTATCGATTTCAAACCAATAGGCCTAGGCCATTCCTGCACAGCCTGAACCTTAACCGGATCCATCTCAAAACCTTTGCTGGAGATAATGTAGCCCAAAAAACTAATTCTCTGTACAGCGAACTCACATTTCTCCAGCTTAGCAAAAAGCGAATTGTCCATTAATAACTGTAATACCTCACGCACGCTCCGCCAATGAGACTCCAGATCTGGCGAATAAATCAAAATGTCATCCAAATACACAACCACATTTTTACCGATCAAAGGTCTAAGGATGTAATTAATCAGATTCTGAAAAAATGCAGGAGCATTAGTAAGACCAAAAGGCATAACCAGATTCTCAAAATGACCCACAGGAGTGTTAAAAGCAGTCTTCCATTCATCACCCTCCTTCATGCGCAACAGATTGTATGCCCCCTTAAGGTCAATTTTAGAGAACCACTTGGCCCCCAATAACTGGTTAAACAGATCAGGAATCAATGGCAGTGGGTAAGGATTGCGTACCGTAATTTTGTTAATCTCACGAAAATCCAGACAAGGACGTAAACCGCCGTCCTTTTTTTTTACAAAAAAAAATCCAACCGCCACAGGAGACTTAGAGGGCCTAATGTGACCGGCGGCCAAACTTGTCTGTATGTATTCCTCCAAAGCCTTCCTCTCAGGAATAGTAAGGTTAAATAAACGACTTTTAGGAAGAGTCGCTCCAGGGACAAATTCAATAGAACAATCATAGTCTCTATGGGGAGGCAAAACCTGCGATTCTTTCTCAGAAAAAACTCTCCAAAAATCCTGAATAGGAACAGGCAATTCTCCCCTATCCAAAGCTGCAATACGCCCGTTACAACACTTGTCATAACATTTATGGCTCCAGGATTTAATTTCACTGGTAGACCAATCCAGTACAGGATTGTGACATTTTAACCAGGGCAATCCCAATATTACTGGAGAAGGCAAGTTATTCAACACTACCAAATCCAATTTCTCATGGTGAACACCATTAATAGTGAGAGGAAATTCACAGACCTTGAGAGTAATATTCTTCAAAGGGGAACCATCCACAGAAACCACAGCAATGGGGGATGATAAAGGTTCAGGTTTTAAATTGAGTTTTTCCACGAATCCCCCATCAATTACATTCAGTGTAGACCCGCAATCAACAAACACCCGAAATTCCATTAATTTTTCCTGAGCAATCGTGGAAGCAGCTAAAAATATACCCTTGGAATTTAAACAGGCAATACTGGCGTGACAGACCATTTTTTTTTCTTTCTTCATACGAAGCTCACAGCCTTTAATCAAATGACCAGATTTTCCGCAATAGAAACACAAGCCTTTCGAAAAACGACGGTCTTTTTCTTGAGAGCGAGGTGCCACCGATCCAATCTCCATCGGTTCACCACTGTTAGTACACACATTATCATAACCAGAAACTGACATAGCAGAGGATTTGCTCTCATTAACCCTAGCACGCAGTCTTCTATCCACCCGTATAGCTAATTGCATAGCCTGTTGCAAATCCTCAGGTGTAGGATAAGCAATTAGCAGGTCTTTAACCCTTTCACTGAGCCCAGCAAGAAATAGACTTTTCAGAGCAGAATCGTTCCACCCTGTTTGAGTGGACCAACGACGAAAATGAGTACAATATTTTTCGACATTACCTGATCCTTGTTTTAAACGTCTCAACTCAGTCTCAGCTGATGCGACACGGTCAGGATCATCATATAATAGTCCTAAAGCAGAAAAAAAACTATCCACTGATCTGAAGCATGTATCACTAGGTTGCAAAGAAAAGGCCCACTCCTGAGGCTCTTTGCGCAAAAGTGACATTATGAACCCTACGCGCTGGGATTCATCCCCAGAGGACTTGGGTCTCAAACGAAAATACAATAAGCAAGCATTTTTAAATGAAAAAAATTCTCGATGTTCACCAAAAAATAAATCCGGCAAACATACCTTAGGCTCCAAGAAATGTGCTCCAGAACAGTTACTCACGTGTTGACGGAGCTCGGCCACTTCCAGAGAGAGTCCCTGCAGGTGTTTAGCCAAATCCTGAACCGACACCATGATGGAACAAAAAAAAAAAATCTTTCCTTAGAGAATTTGCTGGCTGGACTTACTGTTATGTTCTGCTACCAGAGCTAAGGAAAGAGAGGAGATCTGTCCCTACGATAGAACTCAGCTGAATCCCTACGATGTAACAGGGAACCTGATCCTGCGATCAGACCTGCTAAAGTCCTAAGCTAGTCTGTACGAAGACCTATAGATGTGGGGGAGGAATCCCTACAAGTACTAAGGACTGGGAGGAATATGGGACACCTCCTAACAGAAATAGTAGCAGACAGACGAACAAACAAAATATATAGAACATAGAGGTCAGTAAACCAAGCAAACTAACAGAGCAAGACACAGAGCACAGGCTAGCTAGAAAGTAGATATACAATGAAGTCCAGCAAAGCCAGAAGGGCGGAGCAGGATTAAATAGGCCAACAAGGTCATGTGACCAGCAAAGGAAAAAAAACCTAACAGCAAGGTTCTAACAAGAATGGTATACGGCTCTTTTTCCCACTGGTCATCCAATTTATGGAGCCGCCTTTTTCTCTTTAGGACTTGCTTTCCAGGTGACAAGGGGGTTGCTGGTGCATGTTGATTGTAAGTCCTCTCTTGCCTTTCTCTTGCTTGGGACAGACTTCTTTCAGCACTTTCCTGTACCTTACGGTATTGTAGTTTCCGCTCAGTATCTCAATCCGCATCTGGTGAGGCGTCCTCTGGTGTCAGAACTGCCATATCCAGATCGATGGGCAGCTTACCAGGTCTTGCTCTCATCAGGTAAGCAGGTGTGCAGTTGGTGGAATTCACTGGAATGTGATTGTAGAGATCCACCAGGTCTGGCAACTTTTCTGGCCACAGGCTACGTTCCTCCAGGGGCAACGTCTTCAGTAGGTCTATCACCACCTGATTCATCTTTTCACACATCCCGTTGGTCTGGAGATAATAAGTAGAGATGAGCGTTGTTCTACTCGAACTGTTCGCCAATCTCAAATTCGAGCTGTTTTGGTCGGTGTTCGAGCCGGTCGGCGAACACGAACAATTTGAGAAAAATTCGGCTGTTCGAGGTTATGTTCGATAACTGTTCGTGCACCAAAATCATAACTGGATTTTTTCTCAGTAATGATGAAAATTAATGTTAATACGCAGTTTGAGTGTACAGCGGGGCGGGGGGAGGGGCAGGGGATGGATCTCTGCAGGAACAATGAAGATCTCCATTTTTTTTTCTCTTTCCCGCATTTGCAGTGGGGAGGTGCAATCTGTCAGCCTATCAGCAGCGCACACACGGAGCGAAGTGCTTTTTTTCACACAAGCAAGGGCATGTGTGATTGGCAGTGTATGTCACATGTCCTTGCCCTATAAGACCAAGCCATTTTCCCCGTCGCCACCATTTTCTCACTGCTGCAGCTGCGTGTTAGACGGCACCGCTGTTGCTGTGTGTGCTATACCTTGTTAATTTCAAGCCAATTTTCGCACAAAATATACAGATAGCTTGGGAGTAGGGAATAGTTGTGATTGCAGTCCTTTTAAGGACTAGGTTACAGCATTTCCTGCGACTTTTATCAGGGAGGTCTGTGCTCTTAAATAGATAGGTTGTGGGAGTAAAGACTAATTGTAATTGGAGTCCTTTTCAGGACTAGGTTACATGAGTTCCTATCAGTTTTTGCCAGGCAGGTCTGTGCCAGTGCTGTGCAAGTTTTTTTCACAGCATTTGGCTGAATCTAGCAAAGCTAATCCTTTTTGGCCTATTGCAGAGTGTGTTAGTCAGTGGAGTAGCCTATCTGTGTTGCAAGATATAACACCTGTGTATAGAATACCAATTTTTTTACTGCACCTAGTGAAGTAAAATCTTTTGGGCATAGTATCATTCTATTAGTCCATCTATACTGACCTCCATCAGGTTGCAAACTGAATATAATTTTTTTCTGCATCTAGCTCTGAAAAAATATTTGGGCTTCTAGCGGTGTGTGAGACTTGGTCTATTAGTCCATCTATACTGACCTCCATCAGGTTGCAAATTAAAAATAATTTTTTTCTGCATCTAGCTCTGAAAAAATATTTGGGCTTCTAGCAGTGTGTGGGACTTGGTCTATTAGTCCATCTATACTGACCTACATCAGGTTGCAAACTGAATATAATTTTTTTCTGCATCTAGCTCTGAAAAAATATTTGGGCTTCTAGCGGTGTGTGGGACTTGGTCTATTAGTCCATCTATACTGACCTCCATCAGGTTGCAAATTAAAAATATTTTTTTTCTGCATCTAGCTCTGAAAAAATATTTGGGCTTCTAGCAGTGTGTGGGACTTGGTCTATTAGTCCATCTATACTGACCTACATCAGGTTGCAAATTAAAAATAATTTTTTTCTGCATCTAGCTCTGAAAAAATATTTGGGCTTCTAGCGGTGTGTGGGACTTGGTCTATTAGTCCATCTATACTGACCTCCATCAGGTTGCAAATTAAAAATAATTTTTTTCTGCATCTAGCTCTGAAAAAATATTTGGGCTTCTAGCAGTGTGTGGGACTTGGTCTATTAGTCCATCTATACTGACCTCCATCAGGTTGCAAATTAAAAATAATTTTTTTCTGCATCTAGCTCTGAAAAAATATTTGGGCTTCTAGCGGTGTGTGGGACTTGGTCTATTAGTCCATCTATACTGACCTCCATCAGGTTGCAAATTAAAAATAATTTTTTTCTGCATCTAGCTCTGAAAAAATATTTGGGCTTCTAGCAGTGTATGGGACTTGGTCTATTAGTCCATCTATACTGACCTACATCAGGTTGCAAATTAAAAATAATTTTTTTCTGCATCTAGCTCTGAAAAAATATTTGGGCTTCTAGCGGTGTGTGGGACTTGGTCTATTAGTCCATCTATACTGACCTCCATCAGGTTGCAAATTAAAAATAATTTTTTTCTGCATCTAGCTCTGAAAAAATATTTGGGCTTCTAGCAGTGTGTGGGACTTGGTCTATTAGTCCATCTATACTGACCTACATCAGGTTGCAAATTAAAAATAATTTTTTTCTGCATCTAGCTCTGAAAAAATATTTGGGCTTCTAGCAGTGTGTGGGACTTGGTCTATTAGTCCATCTATACTGACCTACATCAGGTTGCAAATTAAAAATAATTTTTTTCTGCATCTAGCTCTGAAAAAATATTTGGGCTTCTAGCAGTGTGTGGGACTTGGTCTATTAGTCCATCTATACTGACCTCCATCAGGTTGCAAATTAAAAATATTTTTTTTCTGCATCTAGCTCTGAAAAAATATTTGGGCTTCTAGCAGTGTGTGGGACTTGGTCTATTAGTCCATCTATACTGACCTCCATCAGGTTGCAAATTGTGTAAAAAAATTTCTGCATCTAGCTCTGAAAATATATTTGGGCTTCTAGCGGTGTGTGGGACTTGGTCTATTAGTCCATCTATACTGACCTCCATCAGGTTGCAAATTAAAAATAATTTTTTTCTGCATCTAGCTCTGAAAAAATATTTGGGCTTCTAGCAGTGTGTGGGACTTGGTCTATTAGTCCATCTATACTGACCTCCATCAGGTTGCAAATTAAAAATAATTTTTTTCTGCATCTAGCTCTGAAAAAATATTTGGGCTTCTAGCGGTGTGTGGGACTTGGTCTATTAGTCCATCTATACTGACCTCCATCAGGTTGCAAATTAAAAATATTTTTTTTCTGCATCTAGCTCTGAAAAAATATTTGGGCTTCTAGCAGTGTGTGGGACTTGGTCTATTAGTCCATCTATACTGACCTACATCAGGTTGCAAATTAAAAATAATTTTTTTCTGCATCTAGCTCTGAAAAAATATTTTGGCTTCTAGCGGTGTGTGGGACTTGGTCTATTAGTCCATCTACACTGACCTCCATCAGGTTGCAAATTAAAAATAATTTTTTTCTGCATCTAGCTCTGAAAAAATATTTGGGCTTCTAGCAGTGTGTGGGACTTGGTCTATTAGTCCATCTATACTGACCTACATCAGGTTGCAAATTAAAAATAATTTTTTTCTGCATCTAGCTCTGAAAAAATATTTGGGCTTCTAGCAGTGTGTGGGACTTGGTCTATTAGTCCATCTATACTGACCTACATCAGGTTGCAAATTAAAAATAATTTTTTTCTGCATCTAGCTCTGAAAAAATATTTGGGCTTCTAGCAGTGTGTGGGACTTGGTCTATTAGTCCATCTATACTGACCTCCATCAGGTTGCAAATTAAAAATAATTTTTTTCTGCATCTAGCTCTGAAAAAATATTTGGGCTTCTAGCAGTGTGTGGGACTTGGTCTATTAGTCCATCTATACTGACCTCCATCAGGTTGCAAATTGAATAAAAAAATTTTCTGCATCTAGCTCTGAAAAAATATTTGGGCTTCTAGCGGTGTGTGGGACTTGGTCTATTAGTCCATCTATACTGACCTCCATCAGGTTGCAAATTAAAAATAATTTTTTTCTGCATCTAGCTCTGAAAAAATATTTGGGCTTCTAGCAGTGTGTGGGACTTGGTCTATTAGTCCATCTATACTGACCTCCATCAGGTTGCAAATTAAAAATAATTTTTTTCTGCATCTAGCTCTGAAAAAATATTTGGGCTTCTAGCAGTGTGTGGGACTTGGTCTATTAGTCCATCTATACTGACCTCCATCAGGTTGCAAATTGAATAAAAAAATTTTCTGCATCTAGCTCTGAAAAAATATTTGGGCTTCTAGCGGTGTGTGGGACTTGGTCTATTAGTCCATCTATACTGACCTCCATCAGGTTGCAAATTAAAAATATTTTTTTTCTGCATCTAACCCAGCCAATAGTTTTGGCCTAATACCACAGTTTGGCCACTCAGCTCTGCTCGGTTACCATCCATTGTTTTTTTGTGCAAACAACTCCAGAGTTGTGAATTAGTTAACCACCAAAATGAGTGGAAAAAGGCCTGCTGCTGGTGGAAAGGGGAATAGGCATGTTGGGAAGGGGAAAAAAGGTTGTGTCCGTGGGGTAGGTGCAGAAGAAAGACCATCTTCCAGCCAAACTAAAATGTCTACTTCTTTTAGCGGACAATGTGATAAGATCCCTTTCTTACGGCCACGCCAATCGCTACAAATTCCAGATGAGGCACAAAAACAGCAGGTGCTTCAACGGATATCAAGTGCTCCTTTAAGTGGGCTCTCCTCCACATCAACTTCAACATCACAAATACTCCAGTCCTCAAAGGTGTCACCCAAATCGCACTTGCTTCCTCACAGCTCCCAAATCTCCAGCTGCCCGTCTGAGTGTGAGGTAGAACAGATGGTTGAGTCTGCAGAGCTGTTTACTCATACTATAGCCTGGGAATCAGAGGTCGACTCCAGCGCTTCTGTGAATCCAGACGAGGAAATGATCTGCACTGATGCCCAGAATCTTTATGAGTCGGATCCAGGACCAGACGCAGAAGGTTCTGACCATAATGTAGACCTTCATTCCCAAACTGTAACTCCTGTTGGTGGAGACAATGAGGAAGACGATGATAAGACTCAAATACCTGATTGGAGCGACAACTTTAGTTTTTTGTCAGGGCAGGAACAGGTTGGCTCTGAGGACGACGGGTGTGATAACGCACAGGGTGATGATGATGAGGTCGGAGATCCCACTTACTGTCAACCCACAGTCAGCCAAGAGATGAGGTCAGCAGAGGAGGTGGAGGAAGATGCTAGTGACGACGAGGTCAGGTTGCGCCTTCCTGGACAGAGACGTAGTACTGGAAGCACGTCAACAACTGCATCCTCAAACACAACTCTGCCTCTCACCACAAGTCGTGGTGGCTCTTCAGGTCGCATGGGTGCTAAGCCTTGCATAGCCTGGGCATTTTTTCAGATCGATAAAGATGACCCAACTCGTGTTATCTGTAACATTTGTCAGCAAAAGCTAAGTAGAGGCCAAAAAATACATAGTTTGAGTACTTCATGCATGAACCGGCACATGGACATGAAGCATAAGTTGCAGTGGGAAGCTCAGTGTGCTACAATGTGGCCTAGCCGGCCGGGCCAATCACCGTCTGCCATATCTTGTGCATCCGCGGCCTCTTCATCCTCTGTGACTGGGGGGACAGCAGTCACACCTGTTTTGGGGCGCAGACCTGCCACCTCTTTACCCGCAACAGCCAGCGTGATTGGCAGGTCATCATTTTCTTTGGAGGTGGTAACACCAGCTGGTGTTGAGCGCTGTCCGACATCGATAGCACCACCTTTGGATCAAGGCAACCTAACATGTCCGCCTGCATCTTCCTCACAGACCGGCAGTTTGCCGGGGACACCCTTATCAACCCCGTCTAAGCACAATAGCCAGCCCTCGGTCCCTCAGATGTGGACAAGTAAAAGACCATTTCCTCCTAGCCATGAGAAAGCTAAGAGGTTGAATTTCACCATCTGCAAGCTCTTGGCTACAGAAATGCTGCCTTTCCGCCTGGTGGACACAGAGGATTTTCGAGACCTTATGTCCGTCGCAGTGCCCCAGTACCAGATGCCCAGTCGGCACTACTTCTCAAAGAAAGGTGTGCCTGCGCTCCACCAGCATGTCGCACACAACATCACCGCTTCTTTGAGAAACTCTGTGTGTGACAGGGTGCATTTCACCACAGACACTTGGACGAGTAGGCATGGACAGGGGCGTTACATGTCGCTAACTGGGCACTGGGTAACTATGGTGACAGCAGGACAAGGGGCTGCTGTCCAAGTCTTGCCGTCCCCACGAGTTGTGCGTCAATCCTCTTTATGTCAAAGTTCCTCCACTGCTTCTGCCTCCTCAACCTCCTCTCGGTCTTCCACCTGCACCCAAAGCCTGTCTGGTCATGCCACAAGCTTTCTAACTGCGCAGAAGGGATCCTGCACACCTCCTTACTATGCTGGCAGTAGGGCTCAACGTCATCAGGCGGTTTTTACATTGAAATGTCTGGGAAATGTGAGTCACACAGCTGAGGAGTTGTGGTCAGCTCTGGAGAACCAATTTCATGAATGGTTGTCTCCACTGGACCTGAAACCAGGGAAGGCCGTGTGCGACAATGCTGCAAACCTGGGTGCGGCCCTTCGCCGGGGCAATGTCACACACGTGCCTTGTATGGCTCACGTGTTGAACCTGGTTGTCCAGCAATTTTTAGCCCACTATCCCAGACTAGATGGCCTTCTGCAGAGGGCACGGTCACTGTGTGCTCACTTCCGCCGTTCGCATCCCGCAGCTCAGCGACTTACATCTCTACAGAAGTCGTTGGGCCTGCCACTTCACCGGCTAAAATGCGATGTGCCTACCCGGTGGAATTCAACTCTGCACATGTTGCAGCGACTGTGGCAGCACCGACAAGCCCTGGTGCAATACGTTCTGACGTATAGCCTGGGCCAACGAGATTCAGAGGTGGGGCAAATCACGCTGGAGGAGTGGTCTCAGATCAGGGACCTATGCACCCTTCTGCACAGTTTTGAAATGGCGACGAAGATGTTTAGTGCTGACGATGCCATTATCAGCATGACTATTCCGGTGATTTACATGCTGGAGCACATGTTAAACAGAATTCGGAGTCAGGTGGTGGCACAAGAGGAGGTGGAGGAAGTAGAGGAGGAGGAGTTGTATGCGGAAGGGCTAACATCTGCAAGGTCCAGTCGGTCGGCAGCACCAAGGCGGCAGGCATGTGAGGGTGGGGGAGATGGTTTTACCAGGGCGCATGGTAGCAGCCAAACTAGTGAGGAAGGTGCAGGAGCCCAGGAAGAAGTGGAGGACGAACTGATGGAAGACTCATCAGATGAGGGAGACCTTGATCACATTTCTGTTGTGCGAGGTTGGGGGGAGAGGACAGAGGAAGGAAGCATGATTGTTACCTCGCCACCAACACAACAGGGACTTGGTGCTCCTGGATGCGCAACACACATGAGTGCCTTCTTGCTGCACTACCTGCAACATGACCCTCGAATTGTGAGAATTAGAAATAATCCTGACTACTGGGTTGCCACACTGTTAGATCCCCGGTACAAAAGTAAATTTGCAGAAATTATTCCTGCCATAGAAAGGGATGCACGCATGCAGGAGTATCAGCAGAGACTGTTGCAGAATCTTACATGTGCTTTTCCACAAAATACCAGTGGTGCACGTAGTGAATCTCACAGTTCCAACTTGCCAACCGTGGGACCGTCAAGTGTTCAGCACTCAAACCGTAACAGAACCACAGTATCTGCTGGTAACATCAATTTTGCGGAATCATTTCACCACTTTTTTAGCCCATCCTTTGCAAGGCCACAGGAGACAAGAAGTCTGACACATAGTCAACGCCTAGAGACGATGGTACAGGAGTATCTCCAAGTAAACATTGAAGCCACGACTGTGTCACTGGACCCTTGCTCTTTTTGGGCTTCCAATCTGGATAAATGGCCGGAGCTAGCCACTTACGCCTTGGAGATCTTGTCATGCCCCGCAGCCAGCGTTCTGTCTGAACGTGTGTTCAGCGCTGCTGATGGTGTGCTGACAGATAAGCGCACGCGGCTCTCCACTGATAATGTAGACAGACTCACGTTCATAAAGATGAACAAATCATGGATCCGAAACGACTTTTCTACCCCTGTGTCATCCTGGGGAGAGTAAAAGCTTGATGATTGGTTAAAATCACCCTACCAACCGTTTTAAGCTTTCAAATTACTAATCATGTTTATCTGTATCTTGACTGGAAAATAATTTGGGCTTTGTAGCAGTGTGCAGCACTGATCCTATTAGGCCATCTATACTAAAGCTTCACCAGATTTAAAATTAAAAATAATTTTTAGCTGCATCTAGCCCGGAAAATAATTTTGGGGCTCCGAGATGCGCAAGGCACATAAGTGCCTTCTTGCTGCACTACCTGCAGCATGACCCTCATATTGTCAGAATTCGAAGTAATCATGACTACTGGGTTGCCACACTCTTAGATCCCCCAAACTTTTCGATCAACCTTTTCATTTTAATAAAGACCAAAAAAATGGTCATTTTTGAAATTATAAGCATTAGCAGGTTGTTAGAAACTGAAATCAAACAGTTTTCAACTCAAAACTTTATTCTAGGTGATGTTACATTTTCACATAGGACCCCTTGTTCGAAAGGAGCTTCTGAACTCTCTCGTCCATTGAATTTGTCAGGTTTTGGATGGTTTCTGCTTCAATTGTTTTGCATGAGGACAGAATACCCTCCCAGAGCTGTTGCTTAGATGTGAACTGCCTCCCGCCATCATAGACACTCCTTTTAATGATGCTCCAAAGGTTCTGAATGGGGTAGAGGTCAGGGGAGCATGGGGGTCACACCATAAGTTTGTCCCCTTTTATGCCCATATCAGCCAGAGATGCAGATGTTTTATGTGCAGCATGAGATGGTGCATTATCATGCAGAAAAATGATCTTGCTGTGAAATACACGGTTCTTCTTCTTGAACCATGGCAGGAAGTGCTGTTTGAGAAAATCCACATACATTATGGAGTTCATCTTTAGCGCCTTCAGGGATCCTAAAGGGGCCGACAATCTCTCTCCCCATGATTCCAGCCCAAAACATTACTCCACCTCCTCCTTGTTGGCGCTGTAGCCGTGTTTGCGTGGGGTGTCCATCAACCAGCCATCCTCCACTCCATCCATCTGGACCATCGAGCGCTGCACGGCACTCATCCGTGAACAAAACAGTTTTGAAATCAGTCTTCATGTAATGTTTGGCCCACTGGAGCCGTTTCTGCTTGTGTGAAGTGGATAGAGGAGGTCGACAGGATGGCGCATGCACAGCTGCAAACCTCTGAAGGACCCTGCATCTTGTTGTTCGGGGGACGTTGGAGGCACAAGCAGCTTCAAAAACTTGTCTGCTGCTATGACAAGGCTTTTTTGCCGCTGCTCTTTCAACCTGACGTAATTGCCTGTAGGAAAGAGTCCTCAATTTGCCCTTATCAGCACGCACACGTGTGTACTGTGAATCAGCTACATACTTCTTGATTGCCAGGACACTTCATCCTGATCATCGCACAATGTTGATTGTAGTCATGCCTTGACCTAAACACTCCACAATTTGTTGCTTCTCAGCAGCCGACACATCCTTTTTCTTTCCCATTTTGGCAGAAAATGTAGGCTGCTTAATAATGTGAGAGAGCCTTCTTAAGTAGTCTTGCCTTTCATTGGACACACCTGCCAAACTAATTAGCACAGGTGTCTGCAATTGCTTACAGTGATATAAAGAGCCCTGACACACATCACCATCAATGAGTTTAACTGACAAACAAACAAATTCTTCCCTTATCACTCCTAAACACTTTTTGTATAATAATTTGGAACGCAGTGTACATGTGCTTTTCCACAAAACACCAGTGGTTCACGTAGTGAATCTTACAGTTCTAACTTGCCAACCGTGGTCTGTATGGAGTTGTTCAATAAAGGGCCCAAAATTAAGATAACATAGATGGGAGAGGTCTCTATGAATAGGAATTCCTAAGTATTTGATACCCTGTGAGGGCCAGGCAAAGGGAAAGTTGGACTGGATGGAATCCTATATGGATTTGGGGAGGGAGACATCGAGGGCCTCAGACTTCGCTGCATTGATTTTAAAATTTTACCATGTAACAAAGTGATCTATTTCAGCCATAACAGCATGGATGGATATATGTGATTGAGTGATATATACTAGGACATCATCAGCAAATAGAGAGCACTTGTACTCGGTGCCTCCCACCTCAATCCACCTAATATTGGGGTTATGGCGAATTGATGAGAGCAGGTGCTCCGTCACTAGGATGTATAAGAGAGGGGACAGAGGACATCACTGCCTTGTCCCATTGGTGATTGTGAAAGGTGATGAAAATGTTCTGACGCACCCCCTGGGCCTTGGGACACCCGGAGCCGGACCCTTTTTGGTGGATGCTGGTGGTTGCAGTCTTCGTGGCGGCGACCCAGTTCCGTGGCTCAGGGCGGTCAAACCAGTGGCGGAACTATTTATGTGGTTTTCATGTTTAAATGTCCGACTACGCCACCCGTGGATTGGGGTCAGAGTGAACCGCCGCTACAGGGCAGACCACTGAGGCTAGTGTTGTGGGTGCAGCAGAGCGTAGCATAACTCCCCACGGGAGGAGTATAGCCTCAGGGCAGTGTATGCGGAGGATGGGGGTGATGGTGCAGGGCAGCAGCAGTAACGACACGGAGTCAGTGATGCAGTTCAGGGCCTTTACTCACAGTTCTTATTATCCAGACCACGTCTGCAGGTAACGGCTGCCCACGTCGTACTGTGCTCACCAGGTGAGGGGCTCAGACAACTCCCAGATAACTTTGGAGCACTTCACAGGACCCCCTTTGTGTGTCCTTTGTCTGGCCTTTCTTACCAACACTTCTGTCCGGCTGCCTCGGGCCTCCTCTTGGTAAACTTGGCGCCAGTTTCCCTGACCCTATGTGGTGCCTTCCTAGCGGGTGTAGCGAGGGGCTGCGCCACATAAAATGTCAGAGCCTCCGGTTTCTAGCTGAGGGTCGTTTCCTGCCTCCACTAGTTCGGGGACCGGTCTCCCCCTTTGGCCTGACCCCTCCACGCAGGTGGATTCGGGCGTGCGGTGGCGACTCGCCCGTCCGCACCCCTGGGATCCCTTCATTCCTCGTTCCTGGAGCCTTCTCCGCTCCTCTTCCTTCCTTCTCCCTCTTCCAGGCCTGGGCCTCTGTTACTAGGCCCGCCTCCGGAGTAGAGCTCATGCAGAGCCCCTGCTCCCTGCCACTTCTGCTCAGACTTCTCTGCACTGAACTAAGATGGTGCCCACCTTTTATACTCCCTTCTCAATGCACCCAGGAACTGCTTCCTCCCTGCTCCTGCACTACAGGGTTCCCCTTCCTCAGTGTTCCCTCCCCCCACTCCAGCCAGGGACAGGAACTGTCGTGCCCATCTCAGGGGCATATTGGTCGCCCTGCCCCACGGCAATGTGGTGTAATGCATGCAGGTGTCGGGTCCTGATCCACACTCCATCCTTACCTGAGAGTGAGATATCACACCTCTGGGTGAGGTGCAATACGTCTTTAGCAACCGAGCCCTCAGGGTGCTACAGTTCCATTCATCTTCAGCCTAGGTGACGTATTGCGATACAGGGCCGTGATTTTGGCTATAAAAGGGTCCCCTAGACCCCTACCCCAAGCTTTTTAAGAGAATCATATATGGCGTGCCAGGAGACTCTATGGAATGCTTTCTCAGCATCCAACGAGAGTATCTAATTACAAATTTTTAACTGCATCTAGCCCAGGAAATACTTTGTGCCTAGTAGCAGTGTCTGCTAGTAAGCGGATTATCCCGGCTGTTAAGCAAGCTGCACCACCTGTAGTTTAGACACTTAATTTTTTCAAAGGAAATGCTTCGGGACCATGGGATACTTAGTGAAGAGCATCAGGAGGCACCCCAAGGCATAGGGGCTGGGACTGGCAGTAGGATGCCTTGCGGTGGACAGCCGAGCTCGATCCTTATAAAAGCTTTTTAACTGCAGCAGCTTTAGTGGACGCTACTGGAGCTGGAATTACCGCGGCTGCTGGCATGAGACTTGCCCTCCAATAGATCCTTGTAAATGGATTTAAAGTGTATTCATTCAAATTAGAGAGACAATTTAAATTAAAAAGCTTAGAGCTGCCTCCACCACAGTGGGGCTCGCTCGACCCACCAGCGGACAGGCACCAGTATTGGGAGAGGGGGGCTGGCCGTCAGGGTTCACCGCGGCTCTGGCACAAACCCGGCGACACGGAGGTGGCACGGGCAGGAGCGGACTGGCCGTGTCGGCTTCTCACTTTTTGGATTTTAGAAGGGCATGACATGCCTATATCTGTGTCTCCCCCTCCTTTTACTCCTCCACCTCTTTTATTTTCGCATGACTATATGTACTTGTCACTTTTCCATGTGTTAGTTATGTCTTCTGAGCAGTTTGTCAGCTTTTGGACACCTTTGAAGGTGTTTTCTATGTGTTTCTATGTGTTTTTGTTTGCCTGCCATTGGTTTTAACGGTGTTCGAAGGTGTTCGACGAACAGTTCGACGAACAGTTCGGCGAACACACGGGTGTTCGACGAACCGAACCGAACTCGAACACTACGGGGGTGGCTCAACACTAATAATAAGGAGTTGTACGGATCTTCTTGCAGCCGTACAGGTTGCAGAATTCCTGGAATACTTCTGCTTCGAAGGCCGGACCTTGGTCAGTTAGCACACGTTCTGAGTAACCATGCGGGCGGCAGAAGTGCTGTTGGAAAGCTCTGGCTGCTGTCTGAGCCGTTTGGTCCTTGACTCTCACTACTACCAGGAACCGGGAGTAGTGGTCTACGATGGTGAGAGCGTAGACTTAGCCTGACCTGCTCGGGGATAGCTTCACATGGTCCAGGGCTACCAGTTCGAGTGGCTGCTTGGTGATGATGGGCTGCAGGGGAGCCCTCTGGCTGTCACGGTCTTTTCTTCTCAGGTTGCATGGTCCGCATTCTCGACACCACCTCTCGACTGCTTTCCTCATGCCAACCCAATAGAACCGTTCACGTAGCAGGACTTCCAGCTTCTTCCATCCAAAATGTCCCGCTCCATCGTGGTACGCTTCCAGGACCATGTAAAATAATACTCTTCCTGTATTATTTTTTTCTACTGAGGACTTCGCAAAGTATCAATATCACGATATTCTTATAAAAAAATGTATCTATTTATTCTTGGATTGTCCATTAAAAAGAATCAAATTGCAGCAGGTACATACAATAATTAGTTATAAAGTAATTGTCCATTTGTCCATAATTAGCTTAATTGTTCAGATTCACCCATCTTTCCTTGGATCCTGGCTGGTAAATCATGTCTTTGTCCAGCACGTGTCCAGGCCTACATGTCAACTGCTTCTCAGCATGAAGATTCTTCTTGTGGGGTGGGAAGAGCAAGAGAGCCCCCCCTTTCTGTACCATGGTCTTTTATAGCCAGTCGTATGGCACACCTGTTCTACATATGGTAGTGAACCAAAAATACACACACAAATAGCGCATGTCAACTAGACACAATGGCTGAGGCAATCCTTGTATAGAACTCAAAATTAAGGATAAAATGAATATCCTTTATTAATTAACATTCCAAATGAATTTCCATAATTAACCATTTAACATTTCCCCCTTTTTTGAGGATGACAGAGTTCAACTGAAAATCCTCAAAAGAAGATAGGTTCATCATTAGGATAACAATCATTGTTTCTTTCCTTCTTCCTTGGCAATATCATCAAATTTCCATAATAATAATAATAGTAATAATAGTATCAATATCTGATTATTCTTATATAATGATGTGAATTCATGTTATGGTAAGCCGTGACTAATATTCATTTAATATGTATAATTATACTTCCCTATATCTAAATTGAAGTAATCGCGGGTCCAATCGTCATCGTCTGATGTCATCGGGTCGTCGTCTCGTCTTCTTCTTGGTTCTTGTATAACACAGTCTTTAGATGAAAACTCCTTTGAAATAAATGACAGCGTGTAGATATTGTACAGTCCATAATTGTATTCATTATTGTGCAGTCTATAAACTGTACTCTTTATTAGAAAGATCATGTGTGTCAATTGATAAGAAAACAAAGTCCATAGATGAAATGTAGCTTTAATATCTGTGTGATGTCACCTGGACTTACGTTGGATAGTTCTGGAATCTTCCGTGTCATCCGCACTGGTCTCGTGTCACTTTTGGAACAGATGTGACGTCTTTGGTCAGTAAAGCAAGGGTTAACTTGACACTTCCCTGCTTTATATAACACCATAACCAGTACTCAGTCCTTTATATACAGGACACATACGCCAGGTATTACCTGTTCACCAGCTTTCATTGAAGCGTTGCAGGTGATAAGAAACCACTGGAACGTGATGAAACTTGAACACAACACAGTTCATATAGGATCATCGTCCTCTGCCGTCCCGGTGATCAGTGGTGTGAATTGTATCTGACACAGTCTATTATCACTCAGCATTCACACCTGTTACCTTCTGAGACTTCCGGATATCGGTTGCTTCTTCTTGTAACCTTTGAGAGTCTCTTTGATTTATAAATATGAAAAGTCTTTATTAAGATAGAATTCATAATTGCGATGTCTTGATTGAAGTCTTCATTCCCTAATCTGATACCAAATCTGGCAATTTTTCCTAACCTATAATATCACAGCATACCATAGCAATCAATAATATCCATCTAATTATTATCAAAACATTAAAATAAATTATGTTTGGAATAATAAACAATAATAGATAATAATTCATTATTAATCAAGTTCTCCATATGATAGAACATTTTTATGTCATAGGTGTAATTACCTTTTCCAACCCATAGGTGTCAGTGTGTTTTGAAACAACAAGTGTTTATATCTTTATTAAACCAATAATACCAAAGAATGTATACTCCTGAATCAAAATGAATAAATATATGAATGAATGAATAAATGAATGAATGAATTGTTGTGTTTACTCAGAAAATGTAAACATTTTTTTCCTTAACAATATATATTTAATGAAGCAATACTCTTGTATTAGACATTACTTTATTAAATATTAATGTGTTTTCTCAATTGAGATATTGAACTGAAATAAAATCAAATGAGAATTAAAAAATGAAAAAATAGAAAAATAAGAAGTATAAAGTAAGAATAAAATTTTAAAAATGAAAAATAAAATTAAGAGTAAAAATAAGAATAAAAATAAAAATAAGGCCTTTACATTTTAATGACAAATGCAGAGTAATTATATTCTCCATAAAAAATACCCTTATATCTCCATTATCTGGATGATTTCATATTTGTCATAACCTTGTATCACCAAAAAATTATTAAACTATGCAACTTTGCATGTAACACCCTTCTTAATTATATCATTGTACCTTATTATTGTTTCTTCTTTATTAAAATGTGTGGAAAATAAGTATTGATCAAAAGTGATTATGTAATCAAAAATATTATTTTATAAAATTTATGTATATATCAGAACCAAATTAAAAATAATTATTCTTCTAGAAATATTGTGCATAAATTTCATATCGATGAGTAGCATAGATTTGTCTAAAGAGAGGTGTGTACCTATTTAGGTAACCATTAAAAATAATATTATAGTTATTCAAGAATATTATCATGTGGAAAATTATTCTAAATGTAAATTTGCTTTGTAAACCATTTGATGTGTGGTTGCTCTTATCCACTATTAGTTAAATCAAGAAATAATAATTATTAAAGAAATATAGAAATATATATATGTAGATAATACCTAATTATGTATTATAATTTCCTCAGAATTAAATATATTTTTGTACCTTCACATAAACATTTTTTTTTCTTTCCAAACATACAAACATACGAGTCCTCTGTCACATCAATCACACTTAGCAGCTGCTGATTTACTCATCTGTCACCTTCACTCTGACATTCACAGATCTGTTCAACTCAAACATTCCACATATGAAGTTTTATATATATATATATATATATATTTAACCCAAAATTGTATCCCAATTTATTAATGCGCATTGTAAACTATCAGTTAAATTGAATATCTTTATATTTCTTTGAATATTCCCCAAGTACATATTATATAATATGAGAGTAAGTCACTGGAATTTCAGACACTTGAAAAAACTCTTGACTTAGATTCCTTTTTCACTGGCTGCCAGGTTTTAAGTTACATCAGCTGAAAATAGAATGAATGGGATCTATACTATTAGCTCAAAGTTCAAAGGCCGCAGCTGTCACACGTCATGCTGTAAAGCTACTTGTTATAACGAACACTTCATGCACAGAAAATATTAATTCATAAGTGCTACACATAATAATCCAACTAGTTATATTGTTATTATTTTAAAATGTTATACACATAAAATCATGCAATTTTTCAACTTCCTGTGTGAATAAAGAAATAAATCCATTTTAGAGTTGTTTGATCAAATCCTGCTTTGGAATGAAACCTCTAAGGAAATATAAGAAGATAAAATTAAATATCAAATTCATACAGAAACAGAATTATTTAAATATCTTATACATATATTGGTTGGTTCTAATGTAATTCAAAATATTGCTACTTAAATTTATATATGAAGTTCTAATTTATTAATTAATATATATATATATTTTATAAATATATATATAAATACAATTATACACAATCTCTACTTAGACAAGTGTATATATATATATATATATATATATATATATATATATATATATATGAACTATTAGAAACTATGTAACTACAATTTTACTGTATAAGATTATAAATAAATATTGAGACATTATAACACTTCTATGCTACATTATAATTACAGTTTTTCCTTAGCCACTCCCTAAACCAAATCTTCTGTCTCTCTCAAATATCTCCAGGAACGTCCTATTTAGGAAAGACATTTTTCTATCCTTCAAAACCTCAGAGAACTGCCTGTCCTTCTGTCCACATTCCCTGACGTCACTCTCTCCTGGTCGTCTCACCTGTCTCTGTCCGTCTATTTCGGCCATTTTCTTTTCTAGGGAAAAGTCACAGCTTTGCATTTTTAACTCTTTCTGTGGAGATATGGAGTTTTGAATCATCTGATATGGCTTATAACAGATATGAAATCTCCTGCGTATTTGATAGAGTTCACTATGGGGATGACTCAGTCTAGAAGAGTTTGATATTGGCTTTTGGTAAGATTTTACCTTTCCTGGTTTTATAAATTTAACTTGATTTATTTTCTTTTCACGATTCTCATGTTTTCTAACAGAATCCAGCAACTGCGCACATTTGAATAGGGATTCTTTTTGTGACGCTATAACTCTAGATACTGGATCTAGGAATTTGAATTTTTGTACAAAAGTTGTTACCATTTGTTGTACTTTTCCATTTTTGATGAGAGCTTTGTACAACCGTTCAAATATGGACATGAATGTATATGTACATTCCTTCCTACCAATCCTTAGTTTCTGCAGATCTTCTATGTTGGGAAAATCCTTTGTGACACAATAAATCAAATATCTTAACCTGTCCGAATCATTTTCCCATCCATTAGGAGAGTCATTTTCACAGGGCATTAAATGTAAACGTCTGGACAATGTCACAGGAATCCATATTTTAAATAATTGATTCCTCTCCTCATTGGTTAGATCAAACTTATCAGAAAAGCTCTCAAATGTCTCTGAATTTCTACAGGCATGGATTTTGACATCATATTTTGGCATGATTTTGTATAATTTCAGCAAATTTTTCCTCATTTTAATTTGCAGCTGAGCCTGGGTAATTCCTGAATTCTCTGATATTTTTAGTGGCTCTTGTACGTCCGCTCCTCCTACGTCACTCACGTCTCCTCCCACATCACCTAGTATGTCGGTTTCTCGTATGTCAGTCATGTCTCCTCCCATGTCAGGTTTCTGTATGTCCGTCTCTTGGTCAGACCCAAGGTCACCTTCAGTTACAGACACGTGTCTTACTTCTTGTTCATTTTCCACATTACAGTCAGAATCAGTATCACCATCTGACACTTCTACACTATTTTCCTGCTTAGAAATCTCTAACACAAGACTATGAAAAAAATCTACCAAATGTAGAATATTTCTCAATTTCTGTTTCTCTCTATTTACCAATTTAGAAGTTAACTGTAAATTCTGCAATTCACATTCTTTGTATAAACTGAGCCACAAAACTTCTATGTCATCTCCTACATTAACTTTGAAATTAATATTACTTTGTTTAGCAAAAGAAGAAATTATATCCATATTTTGCTTACCTTAAGATTCCTTGGCTTCCCTTTATCAGCACGTCCTGTCTTCAGTTCGTCTGATTCTTTTCCTGTGTGATTCTGTTCCTTGTTAGTACCTCAGTCTGTAGGTCCTTTCTGCTTCTCGTGACAAACTAGTGAATTTACTGACACGTGAACAACAGCTGTTCAGCTCGTCAGGACTTCCCCCCCTTGTTCACGGAAGAAATTCACTTACTTAATTTAAAAAAATGAAAAAACAGGACTGGCTGGCTCACCATTGTAAAATAATACTCTTCCTGTATTATTTTTTCCTACTGAGGACTTCGCAAAGTATCAATATCACGATATTCTTATAAAAAAATGTATCTATTTATTTTTGGATTGTCCATTAAAAAGAATCAAATTGCAGCAGGTACATATAATAATTAGTTATAAAGTAATTGTCCATTTGTCCATAATTAGCTTAATGGTTGAGATTCACCCATCTTTCCTTGGATCCTGGCTGGTAAATCATGTCTTTATCCAGCACGTGTCCAGGCCTACATGTCAACTGCTTCTCAGCATGAAGATTCTTCTTGTGGGGTGGGAAGAGCAAGAGAGCCCCCCCTTTCTGTACCATGGGCTTTTATAGCCAGTCGTATGGCACACCTGTTCTACATATGGTAGTGAACCAAAAATACACACACAAATAGCGCATGTCAACTAGACACAATGGCTGAGGCAATCCTTGTATAGAACTCAAAATTAAGGATAAAATGAATATCCATTATTAATTAACATTCCAAATGAATTTCCATAATTAACCATTTAACAGTGTTCAAAGTGTGTATCAAATTGCATGTCCATCTAATAAGCTTAATGCTAATGGACCTATGTCCCCCCATCCTGTCCTCTGCACAGTTATCCTCTGTTCACTGTAAAGGACCAATGGGAATAGTTTCCTGTGCACGGACACAGAGATCTGGCTGTGGAGACTGAGCATGTGTGTCCTCTAGCACTTTTTTTTTATACTTCTGCTATAAAATCCTATTCTACTGGAAAGTGAAAGGGGTATCCCAACAAGAGACGCAGTCTATAGATTTGTCATGTATGACACTTTATGGGATATTCCTATCAAAGGAAACCTGTGATGTCTTCCAAGTCTCCCAAACTGTTATTATCCTTCATTATGATGCAGGAACCAAAAGTTGATTGCTACGTGCAGTAAAAACATTTCTTACATCGCTGCTAGCAATATGCAAATTGGCTGGAACTAGTCCAGAGGGGGGGTCTATTGGCTGGGACTAGTCTGGAGGGGGGGGCAGCGGCATCTATTGTCTGGGACTAGTCCAGAGGGGGAAGTGGGGATGCGCAATCTATTGGCCGCCAATACTAGTCCAGAGGGGGGTGGGCATCTATTGGCCGGGACTAGCCCGGCCTCATGTGCTATAATCATGCCCCCTCTTTGTGACTGAAGAAGAGTTCAATGTCCCTGTCATAGTTTTAGTGTAAGACGTCACTCGCTTCCCAAAATCTCCTGCACCGAGGCTGTGATGGGGACAATAAAGAAACATCCAATTCTAGTCACCTGAGCGCTGCTGCCAATCACAGGCTTTAGCAGTCTTGGGTCCTCCAAACGGAGCAGGCAGCACCGACCTCAGAGCGAACTGCGTTGGATTTATTTTTTAAATATATATTTTTTAAGAGCATCCATGCCTTACAAGAAATTCTCAAATCTGCTGAGATATTTTTCCTTTATAAACACAAATTCTGTACTGAACTTTATTGCAGATTTTGATGGTGAATCCTCAATAATTACGCCCCATGTAAACATATTGTAGTCTTACAATAGTGAGAGCATTAAAAGTGTTGGAGCGAGTAACTGTTCTTCTTGTGCTTATTGCCCTTAAGATCATTCAATACAGAATAGAATATTAAGTCTTTACAGCAGACGGCGACTCGGGGCTCATATTTCCGGGTCATAACCTCATTCATTGGGTTACAATGTAACAGCATGCTTATTTCTGCCTGTGCTGCTATATTATACCTCTTCTTTTTCAGAATTAAAGCCTACAGAAAGAACGTCTTGGCAAAATGTGTATGTATTTTATAGCTCTTATATTTATATATGCTTTTGCTGCTTTGATTTAAAAAAAAAAAAAAAAAGTATATTAACGCCCATTCAAAGATTATGATTTTCTCCATTTACAGCTGAGCCGGAAGATGAAGCAATGTCTCTAGGGTTATAAAGTATTGAAGCCTTGTGTGGCCGGGTTGAGCAATACATTGACTTGTCAAACACTTTCTCTATTTAAAAAAAAAAAAAAATCCAACCTCCTCCACCCCTTAATATCCGGCCATCACGCACCTCAGTATTTCATCATTGCCCAAGACAGCACCAAAAATTGGAGCTAAAATGAGCAGGAGGAAATCCTATTACCGGTCAGTGAAAAATGTTTGGCACATGCCTATGATTGGAATAAAGCGCAGATATTAGTAACATTGTAACGTAGGTTGAAGAAAGACCTCGGTCCATCAAGTTCAACTTTCCTCCCCCAATTGTACTCCGTACACTAACACTACACTAACTTACTAACTAACTGGCACTAGGCCTCACAAATGTATTATTAATATTATTATTATTATTATTATTACCATTTTTATCATTGCTGCACTATAACAATTAAGAATGTACCCGTTTATAATTTAATTTTTTAATTAGTTTTATATTTTGTATTACTCTTGTGATTCTAATAATGGTATTACCAGAATCCCTATGCCTAAATCTGTTGATCCAGAAGAAGGCAAAAACCCCAGGACACATTCAGCCAATTTTCATCACGGGGAAAAATTCCTTCTTGACCCCGAGAAAAGGCGATCAGTCCTAGAACCCTGGCTCAAACCTAATTATGTTATTACTAGTTATATATTTAATATTACACTACTTATTGTACTACTGCAGTTATTAATTAATTTGTTTTTATTTTTATAAATGTGACTATTTGATATCGTTACTATTATTAACATCCTGCTATCTTATTACAGTATTATTCTTACTTTCCTATCACTAATAATACTGCCCTATGCCTACATTGTTGATCCAGAAGAAGGCAAAAACCCCAGGACACCTTCAGCCAATTTGTGTCACAGGGGAAAAATTACTTCTTGACCCCGAGACAAGGCGATCAGTCCTAGAACCCTGGATCAAACCTAATTATGATACTAATTATGTAATTACTATTTTGGTATTAAATGTACTTCTATAGGTGTAACATTTTGTCTAATTTTACTGTAACCCTCAATGTTATGTGTATCGAGGAAATCGTCCAGCCCTTTTTTGAAAGCTGTTATAGTGTCTGCCATCACTACCTCTTGTGGTAGGGAATTCCACAGTCCCACTGCTCTGACTGTAAAGAACCCTTTCCTGTTTAGGTGCCTTAAAAAATGGGAATATTCAAAATACACTTTTAACCCACTTCATTCTGTTGTTATTTACAGATGTAAGAAAAATGTAAGAGGTTTTAGTTGCATTAAAAAGCTTTGCAGGTTTTTTTGTTTTGTTTAACTATATAGATGTTCCATGAGAAGGCTCAATGGCTTCTGGAATGGGTACCCCTGTCATGGACTGGAATGACATTGGCATGGGTGTCTTCACAGGACTTTGATGAAATAGTCCTCCATTCTTACCTCCAGCTCATAGGTGGATCTGCCGGCTCTGCCATCCTCAGCGTCTTAACAAAATGTACTTTTTAGGACTGCGGCTCTCATTTTACGCTTACATCTGGAGGATGTACAAGTCCACTAGCTGTAAGCTCTTGTGTTCTCCATAGGCCAAATTTTCCCTATTTAAAAAAAAATAAAAAATCCGGCCTCCTGCCACCCCTTAATAGCCGGCCATCTCTCACCTTTTTCCCCACTCCTATGACAACACTGTCATAAGTATGAGGAAATGCAACTGCCGGTAATGGTAGATTTATCATAGGCAAGTGACGCGCCCCCTGGGCCAGTGTTGTTAGGGATACCCGGAGCCGGATCAGATGGGGGTTGTAGTCTCCGAGTGGCTGCGACCCGGTCCGTGCCCAGGGTGTCAAACTCAGTGTGTGGCAGTCTTTACAGATGTTATTAGTTCTTAGTGTCGACTACGCCACCCGTTGATTTGCGGTCAATACGGCCGCCGCTGCAGCAGGGTCCGCTGAGGCTGGTGGTATGTGTGCAGCTTCGGGTAGTATAACCCCCGACGGGAGGGGTATAGCCTCAGGGGGTCAGGTGTAGAGGATGGTGGTAGTGGTGGTGCAGTGTGGATGGTAAGAAGACTCAGAGTCGGGCTGTGCAGTTCAGGGTTTTTACTTACTGCTGTTCTGTTGGTCACTCCGGCCTTGAGTGACCGCCCGAGCCGTGCTGCGTCCACCAGGTCCTGGACTAGGCCAACCCCCAAGCAATTCTGGAGCGTGGTCCTGAGCTCCCTTTCTGACTGTCCTTTCTACTGGCCTTCCTCACCAGGGGTCCACTTATATCCGGCTCCCTCGGGCCTCTTGGTGGGTGCACCTCTTCGGGGTTCCCTGACCCTATGCCTGGTGTGCCTTCTTAGTGGACTTAGTGAGGGGCTGCTCCACCTGTAATGACGCAGCCTCCGGTTCTTAGCTGAGGGTTGTTTCTCTCCTCCACTAATTTGGGATCCGGTTCCCTTGCGTGCCAACCCTTCACCCTTCTGGTCTAATTCTGGGTTCTTGGGGTTCCTTCTTCTCCCCCTCTGGGTCCTTCTCTTCTCTCTCTCTTCTCTCTGCAGGTGCTCCTGGACCTCTCTCAGGACTGACTAACCCTCTACAGAAGACTGACCCTGATCTAAGATGGTTCCCACCTTATATACTCCCTCTATGTGTGAGCTCAGGTGACCAGCACCCAATGAGCTCCTAGCATTACCCAGACTGCTCCCCCTATCTGCCCCTACACTACTGGGATGTTCCACCCCCCCTCCCACTCCAGCCAGGGACAGACACTGTCGTACCTGCACATATACTGGTGGGAGTATCATCGGTCTGTCCCTCGGAAATGGGATGTGTGTAGTGTATGCAGCTAACTGAGCTCAGTTCCACACTCCATCCTTACCCGGGAGTGGAATATCACACCTCTGGCTTGAGGTGCAATACCCCTGTAGCAGCTGAATCCTCAGGGTGCTACACAAGTGCAAGATGTTGTTAAAAAAAAAAATCCGGCCTCCTGCCACCCCTTAATAGCCGGCCATCACGCACCTCAGTATTTCATCATTGCCCAAGACAGCACCAAAAATTGGAGCTAAAATGAGCAGGAGGAAATCCTATTACTGGTCAGTGAAAAATGTTTGGCACATGCCTATGATTGGAATAAAGCGCAGATATTATGGCGCTTATTCTTACCGCCAGCCCATAGGTGGATCTGCTGGCTCCGTCATTCTCTGTGTCTTCATTCGGGGTCCCTCGACGTCTCCATGGTCACCTTCATTCTTGCAGTGTTTGTTCCAGTGATGTCCAGTCTTCTGATTTTCAGTCTTCCGGAGGCTCAGGTGGGCCGCTCGCTCTGATGACTATAGAGCTGGGGTCTGCTCAAGGGTTTCCAAGTTGACAAATGAAAATCCCTCAAACAATGCCTGGTCCTTTGTTGATATAAGTTCTGTGGCCTCTGCTGCTTCTAGTTTCTCCAGATGGAATGGTTTATGACGACGGGGAGGCTCAGATGGCTATAAAGGAAAAGAATTATAACATTAAAATTATGACTTTATATCAGAGTCTCCGTTAAAAACAAGTTGTGTTGATTGAAAACTAGTAAAAGAATAGACACAAAGATTTTAATACTAATAAACCATATCTGCTCATATACTTACTACAGGGACGTATGGTGGAGGCAGTTTCAGGGCTTCCACAGAAACCCAGTCGATACGCTGAAAAAACCTGTGCTTTCTGATGTTACCGTTGGCTCCTAAGCGACTGGCAGGATCTTTCTGAAGGAGCTATTAAAGATAAAACCAAAATCCATGAATGTAAACTGGAGAGAAAATGATGACTACTATGCAGAGATGAGCAAATCCACTTGATGCAAACTGAATTTGTGTTGAATTTTTGTGAATCTGATGAACCTGGTGAATTTCAACAATTTGTGATTTGCTTCTTGGGAATCACCTAAAATAATTGCAGCCAATTTTCATACAGTATTACTAAAAATTACATCAGCCAGAGAAGACTTATAGGACCTCTGATGTAAGCCGTCCAGGCTTCACCATAATGCTTTAAGGCAGGGGTCTCAAACTCGGCTGGGTATATGGGCCGCACATGGAAAAAATTTGAATTTGGGGGGCCGCATTCTTTGTTCAATGTGACATTTTTAGTGATACCATTTTTTTTGTATACACCTTTTGAACATTTTTGCCGTGTTTATTTTTTTATGGCTTGGGTCGTTATGGATGTGGCGATAATAAACGTGCACTTTTTTGTGTTTACTTTAGTTTACATATAAAACAGCATTTTTAGTGCCCAATATTTTTTCATGCTTTATTTTATTTTTTATTTTTTTTACAATTTTATTTCCCCCAATTGGCCACATACAGTAATATTGTCTTACAATTAGCATCATATAGTAATAATGGAAAACATCTTGTAGTAATGTTCCCCATCCAAGTCCCCATCTTGTACTAATGTGCCCCATCCAGGTCCCCATCCTGTGGCTATGTGCCCCATCCAGGTCCCCATCCTGTGGCAACGTTCCCCATCCTGGCGCCCATCTTGTACTAATGTGCCTCATCCAGGTCCCCATCTTGGGGCTATGTGCCCCATCCAGGTCCCCATCCTGTGGCAATGTTCCCCATCCAGGTCCCCATCTTGTGGCCCTGGTCCCCATCTTGTGGCTCTGGTCCCCATCTTGTGGCTCTGTGCCCCATCTTGTGGCTCTGTGCCCCATCCAGGTCCCCATCTTGTGGCTCTGTGCCCCATCCAGGTCCCCATCCTGTGGCAACGTTCCCCATCCTGGCGCCCATCTTGTACTAATGTGCCTCATCCAGGTCCCCATCTTGGGGCTATGTGCCCCATCCAGGTCCCCATCCTGTGGCAATGTTCCCCATCCAGGTCCCCATCTTGTGGCCCTGGTCCCCATCTTGTGGCTCTGGTCCCCATCTTGTGGCTCTGTGCCCCATCTTGTGGCTCTGTGCCCCATCCAGGTCCCCATCTTGTGGCTCTGTGCCCCATCCAGGTCCCCATCTTGTGGCTATGTGCCCCATCCAGGTCCCCATCCTGTGGCAACGTTCCCCATCCTGGCGCCCATCTTGTACTAATGTGCCTCATCCAGGTCCCCATCTTGGGGCTATGTGCCCCATCCAGGTCCCCATCCTGTGGCAATGTTCCCCATCCAGGTCCCCATCCTGTGGCTATGTGCCCCATCCAGGTCCCCATCTTGTGGCTATGTGCCCCATCCAGGTCCCCATCTTGTGGCTATGTGACCCATCCAGGTCCCCATGTTGTGGCTCTGGTCCCCATCTTGTGGCTCTGTGACCCATCCAGGTCCCCATCTTGTGGCTATGTGCCCCATCCAGGTCCACATCTTGAGGCTCTGTGCCCCATCCAGGTCCACATCTTGAGGCTCTGTGCCCCATCCAGGTCCCCATCCTGTGGCTATGTGCCCCATCCAGGTCCCCATCCTGTGGCTATGTGCCCCATCCAGGTCCCCTCTTGTGGCTATGTGCCCCATCCAGGTCCCCTCTTGTGGCTCTGTGCCCCATCCCGGTCCCCATGTTGTGGCTCTGTGCCCCCTGTGCTGTTCTTCACACACATAAAATAGAAAAAAAAAAGATGATTCTCACCTGTCCTCCGTTCCCTCGGCGGCCTTCCTGCAGATGTGGCCCGCAGGCAGCACAGAGTCCGACCCCTTGACGATCCCGACCTGGTCCAGGAGGAGCCACCGACAGCAGCGCTGCATTGCCGCACAGAGACTGTCTCCCAGCACAGCATTTTCAATGTCAGCCGCCGGCCAATCAGAGGCCAGCAGCTGACATCTGCATATGGCAATGACGTCATACACGCTGCGCCGACACGCAGATATCAGCTGCTGGCCTCTGATTGGCCAGCGGCTGGCATTGGAAATGCAGTGCTGGGAAACAGTCTCTGTGTGGCAATTCAGCGCTGCTGTCGGCGGCTCCTCCTGGACCAGGTCGGGATCATCAAGGGGTCTGTGCCTGCGGGCCGCATAAAGCAGCCTCAGGGGCCGCATGCGGCCCGCGGGCCGCGTGTTTGAGACCCCTGCTTTAAGGTGTCACATCACATGTTATAGCACAATCAGGAGGGACTATCATAGCCTGTATGAAAGCCAAAGCAATGAATGTAGGAGTCATTTTGTGGTGAATCTGGATAGGGAGAGCACATCACAGCTTAGCAGTAGAGATTGAGAGAGAAAGACATAAAACAGTAAAAGACTGCACAGATAGTATGTGACAGCACAGCAGTAAAGAACGGTTACCACAAGTTTACCCATTTATGTTGAGTACTTGCAATTTTAACATTTTTGGGAAAAAATTGGAACAAGCTGGTTAATTTGAATTTCAAAAGGTTTGCTCATCTCTACAACTATAACATTGTATACATCATAGTACTAATGACTGTTAAGACAACTGACCTGTTTAATGATGTTCCTGATGCCGGAGGATTTATCGTTGAGTGTCTGATGGTAGGCGCACTCATCGGTAACCATTTCTTTTAAGATGACACCAAAAGAATACCAGTCTACTCCGGCGTTATACTCCTTCCCAGCCAAAATCTACATAAAGAAGAAGAAAATAGATAAAGAGTTGGTCAAAAAGTTCCATATCTTCAGTGTAACAAAGTTCTCAGCATAATAATTGTAAGACTATGTAATATAGTGAGAGTGGATGATTCCTCTGGTTGTGGCATCACTTGAATATTATGATTACTACACTAATGACTGAAAGGAGCCATGCTGCTCTTCTGAGCTCCAGAACCTTTGTTGGCTGACTTGTAACTCTTTGGGTCTCTAATGCTGGCAAAACATATAGCATGATCATGTATTGTGGCCGGACTCACAGATTCCGGAGAGATCATCTATTGTGTATGGAGACATCCCAATTCAGCTCAAACACTGGATGCTGAATTTCAGTGCCCGATCCTTTGTGTCTGGCATGGTCATACTCCCCCCTCCCATTCAGAACGCATGTACACTCAGCTGAGGCAAGCTGCCTATCTAATGTGCATGGCATGCCAGATGTCAATGTCAGAATGTCCCATTTACTGTAATGAACATTTGTTGGATTATGTGTGTGATCCAGGCAGACATACAATTATAGTATGAAAAAAAGAGAAAATCCTTGTTCTTCTCACCTCAGGAGCCATGTAACCGGCAGTTCCAGCGTATCCAGTGGCTGTTTGGTCTCCATGCATGTTGTCAATTGAGAGACCGAAATCTGTGATCTTAATATGGCCCGTTTCAGCCACCAAGATGTTCTCGGGCTTGAGGTCTCTGTGGATGACGCCCTTTGAGTGGAGATGTTGGATTCCACAGACGAGTTCAGCGGCATAGAATCTGACAGAGAGACAAGAAATTAGTGACTGTCTACAGAAATACAAGAAATCCTGCCCTATCCATAGTGTAATAAAGTGGCCGGTCAGGATTCTGTCCAGGTTCTGATGACTAATATATTGCTTTAGTCTAATCCATATTGCCATCAAAGAGCAATCAATACTGATGACAGAACTGCTGTTTATATATACTGTATATTTCTATTCGTGTATAATTACATAAAAATAAAACTTTACCTTGCACTGGGGATGTCAAGCTGCCCCTTCATCAGTAAGTAGCTGTAAAAGTCCCCGCAGCTCACGTATTCCAGACCAAGGAGCAAATGCAGCTGTTGTACAGAGCAGAGATATAGGTGAATTGCCAGATTATTACAGTACCTACACATCTACTACAGAATAGGACAGAATAACTATAGGCTACATGGTAAATGCCTGTCTGATTGTCCAGATACAAACATAGAGACATAAGTATAGTAGGTACATGTGTTGCAGTCGCACTTAGCCCTGGAGCCTATGGGGCCAAAATATCCTTTTGGCCCATAAGAGAACACCAGTACTATTAAAGATCTGTAATGGTTGGGGGCCATGTTGGAAATTTTTCACTGGGGCTGTAATGCAGCGGCTTGCGGCATTACTGTAATGGTCCAGGGTGTGTTTTGGCCGACCATGTACCTCCCGAGGTGACTGATCACATGACTGTGACATCGCACAGGTCCTGTGCATACAGAAGGTCTGATCACATGACTGTGACATCAGCACAGGTCCTGTGTGTGCACTAGAGGATATATAAACCCTGGTAGATTTGAGACAGGTGTGAAAGGCGTGAGGCCTGTTCCCGTGTGTGGGACACCGTTAGCCTGGAGAGGCTTAGTGAGGCCTAGTGAAGCCTGAAAGGCAGAGGCTGGATCCTTACGTGTAAGCGATACCAGTAGCCTTGGAGGGCCAGAGGCTTGGAAGGCAAGAGTCCTGGAAGGCAGAGGCTGGATGTTAGGTGAGAAAACATACCAGTAGCCTTTGAAGGAACGAGGGCTGGAGACCCCCATCTGGGCCGCTGTAAAGCCACAGTGGTGGCAGAACAAATCTGACTGAAGCAGCTAAAACCCGGCAAAGGTAAAGCACTGCATTATATGGACGTTGATATAAGTGACTTTGCTGATGGCTGTAACTGGAGCCAAGTGGGCCTGTCTGCCACTTGAAAGGCTCCTGGACATTATATGTGTATGTCGGCGAGCCACTGAGTTGGACTCGGTGATAAGCAGTAGTGAAGTGTAATAAACTGCTGGATTGTGAAATACTGGAAAACGTGGCTGGTGTGCTTTAATTGACCCGATGCAGCGAGTGTCCCCCAGCATGATGACTAGCGCTGCCTTACAGGGCCTGTAAACTTCAAGAAACGCCACTATACACATATACACATACTGTATATACTCACACACATGCACATGTACTGTATGTACACACCAATGTGTAAATGTGTCTATATACAGGGTCGGACTGGGGCACCGGGACACCGGTGGGCCCGGGTCCTCAGCGGGCTCCCGAGCAGGACATACGGGTGCCCCTGGTTAACATGCTCCGCACTGCAAGGACCTGCTTCTCGGTCCCATGGGCAGATTGCCCTCATCCTGTGCGGCAGGCAAGGAGCGATCCCTCCAGCTCCACTGCCGACAGGAGGAAAATGGCAGCGTAGCTGCAGGGATCCGTCCTCACCTCTGCTTTCTGCCCGGCGTTTCCTCCCTCACACAGGCTCGCGCTGCTTGATGACGTCATCATACAGCATGGGCCTGTCAGGGAGAAAGATGCCGGGCAGGAAGCAGAGGACAGTGCTGCGGGGGAGCGCGCTGAGAGATAAGTTTTTTTTTTTTTTTAGGGAGAGCAATGGTGATTGAGGAGGTGGGTGGAGATATGACATGGTGGGGGATATATGGCATGGCAATGGGGGAGGTGGGGGGAGATATGCATGGCATGGTGATGGAGGAAGTAGGGGGAGATATGACATGGCATTAGTGATGGAGCAGGTGTGGGGAGAAATGGCAATGATGATGGAGTAGGTGGGGGGAGATATGGCAATGATGATGACGGAGCAGATGGGGGAGATATGGCAATGATGGAGGTGGTGGGGGGAGATATGGCAATGATGATGGAGGTGGTGGGGGGAGATATGGCAATGATGGAGAAGGTGGGGGAGATATGACAATGTTGGAGAAGGTTGGGGAGAGCTATGATATGGATGGGGAAGAGCAATTATGGAGGTAGGAGAGAGAAATGATGAGGAATTATTTGGTCGCTATTTGCTGTTAATATCTGGTCTGGTCATGGCATGGTGGTATTTCTCCCTTGTATGTAGTAATATTCGGTTACTATGGGGTGGTAATATCTGGTCTGGTCAAGGTGTGGTGATATTTCTACCTTGTATGTAGTATTATTCGGTCACTATGTGGTGGTAATATGTGGTCTGGTCATGGTTTAGTGGTATTTCTCCCTTGTATGTGTTATTATTCGGTCACTATGTGGTGTAATATGTGGTCTGGTCATGGTGTGGTGGTATTTCTCCCTTGTATATAGTATTATTCGGTCACTATGTGGTGGTAATATGTAGTCCAGTCATGGTGTGGCAGTATTTCTCCCTTGTATGTGGTACTGTTTGTGTTGGTACAGTGGATTGTGTTGTGTATGGCAGTCATCTGTTCTCTCTGATATTAATTAGGAGAAGATTCTTTGTTTCCATTAGTGATTAATTAAATACTTGGAACAAGATGCACTTACAGGGGTTCTCCGATGAAACCAAGTAATCACCTCTCCACAGGATAAGTGATAAGTTATTGATTAGTGGGGGTCTGAATGCTGGGACCTGCACCGATTGGTAGAATGTGGAGCTTTTATCCCCATTAGACTGGAGCTCATGTGCGACTTGACCACTGATCCATTCATTCCCTCAGTGGCTGTTCTTGTTTTTTTTCTGGAAACCCCAAAGAGAATGAAGGGAGCTGCAGTCAGATGTCCCACCTACCGCTGCATTTTAAAATAGGGATAAGTGTCCTGACAGGGATAAAACTTCCCCATTCTTCTGATCGGTGCGGTTTCCAATGTTCGGACCCAAACGATCAGTCAGTTATCACCTATCCCGTGGAGCCCTTGGATCGGTGATAACTTGTTTTAACCAAAGAACCCCTTTACTGCAAACTACCGTAATTGTACATCCTAGTTATAGCATGTGCACAGTAGATGTGCAGGAGCCGCCTGTGATTTACAGCAGACGCTCCACTATAACAGGGATATCGGCTATCAGGTATTTACATATAGCTGTAGGGTGGGCCCTGAGGATCAATTCCTCCTGTGGGCCCCAGACACCCCAGTCCGACACTGTCTATATATATATACGAGAGTTGCCATTAAAATGGTATTGGTTGTATATCTCATACTTATGTTCAAAGATATATTGACCTCTAGAACCATGCCACTACTACAAGCCCAACAGGCACATGCTCACTGGGCTGCAGCCCTCACCTACATTGTGGGCCATCGGCCGTGGTTTTGCAGCTGCTGGCCTTTTAATATTTTTTCATGTCCATGTCGTGTGTACCCGCCCATGCGCGCCCATGCACGACGCACACGCACAGCGTTCAGTACACCGCAGTGGCGTACTCTTTGTCAGGCCTAGTGCCAGATAGTGTTATCAGGATGTTCTTGGTAGGAGGGGCTACCGCTCTCTGCGCGCCGGCTCCTTACTTTCCTGCAGGCTCATCTTCAAGCTCTGGGAGGGCTGCATGCTACACTGATTCATCTCCAGGCTATGGATGAGTTAACAAGCTGAGGCCATGTAATGTATGTACATCAGCCCTAGTGTATCCTACTGTATATGATGTGTATACATCAGCCCCAGTGTATCCTATGTGATGTACATACTGTACATCAGCACCTGTATATCCTATATGATGTATATACATCAGCCCTAGTGTATCCTATATGATGTATATACATCAGCCCTAGTGTATCCTATACGATGTATATACATCAGCCCCAGTGTATCCTATGTGATGTACATACTGTACATCAGCACCTGTATATCCTATATGATGTATATACATCAGCCCCAGTGTATCCTATACGATGTATACACTGTACATTAGCACCAGTATCTCTTATATGATATATATACATCAGCCCTAGTGTATCCTATACGATGTATATACATCAGCCCCAGTATATCCTATGTGATGTACATACTGTACATCAGCACCTGTATATCTATATGATGTATATACATCAGCCCCAGTGTATCCTATACGATGTATATACTGTACATTAGCACCAGTATCTCTTATATGATATATATACGTCAGCCCTAGTGTATCCTATACGATGTATATACTGTACATTAGCTCCAGTATCTCTTATATGATATATATACATCAGCCCTAGTGTATCCTATACGATGTATATACATCAGCCCCAGTGTATCCTATATGATGTATATACTCTACTTTAGCACCCGTATATCCTTTAAGATGTACTATATATACATCAGCCCTAGTGTATCCTATATGATGTTTGTACATCAGCATGTCACAAGGAGGTTTTCTCTAACATCACAAACTGTGATGGCGGCGTCCAAGTCTGTGGATTCCACAGATTCATATACTGCTCCTTGTAACTCCATTGATAGCTATGGTCAGTGCAGGGTGACTAGGGCATCGACTCTTAGAGCTGCAGCTCCTTGGCAGGTGAGCAAAAGTTAGTCTTTGCTGGGCTGAGGTTGTTGACTGCCTTTGATCACATGCTAGAGGAGAACCAGTCGTGTCTGCTGTTTCTCCATTTAAGCCGGCTGTGCTTTGCTGGCAATGCCAGTATAGTTTTTCTCTATCCTGTTCTGGAAAGGTGAACCCATACTGGTTTAGTGGTTATTGCTAAAGTTGTTGCAAGCGTTGTTTGGTAACCCTTTCCTTTTTCCCTAGGTGTCTTTATATTACTTTGTTGCCTCTCGGGTTTTAGACTTTATATTCCTTTGTGTATTTCCCTGAGAGCGTGTTGTGTGACTGTGCTTCAGTTCTGTCCTATCTTGTTTTGTATTCCCCCCATACACTTTACAAACTAGTGCTGCTTAGGAGCATAGTAAGGAACGAGGCTCGGGCATCTCCACATTCAGGAGTAATCCTGGGAACAGAAATAGCTAGGGACCCCGAGCCTGAGGGTCAGAATAGGAGCACACTTGCTATCCCACAGTCACACCATGACACAGCCCCAGTGTATTCTATATGATATATATATATCGGCCCCAGCGTATCCTATATGATCTATGTACATCGCTCCCAAGGTATCCTATATGATGCATATACACTGGCACAAGCGTATCCTATATGATGTATATACATAGTCTCCAGCATATCCTATGTAATGTATGTACATCATCACCAGTGTATCCTACATGACGTACAGTACAGACCAAAAGTTTGGACACACCTTCTCATTTAAAGATTTTTCTGTATTTTCTTGACTATGAAAATTGTACATTCACACTGAAGGCATCAAAACTATGAATTAACACATGTGGAATTATATACTTAACAAAAAAGTGTGAAACAACTGAAAATATGTCTTATATTCTAGGTCCTTCAAAGTAGCCACCTTTTGCTTTGATGACTGCTTTGCACACTCCTGGCATTCTCTTGATGAGAATAATAAAACATTAAATAATAAAGATACTTTTTATTATATTTTTTGGCCTTATATTCGTATTGTTTCTTGCTTAGGCACTTCGTGATATATGCTATTTATACGAATGGCCCTATATACATAGTCCTCTGAATAGTTTCCAATATGGAGATACTTGTTATCTCCTTTATATATTTGTTTGGTAATTTATTTTTCGGTTCTAATCTTTTTTCTAATGTGAGGAATGTGTAAGAAATAGACATTCCTCACATGTAATAAAGCTGTCAAACAGTTGCAAATCATGCACACAGGAGCGATTTAACCTTATCACCGAGCAGCTGTAAATACTCGGAGCTCGGCCCGAGCATAGTCGGCGAAAGGGTTAATAGAACATATTCGCTCAACACTAGTGTCAAGTCCTGCTGGAGAATGAAATTTCCATCTCCAAAAAGCTTGTCGGCAGAGGGAAGCATGAAGTGCTGTAAAATGTCCTGGTAGAAGGCTGCGCTGACTTTGGTCTTGATAAAACGCAGTGGACCTACACCAGCAGATGACATGGCTCCCCAAACCATCACCGATTGTGGAGACTTCACACTAGACCGCAAGCAGCTTGGATTGTGGCCTCTCCACTCTTCCTCGAGACTCTGGGACCATGATTTCCAAATGAAAATTGGAACTCTGGGACCTTGTGGAGTGTGTCAATGACTGCCTTCTGGACATCTGTCATGTCAGCAATTTTCCCTATGATTGTGGAGCCTTCTGAAACAGACTAAGGGACCTTTTAAATGCTTAGGAAGCCTTTGCATGTGTTTTTTTGTTAATTATTTTAATTCACTGAGATAATGGCTTTTGTGTTTTCATTGGCTGTAAGCCATAATCATCAACATTAACAGAAATAAACACGTGAAATAGATCACTCTGTTTGTAATGACTCTATATAATATACTAGATGGTGGCCCGATTCTAACGCATCGGGTATTCTAGAATATGTCTCCCGACGGTGGCGTACTTATATTAAATCTGCCGCCAATTGGCCGGAGACCGTGTTTAAATTTGGCGCCACAATCGCAGATTGGTCGCCATGGGCGGCCGCGAGCAATCAGCAGAGCGGGGTTTAAATTTGGCGCTGAAATAGCTGATTGGTCGCGGCCGGTTGCTGTGACCAATCAGCGAACCGTGTTAGTGAGGACCGGGGATCATCCACCTGCCTTATAATGCCCCATGCAGGTTGTCACTTCCCCCTCCCCCATATAATGCCCCATGCAGGATGTCACCCCCCCTCCCTTATAATGCCCCATGCAGGATGTCACTCCCCCCCATATAATGCCCCATGCAGGATGTCACATCCCCCCTCCTTTATAATGCCCCATGCAGGATGTCACATCCCCCCTCCCTTATAATGCCCCAAGAAGGATGTCACATCCCCCCCATATAATGGCCCATGCAGGATGTCACATCCCCCCTCCCTTATAATGCCCCATGTAGGATGTCACATCCCCCCCTTCCTTATAATGCCCCATGCAGGATGTCACATCCCCCCTTCCCTTATAATGCACCATGCAGGAAGTCACATCCCTCCTATAGAATGCCCCATGCAGGAAGTCACATCCCCCCTCGCTTATAATGGCCCCTCCACGATGTCACAAACCCCCACCCCACCATTTAATGCCCTATGCCCCCATACAATAAAGAAAAAAATCCTATACTCACCTCAATTCTCAGCTGCTGCTCCGGACTCCAGCGTAGCCGGCATCTTCCCGCTGCGCGCTGTGACCGCTCAGGAGAGAGTGCAGTGTAAAGACGTCACCAAGCCCTCTGACCTGAGACGTCACAGAGCAGCAGTGGAAGACACAGGAGCTGCTGCGGAGGCACAGGGTGGGGTAAGTATGGCGCCGGGTGCCGGGGCCCTGAGCAAGTGGGGGGAGGGGAGGAGAGGAGAGGGGAGGGGGGTGTCACACTTGTCGTCGGGAGATAAGCGGCCGTAGCCGCTGATCTCCCGACGGTAGCCGCATGGAGGTCAGCGGCGCCTCCGGTCGGGGGACTTATGCTGCGAGCAGCCGGCTGCATCTCCCGGCTGCATCGCCGCTGACCTCCGTGCGGCAGATGAGCTGCTAACGGCCGCCATCTTTTTCTGAAATGCCGCGTCGCTGATTGGCCGCGCCGGACCAATCAGCGACGCAGGATTTCCTGGACAGAAGGACAGACAGATAGACAGACGGGATAAGAAAATTATATTAATGACTCTATATAATATATGAGTTTCACTTTTTGTATTGAAGAACTGAAATAAATTAACTTCTTGATGATATTATAATTTAGTGAGATGCACCTATATATACATCGGCCCCAGTGTATCCCATGTGATGTATATACATCGTCCCCAACGTATCCTATGTGATGTATATACATTGTTCCCAACGTATGCTATATGATGTATATACATCGTCCCCAACGTATCCTATGTGATGTATATACATTGTTCCCAACGTATCCTATATGATGTATATACATCGTCCCCAACGTATCCCATGTGATGTATATACATCGTCCCCAATGTATCCTATGTGATGTATATACATTGTCCCCAACGTATCCTATATGATGTATATACACAGGGGTGGATTAAGAGTAGCCAGGGCCCCGGGCAGTTTAAAAGGTGTGGCCCCCCCCCCAGGTATCGGATGTATCACGTGACATGTCACATGATCCCCTTTGATAGATCATGTGATTGGTCATGTGATCAACACACAGATGTTCTGATCACATCTATAGACAGAGAATGAGGAAAAAAAATTTCCATAACATAGCACTATATATAGTAGATCAGGGTGGCAGATTAATTTTCCGGAGGGGCCACATGAGAGATCGTGACTGTTATGGAGGCCGATCCAATAGGCTGAAATTAATTCTGCTCCATATTAATATTAACAAAATAATTAAAAAAATTATATTAATTGTATGACTTAATATTGAGCAGAATTAAGTATGCTGACATCCCTCTATATACAGTATGAGCCCCCGCATAGCTCCCTAGATACAGTATGAGCGCCCGCATAGCTCCCTAGATACAGTATGAGCCCCCGCATAGCCCCTCTATATACAGTATGAGCCCCCACATAGCCTCCTATATACAGTATGAGCCCCGCATAGCTCCCTAGATACAGTATGAGCCCCTGCAGAGCCCTGTACATATAGTATGAGCCCCCACACAGCCCCCTACATACAGTATGAGCCCCCACATAGCCCTGTACATACAGTATGAGCCCACACACTGCCACCTACATACAGTATGAGCCCCTACATAGTTATTTAGATACAAAATGAGTCTGCACATAGCCCCTATATACAGTATGAGCCCGCACATAGCTCCTTATATACAATATGAGCCTGCACATAGCTCCCTATATACAGTGTGAGCCCGCACATAGCTCCCTATATACAGTATGAGCCCGCACATAGCTCCCTATATACAGTATGAGCCCGCACATAGCTCCCTATATACAGTATGAGCCCGCACATAGCGGTCTAGATACAGTATGAGCCCCCGCAGAGCCCTGTACATACAGTATGAGCCCACACACTGCCACCTACATACAGTATGAGCCCCCACATAGCCCTGTACATACAGTATGAGCCCACACACTGCCACCTACATACAGTATGAGCCCCTACATAGTTACTTAGATACAATATGAGTCTGCACATAGCCCCTATATACAGTATGAGCCCGCACATAGCTTCCTATATACAATATGAGCCCGCACATAGCTCCCTATATAAAGTATGAGCCCGCACATAGCTCCTTATATACAATATGAGCCCGCACATAGCTCCCTATATACAGTATGAGCCCGCACATAGCTCGCTATATACAGTATGAGCCCGCACATAGCTCCCTATATACAGTGTGAACACGCACATAGCTCCCTATATACAGTATGAGCCCGCACATAGCTCCCTATATACAGTATGAGCCCGCACATAGCTCCCTATATACAGTATGAGCCCGCACATAGCGGTCTAGATACAGTATGAGCCCCCGCAGAGAGCCCTGTACATACAGTATGAGCCCACACACTGCCACCTACATACAGTATGAGCCCCCACATAGCCCTGTACATACAGTATGAGCCCACACACTGCCACCTACATACAGTATGAGCCCCCGCATAGCCCTGTACATACAGTATGAGCCCACACACTGCCACCTACATACAGTATGAGCCCCTACATAGTTACTTAGATACAATATGAGTCTGCACATAGAGCATTTTTAAACTTCAGCAGAATTCCGAAGAACAATGGAAGAGTTCCGTAGCATTTTTAAACTTCAGCAGAATTACGAAGAAGAATGGAAGTGTTCCATAGCATTTTTAAACTTCATCAGAATTCTGAAGAACAATGGAAGTGATCCGTAACATTTTTAAACTTCAGCAGATTACCCAAGAACAATGGAAGAGTACCGTAGCATTTATAAACTTCAGCAGAATTCTGAGAACAATGGAAGAGTTCCGTAGCATTTTAAACTTCAACAGAATTCCAAGAACAATGGAAGAGTTCCGTAGCATTTTTAAACTTCAGCAGAAATCCGAGAACAATGGAAGAGTTCCGCAGCAGTTTTAAACTTCACCAGAATTCCGAGAACAATGGAAGAGTTCCGTACCATTTTTAAACTTCACCAGAATTCCGAGAACAATGGAAGAGTTCCATAGCATTTTTAAACTTTACCAGAATTCCGAGAACAATGGAAGAGTTCCGTAGCATTTTTAAACTACAGCAGAATTCCGAAGAACAATGGAAGAGTGCCGTAGCATTTTTAAACTTCAGTAGAATTAAGAATAACAATGGAAGAGTTCCGTAGCATTTTTAAACTTCACCAGAATTCCGTGAACAATGGAAGAGTTCCGTAGCATTTTTAAACTTCAGCAGAATTCCGAAGAACAAAGAAAGTGTTCCGTAGAATTTTTAAACTTCAGCAGATTTCCGAAGAACAATGGAAGAGTTCCGTAGCATTTTTAAACTTCAGCAGAATTCTGCAAAACAATGGAAGAGTTCCGTAGCATTTTTAAACTTCAGCAGAATTCCGAAGAACAATCAAAGAGTTCCGTAGCATTTTTAAACTTTAGCAGAATTCCGAAGAACAATGGAAGAGTTCCGTGGCATTTTTAAACTTCAGCAGAATTCCGAAGAACAATGGAAATGATCCGTAACATTTTTAAACTTCAGCAGAATTCCCAAGAACAATGGAAGAGTACCATAGAATTTATAAACTTCAGAAGAATTCTGAGAACAATGGAAGAGTTCCGTAGCATTTTTAAACTTCACCAGAATTCCACGAACAATGGAAGAGTTCTGTAGCATTTTTTAACTTCTGCAGAATTCCGAAGAACAATGGAAGAGTTCCGTAGCATTTTTAAACTTCAGCAGAATTCCGAAGAACAATGGAAGAGTTCCGTAGCATTTTTAAAATTCATCAGAATTCCAAAGAACAATGGAAAAGTTCCGTAGCATTTTTAAACTTCAGCAGAATTCCGAAGAACAATGGAAGAGGTCCGTAGCATTTTTAAACTTCAGCAGAATAACGAGAACAATGGAAGAGTTCCGTAGCATTTTTAAACTTCACCAGAATTACGAGAACAATGGAAGAGTTCCGTAGCATTTTTAAACTTCAACAGAATTCCGAGAACAATGGAAGAGTTCCGTAGCATTTTTAAACTTCAGCAGAATTCTGAAGAACAATGGAAGAGTTCCGTAGCATTTTTAAACTTCAGCAGAATTCCGAAGAACAATGGAAGAGTTCCTTTGCAGTTCTAGGCTTCATCAGAATTCCGAAGAACAATGGAAGAGTTTCGTAGCATTTTTAAACTTCAGCAGAATTCAGAAGAACAATGGAAGAGTTCCGTAGCATTTTTAAACTTCAGCAGAATTCCGAAGAACAATGGAAGAGTTCCGTAGCATTTTTAAACTTCAGCAGAATTAAGAATAACAATGGAAGAGTTCCGTAGCATTTTTAAACTTCACCAGAATTCCGTGAACAATGGAAGAGTTCCGTAGCATTTTTAAACTTCAGCAGAATTCCGAAGAACAAAGGAAGTGTTCCGTAGCATTTTTAAACTTCAGCAGTATTCTGAAGAACAATGGAAGAGTTCCGTAGCATTTTCAAACTTCAGAAGAATTCCGAGAACAATGGAAGAGTTCCACAGCATTTTTAAACTTCAACAGAATTCCAAAAAACAATGGAAGAGTTCCGTAGCATTTTTAAACTTCAGCAGAAGTCCGAAGAACAATGGAAGAGTTCCGTAGCATTTTTAAACTTCGTCAGAATTCCGAAGAACAATGGAAGAGTTCCGTAGCATTTTTAAATTACAGCAGAATTCCGAAGAACAATGGAAGAGTTCCGTAGCATTTTTAAACTTCAGCAGAATTCCGAGAACAATGGATGAGTTCCGCAGCATTTTTAAACTTCACCAGAATTCCGAGAACAATGGAAGAGTTCCGTAGCATTTTTAAACTTCAGCAGAATTCCGAGAACAATGGAAGAGTTCCGTAGCATTTTTAAACTTCACCAGAATTACGAGAACAATGGAAGAGTTCCGTAGCATTTTTAAACTTCAACAGAATTCCGAGAACAATGGAAGAGTTCCGTAGCATTTTTAAACTTCAGCAGAATTCCGAAGAACAATGGAAGAGTTCCGTAGCATTTTTAAACTTCATCAGAATTCCGAAGAACAATGGAAGAGTTCCGTAGCATTTTTAAACTTCAGCAGAATTCCGAAGAAAAATGGAAGAGTTCCGTAGCATTTTTAAACTTCAGCAGAATTGCGAAGAACAATGGAAGTGTTCCATAGCATTTTTAAACTTCATCAGAATTCTGAAGAACAATGGAAGTGATCCGTAACATTTTTAAACTTCAGCAGAATACCCAAGAACAATGGAAGAGTACCGTAGCATTTATAAACTTCAGCAGAATTCTTAGAACAATGGAAGAGTTCCGTAGCATTTTAAACTTCAACAGAATTCCAAGAACAATGGAAGAGTTCCGTAGCATTTTTAAACTTCAGCAGAAATCTGAGAACAATGGAAGAGTTCCGCAGCAGTTTTAAACTTCACCAGAATTCCGAGAACAATGGAAGAGTTCCGTACCATTTTTAAACTTCACCAGAATTCCGAGAACAATGGAAGAGTTCCGTAGCATTTTTAAACTTCACCAGAATTCCGAGAACAATGGAAGCGTTCCGTAGCATTTTTAAACTTCAGCAGAATTCCGAAGAACAATGGAAGAGTTCCGTAGCATTTTTAAGCTTCAGTAGAATTAAGTATGACAATGGAAGAGTTCCGTAGCATTTTTAAACTTCACTAGAATTCCGTGAACAATGGAAGAGTTCCGTAGCATTTTTAAACTTCAGCAGATTTCTGCAAAACAATGGAAGAGTTCCGTAGCATTTTTAAACTTCAGCAGAATTCCGAAGAACAATGGAAGAGTTCCGTAGCATTTTTAAACTTCAGCAGAATTCCGAAGAACAATGGAAGAGTTCCGTAGCATATTTAAACTTCAGCAGAATTCCAAAGAACAATGGAAATGATCCGTAACATTTTTAAACTTCAGCAGAATTCCCAAGAACAATGGAAGAGTACCATAGAATTTATAAACGTCAGAAGAATTCTGAGAACAATGGAAGAGTTCCGTAGCATTTTTAAACTTCACCAGAATTCCAAGAACAATGGAAGAGTTCCGTAGCATTTTTTAACTTCTGCAGAATTTCGAAGAACAATGGAAGAGTTCTGTAGCATTTTTAAACTTCAGCAGAATTCCGAAGAACAATGGAAGAGTTCCGTAGCATTTTTAAAATTCATCAGAATTCCAAAGAACAATGGAAAAGTTCCGTAGCATTTTTAAACTTCAGCAAAATTCCGAAGAACAATGGAAGAGTTCCGTAGCATTTTTAAACTTCAGCAGAATTCCGAAGAACAATGGAAGTGTTCCATAGCATTTTTAAACTACATCAGAATTCTGAAGAACAATGGAAGTGATCCGTAACATTTTTAAACTTCAGCAGAATACCCAAGAACAATGGAAGAGTACCGTAGCATTTATAAACTTCAGCAGAATTCCAAGAACAATGGAAGAGTTCCGTATCATTTTTAAACTTCAGCAGAAATCCGAAAACAATGGAAGAGTTCCGCAGCAGTTTTAAACTTCACCAGAATTCCGAGAACAATGGAAGAGTTCCGTACCATTTTTAAAGTTCACCAGAATTCCGAGAACAATGGAAGAGTTCCGTAGCAGTTTTAAACTTCATCAGAATTCCGAAGAACAAAGGAAGAGTTCCGCAGCATTTTTAAACTTCAGCAGAACTCAGAAGAACAATGGAAGAGTTCCGTAGCATTTTTAAACTTCAGCAGAATTCCGAAGAACAATCGAAGAGTTCCGTAGCATTTTTAAACTTCAGCAGAATTCCGAAGAACAATGGAAGAGTTCCGTAGCATATTTAAACTTCAGCAGAATTCTGAAGAACAATGGAAATGATCCGTAACATTTTTAAACTTCAGCAGAATTCCGAAGAACAATGGAAGAGTTCCGTAGCATTTTTAAACTACAGCAGAATTCCGAAGAACAATGGAAGAGTTCCGTAGCATTTCTAAACTTCAGCAGAATTCCGAAGAACAATGGAATTGATCCGTAACATTTTTAAACTTCAGCAGAATTCCCAAGAACAATGGAAGAGCACCGTAGAATTTATAGGCTTCAGCAGAATTCTGAGAACAATGGAAGAGTTCCGTAGCATTTTTAAACTACACCAGAATTCCAAGAACAATGGAAGAGTTACGTAGCATTTTTAAACTTCTGCAGAATTCCGAAGAACAATGGAAGAGTTCCGTAGCATTTTTAAACTTCAGCAGAATTCCGAAGAACAATGGAAGAGTTCCGTAGCCTTTTTAAACTTCGTCAGAATTCCGAAGAACAATGGAAGAGTTCCGTAGCATTTTTAAACTTCAGCAGAATTCCGAAGAACAATGGAAGAGTTCCGTAGCCTTTTTAAACTTCGTCAGAATTCCGAAGAACAATGGAAAAGTTCCGTACCATTTTTATACTTCAGCAGAATTCCGAAGAACAATGGAAGAGTTCCGTAGCATTTTTTAACTTCTGCAGAATTTCGAAGAACAATGGAAGAGTTCTGTAGCATTTTTAAACTTCAGCAGAATTCCGAAGAACAATGGAAGAGTTCCGTAGCATTTTTAAAATTCATCAGAATTCCAAAGAACAATGGAAAAGTTCCGTAGCATTTTTAAACTTCAGCAAAATTCCGAAGAACAATGGAAGAGTTCCGTAGCATTTTTAAACTTCAGCAGAATTCCGAAGAACAATGGAAGTGTTCCATAGCATTTTTAAACTACATCAGAATTCTGAAGAACAATGGAAGTGATCCGTAACATTTTTAAACTTCAGCAGAATACCCAAGAACAATGGAAGAGTACCGTAGCATTTATAAACTTCAGCAGAATTCCAAGAACAATGGAAGAGTTCCGTATCATTTTTAAACTTCAGCAGAAATCCGAAAACAATGGAAGAGTTCCGCAGCAGTTTTAAACTTCACCAGAATTCCGAGAACAATGGAAGAGTTCCGTACCATTTTTAAACTTCACCAGAATTCCGAGAACAATGGAAGAGTTCCGTAGCAGTTTTAAACTTCATCAGAATTCCGAAGAACAAAGGAAGAGTTCCGCAGCATTTTTAAACTTCAGCAGAACTCAGAAGAACAATGGAAGAGTTCCGTAGCATTTTTAAACTTCAGCAGAATTCCGAAGAACAATCGAAGAGTTCCGTAGCATTTTTAAACTTCAGCAGAATTCCGAAGAACAATGGAAGAGTTCCGTAGCATATTTAAACTTCAGCAGAATTCTGAAGAACAATGGAAATGATCCGTAACATTTTTAAACTTCAGCAGAATTCCGAAGAACAATGGAAGAGTTCCGTAGCATTTTTAAACTACAGCAGAATTCCGAAGAACAATGGAAGAGTTCCGTAGCATTTCTAAACTTCAGCAGAATTCCGAAGAACAATGGAATTGATCCGTAACATTTTTAAACTTCAGCAGAATTCCCAAGAACAATGGAAGAGCACCGTAGAATTTATAGGCTTCAGCAGAATTCTGAGAACAATGGAAGAGTTCCGTAGCATTTTTAAACTACACCAGAATTCCAAGAACAATGGAAGAGTTACGTAGCATTTTTAAACTTCTGCAGAATTCCGAAGAACAATGGAAGAGTTCCGTAGCATTTTTAAACTTCAGCAGAATTCCGAAGAACAATGGAAGAGTTCCGTAGCCTTTTTAAACTTCGTCAGAATTCCGAAGAACAATGGAAGAGTTCCGTAGCATTTTTAAACTTCAGCAGAATTCCGAAGAACAATGGAAGAGTTCCGTAGCCTTTTTAAACTTCGTCAGAATTCCGAAGAACAATGGAAAAGTTCCGTACCATTTTTATACTTCAGCAGAATTCCGAAGAACAATGGAAGAGTTCCGTAGCATTTTTAAACTTCAGCAGAATTCCGAGAACAATGGATGAGTTCCGTAGCATTTTTAAACTTCACCAGAATTCCGAGAACAATGGAAGAGTTCCGTAGCATTTTTAAACTTCACCAGAATTCCAAGAACAATGGAAGAGTTCCATAGCATTTTTAAACTTCAGAAGAATTCTGAAGAACAATGGAAGAGTTCCGTAGCATTTTTAAACTTCAGCAGAATTCCGAAGAACAATGGAAGAGTTCCGTAGCATTTTTAAACTTCAGCAGAATTCCGAGAACAATGAAAGTGTTCCGTAGCATTTTTAAACTTCACCAGAATTCCAAGAACAATGGAAGAGTTCCGTAGCATTTTTAAACTTCTGGAGAATTCCGAAGAACAATGGAAGAGTTCCGTAGCATTTTTAAACTTCAGCAGAATTCTGAGAACAATGGAAGAGTTCCGTAGCATTTTAAACTTCAACAGAATTCCAAGAACAATGGAAGAGTTCCGTAGCATTTTTAAACTTCAGCAGAAATCCGAGAACAATGGAAGAGTTCCGCAGCAGTTTTAAACTTCACCAGAATTCCGAGAACAATGGAAGAGTTCCGTACCATTTTTAAACTTCACCAGAATTCCGAGAACAATGGAAGAGTTCCATAGCATTTTTAAACTTTACCAGAATTCCGAGAACAATGGAAGAGTTCCGTAGCATTTTTAAACTACAGCAGAATTCCGAAGAACAATGGAAGAGTGCCGTAGCATTTTTAAACTTCAGTAGAATTAAGAATAACAATGGAAGAGTTCCGTAGCATTTTTAAACTTCACCAGAATTCCGTGAACAATGGAAGAGTTCCGTAGCATTTTTAAACTTCAGCAGAATTCCGAAGAACAAAGAAAGTGTTCCGTAGAATTTTTAAACTTCAGCAGATTTCCGAAGAACAATGGAAGAGTTCCGTAGCATTTTTAAACTTCAGCAGAATTCTGCAAAACAATGGAAGAGTTCCGTAGCATTTTTAAACTTCAGCAGAATTCCGAAGAACAATCAAAGAGTTCCGTAGCATTTTTAAACTTTAGCAGAATTCCGAAGAACAATGGAAGAGTTCCGTGGCATTTTTAAACTTCAGCAGAATTCCGAAGAACAATGGAAATGATCCGTAACATTTTTAAACTTCAGCAGAATTCCCAAGAACAATGGAAGAGTACCATAGAATTTATAAACTTCAGAAGAATTCTGAGAACAATGGAAGAGTTCCGTAGCATTTTTAAACTTCACCAGAATTCCACGAACAATGGAAGAGTTCTGTAGCATTTTTTAACTTCTGCAGAATTCCGAAGAACAATGGAAGAGTTCCGTAGCATTTTTAAACTTCAGCAGAATTCCGAAGAACAATGGAAGAGTTCCGTAGCATTTTTAAAATTCATCAGAATTCCAAAGAACAATGGAAAAGTTCCGTAGCATTTTTAAACTTCAGCAGAATTCCGAAGAACAATGGAAGAGGTCCGTAGCATTTTTAAACTTCAGCAGAATAACGAGAACAATGGAAGAGTTCCGTAGCATTTTTAAACTTCACCAGAATTACGAGAACAATGGAAGAGTTCCGTAGCATTTTTAAACTTCAACAGAATTCCGAGAACAATGGAAGAGTTCCGTAGCATTTTTAAACTTCAGCAGAATTCTGAAGAACAATGGAAGAGTTCCGTAGCATTTTTAAACTTCAGCAGAATTCCGAAGAACAATGGAAGAGTTCCTTTGCAGTTCTAGGCTTCATCAGAATTCCGAAGAACAATGGAAGAGTTTCGTAGCATTTTTAAACTTCAGCAGAATTCAGAAGAACAATGGAAGAGTTCCGTAGCATTTTTAAACTTCAGCAGAATTCCGAAGAACAATGGAAGAGTTCCGTAGCATTTTTAAACTTCAGCAGAATTAAGAATAACAATGGAAGAGTTCCGTAGCATTTTTAAACTTCACCAGAATTCCGTGAACAATGGAAGAGTTCCGTAGCATTTTTAAACTTCAGCAGAATTCCGAAGAACAAAGGAAGTGTTCCGTAGCATTTTTAAACTTCAGCAGTATTCTGAAGAACAATGGAAGAGTTCCGTAGCATTTTCAAACTTCAGAAGAATTCCGAGAACAATGGAAGAGTTCCACAGCATTTTTAAACTTCAACAGAATTCCAAAAAACAATGGAAGAGTTCCGTAGCATTTTTAAACTTCAGCAGAAGTCCGAAGAACAATGGAAGAGTTCCGTAGCATTTTTAAACTTCGTCAGAATTCCGAAGAACAATGGAAGAGTTCCGTAGCATTTTTAAATTACAGCAGAATTCCGAAGAACAATGGAAGAGTTCCGTAGCATTTTTAAACTTCAGCAGAATTCCGAGAACAATGGATGAGTTCCGCAGCATTTTTAAACTTCACCAGAATTCCGAGAACAATGGAAGAGTTCCGTAGCATTTTTAAACTTCAGCAGAATTCCGAGAACAATGGAAGAGTTCCGTAGCATTTTTAAACTTCACCAGAATTACGAGAACAATGGAAGAGTTCCGTAGCATTTTTAAACTTCAACAGAATTCCGAGAACAATGGAAGAGTTCCGTAGCATTTTTAAACTTCAGCAGAATTCCGAAGAACAATGGAAGAGTTCCGTAGCATTTTTAAACTTCATCAGAATTCCGAAGAACAATGGAAGAGTTCCGTAGCATTTTTAAACTTCAGCAGAATTCCGAAGAAAAATGGAAGAGTTCCGTAGCATTTTTAAACTTCAGCAGAATTGCGAAGAACAATGGAAGTGTTCCATAGCATTTTTAAACTTCATCAGAATTCTGAAGAACAATGGAAGTGATCCGTAACATTTTTAAACTTCAGCAGAATACCCAAGAACAATGGAAGAGTACCGTAGCATTTATAAACTTCAGCAGAATTCTTAGAACAATGGAAGAGTTCCGTAGCATTTTAAACTTCAACAGAATTCCAAGAACAATGGAAGAGTTCCGTAGCATTTTTAAACTTCAGCAGAAATCTGAGAACAATGGAAGAGTTCCGCAGCAGTTTTAAACTTCACCAGAATTCCGAGAACAATGGAAGAGTTCCGTACCATTTTTAAACTTCACCAGAATTCCGAGAACAATGGAAGAGTTCCGTAGCATTTTTAAACTTCACCAGAATTCCGAGAACAATGGAAGCGTTCCGTAGCATTTTTAAACTTCAGCAGAATTCCGAAGAACAATGGAAGAGTTCCGTAGCATTTTTAAGCTTCAGTAGAATTAAGTATGACAATGGAAGAGTTCCGTAGCATTTTTAAACTTCACTAGAATTCCGTGAACAATGGAAGAGTTCCGTAGCATTTTTAAACTTCAGCAGATTTCTGCAAAACAATGGAAGAGTTCCGTAGCATTTTTAAACTTCAGCAGAATTCCGAAGAACAATGGAAGAGTTCCGTAGCATTTTTAAACTTCAGCAGAATTCCGAAGAACAATGGAAGAGTTCCGTAGCATATTTAAACTTCAGCAGAATTCCAAAGAACAATGGAAATGATCCGTAACATTTTTAAACTTCAGCAGAATTCCCAAGAACAATGGAAGAGTACCATAGAATTTATAAACGTCAGAAGAATTCTGAGAACAATGGAAGAGTTCCGTAGCATTTTTAAACTTCACCAGAATTCCAAGAACAATGGAAGAGTTCCGTAGCATTTTTTAACTTCTGCAGAATTTCGAAGAACAATGGAAGAGTTCTGTAGCATTTTTAAACTTCAGCAGAATTCCGAAGAACAATGGAAGAGTTCCGTAGCATTTTTAAAATTCATCAGAATTCCAAAGAACAATGGAAAAGTTCCGTAGCATTTTTAAACTTCAGCAAAATTCCGAAGAACAATGGAAGAGTTCCGTAGCATTTTTAAACTTCAGCAGAATTCCGAAGAACAATGGAAGTGTTCCATAGCATTTTTAAACTACATCAGAATTCTGAAGAACAATGGAAGTGATCCGTAACATTTTTAAACTTCAGCAGAATACCCAAGAACAATGGAAGAGTACCGTAGCATTTATAAACTTCAGCAGAATTCCAAGAACAATGGAAGAGTTCCGTATCATTTTTAAACTTCAGCAGAAATCCGAAAACAATGGAAGAGTTCCGCAGCAGTTTTAAACTTCACCAGAATTCCGAGAACAATGGAAGAGTTCCGTACCATTTTTAAAGTTCACCAGAATTCCGAGAACAATGGAAGAGTTCCGTAGCAGTTTTAAACTTCATCAGAATTCCGAAGAACAAAGGAAGAGTTCCGCAGCATTTTTAAACTTCAGCAGAACTCAGAAGAACAATGGAAGAGTTCCGTAGCATTTTTAAACTTCAGCAGAATTCCGAAGAACAATCGAAGAGTTCCGTAGCATTTTTAAACTTCAGCAGAATTCCGAAGAACAATGGAAGAGTTCCGTAGCATATTTAAACTTCAGCAGAATTCTGAAGAACAATGGAAATGATCCGTAACATTTTTAAACTTCAGCAGAATTCCGAAGAACAATGGAAGAGTTCCGTAGCATTTTTAAACTACAGCAGAATTCCGAAGAACAATGGAAGAGTTCCGTAGCATTTCTAAACTTCAGCAGAATTCCGAAGAACAATGGAATTGATCCGTAACATTTTTAAACTTCAGCAGAATTCCCAAGAACAATGGAAGAGCACCGTAGAATTTATAGGCTTCAGCAGAATTCTGAGAACAATGGAAGAGTTCCGTAGCATTTTTAAACTACACCAGAATTCCAAGAACAATGGAAGAGTTACGTAGCATTTTTAAACTTCTGCAGAATTCCGAAGAACAATGGAAGAGTTCCGTAGCATTTTTAAACTTCAGCAGAATTCCGAAGAACAATGGAAGAGTTCCGTAGCCTTTTTAAACTTCGTCAGAATTCCGAAGAACAATGGAAGAGTTCCGTAGCATTTTTAAACTTCAGCAGAATTCCGAAGAACAATGGAAGAGTTCCGTAGCCTTTTTAAACTTCGTCAGAATTCCGAAGAACAATGGAAAAGTTCCGTACCATTTTTATACTTCAGCAGAATTCCGAAGAACAATGGAAGAGTTCCGTAGCATTTTTTAACTTCTGCAGAATTTCGAAGAACAATGGAAGAGTTCTGTAGCATTTTTAAACTTCAGCAGAATTCCGAAGAACAATGGAAGAGTTCCGTAGCATTTTTAAAATTCATCAGAATTCCAAAGAACAATGGAAAAGTTCCGTAGCATTTTTAAACTTCAGCAAAATTCCGAAGAACAATGGAAGAGTTCCGTAGCATTTTTAAACTTCAGCAGAATTCCGAAGAACAATGGAAGTGTTCCATAGCATTTTTAAACTACATCAGAATTCTGAAGAACAATGGAAGTGATCCGTAACATTTTTAAACTTCAGCAGAATACCCAAGAACAATGGAAGAGTACCGTAGCATTTATAAACTTCAGCAGAATTCCAAGAACAATGGAAGAGTTCCGTATCATTTTTAAACTTCAGCAGAAATCCGAAAACAATGGAAGAGTTCCGCAGCAGTTTTAAACTTCACCAGAATTCCGAGAACAATGGAAGAGTTCCGTACCATTTTTAAACTTCACCAGAATTCCGAGAACAATGGAAGAGTTCCGTAGCAGTTTTAAACTTCATCAGAATTCCGAAGAACAAAGGAAGAGTTCCGCAGCATTTTTAAACTTCAGCAGAACTCAGAAGAACAATGGAAGAGTTCCGTAGCATTTTTAAACTTCAGCAGAATTCCGAAGAACAATCGAAGAGTTCCGTAGCATTTTTAAACTTCAGCAGAATTCCGAAGAACAATGGAAGAGTTCCGTAGCATATTTAAACTTCAGCAGAATTCTGAAGAACAATGGAAATGATCCGTAACATTTTTAAACTTCAGCAGAATTCCGAAGAACAATGGAAGAGTTCCGTAGCATTTTTAAACTACAGCAGAATTCCGAAGAACAATGGAAGAGTTCCGTAGCATTTCTAAACTTCAGCAGAATTCCGAAGAACAATGGAATTGATCCGTAACATTTTTAAACTTCAGCAGAATTCCCAAGAACAATGGAAGAGCACCGTAGAATTTATAGGCTTCAGCAGAATTCTGAGAACAATGGAAGAGTTCCGTAGCATTTTTAAACTACACCAGAATTCCAAGAACAATGGAAGAGTTACGTAGCATTTTTAAACTTCTGCAGAATTCCGAAGAACAATGGAAGAGTTCCGTAGCATTTTTAAACTTCAGCAGAATTCCGAAGAACAATGGAAGAGTTCCGTAGCCTTTTTAAACTTCGTCAGAATTCCGAAGAACAATGGAAGAGTTCCGTAGCATTTTTAAACTTCAGCAGAATTCCGAAGAACAATGGAAGAGTTCCGTAGCCTTTTTAAACTTCGTCAGAATTCCGAAGAACAATGGAAAAGTTCCGTACCATTTTTATACTTCAGCAGAATTCCGAAGAACAATGGAAGAGTTCCGTAGCATTTTTAAACTTCAGCAGAATTCCGAGAACAATGGATGAGTTCCGTAGCATTTTTAAACTTCACCAGAATTCCGAGAACAATGGAAGAGTTCCGTAGCATTTTTAAACTTCACCAGAATTCCAAGAACAATGGAAGAGTTCCATAGCATTTTTAAACTTCAGAAGAATTCTGAAGAACAATGGAAGAGTTCCGTAGCATTTTTAAACTTCAGCAGAATTCCGAAGAACAATGGAAGAGTTCCGTAGCATTTTTAAACTTCAGCAGAATTCCGAGAACAATGAAAGTGTTCCGTAGCATTTTTAAACTTCACCAGAATTCCAAGAACAATGGAAGAGTTCCGTAGCATTTTTAAACTTCTGGAGAATTCCGAAGAACAATGGAAGAGTTCCGTAGCATTTTTAAACTTCAGCAGAATTCCGAAGAACAATGGAAGAGTTCCGTAGCCTTTTTAAACTTTGTCAGAATTCCGAAGAACAATGGAAAAGTTCCGTACCATTTTTATACTTCAGCAGAATTCCGAAGAACAATGGAAGAGTTCCGTAGCATTTTTAAACTTCAGCAGAATTCCGAGAACAATGGATGAGTTCAGTAGCATTTTTAAACTTCACCAGAATTCCGAGAACAATGGAAGAGTTCCGTAGCATTTTTAAACTTCACCAAAATTCCGAGAACAATGGAAGAGTTCCATAGCATTTTTAAACTTCATCAGAATTCTGAAGAACAATGGAAGTGATCCGTAACATTTTTAAACTTCAGCAGAATACCCAAGAACAATGGAAGAGTACCGTAGCATTTATAAACTTCAGCAGAATTCTGAGAACAATGGAAGAGTTCCGTAGCATTTTAAATTTCAACAGAATTCCAAGAAAAATGGAAGAGTTCCGTAGCATTTTTAAACTTCAGCAGAAATCCGAGAACAATGGAAGAGTTCCGCAGCAGTTTTAAACTTCACCAGAATTCCGAGAACAATGGAAGAGTTCCGTAGCATTTTTAAACTTCACCAGAATTCCGAGAACAATGGAAGAGTTCCATAGCATTTTTAAACTTCATCAGAATTCTGAAGAACAATGGAAGTGATCCGTAACATTTTTAAACTTCAGCAGAATACCCAAGAACAATGGAAGAGTACCGTAGCATTTATAAACTTCAGCAGAATTCTGAGAACAATGGAAGAGTTCCGTAGCATTTTAAACTTCAACAGAATTCCAAGAACAATGGAAGATTTCCGTAGCATTTTTAAACTTCAGCAGAAATCCGAGAACAATGGAAGAGTTCCGCAGCAGTTTTAAACTTCACCAGAATTCCGAGAACAATGGAAGAGTTCCGTACCATTTTTAAACTTCACCAGAATTCCGAGAACAATGGAAGAGTTCCGTTGCAGTTTTAAACTTCATCAGAATTCCGAAGAACAAAGGAAGAGTTCCGCAGCATTTTTAAACTTCAGCAGAACTCAGAAGAAAAATGGAAGAGTTCCGTAGGATTTTTAAACTTCAGCAGAATTCCGAAGAACAATCGAAGAGTTCCGTAGCATTTTTAAACTTCAGCAGAATTCCGAAGAACAATGGATGAGTTCCGTAGCATATTGAAACTTCAGCACAATTCTGAAGAACAATGGAAATGATCCGTAACATCTTTAAACTTCAGCAGAATTCCGAAGAACAATGGAAGAGTTCCGTAGCATTTTTAAACTTCATCAGAATTCCGAAGAACAATGGAAGAGTTCCGTTGCATTTTTAAACTTCAGCAGAATTCCGAAGAACAATGGAATTGATCCGTAACATTTTTAAACTTCAGCAGAATTCCCAAAAGCAATGGAAGAGCACCGTAGAATTTATAAGCTTCAGCAGAATTCTGAGAACAATGGAAGAGTTCCGTAGCATTTTTAAACTTCACCAGAATTCCAAGAACAATGGAAGTGTTCCGTAGCATTTTTAAACTTCTGCAGAATTCCGAAGAACAATGTAAGAGTTCCGTAGCATTTTTAAACTTCAGCAGAATTCCGAAGAACAATGGAAGAGTTCCGTAGCCTTTTTAAACTTTGTCAGAATTCCGAAGAACAATGGAAAAGTTCCGTACCATTTTTATACTTCAGCAGAATTCCGAAGAACAATGGAAGAGTTCCGTAGCATTTATAAACTTCAGCAGAATTCCGAGAACAATGGATGAGTTCAGTAGCATTTTTAAACTTCACCAGAATTCCGAGAACAATGGAAGAGTTCCGTAGCATTTTTAAACTTCACCAGAATTCCGAGAACAATGGAAGAGTTCCATAGCATTTTTAAACTTCATCAGAATTCTGAAGAACAATGGAAGTGATCCGTAACATTTTTAAACTTCAGCAGAATACCGAAGAACAATGGAAGAGTACCGTAGCATTTATAAACTTCAGCAGAATTCTGAGAACAATGGAAGAGTTCCGTAGCATTTTAAACTTCAACAGAATTCCACGAACAATGGAAGAGTTCCGTAGCATTTTTAAACTTCAGCACAAATCCGAGAACAATGGAAGAGTTCCGCAGCAGTTTTAAACTTCACCAGAATTCCGAGAACAATGGAAGAGTTCCGTACCATTTTTAAACTTCACCAGAATTCCGAGAACAATGGAAGAGTTCCGTTGCAGTTTTAAACTTCAGCAGAATTCTGAAGAAAAATGGAAATGATCCGTAACATTTTTGAACTTCAGCAGAATTCCGAAGAACAAGAGTTCCGTAGCATTTTTAAACTTCAGCAGAATTCCGAAGAACAATGGAAGAGTTCCATAGCATTTTTAAACTTCAGCAGAATTCCGAAGAACAATGGAATTGATCCGTAACATTTTTAAACTTCAGCAGAATTCCCAAGAACAATGGAAGAGCACCGTAGAAATTATAAGCTTCAGCAGAATTCTGAGAACAATGGAAGAGTTCCGTAGCATTTTTAAACTTCACCAGAATTCCAAGAACAATGGAAGAGTTCCGTAGCATTTTTAAACTTCTGCAGAATTCCGAAGAACAAAGGAAGAGTTCCGTAGCAGTTTTAGGCTTCATCAGAATTCCGAAGAACAATGGAAGAGTTCCGTAGCATTTTTAAACTTCAGCAGAATTCAGAAGAACAATGGAAGAGTTCCATAGCATTTTTAAACTTCAGCAGAATTCCGAAGAACAATGGAAGAGTTCCGTTGCATTTTTAAACTTCAGCAGAATTCCGAAGAACAATGGAAGAGTTTCGTTGCAGTTTTAAACTTCATCAGAATTCCGAAGAACAATGGAAGAGTTCCGTAGCATTTTTATACTTCAGCAGAACTCAGAAGAACAATGGAAGAGTTCCGTAGCATTTTTAAACTTCAGCAGAATTCCGAAGAACAATGGAAGAGTTCCGTAGCATTTTTAAACTTCAGTAGAATTATGAATAACAATGGAAGAGTTCCGTAGCATTTTTAAACTTCACCAGAATTCCGTGAACAATGGAAGAGTTCCGTAGCATTTTTAAACTTCAGCAGAATTCCGAAGAACAAAGAAAGTGTTCCGTAGCATTTTTAAACTTCAGCAGATTTCCGAAGAACAATGGAAGAGTTCCGTAGCATTTTTAAACTTAAGCAGAATTCTGCAAAGCAATGGAAGAGTTCCGTAACATTTTTAAACTTCAGCAGAATTCCGAAGAACAATCGAAGAGTTCCGTAGCATTTTTAAACTTCTGCAGAATTCCGAAGAACAATGGAAGAGTTCCGTAGCATTTTTAAACTTCAGCAGAATTCCGAAGAACAATGGAAGAGTTCCGTAGCCTTTTTAAACTTCGTCAGAATTCCGAAGAACAATGGAAAAGTTCCGTACCATTTTTATACTTCAGCAGAATTCCGAGAACAATGGAAGAGTTCCATAGTATTTTTAAACTTCAGCAGAATTCCGAAGAACAATGGAAGAGTTCCGTAGCATTTTTAAACTTCAGCAGAATTCCGAAGAACAATGGAAGAGTTCCGTAGCATTTTTAAACTTCAGCAGAATTCCGAGAACATTGGAAGGTTCCGTAGCATTTTTAAACTTCACCAGAATTCCGAGAACAATGGAAGAGTTCCGTAGGATTTTTAAACTTCAGCAGAATTCCGAGAACAATGGAAGAGTTCCGTAGCATTTTTAAACTGCAGCAGAATTCCGAAGAACAATGGAAGAGTTCCGAAGCATTTTTAAACTTCAGCAGAATTCCGAAGAACAATCGAAGAGTTGCGTTGCAGTTTTAGGCTTCATCAGAATTCCGAAGAACAATGGAAGAGTTCCGTAGCATTTTTAAACTTCAGCAGAATTCAAAAGAACAATGTAAGAGTTCCGTAGCATTTTTAAACTTCAGCAGAATTCCGAAGAACAATGGAAGAGTTCCGTAGCATTTTTAAACTTCAGCAGAATTCCGAAGAACAATGGAAGAGTTCCGTTGCAGTTTTAAACTTCATCAGAATTCCGAAGAACAATGTAAGAGTTCCGTAGCATTTTTAAACTTCAGCAGAACTCAGAAGAACAATGGAAGAGTTCCGTAGCATTTTTAAACTTCAGCAGAATTCCGAAGAACAATGGAAGAGTTCCGTAGCATTTTTAAACTTCAGTAGAATTAAGAATAACAATGGAAGAGTTCCGTAGCATTTTTAAACTTCAGCAGAATTCTGCAAAACAATGGAAGAGTTCCGTAGCATTTTTAAACTTCAACAGAATTCCGAAGAAAAATCGAAGAGTTCCGTAGCATTTTTAAACTTCAGCAGAATTCCGAAGAACAATGGAAGAGTTCCGTAGCATTTTTAATCTTCAGCAGAATTCCGAAGAACAATGGAAATGATCCGTAACATTTTTAAACTTCAGCAGAATTCCCAAGAACAATGGAAGAGTAACATAGAATTTATAAACTTCAGAAGAATTCTGAGAACAATGGAAGAGTTCCGTAGCATTTTTAAACTTCACCAGAATTCCACGAACAATGGAAGAGTTCCGTAGCATTTTTTAACTTCTGCAGAATTCCGAAGAACAATGGAAGAGTTCCGTAGCATTTTTAAACTTCAGCAGAATTCCGAAGAACAATGGAAGAGTTCCGTAGCATTTTTAAAATTCATCAGAAATCCAAAGAACAATGGAAAAGTTCCGTAGCATTTTTAAACTTCAGCAGAATTCCGAAGAACAATGGAAGAGTTCCGTAGCATTTTTAAACTTCAGCAGAATTCCGAGAACAATGGAAGAGTTCCGTAGCATTTTTAAACTTCACCAGAATTACGAGAACAATGGAAGAGTTCCGTAGCATTTATAAACTTCAGCAGAATTCTGAGAACAATGGAAGAGTTCCGTAGCATTTTAAACTTCAACAGAATTCCAAGAACAATGGAAGAGTTCCGTAGCATTTTAAACTTCAACAGAATTCCAAGAACAATGGAAGAGTTCCGTAGCATTTTTAAACTTCAGCAGAAATCCGAGAACAATGGAAGAGTTCCGCAGCAGTTTTAAACTTCACCAGAATTCCGAGAACAATGGAAAAGTTCCGTACCATTTTTAAGCTTCACCAGAATTCCGAGAACAATGGAAGAGTTCCGTAGCATTTTTAAACTTCAACAGAATTCCGAGAACAATGGAAGAGTTCCGTAGCATTTTTAAACTTCAGCAGAATTCCGAAGAACAATGGAAGAGTTCCGTAGCATTTTTAAACTTCACCAGAATTACGAGAACAATGGAAGAGTTCCGTAGCATTTTTAAACTTCAACAGAATTCCGAGAACAATGGAAGAGTTCCGTAGCATTTTTAAACTTCAGCAGAATTCCGAAGAACAATGGAAGAGTTCCGTAGCATTTTTAAACTTCATCAGAATTCCGAAGAACAATGGAAAAGTTCCGTAGCATTTTTAAACTTCAGCAGAATTCCGAAGAACAATGGAAGAGTTCCGTAGCATTTTTAAACTTCAGCAGAATTCCGAAGAACAATGGAAGTGTTCCATAGCATTTTTAAACTTCATCAGAATTCTGAAGAACAATGGAAGTGATCCGTAACATTTTTAAACTTCAGCAGGATACCCAAGAACAATGGAAGAGTACCGTAGCATTTATAAACTTCAGCAGAATTCTGAGAACAATGGAAGAGTTCCGTAGCATTTTAAACTTCAACAGAATTCCAAGAACAATGGAAGAGTTCCGTAGCATTTTTAAACTTCAGCAGAAATCCGAGAACAATGGAAGAGTTCCGCAGCAGTTTTAAACTTCACCAGAATTCCGAGAACAATGGAAGAGTTCCGTACCATTTTTAAACTTCACCAGAATTCCGAGAACAATGGAAGAGTTCCGTACCATTTTTAAACTTCACCAGAATTCCCAGAACAATGGAAGAGTTCCGTAGCATTTTTAAACTTCAGCAGAATTCTGAAGAACAATGGAAGAGTTCCGTAGCATTTTTAAACTTCAGCAGAATTGTGAAGAACAATGGAAGTGTTCCATAGCATTTTTAAACTTCATCAGAATTCTGAAGAACAATGGAAGTGATCCGTAACATTTTTAAACTTCAGCAGAATACCCAAGAACAATGGAAGAGTACCGTAGCATTTATAAACTTCAGCAGAATTCTGAGAACAATGGAAGAGTTCCGTAGCATTTTAAACTTCAACAGAATTCCAAGAACAATGGAAGAGTTCCGCAGCATTTTTAAACTTCAGCAGAAATCCGAGAACAATGGAAGAGTTCCGCAGCAGTTTTAAACTTCACCAGAATTCCGAGAACAATGGAAGAGTTCCGTACCATTTTTAAACTTCACCAGAATTCCGAGAACAATGGAAGAGTTCCGTACCATTTTTAAACTTCACCAGAATTCCCAGAACAATGGAAGAGTTCCGTAGCATTTTTAAACTTCAGCAGAATTCTGAAGAACAATGGAAGAGTTCCGTAGCATTTTTAAACTTCAGCAGAATTGCGAAGAACAATGGAAGTGTTCCATAGCATTTTTAAACTTCATCAGAATTCTGAAGAACAATGGAAGTGATCCGTAACATTTTTAAACTTCAGCAGAATACCCAAGAACAATGGAAGAGTACCGTAGCATTTATAAACTTCAGCAGAATTCTGAGAACAATGGAAGAGTTCCGTAGCATTTTAAACTTCAACAGAATTCCAAGAACAATGGAAGAGTTCCGTAGCATTTTTAAACTTCAGCAGAAATCCGAGAACAATGGAAGAGTTCCGCAGCATTTTTAAACTTCACCAGAATTCCGAGAACAATGGAAGAGTTCCGTACCATTTTTAAGCTTCACCAGAATTCCGAGAACAATGGAAGAGTTCCGTAGCATTTTTAAACTTCAACAGAATTCCGAGAACAATGGAAGAGTTCCGTAGCATTTTTAAACTTCAGCAGAATTCCGAAGAACAATGGAAGAGTTCCGTAGCATTTTTAAACTTCACCAGAATTACGAGAACAATGGAAGAGTTCCGTAGCATTTTTAAACTTCAACAGAATTCCGAGAACAATGGAAGAGTTCCGTAGCATTTTTAAACTTCAGCAGAATTCCGAAGAACAATGGAAGAGTTCCGTAGCATTTTTAAACTTCATCAGAATTCCGAAGAACAATGGAAAAGTTCCGTAGCATTTTTAAACTTCAGCAGAATTCCGAAGAACAATGGAAGAGTTCCGTAGCATTTTTAAACTTCAGCAGAATTCCGAAGAACAATGGAAGTGTTCCATAGCATTTTTAAACTTCATCTGAATTCTGAAGAACAATGGAAGTGATCCGTAACATTTTTAAACTTCAGCAGAATACCCAAGAACAATGGAAGAGTACCCTAGCATTTATAAACTTCAGCAGAATTCTGAGAACAATGGAAGAGTTCCGTAGCATTTTAAACTTCAACAGAATTCCAAGAACAATGGAAGAGTTCCATAGCATTTTTAAACTTCAGCAGAAATCCGAGAACAATGGAAGAGTTCCGCAGCAGTTTTAAACTTCACCAGAATTCCGAGAACAATGGAAGAGTTCCGTACCATTTTTAAACTTCACCAGAATTCCCAGAACAATGGAAGAGTTCCGTAGCATTTTTAAACTTCAGCAGAATTCTGAAGAACAATGGAAGAGTTCCGTAGCATTTTTAAACTTCAGCAGAATTGCGAAGAACAATGGAAGTGTTCCATAGCATTTTTAAACTTCATCAGAATTCTGAAGAACAATGGAAGTGATCCGTAACATTTTTAAACTTCAGCAGAATACCCAAGAACAATGGAAGAGTACCGTAGCATTTATAAACTTCAGCAGAATTCTGAGAACAATGGAAGAGTTCCGTAGCATTTTAAACTTCAACAGAATTCCAAGAACAATGGAAGAGTTCCGTAGCATTTTTAAACTTCAGCAGAAATCCGAGAACAATGGAAGAGTTCCGCAGCAGTTTTAAACTTCACCAGAATTCCGAGAACAATGGAAGAGTTCCGTACCATTTTTAAGCTTCACCAGAATTCCGAGAACAATGGAAGAGTTCCGTAGCATTTTTAAACTTCACCAGAATTCCGAGAACAATGGAAGAGTTCCGTAGCATTTTTAAACTTTAGCAGAATTCCGAAGAACAATGGAAGAGTTCCGTAGCATTTTTAAACTTCAGTAGAATTAAGAATAACAATGGAAGAGTTCCGTAGCATTTTTAAACTTCACCAGAATTCCGAAGAACAAAGAAAGTGTTCCGTAGCATTTTTAAACTTCAGCAGATTTCCGAAGAACAATGGAAGAGTTCCGTAGCATTTTTAAACTTCAGCAGAATTCCGAAGAACAATGGAAGAGTTCCGTAGCATTTTTAAACTTCAGTAGAATTAAGAATAACAATGGAAGAGTTCCGTAGCATTTTTAAACTTCAGCAGAATTCCGAAGAACAAAGAAAGTGTTCCGTAGCATTTTTAAACTTCAGCAGATTTCCGAAGAACAATGGAAGAGTTCAGTAGCATTTTTAAACTTCAGCAGAATTCTGCAAAACAATGGAAGAGTTCCGTAGCATTTTTAAACTTCAGCAGAATTCCAAAGAACAATCGAAGAGTTCCGTAGCATTTTTAAACTTCAGCAGAATTCCGAAAAACAATGGAAGAGTTCCGTAGCATTTTTAAACTTCAGGAGAATTCCGAAGAACAATGGAAATGATCCGTAACATTTTTAAACTTCAGCAGAATTCACAAGAACAATGGAAGAGTACCATAGAATTTATAAACTTCAGAAGAATTCTGAGAACAATGGAAGAGTTCCGTAGCATTTTTAAACTTCACCAGAATTCCACGAACAATGGAAGAGTTCCGTAGCATTTTTTAACTTCTGCAGAATTCCAAAAAACAATGGAAGAGTTCCGTAGCATTTTTAAACTTCAGCAGAATTCCGAAGAACAATGGAAGAGTTCCGTAGCATTTTTAAAATTCATCCAAATTCCAAAGAACAATGGAAAAGTTCCGTAGCATTTTTAAACTTCACCAGAATTCCACGAACAATGGAAGAGTTCCGTAGCATTTTTTAACTTCTGCAGAATTCCAAAAAACAATGGAAGAGTTCCGTAGCATTTTTAAACTTCAGCAGAATTCCGAAGAACAATGGAAGAGTTCCGTAGCATTTTTAAAATTCATCCAAATTCCAAAGAACAATGGAAAAGTTCTGTAGCATTTTTAAACTTCAGCAGAATTCCGAGAACAATGGAAGAGTTCCGTAGCATTTTTAAACTTCACCAGAATTACGAGAACAATGGAAGAGTTCCGTAGCATTTTTAAACTTCAACAGAATTCCGATAACAATGGAAGAGTTCCGTAGCATTTTTAAACTTCAGCAGAATTCCGAAGAACAATGGAAGAGTTCCGTAGCATTTTTAAACTTCATCAGAATTCCGAAGAACAATGGAAAAGTTCCGTAGCATTTTTAAACTTCAGCAGAATTCTGAAGAACAATGGAAGAGTTCCGTAGCATTTTTAAACTTCAGCAGAATTCCGAAGAACAATGGAAGTGTTCCATAGCATTTTTAAACTTCATCAGAATTCTGAAGAACAATGGAAATGATCCGTAACATTTTTAAACTTCAGCAGAATTCCCAAGAACAATGGAAGAGTACCATAGAATTTATAAACTTCAGAAGAATTCTGAGAACAATGGAAGAGTTCCGTAGCATTTTTTAACTTCTGCAGAATTCCGAAGAACAATGGAAGAGTTCCGTAGCATTTTTAAAATTCATCAGAATTCCAAAGAACAATGGAAAAGTTCCGTAGCATTTTTAAACTTCAGCAGAATTCCGAAGAACAATGGAAGAGTTCCGTAGCATTTTTAAACTTCAGCAGAATTCCGAGAACAATGGAAGAGTTCCGTAGCATTTTTAAACTTCACCAGAATTACGAGAACAATGGAAGAGTTCCGTAGCATTTTTAAACTTCAACAGAATTCCGAGAACAATGGAAGAGTTCCGTAGCATTTTTAAACTTCAGCAGAATTCCGAAGAACAATGGAAGAGTTCCGTAGCATTTTTAAACTTCATCAAAATTCCGAAGAACAATGGAAAAGTTCCGTAGCATTTTTAAACTTCAGCAGAATTCCGAAGAACAATGGAAGAGTTCCGTAGCATTTTTAAACTTCAGCAGAATTCCGAAGAACAATGGAAGTGTTCCATAGCATTTTTAAACTTCATCAGAATTCTGAAGAACAATGGAAGTGATCCGTAACATTTTTAAACTTCAGCAGAATACCCAAGAACAATGGAAGAGTACCGTAGCATTTATAAACTTCAGCAGAATTCCAAGAACAATGGAAGAGTTCCGTAGCATTTATAAACTTCAGCAGAATTCTGAGAACAATGGAAGAGCTCCGTAGTATTTTAAACTTCAACAGAATTCCAAGAACAATGGAAGAGTTCCGTAGCATTTTTAAACTTCAGCAGAAATCCGAGAACAATGGAAGAGTTCCGCAGCAGTTTTAAACTTCACCAGAATTCCGAGAACAATGGAAGAGTTCCGTACCATTTTTAAGCTTCACCAGAATTCCGAGAACAATGGAAGAGTTCCGTAGCATTTTTAAACTTCACCAGAATTCCGAGAACAATGGAAGAGTTCCGTAGCATTTTTAAACTTCAGTAGAATTAAGAATAACAATGGAAGAGTTCCGTACCATTTTTAAGCTTCACCAGAATTCCGAGAACAATGGAAGAGTTCCGTAGCATTTTTAAACTTCACCAGAATTCCGTGAACAATGGAAGAGTTCCGTAGCATTTTTAAACTTCAGCAGAATTCCGAAGAACAAAGAAAGTGTTCCGTAGCATTTTTAAACTTCAGCAGATTTCCGAAGAACAATGGAAGAGTTCCGTAGCATTTTTAAACTTCAGCAGAATTCTGCAAAACAATGGAAGAGTTCCGTAGCATTTTTAAACTTCAGCAGAATTCCGAAGAACAATCGAAGAGTTCCGTAGCATTTTTAAACTTCAGCAGAATTCCGAAAAACAATGGAAGAGTTCCGTAGCATTTTTAAACTTCAGCAGAATTCCGAAGAACAATGGAAATGATCCGTAACATTTTTAAACTTCAGCAGAATTCCCAAGAACAATGGAAGAGTACCATAGAATTTATAAACTTCAGAAGAATTCTGAGAACAATTGAAGAGTTCCGTAGCATTTTTAAACTTCACCAGAATTCCACGAACAATGGAAGGGTTCGGTAGCATTTTTTAACTTCTGCAGAATTCCGAAGAACAATGGAAGAGTTCCGTAGCATGTTTAAACTTCAGCAGAATTCCGAAGAACAATGGAAGAGTTCCGTAGCATTTTTAAAATTCATCAGAATTCCAAAGAACAATGGAAAAGTTCCGTAGCATTTTTAAACTTCAGCAGAATTCCGAAGAACAATGGAAGAGTTCCGTAGCATTTTTAAACTTCAGCAGAATTCCGAGAACAATGGAAGAGTTCCGTAGCATTTTTAAACTTCACCAGAATTACGAGAACAATGGAAGAGTTCCGTAGCATTTTTAAACTTCAACAGAATTCCGAGAACAATGGAAGAATTCCGTAGCATTTTTAAACTTCAGCAGAATTCCGAAGAACAATGGAAGAGTTCCGTAGCATTTTTAAACTTCATCAGAATTCCGAAGAACAATGGAAAAGTTCCGTAGCATTTTTATACTTCAGCAGAATTCCGAAGAACAATGGAAGAGTACCATAGAATTTATAAACTTCAGAAGAATTCTGAGAACAATGGAAGACTTCCGTAGCATTTTTTAACTTCTGCAGAATTCCGAAGAACAATGGAAGAGTTCCGTAGCATTTTTAAACTTCAGCAGAATTCCGAAGAACAATGGAAGAGTTCCGTAGCATTTTTAAAATTCATCAGAATTCCAAAGAACAATGGAAAAGTTCCGTAGCATTTTTAAACTTCAGCAGAATTCCGAAGAACAATGGAAGAGTTCCGTAGCATTTTTAAACTTCAGCAGAATTCCGAGAACAATAGAAGAGTTCCGTAGCATTTTTAAACTTCACCAGAATTACGAGAACAATGGAAGAGTTCCTTAGCATTTTTAAACTTCACCAGAATTACGAGAACAATGGAAGAGTTCCGTAGCATTTTTAAACTTCAACAGAATTACGAGAACAATGGAAGAGTTCCGTAGCATTTTTAAACTTCATCAAAATTCCGAAGAACAATGGAAAAGTTCCGTAGCATTTTTAAACTTCAGCAGAATTCCGAAGAACAATGAAAGAGTTCCGTAGCATTTTTAAACTTCAGCAGAATTCCGAAGAACAATGGAAGTGTTCCATAGCATTTTTAAACTTCATCAGAATTCTGAAGAACAATGGAAGTGATCCGTAGCATTTTTAAACTTCAGCAGAATACCCAAGAACAATGGAAGAGTACCGTAGCATTTATAAACTTCAGCAGAATTCCAAGAACAATGGAAGAGTTCCGTAGCATTTTTAAACTTCAGCAGAAATCCGAGAACAATGGAAGAGTTCCGCAGCAGTTTTAAACTTCACCAGAATTCCGAGAACAATGGAAGAGTTCCGTACCATTTTTAAACTTCACCAGAATTCCGAGAACAATGGAAGAGTTCCGTAGCATTTTTAAACTTCAGCAGAATTCTGAAGAACAATGGAAGAGTTCCGTAGCATTTTTAAACTTCAGTAGAATTAAGAATAACAATGGAAGAGTTCCGTAGCATTTTTAAACTTCACCAGAATTCCGTGAACAATGGAAGAGTTCCGTAGCATTTTTAAACTTCAGCAGAATTCCGAAGAACAAAGAAAGTGTTCCGTAGCATTTTTAAACTTCAGCAGATTTCCGAAGAACAATGGAAGAGTTCCGTAGCATTTTTAAACTTCAGCAGAATTCTGCAAAGCAATGGAAAAGTTCCGTAGCATTTTTAAACTTCAGCAGAATTCCGAAGAACAATCGAAGAGTTCCGTAGCATTTTTAAACTTCTGCAGAATTCCGAAGAACAATGGAAGAGTTCCGTAGCATTTTTAAACTTCAGCAGAATTCCGAAGAACAATGGAAGAGTTCCGTAGCCTTTTTAAACTTCGTCAGAATTCCGAAGAACAATGGAAAGGTTCCGTAACATTTTTATACTTCAGCAGAATTCCGAGAACAATGGAAGAGTTCCATAGCATTTTTAAACTTCAGCAGAATTCCGAAGAACAATGGAAGAGTTCCGTAGCATTTTTAAACTTCAGCAGAATTCCGAAGAACAATAGAAGAGTTCCGTAGCATTTTTAAACTTCAGCCGAATTCCGAGAACAATGGAAGAGTTCCGTAGCATTTTTAAACTTCACCAGAATTCCGAGAACAATGGAAGAGTTCCGTAGCATTTTTAAACTTCAGCAGAATTCTGAGAACAATGGAAGAGTTCCGTAGCATTTTTAAACTTCAGCAGAATTCCGAAGAACAACGGAAGAGTTCCGAAGCATTTTTAAACTTCAGCAGAATTCCGAAGAACAATGGAAGAGTTCCGGTGCAGTTTTAGGCTTCATCAGAATTCCGAAGAACAATGGAAGAGTTCCGTAGCATTTTTAAACTTCAGCAGAATTCAGAAGAACAATGTAAGAGTTCCGTAGCATTTTTAAACTTCATCAGAATTCCGAAGAACAATGGAAAAGTTCCGTAGCATTTTTAAACTTCAGCAGAATTCCGAAGAACAATGGAAGAGTTCCGTAGCATTTTTAAACTTCAGCAGAATTCCGAAGAACAATGGAAGTGTTCCATAGCATTTTTAAACTTCATCTTAATTCTGAAGAACAATGGAAGTGATCCGTAACATTTTTAAACTTCAGCAGAATACCCAAGAACAATGGAAGAGTACCGTAGCATTTATAAACTTCCGCAGAATTCCAAGAACAATGGAAGAGTTCCGTAGCATTTTTAAACTTCAGCAGAAATCCGAGAACAATGGAAGAGTTCCGCAGCAGTTTTAAACTTCACCAGAATTCCGAGAACAATAGAAGAGTTCCGTACCATTTTTAAACTTCACCAGAATTCCGAGAACAATGAAAGAGTTCCGTAGCATTTTTAAACTTCACCAGAATTCCGAGAACAATGGAAGAGTTCCGTAGCATTTTTAAACTTCAACAGAATTACGAGAACAATGGAAGAGTTCCGTAGCATTTTTAAACTTCATCAAAATTCCGAAGAACAATGGAAAAGTTCCGTAGCATTTTTAAACTTCAGCAGATTTCCGAAGAACAATGGAAGAGTTCCGTAGCATTTTTAAACTTCAGCAGAATTCCGAAGAACAATGGAAGTGTTCCATAGCATTTTTAAACTTCATCAGAATTCTGAAGAACAATGGAAGTGATCCGTAACATTTTTAAACTTCAGCAGAATACCCAAGAACAATGGAAGAGTACTGTAGCATTTATAAACTTCAGCAGAATTCCAAGAACAATGGAAGAGTTCCGTAGCATTTTTAAACTTCAGCAGAAATCCGAGAACAATGGAAGAGTTCCGCAGCAGTTTTAAACTTCACCAGAATTCCGAGAACAATGGAAGAGTTCCGTACCATTTTTAAACTTCACCAGAATTCCGAGAACAATGGAAGAGTTCCGTAGCATTTTTAAACTTCAGCAGAATTCTGAAGAACAATGGAAGAGTTCCGTAGCATTTTTAAACTTCAGTAGAATTAAGAATAACAATGGAAGAGTTCCGTAGCATTTTTAAACTTCACCAGAATTCCGTGAACAATGGAAGAGTTCCGTAGCATTTTTAAACTTCAGCAGAATTCCGACGAACAAAGAAAGTGTTCCGTAGCATTTTTAAACTTCAGCAGATTTCCGAAGAACAATGGAAGAGTTCCGTAGCATTTTTAAACTTCAGCAGAATTCTGCAAAGCAATGGAAGAGATCCGTAGCATTTTTAAACATCAGCAGAATTCCGAAGAACAATCGAAGAGATCCGTAGCATTTTTAAACTTCTGCAGAATTCCGAAGAACAATGGAAGAGTTCCGTAGCATTTTTAAACTTCAGCAGAATTCCGAAGAACAATGGAAGAGTTCCGTAGCCTTTTTAAACTTCGTCAGAATTCCGAAGAACAATGGAAAAGTTCCGTAACATTTTTATACTTCAGCAGAATTCCGAGAACAATGGAAGAGTTCCATAGCATTTTTAAACTTCAGCAGAATTCCGAAGAACAATGGAAGAGTTCCGTAGCATTTTTAAACTTCAGCAGAATTCCGAAGAACAATGGAAGAGTTCCGTAGCATTTTTAAACTTCAGCAGAATTCCGAGAACAATGGAAGAGTTCCGTAGCATTTTTAAACTTCACCAGAATTCCGAGAACAATGGAATAGTTCCGTAGCATTTTTAAACTTCAGCAGAATTCTGAGAACAATGGAAGAGTTCCGTAGCATTTTTAAACTTCAGCAGAATTCCGAAGAACAATGGAAGAGTTCCGAAGCATTTTTAAACTTCATCAGAATTCTGAAGAACAATGGAAGAGTTCCGGTGCAGTTTTAGGCTTCATCAGAATTCCGAAGAAAAATGGAAGAGTTCCGTAGCATTTTTAAACTTCAGCAGAATTCAGAAGAACAATGTAAGAGTTCCGTAGCATTTTTAAACTTCATCAGAATTCCGAAGAACAATGGAAAAGTTCCGTAGCATTTTGAAACTTCAGCAGAATTCCGAAGAACAATGGAAGAGTTCCGTAGCATTTTTAAACTTCAGCAGAATTCCGAAGAACAATGGAAGTGTTCCATAGCATTTTTAAACTTCATCAGAATTCTGAAGAACAATGGAAATGATCCGTAACATTTTTAAACTTCAGCAGAATTCCCAAGAACAATGGAAGAGTACCATAGAATTTATAAACTTCAGAAGAATTCTGAGAACAATGGAAGAGTTCCGTAGCATTTTTTAACTTCTGCAGAATTCCGAAGAACAATGGAAGAGTTCCGTAGCATTTTTAAAATTCATCAGAATTCCAAAGAACAATGGAAAAGTTCCGTAGCATTTTTAAACTTCAGCAGAATTCCGAAGAACAATGGAAGAGTTCCGTAGCATTTTTAAACTTCAGCAGAATTCCGAGAACAATGGAAGAGTTCCGTAGCATTTTTAAACTTCACCAGAATTACGAGAACAATGGAAGAGTTCCGTAGCATTTTTAAACTTCAACAGAATTCCGAGAACAATGGAAGAGTTCCGTAGCATTTTTAAACTTCAGCAGAATTCCGAAGAACAATGGAAGAGTTCCGTAGCATTTTTAAACTTCATCAAAATTCCGAAGAACAATGGAAAAGTTCCGTAGCATTTTTAAACTTCAGCAGAATTCCGAAGAACAATGGAAGAGTTCCGTAGCATTTTTAAACTTCAGCAGAATTCCGAAGAACAATGGAAGTGTTCCATAGCATTTTTAAACTTCATCAGAATTCTGAAGAACAATGGAAGTGATCCGTAACATTTTTAAACTTCAGCAGAATACCCAAGAACAATGGAAGAGTACCGTAGCATTTATAAACTTCCTCAGAATTCCAAGAACAATGGAAGAGTTCCGTAGCATTTTTAAACTTCAGCAGAAATCCGAGAACAATGGAAGAGTTCCGCAGCAGTTTTAAACTTCACCAGAATTCCGAGAACAATAGAAGAGTTCCGTACCATTTTTAAACTTCACCAGAATTCCGAGAACAATGAAAGAGTTCCGTAGCATTTTTAAACTTCACCAGAATTCCGAGAACAATGGAAGAGTTCCGTAGCATTTTTAAACTTCAGCAGAATTCCGAGAACAATGGAAGAGTTCCGTAGCATTTTTAAACTTCAGCAGAATTCCGAAGAACAATAGAAGAGTTCCGAAGCATTTTTAAACTTCAGCAGAATTCCGAAGAACAATGGAAGAGTTCCGTTGCAGTTTTAGGCTTCATCAGAATTCCGAAGAACAATGGAAGAGTTTCGTAGCATTTTTAAACTTCAGCAGAATTCAGAAGAACAATGTAAGAGTTCCATAGCATTTTTAAACTTCATCAGAATTCCGAAGAACAATGGAAAAGTTCCGTAGCATTTTTAAACTTCATCAGAATTCCGAAGAACAATGGAAGAGTTCTGTAGCATTTTTAAACTTCAGCAGAATTCCGAAGAACAATGGAAGTGTTCCATAGCATTTTTAAACTTCATCAGAATTCTGAAGAACAATGGAAATGATCCGTAACATTTTTAAACTTCAGCAGAATTCCCAAGAACAATGGAAGAGTACCATAGAATTTATAAACTTCAGAAGAATTCTGAGAACAATGGAAGAGTTCCGTAGCATTTTTTAACTTCTGCAGAATTCCGAAGAACAATGGAAGAGTTCCGTAGCATTTTTAAACTTCAGCAGAATTCCGAAGAACAATGGAAGAGTTCCGTAGCATTTTTAAAATTCATCAGAATTCCAAAGAACAATGGAAAAGTTCCGTAGCATTTTTAAACTTCAGCAGAATTCCGAAGAACAATGGAAGAGTTCCGTAGCATTTTTAAACTTCAGCAGAATTCCGAAGAACAATGGAAGAGTTGCGTTGCAGTTTTAGGCTTCATGAGAATTCCGAAGAACAATGGAAGAGTTCCGTAGCATTTTTAAACTTCAGCAGAATTCAGAAGAACAATGTAAGAGTTCCGTAGCATTTTTAAACTTCAGCAGAATTCCGAAGAACAATGGAAGAGTTCCGTAGCATTTTTAAACTTCAGCAGAATTCCGAAGAACAATGGAAGAGTTCCGTTGCAGTTTTAAACTTCATCAGAATTCCGAAGAACAATGGAAGAGTTCCGTAGCATTTTTAAACTTCAGCAGAACTCAGAAGAACAATGGAAGAGTTCCGTAGCATTTTTAAACTTCAGCAGAATTCCGAAGAACAATGGAAGAGTTCCGTAGCATTTTTAAACTTCAGTAGAATTAAGAATAACAATGGAAGAGTTCCGTAGCATTTTTAAACTTCAGCAGAATTCTGCAAAGCAATGGAAGAGTTCCGTAGCATTTTTAAACTTCAGCAGAATTCCGAAGAAAAATCGAAGAGTTCCGTAGCATTTTTAAACTTCAGCAGAATTCCGAAGAACAATGGAGGAGTTCCGTAGCATTTTTAAACTTCAGCAGAATTCCGAAGAACAATGGAAATGATCCGTAACATTTTTAAACTTCAGCAGAATTCCCAAGAACAATGGAAGAGTACCAAAGAATTTATAAACTTCAGAAGAATTCTGAGAACAATGGAAGAGTTCCGTAGCATTTTTAAACTTCACAAGAATTCCACGAACAATGGAAGAGTTCCGTAGCATTTTTTAACTTCTGCAGAATTCCGAAGAACAATGGAAGAGTTCCGTAGCATTTTTAAACTTCAGTAGAATTCCGAAGAACAATGGAAGAGTTCCGTAGCATTTTTAAAATTCATCAGAATTCCAAAGAACAATGGAAAAGTTCCGTAGCATTTTTAAACTTCAGCAGAATTCCGAAGAACAATGGAAGAGTTCCGTAGCATTTTTAAACTTCAGCAGAATTCCGAGAACAATGGAAGAGTTCCGTAGCATTTTTAAACTTCACCAGAATTACTAGAACAATGGAAGAGTTCCGTAGCATTTTTAAACTTCAACAGAATTCCGAGAACAATGGAAGAGTTCCGTAGCATTTTTAAACTTCAGCAGAATTCCGAAGAACAATGGAAGAGTTCCGTAGCATTTTTAAACTTCATCAGAATTCCGAAGAACAATGGAAAAGTTCCGTAGCATTTTTAAACTTCACCAGAATTCCGAGAACAATGGAAGAGTTCCGTAGCATTTTTAAACTTCACCAGAATTACGAGAACAATGGAAGAGTTCTGTAGCATTTTTAAACTTCAACAGAATTCCGAGAACAATGGAAGAGTTCCGTAGCATTTTTAAACTTCAGCAGAATTCCGAAGAACAATGGAAGAGTTCCGTAGCATTTTTAAACTTCATCAGAATTCCGAAGAACAATGGAAAAGTTCCGTATCATTTTTAAACTTCAGCAGAATTCCGAAGAACAATGGAAGAGTTCCGTAGCATTTTTAAACTTCAGCAGAATTCCGAAGAACAATGGAAGTGTTCCATAGCATTTTTAAACTTCATCAGAATTCTGAAGAACAATAGAAGTGATCCGTAACATTTTTAAACTTCAGCAGAATACCAAAGAACAATGGAAGAGTACCGTAGCATTTATAAACTTCAGCAGAATTCTGAGAACAATGGAAGAGTTCCGTAGCATTTTAAACTTCAACAGAATTCCACGAACAATGGAAGAGTTCCGCAGCATTTTTAAACTTCAGCAGAAATCCGAGAACAATGGAAGAGTTCCGCAGCAGTTTTAAACTTCACCAGAATTCCGAGAACAATGGAAGAGTTCCGTACCATTTTTAAACTTCACCAGAATTCCGAGAACAATGGAAGAGTTCCGTACCATTTTTAAACTTCACCAGAATTCCCAGAACAATGGAAGAGTTCCGTAGCATTTTTAAACTTCAGCAGAATTCTGAAGAACAATGGAAGAGTTCCGTAGCATTTTTAAACTTCAGCAGAATTGCGAAGAACAATGGAAGTGTTCCATAGCATTTTTAAACTTCATCAGAATTCTGAAGAACAATGGAAGTGATCCGTAACATTTTTAAACTTCAGCAGAATACCCAAGAACAATGGAAGAGTACCGTAGCATTTATAAACTTCAGCAGAATTCTGAGAACAATGGAAGAGTTCCGTAGCATTTTAAACTTCAACAGAATTCCAAGAACAATGGAAGAGTTCCGTAGCATTTTTAAACTTCAGCAGAAATCCGAGAACAATGGAAGAGTTCCGCAGCAGTTTTAAACTTCACCAGAATTCCGAGAACAATGGAAGAGTTCCGTACCATTTTTAAGCTTCACCAGAATTCCGAGAACAATGGAAGAGTTCCGTAGCATTTTTAAACTTCAACAGAATTCCGAGAACAATGGAAGAGTTCCGTAGCATTTTTAAACTTCAGCAGAATTCCGAAGAACAATGGAAGAGTTCCGTAGCATTTTTAAACTTCACCAGAATTACGAGAACAATGGAAGAGTTCCGTAGCATTTTTAAACTTCAACAGAATTCCGAGAACAATGGAAGAGTTCCGTAGCATTTTTAAACTTCAGCAGAATTCCGAAGAACAATGGAAGAGTTCCGTAGCATTTTTAAACTTCATCAGAATTCCGAAGAACAATGGAAAAGTTCCGTAGCATTTTTAAACTTCAGCAGAATTCCGAAGAACAATGGAAGAGTTCCGTAGCATTTTTAAACTTCAGCAGAATTCCAAGAACAATGGAAGTGTTCCATAGCATTTTTAAACTTCATCAGAATTCTGAAGAACAATGGAAGTGATCCGTAACATTTTTAAACTTCAGCAGAATACCCAAGAACAATGGAAGAGTACCGTAGCATTTATAAACTTCAGCAGAATTCTGAGAACAATGGAAGAGTTCCGTAGCATTTTAAACTTCAACAGAATTCCAAGAACAATGGAAGAGTTCCGTAGCATTTTTAAACTTCAGCAGAAATCCGAGTACAATGGAAGAGTTCCGCAGCAGTTTTAAACTTCACCAGAATTCCGAGAACAATGGAAGAGTTCCGTACCATTTTTAAACTTCACCAGAATTCCGAGAACAATGGAAGAGTTCCGTACCATTTTTAAACTTCACCAGAATTCCCAGAACAATGGAAGAGTTCCGTAGCATTTTTAAACTTCAGCAGAATTCTGAAGAACAATGGAAGAGTTCCGTAGCATTTTTAAACTTCAGCAGAATTGTGAAGAACAATGGAAGTGTTCCATAGCATTTTTAAACTTCATCAGAATTCTGAAGAACAATGGAAGTGATCCGTAACATTTTTAAACTTCAGCAGAATACCCAAGAACAATGGAAGAGTACCGTAGCATTTATAAACTTCAGCAGAATTCTGAGAACAATGGAAAAGTTCCGTAGCATTTTAAACTTCAACAGAATTCCAAGAACAATGGAAGAGTTCCGTAGCATTTTTAAACTTCAGCAGAAATCCGAGAACAATGGAAGAGTTCCGCAGCAGTTTTAAACTTCACCAGAATTCCGAGAACAATGGAAGAGTTCCGTACCATTTTTAAGCTTCACCAGAATTCCGAGAACAATGGAAGAGTTCCGTAGCATTTTTAAACTTCAACAGAATTCCGAGAACAATGGAAGAGTTCCGTAGCATTTTTAAACTTCAGCAGAATTCCGAAGAACAATGGAAGAGTTCCGTAGCATTTTTAAACTTCACCAGAATTACGAGAACAATGGAAGAGTTCCGTAGCATTTTTAAACTTCAACAGAATTCCGAGAACAATGGAAGAGTTCCGTAGCATTTTTAAACTTCAGCAGAATTCCGAAGAACAATGGAAGAGTTCCGTAGCATTTTTAAACTTCATCAGAATTCTGAAGAACAATGGAAAAGTTCCGTAGCATTTTTAAACTTCAGCAGAATTCCGAAGAACAATGGAAGAGTTCCGTAGCATTTTTAAACTTCAGCAGAATTCCGAAGAACAATGGAAGTGTTACATAGCATTTTTAAACTTCATCAGAATTCTGAAGAACAATGGAAGTGATCCGTAACATTTTTAAACTTCAGCAGAATACCCAAGAACAATGGAAGAGTACCGTAGCATTTATAAACTTCAGCAGAATTCTGAGAACAATGGAAGAGTTCCGTAGCATTTTAAACTTCAACAGAATTCCAAGAACAATGGAAGAGTTCCGTAGCATTTTTAAACTTCAGCAGAAATCCGAGAACAATGGAAGAGTTCCGCAGCAGTTTTAAACTTCACCAGAATTCCGAGAACAATGGAAGAGTTCCGTACCATTTTTAAACTTCACCAGAATTCCGAGAACAATGGAAGAGTTCCGTACCATTTTTAAACTTCACCAGAATTCCCAGAACAATGGAAGAGTTCCGTAGCATTTTTAAACTTCAGCAGAATTCTGAAGAACAATGGAAGAGTTCCGTAGCATTTTTAAACTTCAGCAGAATTGCGAAGAACAATGGAAGTGTTCCATAGCATTTTTAAACTTCATCAGAATTCTGAAGAACAATGGAAGTGATCCGTAACATTTTTAAACTTCAGCAGAATACCCAAGAACAATGGAAGAGTACCGTAGCATTTATAAACTTCAGCAGAATTCTGAGAACAATGGAAGAGTTCCGTAGCATTTTAAACTTCAACAGAATTCCAAGAACAATGGAAGAGTTCCGTAGCATTTTTAAACTTCAGCAGAAATCCGAGAACAATGGAAGAGTTCCGCAGCAGTTTTAAACTTCACCAGAATTCCGAGAACAATGGAAGAGTTCCGTACCATTTTTAAGCTTCACCAGAATTCCGAGAACAATGGAAGAGTTCCGTAGCATTTTTAAACTTCACCAGAATTCCGAGAACAATGGAAGTGTTCCGTAGCATTTTTAAACTTCAGCAGAATTCCGAAGAACAATGGAAGAGTTCCGTAGCATTTTTAAACTTCAGCAGAATTCTGAAGAACAATGGAAGAGTTCCGTAGCATTTTTAAACTTCAGTAGAATTAAGAATAACAATGGAAGAGTTCCGTAGCATTTTTAAACTTCACCAGAATTCCGTGAACAATGGAAGAGTACCGTAGCATTTTTAAACTTCAGCAGAATTCCGAAGAACAAAGAAAGTGTTCCGTAGCATTTTTAAACTTCAGCAGATTTCCGAAGAACAATGGAAGAGTTCCGTAGCATTTTTAAACTTCAGCAGAATTCTGCAAAGCAATGGAAGAGTTCCGTAGCATTTTTAAACTTCAGCAGAATTCCGAAGAACAATCGAAGAGATCCGTAGCATTTTTAAACTTCTGCAGAATTCCGAAGAACAATGGAAGAGTTCCGTAGCATTTTTAAACTTCAGCAGAATTCTGAAGAACAATGGAAGAGTTCCGTAGCCTTTTTAAACTTCGTCAGAATTCCGAAGAACAATGGAAAAGTTCCGTAACATTTTTATACTTCAGCAGAATTCCGAGAACAATGGAAGAGTTCCATAGCATTTTTAAACTTCAGCAGAATTCCGAAGAACAATGGAAGAGTTCCGTAGCATTTTTAAACTTCAGCAGAATTCCGAGAACAATGGAAGAGTTCCGTAGCATTTTTAAACTTCAGCAGAATTCCGAGAACAATGGAAGAGTTCCGTAGCATTTTTAAACTTCAGCAGAATTCTGAGAACAATGGAAGAGTTCCGTAGCATTTTTAAACTTCAGCAGAATTCCGAAGAACAATGGAAGAGTTCCGAAGCATTTTTAAACTTCAGCAGAATTCCGAAGAACAATGGAAGAGTTCCGTAGCATTTTTAAACTTCAGCAGAAATCCGAGAACAATGGAAGAGTTCCGCAGCAGTTTTAAACTTCACCAGAATTCCGAGAACAATAGAAGAGTTCCGTACCATTTTTAAACTTCACCAGAATTCCGAGAACAATGAAAGAGTTCCGTAGCATTTTTAAACTTCACCAGAATTCCGAGAACAATGGAAGAGTTCCGTAGCATTTTTAAACTTCAGCAGAATTCCGAGAACAATGGAAGAGTTCCGTAGCATTTTTAAGCTTCAGCAGAATTCCGAAGAACAATAGAAGAGTTCCGAAGCATTTTTAAACTTCAGCAGAATTCTGAAGAACAATGGAAGAGTTCCGTTGCAGTTTTAGGCTTCATCAGAATTCCGAAGAACAATGGAAGAGTTCCGTAGCATTTTTAAACTTCAGCAGAATTCAGAAGAACAATGTAAGAGTTCCATAGCATTTTTAAACTTCATCAGAATTCCGAAGAACAATGGAAAAGTTCCGTAGCATTTTTAAACTTCATCAGAATTCCGAAGAACAATGGAAGAGTTCCGTAGCATTTTTAAACTTCAGCAGAATTCCGAAGAACAATGGAAGTGTTCCATAGCATTTTTAAACTTCATCAGAATTCTGAAGAACAATGGAAATGATCCGTAACATTTTTAAACTTCAGCAGAATTCCCAAGAACAATGGAAGAGTACCATAGAATTTATAAACTTCAGAAGAATTCTGAGAACAATGGAAGAGTTCCGTAGCATTTTTTAACTTCTGCAGAATTCCGAAGAACAATGGAAGAGTTCCGTAGCATTTTTAAACTTCAGCAGAATTCCGAAGAACAATGGAAGAGTTCCGTAGCATTTTTAAAATTCATCAGAATTCCAAAGAACAATGGAAAAGTTCCGTAGCATTTTTAAACTTCAGCAGAATTCCGAAGAACAATGGAAGAGTTCCGTAGCATTTTTAAACTTCAGCAGAATTCCGAAGAACAATGGAAGAGTTGCGTTGCAGTTTTAGGCTTCATCAGAATTCCGAAGAACAATGGAAGAGTTCCGTAGCATTTTTAAACTTCAGCAGAATTCAGAAGAACAATGTAAGAGTTCCGTAGCATTTTTAAACTTCAGCAGAATTCCGAAGAACAATGGAAGAGTTCCGTAGCATTTTTAAACTTCAGCAGAATTCCGAAGAACAATAGAAGAGTTCCGTTGCAGTTTTAAACTTCATCAGAATTCCGAAGAACAATGGAAGAGTTCCGTAGCATTTTTAAACTTCAGCAGAACTCAGAAGAACAATGGAAGAGTTCCGTAGCATTTTTAAACTTCAGCAGAATTCCGAAGAACAATGGAAGAGTTCCGTAGCATTTTTAAACTTCAGTAGAATTAAGAATAACAATGGAAGAGTTCCGTAGCATTTTTAAACTTCAGCAGAATTCTGCAAAGCAATGGAAGAGTTCCGTAGCATTTTTAAACTTCAGCAGAATTCCGAAGAAAAATCGAAGAGTTCCGTAGCATTTTTAAACTTCAGCAGAATTCCGAAGAACAATGGAGGAGTTCCGTAGCATTTTTAAACTTCAGCAGAATTCCGAAGAACAATGGAAATGATCCGTAACATTTTTAAACTTCAGCAGAATTCCCAAGAACAATGGAAGAGTACCATAGAATTTATAAACTTCAGAAGAATTCTGAGAACAATGGAAGAGTTCCGTAGCATTTTTAAACTTCACAAGAATTCCACGAACAATGGAAGAGTTCCGTAGCATTTTTTAACTTCTGCAGAATTCCGAAGAACAATGGAAGAGTTCCGTAGCATTTTTAAACTTCAGCAGAATTCCGAAGAACAATGGAAGAGTTCCGTAGCATTTTTAAAATTCATCAGAATTCCAAAGAACAATGGAAAAGTTCCGTAGCATTTTTAAACTTCAGCAGAATTCCGAAGAACAATGGAAGAGTTCCGTAGCATTTTTAAACTTCAGCAGAATTCCGAGAACAATGGAAGAGTTCCGTAGCATTTTTAAACTTCACCAGAATTACTAGAACAATGGAAGAGTTCCGTAGCATTTTTAAACTTCAACAGAATTCCGAGAACAATGGAAGAGTTCCGTAGCATTTTTAAACTTCAGCAGAATTCCGAAGAACAATGGAAGAGTTCCGTAGCATTTTTAAACTTCATCAGAATTCCGAAGAACAATGGAAAAGTTCCGTAGCATTTTTAAACTTCACCAGAATTCCGAGAACAATGGAAGAGTTCCGTAGTATTTTTAAACTTCACCAGAATTACGAGAACAATGGAAGAGTTCTGTAGCATTTTTAAACTTCAACAGAATTCCGAGAACAATGGAAGAGTTCCGTAGCATTTTTAAACTTCAGCAGAATTCCGAAGAACAATGGAAGAGTTCCGTAGCATTTTTAAACTTCATCAGAATTCCGAAGAACAATGGAAAAGTTCCGTATCATTTTTAAACTTCAGCAGAATTCCGAAGAACAATGGAAGAGTTCCGTAGCATTTTTAAACTTCAGCAGAATTCCGAAGAACAATGGAAGTGTTCCATAGCATTTTTAAACTTCATCAGAATTCTGAAGAACAATGGAAGTGATCCGTAACATTTTTAAACTTCAGCAGAATACCAAAGAACAATGGAAGAGTACCGTAGCATTTATAAACTTCAGCAGAATTCTGAGAACAATGGAAGAGTTCCGTAGCATTTTAAACTTCAACAGAATTCCACGAACAATGGAAGAGTTCCGCAGCATTTTTAAACTTCAGCAGAAATCCGAGAACAATGGAAGAGTTCCGCAGCAGTTTTAAACTTCACCAGAATTCCGAGAACAATGGAAGAGTTCCGTACCATTTTTAAACTTCACCAGAATTCCGAGAACAATGGAAGAGTTCCGTACCATTTTTAAACTTCACCAGAATTCCGAGAACAATGGAAGAGTTCCGTAGCATTTTTAAACTTCAGCAGAATTCCGAGAACAATGGAAGAGTTCCGTAGCATTTTTAAGCTTCAGCAGAATTCCGAAGAACAATAGAAGAGTTCCGAAGCATTTTTAAACTTCAGCAGAATTCCGAAGAACAATGGAAGAGTTCCGTTGCAGTTTTAGGCTTCATCAAAATTCCGAAGAACAATGGAAGAGTTCCGTAGCATTTTTAAACTTCAGCAGAATTCAGAAGAACAATGTAAGAGTTCCATAGCATTTTTAAACTTCATCAGAATTCCGAAGAACAATGGAAAAGTTCCGTAGCATTTTTAAACTTCATCAGAATTCCGAAGAACAATGGAAGAGTTCCGTAGCATTTTTAAACTTCAGCAGAATTCCGAAGAACAATGGAAGTGTTCCATAGCATTTTTAAACTTCATCAGAATTCTGAAGAACAATGGAAATGATCCGTAACATTTTTAAACTTCAGCAGAATTCCCAAGAACAATGGAAGAGTACCATAGAATTTATAAACTTCAGAAGAATTCTGAGAACAATGGAAGAGTTCCGTAGCATTTTTTAACTTCTGCAGAATTCCGAAGAACAATGGAAGAGTTCCGTAGCATTTTTAAACTTCAGCAGAATTCCGAAGAACAATGGAAGAGTTCCGTAGCATTTTTAAAATTCATCAGAATTCCAAAGAACAATGGAAAAGTTCCGTAGCATTTTTAAACTTCAGCAGAATTCCGAAGAACAATGGAAGAGTTCCGTAGCATTTTTAAACTTCAGCAGAATTCCGAAGAACAATGGAAGAGTTGCGTTGCAGTTTTAGGCTTCATCAGAATTCCGAAGAACAATGGAAGAGTTCCGTAGCATTTTTAAACTTCAGCAGAATTCAGAAGAACAATGTAAGAGTTCCGTAGCATTTTTAAACTTCAGCAGAATTCCGAAGAACAATGGAAGAGTTCCGTAGCATTTTTAAACTTCAGCAGAATTCCGAAGAACAATAGAAGAGTTCCGTTGCAGTTTTAAACTTCATCAGAATTCCGAAGAACAATGGAAGAGTTCCGTAGCATTTTTAAACTTCAGCAGAACTCAGAAGAACAATGGAAGAGTTCCGTAGCATTTTTAAACTTCAGCAGAATTCCGAAGAACAATGGAAGAGTTCCGTAGCATTTTTAAACTTCAGTAGAATTAAGAATAACAATGGAAGAGTTCCGTAGCATTTTTAAACTTCAGCAGAATTCTGCAAAGCAATGGAAGAGTTCCGTAGCATTTTTAAACTTCAGCAGAATTCCGAAGAAAAATCGAAGAGTTCCGTAGCATTTTTAAACTTCAGCAGAATTCCGAAGAACAATGGAGGAGTTCCGTAGCATTTTTAAACTTCAGCAGAATTCTGAAGAACAATGGAAGAGTTCCGTAGCATTTTTAAACTTCAGCAGAATTGTGAAGAACAATGGAAGTGTTCCATAGCATTTTTAAACTTCATCAGAATTCTGAAGAACAATGGAAGTGATCCGTAACATTTTTAAACTTCAGCAGAATACCCAAGAACAATGGAAGAGTACCGTAGCATTTATAAACTTCAGCAGAATTCTGAGAACAATGGAAGAGTTCCGTAGCATTTTAAACTTCAACAGAATTCCAAGAACAATGGAAGAGTTCCGTAGCATTTTTAAACTTCAGCAGAAATCCGAGAACAATGGAAGAGTTCCGCAGCAGTTTTAAACTTCACCAGAATTCCGAGAACAATGGAAGAGTTCCGTACCATTTTTAAGCTTCACTAGAATTACGAGAACAATGGAAGAGTTCCGTAGCATTTTTAAACTTCAACAGAATTCCGAGAACAATGGAAGAGTTCCGTAGCATTTTTAAACTTCAGCAGAATTCCGAAGAACAATGGAAGAGTTCCGTAGCATTTTTAAACTTCATCAGAATTCCGAAGAACAATGGAAGTGTTCCGTAGCATTTTTAAACTTCAGCAGAATTCCGAAGAACAATGGAAGAGTTCCGTAGCATTTTTAAACTTCAGCAGAATTCTGAAGAACAATGGAAGAGTTCCGTAGCATTTTTAAACTTCAGTAGAATTAAGAATAACAATGGAAGAGTTCCGTAGCATTTTTAAACTTCACCAGAATTCCGTGAACAATGGAAGAGTACCGTAGCATTTTTAAACTTCAGCAGAATTCCGAAGAACAAAGAAAGTGTTCCGTAGCATTTCTAAACTTCAGCAGATTTCCGAAGAACAATGGAAGAGTTCCGTAGCATTTTTAAACTTCAGCAGAATTCCGAAGAACAATCGAAGAGATCCGTAGCATTTTTAAACTTCTGCAGAATTCCGAAGAACAATGGAAGAGTTCCGTAGCATTTTTAAACTTCAGCAGAATTCTGAAGAACAATGGAAGAGTTCCGTAGCCTATTTAAACTTCGTCAGAATTCCGAAGAACAATGGAAAAGTTCCGTAACATTTTTATACTTCAGCAGAATTCCGAGAACAATGGAAGAGTTCCATAGCATTTTTAAACTTCAGCAGAATTCCGAAGAACAATGGAAGAGTTCCGTAGCATTTTTAAACTTCAGCAGAATTCCGAAGAACAATGGAAGAGTTCCGTAGCATTTTTAAACTTCAGCAGAATTCCGAGAACAATGGAAGAGTTCCGTAGCATTTTTAAACTTCACCAGAATTCCGAGAACAATGGAAGAGTTCCGTAGCATTTTTAAACTTCAGCAGAATTCTGAGAACAATGGAAGAGTTCCGTAGCATTTTTAAACTTCAGCAGAATTCCGAAGAACAATGGAAGAGTTCCGAAGCATTTTTAAACTTCAGCAGAATTCCGAAGAACAATGGAAGAGTTCCGGTGCAGTTTTAGGCTTCATCAGAATTCCGAAAAAAAATGGAAGAGTTCCGTAGCATTTTTAAACTTCAGCAGAATTCAGAAGAACAATGTAAGAGTTCCGTAGCATTTTTAAACTTCATCAGAATTCCGAAGAACAATGGAAAAGTTCCGTAGCATTTTTAAACTTCAGCAGAATTCCAAAGAACAATGGAAGAGTTCCGTAGCATTTTTAAACTTCAGCAGAATTCCGAAGAACAATGGAAGTGTTCCATAGCATTTTTAAACTTCATCAGATGTCTGAAGAACAATGGAAATGATCCGTAACATTTTTAAACTTCAGCAGAATTCCCAAGAACAATGGAAGAGTACCATAGAATTTATAAACTTCAGAAGAATTCTGAGAACAATGGAAGAGTTCCGTAGCATTTTTTAACTTCTGCAGAATTCCGAAGAACAATGGAAGAGTTCCGTAGCATTTTTAAAATTCATCAGAATTCCAAAGAACAATGGAAAAGTTCCGTAGCATTTTTAAACTTCAGCAGAATTCCGAAGAACAATGGAAGAGTTCCGTAGCATTTTTAAACTTCAGCAGAATTCCGAGAACAATGGAAGAGTTCCGTAGCATTTTTAAACTTCACCAGAATTACGAGAACAATGGAAGAGTTCCGTAGCATTTTTAAACTTCAACAGAATTCCGAGAACAATGGAAGAGTTCCGTAGCATTTTTAAACTTCAGCAGAATTCCGAAGAACAATGGAAGAGTTCCGTAGCATTTTTAAACTTCATCAAAATTCCGAAGAACAATGGAAAAGTTCCGTAGCATTTTTAAACTTCAGCAGAATTCCGAAGAACAATGGAAGAGTTCCGTAGCATTTTTAAACTTCAGCAGAATTCCGAAGAACAATGGAAGTGTTCCATAGCATTTTTAAACTTCATCAGAATTCTGAAGAACAATGGAAGTGATCCGTAACATTTTTAAACTTCAGCAGAATACCCAAGAACAATGGAAGAGTACCGTAGCATTTATAAACTTCCGCAGAATTCCAAGAACAATGGAAGAGTTCCGTAGCATTTTTAAACTTCAGCAGAAATCCGAGAACAATGGAAGAGTTCCGCAGCAGTTTTAAACTTCACCAGAATTCCGAGAACAATAGAAGAGTTCCGTACCATTTTTAAACTTCACCAGAATTCCGAGAACAATGAAAGAGTTCCGTAGCATTTTTAAACTTCACCAGAATTCCGAGAACAATGGAAGAGTTCCGTAGCATTTTTAAACTTCAGCAGAATTCCGAGAACAATGGAAGAGTTCCGTAGCATTTTTAAACTTCAGCAGAATTCCGAAGAACAATAGAAGAGTTCCGAAGCATTTTTAAACTTCAGCAGAATTCCGAAGAACAATGGAAGAGTTCCGTTGCAGTTTTAGGCTTCATCAGAATTCCGAAGAACAATGGAAGAGTTCCGTAGCATTTTTAAACTTCAGCAGAATTCAGAAGAACAATGTAAGAGTTCCATAGCATTTTTAAACTTCATCAGAATTCCGAAGAACAATGGAAAAGTTCCGTAGCATTTTTAAACTTCATCAGAATTCCGAAGAACAATGGAAGAGTTCCGTAGCATTTTTAAACTTCAGCAGAATTCCGAAGAACAATGGAAGTGTTCCATAGCATTTTTAAACTTCATCAGAATTCTGAAGAACAATGGAAATGATCCGTAACATTTTTAAACTTCAGCAGAATTCCCAAGAACAATGGAAGAGTACCATAGAATTTATAAACTTCAGAAGAATTCTGAGAACAATGGAAGAGTTCCGTAGCATTTTTTAACTTCTGCAGAATTCCGAAGAACAATGGAAGAGTTCCGTAGCATTTTTAAACTTCAGCAGAATTCCGAAGAACAATGGAAGAGTTCCGTAGCATTTTTAAAATTCATCAGAATTCCAAAGAACAATGGAAAAGTTCCGTAGCATTTTTAAACTTCAGCAGAATTCCGAAGAACAATGGAAGAGTTCCGTAGCATTTTTAAACTTCAGCAGAATTCCGAAGAACAATGGAAGAGTTGCGTTGCAGTTTTAGGCTTCATCAGAATTCCGAAGAACAATGGAAGAGTTCCGTAGCATTTTTAAACTTCAGCAGAATTCAGAAGAACAATGTAAGAGTTCCGTAGCATTTTTAAACTTCAGCATTTTTCCGAAGAACAATGGAAGAGTTCCGTAGCATTTTTAAACTTCAGCAGAATTCCGAAGAACAATGGAAGAGTTCCGTTGCAGTTTTAAACTTCATCAGAATTCCGAAGAACAATGGAAGAGTTCCGTAGCATTTTTAAAATTCATCAGAATTCCAAAGAACAATGGAAAAGTTCCGTAGCATTTTTAAACTTCAGCAGAATTCCGAAGAACAATGGAAGAGTTCCGTAGCATTTTTAAACTTCAGCAGAATTCCGAAGAACAATGGAAGAGTTGCGTTGCAGTTTTAGGCTTCATCAGAATTCCGAAGAACAATGGAAGAGTTCCGTAGCATTTTTAAACTTCAGCAGAATTCAGAAGAACAATGTAAGAGTTCCGTAGCATTTTTAAACTTCAGCATTTTTCCGAAGAACAATGGAAGAGTTCCGTAGCATTTTTAAACTTCAGCAGAATTCCGAAGAACAATGGAAGAGTTCCGTTGCAGTTTTAAACTTCATCAGAATTCCGAAGAACAATGGAAGAGTTCCGTAGCATTTTTAAACTTCAGCAGAACTCAGAAGAACAATGGAAGAGTTCCGTAGCATTTTTAAACTTCAGCAGAATTCCGAAGAACAATGGAAGAGTTCCGTAGCCTTTTTAAACTTCAGTAGAATTAAGAATAACAATGGAAGTGTTCCGTAGCATTTTTAAACTTCAGCAGAATTCTGCAAAGCAATGGAAGAGTTCCGTAGCATTTTTAAACTTCAGCAGAATTCCGAAGAAAAATCGTAGAGTTCCGTAGCATTTTTAAACTTCAGCAGAATTCCGAAGAACAATGGAGGAGTACCATAGAATTTATAAACTTCAGAAGAATTCTGAGAACAATGGAAGAGTTCCGTAGCATTTTTTAACTTCTGCAGAATTCCGAAGAACAATGGAAGAGTTCCGTAGCATTTTTAAAATTCATCAGAATTCCAAAGAACAATGGAAAAGTTCCGTAGCATTTTTAAACTTCAGCAGAATTCCGAAGAACAATGGAAGAGTTCCGTAGCATTTTTAAACTTCAGCAGAATTCCGAGAACAATGGAAGAGTTCCGTAGCATTTTTAAACTTCACCAGAATTACGAGAACAATGGAAGAGTTCCGTAGCATTTTTAAACTTCAACAGAATTCCGAGAACAATGGAAGAGTTCCGTAGCATTTTTAAACTTCAGCAGAATTCCGAAGAACAATGGAAGAGTTCCGTAGCATTTTTAAACTTCATCAAAATTCCGAAGAACAATGGAAAAGTTCCGTAGCATTTTTAAACTTCAGCAGAATTCCGAAGAACAATGGAAGAGTTCCGTAGCATTTTTAAACTTCAGCAGAATTCCGAAGAACAATGGAAGTGTTCCATAGCATTTTTAAACTTCATCAGAATTCTGAAGAACAATGGAAGTGATCCGTAACATTTTTAAACTTCAGCAGAATACCCAAGAACAATGGAAGAGTACCGTAGCATTTATAAACTTCCGCAGAATTCCAAGAACAATGGAAGAGTTCCGTAGCATTTTTAAACTTCAGCAGAAATCCAAGAACAATGGAAGAGTTCCGCAGCAGTTTTAAACTTCACCAGAATTCCGAGAACAATAGAAGAGTTCCGTACCATTTTTAAACTTCACCAGAATTCCGAGAACAATGAAAGAGTTCCGTAGCATTTTTAAACTTCACCAGAATTCCGAGAACAATGGAAGAGTTCCGTAGCATTTTTAAACTTCAGCAGAATTCCGAGAACAATGGAAGAGTTCCGTAGCATTTTTAAACTTCAGCAGAATTCCGAAGAACAATAGAAGAGTTCCGAAGCATTTTTAAACTTCAGCAGAATTCCGAAGAACAATGGAAGAGTTCCGTTGCAGTTTTAGGCTTCATCAGAATTCCGAAGAACAATGGAAGAGTTCCGTAGCATTTTTAAACTTCAGCAGAATTCAGAAGAACAATGTAAGAGTTCCATAGCATTTTTAAACTTCATCAGAATTCCGAAGAACAATGGAAAAGTTCCGTAGCATTTTTAAACTTCATCAGAATTCCGAAGAACAATGGAAGAGTTCCGTAGCATTTTTAAACTTCAGCAGAATTCCGAAGAACAATGGAAGTGTTCCATAGCATTTTTAAACTTCATCAGAATTCTGAAGAACAATGGAAATGATCCGTAACATTTTTAAACTTCAGCAGAATTCCCAAGAACAATGGAAGAGTACCATAGAATTTATAAACTTCAGAAGAATTCTGAGAACAATGGAAGAGTTCCGTAGCATTTTTTAACTTCTGCAGAATTCCGAAGAACAATGGAAGAGTTCCGTAGCATTTTTAAACTTCAGCAGAATTCCGAAGAACAATGGAAGAGTTCCGTAGCATTTTTAAAATTCATCAGAATTCCAAAGAACAATGGAAAAGTTCCGTAGCATTTTTAAACTTCAGCAGAATTCCGAAGAACAATGGAAGAGTTCCGTAGCATTTTTAAACTTCAGCAGAATTCCGAAGAACAATGGAAGAGTTGCGTTGCAGTTTTAGGCTTCATCAGAATTCCGAAGAACAATGGAAGAGTTCCGTAGCATTTTTAAACTTCAGCAGAATTCAGAAGAACAATGTAAGAGTTCCGTAGCATTTTTAAACTTCAGCATTTTTCCGAAGAACAATGGAAGAGTTCCGTAGCATTTTTAAACTTCAGCAGAATTCCGAAGAACAATGGAAGAGTTCCGTTGCAGTTTTAAACTTCATCAGAATTCCGAAGAACAATGGAAGAGTTCCGTAGCATTTTTAAAATTCATCAGAATTCCAAAGAACAATGGAAAAGTTCCGTAGCATTTTTAAACTTCAGCAGAATTCCGAAGAACAATGGAAGAGTTCCGTAGCATTTTTAAACTTCAGCAGAATTCCGAAGAACAATGGAAGAGTTGCGTTGCAGTTTTAGGCTTCATCAGAATTCCGAAGAACAATGGAAGAGTTCCGTAGCATTTTTAAACTTCAGCAGAATTCAGAAGAACAATGTAAGAGTTCCGTAGCATTTTTAAACTTCAGCATTTTTCCGAAGAACAATGGAAGAGTTCCGTAGCATTTTTAAACTTCAGCAGAATTCCGAAGAACAATGGAAGAGTTCCGTTGCAGTTTTAAACTTCATCAGAATTCCGAAGAACAATGGAAGAGTTCCGTAGCATTTTTAAACTTCAGCAGAACTCAGAAGAACAATGGAAGAGTTCCGTAGCATTTTTAAACTTCAGCAGAATTCCGAAGAACAATGGAAGAGTTCCGTAGCCTTTTTAAACTTCAGTAGAATTAAGAATAACAATGGAAGTGTTCCGTAGCATTTTTAAACTTCAGCAGAATTCTGCAAAGCAATGGAAGAGTTCCGTAGCATTTTTAAACTTCAGCAGAATTCCGAAGAAAAATCGTAGAGTTCCGTAGCATTTTTAAACTTCAGCAGAATTCCGAAGAACAATGGAGGAGTTCCGTAGCATTTTTAAACTTCAGCAGAATTCCGAAGAACAATGGAAATGATCCGTAACATTTTTAAACTTCAGCAGAATTCCCAAGAACAATGGAAGAGTACCATAGAATTTATAAACTTCAGAAGAATTCTGAGAACAATGGAAGAGTTCCGTAGCATTTTTAAACTTCACAAGAATTCCACGAACAATGGAAGAGTTCCGTAGCATTTTTTAACTTCTGCAGAATTCCGAAGAACAATGGAAGAGTTCCGTAGCATTTTTAAACTTCAGCAGAATTCCGAAGAACAATGGAAGAGTTCCGTAGCATTTTTAAAATTCATCAGAATTCCAAAGAACAATGGAAAAGTTCCGTAGCATTTTTAAACTTCAGCAGAATTCCGAAGAACAATGGAAGAGTTCCGTAGCATTTTTAAACTTCAGCAGAATTCCGAGAACAATGGAAGAGTTCCGTAGCATTTTTAAACTTCACCAGAATTACTAGAACAATGGAAGAGTTCCGTAGCATTTTTAAACTTCAACAGAATTCCGAGAACAGTGGAAGAGTTCCGTAGCATTTTTAAACTTCAGCAGAATTCCGAAGAACAATGGAAGAGTTCCGTAGCATTTTTAAACTTCATCAGAATTCCGAAGAACAATGGAAAAGTTCCGTAGCATTTTTAAACTTCAACAGAATTCCGAGAACAATGGAAGAGTTCCGTAGCATTTTTAAACTTCACCAGAATTACGAGAACAATGGAAAAGTTCTGTAGCATTTTTAAACTTCAACAGAATTCCGAGAACAATGGAAGAGTTCCGTAGCATTTTTAAACTTCAGCAGAATTCCGAAGAACAATGGAAGAGTTCCGTAGCATTTTTAAACTTCATCAGAATTCCGAAGAACAATGGAAAAGTTCCGTATCATTTTTAAACTTCAGCAGAATTCCGAAGAACAATGGAAGAGTTCCGTAGCATTTTTAAACTTCAGCAGAATTCCGAAGAACAATGGAAGTGTTCCATAGCATTTTTAAACTTCATCAGAATTCTGAAGAACAATGGAAGTGATCCGTAACATTTTTAAACTTCAGCAGAATACCCAAGAACAATGGAAGAGTACTGTAGCATTTATAAACTTCAGCAGAATTCTGAGAACAATGGAAGAGTTCCGTAGCATTTTAAACTTCAACAGAATTCCACGAACAATGGAAGAGTTCCGCAGCATTTTTAAACTTCAGCAGAAATCCGAGAACAATGGAAGAGTTCCGCAGCAGTTTTAAACTTCACCAGAATTCCGAGAACAATGGAAGAGTTCTGTACCATTTTTAAACTTCACCAGAATTCCGAGAACAATGGAAGAGTTCCGTACCATTTTTAAACTTCACCAGAATTCCCAGAACAATGGAAGAGTTCAGTAGCATTTTTAAACTTCAGCAGAATTCTGAAGAACAATGGAAGAGTTCCGTAGCATTTTTAAACTTCAGCAGAATTGCGAAGAACAATGGAAGTGTTCCATAGCATTTTTAAACTTCATCAGAATTCTGAAGAACAATGGAAGTGATCCGTAACATTTTTAAACTTCAGCAGAATACCCAAGAACAATGGAAGAGTACCGTAGCATTTATAAACTTCAGCAGAATTCTGAGAACAATGGAAGAGTTCCGTAGCATTTTAAACTTCAACAGAATTCCAAGAACAATGGAAGAGTTCCGTAGCATTTTTAAACTTCAGCAGAAATCCGAGAACAATGGAAGAGTTCCGCAGCAGTTTTAAACTTCACCAGAATTCCGAGAACAATGGAAGAGTTCCGTACCATTTTTAAGCTTCACCAGAATTCCGAGAACAATGGAAGAGTTCCGTAGCATTTTTAAACTTCAACAGAATTCCGAGAACAATGGAAGAGTTCCGTAGCATTTTTAAACTTCAGCAGAATTCCGAAGAACAATGGAAGAGTTCCGTAGCATTTTTAAACTTCACCAGAATTACGAGAACAATGGAAGAGTTCCGTAGCATTTTTAAACTTCAACAGAATTCCGAGAACAATGGAAGAGTTCCGTAGCATTTTTAAACTTCAGCAGAATTCCGAAGAACAATGGAAGAGTTCCGTAGCATTTTTAAACTTCATCAGAATTCCGAAGAACAATGGAAAAGTTCCGTAGCATTTTTAAACTTCAGCAGAATTCCGAAGAACAATGGAAGAGTTCCGTAGCATTTTTAAACTTCAGCAGAATTCCAAGAACAATGGAAGTGTTCCATAGCATTTTTAAACTTCATCAGAATTCTGAAGAACAATGGAAGTGATCCGTAACATTTTTAAACTTCAGCAGAATACCCAAGAACAATGGAAGAGTACCGTAGCATTTATAAACTTCAGCAGAATTCTGAGAACAATGGAAGAGTTCCGTAGCATTTTAAACTTCAACAGAATTCCAAGAACAATGGAAGAGTTCCGTAGCATTTTTAAACTTCAGCAGAAATCCGAGAACAATGGAAGAGTTCCGCAGCAGTTTTAAACTTCACCAGAATTCCGAGAACAATGGAAGAGTTCCGTACCATTTTTAAACTTCACCAGAATTCCGAGAACAATGGAAGAGTTCCGTACCATTTTTAAACTTCACCAGAATTCCCAGAACAATGGAAGAGTTCCGTAGCATTTTTAAACTTCAGCAGAATTCTGAAGAACAATGGAAGAGTTCCGTAGCATTTTTAAACTTCAGCAGAATTGTGAAGAACAATGGAAGTGTTCCATAGCATTTTTAAACTTCATCAGAACTCTGAAGAACAATGGAAGTGATCCGTAACATTTTTAAACTTCAGCAGAATACCCAAGAACAATGGAAGAGTACCGTAGCATTTATAAACTTCAGCAGAATTCTGAGAACAATGGAAAAGTTCCGTAGCATTTTAAACTTCAACAGAATTCCAAGAACAATGGAAGAGTTCCGTAGCATTTTTAAACTTCAGCAGAAATCCGAGAACAATGGAAGAGTTCCGCAGCAGTTTTAAACTTCACCAGAATTCCGAGAACAATGGAAGAGTTCCGTACCATTTTTAAGCTTCACCAGAATTCCGAGAACAATGGAAGAGTTCCGTAGCATTTTTAAACTTCAACAGAATTCCGAGAACAATGGAAGAGTTCCGTAGCATTTTTAAACTTCAGCAGAATTCCGAAGAACAATGGAAGAGTTCCGTAGCATTTTTAAACTTCACCAGAATTACGAGAACAATGGAAGAGTTCCGTAGCATTTTTAAACTTCAACAGAATTCCGAGAACAATGGAAGAGTTCCGTAGCATTTTTAAACTTCAGCAGAATTCCGAAGAACAATGGAAGGGTTCCGTAGCATTTTTAAACTTCATCAGAATTCCGAAGAACAATGGAAAAGTTCCGTAGTATTTTTAAACTTCAGCAGAATTCCGAAGAACAATGGAAGAGTTCCGTAGCATTTTTAAACTTCAGCAGAATTCCGAAGAACAATGGAAGTGTTCCATAGCATTTTTAAACTTCATCAGAATTCTGAAGAACAATGGAAGTGATCCGTAACATTTTTAAACTTCAGCAGAATACCCAAGAACAATGGAAGAGTAGCGTAGCATTTATAAACTTCAGCAGAATTCTGAGAACAATGGAAGAGTTCCGTAGCATTTTAAACTTCAACAGAATTCCAAGAACAATGGAAGAGTTCCGTAGCATTTTTAAACTTCAGCAGAAGTCCGAGAACAATGGAAGAGTTCCGCAGCAGTTTTAAACTTCACCATAATTCCGAGAACAATGGAAGAGTTCCGCACCATTTTTAAACTTCACCAGAATTCCGAGAACAATGGAAGAGTTCCGTACCATTTTTAAACTTCACCAGAATTCCCAGAACAATGGAAGAGTTCCGTAGCATTTTTAAACTTCAGCAGAATTCTGAAGAACAATGGAAGAGTTCCATAGCATTTTTAAACTTCAGCAGAATTGCGAAGAACAATGGAAGTGTTCCATAGCATTTTTAAACTTCATCAGAATTCTGAAGAACAATGGAAGTGATCCGTAACATTTTTAAACTTCAGCAGAATACCCAAGAACAATGGAAGAGTACCGTAGCATTTATAAACTTCAGCAGAATTCTGAGAACAATGGAAGAGTTCCGTAGCATTTTAAACTTCAACAGAATTCCAAGAACAATGGAAGAGTTCCGTAGCATTTTTAAACTTCAGCAGAAATCCGAGAACAATGGAAGAGTTCCGCAGCAGTTTTAAACTTCACCAGAATTCCGAGAACAATGGAAGAGTTCCGTACCATTTTTAAGCTTCACCAGAATTCCGAGAACAATGGAAGAGTTCCGTAGCATTTTTAAACTTCACCAGAATTCCGAGAACAATGGAAGTGTTCCGTAGCATTTTTAAACTTCAGCAGAATTCCGAAGAACAATGGAAGAGTTCCGTAGCATTTTTAAACTTCAGTAGAATTAAGAATAACAATGGAAGAGTTCCGTAGCATTTTTAAACTTCACCAGAATTCCGAAGAACAAAGAAAGTGTTCCGTAGCATTTTTAAACTTCAGCAGATTTCCGAAGAACAATGGAAGAGTTCCGAAGCATTTTTAAACTTCAGCAGAATTCCGAAGAACAATGGAAGAGTTCCGTAGCATTTTTAAACTTCAGTAGAATTAAGAATAACAATGGAAAAGTTCCGTAGCATTTTTAAACTTCAGCAGAATTCCGAAGAACAAAGAAAGTGTTCCGTAGCATTTTTAAACTTCAGCAGATTTCCGAAGAACAATGGAAGAGTTCCGTAGCATTTTTAAACTTCAGCAGAATTCTGCAAAACAATGTAAGAGTTCCGTAGCATTTTTAATCTTCAGCAGAATTCCGAAGAACAATCGAAGAGTTCCGTAGCATTTTTAAACTTCAGCAGAATTCCGAAAAACAATGGAAGAGTTCAGTAGCATTTTTAAACTTCAGCAGAATTCCGAAGAACAATGGAAATGATCCGTAACATTTTTAAACTTCAGCAGAATTCCCAAGAACAATGGAAGAGTACCATAGAATTTATAAACTTCAGAAGAATTCTGAGAACAATGGAAGAGTTCCGTAGCATTTTTAAACTTCACCAGAATTCCACGAACAATGGAAGAGTTCCGTAGCATTTTTAAACTTCAGCAGAATTCCGAAGAACAATGGAAGAGTTCCGTAGCATTTTTAAAATTCATCCAAATTCCAAAGAACAATGGAAAAGTTCCGTAGCATTTTTAAACTTCAGCAGAATTCCGAAGAACAATGGAAGAGTTCCGTAGCATTTTTAAACTTCAGCAGAATTCCGAGAACAATGGAAGAGTTCCGTAGCATTTTTAAACTTCACCAGAATTACGAGAACAATGGAAGAGTTCCGTAGCATTTTTAAACTTCAGCAGAATTCCGAAGAACAATGGAAGAGTTCCGTAGCATTTTTAAACTTCACCAGAATTACGAGAACAATGGAAGAGTTCCGTAGCATTTTTAAACTTCAACAGAATTCTGAAGAACAATGGAAGAGTTCCGTAGCATTTTTAAACTTCAGCAGAATTGTGAAGAACAATGGAAGTGTTCCATAGCATTTTTAAACTTCATCAGAACTCTGAAGAACAATGGAAGTGATCCGTAACATTTTTAAACTTCAGCAGAATACCCAAGAACAATGGAAGAGTACCGTAGCAATTATAAACTTCAGCAGAATTCTGAGAACAATGGAAAAGTTCCGTAGCATTTTAAACTTCAACAGAATTCCAAGAACAATGGAAGAGTTCCGTAGCATTTTTAAACTTCAGCAGAAATCCGAGAACAATGGAAGAGTTCCGCAGCAGTTTTAAACTTCACCAGAATTCCGAGAACAATGGAAGAGTTCCGTACCATTTTTAAGCTTCACCAGAATTCCGAGAACAATGGAAGAGTTCCGTAGCATTTTTAAACTTCAACAGAATTCCGAGAACAATGGAAGAGTTCCGTAGCATTTTTAAACTTCAGCAGAATTCCGAAGAACAATGGAAGAGTTCCGTAGCATTTTTAAACTTCACCAGAATTACGAGAACAATGGAAGAGTTCCGTAGCATTTTTAAACTTCAACAGAATTCCGAGAACAATGGAAGAGTTCCGTAGCATTTTTAAACTTCAGCAGAATTCCGAAGAACAATGGAAGAGTTCCGTAGCATTTTTAAACTTCATCAGAATTCCGAAGAACAATGGAAAAGTTCCGTAGTATTTTTAAACTTCAGCAGAATTCCGAAGAACAATGGAAGAGTTCCGTAGCATTTTTAAACTTCAGCAGAATTCCGAAGAACAATGGAAGTGTTCCATAGCATTTTTAAACTTCATCAGAATTCTGAAGAACAATGGAAGTGATCCGTAACATTTTTAAACTTCAGCAGAATACCCAAGAACAATGGAAGAGTAGCGTAGCATTTATAAACTTCAGCAGAATTCTGAGAACAATGGAAGAGTTCCGTAGCATTTTAAACTTCAACAGAATTCCAAGAACAATGGAAGAGTTCCGTAGCATTTTTAAACTTCAGCAGAAATCCGAGAACAATGGAAGAGTTCCGCAGCAGTTTTAAACTTCACCAGAATTCCGAGAACAATGGAAGAGTTCCGTACCATTTTTAAACTTCACCAGAATTCCGAGAACAATGGAAGAGTTCCGTACCATTTTTAAACTTCACCAGAATTCCCAGAACAATGGAAGAGTTCCGTAGCATTTTTAAACTTCAGCAGAATTCTGAAGAACAATGGAAGAGTTCCATAGCATTTTTAAACTTCAGCAGAATTGCGAAGAACAATGGAAGTGTTCCATAGCATTTTTAAACTTCATCAGAATTCTGAAGAACAATGGAAGTGATCCGTAACATTTTTAAACTTCAGCAGAATACCCAAGAACAATGGAAGAGTACCGTAGCATTTATAAACTTCAGCAGAATTCTGAGAACAATGGAAGAGTTCCGTAGCATTTTAAACTTCAACAGAATTCCAAGAACAATGGAAGAGTTCCGTAGCATTTTTAAACTTCAGCAGAAATCCGAGAACAATGGAAGAGTTCCGCAGCAGTTTTAAACTTCACCAGAATTCCGAGAACAATGGAAGAGTTCCGTACCATTTTTAAGCTTCACCAGAATTCCGAGAACAATGGAAGAGTTCCGTAGCATTTTTAAACTTCACCAGAATTCCGAGAACAATGGAAGTGTTCCGTAGCATTTTTAAACTTCAGCAGAATTCCGAAGAACAATGGAAGAGTTCCGTAGCATTTTTAAACTTCAGTAGAATTAAGAATAACAATGGAAGAGTTCCGTAGCATTTTTAAACTTCACCAGAATTCCGAAGAACAAAGAAAGTGTTCCGTAGCATTTTTAAACTTCAGCAGATTTCCGAAGAACAATGGAAGAGTTCCGTAGCATTTTTAAACTTCAGCAGAATTCCGAAGAACAATGGAAGAGTTCCGTAGCATTTTTAAACTTCAGTAGAATTAAGAATAACAATGGAAAAGTTCCGTAGCATTTTTAAACTTCAGCAGAATTCCGAAGAACAAAGAAAGTGTTCCGTAGCATTTTTAAACTTCAGCAGATTTCCGAAGAACAATGGAAGAGTTCCGTAGCATTTTTAAACTTCAGCAGAATTCTGCAAAACAATGTAAGAGTTCCGTAGCATTTTTAATCTTCAGCAGAATTCCGAAGAACAATCGAAGAGTTCCGTAGCATTTTTAAACTTCAGCAGAATTCCGAAAAACAATGGAAGAGTTCAGTAGCATTTTTAAACTTCAGCAGAATTCCGAAGAACAATGGAAATGATCCGTAACATTTTTAAACTTCAGCAGAATTCCCAAGAACAATGGAAGAGTACCATAGAATTTATAAACTTCAGAAGAATTCTGAGAACAATGGAAGAGTTCCGTAGCATTTTTAAACTTCACCAGAATTCCACGAACAATGGAAGAGTTCCGTAGCATTTTTAAACTTCAGCAGAATTCCGAAGAACAATGGAAGAGTTCCGTAGCATTTTTAAAATTCATCCAAATTCCAAAGAACAATGGAAAAGTTCCGTAGCATTTTTAAACTTCAGCAGAATTCCGAAGAACAATGGAAGAGTTCCGTAGCATTTTTAAACTTCAGCAGAATTCCGAGAACAATGGAAGAGTTCCGTAGCATTTTTAAACTTCACCAGAATTACGAGAACAATGGAAGAGTTCCGTAGCATTTTTAAACTTCAGCAGAATTCCGAAGAACAATGGAAGAGTTCCGTAGCATTTTTAAACTTCACCAGAATTACGAGAACAATGGAAGAGTTCCGTAGCATTTTTAAACTTCAACAGAATTCCGAGAACAATGGAAGAGTTCCGTAGCATTTTTAAACTTCAGCAGAATTCCGAAGAACAATGGAAGAGTTCCGTAGCATTTTTAAACTTCATCAGAATTCCGAAGAACAATGGAAAAGTTCCGTAGCATTTTTAAACTTCAGCAGAATTCCGAGAACAATGGAAGAGTTCCGTAGCATTTTTAAACTTCACCAGAATTACGAGAACAATGGAAGAGTTCCGTAGCATTTTTAAACTTCAACAGAATTCCGATAACAATGGAAGAGTTCCGTAGCATTTTTAAACTTCAGCAGAATTCCAAAGAACAATGGAAGAGTTCCGTAGCATTTTTAAACTTCATCAGAATTCCGAAGAACAATGGAAAAGTTCCGTAGCTTTTCTAAACTTCAGCGGAATTCCAAAGAACAATGGAAGAGTTCCGTAGCATTTTTAAACTTCAGCAGAATTCCGAAGAACAATGGAAGTGTTCCATAGCATTTTTAAACTTCATCAGAATTCTGAAGAACAATGGAAATGATCCGTAACATTTTTAAACTTCAGCAGAATTCCCAAGAAAAATGGAAGAGTACCATAGAATTTATAAACTTCAGAAGAATTCTGAGAACAATGGAAGAGTTCCGTAGCATTTTTTAACTTCTGCAGAATTCCAAAGAACAATGGAAGAGTTCCGTAGCATTTTTAATCTTCAGCAGAATTCCGAAGAACAATGGAAGAGTTCCGTAGCATTTTTAAAATTCATCAGAATTCCAAAGAACAATGGAAAAGTTCCGTAGCATTTTTAAACTTCAGCAGATTTCCGAAGAACAATGGAAGAGTTCCGTAGCATTTTTAAACTTCAGCAGAATTCCGAAGAACAATGGAAGAGTTCCGTAGCATTTTTAAACTTCAGTAGAATTAAGAATAACAATGGAAGAGTTCCGTAGCATTTTTAAACTTCAGCAGAATTCCGAAGAACAAAGAAAGTGTTCCGTAGCATTTTTAAACTTCAGCAGATTTCCGAAGAACAATGGAAGAGTTCCGTAGCATTTTTAAACTTCAGCAGAATTCTGCAAAACAATGGAAGAGTTCCGTAGCATTTTTAAACTTCAGCAGAATTCCGAAGAACAATCGAAGAGTTCCGTAGCATTTTTAAACTTCAGCAGAATTCCGAAAAACAATGGAAGAGTTCCGTAGCATTTTTAAACTTCAGCAGAATTCCGAAGAACAATGGAAATGATCCGTAACATTTTTAAACTTCAGCAGAATTCCCAAGAACAATGGAAGAGTACCATAGAATTTATAAACTTCAGAAGAATTCTGAGAACAATGGAAGAGTTCCGTAGCATTTTTAAACTTCACCAGAATTCCACGAACAATGGAAGAGTTCCGTAGCATTTTTAAACTTCAGCAGAATTCCGAAGAACAATGGAAGAGTTCCGTAGCATTTTTAAAATTCATCCAAATTCCAAAGAACAATGGAAAAGTTCCGTAGCATTTTTAAACTTCAGCAGAATTCCGAAGAACAATGGAAGAGTTCCGTAGCATTTTTAAACTTCAGCAGAATTCCGAGAACAATGGAAGAGTTCCGTAGCATTTTTAAACTTCACCAGAATTACGAGAACAATGGAAGAGTTCCGTAGCATTTTTAAACTTCAACAGAATTCCGATAATTGGAAGAGTTCCGTAGCATTTTTAAACTTCAGCAGAATTCCAAAGAACAATGGAAGAGTTCCGTAGCATTTTTAAACTTCATCAGAATTCCGAAGAACAATGGAAAAGTTCCGTAGCATTTCTAAACTTCAGCGGAATTCCGAAGAACAATGGAAGAGTTCCGTAGCATTTTTAAACTTCAGCAGAATTCCGAAGAACAATGGAAGTGTTCCATAGCATTTTTAAACTTCATCAGAATTCTGAAGAACAATGGAAATGATCCGTAACATTTTTAAACTTCAGCAGAATTCCCAAGAAAAATGGAAGAGTACCATAGAATTTATAAACTTCAGAAGAATTCTGAGAACAATGGAAGAGTTCCGTAGCATTTTTTAACTTCTGCAGAATTCCGAAGAACAATGGAAGAGTTCCGTAGCATTTTTAAACTTCAGCAGAATTCCGAAGAACAATGGAAGAGTTCCGTAGCATTTTTAAAATTCATCAGAATTCCAAAGAACAATGGAAAAGTTCCGTAGCATTTTTAAACTTCAGCAGAATTCCGAAGAACAATGGAAGAGTTCCGTAGCATTTTTAAACTTCAGCAGAATTCCGAGAACAATGGAAGAGTTCCGTAGCATTTTTAAACTTCAGTAGAATTAAGAATAACAATGGAAGAGTTCCGTAGCATTTTTAAACTTCACCAGAATTCCGAAGAACAAAGAAAGTGTTCCGTAGCATTTTTAAACTTCAGCAGATTTCCGAAGAACAATGGAAGAGTTCCGTAGCATTTTTAAACTTCAGCAGAATTCCGAAGAACAATGGAAGAGTTCCGTAGCATTTTTAAACTTCAGTAGAATTAAGAATAACAATGGAAGAGTTCCGTAGCATCTTTAAACTTCAGCAGAATTCCGAAGAACAAAGAAAGTGTTCCGTAGCATTTTTAAACTTCAGCAGATTTCCGAAGAACAATGGAAGAGTTCCGTAGCATTTTTAAAATTCATCAGAATTCCAAAGAACAATGGAAAAGTTCCGTAGCATTTTTAAACTTCAGCAGATTTCCGAAGAACAATGGAAGAGTTCCGTAGCATTTTTAAACTTCAGCAGAATTCCGAAGAACAATGGAAGAGTTCCGTAGCATTTTTAAACTTCAGTAGAATTAAGAATAACAATGGAAGAGTTCCGTAGCATTTTTAAACTTCAGCAGAATTCCGAAGAACAAAGAAAGTGTTCCGTAGCATTTTTAAACTTCAGCAGATTTCCGAAGAACAATGGAAGAGTTCCGTAGCATTTTTAAACTTCAGCAGAATTCTGCAAAACAATGGAAGAGTTCCGTAGCATTTTTAAACTTCAGCAGAATTCCGAAGAACAATCGAAGAGTTCCGTAGCATTTTTAAACTTCAGCAGAATTCCGAAAAACAATGGAAGAGTTCCGTAGCATTTTTAAACTTCAGCAGAATTCCGAAGAACAATGGAAATGATCCGTAACATTTTTAAACTTCAGCAGAATTCCCAAGAACAATGGAAGAGTACCATAGAATTTATAAACTTCAGAAGAATTCTGAGAACAATGGAAGAGTTCCGTAGCATTTTTAAACTTCACCAGAATTCCACGAACAATGGAAGAGTTCCGTAGCATTTTTAAACTTCAGCAGAATTCCGAAGAACAATGGAAGAGTTCCGTAGCATTTTTAAAATTCAACCAAATTCCAAAGAACAATGGAAAAGTTCTGTAGCATTTTTAAACTTCAGCAGAATTCCGAAGAACAATGGAAGAGTTCCGTAGCATTTTTAAACTTCAGCAGAATTCCGAGAACAATGGAAGAGTTCCGTAGCATTTTTAAACTTCACCAGAATTACGAGAACAATGCAAGAGTTCCGTAGCATTTTTAAACTTCAACAGAATTCCGATAACAATGGAAGAGTTCCGTAGCATTTTTAAACTTCAGCAGAATTCCAAAGAACAATGGAAGAGTTCCGTAGCATTTTTAAACTTCATCAGAATTCCGAAGAACAATGGAAAAGTTCCGTAACATTTTTAAACTTCAGCAGAATTCCGAAGAACAATGGAAGAGTTCCGTAGCATTTTTAAACTTCAGCAGAATTCCGAAGAACAATGGAAGTGTTCCATAGCATTTTTAAACTTCATCAGAATTCTGAAGAACAATGGAAATGATCCGTAACATTTTTAAACTTCAGCAGAATTCCCAAGAAAAATGGAAGAATACCATAGAATCTATAAACTTCAGAAGAATTCTGAGAACAATGGAAGAGTTCCGTAGCATTTTTTAACTTCTGCAGAATTCCGAAGAACAATGGAAGAGTTCCGTAGCTTTTTTAAACTTCAGCAGAATTCCGAAGAACAATGGAAGAGTTCCGTAGCATTTTTAAAATTCATCAGAATTCCAAAGAACAATGGAAAAGTTCCGTAGCATTTTTAAACTTCAGCAGAATTCCGAAGAACAATGGAAGAGTTCCGTAGCATTTTTAAACTTCAGCAGAATTCCGAGAACAATGGAAGAGTTCCGTAGCATTTTTAAACTTCAGCAGAATTCCGAAGAACAATGGAAGAGTTCCGTAGCATTTTTAAACTTCATCAAAATTCCGAAGAACAATGGAAAAGTTCCGTAGCATTTTTAAAGTTCAGCAGAATTCCGAAGAACAATGGAAGAGTTCCGTAGCATTTTTAAACTTCAGCAGAATTCCGAAGAACAATGGAAGTGTTCCATAGCATTTTTAAACTTCATCAGAATTCTGAAGAATAATGGAAGTGATCCGTAACATTTTTAAACTTCAGCAGAATACCCAAGAACAATGGAAGAGTACCGTAGCATTTATAAACTTCAGCAGAATTCCAAGAACAATGGAAGAGTTCCGTAGCATTTATAAACTTCAGCAGAATTCTGAGAACAATGGAAGAGTTCCGTAGTATTTTAAACTTCAACAGAATTCCAAGAACAATGGAAGAGTTCCGTAGCATTTTTAAACTTCAGCAGAAATCCGAGAACAATGGAAGAGTTCCGCAGCAGTTTTAAACTTCACCAGAATTCCGAAGAACAAAGAAAGTGTTCCGTAGCATTTTTAAACTTCAGCAGAATTCCGAAGAACAATGGAAGTGTTCCATAGCATTTTTAAACTTCATCAGAATTCTGAAGAACAATGGAAATGATCCGTAACATTTTTAAACTTCAGCAGAATTCCCAAGAACAATGGAAGAGTACCATAGAATTTATAAACTTCAGAACAATTCTGAGAACAATGGAAGAGTTCCGTAGCATTTTTTAACTTCTGCAGAATTCCGAAGAACAATGGAAGAGTTCGGTAGCATTTTTAAACTTCAGCAGAATTCCGAAGAACAATGGAAGAGTTCCGTAGCATTTTTAAAATTCATCAGAATTCCAAAGAACAATGGAAAAGTTCCGTAGCATTTTTAAACTTCAGCAGAATTCCGAAAAACAATGGAAGAGTTCCGTAGCATTTTTAAACTTCAGTAGAATTAAGAATAACAATGGAAGAGTTCCGTAGCATTTTTAAACTTCAGCAGAATTCCGAGAACAATGGAAGAGTTCCGTAGCATTTTTAAACTTCACCAGAATTACGAGAACAATGGAAGAGTTCCGTAGCATTTTTAAACTTCAACAGAATTCCGATAACAATGGAAGAGTTCCGTAGCATTTTTAAACTTCAGCAGAATTCCGAAGAACAATGGAAGAGTTCCGTAGCATTTTTAAACTTCATCAGAATTCCGAAGAGCAATGGAAAAGTTCCGTAGCATTTTTAAACTTCAGCAGAATTCCGAAGAACAATGGAAGAGTTCCGTAGCATTTTTAAACTTCAGTAGAATTAAGAATAACAATGGAAGAGTTCCGTAGCATTTTTAAACTTCAGCAGAATTCCGAGAACAATGGAAGAGTTCCGTAGCATTTTTAAACTTCACCAGAATTACGAGAACAATGGAAGAGTTCCGTAGCATTTTTAAACTTCAACAGAATTCCGAGAACAATGGAAGAGTTCCGTAGCATTTTTAAACTTCAGCAGAATTCCGAAGAACAATGGAAGAGTTCCGTAGCATTTTTAAAATTCATCCAAATTCGAAAGAACAATGGAAAAGTTCCGTAGCATTTTTAAACTTCAGCAGAATTCCGAAGAACAATGGAAGAGTTCCGTAGCATTTTTAAACTTCAGCAGAATTCCGAGAACAATGGAAGAGTTCCGTAGCATTTTTAAACTTCACCAGAATTACGAGAACAATGCAAGAGTTCCGTAGCATTTTTAAACTTCAACAGAATTCCGATAACAATGGAAGAGTTCCGTAGCATTTTTAAACTTCAGCAGAATTCCAAAGAACAATGGAAGAGTTCCGTAGCATTTTTAAACTTCATCAGAATTCCGAAGAACAATGGAAAAGTTCCGTAACATTTTTAAACTTCAGCAGAATTCCGAAGAACAATGGAAGAGTTCCGTAGCATTTTTAAACTTCAGCAGAATTCCGAAGAACAATGGAAGTGTTCCATAGCATTTTTAAACTTCATCAGAATTCTGAAGAACAATGGAAATGATCCGTAACATTTTTAAACTTCAGCAGAATTCCCAAGAAAAATGGAAGAGTACCATAGAATCTATAAACTTCAGAAGAATTCTGAGAACAATGGAAGAGTTCCGTAGCATTTTTTAACTTCTGCAGAATTCCGAAGAACAATGGAAGAGTTCCGTAGCATTTTTAAACTTCAGCAGAATTCCGAAGAACAATGGAAGAGTTCCGTAGCATTTTTAAAATTCATCAGAATTACAAAGAACAATGGAAAAGTTCCGTAGCATTTTTAAACTTAAGCAGAATTCCGAAGAACAATGGAAGAGTTCCGTAGCATTTTTAAACTTCATCAAAATTCCGAAGAACAATGGAAAAGTTCCGTAGCATTTTTAAAGTTCAGCAGAATTCCGAAGAACAATGGAAGAGTTCCGTAGCATTTTTAAACTTCAGCAGAATTCCGAAGAACAATGGAAGTGTTCCATAGCATTTTTAAACTTCATCAGAATTCTGAAGAATAATGGAAGTGATCCGTAACATTTTTAAACTTCAGCAGAATACCCAAGAACAATGGAAGAGTACCGTAGCATTTATAAACTTCAGCAGAATTCCAAGAACAATGGAAGAGTTCCGTAGCATTTATAAACTTCAGCAGAATTCTGAGAACAATGGAAGAGTTCCGTAGTATTTTAAACTTCAACAGAATTCCAAGAACAATGGAAGAGTTCCGTAGCATTTTTAAACTTCAGCAGAAATCCGAGAACAATGGAAGAGTTCCGCAGCAGTTTTAAACTTCACCAGAATTCCGAAGAACAAAGAAAGTGTTCCGTAGCATTTTTAAACTTCAGCAGAATTCCGAAGAACAATGGAAGTGTTCCATAGCATTTTTAAACTTCATCAGAATTCTGAAGAACAATGGAAATGATCCGTAACATTTTTAAACTTCAGCAGAATTCCCAAGAACAATGGAAGAGTACCATAGAATTTATAAACTTCAGAACAATTCTGAGAACAATGGAAGAGTTCCGTAGCATTTTTTAACTTCTGCAGAATTCCGAAGAACAATGGAAGAGTTCGGTAGCATTTTTAAACTTCAGCAGAATTCCGAAGAACAATGGAAGAGTTAAGTAGCATTTTTAAAATTCATCAGAATTCCAAAGAACAATGGAAAAGTTCCGTAGCATTTTTAAACTTCAGCAGAATTCCGAAAAACAATGGAAGAGTTCCGTAGCATTTTTAAACTTCAGTAGAATTAAGAATAACAATGGAAGAGTTCCGTAGCATTTTTAAACTTCAGCAGAATTCCGAGAACAATGGAAGAGTTCCGTAGCATTTTTAAACTTCACCAGAATTACGAGAACAATGGAAGAGTTCCGTAGCATTTTTAAACTTCAACAGAATTCCGATAACAATGGAAGAGTTCCGTAGCATTTTTAAACTTCAGCAGAATTCCGAAGAACAATGGAAGAGTTCCGTAGCATTTTTAAACTTCATCAGAATTCCGAAGAGCAATGGAAAAGTTCCGTAGCATTTTTAAACTTCAGCAGAATTCCGAGAACAATGGAAGAGTTCCGTAGCATTTTTAAACTTCAGCAGAATTCCGAAGAACAATGGAAGAGTTCCGTAGCATTTTTAAACTTCATCAAAATTCCGAAGAACAATGGAAAAGTTCCGTAGCATTTTTAAAGTTCAGCAGAATTCCGAAGAACAATGGAAGAGTTCCGTAGCATTTTTAAACTTCAGCAGAATTCCGAAGAACAATGGAAGTGTTCCATAGCATTTTTAAACTTCATCAGAATTCTGAAGAATAATGGAAGTGATCCGTAACATTTTTAAACTTCAGCAGAATACCCAAGAACAATGGAAGAGTACCGTAGCATTTATAAACTTCAGCAGAATTCCAAGAACAATGGAAGAGTTCCGTAGCATTTATAAACTTCAGCAGAATTCTGAGAACAATGGAAGAGTTCCGTAGTATTTTAAACTTCAACAGAATTCCAAGAACAATGGAAGAGTTCCGTAGCATTTTTAAACTTCAGCAGAAATCCGAGAACAATGGAAGAGTTCCGCAGCAGTTTTAAACTTCACCAGAATTCCGAAGAACAAAGAAAGTGTTCCGTAGCATTTTTATACTTCAGCAGAATTCCGAAGAACAATGGAAGTGTTCCATAGCATTTTTAAACTTCATCAGAATTCTGAAGAACAATGGAAATGATCCGTAACATTTTTAAACTTCAGCAGAATTCCCAAGAACAATGGAAGAGTACCATAGAATTTATAAACTTCAGAACAATTCTGAGAACAATGGAAGAGTTCCGTAGCATTTTTTAACTTCTGCAGAATTCCGAAGAACAATGGAAGAGTTCGGTAGCATTTTTAAACTTCAGCAGAATTCCGAAGAACAATGGAAGAGTTCCGTAGCATTTTTAAAATTCATCAGAATTCCAAAGAACAATGGAAAAGTTCCGTAGCATTTTTAAACTTCAGCAGAATTCCGAAAAACAATGGAAGAGTTCCGTAGCATTTTTAAACTTCAGTAGAATTAAGAATAACAATGGAAGAGTTCCGTAGCATTTTTAAACTTCAGCAGAATTCCGAGAACAATGGAAGAGTTCCGTAGCATTTTTAAACTTCACCAGAATTACGAGAACAATGGAAGAGTTCCGTAGCATTTTTAAACTTCAACAGAATTCCGATAACAATGGAAGAGTTCCGTAGCATTTTTAAACTTCAGCAGAATTCCGAAGAACAATGGAAGAGTTCCGTAGCATTTTTAAACTTCATCAGAATTCCGAAGAGCAATGGAAAAGTTCCGTAGCATTTTTAAACTTCAGCAGAATTCCGAAGAACAATGGAAGAGTTCCGTAGCATTTTTAAACTTCAGTAGAATTAAGAATAACAATGGAAGAGTTCCGTAGCATTTTTAAACTTCAGCAGAATTCCGAGAACAATGGAAGAGTTCCGTAGCATTTTTAAACTTCACCAGAATTACGAGAACAATGGAAGAGTTCCGTAGCATTTTTAAACTTCAACAGAATTCCGAGAACAATGGAAGAGTTCCGTAGCATTTTTAAACTTCAGCAGAATTCCGAAGAACAATGGAAGAGTTCCGTAGCATTTTTAAAATTCATCCAAATTCCAAAGAACAATGGAAAAGTTCCGAAGCATTTTTAAACTTCAGCAGAATTCCGAAGAACAATGGAAGAGTTCCGTAGCATTTTTAAACTTCAGCAGAATTCCGAGAACAATGGAAGAGTTCCGTAGCATTTTTAAACTTCACCAGAATTACGAGAACAATGCAAGAGTTCCGTAGCATTTTTAAACTTCAACAGAATTCCGATAACAATGGAAGAGTTCCGTAGCATTTTTAAACTTCAGCAGAATTCCAAAGAACAATGGAAGAGTTCCGTAGCATTTTTAAACTTCATCAGAATTCCGAAGAACAATGGAAAAGTTCCGTAACATTTTTAAACTTCAGCAGAATTCCGAAGAACAATGGAAGAGTTCCGTAGCATTTTTAAACTTCAGCAGAATTCCGAAGAACAATGGAAGTGTTCCATAGCATTTTTAAACTTCATCAGAATTCTGAAGAACAATGGAAATGATCCGTAACATTTTTAAACTTCAGCAGAATTCCCAAGAAAAATGGAAGAGTACCATAGAATCTATAAACTTCAGAAGAATTCTGAGAACAATGGAAGAGTTCCGTAGCATTTTTTAACTTCTGCAGAATTCCGAAGAACAATGGAAGAGTTCCGTAGCATTTTTAAACTTCAGCAGAATTCCGAAGAACAATGGAAGAGTTCCGTAGCATTTTTAAAATTCATCAGAATTCCAAAGAACAATGGAAAAGTTCCGTAGCATTTTTAAACTTAAGCAGAATTCCGAAGAACAATGGAAGAGTTCCGTAGCATTTTTAAACTTCAGCAGAATTCCGAGAACAATGGAAGAGTTCCGTAGCATTTTTAAACTTCAGCAGAATTCCGAAGAACAATGGAAGAGTTCCGTAGCATTTTTAAACTTCATCAAAATTCCGAAGAACAATGGAAAAGTTCCGTAGCATTTTTAAAGTTCAGCAGAATTCCGAAGAACAATGGAAGAGTTCCGTAGCATTTTTAAACTTCAGCAGAATTCCGAAGAACAATGGAAGTGTTCCATAGCATTTTTAAACTTCATCAGAATTCTGAAGAATAATGGAAGTGATCCGTAACATTTTTAAACTTCAGCAGAATACCCAAGAACAATGGAAGAGTACCGTAGCATTTATAAACTTCAGCAGAATTCCAAGAACAATGGAAGAGTTCCGTAGCATTTATAAACTTCAGCAGAATTCTGAGAACAATGGAAGAGTTCCGTAGTATTTTAAACTTCAACAGAATTCCAAGAACAATGGAAGAGTTCCGTAGCATTTTTAAACTTCAGCAGAAATCCGAGAACAATGGAAGAGTTCCGCAGCAGTTTTAAACTTCACCAGAATTCCGAAGAACAAAGAAAGTGTTCCGTAGCATTTTTAAACTTCAGCAGAATTCCGAAGAACAATGGAAGTGTTCCATAGCATTTTTAAACTTCATCAGAATTCTGAAGAACAATGGAAATGATCCGTAACATTTTTAAACTTCAGCAGAATTCCCAAGAACAATGGAAGAGTACCATAGAATTTATAAACTTCAGAACAATTCTGAGAACAATGGAAGAGTTCCGTAGCATTTTTTAACTTCTGCAGAATTCCGAAGAACAATGGAAGAGTTCGGTAGCATTTTTAAACTTCAGCAGAATTCCGAAGAACAATGGAAGAGTTCCGTAGCATTTTTAAAATTCATCAGAATTCCAAAGAACAATGGAAAAGTTCCGTAGCATTTTTAAACTTCAGCAGAATTCCGAAAAACAATGGAAGAGTTCCGTAGCATTTTTAAACTTCAGTAGAATTAAGAATAACAATGGAAGAGTTCCGTAGCATTTTTAAACTTCAGCAGAATTCCGAGAACAATGGAAGAGTTCCGTAGCATTTTTAAACTTCACCAGAATTACGAGAACAATGGAAGAGTTCCGTAGCATTTTTAAACTTCAACAGAATTCCGATAACAATGGAAGAGTTCCGTAGCATTTTTAAACTTCAGCAGAATTCCGAAGAACAATGGAAGAGTTCCGTAGCATTTTTAAACTTCATCAGAATTCCGAAGAGCAATGGAAAAGTTCCGTAGCATTTTTAAACTTCAGCAGAATTCCGAGAACAATGGAAGAGTTCCGTAGCATTTTTAAACTTCACCAGAATTACGAGAACAATGGAAGAGTTCCGTAGCATTTTTAAACTTCAACAGAATTCCGATAACAATGGAAGAGTTCCGTAGCATTTTTAAACTTCAGCAGAATTCCGAAGAACAATGGAAGAGTTCCGTAGCATTTTTAAACTTCATCAGAATTCCGAAGAGCAATGGAAAAGTTCCGTAGCATTTTTAAACTTCAGCAGAATTCCGAGAACAATGGAAGAGTTCCGTAGCATTTTTAAACTTCACCAGAATTACGAGAACAATGGAAGAGTTCCGTAGCATTTTTAAACTTCAACAGAATTCCGAGAACAATGGAAGAGTTCCGTAGCATTTTTAAACTTCAGCAGAATTCCGAAGAACAATGGAAGAGTTCCGTAGCATTTTTAAACTTCACCAGAATTACGAGAACAATGCAAGAGTTCCGTAGCATTTTTAAACTTCAACAGAATTCCGATAACAATGGAAGAGTTCCGTAGCATTTTTAAACTTCAGCAGAATTCCAAAGAACAATGGAAGAGTTCCGTAGCATTTTTAAACTTCATCAGAATTCCGAAGAACAATGGAAAAGTTCCGTAACATTTTTAAACTTCAGCAGAATTCCGAAGAACAATGGAAGAGTTCCGTAGCATTTTTAAACTTCAGCAGAATTCCGAAGAACAATGGAAGTGTTCCATAGCATTTTTAAACTTCATCAGAATTCTGAAGAACAATGGAAATGATCCGTAACATTTTTAAACTTCAGCAGAATTCCCAAGAAAAATGGAAGAGTACCATAGAATCTATAAACTTCAGAAGAATTCTGAGAACAATGGAAGAGTTCCGTAGCATTTTTTAACTTCTGCAGAATTCCGAAGAACAATGGAAGAGTTCCGTAGCATTTTTAAACTTCAGCAGAATTCCGAAGAACAATGGAAGAGTTCCGTAGCATTTTTAAACTTCAGCAGAATTCCGAGAACAATGGAAGAGTTCCGTAGCATTTTTAAACTTCAGCAGAATTCCGAAGAACAATGGAAGAGTTCCGTAGCATTTTTAAACTTCATCAAAATTCCGAAGAACAATGGAAAAGTTCCGTAGCATTTTTAAAGTTCAGCAGAATTCCGAAGAACAATGGAAGAGTTCCGTAGCATTTTTAAACTTCAGCAGAATTCCGAAGAACAATGGAAGAGTTCCGTAGCATTTTTAAACTTCAGCAGAATTCCGAGAACAATGGAAGAGTTCCGTAGCATTTTTAAACTTCAGCAGAATTCCGAAGAACAATGGAAGAGTTCCGTAGCATTTTTAAACTTCATCAAAATTCCGAAGAACAATGGAAAAGTTCCGTAGCATTTTTAAAGTTCAGCAGAATTCCGAAGAACAATGGAAGAGTTCCGTAGCATTTTTAAACTTCAGCAGAATTCCGAAGAACAATGGAAGTGTTCCATAGCATTTTTAAACTTCATCAGAATTCTGAAGAATAATGGAAGTGATCCGTAACATTTTTAAACTTCAGCAGAATACCCAAGAACAATGGAAGAGTACCGTAGCATTTATAAACTTCAGCAGAATTCCAAGAACAATGGAAGAGTTCCGTAGCATTTATAAACTTCAGCAGAATTCTGAGAACAATGGAAGAGTTCCGTAGTATTTTAAACTTCAACAGAATTCCAAGAACAATGGAAGAGTTCCGTAGCATTTTTAAACTTCAGCAGAAATCCGAGAACAATGGAAGAGTTCCGCAGCAGTTTTAAACTTCACCAGAATTCCGAAGAACAAAGAAAGTGTTCCGTAGCATTTTTAAACTTCAGCAGATTTCCGAAGAACAATGGAAGAGTTCCGTAGCATTTTTAAACTTCAGCAGAATTCCGAAGAACAATGGAAGAGTTCCGTAGCATTTTTAAACTTCAGTAGAATTAAGAATAACAATGGAAGAGTTCCGTAGCATTTTTAAACTTCAGCAGAATTCCGAAGAACAAAGAAAGTGTTCCGTAGCATTTTTAAACTTCAGCAGATTTCCGAAGAACAATGGAAGAGTTCCGTAGCATTTTTAAACTTCAGCAGAATTCTGCAAAACAATGGAAGAGTTCCGTAGCATTTTTAAACTTCAGCAGAATTCCCAAGAACAATCGAAGTGTTCCGTAGCATTTTTAAACTTCAGCAGAATTCCGAAAAACAATGGAAGAGTTCCGTAGCATTTTTAAACTTCAGCAGAATTCCGAAGAACAATGGAAATGATCGGTAACATTTTTAAACTTCAGCAGAATTCCCAAGAACAATGGAAGAGTACCATAGAATTTATAAACTTCAGAAGAATTCTGAGAACAATGGAAGAGTTCCGTAGCATTTTTAAACTTCACCAGAATTCCACGAACAATGGAAGAGTTCCGTAGCATTTTTAAACTTCAGCAGAATTCCGAAGAACAATGGAAGAGTTCCGTAGCATTTTTAAAATTCATCCAAATTCCAAAGAACAATGGAAAAGTTCCGTAGCATTTTTAAACTTCAGCAGAATTCCGAAGAACAATGGAATAGTTCCGTAGCATTTTTAAACTTCAGCAGAATTCTGAGAACAATGGAAGAGTTCCGTAGCATTTTTAAACTTCACCAGAATTACGAGAACAATGGAAGAGTTCCGTAGCATTTTTAAACTTCAACAGAATTCCGAGAACAATGGAAGAGTTCCGTAGCATTTTTAAACTTCAGCAGAATTCCGAAGAACAATGGAAGAGTTCCGTAGCATTTTTAAAATTCATCCAAATTCCAAAGAACAATGGAAAAGTTCCGTAGCATTTTTAAACTTCAGCAGAATTCCGAAGAACAATGGAAGAGTTCCGTAGCATTTTTAAACTTCAGCAGAATTCCGAGAACAATGGAAGAGTTCCGTAGCATTTTTAAACTTCACCAGAATTACGAGAACAATGCAAGAGTTCCGTAGCATTTTTAAACTTCAACAGAATTCCGATAACAAGGGAAGAGTTCCGTAGCATTTTTAAACTTCAGCAGAATTCCAAAGAACAATGGAAGAGTTCCGTAGCATTTTTAAACTTCATCAGAATTCCGAAGAACAATGGAAAAGTTCCGTAACATTTTTAAACTTCAGCAGAATTCTGAAGAACAATGGAAGAGTTCCGTAGCATTTTTAAACTTCAGCAGAATTCCGAAGAACAATGGAAGTGTTCCATAGCATTTTTAAACTTCATCAGAATTCTGAAGAACAATGGAAATGATCCGTAACATTTTTAAACTTCAGCAGAATTCCCAAGAAAAATGGAAGAGTACCATAGAATCTATAAACTTCAGAAGAATTCTGAGAACAATGGAAGAGTTCCGTAGCATTTTTTAACTTCTGCAGAATTCCGAAGAACAATGGAAGAGTTCCGTAGCATTTTTAAACTTCAGCAGAATTCCGAAGAACAATGGAAGAGTTCCGTAGCATTTTTAAAATTCATCAGAATTCCAAAGAACAATGGAAAAGTTCCGTAGCATTTTTAAACTTCAGCAGAATTCCGAAGAACAATGGAAGAGTTCCCTAGCATTTTTAAACTTCAGCAGAATTCCGAGAACAATGGAAGAGTTCCGTAGCATTTTTAAACTTCAGCAGAATTCCGAAGAACAATGGAAGAGTTCCGTAGCATTTTTAAACTTCATCAAAATTCCGAAGAACAATGGAAAAGTTCCGTAGCATTTTTAAAGTTCAGCAGAATTCCGAAGAACAATGGAAGAGTTCCGTAGCATTTTTAAACTTCAGCAGAATTCCGAAGAACAATGGAAGTGTTCCATAGCATTTTTAAACTTCATCAGAATTCTGAAGAATAATGGAAGTGATCCGTAACATTTTTAAACTTCAGCAGAATACCCAAGAACAATGGAAGAGTACCATAGCATTTATAAACTTCAGCAGAATTCCAAGAACAATGGAAGAGTTCCGTAGCATTTATAAACTTCAGCAGAATTCTGAGAACAATGGAAGAGTTCCGTAGTATTTTAAACTTCAACAGAATTCCAAGAACAATGGAAGAGTTCCGTAGCATTTTTAAACTTCAGCAGAAATCCGAGAACAATGGAAGAGTTCCGCAGCAGTTTTAAACTTCACCAGAATTCCAAAGAACAAAGAAAGTGTTCCGTAGCATTTTTAAACTTCAGCAGAATTCCGAAGAACAATGGAAGTGTTCCATAGCATTTTTAAACTTCATCAGAATTCTGAAGAACAATGGAAATGATCCGTAACATTTTTAAACTTCAGCAGAATTCCCAAGAACAATGGAAGAGTACCATAGAATTTATAAACTTCAGAACAATTCTGAGAACAATGGAAGTGTTCCGTAGCATTTTTTAACTTCTGCAGAATTCCGAAGAACAATGGAAGAGTTCGGTAGCATTTTTAAACTTCAGCAGAATTCCGAAGAACAATGGAAGAGTTCCGTAGCATTTTTAAAATTCATCAGAATTCCAAAGAACAATGGAAAAGTTCCGTAGCATTTTTAAACTTCAGCAGAATTCCGAAAAACAATGGAAGAGTTCCGTAGCATTTTTAAACTTCAGTAGAATTAAGAATAACAATGGAAGAGTTCCGTAGCATTTTTAAACTTCAGCAGAATTCCGAGAACAATGGAAGAGTTCCGTAGCATTTTTAAACTTCACCAGAATTACGAGAACAATGGAAGAGTTCCGTAGCATTTTTAAACTTCAACAGAATTCCGAGAACAATGGAAGAGTTCCGTAGCATTTTTAAACTTCAGCAGAATTCCGAAGAACAATGGAAGAGTTCCGTAGCATTTTTAAAATTCATCCAAATTCCAAAGAACAATGGAAAAGTTCCGTAGCATTTTTAAACTTCAGCAGAATTCCGAAGAACAATGGAAGAGTTCCGTAGCATTTTTAAACTTCAGCAGAATTCCGAGAACAATGGAAGAGTTCCGTAGCATTTTTAAACTTCACCAGAATTACGAGAACAATGCAAGAGTTCCGTAGCATTTTTAAACTTCAACAGAATTCCGATAACAATGGAAGAGTTCCGTAGCATTTTTAATCTTCAGCAGAATTCCAAAGAACAATGGAAGAGTTCCGTAGCATTTTTAAACTTCATCAGAATTCCGAAGAACAATGGAAAAGTTCCGTAACATTTTTAAACTTCAGCAGAATTCCGAAGAACAATGGAAGAGTTCCGTAGCATTTTTAAACTTCAGCAGAATTCCGAAGAACAATGGAAGTGTTCCATAGCATTTTTAAACTTCATCAGAATTCTGAAGAACAATGGAAATGATCCGTAACATTTTTAAACTTCAGCAGAATTCCCAAGAAAAATGGAAGAGTACCATAGAATCTATAAACTTCAGAAGAATTCTGAGAACAATGGAAGAGTTCCGTAGCATTTTTTAACTTCTGCAGAATTCCGAAGAACAATGGAAGAGTTCCGTAGCATTTTTAAACTTCAGCAGAATTCCGAAGAACAATGGAAGAGTTCCGTAGCATTTTTAAAATTCATCAGAATTCCAAAGAACAATGGAAAAGTTCCGTAGCATTTTTAAACTTCAGCAGAATTCCGAAGAACAATGGAAGAGTTCCGTAGCATTTTTAAACTTCAGCAGAATTCCGAGAACAATGGAAGAGTTCCGTAGCATTTTTAAACTTCAGCAGAATTCCGAAGAACAATGGAAGAGTTCCGTAGCATTTTTAAACTTCATCAAAATTCCGAAGAACAATGGAAAAGTTCCGTAGCATTTTTAAAGTTCAGCAGAATTCCGAAGAACAATGGAAGAGTTCCGTAGCATTTTTAAACTTCAGCAGAATTCCGAAGAACAATGGAAGTGTTCCATAGCATTTTTAAACTTCATCAGAATTCTGAAGAATAATGGAAGTGATCCGTAACATTTTTAAACTTCAGCAGAATACCCAAGAACAATGGAAGAGTACCGTAGCATTTATAAACTTCAGCAGAATTCCAAGAACAATGGAAGAGTTCCGTAGCATTTATAAACTTCAGCAGAATTCTGAGAACAATGGAAGAGTTCCGTAGTATTTTAAACTTCAACAGAATTCCAAGAACAATGGAAGAGTTCCGTAGCATTTTTAAACTTCAGCAGAAATCCGAGAACAATGGAAGAGTTCCGCAGCAGTTTTAAACTTCACCAGAATTCCGAAGAACAAAGAAAGTGTTCCGTAGCATTTTTAAACTTCAGCAGATTTCCGAAGAACAATGGAAGAGTTCCGTAGCATTTTTAAACTTCAGCAGAATTCCGAAGAACAATGGAAGAGTTCCGTAGCATTTTTAAACTTCAGTAGAATTAAGAATAACAATGGAAGAGTTCCGTAGCATTTTTAAACTTCAGCAGAATTCCGAAGAACAAAGAAAGTGTTCCGTAGCATTTTTAAACTTCAGCAGATTTCCGAAGAACAATGGAAGAGTTCCGTAGCATTTTTAAACTTCAGCAGAATTCTGCAAAACAATGGAAGAGTTCCGTAGCATTTTTAAACTTCAGCAGAATTCCGAAGAACAATCGAAGTGTTCCGTAGCATTTTTAAACTTCAGCAGAATTCCGAAAAACAATGGAAGAGTTCCGTAGCATTTTTAAACTTCAGCAGAATTCCGAAGAACAATGGAAATGATCGGTAACATTTTTAAACTTCAGCAGAATTCCCAAGAACAATGGAAGAGTACCATAGAATTTATAAACTTCAGAAGAATTCTGAGAACAATGGAAGAGTTCCGTAGCATTTTTAAACTTCACCAGAATTCCACGAACAATGGAAGAGTTCCGTAGCATTTTTAAACTTCAGCAGAATTCCGAAGAACAATGGAAGAGTTCCGTAGCATTTTTAAAATTCATCCAAATTCCAAAGAACAATGGAAAAGTTCCGTAGCATTTTTAAACTTCAGCAGAATTCCGAAGAACAATGGAATAGTTCCGTAGCATTTTTAAACTTCAGCAGAATTCTGAGAACAATGGAAGAGTTCCGTAGCATTTTTAAACTTCACCAGAATTACGAGAACAATGGAAGAGTTCTGTAGCATTTTTAAACTTCAACAGAATTCCGATAACAATGGAAGAGTTCCGTAGCATTTTTAAACTTCAGCAGAATTCCGAAGAACAATGGAAGAGTTCCGTAGCATTTTTAAACTTCATCAGAATTCCGAAGAGCAATGGAAAAGTTCCGTAGCATTTTTAAACTTCAGCAGAATTCCGAAGAACAATGGAAGAGTTCCGTAGCATTTTTAAACTTCAGCAGAATTCCGAAGAACAATGGAAGTGTTCCATAGCATTTTTAAACTTCATCAGAATTCTGAAGAACAATGGAAATGATCCGTAACATTTTTAAACTTCAGCAGAATTCCCAAGAACAATGGAAGAGTACCATAGAATTTATAAACTTCAGAACAATTCTGAGAACAATGGAAGAGTTCCGTAGCATTTTTTAACTTCTGCAGAATTCCGAAGAACAATGGAAGAGTTCGGTAGCATTTTTAAACTTCAGCAGAATTCCGAAGAACAATGGAAGAGTTCCGTAGCATTTTTAAAATTCATCAGAATTCCAAAGAACAATGGAAAAGTTCCGTAGCATTTTTAAACTTCAGCAGAATTCCGAAAAACAATGGAAGAATTCCGTAGCATTTTTAAACTTCAGTAGAATTAAGAATAACAATGGAAGAGTTCCGTAGCATTTTTAAACTTCAGCAGAATTCCGAAGAACAAAGAAAGTGTTCCGTAGCATTTTTAAACTTCAGCAGATTTCCGAAGAACAATGGAAGAGTTCCGTAGCATTTTTAAACTTCAGCAGAATTCTGCAAAACAATGGAAGAGTTCCGTAGCATTTTTAAACTTCAGCAGAATTCCGAAGAACAATCGAAGTGTTCCGTAGCATTTTTAAACTTCAGCAGAATTCCGAAAAACAATGGAAGAGTTCCGTAGCATTTTTAAACTTCAGCAGAATTCCGAAGAACAATGGAAATGATCGGTAACATTTTTAAACTTCAGCAGAATTCCCAAGAACAATGGAAGAGTACCATAGAATTTATAAACTTCAGAAGAATTCTGAGAACAATGGAAGAGTTCCGTAGCATTTTTAAACTTCACCAGAATTCCACGAACAATGGAAGAGTTCCGTAGCATTTTTAAACTTCAGCAGAATTCCGAAGAACAATGGAAGAGTTCCGTAGCATTTTTAAAATTCATCCAAATTCCAAAGAACAATGGAAAAGTTCCGTAGCATTTTTAAACTTCAGCAGAATTCCGAAGAACAATGGAAGAGTTCCGTAGCATTTTTAAACTTCAGCAGAATTCCGAGAACAATGGAAGAGTTCCGTAGCATTTTTAAACTTCACCAGAATTACGAGAACAATGGAAGAGTTCCGTAGCATTTTTAAACTTCACCAGAATTACGAGAACAATGCAAGAGTTCCGTAGCATTTTTAAACTTCAACAGAATTCCGATAACAATGGAAGAGTTCCGTAGCATTTTTAAACTTCAGCAGAATTCCAAAGAACAATGGAAGAGTTCCGTAGCATTTTTAAACTTCATCAGAATTCCGAAGAACAATGGAAAAGTTCCGTAACATTTTTAAACTTCAGCAGAATTCCGAAGAACAATGGAAGAGTTCCGTAGCATTTTTAAACTTCAGCAGAATTCCGAAGAACAATGGAAGTGTTCCATAGCATTTTTAAACTTCATCAGAATTCTGAAGAACAATGGAAATGATCCGTAACATTTTTAAACTTCAGCAGAATTCCCAAGAAAAATGGAAGAGTACCATAGAATCTATAAACTTCAGAAGAATTCTGAGAACAATGGAAGAGTTCCGTAGCATTTTTTAACTTCTGCAGAATTCCGAAGAACAATGGAAGAGTTCCGTAGCATTTTTAAACTTCAGCAGAATTCCGAAGAACAATGGAAGAGTTCCGTAGCATTTTTAAAATTCATCAGAATTCCAAAGAACAATGGAAAAGTTCCGTAGCATTTTTAAACTTCAGCAGAATTCCGAAGAACAATGGAAGAGTTCCGTAGCATTTTTAAACTTCAGCAGAATTCCGAGAACAATGGAAGAGTTCCGTAGCATTTTTAAACTTCAGCAGAATTCCGAAGAACAATGGAAGAGTTCCGTAGCATTTTTAAACTTCATCAAAATTCCGAAGAACAATGGAAAAGTTCCGTAGCATTTTTAAAGTTCAGCAGAATTCCGAAGAACAATGGAAGAGTTCCGTAGCATTTTTAAACTTCAGCAGAATTCCGAAGAACAATGGAAGTGTTCCATAGCATTTTTAAACTTCATCAGAATTCTGAAGAATAATGGAAGTGATCCGTAACATTTTTAAACTTCAGCAGAATACCCAAGAACAATGGAAGAGTACCGTAGCATTTATAAACTTCAGCAGAATTCCAAGAACAATGGAAGAGTTCCGTAGCATTTATAAACTTCAGCAGAATTCTGAGAACAATGGAAGAGTTCCGTAGTATTTTAAACTTCAACAGAATTCCAAGAACAATGGAAGAGTTCCGTAGCATTTTTAAACTTCAGCAGAAATCCGAGAACAATGGAAGAGTTCCGCAGCAGTTTTAAACTTCACCAGAATTCCGAAGAACAAAGAAAGTGTTCCGTAGCATTTTTAAACTTCAGCAGATTTCCGAAGAACAATGGAAGAGTTCCGTAGCATTTTTAAACTTCAGCAGAATTCCGAAGAACAATGGAAGAGTTCCGTAGCATTTTTAAACTTCAGTAGAATTAAGAATAACAATGGAAGAGTTCCGTAGCATTTTTAAACTTCAGCAGAATTCCGAAGAACAAAGAAAGTGTTCCGTAGCATTTTTAAACTTCAGCAGATTTCCGAAGAACAATGGAAGAGTTCCGTAGCATTTTTAAACTTCAGCAGAATTCTGCAAAACAATGGAAGAGTTCCGTAGCATTTTTAAACTTCAGCAGAATTCCGAAGAACAATCGAAGTGTTCCGTAGCATTTTTAAACTTCAGCAGAATTCCGAAAAACAATGGAAGAGTTCCGTAGCATTTTTAAACTTCAGCAGAATTCCGAAGAACAATGTAAATGATCGGTAACATTTTTAAACTTCAGCAGAATTCCCAAGAACAATGGAAGAGTACCATAGAATTTATAAACTTCAGAAGAATTCTGAGAACAATGGAAGAGTTCCGTAGCATTTTTAAACTTCACCAGAATTCCACGAACAATGGAAGAGTTCCGTAGCATTTTTAAACTTCAGCAGAATTCCGAAGAACAATGGAAGAGTTCCGTAGCATTTTTAAAATTCATCCAAATTCCAAAGAACAATGGAAAAGTTCCGTAGCATTTTTAAACTTCAGCAGAATTCCGAAGAACAATGGAATAGTTCCGTAGCATTTTTAAACTTCAGCAGAATTCCGAGAACAATGGAAGAGTTCCGTAGCATTTTTAAACTTCACCAGAATTACGAGAACAATGGAAGAGTTCCGTAGCATTTTTAAACTTCAACAGAATTCCGATAACAATGGAAGAGTTCCGTAGCATTTTTAAACTTCAGCAGAATTCCGAAGAACAATGGAAGAGTTCCGTAGCATTTTTAAACTTCATCAGAATTCCGAAGAGCAATGGAAAAGTTCCGTAGCATTTTTAAACTTCAGCAGAATTCCGAAGAACAATGGAAGAGTTCCGTAGCATTTTTAAACTTCAGCAGAATTCCGAAGAACAATGGAAGTGTTCCATAGCATTTTTAAACTTCATCAGAATTCTGAAGAACAATGGAAATGATCCGTAACATTTTTAAACTTCAGCAGAATTCCCAAGAACAATGGAAGAGTACCATAGAATTTATAAACTTCAGAACAATTCTGAGAACAATGGAAGAGTTCCGTAGCATTTTTAAACTTCAGCAGAATTCCGAAGAACAAAGAAAGTGTTCCGTAGCATTTTTAAACTTCAGCAGATTTCCGAAGAACAATGGAAGAGTTCCGTAGCATTTTTAAACTTCAGCAGAATTCTGCAAAACAATGGAAGAGTTCCGTAGCATTTTTAAACTTCAGCAGAATTCCGAAGAACAATCGAAGTGTTCCGTAGCATTTTTAAACTTTAGCAGAATTCCGAAAAACAATGGAAGAGTTCCGTAGCATTTTTAAACTTCAGCAGAATTCCGAAGAACAATGGAAATGATCGGTAACATTTTTAAACTTCAGCAGAATTCCCAAGAACAATGGAAGAGTACCATAGAATTTATAAACTTCAGAAGAATTCTGAGAACAATGGAAGAGTTCCGTAGCATTTTTTAACTTCTGCAGAATTCCGAAGAACAATGGAAGAGTTCGGTAGCATTTTTAAACTTCAGCAGAATTCCGAAGAACAATGGAAGAGTTCCGTAGCATTTTTAAAATTCATCAGAATTCCAAAGAACAATGGAAAAGTTCCGTAGCATTTTTAAACTTCAGCAGAATTCCGAAGAACAATGGAAGAGTTCCGTAGCATTTTTAAACTTCAGCAGAATTCCGAGAACAATGGAAGAGTTCCGTAGCATTTTTAAACTTCAGCAGAATTCCGAAGAACAATGGAAGAGTTCCGTAGCATTTTTAAACTTCATCAAAATTCCGAAGAACAATGGAAAAGTTCCGTAGCATTTTTAAAGTTCAGCAGAATTCCGAAGAACAATGGAAGAGTTCCGTAGCATTTTTAAACTTCAGCAGAATTCCGAAGAACAATGGAAGTGTTCCATAGCATTTTTAAACTTCATCAGAATTCTGAAGAATAATGGAAGTGATCCGTAACATTTTTAAACTTCAGCAGAATACCCAAGAACAATGGAAGAGTACCGTAGCATTTATAAACTTCAGCAGAATTCCAAGAACAATGGAAGAGTTCCTTAGCATTTATAAACTTCAGCAGAATTCTGAGAACAATGGAAGAGTTCCGTAGTATTTTAAACTTCAACAGAATTTCAAGAACAATGGAAGAGTTCCGTAGCATTTTTAAACTTCAGCAGAAATCCGAGAACAATGGAAGAGTTCCGCAGCAGTTTTAAACTTCACCAGAATTCCGAAGAACAAAGAAAGTGTTCCGTAGCATTTTTAAACTTCAGCAGATTTCCGAAGAACAATGGAAGAGTTCCGTAGCATTTTTAAACTTCAGCAGAATTCCGAAGAACAATGGAAGAGTTCCGTAGCATTTTTAAACTTCAGTAGAATTAAGAATAACAATGGAAGAGTTCCGTAGCATTTTTAAACTTCAGCAGAATTCCGAAGAACAAAGAAAGTGTTCCGTAGCATTTTTAAACTTCAGCAGATTTCCGAAGAACAATGGAAGAGTTCCGTAGCATTTTTAAACTTCAGCAGAATTCTGCAAAACAATGGAAGAGTTCCGTAGCATTTTTAAACTTCAGCAGAATTCCGAAGAACAATCGAAGTGTTCCGTAGCATTTTTAAACTTCAGCAGAATTCCGAAAAACAATGGAAGAGTTCCGTAGCATTTTTAAACTTCAGCAGAATTCCGAAGAACAATGGAAATGATCGGTAACATTTTTAAACTTCAGCAGAATTCCCAAGAACAATGGAAGAGTACCATAGAATTTATAAACTTCAGAAGAATTCTGAGAACAATGGAAGAGTTCCGTAGCATTTTTAAACTTCACCAGAATTCCACGAACAATGGAAGAGTTCCGTAGCATTTTTAAACTTCAGCAGAATTCCGAAGAACAATGGAAGAGTTCCGTAGAATTTTTAAAATTCATCCAAATTCCAAAGAACAATGGAAAAGTTCCGTAGCATTTTTAAACTTCAGCAGAATTCCGAAGAACAATGGAATAGTTCCGTAGCATTTTTAAACTTCAGCAGAATTCTGAGAACAATGGAAGAGTTCCGTAGCATTTTTAAACTTCACCAGAATTACGAGAACAATGGAAGAGTTCCGTAGCATTTTTAAACTTCAACAGATTTCCGATAACAATGGAAGAGTTCCGTAGCATTTTTAAACTTCAGCAGAATTCCGAAGAACAATGGAAGAGTTCCGTAGCATTTTTAAACTTCATCAGAATTCCGAAGAGCAATGGAAAAGTTCCGTAGCATTTTTAAACTTCAGCAGAATTCCGAAGAACAATGGAAGAGTTCCGTAGCATTTTTAAACTTCAGCAGAATTCCGAAGAACAATGGAAGTGTTCCATAGCATTTTTAAACTTCATCAGAATTCTGAAGAACAATGGAAATGATCCGTAACATTTTTAAACTTCAGCAGAATTCCCAAGAACAATGGAAGAGTACCATAGAATTTATAAACTTCAGAACAATTCTGAGAACAATGGAAGAGTTCCGTAGCATTTTTTAACTTCTGCAGAATTCCGAAGAACAATGGAAGAGTTCGGTAGCATTTTTAAACTTCAGCAGAATTCCGAAGAACAATGGAAGAGTTCCGTAGCATTTTTAAAATTCATCAGAATTCCAAAGAACAATGGAAAAGTTCCGTAGCATTTTTAAACTTCAGCAGAATTCCGAAAAACAATGGAAGAGTTCCGTAGCATTTTTAAACTTCAGTAGAATTAAGAATAACAATGGAAGAGTTCCGTAGCATTTTTAAACTTCAGCAGAATTCCGAAGAACAAAGAAAGTGTTCCGTAGCATTTTTAAACTTCAGCAGATTTCCGAAGAACAATGGAAGAGTTCCGTAGCATTTTTAAACTTCAGCAGAATTCTGCAAAACAATGGAAGAGTTCCGTAGCATTTTTAAACTTCAGCAGAATTCCGAAGAACAATCGAAGTGTTCCGTAGCATTTTTAAACTTTAGCAGAATTCCGAAAAACAATGGAAGAGTTCCGTAGCATTTTTAAAGTTCAGCAGAATTCCGAAGAACAATGGAAATGATCGGTAACATTTTTAAACTTCAGCAGAATTCCCAAGAACAATGGAAGAGTACCATAGAATTTATAAACTTCAGAAGAATTCTGAGAACAATGGAAGAGTTCCGTAGCATTTTTAAACTTCACCAGAATTCTACGAACAATGGAAGAGTTCCGTAGCATTTTTAAACTTCAGCAGAATTCCGAAGAACAATGGAAGAGTTCCGTAGCATTTTTAAACTTCAGCAGAATTCCGAGAACAATGGAAGAGTTCCGTAGCATTTTTAAACTTCAGCAGAATTCCGAAGAACAATGGAAGAGTTCCGTAGCATTTTTAAACTTCATCAAAATTCCGAAGAACAATGGAAAAGTTCCGTAGCATTTTTAAAGTTCAGCAGAATTCCGAAGAACAATGGAAGAGTTCCGTAGCTTTTTTAAACTTCAGCAGAATTCCGAAGAACAATGGAAGTGTTCCATAGCATTTTTAAACTTCATCAGAATTCTGAAGAATAATGGAAGTGGTCCGTAACATTTTTAAACTTCAGCAGAATACCCAAGAACAATGGAAGAGTACCGTAGCATTTATAAACTTCAGCAGAATTCCAAGAACAATGGAAGAGTTCCGTAGCATTTATAAACTTCAGCAGAATTCTGAGAACAATGGAAGAGTTCCGTAGTATTTTAAACTTCAACAGAATTCCAAGAACAATGGAAGAGTTCCGTAGCATTTTTAAACTTCAGCAGAAATCCGAGAACAATGGAAGAGTTCCGCAGCAGTTTTAAACTTCACCAGAATTCCGAAGAACAAAGAAAGTGTTCCGTAGCATTTTTAAACTTCAGCAGATTTCCGAAGAACAATGGAAGAGTTCCGTAGCATTTTTAAACTTCAGCAGAATTCCGAAGAACAATGGAAGAGTTCCGTAGCATTTTTAAACTTCAGTAGAATTAAGAATAACAATGGAAGAGTTCCGTAGCATTTTTAAACTTCAGCAGAATTCCGAAGAACAAAGAAAGTGTTCCGTAGCATTTTTAAACTTCAGCAGATTTCCGAAGAACAATGGAAGAGTTCCGTAGCATTTTTAAACTTCAGCAGAATTCTGCAAAACAATGGAAGAGTTCCGTAGCATTTTTAAACTTCAGCAGAATTCCGAAGAACAATCGAAGTGTTCCGTAGCATTTTTAAACTTCAGCAGAATTCCGAAAAACAATGGAAGAGTTCCGTAGCATTTTTAAACTTCAGCAGAATTCCGAAGAACAATGGAAATGATCGGTAACATTTTTAAACTTCAGCAGAATTCCCAAGAACAATGGAAGAGTACCATAGAATTTATAAACTTCAGAAGAATTCTGAGAACAATGGAAGAGTTCCGTAGCATTTTTAAACTTCACCAGAATTCCACGAACAATGGAAGAGTTCCGTAGCATTTTTAAACTTCAGCAGAATTCCGAAGAACAATGGAAGAGTTCCGTAGCATTTTTAAAATTCATCCAAATTCCAAAGAACAATGGAAAAGTTCCGTAGCATTTTTAAACTTCAGCAGAATTCCGAAGAACAATGGAATAGTTCCGTAGCATTTTTAAACTTCAGCAGAATTCCGAGAACAATGGAAGAGTTCCGTAGCATTTTTAAACTTCACCAGAATTACGAGAACAATGGAAGAGTTCCGTAGCATTTTTAAACTTCAACAGAATTCCGATAACAATGGAAGAGTTCCGTAGCATTTTTAAACTTCAGCAGAATTCCGAAGAACAATGGAAGAGTTCCGTAGCATTTTTAAACTTCATCAGAATTCCGAAGAGCAATGGAAAAGTTCCGTAGCATTTTTAAACTTCAGCAGAATTCCGAAGAACAATGGAAGAGTTCCGTAGCATTTTTAAACTTCAGCAGAATTCCGAAGAACAATGGAAGTGTTCCATAGCATTTTTAAACTTCATCAGAATTCTGAAGAACAATGGAAATGATCCGTAACATTTTTAAACTTCAGCAGAATTCCCAAGAACAATGGAAGAGTACCATAGAATTTATAAACTTCAGAACAATTCTGAGAACAATGGAAGAGTTCCGTAGCATTTTTTAACTTCTGCAGAATTCCGAAGAACAATGGAAGAGTTCGGTAGCATTTTTAAACTTCAGCAGAATTCCGAAGAACAATGGAAGAGTTCCGTAGCATTTTTAAAATTCATCAGAATTCCAAAGAACAATGGAAAAGTTCCGTAGCATTTTTAAACTTCAGCAGAATTCCGAAAAACAATGGAAGAGTTCCGTAGCATTTTTAAACTTCAGTAGAATTAAGAATAACAATGGAAGAGTTCCGTAGCATTTTTAAACTTCAGCAGAATTCCGAAGAACAAAGAAAGTGTTCCGTAGCATTTTTAAACTTCAGCAGATTTCCGAAGAACAATGGAAGAGTTCCGTAGCATTTTTAAACTTCAGCAGAATTCTGCAAAACAATGGAAGAGTTCCGTAGCATTTTTAAACTTCAGCAGAATTCCGAAGAACAATCGAAGTGTTCCGTAGCATTTTTAAACTTCAGCAGAATTCCGAAAAACAATGGAAGAGTTCCGTAGCATTTTTAAACTTCAGCAGAATTCCGAAGAACAATGGAAATGATCGGTAACATTTTTAAACTTCAGCAGAATTCCCAAGAACAATGGAAGAGTACCATAGAATTTATAAACTTCAGAAGAATTCTGAGAACAATGGAAGAGTTCCGTAGCATTTTTAAACTTCACCAGAATTCCACGAACAATGGAAGAGTTCCGTAGCATTTTTAAACTTCAGCAGAATTCCGAAGAACAATGGAAAAGTTCCGTAGCATTTTTAAACTTCAGCAGAATTCCGAAGAACAATGGAAGAGTTCCGTAGCATTTTTAAACTTCAGCAGAATTCCGAGAACAATGGAAGAGTTCCGTAGCATTTTTAAACTTCACCAGAATTACGAGAACAATGGAAGAGTTCCGTAGCATTTTTAAACTTCAACAGAATTCCGATAACAATGGAAGAGTTCCGTAGCATTTTTAAACTTCAGCAGAATTCCGAAGAACAATGGAAGAGTTCCGTAGCATTTTTAAACTTCATCAGAATTCCGAAGAGCAATGGAAAAGTTCCGTAGCATTTTTAAACTTCAGCAGAATTCCGAAGAACAATGGAAGAGTTCAGTAGCATTTTTAAACTTCAGCAGATCTCCGAAGAACAATGGAAGTGTTCCATAGCATTTTTAAACTTCATCAGAATTCTGAAGAACAATGGAAATGATCCGTAACATTTTTAAACTTCAGCATAATTCCCAAGAACAATGGAAGAGTACCATAGAATTTATAAACTTCAGAAGAATTCTGAGAACAATGGAAGAGTTCCGTAGCATTTTTTAACTTCTGCAGAATTCCGAAGAACAATGGAAGAGTTCCGTAGCATTTTTAAACTTCAGCAGAATTCCGAAGAACAATGGAAGAGTTCCGTAGCATTTTTAAAATTCATCAGAATTCCAAAGAACAATGGAAAAGTTCCGTAGCATTTTTAAACTTCAGCAGAATTCCGAAGAACAATGGAAGAGTTCCGTAGCATTTTTAAACTTCAGCAGAATTCCGAGAACAATGGAAGAGTTCCGTAGCATTTTTAAACTTCACCAGAATTACGAGAACAATGGAAGAGTTCCGTAGCATTTTTAAACTTCAACAGAATTCCGAGAACAATGGAAGAGTTCCGTAGCATTTTTAAACTTCAGCAGAATTCCGAAGAACAATGGAAGAGTTCCGTAGCATTTTTAAACTTCATCAAAATTCCGAAGAACAATGGAAAAGTTCCGTAGCATTTTTAAACTTCAGCAGAATTCCGAAGAACAATGGAAGAGTTCCGTAGCATTTTTAAACTTCAGCAGAATTCCGAAGAACAATGGAAGTGTTCCATAGCATTTTTAAACTTCATCAGAATTCTGAAGAACAATGGAAGTGATCCGTAAAATTTTTAAACTTCAGCAGAATACCCAAGAACAATGGAAGAGTACCGTAGCATTTATAAACTTCAGCAGAATTCCAAGAACAATGGAAGAGTTCCGTAGCATTTATAAACTTCAGCAGAATTCTGAGAACAATGGAAGAGTTCCGTAGTATTTTAAACTTCAACAGAATTCCAAGAACATTGGAAGAGTTCCGTAGCATTTTTAAACTTCAGCAGAAATCCGAGAACAATGGAAGAGTTCCGCAGCAGTTTTCAACTTCACCAGAATTCCGAGAACAATGGAAGAGTTCCGTAACATTTTTAAGCTTCACCAGAATTCCGAGAACAATGGAAGAGTTCCGTAGCATTTTTAAACTTCACCAGAATTCCGAGAACAATGGAAGAGTTCCGTAGCATTTTTAAACTTCAGTAGAATTAAGAATAACAATGGAAGAGTTCCGTAGCATTTTTAAACTTCACCAGAATTCCGTGAACAATGGAAGAGTTCCGTAGCATTTTTAAACTTAAGCAGAATTCCGAAGAACAAAGAAAGTGTTCCGTAGCATTTTTAAACTTCAGCAGATTTCCGAAGAACAATGGAAGAGTTCCGTAGCATTTTTAAACTTCAGCAGAATTCTGCAAAACAATGGAAGAGTTCCGTAGCATTTTTAAACTTCAGCAGAATTCCGAAGAACAATCGAAGAGTTCCGTAGCATTTTTAAACTTCAGCAGAATTCGGAAAAACAATGGAAGAGTTCCGTAGCATTTTTAAACTTCAGCAGAATTCCGAAGAACAATGGAAATGATCCGTAACATTTTTAAACTTCAGCAGAATTCCCAAGAACAATGGAAGAGTACCATAGAATTTATAAACTTCAGAAGAATTCTGAGAACAATGGAAGAGTTCCGTAGCATTTTTAAACTTCACCAGAATTCCACGAACAATGGAAGAGTTCGGTAGCATTTTTTAACTTCTGCAGAATTCTGAAGAACAATGGAAGAGTTCCGTAGCATTTTTAAACTTCAGCAGAATTCCGAAGAACAATGGAAGAGTTCCGTAGCATTTTTAAAATTCATCCAAATTCCAAAGAACAATGGAAAAGTTCCGTAGCATTTTTAAACTTCAGCAGAATTCCGAAGAACAATGGAAGAGTTCCGTAGCATTTTTAAACTTCAGCAGAATTCCGAGAACAATGGAAGAGTTCCGTAGCATTTTTAAACTTCACCAGAATTACGAGAACAATGGAAGAGTTCCGTAGCATTTTTAAACTTCAACAGAATTCCGATAACAATGGAAGAGTTCCGTAGCATTTTTAAACTTCAGCAGAATTCCGAAGAACAATGGAAGAGTTCCGTAGCATTTTTAAACTTCATCAGAATTCCGAAGAGCAATGGAAAAGTTCCGTAGCATTTTTAAACTTCAGCAGAATTCCGAAGAACAATGGAAGAGTTCCGTAGCATTTTTAAACTTCAGCAGATCTCCGAAGAACAATGGAAGTGTTCCATAGCATTTTTAAACTTCATCAGAATTCTGAAGAACAATGGAAATGATCCGTAACATTTTTAAACTTCAGCATAATTCCCAAGAACAATGGAAGAGTACCATAGAATTTATAAACTTCAGAAGAATTCTGAGAACAATGGAAGAGTTCCGTAGCATTTTTTAACTTCTGCAGAATTCCGAAGAACAATGGAAGAGTTCCGTAGCATTTTTAAACTTCAGCAGAATTCCGAAGAACAATGGAAGAGTTCCGTAGCATTTTTAAAATTCATCAGAATTCCAAAGAACAATGGAAAAGTTCCGTAGCATTTTTAAACTTCAGCAGAATTCCGAAGAACAATGGAAGAGTTCCGTAGCATTTTTAAACTTCAGCAGAATTCCGAGAACAATGGAAGAGTTCCGTAGCATTTTTAAACTTCACCAGAATTACGAGAACAATGGAAGAGTTCCGTAGCATTTTTAAACTTCAACAGAATTCCGAGAACAATGGAAGAGTTCCGTAGCATTTTTAAACTTCAGCAGAATTCCGAAGAACAATGGAAGAGTTCCGTAGCATTTTTAAACTTCATCAAAATTCCGAAGAACAATGGAAAAGTTCCGTAGCATTTTTAAACTTCAACAGAATTCCGAAGAACAATGGAAGAGTTCCGTAGCATTTTTAAACTTCAGCAGAATTCCGAAGAACAATGGAAGTGTTCCATAGCATTTTTAAACTTCATCAGAATTCTGAAGAACAATGGAAGTGATCCGTAACATTTTTAAACTTCAGCAGAATACCCAAGAACAATGGAAGAGTACCGTAGCATTTATAAACTTCAGCAGAATTCCAAGAACAATGGAAGAGTTCCGTAGCATTTATAAACTTCAGCAGAATTCTGAGAACAATGGAAGAGTTCCGTAGTATTTTAAACTTCAACAGAATTCCAAGAACAATGGAAGAGTTCCGTAGCATTTTTAAACTTCAGCAGAAATCCGAGAACAATGGAAGAGTTCCGCAGCAGTTTTCAACTTCACCAGAATTCCGAGAACAATGGAAGAGTTCCGTACCATTTTTAAGCTTCACCAGAATTCCGAGAACAATGGAAGAGTTCCGAAGCATTTTTAAACTTCACCAGAATTCCGAGAACAATGGAAGAGTTCCGTAGCATTTTTAAACTTCAGTAGAATTAAGAATAACAATGGAAGAGTTCCGTAGCATTTTTAAACTTCACCAGAATTCCGTGAACAATGGAAGAGTTCCGTAGCATTTTTAAACTTAAGCAGAATTCCGAAGAACAAAGAAAGTGTTCCGTAGCATTTTTAAACTTCAGCAGATTTCCGAAGAACAATGGAAGAGTTCCGTAGCATTTTTAAACTTCAGCAGAATTCTGCAAAACAATGGAAGAGTTCCGTAGCATTTTTAAACTTCAGCAGAATTCCGAAGAACAATCGAAGAGTTCCGTAGCATTTTTAAACTTCAGCAGAATTCGGAAAAACAATGGAAGAGTTCCGTAGCATTTTTAAACTTCAGCAGAATTCCGAAGAACAATGGAAATGATCCGTAACATTTTTAAACTTCAGCAGAATTCCCAAGAACAATGGAAGAGTACCATAGAATTTATAAACTTCAGAAGAATTCTGAGAACAATGGAAGAGTTCCGTAGCATTTTTAAACTTCACCAGAATTCCACGAACAATGGAAGAGTTCGGTAGCATTTTTTAACTTCTGCAGAATTCTGAAGAACAATGGAAGAGTTCCGTAGCATTTTTAAACTTCAGCAGAATTCCGAAGAACAATGGAAGAGTTCCGTAACATTTTTAAAAATCATCAGAATTCCAAAGAACAATGGAAAAGTTCCGTAGCATTTTTAAACTTCAGCAGAATTCCGAGAACAATGGAAGAGTTCTGTAGCATTTTTAAACTTCACCAGAATTACGAGAACAATGGTAGAGTTCCGTAGCATTTTTAAACTTCAACAGAATTCCGAGAACAATGGAAGAGTTCCGTAGCATTTTTAAACTTCAGCAGAATTCCGAAGAACAATGGAAGAGTTCCGTAGCATTTTTAAACTTCATCAGAATTCCGAAGAACAATGAAAAAGTTCCGTAGCATTTTTGTACTTCAGCAGAATTCCGAAGAACAATGGAAGAGTTCCGTAGCATTTTTAAACTTCAGCAGAATTCCGAAGAACAATGGAAGTGTTCCATAGCATTTTTAAACTTCATCAGAATTCTGAAGAACAATGGAAATGATCCGTAACATTTTTAAACTTCAGCAGAATTCCCAAGAACAATGGAAGAGTACCATAGAATTTATAAACTTCAGAAGAATTCTGAGAACAATGGAAGAGTTCCGTAGCATTTTTTAACTTCTGCAGAATTCCGAAGAACAATGGAAGAGTTCCGTAGCATTTTTAAACTTCAGCAGAATTCCGAAGAACAATGGAAGAGTTCCGTAGCATTTTTAAAATTCATCAGAATTCCAAAGAACAATGGAAAAGTTCCGTAGCATTTTTAAACTTCAGCAGAATTCCGAAGAACAATGGAAGAGTTCCGTAGCATTTTTAAACTTCAGCAGAATTCCGAGAACAAAAGAAGAGTTCCGTAGCATTTTTAAACTTCACCAGAATTCCGAGAACAATGGAAGAGTTCCGTAGCATTTTTAAACTTCACCAGAATTACGAGAACAATGGAAGAGTTCCGTAGCATTTTTAAACTTCAACAGAATTACGAGAACAATGAAAGAGTTCCGTAGCATTTTTAAACTTCACAAAATTCCGAAGAACAATGGAAAAGTTCCGTAGCATTTTTAAACTTCAGCAGAATTCCGAAGAACAATGGAAGAGTTCCGTAGCATTTTTAAACTTCAGCAGAATTCCGAAGAACAATGGAAGTGTTCCATAGCATTTTTAAACTTCATCAGAATTCTGAAGAACAATGGAAGTGATCCGTAACATTTTTAAACTTCAGCAGAATACCCAAGAACAATGGAAGAGTTCCGTAGCATTTATAAACTTCAGCAGAATTCCAAGAACAATGGAAGAGTTCCGTAGCATTTTTAAACTTCAGCAGAAATCCGAGAACAATGGAAGAGTTCCGCAGCAGTTTTAAATTTCACCAGAATTCCGAGAACAATGGAAGAGTTCCGTACCATTTTTAAACTTCACCAGAATTCCGAGAACAATGGAAGAGTTCCGTAGCATTTTTAAACTTCAGCAGAATTCTGAAGAACAATGGAAGAGTTCCGTAGCATTTTTAAACTTCAGTAGAATTAAGAATAACAATGGAAGAGTTCCGTAGCATTTTTAAACTTCACCAGAATTCCGTGAACAATGGAAGAGTTCCATAGCATTTTTAAACTTCAGCAGATTTCCGAAGAACAATGGAAGAGTTCCGTAGCATTTTTAAACTTCAGCAGAATTCCGAAGAACAATCGAAGAGTTCCGTAGCATTTTTAAACTTCTGCAGAATTCCGAAGAACAATGGAAGAGTTCCGTAGCATTTTTAAACTTCAGCAGAATTCCGAAGAACAATGGAAGAGTTCCGTAGCCTTTTTAAACTTCGTCAGAATTCCGAAGAACAATGGAAAAGTTCCGTAACATTTTTATACTTCAGCAGAATTCCGAGAACAATGGAAGAGTTCCATAGCATTTTTAAACTTCAGCAGAATTCCGAAGAACAATGGAAGAGTTCCGTAGCATTTTTAAACTTCAGCAGAATTCCGAAGAAAAATGGAAGAGTCCCGTAGCATTTTTAAACTTCAGCAGAATTCCGAGAACAATGGAAGAGTTCCGTAGCATTTTTAAACTTCACCAGAATTCCGAGAACAATGGAAGAGTTCCGTAGCATTTTTAAACTTCAGCAGAATTCTGAGAACAATGGAAGAGTTCCGTAGCATTTTTAAACTTCAGCAGAATTCCGAAGAACAATGGAAGAGTTCCGAAGCATTTTTAAACTTCAGTAGAATTCCGAAGAACAATGGAAGAGTTCCGTTGCAGTTTTAGGCTTCATCAGAATTCCGAAGAACAATGGAAGAGTTCCGTAGCATTTTTAAACTTCAGCAGAATTCAGAAGAACAATGTAAGAGTTCCGTAGCATTTTTAAACTTCATCAGAATTCCGAAGAACAATGGAAAAGTTCCGTAGCATTTTTAAACTTCAGCAGAATTCCGAAGAACAATGGAAGAGTTCCGTAGCATTTTTAAACTTCAGCAGAATTCCGAAGAACAATGGAAGTGTTCCATAGCATTTTTAAACTTCATCAGAATTCTGAAGAACAATGGAAATGATCCGTAACATTTTTAAACTTCAGCAGAATTCCGAAGAACAATGGAAGAGTACCATAGAATTTATAAACTTCAGAAGAATTCTGAGAACAATGGAAGAGTTCCGTAGCATTTTTTAACTTCTGCAGAATTCCGAAGAACAATGGAAGAGTTCCGTAGCATTTTTAAAATTCATCAGAATTCCAAAGAACAATGGAAAAGTTCCGTAGCATTTTTAAACTTCAGCAGAATTCCGAAGAACAATGGAAGAGTTCCGTAGCATTTTTAAACTTCAGCAGAATTCCGAAGAACAATGGAAGAGTTCCGTAGCATTTTTAAACTTCAGCAGAATTCCGAGAACAATGGAAGAGTTCCGTAGCATTTTTAAACATCACCAGAATTACGAGAACAATGAAATAGTTCCGTAGCATTTTTAAACTTCAACAGAATTCCGAGAACAATGGAAGAGTTCCGTAGCATTTTTAAACTTCAGCAGAATTCCCAAGAACAATGGAAGAGTACCATAGAATTTATAAACTTCAGAAGAATTCTGAGAACAATGGAAGAGTTCCGTAGCATTTTTTAACTTCTGCAGAATTCCGAAGAACAATGGAAGAGTTCCATAGCATTTTTAAACTTCAGCAGAATTCCGAAGAACAATGGAAGAGTTCCGTAGCATTTTTAAAATTCATCAGAATTCCAAAGAACAATGGAAAAGTTCCGTAGCATTTTTAAACTTCAGCAGAATTCCGAAGAACAATGGAAGAGTTCCGTAGCATTTTTAAACTTCAGCAGAATTCCGAGAACAATGGAAGAGTTCCGTAGCATTTTTAAACTTCACCAGAATTACGAAAACAATGGAAGAGTTCCGTAGCATTTTTAAACTTCAACAGAATTCCGAGAACAATGGAAGAGTTCCGTAGCATTTTTAAACTTCAGCAGAATTCCGAAGAACAATGGAAGAGTTCCGTAGCATTTTTAAACTTCATCAAAATTCCGAAGAACAATGGAAAAGTTCCGTAGCATTTTTAAACTTCAGCAGAATTCCGAAGAACAATGGAAGAGTCCCGTAGCATTTTTAAACTTCAGCAGAATTCCGAAGAACAATGGAAGCGTTCCATAGCATTTTTAAACTTCATCAGAATTCTGAAGAACAATGGAAGTGACCCGTAACATTTTTAAACTTCAGCAGAATACCCAAGAACAATGGAAGAGTACCGTAGCATTTATAAACTTCCGCAGAATTCCAAGAACAATGGAAGAGTTCCGTAGCATTTTTAAACTTCAGCAGAAATCCGAGAACAATGGAAGAGTTCCGCAGCAGTTTTAAACTTCACCAGAGTTCCGAGAACAATAGAAGAGTTCCGTACCATTTTTAAACTTCACCAGAATTCCGAGAACAATGAAAGAATTCCGTAGCATTTTTAAACTTCACCAGAATTCCGAGAACAATGGAAGAGTTCCGTAGCATTTTTAAACTTCAGCAGAATTCCGAGAACAATGGAAGAGTTCCGTAGCATTTTTAAACTTCAGCAGAATTCCGAAGAACAATGGAAGAGTTCCGAAGCATTTTTAAACTTCAGCAGAATTCCGAAGAACAATGGAAGAGTTCCGTTGCAGTTTTAGGCTTCATCAGAATTCCGAAGAACAATGGAAGAGTTCCGTAGCATTTTTAAACTTCAGCAGAATTCAGAAGAACAATGTAAGAGTTCCGTAGCATTTTTAAACTTCATCAGAATTCCGAAGAACAATGGAAAAGTTCCGTAGCATTTTTAAACTTCAGCAGAATTCCGAAGAACAATGGAAGAGTTCCGTAGCATTTTTAAACTTCAGCAGAATTCCGAAGAACAATGGAAGTGTTCCATAGCATTTTTAAACTTCATCAGAATTCTGAAGAACAATGGAAATGATCGGTAACATTTTTAAACTTCAGCAGAATTCCCAAGAACAATGGAAGAGTACCATAGAATTTATAAACTTCAGAAGAATTCTGAGAACAATGGAAGAGTTCCGTAGCATTTTTTAACTTCTGCAGAATTCCGAAGAACAATGGAAGAGTTCCATAGCATTTTTAAACTTCAGCAGAATTCCGAAGAACAATGGAAGAGTTCCGTAGCATTTTTAAAATTCATCAGAATTCCAAAGAACAATGGAAAAGTTCCGTAGCATTTTTAAACTTCAGCAGAATTCCGAAGAACAATGGAAGAGTTCCGTAGCATTTTTAAACTTCAGCAGAATTCCGAGAACAATGGAAGAGTTCCGTAGCATTTTTAAACTTCACCAGAATTACGAAAACAATGGAAGAGTTCCGTAGCATTTTTAAACTTCAACAGAATTCCGAGAACAATGGAAGAGTTCCGTAGCATTTTTAAACTTCAGCAGAATTCCGAAGAACAATGGAAGAGTTCCGTAGCATTTTTAAACTTCATCAAAATTCCGAAGAACAATGGAAAAGTTCCGTAGCATTTTTAAACTTCAGCAGAATTCCGAGAACAATGGAAGAGTTCCATAGAATTTTTAAACTTCAGCAGAATTCCGAAGAACAATGGAAGAGTTCCGTAGCATTTTTAAACTTCAGCAGAATTCCGAGAACAATGGAAGAGTTCCGTAGCATTTTTAAACTTCAGCAGAATTCCGAGAACAATGGAAGAGTTCCGTAGCATTTTTAAACTTCACCAGAATTCCGAGAACAATGGAAGAGTTCCGTAGCATTTTTAAACTTCAGCAGAATTCCGAGAACAATGGAAGAGTTCCGTAGCATTTTTAAACTTCAGCAGAATTCCGAAGAACAATGGAAGAGTTCCGTAGCATTTTTAAACTTCAGCAGAATTCCGAAGAACAATGGAAGAGTTCCGTTGCAGTTTTAGGCTTCATCAGAATTCCGAAGAACAATGGAAGAGTTCCGTAGCATTTTTAAACTTCAGCAGAATTCAGAAGAACAATGTAAGAGTTCCGTAGCATTTTTAAACTTCAGCAGAATTCCGAAGAACAATGGAAGAGTTCCGTAGCATTTTTAAACTTCAGCAGAATTCCGAAGAACAATGGAAGAGTTCCGTTGCAGTTTTAAACTTCATCAGAATTCCGAAGAACAATGGAAGAGTTCCGTAGCATTTTTAAACTTCAGCAGAACTCAGAAGAACAATGGAAGAGTTCCGTAGCATTTTTAAACTTCAGCAGAATTCCGAAGAACAATGGAAGAGTTCCGTAGCATTTTTAAACTTCAGTAGAATTAAGAATAACAGTGGAAGAGTTCCGTAGCATTTTTAAACTTCACCAGAATTCCGTGAAGAATGGAAGAGTTCCGTAGCATTTTTAAACTTCAGCAGAATTCCGAAGAACAAAGAAAGTGTTCCGTAGCATTTTTAAACTTCAGCAGATTTCCGAAGAACAATGGAAGAGTTCCGTAGCATTTTTAAACTTCAGCAGAATTCTGCAAAGCAATGGAAGAGTTCCGTAGCATTTTTAAACTTCAGCAGAATTCCGAAGAACAATCGAAGAGTTCCGTAGCATTTTTAAACTTCAGCAGAATTCCGAAGAACAATGGAAGAGTTCCGTAGCATTTTTAAACTTCAGCAGAATTCCGAAGAACAATGGAAATGATCCGTAACATTTTTAAACTTCAGCAGAATTCCCAAGAACAATGGAAGAGTACCATAGAATTTATAAACTTCAGAAGAATTCTGAGAACAATGGAAGAGTTCCGTAGCATTTTTAAACTTCACTAGAATTCCACGAACAATGGAAGAGTTCCGTAGCATTTTTTAACTTCTGCAGAATTCCGAAGAACAATGGAAGAGTTCCGTAGCATTTTTAAACTTCAGCAGAATTCCGAGAACAATGGAAGAGTTCCGTAGCATTTTTAAAATTCATCAGAATTCCAAAGAACAATGGAAAAGTTCCGTAGCATTTTTAAACTTCAGCAGAATTCCGAAGAACAATGGAAGAGTTCCGTAGCATTTTTAAACTTCAGCAGAATTCCGAGAACAATGGAAGAGTTCCGTAGCATTTTTAAACTTCACCAGAATTACGAGAACAATGGAAGAGTTCCGTAGCATTTTTAAACTTCAACAGAATTCCGAGAACAATGGAAGAGTTCCGTAGCATTTTTAAACTTCAGCAGAATTCCGAAGAACAATGGAAGAGTTCCGTAGCCTTTTTAAACTTCATCAGAATTCCGAAGAACAATGGAAAAGTTCCGTAGCATTTTTAAACTTCACCAGAATTACGAGAACAATGGAAGAGTTCCGTAGCATTTTTAAACTTCACCAGAATTACGAGAACAATGGAAGAGTTCCGTAGCATTTTTAAACTTCAACAGAATTCCGAGAACAATGGAAGAGTTCCGTAGCATTTTTAAACTTCAGCAGAATTCCGAAGAACAATGGAAGAGTTCCGTAGCATTTTTAAACTTCATCAGAATTCCGAAGAACAATGGAAAAGTTCCGTAGCATTTTTAAACTTCAGCAGAATTCCGAAGAACAATGGAAGAGTTCCGTAGCATTTTTAAACTTCAGCAGAATTCCGAAGAAGAATGGAAGTGTTCCATAGCATTTTTAAACTTCATCAGAATTCTGAAGAACAATGGAAGTGATCCGTAACATTTTTAAACTTCAGCAGAATACCCAAGAACAATGGAAGAGTACCGTAGCATTTATAAACTTCAGCAGAATTCTGAGAACAATGGAAGAGTTCCGTAGCATTTTAAATTTCAACAGAATTCCAAGAACAATGGAAGAGTTCCGTAGCATTTTTAAACTTCAGCAGAAATCCGAGAACAATGGAAGAGTTCCGCAGCAGTTTTAAACTTCACCAGAATTCCGAGAACAATGGAAGAGTTCCGTACCATTTTTAAGCTTCACCAGAATTCCGAGAACAATGGAAGAGTTCCGTAGCATTTTTAAACTTCACCAGTATTCCGAGAACAATGGAAGAGTTCCGAAGCATTTTTAAACTTCACCAGAATTCCGAAGAACAATGGAAGAGTTCCGTAGCATTTTTAAACTTCAGTAGAATTAAGAATAACAATGGAAGAGTTCCGTAGCATTTTTAAACTTCACCAGAATTCCGTGAACAATGGAAGAGTTCCGTAGCATTTTTAAACTTCAGCAGAATTCCGAAGAACAATGGAAGAGTTCCGTAGCATTTTTAAACTTCAGCAGAATTCCGAAGAACAATGGAAGAGTTCCGTAGCATTTTTAAACTTCAGCAGAATTCCGAGAACAATGGAAGAGTTCCGTAGCATTTTTAAACTTCACCAGAATTCCGAGAACAATGGAAGAGTTCCGTAGCATTTTTAAACTTCAACAGAATTCCGAGAACAATGGAAGAGTTCCGTAGCATTTTTAAACTTCAGCAGAATTCCGAAGAACAATGGAAGAGTTCCGTAGCATTTTTAAATTTCATCAGAATTCCGAAGAATAATGGAAAAGTTCCGTAGCATTTTTAAACTTCACCAGAATTCCGAGAACAATGGAAGAGTTCCGTAGCATTTTTAAACTTCACCAGAATTACGAGAACAATGGAAGAGTTCCGTAGCATTTTTAAACTTCAACAGGATTCCGAGAACAATGGAAGAGTTCCGTAGCATTTTTAAACTTCAGCAGAATTCCGAAGAACAATGGAAGAGTTCCGTAGCATTTTTAAACTTCATCAGAATTCCGAAGAACAATGGATAAGTTCCGTAGCATTTTTAAACTTCACCAGAATTCCGAGAACAATGGAAGAGTTCCGTAGCATTTTTAAACTTCAGCAGAATTCCGAGAACAATGGAAGAGTTCCGTAGCATTTTTAAACTTCAGCAGAATTCCGAAGAACAATGGAAGAGTTCCGAAGCATTTTTAAACTTCAGCAGAATTCCGAAGAACAATGGAAGAGTTCCGTTGCAGTTTTAGGCTTCATGAGAATTCCGAAGAACAATGGAAGAGTTCCGTAGCATTTTTAAACTTCAGCAGAATTCAGAAGAACAATGTAAGAGTTCCGTAGCATTTTTAAACCTCAGCAGAATTCCGAAGAACAATGGAAGAGTTCCGTAGCATTTTTAAACTTCAGCAGAATTCCGAAGAACAATGGAAGAGTTCCGTTGCAGTTTTAAACTTCATCAGAATTCTGAAGAACAATGGAAGAGTTCCGTAGCATTTTTAAACTTCAGCAGAACTCAGAAGAACAATGGAAGAGTTCCGTAGCATTTTTAAACTTCAGCAGAATTCCGAAGAACAATGGTAGAGTTCCGTAGCATTTTTAAACTTCAGTAGAATTAAGAATAACAATGGAAGAGTTCCGTAGCATTTTTAAACTTCACCAGAATTCCGTGAAGAATGGAAGAGTTCCGTAGCATTTTTAAACTTCAGCAGAATTCCGAAGAACAAAGAAAGTGTTCCGTAGCATTTTTAAACTTCAGCAGATTTCCGAAGAACAATGGAAGAGTTCCGTAGCATTTTTAAACTTCAGCAGAATTCTGCAAAGCAATGGAAGAGTTCCGTAGCATTTTTAAACTTCAGCAGAATTCCGAAGAACAATCGAAGAGTTCCGTAGCATTTTTAAACTTCAGCAGAATTCCGAAGAACAATGGAAGAGTTCCGTAGCATTTTTAAACTTCAGCAGAATTCCGAAGAACAATGGAAATGATCCGTAACATTTTTAAACTTCAGCAGAATTCCCAAGAACAATGGAAGAGTACCATAGAATTTATAAACTTCAGAAGAATTCTGAGAACAATGGAAGAGTTCCGTAGCATTTTTAAACTTCACCAGAATTCCACGAACAATGGAAGAGTTCCGTAGCATTTTTTAACTTCTGCAGAATTCCGAAAAACAATGGAAGAGTTCCGTAGCATTTTTAAACTTCAGCAGAATTCCGAGAACAATGGAAGAGTTCCGTAGCATTTTTAAAATTCATCAGAATTCCAAAGAACAATGGAAAAGTTCCGTAGCATTTTTAAACTTCAGCAGAATTCCGAAGAACAATGGAAGAGTTCCGTAGCATTTTTAAACTTCAGCAGAATTCCGAGAACAATGGAAGAGTTCCGTAGCATTTTTAAACTTCACCAGAATTACGAGAACAATGGAAGAGTTCCGTAGCATTTTTAAACTTCAACAGAATTCCGAGAACAATGGAAGAGTTCCGTAGCATTTTTAAACTTCAGCAGAATTCCGAAGAACAATGGAAGAGTTCCGTAGCATTTTTAAACTTCATCAGAATTCCGAAGAACAATGGAAAAGTTCCGTAGCATTTTTAAACTTCACCAGAATTCCGAGAACAATGGAAGAGTTCCGTAGCATTTTTAAACTTCACCAGAATTACGAGAACAATGGAAGAGTTCCGTAGCATTTTTAAACTTCAACAGAATTCCAAGAACAATGGAAGAGTTCCGTAGCATTTTTAAACTTCAGCAGAATTCCGAAGAACAATGGAAGAGTTCCGTAGCATTTTTAAACTTCATCAGAATTCCGAAGAACAATGGAAAAGTTCCGTAGCATTTTTAAACTTCAGCAGAATTCCGAAGAACAATGGAAGAGTTCCGTAGCATTTTTAAACTTCAGCAGAATTCCGAAGAACAATGGAAGTGTTCCATAGCATTTTTAAACTTCATCAGAATTCTGAAGAACAATGGAAGTGATCCGTAACATTTTTAAACTTCAGCAGAATACCCAAGAACAATGGAAGAGTACCGTAGCATTTATAAACTTCAGCAGAATTCTGAGAACAATGGAAGAGTTCCGTAGCATTTTAAACTTCAACAGAATTCCAAGAACAATGGAAGAGTTCCGTAGCATTTTTAAACTTCAGCAGAAATCCGAGAACAATGGAAGAGTTCCGAAGCAGTTTTAAACTTCACCAGAATTCCGAGAACAATGGAAGAGTTCCGTACCATTTTTAAACTTCACCAGAATTCCGAGAACAATGGAAGAGTTCCGTACCATTTTTAAACTTCACCAGAATTCCGAGAACAATGGAAGAGTTCCGTAGCATTTTTAAACTTCAGCAGAATTGCGAAGAACAATGGAAGTGTTCCATAGCATTTTTAAACTTCATCAGAATTCTGAAGAACAATGGAAGTGATCCGTAACATTTTTAAACTTCAGCAGAATACCCAAGAACAATGGAAGAGTTCCGTAGCATTTTTAAACTTCAGCAGAAATCCAAGAACAATGGAAGAGTTCCGCAGCAGTTTTAAACTTCACCAGAATTCCTAGAACAATGGAAGAGTTCCGTACCATTTTTAAGCTTCACCAGAATTCCGAGAACAATGGAAGAGTTCCGTAGCATTTTTAAACTTCAGCAGAATTCCGAGAAAAATGGAAGAGTTCCGTAGCATTTTTAAACTTCAGCAGAATTCCGAAGAACAATGGAAGAGTTCCGAAGCATTTTTAAACTTCAGCAGAATTCCGAAGAACAATGGAAGAGTTCCGTTGCAGTTTTAGGCTTCATGAGAATTCCGAAGAACAATGGAAGAGTTCCGTAGCATTTTTAAACTTCAGCAGAATTCAGAAGAACAATGTAAGAGTTCCGTAGCATTTTTAAACTTCAGCAGAATTCCGAAGAACAATGGAAGAGTTCCGTAGCATTTTTAAACTTCAGCAGAATTCCGAAGAACAATGGAAGAGTTCCGTTGCAGTTTTAAACTTCATCAGAATTCTGAAGAACAATGGAAGAGTTCCGTAGCATTTTTAAACTTCAGCAGAACTCAGAAGAACAATGGAAGAGTTCCGTAGCATTTTTAAACTTCAGCAGAATTCCGAAGAACAATGGTAGAGTTCCGTAGCATTTTTAAACTTCAGTAGAATTAAGAATAACAATGGAAGAGTTCCGTAGCATTTTTAAACTTCACCAGAATTCCGTGAAGAATGGAAGAGTTCCGTAGCATTTTTAAACTTCAGCAGAATTCCGAAGAACAAAGAAAGTGTTCCGTAGCATTTTTAAACTTCAGCAGATTTCCGAAGAACAATGGAAGAGTTCCGTAGCATTTTTAAACTTCAGCAGAATTCTGCAAAGCAATGGAAGAGTTCCGTAGCATTTTTAAACTTCAGCAGAATTCCGAAGAACAATCGAAGAGTTCCGTAGCATTTTTAAACTTCAGCAGAATTCCGAAGAACAATCGAAGAGTTCCGTAGCATTTTTAAACTTCAGCAGAATTCCGAAGAACAATGGAAATGATCCGTAACATTTTTAAACTTCAGCAGAATTCCCAAGAACAATGGAAGAGTACCATAGAATTTATAAACTTCAGAAGAATTCTGAGAACAATGGAAGAGTTCCGTAGCATTTTTAAACTTCACCAGAATTCCACGAACAATGGAAGAGTTCCGTAGCATTTTTTAACTTCTGCAGAATTCCGAAGAACAATGGAAGAGTTCCGTAGCATTTTTAAACTTCATCAGAATTCCGAGAACAATGGAAGTGTTCCGTAGCATTTTTAAAATTCATCAGAATTCCAAAGAACAATGGAAAAGTTCCGTAGCATTTTTAAACTTCAGCAGAATTCCGAAGAACAATGGAAGAGTTCCGTAGCATTTTTAAACTTCAGCAGAATTCCGAGAACAATGGAAGAGTTCCGTAGCATTTTTAAACTTCACCAGAATTACGAGAACAATGGAAGAGTTCCGTAGCATTTTTAAACTTCAACAGAATTCCGAGAACAATGGAAGAGTTCCGTAGCATTTTTAAACTTCAGCAGAATTCCGAAGAACAATGGAAGAGTTCCGTAGCATTTTTAAACTTCATCAGAATTCCGAAGAACAATGGAAAAGTTCCGTAGCATTTTTAAACTTCACCAGAATTCCGAGAACAATGGAAGAGTTCCGTAGCATTTTTAAACTTCACCAGAATTACGAGAACAATGGAAGAGTTCCGTAGCATTTTTAAACTTCAACAGAATTCCAAGAACAATGGAAGAGTTCCGTAGCATTTTTAAACTTCAGCAGAATTCCGAAGAACAATGGAAGAGTTCCGTAGCATTTTTAAACTTCATCAGAATTCCGAAGAACAATGGAAAAGTTCCGTAGCATTTTTAAACTTCAGCAGAATTCCGAAGAACAATGGAAGAGTTCCGTAGCATTTTTAAACTTCAGCAGAATTCCGAAGAACAATGGAAGTGTTCCATAGCATTTTTAAACTTCATCAGAATTCTGAAGAACAATGGAAGTGATCCGTAACATTTTTAAACTTCAGCAGAATACCCAAGAACAATGGAAGAGTACCGTAGCATTTATAAACTTCAGCAGAATTCTGAGAACAATGGAAGAGTTCCGTAGCATTTTAAACTTCAACAGAATTCCAAGAACAATGGAAGAGTTCCGTAGCATTTTTAAACTTCAGCAGAAATCCGAGAAAAATGGAAGAGTTCCGCAGCAGTTTTAAACTTCACCAGAATTCCAAGAACAATGGAAGAGTTCCGTACCATTTTTAAACTTCACCAGAATTCCGAGAACAATGGAAGAGTTCCGTACCATTTTTAAACTTCACCAGAATTCCGAGAACAATGGAAGAGTTCCGTAGCATTTTTAAACTTCAGCAGAATTCTGAAGAACAATGGAAGAGTTCCGTAGCATTTTTAAACTTCAGCAGAATTGCGAAGAACAATGGAAGTGTTCCATAGCATTTTTAAACTTCATCAGAATTCTGAAGAACAATGGAAGTGATCCGTAACATTTTTAAACTTCAGCAGAATACCCAAGAACAATGGAAGAGTTCCGTAGCATTTTTAAACTTCAGCAGAAATCCAAGAACAATGGAAGAGTTCCGCAGCAGTTTTAAACTTCACCAGAATTCCTAGAACAATGGAAGAGTTCCGTACCATTTTTAAGCTTCACCAGAATTCCGAGAACAATGGAAGAGTTCCGTAGCATTTTTAAACTTCAGCAGAATTCCGAGAAAAATGGAAGAGTTCCGTAGCATTTTTAAACTTCAGCAGAATTCCGAAGAACAATGGAAGAGTTCCGAAGCATTTTTAAACTTCAGCAGAATTCCGAAGAACAATGGAAGAGTTCCGTTGCAGTTTTAGGCTTCATGAGAATTCCGAAGAACAATGGAAGAGTTCCGTAGCATTTTTAAACTTCAGCAGAATTCAGAAGAACAATGTAAGAGTTCCGTAGCATTTTTAAACTTCAGCAGAATTCCGAAGAACAATGGAAGAGTTCCGTAGCATTTTTAAACTTCAGCAGAATTCCGAAGAACAATGGAAGAGTTCCGTTGCAGTTTTAAACTTCATCAGAATTCTGAAGAACAATGGAAGAGTTCCGTATCATTTTTAAACTTCAGCAGAACTCAGAAGAACAATGGAAGAGTTCCGTAGCATTTTTAAACTTCAGCAGAATTCCGAAGAACAATGGTAGAGTTCCGTAGCACTTTTAAACTTCAGTAGAATTAAGAATAACAATGGAAGAGTTCCGTAGCATTTTTAAACTTCACCAGAATTCCGTGAAGAATGGAAGAGTTCCGTAGCATTTTTAAACTTCAGCAGAATTCCGAAGAACAAAGAAAGTGTTCCGTAGCATTTTTAAACTTCAGCAGTTTTCCGAAGAACAATGGAAGAGTTCCGTAGCATTTTTAAACTTCAGCAGAATTCTGCAAAGCAATGGAAGAGTTCCGTAGCATTTTTAAACTTCAGCAGAATTCCGAAGAACAATCGAAGAGTTCCGTAGCATTTTTAAACTTCAGCAGAATTCCGAAGAACAATGGAAGAGTTCCGTAGCATTTTTAAACTTCAGCAGAATTCCGAAGAACAATGGAAATGATCCGTAACATTTTTAAACTTCAGCAGAATTCCCAAGAACAATGGAAGAGTACCATAGAATTTATAAACTTCAGAAGAATTCTGAGAACAATGGAAGAGTTCCGTAGCATTTTTAAACTTCACCAGAATTCCACGAACAATGGAAGAGTTCCGTAGCATTTTTTAACTTCTGCAGAATTCCGAAGAACAATGGAAGAGTTCCGTAGCATTTTTAAACTTCAGCAGAATTCCGAGAACAATGGAAGAGTTCCGTAGCATTTTTAAAATTCATCAGAATTCCAAAGAACAATGGAAAAGTTCCGTAGCATTTTTAAACTTCAGCAGAATTCCGAAGAACAATGGAAGAGTTCCGTAGCATTTTTAAACTTCAGCAGAATTCCGAGAACAATGGAAGAGTTCCGTAGCATTTTTAAACTTCACCAGAATTACGAGAACAATGGAAGAGTTCCGTAGCATTTTTAAACTTCAACAGAATTCCGAGAACAATGGAAGAGTTCCGTAGCATTTTTAAACTTCAGCAGAATTCCGAAGAACAATGGAAGAGTTCCGTAGCATTTTTAAACTTCATCAGAATTCCGAAGAACAATGGAAAAGTTCCGTAGCATTTTTAAACTTCACCAGAATTCCGAGAACAATGGAAGATTTCCGTAGCATTTTTAAACTTCACCAGAATTACGAGAACAATGGAAGAGTTCCGTAGCATTTTTAAACTTCAACAGAATTCCAAGAACAATGGAAGAGTTCCGTAGCATTTTTAAACTTCAGCAGAATTCCGAAGAACAATGGAAGAGTTCCGTAGCATTTTTAAACTTCATCAGAATTCCGAAGAACAATGGAAAAGTTCCGTAGCATTTTTAAACTTCAGCAGAATTCCGAAGAACAATGGAAGAGTTCCGTAGCATTTTTAAACTTCAGCAGAATTCCGAAGAACAATGGAAGTGTTCCATAGCATTTTTAAACTTCATCAGAATTCTGAAGAACAATGGAAGTGATCCGTAACATTTTTAAACTTCAGCAGAATACCCAAGAACAATGGAAGAGTACCGTAGCATTTATAAACTTCAGCAGAATTCTGAGAACAATGGAAGAGTTCCGTAGCATTTTAAACTTCAACAGAATTCCAAGAACAATGGAAGAGTTCCGTAACATTTTTAAACTTCAGCAGAAATCCGAGAACAATGGAAGAGTTCCGCAGCAGTTTTAAACTTCACCAGAATTCCGAGAACAATGGAAGAGTTCCGTACCATTTTTAAACTTCACCAGAATTCCGAGAACAATGGAAGAGTTCCGTACCATTTTTAAACTTCACCAGAATTCCGAGAACAATGGAAGAGTTCCGTAGCATTTTTAAACTTCAGCAGAATTCTGAAGAACAATGGAAGAGTTCCGTAGCATTTTTAAACTTCAGCAGAATTGCGAAGAACAATGGAAGTGTTCCATAGCATTTTTAAACTTCATCAGAATTCTGAAGAACAATGGAAGTGATCCGTAACATTTTTAAACTTCAGCAGAATACCCAAGAACAATGGAAGAGTTCCGTAGCATTTTTAAACTTCAGCAGAAATCCAAGAACAATGGAAGAGTTCCGCAGCAGTTTTAAACTTCACCAGAATTCCTAGAACAATGGAAGAGTTCCGTACCATTTTTAAGCTTCACCAGAATTCCGAGAACAATGGAAGAGTTCCGTAGCATTTTTAAACTTCACCAGAATTCCGAGAACAATGGAAGAGTTCCGTAGCATTTTTAAACTTCAGCAGAATTCCGAAGAACAATGGAAGAGTTCCGTAGCATTTTTAAACTTCAGTAGAATTAAGAATAACAATGGAAGAGTTCCGTAGCATTTTTAAACTTCACCAGAATTCCGTGAACAATGGAAGAGTTCCGTAGCATTTTTAAACTTCAGCAGAATTCCGAAGAACAATGGAAGAGTTCCGTAGCATTTTTAAACTTCAGCAGAATTCCGAAGAACAATGGAAGAGTTCCGTAGCATTTTTAAACTTCAGCAGAATTCAGAGGAACAATGTAAGAGTTCCGTAGCATTTTTAAACTTCAGCAGAATTCCGAAGAACAATGGAAGAGTTCCGTAGCATTTTTAAACTTCAGCAGAATTCCGAAGAACAATGGAAGAGTTCCGTTGCAGTTTTAAACTTCATCAGAATTCCGAAGAACAATGGAAGAGTTCCGTAGCATTTTTAAACTTCAGCAGAACTCAGAAGAACAATGGAAGAGTTCCGTAGCATTTTTAAACTTCAGCAGAATTCCGAAGAACAATGGAAGAGTTCCGTAGCATTTTTAAACTTCAGTAGAATTAAGAATAACAATGGAAGAGTTCCGTAGCATTTTTAAACTTCACCAGAATTCCGTGAAGAATGGAAGAGTTCCGTAGCATTTTTAAACTTCAGCAGAATTCCGAAGAACAAAGAAAGTGTTCCGTAGCATTTTTAAACTTCAGCAGATTTCCGAAGAACAATGGAATAGTTCCGTAGCATTTTTAAACTTCAGCAGAATTCTGCAAAGCAATGGAAGAGTTCCGTAGCATTTTTAAACTTCAGCAGAATTCCGAAGAACAATCGAAGAGTTCCGTAGCATTTTTAAACTTCAGCAGAATTCCGAAGAACAATGGAAGAGTTCCGTAGCATTTTTAAACTTCAGCAGAATTCCGAAGAACAATGGAAATGATCCGTAACATTTTAAAACTTCAGCAGAATTCCCAAGAACAATGGAAGAGTACCAAAGAATTTATAAACTTCAGAAGAATTCTGAGAACAAGTTCTCAGAAGAGTTCCGTAGCATTTTTAAACTTCACCAGAATTCCACGAACAATTTAAGAGTTCCGTAGCATTTTTTAACTTCTGCAGAATTCCGAAGAACAATGGAAGAGTTCCGTAGCATTTTTAAACTTCAGCAGAATTCCGAAGAACAATGGAAGAGTTCCGTAGCATTTTTAAAATTCATCAGAATTCCAAAGAACAATGGAAAAGTTCCGTAGCATTTTTAAACTTCAGCAGAATTCCGAAGAACAATGGAAGAGTTCCGTAGCATTTTTAAACTTCAGCAGAATTCCGAGAACAATGGAAGAGTTCCGTAGCATTTTTAAACTTCACCAGAATTACGAGAACAATGGAAGAGTTCCGTAGCATTTTTAAACTTCAACAGAATTCCGAGAACAATGGAAGAGTTCCGTAGCATTTTTAAACTTCAGCAGAATTCCGAAGAACAATGGAAGAGTTCCGTAGCATTTTTAAACTTCATCAGAATTCCGAAGAACAATGGAAAAGTTCCGTAGCAATTTTTAAACTTCAGCAGAATTCCGAAGAACAATGGAAGAGTTCCGTAGCATTTTTAAACTTCAGCAGAATTCCGAAGAACAATGGAAGTGTTCCATAGCATTTTTAAACTTCATCAGAATTCTGAAGAACAATGGAAGTGATCCGTAACATTTTTAAACTTCAGCAGAATACCCAAGAGCAATGGAAGAGTACCGTAGCATTTATAAACTTCAGCAGAATTCTGAGAACAATGGAAGAGATCCGTAGCATTTTAAACTTCAACAGAATTCCAAGAACAATGGAAGAGTTCCGTAGCATTTTTAAACTTCAGCAGAAATCCGAGAACAATGGAAGAGTTCCGCAGCAGTTTTAAACTTCACCAGAATTCCGAGAACAATGGAAGAGTGCCGTACCATTTTTAAACTTCACCAGAATTCCGAGAACAATGGAAGAGTTCCGTATCATTTTTAAACTTCACCAGAATTCCGAGAACAATGGAAGAGTTCCGTAGCATTTTTAAACTTCAGCAGAATTCTGAAGAACAATGGAAGAGTTCCGTAGCATTTTTAAACTTCAGCAGAATTGCGAAGAACAATGGAAGTGTTCTATAGCATTTTTAAACTTCATCAGAATTCTGAAGAACAATGGAAGTGATCCGTAACATTTTTAAACTTCAGCAGAATACCCAAGAACAATGGAAGAGTTCCGTAGCATTTTTAAACTTCAGCAGAAATCCGAGAACAATGGAAGAGTTCCGCAGCAGTTTTAAACTTCACCAGAATTCCGAGAACAATGGAAGAGTTCCGTACCATTTTTAAGCTTCACCAGAATTCCGAGAACAATGGAAGAGTTCCGTAGCATTTTTAAACTTCACCAGAATTCCGAGAACAATGGAAGAGTTCCGTAGCATTTTTAAACTTCAGCAGAATTCCGAAGAACAATGGAAGAGTTCCGTAGCATTTTTAAACTTCAGTAGAATTAAGAATAACAACGGAAGAGTTCCGTAGCATTTTTAAACTTCACCAGAATTCCGTGAACAATGGAAGAGTTCCGTAGCATTTTTAAACTTCAGCAGAATTCCGAAGAACAATGGAAGAGTTCCGTAGCATTTTTAAACTTCAGCAGAATTCCGAAGAACAATGGAAGAGTTCCGTAGCATTTTTAAACTTCAGCAGAATTCAGAAGAACAATGTAAGAGTTCCGTAGCATTTTTAAACTTCAGCAGAATTCCGAAGAACAATGGAAGAGTTCCGTAGCATTTTTAAACTTCAGCAGAATTCCGAAGAACAATGGAAGAGTTTCGTTGCAGTTTTAAACTTCATCAGAATTCCGAAGAACAATGGAAGAGTTCCGTAGCATTTTTAAACTTCAGCAGAACTCAGAAGAACAATGGAAGAGTTCCGTAGCATTTTTAAACTTCAGCAGAATTCGGAAGAACAATGGAAGAGTTCCGTAGCATTTTTAAACTTCAGTAGAATTAAGAATAACAAAGGAAGAGTTCCGTAGAATTTTTAAACTTCACCAGAATTCCGTGAAGAATGGAAGAGTTCCGTAGCATTTTTAAACTTCAGCAGAATTCCGAAGAACAAAGAAAGTGTTCCGTAGCATTTTTAAACTTCAGCAGATTTCCGAAGAACAATGGAAGAGTTCCGTAGCATTTTTAAACTTCAGCAGAATTCTGCAAAGCAATGGAAGAGTTCCGTAGCATTTTTAAACTTCAGCAGAATTCCGAAGAACAATCGAAGAGTTCCGTAGCATTTTTAAACTTCAGCAGAATTCCGAAGAACAATGGAAGAGTTCCGTAGCATTTTTAAACTTCAGCAGAATTCCGAAGAACAATGGAAATGATCCGTAACATTTTTAAACTTCAGCAGAATTCCCAAGAACAATGGAAGAGTACCATAGAATTTATAAACTTCAGAAGAATTCTGAGAACAATGGAAGAGTTCCGTAGCATTTTTAAACTTCATCAGAATTCCGAAGAACAATGGAAAAGTTCCGTAGCATTTTTAAACTTCATCAGAATTCCTAAGAACAATGGAAGAGTTCCGTAGCATTTTTAAACTTCAGCAGAATTCCGAGAACAATGGAAGAGTTCCGTAGCATTTTTAAACTTCACCAGAATTACGAGAACAATGGAAGAGTTCCGTAGCATTTTTAAACTTCAACAGAATTCCGAGAACAATGGAAGAGTTCCGTAGCATTTTTAAACTTCAGCAGAATTCCGAAGAACAATGGAAGAGTTCCGTAGCATTTTTAAACTTCATCAGAATTCCGAAGAACAATGGAAAAGTTCCGTAGCATTTTTAAACTTCAGCAGAATTCCGAAGAACAATGGAAGAGTTCCGTAGCATTTTTAAACTTCAGCAGAATTCCGAAGAACAATGGAAGTGTTCCATAGCATTTTTAAACTTCATCAGAATTCTGAAGAACAATTGAAGTGATCCGTAACATTTTTAAACTTCAGCAGAATACCCAAGAACAATGGAAGAGTACCGTAGCATTTATAAACTTCAGCAGAATTCTGAGAACAATGGAAGAGTTCCGTAGCATTTTAAACTTCAACAGAATTCCAAGAACAATGGAAGAGTTCCGTAGCATTTTTAAACTTCAGCAGAAATCCGAGAACAATGGAAGAGTTCCGCAGCAGTTTTAAACTTCACCAGAATTCCGAGAACAATGGAAGAGTTCCGTACAATTTTTAAACTTCACCAGAATTCCGAGAACAATGGAAGAGTTCCGTACCATTTTTAAACTTCACCAGAATTCCGAGAACAATGGAAGAGTTCCGTAGCATTTTTAAACTTCAGCAGAATTCTGAAGAACAATGGAAGAGTTCCGTAGCATTTTTAAACTTCAGCAGAATTGCGAAGAACAATGGAAGTGTTCCATAGCATTTTTAAACTTCATCAGAATTCTGAAGAACAATGGAAGTGATCCGTAACATTTTTAAACTTCAGCAGAATACCCAAGAACAATGGAAGAGTACCGTAGCATTTATAAACTTCAGCAGAATTCCAAGAACAATGGAAGAGTTCCGTAGCATTTTAAACTTCAACAGAATTCCAAGAACAATGGAAGAGTTCCGTAGCATTTTTAAACTTCAGCAGAAATCCGAGAACAATGGAAGAGTTCCGCAGCAGTTTTAAACTTCACCAGAATTCCGAGAACAATGGAAGAGTTCCGTACCATTTTTAAGCTTCACCAGAATTCCGAGAACAATGGAAGAGTTCCGTAGCATTTTTAAACTTCACCAGAATTCCGAGAACAATGGAAGAGTTCCGTAGCATTTTTAAACTTCAGCAGAATTCCGAAGAACAATGGAAGATTTCCGTAGCATTTTTAAACTTCAGTAGAATTAAGAATAACAATGGAAGAGTTCCGTAGCATTTTTAAACTTCACCAGAATTCCGTGAACAATGGAAGAGTTCCGTAGCATTTTTAAACTTCAGCAGAATTCCGAAGAACAATGGAAGAGTTCCGTAGCATTTTTAAACTTCAGCAGAATTCCGAAGAACAATGGAAAAGTTCCGTAGCATTTTTAAACTTCAGCAGAATTCCGAAGAACAATGGAAGAGTTCCGTAGCATTTTTAAACTTCAGCAGAATTCCGAAGAACAATGGAAGTGTTCCATAGCATTTTTAAACTTCATCAGAATTCTGAAGAACAATGGAAATGATCCGTAACATTTTTAAACTTCAGCAGAATTCCCAAGAACAATGGAAGAGTACCATAGAATTTATAAACTTCAGAAGAATTCTGAGAACAATGGAAGATTTCCGTAGCATTTTTTAACTTCTGCAGAATTCCGAAGAACAATGGAAGAGTTCCGTAGCATTTTTAAACTTCAGCAGAATTCTGAAGAACAATGGAAGAGTTCCGTAGCATTTTTAAAATTCATCAGAATTCCAAAGAACAATGGAAAAGTTCCGTAGCATTTTTAAACTTCAGCAGAATTCCAAAGAACAATGGAAGAGTTCCGTAGCATTTTTAAACTTCAGCAGAATTCCGAGAACAATGGAAGAGTTCCGTAGCATTTTTAAACTTCACCAGAATTACGAGAACAATGGAAGAGTACCATAGAATTTATAAACTTCAGAAGAATTCTGAGAACAATGGAAGAGTTCCGTAGCATTTTTAAACTTCACCAGAATTCCACGAACAATGGAAGAGTTCCGTAGCATTTTTTAACTTCTGCAGAATTCCGAAGAACAATGGAAGAGTTCCGTAGCATTTTTAAACTTCAGCAGAATTCCGAAGAACAATGGAAGAGTTCCGTAGCATTTTTAAAATTCATCAGAATTCCAAAGAACAATGGAAAAGTTCCGTAGCATTTTTAAACTTCAGCAGAATTCCGAAGAACAATGGAAGAGTTCCGTAGCATTTTTAAACTTCAGCAGAATTCCGAGAACAATGGAAGAGTTCCGTAGCATTTTTAAACTTCACCAGAATTACGAGAACAATGGAAGAGTTCCGTAGCATTTTTAAACTTCAACAGAATTCCGAGAACAATGGAAGAGTTCCGTAGCATTTTTAAACTTCAGCAGAATTCCGAAGAACAATGGAAGAGTTCCGTAGCATTTTTAAACTTCATCAGAATTCCGAAGAACAATGGAAAAGTTCCGTAGCATTTTTAAACTTCAGCAGAATTCCGAAGAACAATGGAAGAGTTCCGTAGCATTTTTAAACTTCAGCAGAATTCCGAAGAACAATGGAAGTGTTCCATAGCATTTTTAAACTTCATCAGAATTCTGAAGAACAATGGAAGTGATCCGTAACATTTTTAAACTTCAGCAGAATACCCAAGAACAATGGAAGAGTACCGTAGCATTTATAAACTTCAGCAGAATTCTGAGAACAATGGAAGAGTTCCGTAGCATTTTAAACTTCAACAGAATTCCAAGAACAATGGAAGAGTTCCGTAGCATTTTTAAACTTCAGCAGAAATCCGAGAACAATGGAAGAGTTCCGCAGCAGTTTTAAACTTCACCAGAATTCCGAGAACAATGGAAGAGTTCCGTACCATTTTTAAACTTCACCAGAATTCCGAGAACAATGGAAGAGTTCCGTACCATTTTTAAACTTCACCAGAATTCCGAGAACAATGGAAGAGTTCCGTAGCATTTTTAAACTTCAGCAGAATTCCGAAGAACAATGGAAGAGTTCCGTAGCATTTTTAAACTTCAGCAGAATTGCGAAGAACAATGGAAGTGTTCCATAGCATTTTTAAACTTCATCAGAATTCTGAAGAACAATGGAAGTGATCCGTAACATTTTTAAACTTCAGCAGAATACCCAAGAACAATGGAAGAGTACCGTAGCATTTATAAACTTCAGCAGAATTCCAAGAACAATGGAAGAGTTCCGTAGCATTTTAAACTTCAACAGAATTCCAAGAACAATGGAAGAGTTCCGTAGCATTTTTAAACTTCAGCAGAAATCCGAGAACAATGGAAGAGTTCCGCAGCAGTTTTAAACTTCACCAGAATTCCGAGAACAATGGAAGAGTTCCGTACCATTTTTAAGCTTCACCAGAATTCCGAGAACAATGGAAGAGTTCCGTAGCATTTTTAAACTTCACCAGAATTCCGAGAACAATGGAAGAGTTCCGTAGCATTTTTAAACTTCAGCAGAATTCCGAAGAACAATGGAAGATATCCGTAGCATTTTTAAACTTCAGTAGAATTAAGAATAACAATGGAAGAGTTCCGTAGCATTTTTAAACTTCACCAGAATTCCGTGAACAATGGAAGAGTTCCGTAGCATTTTTAAACTTCAGCAGAATTCCGAAGAACAATGGAAGAGTTCCGTAGAATTTTTAAACTTCAGCAGAATTCCGAAGAACAATGGAAGAGTTCCGTAGCATTTTTAAACTTCAGTAGAATTAAGAATAACAACGGAAGAGTTCCGTAGCATTTTTAAACTTCACCAGAATTCCGTGAACAATGGAAGAGTTCCGTAGCATTTTTAAACTTCAGCAGAATTCCGAAGAACAATGGAAGAGTTCCGTAGCATTTTTAAACTTCAGCAGAATTCCGAAGAACAATGGAAGAGTTCCGTAGCATTTTTAAACTTCAGCAGAATTCCGAAGAACAATGTAAGAGTTCCGTAGCATTTTTAAACTTCAGCAGAATTCCGAAGAACAATGGAAGAGTTCCGTAGCATTTTTAAACTTCAGCAGATTTCCGAAGAACAATGGAAGAGTTCCGTTGCAGTTTTAAACTTCATCAGAATTCCGAAGAACAATGGAAGAGTTCCGTAGCATTTTTAAACTTCAGCAGAACTCAGAAGAACAATGGAAGAGTTCCGTAGCATTTTTAAACTTCAGCAGAATTCCGAAGAACAATGGAAGAGTTCCGTAGCATTTTTAAACTTCAGTAGAATTAAGAATAACAATGGAAGAGTTCCGTAGCATTTTTAAACTTCACCAGAATTCCGTGAAGAATGGAAGAGTTCCGTAGCATTTTTAAACTTCAGCAGAATTCCGAAGAACAAAGAAAGTGTTCCGTAGCATTTTTAAACTTCAGCAGATTTCCAAAGAACAATGGAAGAGTTCCGTAGCATTTTTAAACTTCAGCAGAATTCTGCAAAGCAATGGAAGAGTTCCGTAGCATTTTTAAACTTCAGCAGAATTCCGAAGAACAATCGAAGAGTTCCGTAGCATTTTTAAACTTCAGCAGAATTCCGAAGAACAATGGAAGAGTTCCGTAGCATTTTTAAACTTCAGCAGAATTCCGAAGAACAATGGAAATGATCCGTAACATTTTTAAACTTCAGCAGAATTCCCAAGAACAATGGAAGAGTACCATAGAATTTATAAACTTCAGAAGAATTCTGAGAACAATGGAAGAGTTCCGTAGCATTTTTAAACTTCACCAGAATTCCACGAACAATGGAAGAGTTCCGTAGCATTTTTTAACTTCTGCACAATTCCGAAGAACAATGGAAGAGTTCCGTAGCATTTTTAAACTTCAGCAGAATTCCGAAGAACAATGGAAGAGTTCCGTAGCATTTTTAAAATTCATCAGAATTCCAAAGAACAATGGAAAAGTTCCGTAGCATTTTTAAACTTCAGCAGAATTCCGAAGAACAATGGAAGAGTTCCGTAGCATTTTTAAACTTCAGCAGAATTCCGAGAACAATGGAAGAGTTCCGTAGCATTTTTAAACTTCACCAGAATTACGAGAACAATGGAAGAGTTCCGTAGCATTTTTAAACTTCAACAGAATTCCGAGAACAATGGAAGAGTTCCGTAGCATTTTTAAACTTCAGCAGAATTCCGAAGAACAATGGAAGAGTTCCGTAGCATTTTTGAACTTCATCAGAATTCCGAAGAACAATGGAAAAGTTCCGTAGCATTTTTAAACTTCAGCAGAATTCCGAAGAACAATGGAAGAGTTCCGTAGCATTTTTAAACTTCAGCAGAATTCCGAAGAACAATGGAAGTGTTCCATAGCATTTTTAAACTTCATCAGAATTCTGAAGAACAATGGAAGTGATCCGTAACATTTTTAAACTTCAGCAGAATACCCAAGAACAATGGAAGAGTACCGTAGCATTTATAAACTTCAGCAGAATTCTGAGAACAATGGAAGAGTTCCGTAGCATTTTAAACTTCAACAGAATTCCAAGAACAATGGAAGAGTTCCGTAGCATTTTTAAACTTCAGCAGAAATCCGAGAACAATGGAAGAGTTCCGCAGCAGTTTTAAACTTCACCAGAATTCCGAGAACAATGGAAGAGTTCCGTACCATTTTTAAACTTCACCAGAATTCCGAGAACAATGGAAGAGTTCCGTACCATTTTTAAACTTCACCAGAATTCCGAGAACAATGGAAGAGTTCCGTAGCATTTTTAAACTTCAGCAGAATTCTGAAGAACAATGGAAGAGTTCCGTAGCATTTTTAAACTTCAGCAGAATTGCGAAGAACAATGGAAGTGTTCCATAGCATTTTTAAACTTCATCAGAATTCTGAAGAACAATGGAAGTGATCCGTAACATTTTTAAACTTCAGCAGAATACCCAAGAACAATGGAAGAGTACCGTAGCATTTATAAACTTCAGCAGAATTCCAAGAACAATGGAAGAGTTCCGTAGCATTTTAAACTTCAACAGAATTCCAAGAACAATGGAAGAGTTCCGTAGCATTTTTAAACTTCAGCAGAAATCCGAGAACAATGGAAGAGTTCCGCAGCAGTTTCAAACTTCACCAGAATTCCGAGAACAATGGAAGAGTTCCGTACCATTTTTAAGCTTCACCAGAATTCCGAGAACAATGGAAGAGTTCCGTAGCATTTTTAAACTTCACCAGAATTCCGAGAACAATGGAAGAGTTCCGTAGCATTTTTAAACTTCAGCAGAATTCCGAAGAACAATGGAAGATTTCCGTAGCATTTTTAAACTTCAGTAGAATTAAGAATAACAATGGAAGAGTTCCGTAGCATTTTTAAACTTCACCAGAATTCCGTGAACAATGGAAGAGTTCCGTAGCATTTTTAAACTTCAGCAGAATTCCGAAGAACAATGGAAGAGTTCCGTAGCATTTTTAAACTTCAGCAGAATTCCGAAGAACAATGGAAAAGTTCCGTAGCATTTTTAAACTTCAGCAGATTTCCGAAGAACAATGGAAGAGTTCCGTAGCATTTTTAAACTTCAGCAGAATTCTGCAAAGCAATGGAAGAGTTCCGTAGCATTTTTAAACTTCAGCAGAATTCCGAAGAACAATCGAAGAGTTCCGTAGCATTTTTAAACTTCAGCAGAATTCCGAAGAACAATGGAAGAGTTCCGTAGCATTTTTAAACTTCAGCAGAATTCCGAAGAACAATGGAAATGATCCGTAACATTTTTAAACTTCAGCAGAATTCCCAAGAACAATGGAAGAGTACCATAGAATTTATAAACTTCAGAAGAATTCTGAGAACAATGGAAGAGTTCCGTAGCATTTTTAAACTTCACCAGAATTCCATGAACAATGGAAGAGTTCCGTAGCATTTTTTAACTTCTGCAGAATTCCGAAGAACAATGGAAGAGTTCCGTAGCATTTTTAAACTTCAGCAGAATTCCGAAGAACAATGGAAGAGTTCCGCAGCATTTTTAAACTTCATCAGAATTCCAAAGAACAATGGAAAAGTTCCGTAGCATTTTTAAACTTCAGCAGAATTCTGAAGAACAATGGAAGAGTTCCGTAGCATTTTTAAACTTCAGCAGAATTCCGAGAACAATGGAAGAGTTCCGTAGCATTTTTAAACTTCACCAGAATTACGAGAACAATGGAAGAGTTCCGTAGCATTTTTAAACTTCAACAGAATTCCGAGAACAATGGAAGAGTTCCGTAGCATTTTTAAACTTCAGCAGAATTCCGAAGAACAATGGAAGAGTTCCGTAGCATTTTTAAACTTCATCAGAATTCCGAAGAACAATGGAAAAGTTCCGTAGCATTTTTAAACTTCAGCAGAATTCCGAAGAACAATGGAAGAGTTCTGTAGCATTTTTAAACTTCAGCAGAATTCCGAAGAACAATGGAAGTGTTCCATAGCATTTTTAAACTTCATCAGAATTCTGAAGAACAATTGAAGTGATCCGTAACATTTTTAAACTTCAGCAGAATACCCAAGAACAATGGAAGAGTACCGTAGCATTTATAAACTTCAGCAGAATTCTGAGAACAATGGAAGAGTTCCGTAGCATTTTAAACTTCAACAGAATTCCAAGAACAATGGAAGAGTTCCGTAGCATTTTTAAACTTCAGCAGAAATCCGAGAACAATGGAAGAGTTCCGCAGCAGTTTTAAACTTCACCAGAATTCCGAGAATAATGGAAGAGTTCCGTAGCATTTTTAAACTTCACCAGAATTCCGAGAACAATGGAAGAGTTCCGTACCATTTTTAAACTTCACCAGAATTCCGAGAACAATGGAAGAGTTCCGTAGCATTTTTAAACTTCAGCAGAATTCTGAAGAACAATGGAAGAGTTCCGTAGCATTTTTAAACTTCAGCAGAATTGCGAAGAACAATGGAAGTGTTCCATAGCATTTTTAAACTTCATCAGAATTCTGAAGAACAATGGAAGTGATCCGTAACATTTTTAAACTTCAGCAGAATACCCAAGAACAATGGAAGAGTACCGTAGCATTTATAAACTTCAGCAGAATTCCAAGAACAATGGAAGCGTTCCGTAGCATTTTAAACTTCAACAGAATTCCAAGAACAATGGAAGAGTTCCGTAGCATTTTTAAACTTCAGCAGAAATCCGAGAACAATGGAAGAGTTCCGCAGCAGTTTTAAACTTCACCAGAATTCCGAGAACAATGGAAGAGTTCCGTACCATTTTTAAGCTTCACCAGAATTCCGAGAACAATGGAAGAGTTCCGTAGCATTTTTAAACTTCACCAGAATTCCGAGAACAATGGAAGAGTTCCGTAGCATTTTTAAATTTCAGCAGAATTCCGAAGAACAATGGAAGATTTCCGTAGCATTTTTAAACTTCAGTAGAATTAAGAATAACAATGGAAGAGTTCCGTAGCATTTTTAAACTTCACCAGAATTCCGTGAACAATGGAAGAGTTCCGTAGCATTTTTAAACTTCAGCAGAATTCCGAAGAACAATGGAAGAGTTCCGTAGCATTTTTAAAATTCATCAGAATTCCAAAGAACAATGGAAAAGTTCCGTAGCATTTTTAAACTTCAGCAGAATTCCAAAGAACAATGGAAGAGTTCCGTAGCATTTTTAAACTTCAGCAGAATTCCGAGAACAATGGAAGAGTTCCGTAGCATTTTTAAACTTCACCAGAATTACGAGAACAATGGAAGAGTACCATAGAATTTATAAACTTCAGAAGAATTCTGAGAACAATGGAAGAGTTCCGTAGCATTTTTAAACTTCACCAGAATTCCACGAACAATGGAAGAGTTCCGTAGCATTTTTTAACTTCTGCAGAATTCCGAAGAACAATGGAAGAGTTCCGTAGCATTTTTAAACTTCAGCAGAATTCCGAAGAACAATGGAAGAGTTCCGTAGCATTTTTAAAATTCATCAGAATTCCAAAGAACAATGGAAAAGTTCCGTAGCATTTTTAAACTTCAGCAGAATTCCGAAGAACAATGGAAGAGTTCCGTAGCATTTTTAAACTTCAGCAGAATTCCGAGAACAATGGAAGAGTTCCGTAGCATTTTTAAACTTCACCAGAATTACGAGAACAATGGAAGAGTTCCGTAGCATTTTTAAACTTCAACAGAATTCCGAGAACAATGGAAGAGTTCCGTAGCATTTTTAAACTTCAGCAGAATTCCGAAGAACAATGGAAGAGTTCCGTAGCATTTTTAAACTTCATCAGAATTCCGAAGAACAATGGAAAAGTTCCGTAGCATTTTTAAACTTCAGCAGAATTCCGAAGAACAATGGAAGAGTTCCGTAGCATTTTTAAACTTCAGCAGAATTCCGAAGAACAATGGAAGTGTTCCATAGCATTTTTAAACTTCATCAGAATTCTGAAGAACAATGGAAGTGATCCGTAACATTTTTAAACTTCAGCAGAATACCCAAGAACAATGGAAGAGTACCGTAGCATTTATAAACTTCAGCAGAATTCTGAGAACAATGGAAGAGTTCCGTAGCATTTTAAACTTCAACAGAATTCCAAGAACAATGGAAGAGTTCCGTAGCATTTTTAAACTTCAGCAGAAATCCGAGAACAATGGAAGAGTTCCGCAGCAGTTTTAAACTTCACCAGAATTCCGAGAACAATGGAAGAGTTCCGTACCATTTTTAAACTTCACCAGAATTCCGAGAACAATGGAAGAGTTCCGTACCATTTTTAAACTTCACCAGAATTCCGAGAACAATGGAAGAGTTCCGTAGCATTTTTAAACTTCAGCAGAATTCCGAAGAACAATGGAAGAGTTCCGTAGCATTTTTAAACTTCAGCAGAATTGCGAAGAACAATGGAAGTGTTCCATAGCATTTTTAAACTTCATCAGAATTCTGAAGAACAATGGAAGTGATCCGTAACATTTTTAAACTTCAGCAGAATACCCAAGAACAATGGAAGAGTACCGTAGCATTTATAAACTTCAGCAGAATTCCAAGAACAATGGAAGAGTTCCGTAGCATTTTAAACTTCAACAGAATTCCAAGAACAATGGAAGAGTTCCGTAGCATTTTTAAACTTCAGCAGAAATCCGAGAACAATGGAAGAGTTCCGCAGCAGTTTTAAACTTCACCAGAATTCCGAGAACAATGGAAGAGTTCCGTACCATTTTTAAGCTTCACCAGAATTCCGAGAACAATGGAAGAGTTCCGTAGCATTTTTAAACTTCACCAGAATTCCGAGAACAATGGAAGAGTTCCGTAGCATTTTTAAACTTCAGCAGAATTCCGAAGAACAATGGAAGATATCCGTAGCATTTTTAAACTTCAGTAGAATTAAGAATAACAATGGAAGGGTTCCGTAGCATTTTTAAACTTCACCAGAATTCCGTGAACAATGGAAGAGTTCCGTAGCATTTTTAAACTTCAGCAGAATTCCGAAGAACAATGGAAGAGTTCCGTAGAATTTTTAAACTTCAGCAGAATTCCGAAGAACAATGGAAGAGTTCCGTAGCATTTTTAAACTTCAGTAGAATTAAGAATAACAACGGAAGAGTTCCGTAGCATTTTTAAACTTCACCAGAATTCCGTGAACAATGGAAGAGTTCCGTAGCATTTTTAAACTTCAGCAGAATTCCGAAGAACAATGGAAGAGTTCCGTAGCATTTTTAAACTTCAGCAGAATTCCGAAGAACAATGGAAGAGTTCCGTAGCATTTTTAAACTTCAGCAGAATTCAGAAGAACAACGTAAGAGTTCCGTAGCATTTTTAAACTTCAGCAGAATTCCGAAGAACAATGGAAGAGTTCCGTAGCATTTTTAAACTTCAGCAGAATTCCGAAGAACAATGGAAGAGTTCCGTTGCAGTTTTAAACTTCATCAGAATTCCGAAGAACAATGGAAGAGTTCCGTAGCATTTTTAAACTTCAGCAGAACTCAGAAGAACAATGGAAGAGTTCCGTAGCATTTTTAAACTTCAGCAGAATTCCGAAGAACAATGGAAGAGTTCCGTAGCATTTTTAAACTTCAGTAGAATTAAGAATAACAATGGAAGAGTTCCGTAGCATTTTTAAACTTCACCAGAATTCCGTGAAGAATGGAAGAGTTCCGTAGCATTTTTAAACTTCAGCAGAATTCCGAAGAACAAAGAAAGTGTTCCGTAGCATTTTTAAACTTCAGCAGATTTCCGAAGAACAATGGAAGAGTTCCGTAGCATTTTTAAACTTCAGCAGAATTCTGCAAAGCAATGGAAGAGTTCCGTAGCATTTTTAAACTTCAGCAGAATTCCGAAGAACAATCGAAGAGTTCCGTAGCATTTTTAAACTTCAGCAGAATTCCGAAGAACAATGGAAGAGTTCCGTAGCATTTTTAAACTTCAGCAGAATTCCGAAGAACAATGGAAATGATCCGTAACATTTTTAAACTTCAGCAGAATTCCCAAGAACAATGGAAGAGTACCATAGAATTTATAAACTTCAGAAGAATTCTGAGAACAATGGAAGAGTTCCGTAGCATTTTTAAACTTCACCAGAATTCCACGAACAATGGAAGAGTTCCGTAGCATTTTTTAACTTCTGCAGAATTCCGAAGAACAATGGAAGAGTTCCGTAGCATTTTTAAACTTCAGCAGAATTCCGAAGAACAATGGAAGAGTTCCGTAGCATTTTTAAAATTCATCAGAATTCCAAAGAACAATGGAAAAGTTCCGTAGCATTTTTAAACTTCAGCAGAATTCCGAAGAACAATGGAAGAGTTCCGTAGCATTTTTAAACTTCAGCAGAATTCCGAGAACAATGGAAGAGTTCCGTAGCATTTTTAAACTTCACCAGAATTACGAGAACAATGGAAGAGTTCCGTAGCATTTTTAAACTTCAACAGAATTCCGAGAACAATGGAAGAGTTCCGTAGCATTTTTAAACTTCAGCAGAATTCCGAAGAACAATGGAAGAGTTCCGTAGCATTTTTAAACTTCATCAGAATTCCGAAGAACAATGGAAAAGTTCCGTAGCATTTTTAAACTTCAGCAGAATTCCGAAGAACAATGGAAGAGTTCCGTAGCATTTTTAAACTTCAGCAGAATTCCGAAGAACAATGGAAGTGTTCCATAGCATTTTTAAACTTCATCAGAATTCTGAAGAACAATGGAAGTGATCCGTAACATTTTTAAACTTCAGCAGAATACCCAAGAACAATGGAAGAGTACCGTAGCATTTATAAACTTCAGCAGAATTCTGAGAACAATGGAAGAGTTCCGTAGCATTTTAAACTTCAACAGAATTCCAAGAACAATGGAAGAGTTCCGTAGCATTTTTAAACTTCAGCAGAAATCCGAGAACAATGGAAGAGTTCCGCAGCAGTTTTAAACTTCACCAGAATTCCGAGAACAATGGAAGAGTTCCGTACCATTTTTAAACTTCACCAGAATTCCGAGAACAATGGAAGAGTTCCGTACCATTTTTAAACTTCACCAGAATTCCGAGAACAATGGAAGAGTTCCGTAGCATTTTTAAACTTCAGCAGAATTCCGAAGAACAATGGAAGAGTTCCGTAGCATTTTTAAACTTCAGCAGAATTGCGAAGAACAATGGAAGTGTTCCATAGCATTTTTAAACTTCATCAGAATTCTGAAGAACAATGGAAGTGATCCGTAACATTTTTAAACTTCAGCAGAATACCCAAGAACAATGGAAGAGTACCGTAGCATTTATAAACTTCAGCAGAATTCCAAGAACAATGGAAGAGTTCCGTAGCATTTTAAACTTCAACAGAATTCCAAGAACAATGGAAGAGTTCCGTAGCATTTTTAAACTTCAGCAGAAATCCGAGAACAATGGAAGAGTTCCGCAGCAGTTTTAAACTTCACCAGAATTCCGAGAACAATGGAAGAGTTCCGTACCATTTTTAAGCTTCACCAGAATTCCGAGAACAATGGAAGAGTTCCGTAGCATTTTTAAACTTCACCAGAATTCCGAGAACAATGGAAGAGTTCCGTAGCATTTTTAAACTTCAGCAGAATTCCGAAGAACAATGGAAGATATCCGTAGCATTTTTAAACTTCAGTAGAATTAAGAATAACAATGGAAGAGTTCCGTAGCATTTTTAAACTTCACCAGAATTCCGTGAACAATGGAAGAGTTCCGTAGCATTTTTAAACTTCAGCAGAATTCCGAAGAACAATGGAAGAGTTCCGTAGAATTTTTAAACTTCAGCAGAATTCCGAAGAACAATGGAAAAGTTCCGTAGCATTTTTAAACTTCAGCAGAATTCCGAAGAACAATGGAAGAGTTCCGTAGCATTTTTAAACTTCAGCAGAATTCCGAAGAACAATGGAAGTGTTCCATAGCATTTTTAAACTTCATCAGAATTCTGAAGAACAATGGAAATGATCCGTAACATTTTAAACTTCAGCAGAATTCCCAAGAACAATGGAAGAGTACCATAGAATTTATAAACTTCAGAAGAATTCTGAGAACAATGGAAGAGTTCCGTAGCATTTTTTAACTTCTGCAGAATTCCGAAGAACAATGGAAGAGTTCCGTAGCATTTTTAAACTTCAGCAGAATTCCGAAGAACAATGGAAGAGTTCCGTAGCATTTTTAAAATTCATCAGAATTCCAAAGAACAATGGAAAAGTTCCGTAGCATTTTTAAACTTCAGCAGAATTCCAAAGAACAATGGAAGAGTTCCGTAGCATTTTTAAACTTCAGCAGAATTCCGAGAACAATGGAAGAGTTCCGTAGCATTTTCAAACTTCACCAGAATTACGAGAACAATGGAAGAGTTCCGTAGCATTTTTAAACTTCAACAGAATTCCGAGAACAATGGAAGAGTTCCGTAGCATTTTTAAACTTCAGCAGAATTCCGAAGAACAATGGAAGAGTTCCGTAGCATTTTTAAACTTCATCAGAATTCCGAAGAACAATGGAAAAGTTCCGTAGCATTTTTAAACTTCAGCAGAATTCCGAAGAACAATGGAAGAGTTCCGTAGCATTTTTAAACTTCAGCAGAATTCCGAAGAACAATGGAAGTGTTCCATAGCATTTTTAAACTTCATCAGAATTCTGAAGAACAATGGAAGTGATCCGTAACATTTTTAAACTTCAGCAGAATACCCAAGAACAATGGAAGAGTACCGTAGCATTTATAAACTTCAGCAGAATTCCAAGAACAATGGAAGAATTCCGTAGCATTTTTAAACTTCAGCAGAAATCCGAGAACAATGGAAGAGTTCCGCAGCAGTTTTAAACTTCACCAGAATTCCGAGAACAATGGAAGAGTTCCGTACCATTTTTAAACTTCACCAGAATTCCGAGAACAATGGAAGAGTTCCGTAGCATTTTTAAACTACAGCAGAATTCTGAAGAACAATGGAAGAGTTCCGTAGCATTTTTAAACTTCAGCAGAATTCCGAAGAAAAATGGAAGAGTTCCTTTGCAGTTCTAAGCTTCATCAGAATTCCGAAGAACAATGGAAGAGTTTCGTAGCATTTTTAAACTTCAGCAGAATTCAGAAGAACAATGGAAGAGTTCCGTAGCATTTTTAAACTTCAGCAGAATTCCGAAGAACAATGGAAGAGTTCAGTAGCATTTTTAAACTTCAGCAGAATTAAGAATAACAATGGAAGAGTTCTGTAGCATTTTTAAACTTCACCAGAATTCCGTGAACAATGGAAGAGTTCCGTAGCATTTTCAAACTTCAGCAGAATTCCGAAGAACAAAGGAAGTGTTCCGTAGCATTTTTAAACTTCAGCAGTATTCTGAAGAACAATGGAAGAGTTCTGTAGCATTTTCAAACTTCAGAAGAATTTCGAGAACAATGGAAGAGTTCCACAGCATTTTTTAACTTCAGCAGAATTCCGAAAAACAATGGAAGAGTTCCGTAGCATTTTTAAACTTCAGCAGAATTCCGAAGAACAATGGAAGAGTTCCGTAGCATTTTTAAACTTCAGCAGAATTCCGAAGAACAATGGAAGAGTTCCGTAGCATTTTTAAATTACAGCAGAATTCCGAAGGACAATGGAAGAGTTCCGTAGCATTTTTAAACTTCAGCAGAATTCCGAGAACAATGGATGAGTTCCGCAGCATTTTTAAACTTCACCAGAATTCCGAGAACAATGGAAGAGTTCCGTAGCATTTTTAATCTTCAGCAGAATTCCGAAGAACAATGGAAGAGTTCCGTAGCATTTTTAAACTTCAGCAGAATTCCAAAGAACAATGGAAGAGTTCCGTTGCAGTTTTAAACTTCATCAGAATTCCGAAGAACAATGGAAGAGTTCCGTAGCCTTTTTAAACTTCAGCAGAACTCAGAAGAACAATGGAAGAGTCCCGTAGCATTTTTAAACTTCAGCAGAATTCCGAAGAACAATGGAAGAGTTCTGTAGCATTTTTAAACTTCACCAGAATACTGTGAACAATGGAAGAGTTCTGTAGCATTTTTAAACTTCAGCAGAATTGCGAAGAACAAAGGAAGTGTTCCGTACCATTGTTAAACTTCAGCAGAATTCAGAAGAACAATGGAAGAGTTCCGTAGCATTTTTAAACTTCACCAGAATTCCAAGAACAATGGAAGAGTTCCGTAGCATTTTTAAACTTCTGCAGAATTCCGAAGAACAATGGAAGAGTTCCGTAGCATTTTTTAACTTCAGCAGAATTCAGAAGAACAATGGAAGAGTTCCGTAGCCTTTTTAAACTTCGTCAGAATTCCGAAGAACAATGGAAAAGTTCCGTACCATTTTTAAACTTCAGCAGAATTCCGAAGAACAATGGAAGAGTTCCGTAGCATTTTTAAACTTCAGCAGAATTCCGAGAACAATGGATGAGTTCCGTAGCATTTTTAAACTTCACCAGAATTCCGAGAACAATGGAAGAGTTACGTAGCATTTTTAAACTTCACCAGAATTCCGAGAACAATGGAAGAGTTCCGTAGCATTTTTAAACTTCACCAGAATTCCGAGAACAATGGAAGAGTTCCGTAGCCTTTTTAAACTTCAGCAGAACTCAGAAGAACAATGGAAGAGTCCCGTAGCATTTTTAAACTTCAGCAGAATTCCGAAGAACAATGGAAGAGTTCCGTAGCATTTTTAAACTTCAGTAGAATTAAAAATAACAATGGAAGAGTTCTGTAGCATTTTTAAACTTCACCAGAATACCGTGAACAATGGAAGAGTTCTGTAGTATTTTTAAACTTCAGCAGAATTCCGAAGAACAGAGGAAGTGTTCCGTACCATTTTTAAACTTCAGCAGAATTCCGAAGAACAATGGAAGAGTTCCGTAGCATTTTTAAACTTCAGCAGAATTCCGAGAACAATGGATGAGTTCCGTAGCATTTTTAAACTTCAACAGAATTCCGAGAACAATGGAAGAGTTCCGTAGCATTTTTAAACTTCAGCAGAATTCCGAAAACAATGGAAGAGTTCCGTAGCATTTTTAAACTTCACCAGAATTCCGAGAACAATGGAAGAGTTCCGTAGCATTTTTAAACTTCAGCAGAATTCCGAGAACAATGGAAGAGTTCCGTAGCATTTTTAAACTTCAGCAGAATTCCGAAGAACAATGGAAGAGTTCCGTAGCTTTTTTAAACTTCAGCAGAATTCCGAAGAACAATGGAAGAGTTCCGTTGCAGTTTTAAGCTTCATCAGAATTCCGAAGAACAATGGAAGAGTTCCGTAGCATTTTTAAACTTCAGCAGAATTCAGAAGAACAATGGAAGAGTTCCGTAGCATTTTTAAACTTCAGCAGAATTCCGAAGAACAATGGAAGAGTTCCGTAGCATTTTTAAACTTCAGCAGAATTCCGAAGAACAATGGAAGAGTTCCGCAGCAGTTTTTAACTTCACCAGAATTCCGAGAACAATGGATGAGTTCCGTACCATTTTTAAACTTCACCAGAATTCCGAGAACAATGGAAGAGTTCCGTAGCATTTTTAAACTTCAGCTGAATTCTGAAGAACAATGGAAAAGTTCCGTAGCATTTTTAAACTTAAGCAGAATTCCGAAGAACAATGGAAGAGTTCCGTTGCAGTTCTAAGCTTCATCAGAATTCCGAAGTACAATGGAAGAGTTTCGTAGCATTTTTAAACTTCAGCAGAATTCAGAAGAACAATGGAAGAGTTCCGTAGCATTTTTAAACTTCAGCAGAATTCCGAGAACAATGGAAGAGTTCCGTAGCATTTTTAAACTTCACCAGAATTCCGAGAACAATGGAAGAGTTCCGTAGCCTTTTTAAACTTCAGCAGAACTCAGAAGAACAATGGAAGAGTCCCGTAGCATTTTTAAACTTCAGCAGAATTCCGAAGAACAATGGAAGAGTTCCGTAGCATTTTTAAACTTCAGTAGAATTAAAAATAACAATGGAAGAGTTCTGTAGCATTTTTAAACTTCACCAGAATACCGTGAACAATGGAAGAGTTCTGTAGCATTTTTAAACTTCAGCAGAATTCCGAGAACAATGGAAGAGTTCCGTAGCATTTTTAAACTTCACCAGAATTCCGAGAACAATGGAAGAGTTCCGTAGCATTTTTAAACTTCACCAGAATTCCGAGAACAATGGAAGAGTTCCGTAGCCTTTTTAAACTTAAGCAGAACTCAGAAGAACAATGGAAGAGTCCCGTAGCATTTTTAAACTTCAGCAGAATTCCGAAGAACAATGGAAGAGTTCCGTAGCATTTTTAAACTTCAGTAGAATTAAAAATAACAATGGAAGAGTTCTGTAGCATTTTTAAACTTCACCAGAATACCGTGAACAATGGAAGAGTTCTGTAGTATTTTTAAACTTCAGCAGAATTCCGAAGAACAGAGGAAGTGTTCCGTACCATTTTTAAACTTCAGCAGAATTCCGAAGAACAATGGAAGAGTTCCGTAGCATTTTTAAACTTCAGCAGAATTCCGAGAACAATGGATGAGTTCCGTAGCATTTTTAAACTTCACCAGAATTCCGAGAACAATGGAAGAGTTCCGTAGCATTTTTAAACTTCAGCAGAATTCCGAAAACAATGGAAGAGTTCCGTAGCATTTTTAAACTTCACCAGAATTCCGAGAACAATGGAAGAGTTCCGTAGCATTTTTAAACTTCAGCAGAATTCCGAGAACAATGGAAGAGTTCCGTAGCATTTTTAAACTTCAGCAGAATTCCGAAGAACAATGGAAGAGTTCCGTAGCATTTTTAAACTTCAGCAGAATTCCGAAGAACAATGGAAGAGTTCCGTTGCAGTTTTAAGCTTCATCAGAATTCCGAAGAACAATGGAAGAGTTCCGTAGCATTTTTAAACTTCAGCAGAATTCAGAAGAACAATGGAAGAGTTCCGTAGCATTTTTAAACTTCAGCAGAATTCCGAAGAACAATGGAAGAGTTCCGTAGCATTTTTAAACTTCAGCAGAATTCCGAAGAACAATGGAAGAGTTCCGCAGCAGTTTTTAACTTCACCAGAATTCCGAGAACAATGGATGAGTTCCGTACCATTTTTAAACTTCACCAGAATTCCGAGAACAATGGAAGAGTTCCGTAGCATTTTTAAACTTCAGCTGAATTCTGAAGAACAATGGAAAAGTTCCGTAGCATTTTTAAACTTAAGCAGAATTCCGAAGAACAATGGAAGAGTTCCGTTGCAGTTCTAAGCTTCATCAGAATTCCGAAGTACAATGGAAGAGTTTCGTAGCATTTTTAAACTTCAGCAGAATTCAGAAGAACAATGGAAGAGTTCCGTAGCATTTTTAAACTTCAGCAGAATTCCGAAGAACAATGGAAGAGTTCCGTAGCATTTTTAAACTTCAGCAGAATTAAGAATAACAATGGAAGAGTTCCGTAGCATTTTTAAACTTCACCAGAATTCCGTGAACAATGGAAGAGTTCCGTAGCATTTTTAAACTTCAGCAGAATTCCGAAGAACAAAGGAAGAGTTCCGTAGCATTTTCAAACTTCAGAAGAATTCCGAGAACAATGGAAGAGTTCCGTAGCATTTTCAAACTTCAGAAGAATTCCGAGAACAATGGAAGAGTTCCACAGCATTTTTAAACTTCAGCAGAATTCCGAAGAACAATGGAAGAGTTCCGTAGCATTTTTAAACTTCAGCAGAATTCCGAAGAACAATGGAAGAGTTCCGTAGCATTTTTAAATTACAGCAGAATTCCGAAGAACAATGGAAGAGTTCCGTAGCATTTTTAAACTTCAGCAGAATTCCGAGAACAATGGATGAGTTCCGCAGCGTTTTTAAACTTCACCAGAATTCCGAGAACAATGGAAGAGTTCCGTAGCATTTTTAAACTTCAGCAGAATTCCGAAGAACAATGGAAGAGTTCCGTAGCATTTTTAAACTTCAGCAGAATTCCAAAGAACAATGGAAGAGTTCTGTTGCAGTTTTAAACTTCATCAGAATTCCGAAGAACAATGGAAGAGTTCTGTAGCCTTTTTAAACTTCAGCAGAACTCAGAAGAACAATGGAAGAGTCCCGTAGCATTTTTAAACTTCAACAGAATTCCGAAGAACAATGGAAGAGTTCCGTAGCATTTTTAAACTTCACCAGAATACCGTGAACAATGGAAGAGTTCTGTAGCATTTTTAAACTTCAGCAGAATTCCGAATAACAAAGGAAGTGTTCCGTAGCATTTTTAAACTTCAGCAGAATTCTGAAGAACAATGGAAGAGTTCTGTAGCATTTTTAAACTTCAGAAGAATTCCGAGAAAAATGGAAGAGTTCCGTAGCATTTTTAAACTTCAGCAGAATTCCGCAAAACAATGGAAGAGTTCCGTAGCATTTTTAAACTTCAGCAGAATTCCAAAGAACAATGGAAGAGTTCCGTAGCATTTTTAAACTTCAGCAGAATTCCGAAGAACAATGGAATTGATCCGTAACATTTTTAAACTTCAGCAGAATTCCCAAGAACAATGGAAGAGCACCGTAGAATTTATAAGCTTCAGCAGAATTCTGAGAACAATGGAAGAGTTCCGTAGCATTTTTAAACTTCACCAGAATTCCAAGAACAATGGAAGAGTTCCGTAGCATTTTTAAACTTCTGCAGAATTCCGAAGAATAATGGAAGAGTTCCGTAGCATTTTTAAACTTCAGCAGAATTCCGAAGAACAATGGAAGAGTTCCGTAGCATTTTTAAACTTCAGCAGAATTCCGAGAACAATGGATGAGTTCCGTAGCATTTTTAAACTTCACCAGAATTCCGAGAACAATGGAAGAGTTCCGTAGCATTTTTAAACTTCAGCAGAATTCCGAGAACAATGGAAGAGTTCCGTAGCATTTTTAAACTTCACCAGAATTCCGAGAACAATGGAAGAGTTCCGTAGCATTTTTAAACTTCAGCAGAATTCCGAGAACAATGGAAGAGTTCCGTAGCATTTTTAAACTTCAGCAGAATTCCGAAGAACAATGGAAGAGTTCCGTAGTATTTGTAAACTTCAGCAGAATTCCGAAGAACAATGGAAGAGTTCCGTTGCAGTTTTAAGCTTCATCAGAATTCCGAAGAACAATGGAAGAGTTCCGTAGCATTTTTAAACTTCAGCAGAATTCAGAAGAACAATGGAAGAGTTCCGTAGCATTTTTAAACTTCAGCAGAATTCCGAAGAACAATGGAAGAGTTCCGTAGCATTTTTAAACTTCAGCAGAATTCCGAAGAACAATGGAAGAGTTCCGCAGCAGTTTTTAACTTCACCAGAATTCCGAGAACAATGGAAGAGTTCCGTACCATTTTTAAACTTCACCAGAATTCCGAGAACAATGGAAGAGTTCCGTAGCATTTTTAAACTTCAGCTGAATTCTGAAGAACAATGGAAAAGTTCGGTAGCATTTTTAAACTTCAGCAGAATTCCGAAGAACAATGGAAGAGTTCCGTTGCAGTTCTAAGCTTCATCAGAATTCCGAAGAACAATGGAAGAGTTTCGTAGCATTTTTAAACTTCAGCAGAATTCAGAAGAACAATGGAAGAGTTCCGTAGCATTTTTAAACTTCAGCAGAATTCCGAAGAACAATGGAAGAGTTCCGTAGCATTTTTAAACTTCAGCAGAATTAAGAATAACAATGGAAGAGTTCCGTAGCATTTTTAAACTTCACCAGAATTCCGTGAACAATGGAAGAGTTCCGTAGCATTTTTAAACTTCAGCAGAATTCCGAAGAACAAAGGAAGAGTTCCGTAGCATTTTCAAACTTCAGAAGAATTCCGAGAACAATGGAAGAGTTCCGTAGCATTTTCAAACTTCAGAAGAATTCCGAGAACAATGGAAGAGTTCCACAGCATTTTTAAACTTCAGCAGAATTCCGAAGAACAATGGAAGAGTTCCGTAGCATTTTTAAACTTCAGCAGAATTCAGAAGAACAATGGAAGAGTTCCGTAGCATTTTTAAATTACAGCAGAATTCCGAAGAACAATGGAAGAGTTCCGTAGCATTTTTAAACTTCAGCAGAATTCCGAGAACAATGGATGAGTTCCGCAGCATTTTTAAACTTCACCAGAATTCCGAGAACAATGGAAGAGTTCCGTAGCATTTTTAAACTTCAGCAGAATTCTGAAGAACAATGGAAGAGTTCCGTAGCATTTTTAAACTTCAGCAGAATTCCGAAGAACAATGGAAGAGTTCTGTTGCAGTTTTAAACTTCATCAGAATTCCGAAGAACAATGGAAGAGTTCCGAAGCCTTTTTAAACTTCAGCAGAACTCAGAAGAACAATGGAAGAGTCCCGTAGCATTTTTAAACTTCAGCAGAATTCCGAAGAACAATGGAAGAGTTCCGTAGCATTTTTAAACTTCACCAGAATACCGTGAACAATGGAAGAGTTCTGTAGCATTTTTAAACTTCAGCAGAATTCCGAATAACAAAGGAAGTGTTCCGTAGCATTTTTAAACTTCAGCAGAATTCTGAAGAACAATGGAAGAGTTCTGTAGCATTTTTAAACTTCAGAAGAATTCCGAGAAAAATGGAAGAGTTCCGTAGCATTTTTAAACTTCAGCAGAATTCCGCAAAACAATGGAAGAGTTCCGTAGCATTTTTAAACTTCAGCAGAATTCCAAAGAACAATGGAAGAGTTCCGTAGCATTTTTAAACTTCAGCAGAATTCCGAAGAACAATGGAATTGATCCGTAACATTTTTAAACTTCAGCAGAATTCCCAAGAACAATGGAAGAGCACCGTAGAATTTATAAGCTTCAGCAGAATTCTGAGAACAATGGAAGAGTTCCGTAGCATTTTTAAACTTCACCAGAATTCCAAGAACAATGGAAGAGTTCCGTAGCATTTTTAAACTTCTGCAGAATTCCGAAGAATAATGGAAGAGTTCCGTAGCATTTTTAAACTTCAGCAGAATTCCGAAGAACAATGGAAGAGTTCCGTAGCATTTTTAAACTTCAGCTGAATTCTGAAGAACAATGGAAAAGTTCCGTAGCATTTTTAAACTTCAGCAGATTTCCGAAGAACAATGGAAGAGTTCCGCAGCAGTTTTTAACTTCACCAGAATTCCGAGAACAATGGAAGAGTTCCGTACCATTTTTAAACTTCACCAGAATTCCGAGAACAATGGAAGAATTCCGTAGCATTTTTAAACTTCACCAGAATTCCGAGAACAATGGAAGAATTCCGTAGCATTTTTAAACTTCAGCAGAATTCCGAAGAACAATGGAAGAGTTCCGTTGCAGTTCTAAGCTTCATCAGAATTCCGAAGAACAATGGAAGAGTTTCGTAGCATTTTTAAACTTCAGCAGAATTCAGAAGAACAATGGAAGAGTTCCGTAGCATTTTTAAACTTCAGCAGAATTCCGAAGAACAATGGAAGAGTTCCGTAGCATTTTTAAACTTCAGCAGAATTAAGAATAACAATGGAAGAGTTCCGTAGCATTTTTAAACTTCACCAGAATTCCGTGAACAATGGAAGAGTTCCGTAGCATTTTTAAACTTCAGCAGAATTCCGAAGAACAAAGGAAGAGTTCCGTAGCATTTTCAAACTTCAGAAGAATTCCGAGAACAATGGAAGAGTTCCGTAGCATTTTCAAACTTCAGAAGAATTCCGAGAACAATGGAAGAGTTCCACAGCATTTTTAAACTTCAGCAGAATTCCGAAGAACAATGGAAGAGTTCCGTAGCATTTTTAAACTTCAGCAGAATTCCGAAGAACAATGGAAGAGTTCCGTAGCATTTTTAAATTACAGCAGAATTCCGAAGAACAATGGAAGAGTTCCGTAGCATTTTCAAACTTCAGCAGAATTCCGAGAACAATGGATGAGTTCCGCAGCATTTTTAAACTTCACCAGAATTCCGAGAACAATGGAAGAGTTCCGTAGCATTTTTAAACTTCAGCAGAATTCCGAAGAACAATGGAAGAGTTCCGTAGCATTTTTAAACTTCAGCAGAATTCCGAAGAACAATGGAAGAGTTCTGTTGCAGTTTTAAACTTCACCAGAATTCCGGAGAACAATGGAAGAGTTCCGTAGCCTTTTTAAACTTCAGCAGAACTCAGAAGAACAATGGAAGAGTCCCGTAGCATTTTTAAACTTCAGCAGAATTCCGAAGAACAATGGAAGAGTTCCATAGCATTTTTAAACTTCACCAGAATACCGTGAACAATGGAAGAGTTCTGTAGCATTTTTAAACTTCAGCAGAATTCCGAATAACAAAGGAAGTGTTCCGTAGCATTTTTAAACTTCAGCAGAATTCTGAAGAACAATGGAAGTGTTCTGTAGCATTTTTAAACTTCAGAAGAATTCCGAGAAAAATGGAAGAGTTCCGTAGCATTTTTAAACTTCAGCAGAATTCCGCAAAACAATGGAAGAGTTCCGTAGCATTTTTAAACTTCAGCAGAATTCCGAAGAACAATGGAATTGATCCGTAACATTTTTAAACTTCAGCAGAATTCCCAAGAACAATGGAAGAGCACCGTAGAATTTATAAGCTTCAGCAGAATTCTGAGAACAATGGAAGAGTTCCGTAGCATTTTTAAACTTCACCAGAATTCCAAGAACAATGGAAGAGTTCCGTAGCATTTTTAAACTTCTGCAGAATTCCGAAGAATAATGGAAGAGTTCCGTAGCATTTTTAAACTTCAGCAGAATTCCGAAGAACAATGGAAGAGTTCCGTAGCCTTTTTAAACTTCTTCAGAATTCCGAAGAAAAATGGAAAAGTTCCGTACCATTTTTAAACTTCAGCAGAATTCCGAAGAACAATGGAAGAGTTCCGTAGCATTTTTAAACTTCAGCAGAATTCCGAGAACAATGGATGGGTTCCGTAGCATTTTTAAACTTCTGCAGAATTCCGAAGAATAATGGAAGAGTTCCGTAGCATTTTTAAACTTCAGCAGAATTCCGAAGAAGAATGGAAGAGTTCCGTAGCCTTTTTAAACTTCGTCAGAATTCCAAAGAACAATGGAAAAGTTCCGTAGCATTTTTAAACTTCAGCAGAATTCCGAAGAACAATGGAAGAGTTCCGCAGCAGTTTTTAACTTCACCAGAATTCCGAGAACAATGGAAGAGTTCCGTACCATTTTTAAACTTCACCAGAATTCCGAGAACAATGGAAGAGTTCCGTAGCATTTTTAAACTTCAGCTGAATTCTGAAGAACAATGGAAAAGTTCCGTAGCATTTTTAAACTTAAGCAGAATTCCGAAGAACAATGGAAGAGTTCCGTTGCAGTTCTAAGCTTCATCAGAATTCCGAAGAACAATGGAAGAGTTTCGTAGCATTTTTAAACTTCAGCAGAATTCAGAAGAACAATGGAAGAGTTCCGTAGCATTTTTAAACTTCAGCAGAATTCCGAAGAACAATGGAAGAGTTCCGTAGCATTTTTAAACTTCAGCAGAATTAAGAATAACAATGGAAGAGTTCCGTAGCATGTTTAAACTTCACCAGAATTCCGTGAACAATGGAAGAGTTCCGTAGCATTTTTAAACTTCAGCAGAATTCCGAAGAACAAGGGAAGAGTTCCGTAGCATTTTCAAATTTCAGAAGAATTCCGAGAACAATGGAAGAGTTCCGTAGCATTTTCAAACTTCAGAAGAATTCCGAGAACAATGGAAGAGTTCCACAGCATTTTTAAACTTCAGCAGAATTCAGAAGAACAATGGAAGAGTTCCGTAGCATTTTTAAACTTCAGCAGAATTCCGAAGAACAATGGAAGAGTTCCGTAGCATTTTTAAATTACAGCAGAATTCCGAGAACAATGGAAGAGTTCCGTAGCATTTTTAAACTTCAGCAGAATTCCGAGAACAATGGATGAGTTCCGCAGCATTTTTAAACTTCACCAGAATTCCGAGAACAATGGAAGAGTTCCGTAGCATTTTTAAACTTCAGCAGAATTCCGAAGAACAATGGAAGAGTTCCGTAGCATTTTTAAACTTCAGCAGAATTCCGAAGAACAATGGAAGAGTTCTGTTGCAGTTTTAAACTTCATCAGAATTCCGAAGAACAATGGAAGAGTTCCGTAGCCTTTTTAAACTTCAGCAGAACTCAGAAGAACAATGGAAGAGTCCCGTAGCATTTTTAAACTTCAGCAGAATTCTGAAGAACAATGGAAGAGTTCCGTAGCATTTTTAAACTTCACCAGAATACCGTGAACAATGGAAGAGTTCTGTAGCATTTTTAAACTTCAGCAGAATTCCGAATAACAAAGGAAGTGTTCCGTAGCATTTTTAAACTTCAGCAGAATTCTGAAGAACAATGGAAGAGTTCTGTAGCATTTTTAAACTTCAGAAGAATTCCGAGAAAAATGGAAGAGTTCCGTAGCATTTTTAAACTTCAGCAGAATTCCGCAAAACAATGGAAGAGTTACGTAGCATTTTTAAACTTCAGCAGAATTCCAAAGAACAATGGAAGAGTTCCGTAGCATTTTTAAACTTCAGCAGAATTCCGAAGAACAATGGAATTGATCCGTAACATTTTTAAACTTCAGCAGAATTCCCAAGAACAATGGAAGAGCACCGTAGAATTTATAAGCTTCAGCAGAATTCTGAGAACAATGGAAGAGTTCCGTAGCATTTTTAAACTTCACCAGAATTCCAAGAACAATGGAAGAGTTCCGTAGCATTTTTAAACTTCTGCAGAATTCCGAAGAATAATGGAAGAGTTCCGTAGCATTTTTAAACTTCAGCAGAATTCCGAAGAACAATGGAAGAGTTCCGTAGCATTTTTAAACTTCAGCAGAATTCCGAGAACAATGGATGGGTTCCGTAGCATTTTTAAACTTCTGCAGAATTCCGAAGAATAATGGAAGAGTTCCGTAGCATTTTTAAACTTCAGCAGAATTCCGAAGAAGAATGGAAGAGTTCCGTAGCCTTTTTAAACTTCGTCAGAATTCCAAAGAACAATGGAAAAGTTCCGTAGCATTTTTAAACTTCAGCAGAATTCCGAAGAACAATGGAAGAGTTCCGCAGCAGTTTTTAACTTCACCAGAATTCCGAGAACAATGGAAGAGTTCCGTACCATTTTTAAACTTCACCAGAATTCCGAGAACAATGGAAGAGTTCCGTAGCATTTTTAAACTTCAGCTGAATTCTGAAGAACAATGGAAAAGTTCCGTAGCATTTTTAAACTTAAGCAGAATTCCGAAGAACAATGGAAGAGTTCCGTTGCAGTTCTAAGCTTCATCAGAATTCCGAAGAACAATGGAAGAGTTTCGTAGCATTTTTAAACTTCAGCAGAATTCAGAAGAACAATGGAAGAGTTCCGTAGCATTTTTAAACTTCAGCAGAATTCCGAAGAACAATGGAAGAGTTCCGTAGCATTTTTAAACTTCAGCAGAATTAAGAATAACAATGGAAGAGTTCCGTAGCATGTTTAAACTTCACCAGAATTCCGTGAACAATGGAAGAGTTCCGTAGCATTTTTAAACTTCAGCAGAATTCCGAAGAACAAAGGAAGAGTTCCGTAGCATTTTCAAACTTCAGAAGAATTCCGAGAACAATGGAAGAGTTCCGTAGCATTTTCAAACTTCAGAAGAATTCCGAGAACAATGGAAGAGTTCCACAGCATTTTTAAACTTCAGCAGAATTCAGAAGAACAATGGAAGAGTTCCGTAGCATTTTTAAACTTCAGCAGAATTCCGAAGAACAATGGAAGAGTTCCGTAGCATTTTTAAATTACAGCAGAATTCCGAGAACAATGGAAGAGTTCCGTAGCATTTTTAAACTTCAGCAGAATTCCGAGAACAATGGATGAGTTCCGCAGCATTTTTAAACTTCACCAGAATTCCGAGAACAATGGAAGAGTTCCGTAGCATTTTTAAACTTCAGCAGAATTCCGAAGAACAATGGAAGAGTTCCGTAGCATTTTTAAACTTCAGCAGAATTCCGAAGAACAATGGAAGAGTTCTGTTGCAGTTTTAAACTTCATCAGAATTCCGAAGAACAATGGAAGAGTTCCCCAGCCTTTTTAAACTTCAGCAGAACTCAGAAGAACAATGGAAGAGTCCCGTAGCATTTTTAAACTTCAGCAGAATTCTGAAGAACAATGGAAGAGTTCCGTAGCATTTTTAAACTTCACCAGAATACCGTGAACAATGGAAGAGTTCTGTAGCATTTTTAAACTTCAGCAGAATTCCGAATAACAAAGGAAGTGTTCCGTAGCATTTTTAAACTTCAGCAGAATTCTGAAGAACAATGGAAGAGTTCTGTAGCATTTTTAAACTTCAGAAGAATTCCGAGAAAAATGGAAGAGTTCCGTAGCATTTTTAAACTTCAGCAGAATTCCGCAAAACAATGGAAGAGTTACGTAGCATTTTTAAACTTCAGCAGAATTCCAAAGAACAATGGAAGAGTTCCGTAGCATTTTTAAACTTCAGCAGAATTCTGAAGAACAATGGAATTGATCCGTAACATTTTTAAACTTCAGCAGAATTCCCAAGAACAATGGAAGAGCACCGTAGAATTTATAAGCTTCAGCAGAATTCTGAGAACAACGGAAGAGTTCCGTAGCATTTTTAAACTTCACCAGAATTCCAAGAACAATGGAAGAGTTCCGTAGCATTTTTAAACTTCTGCAGAATTCCGAAGAATAATGGAAGAGTTCCGTAGCATTTTTAAACTTCAGCAGAATTCCGAAGAACAATGGAAGAGTTCCGTAGCATTTTTAAACTTCAGCAGAATTCCGAGAACAATGGATGAGTTCCGTAGCATTTTTAAACTTCACCAGAATTCCGAGAACAATGGAAGAGTTCCGTAGCATTTTTAAACTTCAGCAGAATTCCGAGAACAATGGAAGAGTTCCGTAGCATTTTTAAACTTCACCAGAATTCCGAGAACAATGGAAGAGTTCCGTAGCATTTTTAAACTTCAGCAGAATTCCGAGAACAATGGAAGAGTTCCGTAGCATTTTTAAACTTCAGCAGAATTCCGAAGAAAAATGGAAGAGTTCCGTAGCATTTTTAAACTTCAGCAGAATTCCGAAGAACAATGGAAGAGTTCCGTTGCAGTTTTAAGCTTCATCAGAATTCCGAAGAACAATGGAAGGGTTCCGTAGCATTTTTAAACTTCAGCAGAATTCCGAAGAACAATGGAAGAGTTCCGTAGCATTTTTAAACTTCAACAGAATTCCGAAGAACAATGGAAGAGTTCCGCAGCAGTTTTTAACTTCACCAGAATTCCGAGAACAATGGAAGAGTTCCGTACCATTTTTAAACTTCACCAGAATTCCGAGAACAATGGAAGAGTTCCGTAGCATTTTTAAATTTCAGCTGAATTCTGAAGAACAATGGAAAATTTCCGTAGCATTTTTAAACTTCAGCAGAATTCTGAAGAACAATGGAAGAGTTCCGTTGAAGTTCTAAGCTTCATCAGAATTCCGAAGAACAATGGAAGAGTTTCGTAGCATTTTTAAACTTCAGCAGAATTCAGAAGAACAATGGAAGAGTTCCGTAGCATTTTTAAACTTCAGCAGAATTCCGAAGAACAATGGAAGAGTTCCGTAGCATTTTTAAACTTCAGCAGAATTAAGAATAACAATGGAAGAGTTCCGTAGCATTTTTAAACTTCACCAGAATTCCGTGAACAATGGAAGAGTTCCGTAGCATTTTTAAACTTCAGCAGAATTCCGAAGAACAAAGGAAGAGTTCCGTAGCATTTTCAAACTTCAGAAGAATTCCGAGAACAATGGAAGAGTTCCGTAGCATTTTCAAACTTCAGAAGAATTCCGAGAACAATGGAAGAGTTCCACAGCATTTTTAAACTTCAGCAGAATTCCGAAGAACAATGGAAGAGTTCCGTAGCATTTTTAAACTTCAGCAGAATTCCGAAGAACAATGGAAGAGTTCCGTAGCATTTTTAAATTACAGCAGAATTCCGAAGAACAATGGAAGAGTTCCGTAGCATTTTTAAACTTCAGCAGAATTCCGAGAACAATGGATGAGTTCCGCAGCATTTTTAAACTTCACCAGAATTCTGAGAACAATGGAAGAGTTCCGTAGCATTTTTAAACTTCAGCAGAATTCCGAAGAACAATGGAAGAGTTCCGTAGCATTTTTAAACTTCAGCAGAATTCCGAAGAACAATGGAAGAGTTCTGTTGCAGTTTTAAACTTCATCAGAATTCCGAAGAACAATGGAAGAGTTCCGAAGCCTTTTTAAACTTCAGCAGAACTCAGAAGAACAATGGAAGAGTCCCGTAGCATTTTTAAACTTCAGCAGAATTCCGAAGAACAATGGAAGAGTTCCGTAGCATTTTTAAACTTCACCAGAATACCGTGAACAATGGAAGAGTTCTGTAGCATTTTTAAACTTCAGCAGAATTCCGAATAACAAAGGAAGTGTTCCGTAGCATTTTTAAACTTCAGCAGAATTCTGAAGAACAATGGAAGAGTTCTGTAGCATTTTTAAACTTCAGAAGAATTCTGAGAAAAATGGAAGAGTTCCGTAGCATTTTTAAACTTCAGCAGAATTCCGCAAAACAATGGAAGAGTTCCGTAGCATTTTTAAACTTCAGCAGAATTCCAAAGAACAATGGAAGAGTTCCGTAGCATTTTTAAACTTCAGCAGAATTCCGAAGAACAATGGAATTGATCCGTAACATTTTTAAACTTCAGCAGAATTCCCAAGAACAATGGAAGAGCACCGTAGAATTTATAAGCTTCAGCAGAATTCTGAGAACAATGGAAGAGTTCCGTAGCATTTTTAAACTTCACCAGAATTCCAAGAACAATGGAAGAGTTCCGTAGCATTTTTAAACTTCTGCAGAATTCCGAAGAATAATGGAAGAGTTCCGTAGCATTTTTAAACTTCAGCAGAATTCCGAAGAACAATGGAAGAGTTCCGTAGCATTTTTAAACTTCAGCTGAATTCTGAAGAACAATGGAAAAGTTCCGTAGCATTTTTAAACTTCAGCAGATTTCCGAAGAACAATGGAAGAGTTCCGCAGCAGTTTTTAGCTTCACCAGAATTCCGAGAACAATGGAAGAGTTCCGTACCATTTTTAAACTTCACCAGAATTCCGAGAACAATGGAAGAATTCCGTAGCATTTTTAAACTTCACCAGAATTCCGAGAACAATGGAAGAATTCCGTAGCATTTTTAAACTTCAGCAGAATTCCGAAGAACAATGGAAGAGATCCGTTGCAGTTCTAAGCTTCATCAGAATTCCGAAGAACAATGGAAGAGTTTCGTAGCATTTTTAAACTTCAGCAGAATTCAGAAGAACAATGGAAGAGTTCCGTAGCATTTTTAAACTTCAGCAGAATTCCGAAGAACAATGGAAGAGTTCCGTAGCATTTTTAAACTTCAGCAGAATTAAGAATAACAATGGAAGAGTTCCGTAGCATTTTTAAACTTCACCAGAATTCCGTGAACAATGGAAGAGTTCTGTAGCATTTTTAAACTTCAGCAGAATTCCGAAGAACAAAGGAAGAGTTCCGTAGCATTTTCAAACTTCAGAAGAATTCTGAGAACAATGGAAGAGTTCCGTAGCATTTTCAAACTTCAGAAGAATTCCGAGAACAATGGAAGAGTTCCACAGCATTTTTAAACTTCAGCAGAATTCCGAAGAACAATGGAAGAGTTCCGTAGCATTTTTAAACTTCAGCAGAATTCCGAAGAACAATGGAAGAGTTCCGTAGCATTTTTAAATTACAGCAGAATTCCGAAGAACAATGGAAGAGTTCCGTAGCATTTTTAAACTTCAGCAGAATTCCGAGAACAATGGATGAGTTCCGCAGCATTTTTAAACTTCACCAGAATTCCGAGAACAATGGAAGAGTTCCGTACCATTTTTAAACTTCACCAGAATTCCGAGAACAATGGAAGAGTTCCGTAGCATTTTTAAACTTCAGCTGAATTCTGAAGAACAATGGAAAAGTTCCGTAGCATTTTTAAACTTAAGCAGAATTCCGAAGAACAATGGAAGAGTTCCGTTGCAGTTCTAAGCTTCATCAGAATTCCGAAGAACAATGGAAGAGTTTCGTAGCATTTTTAAACTTCAGCAGAATTCAGAAGAACAATGGAAGAGTTCCGTAGCATTTTTAAACTTCAGCAGAATTCCGAAGAACAATGGAAGAGTTCCGTAGCATTTTTAAACTTCAGCAGAATTAAGAATAACAATGGAAGAGTTCCGTAGCATGTTTAAACTTCACCAGAATTCCGTGAACAATGGAAGAGTTCCGTAGCATTTTTAAACTTCAGCAGAATTCCGAAGAACAAAGGAAGAGTTCCGTAGCATTTTCAAACTTCAGAAGAATTCCGAGAACAATGGAAGAGTTCCGTAGCATTTTCAAACTTCAGAAGAATTCCGAGAACAATGGAAGAGTTCCACAGCATTTTTAAACTTCAGCAGAATTCAGAAGAACAATGGAAGAGTTCCGTAGCATTTTTAAACTTCAGCAGAATTCCGAAGAACAATGGAAGAGTTCCGTAGCATTTTTAAATTACAGCAGAATTCCGAGAACAATGGAAGAGTTCCGTAGCATTTTTAAACTTCAGCAGAATTCCGAGAACAATGGATGAGTTCCGCAGCATTTTTAAACTTCACCAGAATTCCGAGAACAATGGAAGAGTTCCGTAGCATTTTTAAACTTCAGCAGAATTCCGAAGAACAATGGAAGAGTTCCGTAGCATTTTTAAACTTCAGCAGAATTCCGAAGAACAATGGAAGAGTTCTGTTGCAGTTTTAAACTTCATCAGAATTCCGAAGAACAATGGAAGAGTTCCCCAGCCTTTTTAAACTTCAGCAGAACTCAGAAGAACAATGGAAGAGTCCCGTAGCATTTTTAAACTTCAGCAGAATTCTGAAGAACAATGGAAGAGTTCCGTAGCATTTTTAAACTTCACCAGAATACCGTGAACAATGGAAGAGTTCTGTAGCATTTTTAAACTTCAGCAGAATTCCGAATAACAAAGGAAGTGTTCCGTAGCATTTTTAAACTTCAGCAGAATTCTGAAGAACAATGGAAGAGTTCTGTAGCATTTTTAAACTTCAGAAGAATTCCGAGAAAAATGGAAGAGTTCCGTAGCATTTTTAAACTTCAGCAGAATTCCGCAAAACAATGGAAGAGTTACGTAGCATTTTTAAACTTCAGCAGAATTCCAAAGAACAATGGAAGAGTTCCGTAGCATTTTTAAACTTCAGCAGAATTCCGAAGAACAATGGAATTGATCCGTAACATTTTTAAACTTCAGCAGAATTCCCAAGAACAATGGAAGAGCACCGTAGAATTTATAAGCTTCAGCAGAATTCTGAGAACAACGGAAGAGTTCCGTAGCATTTTTAAACTTCACCAGAATTCCAAGAACAATGGAAGAGTTCCGTAGCATTTTTAAACTTCTGCAGAATTCCGAAGAATAATGGAAGAGTTCCGTAGCATTTTTAAACTTCAGCAGAATTCCGAAGAACAATGGAAGAGTTCCGTAGCATTTTTAAACTTCAGCAGAATTCCGAGAACAATGGATGAGTTCCGTAGCATTTTTAAACTTCACCAGAATTCCGAGAACAATGGAAGAGTTCCGTAGCATTTTTAAACTTCAGCAGAATTCCGAGAACAATGGAAGAGTTCCGTAGCATTTTTAAACTTCACCAGAATTCCGAGAACAATGGAAGAGTTCCGTAGCATTTTTAAACTTCAGCAGAATTCCGAGAACAATGGAAGAGTTCCGTAGCATTTTTAAACTTCAGCAGAATTCCGAAGAAAAATGGAAGAGTTCCGTAGCATTTTTAAACTTCAGCAGAATTCCGAAGAACAATGGAAGAGTTCCGTTGCAGTTTTAAGCTTCATCAGAATTCCGAAGAACAATGGAAGGGTTCCGTAGCATTTTTAAACTTCAGCAGAATTCCGAAGAACAATGGAAGAGTTCCGTAGCATTTTTAAACTTCAACAGAATTCCGAAGAACAATGGAAGAGTTCCGCAGCAGTTTTTAACTTCACCAGAATTCCGAGAACAATGGAAGAGTTCCGTACCATTTTTAAACTTCACCAGAATTCCGAGAACAATGGAAGAGTTCCGTAGCATTTTTAAATTTCAGCTGAATTCTGAAGAACAATGGAAAATTTCCGTAGCATTTTTAAACTTCAGCAGAATTCTGAAGAACAATGGAAGAGTTCCGTTGAAGTTCTAAGCTTCATCAGAATTCCGAAGAACAATGGAAGAGTTTCGTAGCATTTTTAAACTTCAGCAGAATTCAGAAGAACAATGGAAGAGTTCCGTAGCATTTTTAAACTTCAGCAGAATTCCGAAGAACAATGGAAGAGTTCCGTAGCATTTTTAAACTTCAGCAGAATTAAGAATAACAATGGAAGAGTTCCGTAGCATTTTTAAACTTCACCAGAATTCCGTGAACAATGGAAGAGTTCCGTAGCATTTTTAAACTTCAGCAGAATTCCGAAGAACAAAGGAAGAGTTCCGTAGCATTTTCAAACTTCAGAAGAATTCCGAGAACAATGGAAGAGTTCCGTAGCATTTTCAAACTTCAGAAGAATTCCGAGAACAATGGAAGAGTTCCACAGCATTTTTAAACTTCAGCAGAATTCCGAAGAACAATGGAAGAGTTCCGTAGCATTTTTAAACTTCAGCAGAATTCCGAAGAACAATGGAAGAGTTCCGTAGCATTTTTAAATTACAGCAGAATTCCGAAGAACAATGGAAGAGTTCCGTAGCATTTTTAAACTTCAGCAGAATTCCGAGAACAATGGATGAGTTCCGCAGCATTTTTAAACTTCACCAGAATTCTGAGAACAATGGAAGAGTTCCGTAGCATTTTTAAACTTCAGCAGAATTCCGAAGAACAATGGAAGAGTTCCGTAGCATTTTTAAACTTCAGCAGAATTCCGAAGAACAATGGAAGAGTTCTGTTGCAGTTTTAAACTTCATCAGAATTCCGAAGAACAATGGAAGAGTTCCGAAGCCTTTTTAAACTTCAGCAGAACTCAGAAGAACAATGGAAGAGTCCCGTAGCATTTTTAAACTTCAGCAGAATTCCGAAGAACAATGGAAGAGTTCCGTAGCATTTTTAAACTTCACCAGAATACCGTGAACAATGGAAGAGTTCTGTAGCATTTTTAAACTTCAGCAGAATTCCGAATAACAAAGGAAGTGTTCCGTAGCATTTTTAAACTTCAGCAGAATTCTGAAGAACAATGGAAGAGTTCTGTAGCATTTTTAAACTTCAGAAGAATTCTGAGAAAAATGGAAGAGTTCCGTAGCATTTTTAAACTTCAGCAGAATTCCGCAAAACAATGGAAGAGTTCCGTAGCATTTTTAAACTTCAGCAGAATTCCAAAGAACAATGGAAGAGTTCCGTAGCATTTTTAAACTTCAGCAGAATTCCGAAGAACAATGGAATTGATCCGTAACATTTTTAAACTTCAGCAGAATTCCCAAGAACAATGGAAGAGCACCGTAGAATTTATAAGCTTCAGCAGAATTCTGAGAACAATGGAAGAGTTCCGTAGCATTTTTAAACTTCACCAGAATTCCAAGAACAATGGAAGAGTTCCGTAGCATTTTTAAACTTCTGCAGAATTCCGAAGAATAATGGAAGAGTTCCGTAGCATTTTTAAACTTCAGCAGAATTCCGAAGAACAATGGAAGAGTTCCGTAGCATTTTTAAACTTCAGCTGAATTCTGAAGAACAATGGAAAAGTTCCGTAGCATTTTTAAACTTCAGCAGATTTCCGAAGAACAATGGAAGAGTTCCGCAGCAGTTTTTAGCTTCACCAGAATTCCGAGAACAATGGAAGAGTTCCGTACCATTTTTAAACTTCACCAGAATTCCGAGAACAATGGAAGAATTCCGTAGCATTTTTAAACTTCACCAGAATTCCGAGAACAATGGAAGAATTCCGTAGCATTTTTAAACTTCAGCAGAATTCCGAAGAACAATGGAAGAGATCCGTTGCAGTTCTAAGCTTCATCAGAATTCCGAAGAACAATGGAAGAGTTTCGTAGCATTTTTAAACTTCAGCAGAATTCAGAAGAACAATGGAAGAGTTCCGTAGCATTTTTAAACTTCAGCAGAATTCCGAAGAACAATGGAAGAGTTCCGTAGCATTTTTAAACTTCAGCAGAATTAAGAATAACAATGGAAGAGTTCCGTAGCATTTTTAAACTTCACCAGAATTCCGTGAACAATGGAAGAGTTCTGTAGCATTTTTAAACTTCAGCAGAATTCCGAAGAACAAAGGAAGAGTTCCGTAGCATTTTCAAACTTCAGAAGAATTCTGAGAACAATGGAAGAGTTCCGTAGCATTTTCAAACTTCAGAAGAATTCCGAGAACAATGGAAGAGTTCCACAGCATTTTTAAACTTCAGCAGAATTCCGAAGAACAATGGAAGAGTTCCGTAGCATTTTTAAACTTCAGCAGAATTCCGAAGAACAATGGAAGAGTTCCGTAGCATTTTTAAATTACAGCAGAATTCCGAAGAACAATGGAAGAGTTCCGTAGCATTTTTAAACTTCAGCAGAATTCCGAGAACAATGGATGAGTTCCGCAGCATTTTTAAACTTCACCAGAATTCCGAGAACAATGGAAGAGTTCCGTAGCATTTTTAAACTTCAGCAGAATTCCGAAGAACAATGGAAGAGTTCCGTAGCATTTTTAAACTTCAGCAGAATTTCGAAGAACAATGGAAGAGTTCTGTTGCAGTTTTAAACTTCATCAGAATTCCGAAGAACAATGGAAGAGATCCGTAGCCTTTTTAAACTTCAGCAGAACTCAGAAGAACAATGGAAGAGTCCCGTAGCATTTTTAAACTTCAGCAGAATTCCGAAGAACAATGGAAGAGTTCCGTAGCATTTTTAAACTTCACCAGAATACCGTGAACAATGGAAGAGTTCTGTAGCATTTTTAAACTTCAGCAGAATTCCGAATAACAAAGGAAGTGTTCCGTAGCATTTTTAAACTTCAGCAGAATTCTGAAGAACAATGGAAGAGTTCTGTAGCATTTTTAAACTTCAGAAGAATTCCAAGAAAAATGGAAGAGTTCCGTAGCATTTTTAAACTTCAGCAGAATTCCGCAAAACAATGGAAGAGTTCCGTAGCATTTTTAAACTTCAGCAGAATTCCGAAGAACAATGGAATTGATCCGTAACATTTTTAAACTTCAGCAGAATTCCCAAGAACAATGGATGAGCACCGTAGAATTTATAAGCTTCAGCAGAATTCTGAGAACAATGGAAGAGTTCCGTAGCATTTTTAAACTTCACCAGAATTCCAAGAACCATGGAAGAGTTCCGTAGCATTTTTAAACTTCTGCAGAATTCCGAAGAATAATGGAAGAGTTCCGTAGCATTTTTAAACTTCAGCAGAATTCCGAAGAACAATGGAAGAGTTCCGTAGCATTTTTAAACTTCAGCAGAATTCCGAGAACAATGGATGAGTTCCGTAGCATTTTTAAACTTCACCAGAATTCAGAGAACAATGGAATAGTTCCGTAGCATTTTTAAACTTCAGCAGAATTCCGAGAACAATGGAAGAGTTCCGTAGCATTTTTAAACTTCACCAGAATTCCGAGAACAATGGAAGAGTTCCGTAGCATTTTTAAACTTCAGCAGAATTCCGAGAACAATGGAAGAGTTCCGTAGCATTTTTAAACTTCAGCAGAATTCCGAAGAACAATGGAAGAGTTCCGTAGCATTTTTAAACTTCAGCAGAATTCCGAAGAACAATGGAATTGATCCGTAACATTTTTAAACTTCAGCAGAATTCCCAAGAACAATGGAAGAGCACCGTAGAATTTATAAGCTTCAGCAGAATTCTGAGAACAATGGAAGAGTTCCGTAGCATTTTTAAACTTCACCAGAATTCCAAGAACAATGGAAGAGTTCCGTAGCATTTTTAAACTTCTGCAGAATTCCGAAGAATAATGGAAGAGTTCCGTAGCATTTTTAAACTTCAGCAGAATTCCGAAGAACAATGGAAGAGTTCCGTAGCATTTTTAAGCTTCAGCTGAATTCTGAAGAACAATGGAAAAGTTCCGTAGCATTTTTAAACTTCAGCAGATTTCCGAAGAACAATGGAAGAGTTCCGCAGCAGTTTTTAACTTCACCAGAATTCCGAGAACAATGGAAGAGTTCCATACCATTTTTAAACTTCACCAGAATTCCGAGAACAATGGAAGAATTCCGTAGCATTTTTAAACTTCACCAGAATTCCGAGAACAATGGAAGAATTCCGTAGCATTTTTAAACTTCAGCAGAATTCCGAAGAACAATGGAAGAGTTCCGTTGCAGTTCTAAGCTTCATCAGAATTCCGAAGAACAATGGAAGAGTTTCGTAGCATTTTTAAACTTCAGCAGAATTCAGAAGAACAATGGAAGAGTTCCGTAGCATTTTTAAACTTCAGCAGAATTCCGAAGAACAATGGAAGAGTTCCGTAGCATTTTTAAACTTCAGCAGAATTAAGGATAACAATGGAAGAGTTCCGTAGCATTTTTAAACTTCACCAGAATTCCGTGAACAATGGAAGAGTTCCGTAGCATTTTTAAACTTCAGCAGAATTCCGAAGAACAAAGGAAGAGTTCCGTAGCATTTTCAAACTTCAGAAGAATTCCAAGAACAATGGAAGAGTTCCGTAGCATTTTCAAACTTCAGAAGAATTCCGAGAACAATGGAAGAGTTCCACAGCATTTTTAAACTTCAGCAGAATTCCGAAGAACAATGGAAGAGTTCCGTAGCATTTTTAAACTTCAGCAGAATTCCGAAGAACAATGGAAGAGTTCCGTAGCATTTTTAAATTACAGCAGAATTCCGAAGAACAATGGAAGAGTTCCGTAGCATTTTTAAACTTCAGCAGAATTCCGAGAACAATGGATGAGTTCCGCAGCATTTTTAAACTTCACCAGAATTCCGAGAACAATGGAAGAGTTCCGTAGCATTTTTAAACTTCAGCAGAATTCCGAAGAACAATGGAAGAGTTCCGTAGCATTTTTAAACTTCAGCAGAATTCCGAAGAACAATGGAAGAGTTCTGTTGCAGTTTTAAACTTCATCAGAATTCCGAAGAACAATGGAAGAGTTCCGTAGCCTTTTTAAACTTCAGCAGAACTCAGAAGAACAATGGAAGAGTCCCGTAGCATTTTTAAACTTCAGCAGAATTCCGAAGAACAATGGAAGAGTTCCGTAGCATTTTTAAACTTCACCAGAATACCGTGAACAATGGAAGAGTTCTGTAGCATTTTTAAACTTCAGCAGAATTCCAAATAACAAAGGAAGTGTTCCGTAGCATTTTTAAACTTCAGCAGAATTCTGAAGAACAATGGAAGAGTTCTGTAGCATTTTTAAACTTCAGAAGAATTCCGAGAAAAATGGAAGAGTTCCGTAGCATTTTTAAACTTCAGCAGAATTCCGCAAAACAATGGAAGAGTTCCATAGCATTTTTAAACTTCAGCAGAATTCCGAAGAACAATGGAAGAGTTCCGTTGCAGTTCTAAGCTTCATCAGAATTCCGAAGAACAATGGAAGAGTTTCGTAGCATTTTTAAACTTCAGCAGAATTCAGAAGAACAATGGAAGAGTTCCGTAGCATTTTTAAACTTCAGCAGAATTCCGAAGAACAATGGAAGAGTTCCGTAGCATTTTTAAACTTCAGCAGAATTAAGAATAACAATGGAAGAGTTCTGTAGCATTTTTAAACTTCACCAGAATTCCGTGAACAATGGAAGAGTTCCGTAGCATTTTTAAACTTCAGCAGAATTCCGAAGAACAAAGGAAGAGTTCCGTTGCATTTTCAAACTTCAGAAGAATTCCGAGAACAATGGAAGAGTTCCGTAGCATTTTCAAACTTCAGAAGAATTCCGAGAACAATGGAAGAGTTCCACAGCATTTTTAAACTTCAGCAGAATTCCGAAGAACAATGGAAGAGTTCCGTAGCATTTTTAAACCAGCAGAATTCCGAAGAACAATGGAAGAGTTCCGTAGCATTTTTAAATTACAGCAGAATTCCGAAGAACAATGGAAGAGTTCCGTAGCATTTTTAAACTTCAGCAGAATTCCGAGAACAATGGATGAGTTCCGCAGCATTTTTAAACTTCACCAGAATTCCGAGAACAATGGAAGAGTTCCGTAGCATTTTTAAACTTCAGCAGAATTCCGAAGAACAATGGAAGAGTTCCGTAGCATTTTTAAACTTCAGCAGAATTCCGAAGAACAATGGAAGAGTTCTGTTGCAGTTTTAAACTTCATCAGAAATCCGAAGAACAATGGAAGAGTTCCGAAGCCTTTTTAAACTTCAGCAGAACTCAGAAGAACAATGGAAGAGTCCCGTAGCATTTCTAAACTTCAGCAGAATTCCGAAGAACAATGGAAGAGTTCCGTAGCATTTTTAAACTTCACCAGAATACCGTGAACAATGGAAGAGTTCTGTAGCATTTTTAAACTTCAGCAGAATTCCGAATAACAAAGGAAGTGTTCCGTAGCATTTTTAAACTTCAGCAGAATTCTGAAGAACAATGGAAGAGTTCTGTAGCATTTTTAAACTTCAGAAGAATTCCGAGAAAAATGGAAGAGTTCCGTAGCATTTTTAAACTTCAGCAGAATTCCGCAAAACAATGGAAGAGTTCCGTAGCATTTTTAAACTTCAGCAGAATTCCAAAGAACAATGGAAGAGTTCCGTAGCATTTTTAAACTTCAGCAGAATTCCGAAGAACAATGGAATTGATCCGTAACATTTTTAAACTTCAGCAGAATTCCCAAGAACAATGGAAGAGCACCGTAGAATTTATAAGCTTCAGCAGAATTCTGAGAACAATGGAAGAGTTCCGTAGCATTTTTAAACTTCACCAGAATTCCAAGAACAATGGAAGAGTTCCGTAGCATTTTTAAACTTCTGCAGAATTCCGAAGAATAATGGAAGAGTTCTGTAGCATTTTTAAACTTCAGCAGAATTCCGAAGAACAATGGAAGAGTTCCGTAGCATTTTTAAACTTCAGCTGAATTCTGAAGAACAATGGAAAAGTTCCGTAGCATTTTTAAACTTCAGCAGATTTCCGAAGAACAATGGAAGAGTTCCGCAGCAGTTTTTAACTTCACCAGAATTCCGAGAACAATGGAAGAGTTCCGCAGCAGTTTTTAACTTCACCAGAATTCCGAGAACAATGGAAGAGTTCCATACCATTTTTAAACTTCACCAGAATTCCGAGAACAATGGAAGAATTCCGTAGCATTTTTAAACTTCACCAGAATTCCGAGAACAATGGAAGAATTCCGTAGCATTTTTAAACTTCAGCAGAATTCCGAAGAACAATGGAAGAGTTCCGTTGCAGTTCTAAGCTTCATCAGAATTCCGAAGAACAATGGAAGAGTTTCGTAGCATTTTTAAACTTCAGCAGAATTCAGAAGAACAATGGAAGAGTTCCGTAGCATTTTTAAACTTCAGCAGAATTCCGAAGAACAATGGAAGAGTTCCGTAGCATTTTTAAACTTCAGCAGAATTAAGGATAACAATGGAAGAGTTCCGTAGCATTTTTAAACTTCACCAGAATTCCGTGAACAATGGAAGAGTTCCGTAGCATTTTTAAACTTCAGCAGAATTCCGAAGAACAAAGGAAGAGTTCCGTAGCATTTTCAAACTTCAGAAGAATTCCAAGAACAATGGAAGAGTTCCGTAGCATTTTCAAACTTCAGAAGAATTCCGAGAACAATGGAAGAGTTCCACAGCATTTTTAAACTTCAGCAGAATTCCGAAGAACAATGGAAGAGTTCCGTAGCATTTTTAAACTTCAGCAGAATTCCGAAGAACAATGGAAGAGTTCCGTAGCATTTTTAAATTACAGCAGAATTCCGAAGAACAATGGAAGAGTTCCGTAGCATTTTTAAACTTCAGCAGAATTCCGAGAACAATGGATGAGTTCCGCAGCATTTTTAAACTTCACCAGAATTCCGAGAACAATGGAAGAGTTCCGTAGCATTTTTAAACTTCAGCAGAATTCCGAAGAACAATGGAAGAGTTCCGTAGCATTTTTAAACTTCAGCAGAATTCCGAAGAACAATGGAAGAGTTCTGTTGCAGTTTTAAACTTCATCAGAATTCCGAAGAACAATGGAAGAGTTCCGTAGCCTTTTTAAACTTCAGCAGAACTCAGAAGAACAATGGAAGAGTCCCGTAGCATTTTTAAACTTCAGCAGAATTCCGAAGAACAATGGAAGAGTTCCGTAGCATTTTTAAACTTCAGCAGAATACCGTGAACAATGGAAGAGTTCTGTAGCATTTTTAAACTTCAGCAGAATTCCGAATAACAAAGGAAGTGTTCCGTAGCATTTTTAAACTTCAGCAGAATTCTGAAGAACAATGGAAGAGTTCTGTAGCATTTTTAAACTTCAGAAGAACTCCGAGAAAAATGGAAGAGTTCCGTAGCATTTTTAAACTTCAGCAGAATTCCGCAAAACAATGGAAGAGTTCCATAGCATTTTTAAACTTCAGCAGAATTCCGAAGAACAATGGAAGAGTTCCGTTGCAGTTCTAAGCTTCATCAGAATTCCGAAGAACAATGGAAGAGTTTCGTAGCATTTTTAAACTTCAGCAGAATTCAGAAGAACAATGGAAGAGTTCCGTAGCATTTTTAAACTTCAGCAGAATTCCGAAGAACAATGGAAGAGTTCCGTAGCATTTTTAAACTTCAGCAGAATTAAGAATAACAATGGAAGAGTTCTGTAGCATTTTTAAACTTCACCAGAATTCCGTGAACAATGGAAGAGTTCCGTAGCATTTTTAAACTTCAGCAGAATTCCGAAGAACAAAGGAAGAGTTCCGTAGCATTTTCAAACTTCAGAAGAATTCCGAGAACAATGGAAGAGTTCCGTAGCATTTTCAAACTTCAGAAGAATTCCGAGAACAATGGAAGAGTTCCACAGCATTTTTAAACTTCAGCAGAATTCCGAAGAACAATGGAAGAGTTCCGTAGCATTTTTAAACCAGCAGAATTCCGAAGAACAATGGAAGAGTTCCGTAGCATTTTTAAATTACAGCAGAATTCCGAAGAACAATGGAAGAGTTCCGTAGCATTTTTAAACTTCAGCAGAATTCCGAGAACAATGGATGAGTTCCGCAGCATTTTTAAACTTCACCAGAATTCCGAGAACAATGGAAGAGTTCCGTAGCATTTTTAAACTTCAGCAGAATTCCGAAGAACAATGGAAGAGTTCCGTAGCATTTTTAAACTTCAGCAGAATTCCGAAGAACAATGGAAGAGTTCTGTTGCAGTTTTAAACTTCATCAGAAATCCGAAGAACAATGGAAGAGTTCCGAAGCCTTTTTAAACTTCAGCAGAACTCAGAAGAACAATGGAAGAGTCCCGTAGCATTTTTAAACTTCAGCAGAATTCCGAAGAACAATGGAAGAGTTCCGTAGCATTTTTAAACTTCACCAGAATACCGTGAACAATGGAAGAGTTCTGTAGCATTTTTAAACTTCAGCAGAATTCCGAATAACAAAGGAAGTGTTCCGTAGCATTTTTAAACTTCAGCAGAATTCTGAAGAACAATGGAAGAGTTCTGTAGCATTTTTAAACTTCAGAAGAATTCCGAGAAAAATGGAAGAGTTCCGTAGCATTTTTAAACTTCAGCAGAATTCCGCAAAACAATGGAAGAGTTCCGTAGCATTTTTAAACTTCAGCAGAATTCCAAAGAACAATGGAAGAGTTCCGTAGCATTTTTAAACTTCAGCAGAATTCCGAAGAACAATGGAATTGATCCGTAACATTTTTAAACTTCAGCAGAATTCCCAAGAACAATGGAAGAGCACCGTAGAATTTATAAGCTTCAGCAGAATTCTGAGAACAATGGAAGAGTTCCGTAGCATTTTTAAACTTCACCAGAATTCCAAGAACAATGGAAGAGTTCCGTAGCATTTTTAAACTTCTGCAGAATTCCGAAGAATAATGGAAGAGTTCTGTAGCATTTTTAAACTTCAGCAGAATTCCGAAGAACAATGGAAGAGTTCCGTAGCATTTTTAAACTTCAGCTGAATTCTGAAGAACAATGGAAAAGTTCCGTAGCATTTTTAAACTTCAGCAGATTTCCGAAGAACAATGGAAGAGTTCCGCAGCAGTTTTTAACTTCACCAGAATTCCGAGAACAATGGAAGAGTTCCGTACCATTTTTAAACTTCACCAGAATTCCGAGAACAATGGAAGAATTCCGTAGCATTTTTAAACTTCACCAGAATTCCGAGAACAATGGAAGAATTCCGTAGCATTTTTAAACTTCAGCAGAATTCCGAAGAACAATGGAAGAGTTCCGTTGCAGTTCTAAGCTTCATCAGAATTCCGAAGAACAATGGAAGAGTTTCGTAGCATTTTTAAACTTCAGCAGAATTCAGAAGAACAATGGAAGAGTTCCGTAGCATTTTTAAACTTCAGCAGAATTCCGAAGAACAATGGAAGAGTTCCGTAGCATTTTTAAACTTCAGCAGAATTAAGAATAACAATGGAAGAGTTCCGTAGCATTTTTAAACTTCACCAGAATTCCGTGAACAATGGAAGAGTTCCGTAGCATTTTTAAACTTCAGCAGAATTCCGAAGAACAAAGGAAGAGTTCCGTAGCATTTTCAAACTTCAGAAGAATTCCGAGAACAATGGAAGAGTTCCATAGCATTTTCAAACTTCAGAAGAATTCCGAGAACAATGGAAGAGTTCCACAGCATTTTTAAACTTCAGCAGAATTCCGAAGAACAATGGAAGAGTTCCGTAGCATTTTTAAACTTCAGCAGAATTCCGAAGAACAATGGAAGAGTTCCGTAGCATTTTTAAATTACAGCAGAATTCCGAAGAACAATGGAAGAGTTCCGTAGCATTTTTAAACTTCAGCAGAATTCCGAGAACAATGGATGAGTTCCGCAGCATTTTTAAACTTCACCAGAATTCCGAGAACAATGGAAGAGTTCCGTAGCATTTTTAAACTTCAGCAGAATTCCGAAGAACAATGGAAGAGTTCCGTAGCATTTTTAAACTTCAGCAGAATTCCGAAGAACAATGGAAGAGTTCTGTTGCAGTTTTAAACTTCATCAGAATTCCGAAGAACAATGGAAGAGTTCCGTAGCCTTTTTAAACTTCAGCAGAACTCAGAAGAACAATGGAAGAGTCCCGTAGCATTTTTAAACTTCAGCAGAATTCCGAAGAACAATGGAAGAGTTCCGTAGCATTTTTAAACTTCACCAGAATACCGTGAACAATGGAAGAGTTCTGTAGCATTTTTAAACTTCAGCAGAATTCCGAATAACAAAGGAAGTGTTCCGTACCATTTTTAAACTTCAGCAGAATTCTGAAGAACAATGGAAGAGTTCTGTAGCATTTTTAAACTTCAGAAGAATTCCGAGAAAAATGGAAGAGTTCCGTAGCATTTTTAAACTTCAGCAGAATTCCGCAAAACAATGGAAGAGTTCCGTAGCATTTTTAAACTTCAGCAGAATTCCGAAGAACAATGGAATTGATCTGTAACATTTTTAAACTTCAGCAGAATTCCCAAGAACAATGGAAGAGCACCGTAGAATTTATAAGCTTCAGCAGAATTCTGAGAACAATGGAAGAGTTCCGTAGCATTTTTAAACTTCACCAGAATTCCAAGAACAATGGAAGAGTTCCGTAGCATTTTTAAACTTCTGCAGAATTCCGAAGAATAATGGAAGAGTTCCGTAGCATTTTTAAACTTCAGCAGAATTCCGAAGAACAATGGAAGAGTTCCGTAGCCTTTTTAAACTTCGTCAGAATTCCGAAGAACAATGGAAAAGTTCCGTACCATTTTTAAACTTCAGCAGAATTCCGAAGAACAATGGAAGAGTTCCGTAGCATTTTTAAACTTCAGCAGAATTCCGAGAACAATGGATGGGTTCCGTAGCATTTTTAAACTTCTGCAGAATTCCGAAGAATAATGGAAGAGTTCCGTAGCATTTTTAAACTTCAGCAGAATTCCGAAGAACAATGGAAGAGTTCCGTAGCCTTTTTAAACTTCGTCAGAATTCCGAAGAACAATGGAAAATTTCCGTACCATTTTTAAACTTCAGCAGAATTCCGAAGAACAATGGAAGAGTTCCGTAGCATTTTTAAACTTCAGCAGAATTCCGAGAACAATGGATGGGTTCCGTAGCATTTTTAAACTTCACCAGAATTCCGAGAACAATGGAAGAGTTCCGTAGCATTTTTAAACTTCAGCAGAATTCCGAGAACAATGGAAGAGTTCCATAGCATTTTTAAACTTCAGCAGAATTCCGAAGAACAATGGAAGAGTTCCGTAGCATTTTTAAACTTCAGCAGAATTCCGAAGAACAATGGAAGAGTTCCGTAGCATTTTTAAACTTCAGCAGAATTCCGAGAACAATGGAAGAGTTCCGTAGCATTTTTAAACTTCACCAGAATTCCGAGAACAATGGAAGAGTTCCGTAGCATTTTTTAACTTCAGCAGAATTCCGAGAACAATGGAAGAGTTCCGTAGCATTTTTAAACTTCAGCAGAATTCCGAAGAACAATGGAAGAGTTCCGTAGCATTTTTAAACTTCAGCAGAATTCCGAAGAACAATGGAAGAGTTCCGTTGCAGTTTTAAGCTTCATCAGAATTCCGAAGAACAATGGAAGAGTTCCGTAGCATTTTTAAACTTCAGCAGAATTCCGAAGAACAACGTAAGAGTTCCGTGCATTTTTAAACTTCAGCAGAATTCCGAAGAACAATAGAAGAGTTCCATAGCATTTTTAAACTTCAGCAGAAATCCAAAGAACAATGGAAGAGTTCCGTTGCAGTTTTCAACTTCACCAGAATGCCGAAGAACAATGGAAGAGTTCCGCAGCATTTTTAAACTTCAGCAGAACTCAGAAGAACAATGGAAGAGTTCCGTAGCATTTTTAAACTTCAGCAGAACTCAGAAGAACAATGGAAGAGTTCCGTAGCATTTTTAAACTTCAGCAGAATTCCAAAGAACAATGGAAGAGTTCCGTAGCATTTTTAAACTTCAGCAGAATTCCGAAGAACAATGGAAGAGTTCCGTAGCATTTTTAAACTTCAGCAGAATTCCAAAGAACAATGGAAGAGTTCCGTAGCATTTTTAAACTTCAGCAGAATTCTGAAGAACAATGGAATTGATCCGTAACATTTTTACACTTCAGCAGAATTCCCAAGAACAATGGAAGAGCACCGTAGAATTGATAAGATTCAGCAGAATTCTGAGAACAATGGAAGAGTTCCGTAGCATTTTTAAACTTCACCAGAATTCCAAGAACAATGGAAGAGTTCCGTAGCATTTTTAAACTTCTGCAGAATTCTGAGAACAATGGAAGAGTTCCGTAGCATTTTTAAACTTCAGCAGAATTCTGAGAACAATGGATGAGTTCCGTAGCATTTTTAAACTTCACCAGAATTCCGAGAACAATGGAAGAGTTCCGTAGCATTTTTAAACTTCACCAGAATTCCGAGAACAATGGAAAAATTCCATAGCATTTTTAAACTACAGCAGAATTCCGAAGAACAATGGAAGAGTTCCGTAGCATTTTTAAACTTCAGCAGAATTCCGAAGAACAATGGAAGAGTTCCGTAGCATTTTTAAACTTCAGCAGAATTCCGAGAACAATGGAAGAGTTCCGTAGCATTTTTAAACTTCACCAGAATTCCGAGAACAATGGAAGAGTTCCGTAGCATTTTTTAACTTCAGCAGAATTCCGAGAACAATGGAAGAGTTCCGTAGCATTTTTAAACTTCAGCAGAATTCCGAAGAACAATGGAAGAGTTCCGTTGCAGTTTTAAGCTTCATCAGAATTCCGAAGAACAATGGAAGAGTTCCGTAGCATTTTTAAACTTCAGCAGAATTCAGAAGAACAATATAAGAGTTCCGTAGCATTTTTAAACTTCAGCAGAATTCCGAAGAACAATGGAAGAGTTCCGTTGCAGTTTTAAGCTTCATCAGAATTCCGAAGAACAATGGAAGAGTTCCGTAGCATTTTTAAACTTCAGCAGAATTCCGAAGAACAATGGAAGAGTTCCGTTGCAGTTTTAAACTTCATCAGAATTCCGAAGAACAATGGAGGAGTTGCGCAGCATTTTTAAACTTCAACAGAACTCAGAAGAACAATGGAAGAGTTCCGTAGCATTTTTGAACTTCAGCAGAATTCCAAAGAACAATGGAAGAGTTCCGTAGCATATTTAAACTTCAGCAGAATTCCAAAAAACAATGGAAATGATCCGTAACATTTTTAAACTTCAGCAGAATTCCCAAGAACAATGGAAGAGTACCGTAGAATTTATAAACTTCAGCAGAATTCTGAGAACAATGGAAGAGTTCCATAGCATTTTTAAACTTCACCAGAATTCCGAAGAACAATGGAAGAGTTCCGTAGCATTTTTAAACTTCAGCAGAATTCCGAAGAACAATGGAAGTGTTACATAGCATTTTTAAACTTCAGCAGAATTCTGAAGAACAATGGAAGAGTTCCTTAGCATTTTTAAACTTCATTAGAATTCCGAAGAACAATGGAAAAGTTCCGTAGCATTTTTAAACTTCAGCAGAATTCCGAAGAACAATGGAAGAGTTCCGTAGCATTTTTAAACTTCAGCAGAATTCCGGGAACAATGGAAGAGTTCAGTAGCATTTTTAAACTTCACCAGAATTCCGAGAACAATCGAAGAGTTCCGTAGCATTTTTAAACTTCAACAGAATTCCAAGAACAATGGAAGAGTTCCGTAGCATTTTTAAACTTCAGCAGAATTCCGAAGAACAATGGAAGAGTTCCGTAGCATTTTTAAACTTCAGCAGAATTCTGAAGAACAATGGAAGAGTTCCGTTGCAGTTTTAAACTTCATCAGAATTCCGAAGAACAATGGAAGAGTTCCGTAGCCTTTTTAAACTTCAGCAGAACTCAGAAGAACAATGGAAGAGTCCCGTAGCATTTTTAAACTTCAACAGAATTCCGAAGAACAATGGAAGAGTTCCGTAGCATTTTTAAACTTCACCAGAATCCCGTGAACAATGGAAGTGTTCTGTAGCATATTTAAACTTCAGCAGAATTCCGAAGAACAAAGGAAGTTTTCCGTAGTATTTTTAAACTTCAGCAGAATTCTGAAGAACAAGAGAAGAGTTCTGTAGCATTTTTAAACTTCAGCAGAATTCCGCAAAACAATGGAAGAGTTCCGTAGCATTTTTAAACTTCAGCAGAATTCCGAAGAACAATGGATGAGTTCCGTAGCATTTTTAAACTTCAGCAGAATTCTAAGAACAATGGAAGAGTTCCGTAGGATTTTTAAACTTCAGCAGAATTCTGAAGAACAATGGAATTGATCCGTAACATTTTTAAACTTCAGCAGAATTCCCAAGAACAATGGAAGGGCACCGTAGAATTTATAAGCTTCAGCAGAATTCTGAGAACAATGGAAGAGTTCCGTATCATTTTTAAACTTCACCAGAATTCCAAGAACAATGGAAGAGTTCCGTAGCATTTTTAAACTTCTGCAGAATTCCGAAGAATAATGGAAGAGTTCCGTAGCATTTTTAAACTTCAGCAGAATTCCGAAGAACAATGGAAGAGTTCCGTAGCCTTTTTAAACTTCGTCAGAATTCCGAAGAACAATGGAAAAGTTCCGTACCATTTTTAAACTTCAGCAGAATTCCGAAGAACAATGGAAGAGTTCCGTAGCATTTTTAAACTTCAGCAGAATTCCGAGAACAATGGATGGGTTCCGTAGCATTTTTAAACTTCTGCAGAATTCCGAAGAATAATGGAAGAGTTCCGTAGCATTTTTAAACTTCAGCAGAATTCCGAAGAACAATGGAAGAGTTCCGTAGCCTTTTTAAACTTCGTCAGAATTCCGAAGAACAATGGAAAAGTTCCGTACCATTTTTAAACTTCAGCAGAATTCCGAAGAACAATGGAAGAGTTCCGTAGCATTTTTAAACTTCAGCAGAATTCCGAGAACAATGGATGGGTTCCGTAGCATTTTTAAACTTCACCAGAATTCCCAGAACAATGGAAGAGTTCCGTAGCATTTTTAAACTTCAGCAGAATTCCGAGAACAATGGAAGAGTTCCATAGCATTTTTAAACTTCAGCAGAATTCCGAAGAACAATGGAAGAGTTCCGTAGCATTTTTAAACTTCAGCAGAATTCCGAAGAACAATGGAAGAGTTCCGTAGCATTTTTAAACTTCAGCAGAATTCTGAGAACAATGGAAGAGTTCCGTAGCATTTTTAAACTTCACCAGAATTCTGAGAACAATGGAAGAGTTCCGTAGCATTTTTTAACTTCAGCAGAATTCCGAGAACAATGGAAGAGTTCCGTAGCATTTTTAAACTTCAGCAGAATTCCGAAGAACAATGGAAGAGTTCCGTAGCATTTTTAAACTTCAGCAGAATTCTGAAGAACAATGGAAGAGTTCCGTTGCAGTTTTAAGCTTCATCAGAATTCCGAAGAACAATGGAAGAGTTCCGTAGCATTTTTAAACTTCAGCAGAATTCCGAAGAACAACGTAAGAGTTCCGTGCATTTTTAAACTTCAGCAGAATTCCGAAGAACAATAGTAGAGTTCCGTAGCATTTTTAAACTTCAGCAGAAATCCAAAGAACAATGGAAGAGTTCCGTAGCATTTTTAAACTTCAGCAGAATTCCAAAGAACAATGGAAGAGTTCTGTTGCAGTTTTAAACTTCACCAGAATGCCGAAGAACAATGGAAGAGTTCCGCAGCATTTTTAAACTTCAGCAGAACTCAGAAGAACAATGGAAGAGTTCCGTAGCATTTTTAAACTTCAGCAGAATTCCAAAGAACAATGGAAGAGTTCCGTAGCATTTTTAAACTTCAGCAGAATTCCGAAGAACAATGGAAGAGTTCCGTAGCATTTTTAAACTTCAGCAGAATTCCAAAGAACAATGGAAGAGTTCCGTAGCATTTTTAAACTTCAGCAGAATTCTGAAGAACAATGGAATTGATCCGTAAAATTTTTACACTTCAGCAGAATTCCCAAGAACAATGGAAGAGCACCGTAGAATTTATAAGATTCAGCAGAATTCTGAGAACAATGGAAGAGTTCCGTAGCATTTTTAAACTTCACCAGAATTCCAAGAACAATGGAAGAGTTCCGTAGCATTTTTAAACTTCTGCAGAATTCCGAAGAACAATGGAAGAGTTCCGTAGAATTTTTAAACTACAGCAGAATTCCGAAGAACAATGGAAGAGTTCCGTAGCCTTTTTAAACTTCGTCAGAATTCCGAAGAACAATGGAAAAGTTCCGTACCATTTTTAAACTTCAGCAGAATTCCGAAGAACAATGGAAGAGTTCCGTAGCATTTTTAAACTTCAGCAGAATTCTGAGAACAATGGATGAGTTCCGTAGCATTTTTAAACTTCACCAGAATTCCGAGAACAATGGAAGAGTTCCGTAGCATTTTTAAACTTCACCAGAATTCCGAGAACAATGGGAGAGTTCCATAGCATTTTTAAACTACAGCAGAATTCCGAAGAACAATGGAAGAGTTCCGTAGCATTTTTAAACTTCAGCAGAATTCCGAAGAACAATGGAAGAGTTCCGTAGCATTTTTAAACTTCAGCAGAATTCCGAGAACAATGGAAGAGTTCCGTAGCATTTTTAAACTTCACCAGAATTCCGAGAACAATGGAAGAGTTCCGTAGCATTTTTTAACTTCAGCAGAATTCCGAGAACAATGGAAGAGTTCCGTAGCATTTTTAAACTTCAGCAGAATTCCGAAGAACAATGGAAGAGTTCCGTTGCAGTTTTAAGCTTCATCAGAATTCCGAAGAACAATGGAAGAGTTCCGTAGCATTTTTAAACTTCAGCAGAATTCAGAAGAACAATGTAAGAGTTCCGTAGCATTTTTAAACTTCAGCAGAATTCCGAAGAACAATGGAAGAGTTCCGTTGCAGTTTTAAGCTTCATCAGAATTCCGAAGAACAATGGAAGAGTTCCGTAGCATTTTTAAACTTCAGCAGAATTCCGAAGAACAATGGAAGAGTTCCGTTGCAGTTTTAAACTTCATCAGAATTCCGAAGAACAATGGAGGAGTTGCGCAGCATTTTTAAACTTCAACAGAACTCAGAAGAACAATGGAAGAGTTCCGTAGCATTTTTAAACTTCAGTAGAATTCCGAAGAACAATGGAAGAGTTCCGTAGCATATTTAAACTTCAGCAGAATTCCAAAGAACAATGGAAATGATCCGTAACATTTTTAAACTTCAGCAGAATTCCCAAGAACAATGGAAGAGTACCGTAGAATTTATAAACTTCAGCAGAATTCTGAGAACAATGGAAGAGTTCCATAGCATTTTTAAACTTCACCAGAATTCCGAAGAACAATGGAAGAGTTCCGTAGCATTTTTAAACTTCAGCAGAATTCCGAAGAACAATGGAAGTGTTACATAGCATTTTTAAACTTCAGCAGAATTCTGAAGAACAATGGAAGAGTTCCTTAGCATTTTTAAACTTCATTAGAATTCCGAAGAACAATGGAAAAGTTCCGTAGCATTTTTAAACTTCAGCAGAATTCCGAAGAACAATGGAAGAGTTCCGTAGCATTTTTAAACTTCAGCAGAATTCCGGGAACAATGGAAGAGTTCAGTAGCATTTTTAAACTTCACCAGAATTCCGAGAACAATGGAAGAGTTCCGTAGCATTTTTAAACTTCAACAGAATTCCAAGAACAATGGAAGAGTTCCGTAGCATTTTTAAACTTCAGCAGAATTCCGAAGAACAATGGAAGAGTTCCGTAGCATTTTTAAACTTCAGCAGAATTCTGAAGAACAATGGAAGAGTTCCGTTGCAGTTTTAAACTTCATCAGAATTCCGAAGAACAATGGAAGAGTTCCGTAGCCTTTTTAAACTTCAGCAGAACTCAGAAGAACAATGGAAGAGTCCCGTAGCATTTTTAAACTTCAACAGAATTCCGAAGAACAATGGAAGAGTTCCGTAGCATTTTTAAACTTCACCAGAATACCGTGAACAATGGAAGAGTTCTGTAGCATTTTTAAACTTCAGCAGAATTCCGAAGAACAAAGGAAGTTTTCCGTAGCATTTTTAAACTTCAGCAGAATTCTGAAGAACAAGAGAAGAGTTCTGTAGCATTTTTAAACTTCAGAAGAATTCCGCAAAACAATGGAAGAGTTCCGTAGCATTTTTAAACTTCAGCAGAATTCCGAAGAACAATGGATGAGTTCCGTAGCATTTTTAAACTTCAGCAGAATTCTAAGAACAATGGAAGAGTTCCGTAGGATTTTTAAACTTCAGCAGAATTCTGAAGAACAATGGAATTGATCCGTAACATTTTTAAACTTCAGCAGAATTCCCAAGAACAATGGAAGGGCACCGTAGAATTTATAAGCTTCAGCAGAATTCTGAGAACAATGGAAGAGTTCCGTAGCATTTTTAAACTTCACCAGAATTCCAAGAACAATGGAAGAGTTCCGTAGCATTTTTAAACTTCTGCAGAATTCCGAAGAACAATGGAAGAGTTCCGTAGCATTTTTAAACTTCAGCAGAATTCCGAAGAACAATGGAAGAGTTCCGTAGCCTTTTTAAACTTCGTCAGAATTCCGAAGAACAATGGAAAAGTTCCGTACCATTTTTAAACTTCAGCAGAATTCCGAAGAACAATGGAAGAGTTCCGTAGCATTTTTAAACTTCAGCAGAATTCCGAGAATAATGGATGAGTTCCGTAGCATTTTTAAACTTCACCAGAATTCCGAGAACAATGGAAGAGTTCCGTAGCATTTTTAAACTTCACCAGAATTCCGAGAACAATGGAAGAGTTCCATAGCATTTTTAAACATCAGCAGAATTCCGAAGAACAATGGAAGAGTTCCGTAGCATTTTTAAACTTCAGCAGAATTCCGAAGAACAATGGAAGAGTTCCGTAGCATTTTTAAACTTCAGCAGAATTCCAAGAACAATGGAAGAGTTCCGTAGCATTTTTAAACTTCAGCAGAATTCCGAAGAACAATGGAAGAGTTCCGCAGCATTTTTAAACTTCAGCAGAATTAAGAATACAATGGAAGAGTTCCATAGCATTTTTAAACTTCAACAGAATTCCGAGAACAATGGAAGAGTTCCATAGCATTTTTAAACTTCAGCAGAATTCAAAAGAACAATGGAAGAGTTCCATTGCATTTTTAAACTTCAGCAGAATTCCGAAGAACAATGGAAGAGTTCCGTAGCATTTTTAAACTTCAGCAGAATTAAGAATAACAATGGAAGAGTTCCGTAGCATTTTTATACTTCACCAGAATTCCGAAGAACAATGGAAGAGTTCCGTAGCATTTTTAAACTTCAGCAGAATTAAGAATAACAATGGAAGAGTTCCGTAGCATTTTTAAACTTCACCAGAATTCCGTGAACAATGGAAGAGTTCCGTAGCATTTTTAAACTTCAGCAGAATTCAGAAGAACAATGGAAGAGTTCCGTAGCATTTTTAAACTTCAGCAGAATTAAGAATAACAATGGAAGAGTTCCGTAGCATTTTTAAACTTCACCAGAATTCCGTGAACAATGGAAGAGTTCCGTAGCATTTTTAAACTTCAGCAGAATTCTGAAGAACAATGGAAGAGTTCCGCAGCATTTTCAAACTTCAGAAGAATTCCGAGAACAATGGAAGAGCTCCACAGCATTTTTAAATTTCAGCAGAATTCCGAAAAACAATGGAAGAGTTCCGTAGCATTTTTAAACTTCAGCAGTATTCTGAAGAACAATGGAAGAGTTCCGCAGCATTTTCAAACTTCAGAAGAATTCCGAGAACAATGGAAGAGCTCCACAGCATTTTTAAATTTCAGCAGAATTCCGAAAAACAATGGAAGAGTTCCGTAGCATTTTTAAACTTCAGCAGAATTCAGAAGAACAATGGAAGAGTTCCGTAGCATTTTTAAATTACAGCAGAATTCCGAAGAACAATGGAAGAGTTCCGTAGCATTTTTAAACTTCAGCAGAATTCCGAGAACAATGGATGAGTTCCGCAGCATTTTTAAACTTCACCAGAATTCCAAGAACAATGGAAGAGTTCCGTAGCATTTTTAAACTTCAGCAGAATTCCGAAGAACAATGGAAGAGTTCCGTAGCATTTTTAAACTTCAGCAGAATTCCGAAGAACAATGGAAGAGTTCCGTTGCAGTTTTAAACTTCATCAGAATTCCGAAGAACAATGGAAGAGTTCCGTAGCCTTTTTAAACTTCAGCAGAACTCAGAAGAACAATGGAAGAGTCCCGTAGCATTTTTAAACTTCAGCAGAATTCCGAAGAACAATGGAAGAGTTCCATAGCATTTTTAAACTTCACCAGAATACCGTGAACAATGGAAGATTTCGGTAGCATTTTTAAACTTCAGCAGAATTCCGAAGAACAAAGGAAGTGTTCCGTAGCATTTTTAAACTTCAGCAGAATTCTGAAGAACAAGAGAAGAGTTCTGTAGCATTTTTAAACTTCAGCAGAATTCCGAAGAACAAAGGAAGTGTTCCGTAGCATTTTTAAACTTCAGCAGTATTCTGAAGAACAATGTAAGAGTTCCGTAGCATTTTCAAACTTCAGAAGAATTCCGAGAACAATGGAAGAGTTCCACAGCATTTTTAAACTTCAGCAGAATTCCGAAAAGCAATGGAAGAGTTCCGTAGCATTTTTAAACTTCAGCAGAATTCCGAAGAACAATGGAAGAGTTCCGTAGCATTTTTAAACTTCATCAGAATTCCGAAGAACAATGGAAGAGTTCCGTAGCATTTTTAAATTACAGCAGAATTCCGAAGAACAATGGAAGAGTTCCGCAGCATTTTTAAACTTCAGCAGAATTCCAAGAACAATGGATGAGTTCTGCAGCATTTTTAAACTTCACCAGAATTCCGAGAACAATGGAAGAGTTCCGTAGCATTTTTAAACTTCAGCAGAATTCCGAAGAACAATGGAAGAGTTCCGTAGCATTTTTAAACTTCAGCAGAATTCCGAAGAACAATGGAAGAGTTCCGTTGCAGTTTTAAACTTCATCAGAATTCCGAAGAACAATGGAAGAGTTCCGTAGCCTTTTTAAACTTCAGCAGAACTCAGAAGAACAATGGAAGAGTCCCGTAGCAATTTTAAACTTTAGCAGAATTCCGAAGAACAATGGAAGAGTTCCGTAGCATTTTTAAACTTCACCAGAATACCGTGAACAATGGAAGAGTTCTGTAGCATTTTTAAACTTCAGCAGAATTCCGAAGAACAAAGGAAGTGTTCCGTAGCATTTTTAAACTTCAGCAGAATTCTGAAGAACAAGAGAAGAGTTCTGTAGCATTTTTAAACTTCAGAAGAATTCCGCAAAACAATGGAAGAGTTCCGTAGCATTTTTAAACTTCAGCAAAATTCCGAAGAACAATGGATGAGTTCCGTAGCATTTTTAAACTTCAGCAGAATTCCGAAGAAAAATGGAAGAGATCCGTAGCATTTTTAAACTTCAGCAGAATTCCGAAGAACAATGGAATTGATCCGTAACATTTTTAAACTTCAGCAGAATTCCCAAGAACAATGGAAGAGCACCGTAGAATTTATAAGCTTCAGCAGAATTCTGAGAACAATGGAAGAGTTCCGTATCATTTTTAAACTTCACCAGAATTCAAATAACAATGGAAGAGTTCCGTAGCATTTTTAAACTTCTGCAGAATTCCGAAGAACAATGGAAGAGTTCCTTAGCATTTTTAAACTTCAGCAGAATTCCGAAGAACAATGGAAGAGTTCCGTAGCCTTTTTAAACTTCGTCAGCATTCCGAAGAACAATGGAAAAGTTCCGTACCATTTTTAAACTTCAGCAGAATTCCGAAGAACAATGGAAGAGTTCCGTAGCATTTTTAAACTTCAGCAGAATTCCGAGAACAATGGATGAGTTCCGTAGCATTTTTAAACTTCACCAGAATTCCGAGAACAATGGAAGAGTTCCGTAGCATTTTTAAACTTCAGCAGAATTCAGAAGAACAATGGAAGAGTTCCATAGCATTTTTAAACTTCAGCAGAATTCCGATGAACAATGGAAGTGTTCCGTAGCATTTTTAAACTTCAGCAGAATTAAGAATACAATGGAAGAGTTCCATAGCATTTTTAAACTTCAGCAGAATTCCGAAGAACAATGGAAGAGTTCCGTAGCATTTTTAAACTTCAGCAGAATTCCGAAGAACAATGGAAGAGTTCCGTAGCATTTTTAAACTTCAGCAGAATTCCGAGAACAATGGAAGAGTTCCGTAGCATTTTTAAACTTCAGCAGAATTCCGAAGAACAATGGAAGAGTTCCGTAGCATTTTTAAACTTCAGCAGAATTCCGAAGAACAATGGAAGAGTTCCGTTGCAGTTTTAAACTTCATCAGAATTCCGAAGAGCAATGGAAGAGTTCCGCAGCATTTTTAAACTTCAGCAGAACTCAGAAGAACAATGGAAGAGTTCCGTAGCATTTTTAAACTTCAGCAGAATTCCGAAGAACAATGGAAGAGTTCCGTAGCATTTTTAAACTTCATCAGAATTCCGAAGATCAATGGAAAAGTTCCGTAGCATTTTTAAACTTCAGCAGAATTCCGAAGAACAATGGAAGAGTTCCATAGCATTTTTAAACTTCAGCAGAATTCCGAGAACAATGGAAGAGTTCCGTTGCAGTTTTGAACTTCATCAGAATTCCGAAGAACAATGGAAGAGTTCCGTAGCCTTTTTAAACTTCAGCAGAACTCAGAAGAACAATGGAAGAGTCCCGTAGCAATTTTAAACTTCAGCAGAATTCCGAAGAACAATGGAAGAGTTCCGTAGCATTTTTAAACTTCACCAGAATACCGTGAACAATGGAAGAGTTCTGTAGCATTTTTAAACTTCAGCAGAATTCCGAAGAACAATGGAAGAGTTCCGTTGCAGTTTTAAACTTCATCAGAATTCCGAAGAACAATGGAAGAGTTCCTTAGCCTTTTTAAACTTCAGCAGAACTCAGAAGAACAATGGAAGAGTCCCGTAGCAATTTTAAACTTCAGCAGAATTCTGAAGAACAATGGAAGAGTTCCGTAGCATTTTTAAACTTCACAAGAATACCGTGAACAATGAAAGAGTTCTGTAGCATTTTTAAACTTCAGCAGAATTCCGAAGAACAAAGGAAGTGTTCCGTAGCATTTTTAAACTTCAGCAGAATTCTGAAGAACAAGAGAAGAGTTCTGTAGCATTTTTAAACTTCAGAAGAATTCAGCAAAACAATGGAAGAGTTCCGTAGCATTTTTAAACTTCAGAATTCCGAAGAACAATGGATGAGTTCCGTAGCATTTTTAAACTTCAGCAGAATTCCGAAGAACAATGGAAGAGTTCCGTAGCATTTTTAAACTTCAGCAGAATTCCGAAGAACAATGGAATTGATTCGTAACATTTTTAAACTTCAGCAGAATTCCCAAGAAAAATGGAAGAGTTCCGTTGCAGTTTTAAACTTCATCAGAATTCCGAAGAACAATGGAAGAGTTCCGTAGCCTTTTTAAACTTCAGCAGAACTCAGAAGAACAATGGAAGAGTCCCGTAGCATTTTTAAACTTCAGCAGAATTCCGAAGAACAATGGAAGAGTTCCATAGCATTTTTAAACTTCACCAGAATACCGTGAACAATGGAAGATTTCGGTAGCATTTTTAAACTTCAGCAGAATTCCGAAGAACAAAGGAAGTGTTCCGTAGCATTTTTAAACTTCAGCAGAATTCTGAAGAACAAGAGAAGAGTTCTGTAGCATTTTTAAACTTCAGCAGAATTCCGAAGAACAAAGGAAGTGTTCCGTAGCATTTTTAAACTTCAGCAGTATTCTGAAGAACAATGTAAGAGTTCCGTAGCATTTTCAAACTTCAGAAGAATTCCGAGAACAATGGAAGAGTTCCACAGCATTTTTAAACTTCAGCAGAATTCCGAAAAGCAATGGAAGAGTTCCGTAGCATTTTTAAACTTCAGCAGAATTCCGAAGAACAATGGAAGAGTTCCGTAGCATTTTTAAACTTCATCAGAATTCCGAAGAACAATGGAAGAGTTCCGTAGCATTTTTAAATTACAGCAGAATTCCGAAGAACAATGGAAGAGTTCCGCAGCATTTTTAAACTTCAGCAGAATTCCAAGAACAATGGATGAGTTCTGCAGCATTTTTAAACTTCACCAGAATTCCGAGAACAATGGAAGAGTTCCGTAGCATTTTTAAACTTCAGCAGAATTCCGAAGAACAATGGAAGAGTTCCGTAGCATTTTTAAACTTCAGCAGAATTCCGAAGAACAATGGAAGAGTTCCGTTGCAGTTTTAAACTTCATCAGAATTCCGAAGAACAATGGAAGAGTTCCGTAGCCTTTTTAAACTTCAGCAGAACTCAGAAGAACAATGGAAGAGTCCCGTAGCAATTTTAAACTTTAGCAGAATTCCGAAGAACAATGGAAGAGTTCCGTAGCATTTTTAAACTTCACCAGAATACCGTGAACAATGGAAGAGTTCTGTAGCATTTTTAAACTTCAGCAGAATTCCGAAGAACAAAGGAAGTGTTCCGTAGCATTTTTAAACTTCAGCAGAATTCTGAAGAACAAGAGAAGAGTTCTGTAGCATTTTTAAACTTCAGAAGAATTCCGCAAAACAATGGAAGAGTTCCGTAGCATTTTTAAACTTCAGCAAAATTCCGAAGAACAATGGATGAGTTCCGTAGCATTTTTAAACTTCAGCAGAATTCCGAAGAAAAATGGAAGAGATCCGTAGCATTTTTAAACTTCAGCAGAATTCCGAAGAACAATGGAATTGATCCGTAACATTTTTAAACTTCAGCAGAATTCCCAAGAACAATGGAAGAGCACCGTAGAATTTATAAGCTTCAGCAGAATTCTGAGAACAATGGAAGAGTTCCGTAGCATTTTTAAACTTCACCAGAATTCCAATAACAATGGAAGAGTTCCGTAGCATTTTTAAACTTCTGCAGAATTCCGAAGAACAATTGAAGAGTTCCTTAGCATTTTTAAACTTCAGCAGAATTCCGAAGAACAATGGAAGAGTTCCGTAGCCTTTTTAAACTTCGTCAGCATTCCGAAGAACAATGGAAAAGTTCCGTACCATTTTTAAACTTCAGCAGAATTCCGAAGAACAATGGAAGAGTTCCGTAGCATTTTTAAACTTCAGCAGAATTCCGAGAACAATGGATGAGTTCCGTAGCATTTTTAAACTTCACCAGAATTCCGAGAACAATGGAAGAGTTCCGTAGCATTTTTAAACTTCAGCAGAATTCAGAAGAACAATGGAAGAGTTCCATAGCATTTTTAAACTTCAGCAGAATTCCGAAGAACAATGGAAGTGTTCCGTAGCATTTTTAAACTTCAGCAGAATTAAGAATACAATGGAAGAGTTCCATAGCATTTTTAAACTTCAGCAGAATTCCGAAGAACAATGGAAGAGTTCCGTAGCATTTTTAAACTTCAGCAGAATTCCGAAGAACAATGGAAGAGTTCCGTAGCATTTTTAAACTTCAGCAGAATTCCGAGAACAATGGAAGAGTTCCGTAGCATTTTTAAACTTCAGCAGAATTCCGAAGAACAATGGAAGAGTTCCGTAGCATTTTTAAACTTCAGCAGAATTCCGAAGAACAATGGAAGAGTTCCGTTGCAGTTTTAAACTTCATCAGAATTCCGAAGAGCAATGGAAGAGTTCCGCAGCATTTTTAAACTTCAGCAGAACTCAGAAGAACAATGGAAGAGTTCCGTAGCATTTTTAAACTTCAGCAGAATTCCGAAGAACAATGGAAGAGTTCCGTAGCATTTTTAAACTTCATCAGAATTCCGAAGATCAATGGAAAAGTTCCGTAGCATTTTTAAACTTCAGCAGAATTCCGAAGAACAATGGAAGAGTTCCATAGCATTTTTAAACTTCAGCAGAATTCCGAGAACAATGGAAGAGTTCCGTTGCAGTTTTGAACTTCATCAGAATTCCGAAGAACAATGGAAGAGTTCCGTAGCCTTTTTAAACTTCAGCAGAACTCAGAAGAACAATGGAAGAGTCCCGTAGCAATTTTAAACTTCAGCAGAATTCCGAAGAACAATGGAAGAGTTCCGTAGCATTTTTAAACTTCACCAGAATACCGTGAACAATGGAAGAGTTCTGTACCATTTTTAAACTTCAGCAGAATTCCGAAGAACAATGGAAGAGTTCCGTTGCAGTTTTAAACTTCATCAGAATTCCGAAGAACAATGGAAGAGTTCCTTAGCCTTTTTAAACTTCAGCAGAACTCAGAAGAACAATGGAAGAGTCCCGTAGCAATTTTAAACTTCAGCAGAATTCTGAAGAACAATGGAAGAGTTCCGTAGCATTTTTAAACTTCACAAGAATACCGTGAACAATGAAAGAGTTCTGTAGCATTTTTAAACTTCAGCAGAATTCCGAAGAACAAAGGAAGTGTTCCGTAGCATTTTTAAACTTCAGCAGAATTCTGAAGAACAAGAGAAGAGTTCTGTAGCATTTTTAAACTTCAGAAGAATTCAGCAAAACAATGGAAGAGTTCCGTAGCATTTTTAAACTTCAGAATTCCGAAGAACAATGGATGAGTTCCGTAGCATTTTTAAACTTCAGCAGAATTCCGAAGAACAATGGAAGAGTTCCGTAGCATTTTTAAACTTCAGCAGAATTCCGAAGAACAATGGAATTGATTCGTAACATTTTTAAACTTCAGCAGAATTCCCAAGAAAAATGGAAGAGCACCGTAAAATTTATAAGCTTCAGCAGAATTCTGAGAACAATGGAAGAGTTCCGTAGCATTTTTAAACTTCAGCAGAATTCCGAAGAACAATGGAAGAGTTCCGTAGCATTTTTAAATTACAGCAGAATTCCGAAGAACAATGGAAGAGTTCCGCAGCATTTTTAAACTTCAGCAGAATTCCAAGAACAATGGATGAGTTCCGCAGCATTTTTAAACTTCACCAGAATTCCGAGAACAATGGAAGAGTTCCGTAGCATTTTTAAACTTCAGCAGAATTCCGAAGAACAATGGAAGAGTTCCGTAGCATTTTTAAACTTCAGCAGAATTCCGAAGAACAATGGAAGAGTTCCGTTGCAGTTTTAAACTTCATCAGAATTCCGAAGAACAATGGAAGAGTTCCGTAGCCTTTTTAAACTTCAGCAGAACTCAGAAGAACAATGGAAGAGTCCCGTAGCAATTTTAAACTTCAGCAGAATTCCGAAGAACAATGGAAGAGTTCCGTAGCATTTTTAAACTTCACCAGAATACCGTGAACAATGGAAGAGTTCTGTAGCATTTTTAAACTTCAGCAGAATTCCGAAGAACAAAGGAAGTGTTCCGTAGCATTTTTAAACTTCAGCAGAATTCTGAAGAACAAGAGAAAAGTTCTGTAGCATTTTTAAACTTCAGAAGAATTCCGCAAAACAATGGAAGAGTTCCGTAGCATTTTTAAACTTCAGCAAAATTCCGAAGAACAATGGATGAGTTCCGTAGCATTTTTAAACTTCAGCAGAATTCCGAAGAAAAATGGAAGAGATCCGTAGCATTTTTAAACTTCAGCAGAATTCCGAAGAACAATGGAATTGATCCGTAACATTTTTAAACTTCAGCAGAATTCCCAAGAACAATGGAAGAGCACCGTAGAATTTATAAGCTTCAGCAGAATTCTGAGAACAATGGAAGAGTTCCGTAGCATTTTTAAACTTCACCAGAATTCCAATAACAATGGAAGAGTTCCATAGCATTTTTAAACTTCTGCAGAATTCCGAAGAACAATGGAAGAGTTCCGTAGCATTTTTAAACTTCAGCAGAATTCCGAAGAACAATGGAAGAGTTCCGTAGCCTTTTTAAACTTCGTCAGCATTCCGAAGAACAATGGAAAAGTTCCGTACCATTTTTAAACTTCAGCAGAATTCCGAAGAACAATGGAAGAGTTCCGTAGCATTTTTAAACTTCAGCAGAATTCCGAGAACAATGGATGAGTTCCGTAGCATTTTTAAACTTCACCAGAATTCCGAGAACAATGGAAGAGTTCCGTAGCATTTTTAAACTTCAGCAGAATTCAGAAGAACAATGGAAGAGTTCCATAGCATTTTTAAACTTCAGCAGAATTCCGAAGAACAATGGAAGTGTTCCGTAGCATTTTTAAACTTCAGCAGAATTAAGAATACAATGGAAGAGTTCCATAGCATTTTTAAACTTCAGCAGAATTCCGAAGAACAATGGAAGAGTTCCGTAGCATTTTTAAACTTCAGCAGAATTCCGAAGAACAATGGAAGAGTTCCGTAGCATTTTTAAACTTCAGCAGAATTCCGAGAACAATGGAAGAGTTCCGTAGCATTTTTAAACTTCAGCAGAATTCCGAAGAACAATGGAAGAGTTCCGTAGCATTTTTAAACTTCAGCAGAATTCCGAAGAACAATGGAAGAGTTCCGTTGCAGTTTTAAACTTCATCAGAATTCCGAAGAACAATGGAAGAGTTCCGTAGCCTTTTTAAACTTCAGCAGAACTCAGAAGAACAATGGAAGAGTCCTGTAGCATTTTTAAACTTCAGCAGAATTCCGAAGAACAATGGAAGAGTTCCATAGCATTTTTAAACTTCACCAGAATACCGTGAACAATGGAAGATTTCGGTAGCATTTTTAAACTTCAGCAGAATTCCGAAGAACAAAGGAAGTGTTCCGTAGCATTTTTAAACTTCAGCAGAATTCTGAAGAACAAGAGAAGAGTTCTGTAGCATTTTTAAACTTCAGCAGAATTCCGAAGAACAAAGGAAGTGTTCCGTAGCATTTTTAAACTTCAGCAGTATTCTGAAGAACAATGTAAGAGTTCCGTAGCATTTTCAAACTTCAGAAGAATTCCGAGAACAATGGAAGAGTTCCACAGCATTTTTAAACTTCAGCAGAATTCCGAAAAGCAATGGAAGAGTTCCGTAGCATTTTTAAACTTCAGCAGAATTCCGAAGAACAATGGAAGAGTTCCGTAGCATTTTTAAACTTCATCAGAATTCTGAAGAACAATGGAAGAGTTCCGTAGCATTTTTAAATTACAGCAGAATTCCGAAGAACAATGGAAGAGTTCCGCAGCATTTTTAAACTTCAGCAGAATTCCAAGAACAATGGATGAGTTCCGCAGCATTTTTAAACTTCACCAGAATTCCGAGAACAATGGAAGAGTTCCGTAGCATTTTTAAACTTCAGAAGAATTCCGAGAACAATGGAAGAGCTCCACAGCATTTTTAAATTTCAGCAGAATTCCGAAAAACAATGGAAGAGTTCCGTAGCATTTTTAAACTTCAGCAGAATTCAGAAGAACAATGGAAGAGTTCCGTAGCATTTTTAAATTACAGCAGAATTCCGAAGAACAATGGAAGAGTTCCGTAGCATTTTTAAACTTCAGCAGAATTCCGAGAACAATGGATGAGTTCCGCAGCATTTTTAAACTTCACCAGAATTCCAAGAACAATGGAAGAGTTCCGTAGCATTTTTAAACTTCAGCAGAATTCCGAAGAACAATGGAAGAGTTCCGTAGCATTTTTAAACTTCAGCAGAATTCCGAAGAACAATGGAAGAGTTCCGTTGCAGTTTTAAACTTCATCAGAATTCCGAAGAACAATGGAAGAGTTCCGTGGCCTTTTTAAACTTCAGCAGAACTCAGAAGAACAATGGAAGAGTCCCGTAGCATTTTTAAACTTCAGCAGAATTCCGAAGAACAATGGAAGAGTTCCATAGCATTTTTAAACTTCACCAGAATACCGTGAACAATGGAAGATTTCGGTAGCATTTTTAAACTTCAGCAGAATTCCGAAGAACAAAGGAAGTGTTCCGTAGCATTTTTAAACTTCAGCAGTATTCTGAAGAACAATGTAAGAGTTCCGTAGCATTTTCAAACTTCAGAAGAATTCCGAGAACAATGGAAGAGTTCCACAGCATTTTTAAACTTCAGCAGAATTCCGAAAAGCAATGGAAGAGTTCCGTAGCATTTTTAAACTTCAGCAGAATTCCGAAGAACAATGGAAGAGTTCCGTAGCATTTTTAAACTTCATCAGAATTCCGAAGAACAATGGAAGAGTTCCGTAGCATTTTTAAATTACAGCAGAATTCCGAAGAACAATGGAAGAGTTCCGCAGCATTTTTAAACTTCAGCAGAATTCCAAGAACAATGGATGAGTTCCGCAGCATTTTTAAACTTCACCAGAATTCCGAGAACAATGGAAGAGTTCCGTAGCATTTTTAAACTTCAGCAGAATTCCGAAGAACAATGGAAGAGTTCCGTAGCATTTTTAAACTTCAGTAGAATTCCGAAGAACAATGGAAGAGTTCGGTTGCAGTTTTAAACTTCATCAGAATTCCGAAGAACAATGGAAGAGTTCCGTAGCCTTTTTAAACTTCAGCAGAACTCAGAAGAACAATGGAAGAGTCCCGTAGCAATTTTAAACTTTAGCAGAATTCCGAAGAACAATGGAAGAGTTCCGTAGCATTTTTAAACTTCACCAGAATACCGTGAACAATGGAAGAGTTCTGTAGCATTTTTAAACTTCAGCAGAATTCCGAAGAACAAAGGAAGTGTTCCGTAGCATTTTTAAACTTCAGCAGAATTCTGAAGAACAAGAGAAGAGTTCTGTAGCATTTTTAAACTTCAGAAGAATTCCGCAAAACAATGGAAGAGTTCCGTAGCATTTTTAAACTTCAGCAAAATTCCGAAGAACAATGGATGAGTTCCGTAGCATTTTTAAACTTCAGCAGAATTCCGAAGAAAAATGGAAGAGATCCGTAGCATTTTTAAACTTCAGCAGAATTCCGAAGAACAATGGAATTGATCCGTAACATTTTTAAACTTCAGCAGAATTCCCAAGAACAATGGAAGAGCACCGTAGAATTTATAAGCTTCAGCAGAATTCTGAGAACAATGGAAGAGTTCCGTAGCATTTTTAAACTTCACCAGAATTCCAATAACAATGGAAGAGTTCCGTAGCATTTTTAAACTTCTGCAGAATTCCGAAGAACAATGGAAGAGTTCCTTAGCATTTTTAAACTTCAGAATTCCGAAGAACAATGGAAGAGTTCCGTAGCCTTTTTAAACTTCGTCAGCATTCCGAAGAACAATGGAAAAGTTCCGTACCATTTTTAAACTTCAGCAGAATTCCGAAGAACAATGGAAGAGTTCCGTAGCATTTTTAAACTTCAGCAGAATTCCGAGAACAATGGATGAGTTCCGTAGCATTTTTAAACTTCACCAGAATTCCGAGAACAATGGAAGAGTTCCGTAGCATTTTTAAACTTCAGCAGAATTCAGAAGAACAATGGAAGAGTTCCATAGCATTTTTAAACTTCAGCAGAATTCCGAAGAACAATGGAAGTGTTCCGTAGCATTTTTAAACTTCAGCAGAATTAAGAATACAATGGAAGAGTTCCATAGCATTTTTAAACTTCAGCAGAATTCCGAAGAACAATGGAAGAGTTCCGTAGCATTTTTAAACTTCAGCAGAATTCCGAAGAACAATGGAAGAGTTCCGTAGCATTTTTAAACTTCAGCAGAATTCCGAGAACAATGGAAGAGTTCCGTAGCATTTTTAAACTTCAGCAGAATTCCGAAGAACAATGGAAGAGTTCCGTAGCATTTTTAAACTTCAGCAGAATTCCGAAGAACAATGGAAGAGTTCCGTTGCAGTTTTAAACTTCATCAGAATTCCGAAGAGCAATGGAAGAGTTCCGCAGCATTTTTAAACTTCAGCAGAACTCAGAAGAACAATGGAAGAGTTCCGTAGCATTTTTAAACTTCAGCAGAATTCCGAAGAACAATGGAAGAGTTCCGTAGCATTTTTAAACTTCATCAGAATTCCGAAGATCAATGGAAAAGTTCCGTAGCATTTTTAAACTTCAGCAGAATTCCGAAGAACAATGGAAGAGTTCCATAGCATTTTTAAACTTCAGCAGAATTCCGAGAACAATGGAAGAGTTCCGTTGCAGTTTTGAACTTCATCAGAATTCCGAAGAACAATGGAAGAGTTCCGTAGCCTTTTTAAACTTCAGCAGAACTCAGAAGAACAATGGAAGTGTCCCGTAGCAATTTTAAACTTCAGCAGAATTCCGAAGAACAATGGAAGAGTTCCGTAGCATTTTTAAACTTCACCAGAATACCGTGAACAATGGAAGAGTTCTGTAGCATTTTTAAACTTCAGCAGAATTCCGAAGAACAATGGAAGAGTTCCGTTGCAGTTTTAAACTTCATCAGAATTCCGAAGAACAATGGAAGAGTTCCTTAGCCTTTTTAAACTTCAGCAGAACTCAGAAGAACAATGGAAGAGTCCCGTAGCAATTTTAAACTTCAGCAGAATTCTGAAGAACAATGGAAGAGTTCCGTAGCATTTTTAAACTTCACAAGAATACCGTGAACAATGAAAGAGTTCTGTAGCATTTTTAAACTTCAGCAGAATTCCGAAGAACAAAGGAAGTGTTCCGTAGCATTTTTAAACTTCAGCAGAATTCTGAAGAACAAGAGAAGAGTTCTGTAGCATTTTTAAACTTCAGAAGAATTCAGCAAAACAATGGAAGAGTTCCGTAGCATTTTTAAACTTCAGAATTCCGAAGAACAATGGATGAGTTCCGTAGCATTTTTAAACTTCAGCAGAATTCCGAAGAACAATGGAAGAGTTCCGTAGCATTTTTAAACTTCAGCAGAATTCCGAAGAACAATGGAATTGATTCGTAACATTTTTAAACTTCAGCAGAATTCCCAAGAAAAATGGAAGAGCACCGTAGAATTTATAAGCTTCAGCAGAATTCTGAGAACAATGGAAGAGTTCCGTAGCATTTTTAAACTTCAGCAGAATTCCGAAGAACAATGGAAGAGTTACGTAGCATTTTTAAATTACAGCAGAATTCCGAAGAACAATGGAAGAGTTCCGCAGCATTTTTAAACTTCAGCAGAATTCCAAGAACAATGGATGAGTTCCGCAGCATTTTTAAACTTCACCAGAATTCCGAGAACAATGGAAGAGTTCCGTAGCATTTTTAAACTTCAGCAGAATTCCGAAGAACAATGGAAGAGTTCCGTAGCATTTTTAAACTTCAGCAGAATTCCGAAGAACAATGGAAGAGTTCCGTTGCAGTTTTAAACTTCATCAGAATTCCGAAGAACAATGGAAGAGTTCCGTAGCCTTTTTAAACTTCAGCAGAACTCAGAAGAACAATGGAAGAGTCCCGTAGCAATTTTAAACTTCAGCAGAATTCCGAAGAACAATGGAAGAGTTCCGTAGCATTTTTAAACTTCAGCAGAATTCCGAAGAACAATGGAAGAGTTCCGTAGCATTTTTAAACTTCAGCAGAATTCCGAGAACAATGGATGAGTTCCGTAGCATTTTTAAACTTCACCAGAATTCCGAGAACAATGGAAGAGTTCCGTAGCATTTTTAAACTTCACCAGAATTCCGAGAACAATGGAAAAGTTCCGTACCATTTTTAAACTTCAGCAGAATTCCGAAGAGCAATGGAAGAGTTCCGTAGCATTTTTAAACTTCAGCAGAATTCCGAGAACAATGGATGAGTTCCGTAGCATTTTTAAACTTCAGCAGAATTCCGAGAACATTGGAAGAGTTCCATAGCATTTTTAAACTTCACCAGAATTCCGAGAACAATGGAAGAGTTCCATAGCATTTTTAAACTTCAGCAGAATTCCGAAGAACAATGGAAGAGTTCCGTAGCATTTGTAAACTTCAGCAGAATTCCGAAGAACAATGAAAGAGTTCCGTTGCAGTTTTAAACTTCATCAGAATTCCGAAGAACAATGGAAGAGTTCCGCAGCATTTTTAAACTTCAGCAGAATTAAGAATAACAATGGAAGAGTTCCGTAGCATTTTTAAACTTCAGCAGAATTCCGAAGAACAATGGAAGAGTTCCGTAGCATTTTTAAATTACAACAGAATTCCGAAAAACAATGGAAGAGTTCCGTAGCATTTTTAAATTTCAGCAGAATTAAGAATAACAATGGAAGAGTTCCGTAGCATTTTTAAACTTCATCAGAATTCCGAAGAACAATGGAAGAGTTCCGCAGCATTTTTAAACTTCAGCAGAATTAAGAATAACAATGGAAGAGTTCCGTAGCATTTTTAAACTTCAGCAGAATTCCGAAGAACAATGGAAGAGTTCCGTAGCATTTTTAAACTTCAGCAGAATTCCGAAAAACAATGGAAGAGTTCCGTAGCATTTTTAAATTACAGCAGAATTCCGAAGAACAATGGAAGAGTTCCGTAGCATTTTTAAACTTCAGCAGAATTCCAAGAACAATGGATGAGTTCCGCAGCATTTTTAAACTTCACCAGAATTCCGAGAACAATGGAAGAGTTCCGTAGCATTTTTAAACTTCAGCAGAATTCCGAGGAACAATGGAAGAGTTCCGTAGCATTTTTAAACTTCAGCAGAATTCCGAAGAACAATGGAAGATTTCCGTTGCAGTTTTAAACTTCATCAGAATTCCGAAGAACAATGGAAGAGTTCCTTAGCCTTTTTAAACTTCAGCAGAACTCAGAAGAACAATGGAAGTGTCCCGTAGCAATTTTAAACTTCAGCAGAATTCTGAAGAACAATGGAAGAGTTCCGTAGCATTTTTAAACTTCACAAGAATACCGTGAACAATGAAAGAGTTCTGTAGCATTTTTAAACTTCAGCAGAATTCCGAAGAACAAAGGAAGTGTTCCGTAGCATTTTTAAACTTCAGCAGAATTCTGAAGAACAAGAGAAGAGTTCTGTAGCATTTTTAAACTTCAGAAGAATTCAGCAAAACAATGGAAGAGTTCCGTAGCATTTTTAAACTTCAGAATTCCGAAGAACAATGGGTGAGTTCCGTAGCATTTTTAAACTTCAGCAGAATTCCGAAGAACAATGGAAGAGTTCCGTAGCATTTTTAAACTTCAGCAGAATTCCGAAGAACAATGGAAGAGTTCCATAGCATTTTTAAACTTCAGCAGAATTCCGAGAACAATGGAAGAGTTCCGTAGCATTTTTAAACTTCACCAGAATTCCGAGAACAATGGAAGTGTTCCGTAGCATTTTTAAACTTCAACAGAATTCCGAGAACAATGGAAGAGTTCCGTAGCATTTTTAAACTTCAGAATTCAGAAGAACAATGGAAGAGTTCCATAGCATTTTTAAACTTCAGCAGAATTCCGAAGAACAATGGAAGAGTTCCGTAGCATTTTTAAACTTCAGCAGAATTAAGAATAACAATGGAAGAGTTCCGTGGCATTTTTAAACTTCACCAGAATTCCGTGAACAATGGAACAGTTCCGTAGCATTTTTAAACTTCAGCAGAATTCAGAAGAACAATGGAAGAGTTCCATAGCATTTTTAATCTTCAGCAGAATTCCGAAGAACAATGGAAGAGTTCCGTAGCATTTGTAAACTTCAGCAGAATTAAGAATAACAATGGAAGAGTTCCGTAGCATATTTAAACTTCAGCAGAATTCCGAAGAACAATGGAAATGATCCGTAACATTTTTAAACTTCAGCAGAATTCCGAAGAACAATGGAAGAGTTCTGTAGCATTTGTAAACTTCAGCAGAATTAAGAATAACAATGGAAGAGTTCTGTAGCATTTTTAAACTTCACCAGAATTCCGTGAACAATGGAAGAGTTCCGTAGCATTTTTAAACTTCAGCAGAATTCCGAAGAACAAAGGAAGTGTTCCGTAGCATTTTTAAACTTCAGCAGTATTCTAAAGAACAATGGAAGAGTTCCGTAGCATTTTCAAACTTCAGCAGAATTCCGAAAAACAATGGAAAAGTTCCGTAGCATTTTTAAACTTCAGCAGAATTCTGAAGAACAAGAGAAGAGTTCTGTAGCATTTTTAAACTTCAGAAGAATTCCGCAAAACAATGGAAGAGTTCCGTAGCATTTTTAAACTTCAGCAGAATTCCGAAGAACAATGGATGAGTTCTGTAGCATTTTTAAACTTCAGCAGAATTCCGAAGAACAATGGAAGAGTTCCGTAGCATTTTTAAACTTCAGCAGAATTCCAAAGAACAATGGAATTGATCCGTAACATTTTTAAACTTCAGCAGAATTCCCAAGAACAATGGAAGAGCACCGTAGAATTTATGAGCTTCAGCAGAATTCTGAGAACAATGGAAGAGTTCCATAGCATTTTTAAACTTCACCAGAATTCCAAGAACAATGGAAGAGTTCCATAGCATTTTTAAACTTCTGCAGAATTCCGAAGAAAAATGGAAGAGTTCCGTAGCATTTTTAAACTTCAGCAGAATTCCGAAGAACAATGGAAGAGTTCCGTAGCCTTTTTAAACTTCGTCAGAATTCCGAAGAACAATGGAAAAGTTCCGTACCATTTTTAAACTTCAGCAGAATTCCGAAGAGCAATGGAAGAGTTCCGTAGCATTTTTAAACTTCAGCAGAATTCCAAGAACAATGGATGAGTTCCGTAGCATTTTTAAACTTCAGCAGAATTCCGAGAACAATGGAAGAGTTCCGTAGCATTTTTAAACTTCACCAGAATTCCGAGAACAATGGAAGAGTTCCATAGCATTTTTAAACTTCAGCAGAATTCCGAAGAACAATGGAAGAGTTCCGTAGCATTTGTAAACTTCAGCAGAATTCCGAAGAACAATGGAAGAGTTCCGTTGCAGTTTTAAACTTCATCAGAATTCCGAAGAACAATGGAAGACTTCCGCAGCATTTTTAAACTTCAGCAGAATTAAGAATAACAATGGAAGAGTTCCCTAGCATTTTTAAACTTCAGCAGAATTCCGAAGAACAATGGAAGAGTTCCGTAGCATTTTTAAATTACAGCAGAATTCCGAAAAACAATGGAAGAGTTCCGTAGCATTTTTAAACTTCAGCAGAATTAAGAAAAACAATGGAAGAGTTCGGTAGCATTTTTAAACTTCAGCAGAACTCAGAAGAACAATGGAAGAGTTCCGTAGCATTTTTAAACTTCAGCAGAATTCCGAAGAACAATCGAAGAGTTCCGTAGCATTTTTAAACTTCAGCAGAATTCCGAAGAACAATGGAAGAGTTCCGTAGCATATTTAAACTTCAGCAGAATTCCGAAGAACAATGGAAATGATCCGTAACATTTTTAAACTTCAGCAGAATTCCCAAGAACAATGGAAGAGTTCCGTAGCATTTTTAAACTTCAGCAGAATTAAGAATAACAATGGAAGAGTTCCGTAGCATTTTTAAACTTCACCAGAATTCCGTGAACAATGGAAGAGTTCCGTAGCATTTTTAAACTTCAGCAGAATTCAGAAGAACAATGGAAGAGTTCCATAGCATTTTTAAACTTCAGCAGAATTCCGAAGAACAATGGAAGAGTTCCGTAGCATTTGTAAACTTCAGCAGAATTAAGAATAACAATGGAAGAGTTCCGTAGCATTTTTAAATTTCACCAGAATTCCGTGAACAATGGAAGAGTTCCGTAGCATTTTTAAACTTCAGCAGAATTCCGAAGAACAAAGGAAGTGTTCCGTAGCATTTTTAAATTTCAGCAGTATTCTGAAGAACAATGGAAGAGTTCCGTAGCATTTTCAAACTTCAGAAGAATTCCGAGAACAATGGAAGAGCTCCACAGCATTTTTAAACTTCAGCAGAATTCCGAAAAACAATGGGAGAGTTCCGTAGCATTTTTAAACTTCAGCAGAATTCCGAAGAACAATGGAAGAGTTCCGTTGCAGTTTTAAACTTCATCAGAAATCCGAAGAACAATGGAAGAGTTCCACAGCATTTTTAAACTTCAGCAGAACTCAGAAGAACAATGGAAGAGTTCCGTAGCATTTTTAAACTTCACCAGAATTCCGAGAACAATGGAAGAGTTCCGTAGCATTTCTAAACTTCAGCAGAATTCCGAAGAACAATGGAAGTGTTCCGTAGCATTTTTAAACTTCAGCAGAATTCCGAAGAACAATGGAAGAGTTCCGTTGCAGTTTTAAACTTCATCAGAATTCCGAAGAACAATGGAAGAGTTCCGTAGCATTTTTAAACTTCAGCAGAATTCCGAAGAACAATGGAAGAGTTCCGTAGCATTTTTAAACTTCACCAGAATACAGTGAACAATGGAAGAGTTCTGTAGCATTTTTAAACTTCAGCAGAATTCCGAAGAACAAAGGAAGTGTTCCGTAGCATTTTTAAACTTCAGCAGAATTCTGAAGAACAAGAGAAGAGTTCTGTAGCATTTTTAAACTTCAGCAGAATTCCGAAGAACAAAGGAAGTGTTCCGTAGCATTTTTAAACTTCAGCAGTATTCTGAAGAACAATGGAAGAGCTCCGTAGCATTTTCAAACTTCAGAAGAATTCCAAGAACAATGGAAGAGTTCCACAGCATTTTTAAACTTCAGCAGAATTCCGAAAAACAATGGAAGAGTTCCATAGCATTTTTAAACTTCAGCAGAATTCCGAAGAACAATGGAAGAGTTCCGTAGCATTTTTAAACTTCAGCAGAATTCCGAAGAACAATGGAAGAGTTCCGTAGCATTTTTAAATTACAGCAGAATTCCGAATAACAATGGAAGAGTTCCGTAGCATTTTTAAACTTCAGCAGAATTCCAAGAACAATGGATGAGTTCCGCAGCATTTTTAAACTTCACCAGAATTCCGAGAACAATGGAAGAGTTCCGTAGCATTTTTAAACTTCAGCAGAATTCCGAAGAACAATGGAAGAGTTCCGTAGCATTTTTAAACTTCAGCAGAATTCCGAAGAACAATGGAAGAGTTCCGTTGCAGTTTTAAACTTCATCAGAATTCCGAAGAACAATGGAAGAGTTCCGTAGCCTTTTTAAACTTCAGCAGAACTCAGAAGAACAATGGAAGAGTCCCGTAGCAATTTTAAACTTCAGCAGAATTCCGAAGAACAATGGAAGAGTTCCGTAGCATTTTTAAACTTCACCAGAATACCGTGAACAATGGAAGAGTTCTGTAGCATTTTTAAACTTCAGCAGAATTCCGAAGAACAAAGGAAGTGTTCCGGAGCATTTTTAAACTTCAGCAGAATTCTGAAGAACAAGAGAAGAGTTCTGTAGCATTTATAAACTTCAGAAGAATTCCGCAAAACAATGGAAGAGTTACGTAGCATTTTTAAACTTCAGCAGAATTCCGAAGAACAATGGAAGAGTTCCGTAGCATTTTTAAACTTCACCAGAATACCGTGAACAATGGAAGAGTTCTGTAGCATTTTTAAACTTCAGCAGAATTCTGAAGAACAAAGGAAGTGTTCCGTAGGATTTTTAAACTTCAGCAGAATTCTGAAGAACAATGGAAGAGTTCCGTAGCATTTTCAAACTTCAGAAGAATTCCGAGAACAATGGAAGAGCTCCACAGCATTTTTAAACTTCAGCAGAATTCCGAAGAACAATGGAAGAGTTCCGTAGCATTTTTAAACTTCAGCAGAATTCCGAAGAACAATGGAATTGATCCGTAACATTTTTAAACTTCAGCAGAATTCCCAAGAACAATGGAAGTGCACCGTAGAACTTATAAGCTTCAGCAGAATTCTGAGAACAATGGAAGAGTTCCGTAGCATTTTTAAACTTCACCAGAATTCCAAGAACAATGGAAGAGTTCCGTAGCATTTTTAAACTTCTGCAGAATTCCGAAGAACAATGGAAGAGTTCTGTAGCATTTTTAAACTTCAGCAGAATTCCGAAGAACAATGGAAGAGTTCCGTAGCCTTTTTAAACTTCGTCAGAATTCCGAAGAACAATGGAAAAGTTCCGTACCATTTTTAAACTTCAGCAGAATTCCGAAGAACAATGGAAGAGTTCCATAGCATTTTTAAACTTCAGCAGAATTCCGAGAACAATGGATGAGTTCCGTAGCATTTTTAAACTTCACCAGAATTCCGAGAACAATGAAAGAGTTCCGTAGCATTTTTAAACTTCACCAGAATTCCGAGAACAATGGAAGAGTTCCATAGCATTTTTAAACTTCTGTAGAATTCCGAAGAACAATGGAAGAGTTCCGTAGCATTTTTAAACTTCAGCAGAATTCCGAAGAACAATGGAAGAGTTCCGTTGCAGTTTTAAACTTCATCAGAATTCCGAAGAACAATGGAAGAGTTCCACATCATTTTTAAACTTCAGCAGAACTCAGAAGAACAATGGAAGAGTTCCGTAGCATTTTTATACTTCAGCAGAATTCCGAAGAACAATCGAAGAGTTGCGTAGCATTTTTAAACTTCAGCAGAATTCCGAAGAACAATGGAAGAGTTCCGTAGCATGTTTAAACTTCAGCAGAATTCCGAAGAACAATGGAAATGATCCGTAACATTTTTAAACTTCAGCAGAATTCCCAAGAACAATGGAAGAGTACCGTAGAATTTATAAACTTCATCAGAAATCTGAGAACAATGGAAGAGTTCCGTAGCATTTTTAAACTTTACCAGAATTCCAAGAACAATGGAAGAGTTCCGTAGCATTTTTAAACTTCTGCAGAATTCCGAAGAACAATGGAAGAGTTCCGTAGCATTTTTAAACTTCAGCAGAATTCCGAAGAACAATGGAAGAGTTCCACAGCATTTTTAAACTTCAGCAGAATTCCGAAGAACAATGGAAGAGTTCCGTAGCATTTTCAAACTTCAGCAGAATTCCGAAGAACAATGGAATTGATCCGTAACATTTTTAAACTTCAGCAGAATTCCCAAGAACAATGGAAGAGCACCGTAGAATTTATAAGCTTCAGCAGAATTCTGAGAACAATGGAAGAGTTCCGTAGCATTTTTAAACTTCACCAGAATTCCAAGATCAATGGAAGAGTTCCGTTGCAGTTTTAAACTTCATCAGAATTCCGAAGAACAATGGAAGAGTTCCGTAGCCTTTTTAAACTTCAGCAGAACTCAGAAGAACAATGGAAGAGTCCCGTAGCATTTTTAAACTTCAACAGAATTCCGAAGAACAATGGAAGAGTTCCGTAGCATTTTTAAACTTCACCAGAATACCGTGAACAATGGAAGAGTTCTGTAGCATTTTTAAACTTCAGCAGAATTCCGAAGAACAAAGGAACTGTTCCGTAGCATTTTTAAACTTCAGCAGAATTCTGAAGAACAAGAGAAGAGTTCTGGAGCATTTTTAAACTTCAGCAGTATTCTGAAGAACAATGAAAGAGTTCCGTAGCATTTTTAAACTTCACCAGAATTCCGAGAACAATGGAAGAGTTCCATAGCATTTTTAAACTTCTGTAGAATTCCGAAGAACAATGGAAGAGTTCCGTAGCATTTTTAAACTTCAGCAGAATTCCGAAGAACAATGGAAGAGTTCCGTTGAAGTTTTAAACTTCATCAGAATTCCGAAGAACAATGGAAGAGTTCCACAGCATTTTTAAACTTCAGCAGAACTCAGAAGAACAATGGAAGAGTTCCGTAGCATTTTTGTACTTCAGCAGAATTCCGAAGAACAATCGAAGAGTTGCGTAGCATTTTTAAACTTCAGCAGAATTCCGAAGAACAATGGAAGAGTTCCGTAGCATGTTTAAACTTCAGAAGAATTCCGAAGAACAATGGAAATGATCCGTAACATTTTTAAACTTCAGCAGAATTCCCAAGAACAATGGAAGAGTACCGTAGAATTTATAAACTTCATCAGAAATCTGAGAACAATGAAAGAGTTCCGTAGCATTTTTAAACTTCACCAGAATTCCAAGAACAATGGAAGAGTTCCGTAGCATTTTTAAACTTCTGCAGAATTCCGAAGAACAATGGAAGAGTTCCGTAGCATTTTTAAACTTCAGCAGAATTCCGAAGAACAATGGAAGAGTTCCACAGCATTTTTAAACTTCACCAGAATTCCAAGATCAATGGAAGAGTTCCGTTGCAGTTTTAAACTTCATCAGAATTCCGAAGAACAATGGAAGAGTTCCGTAGCCTTTTTAAACTTCAGCAGAACTCAGAAGAACAATGGAAGAGTCCCGTAGCATTTTTAAACTTCAACAGAATTCCGAAGAACAATGGAAGAGTTCCGTAGCATTTTTAAACTTCACCAGAATACCGTGAACAATGGAAGAGTTCTGTAGCATTTTTAAACTTCAGCAGAATTCCAAAGAACAAAGGAACTGTTCCGTAGCATTTTTAAACTTCAGCAGAATTCTGAAGAACAAGAGAAGAGTTCTGTAGCATTTTTAAACTTCAGCAGTATTCTGAAGAACAATGGAAGAGTTCCGTAGCATTTTCAAACTTCAGAAGAATTCCGAGAACAATGGAAGAGTTCCACAGCATTTTTAAACTTCAGCAGAATTCCGAAAAATAATGGAAGAGTTCCATAGCATTTTTAAACTTCAGCAGAATTCCGAAGAACAATGGAAGAGTTCCGTAGCATTTTTAAACTTCAGCAGAATTCCGAAGAACAATGGAAGAGTTCCGTAGCATTTTTTAATTACAGCAGAATTCCGAATAACAATGGAAGAGTTCCGTAGCATTTTTAAACTTCAGCAGAATTCCAAGAACAATGGATGAGTTCCGCAGCATTTTTAAACTTCACCAGAATTCCGAGAACAATGGAAGAGTTCCGTAGCATTTTTAAACTTCAGCAGAATTCCGAAGAACAATGGAAGAGTTCCGTAGCATTTTTAAACTTCAGCAGAATTCCGAAGAACAATGGAAGAGTTCCGTTGCAATTTTAAACTTCATCAGAATTCCGAAGAACAATGGAAGAGTTCCGTAGCCTTTTTAAACTTCAGCAGAACTCAGAAGAACAATGGAAGAGTCCCGTAGCAATTTTAAACTTCAGCAGAATTCCGAAGAACAATGGAAGAGTTCCGTAGCATTTTTAAACTTCACCAGAATACCGTGAACAATGGAAGAGTTCTGTAGCATTTTAAACTTCAGCAGAATTCCGAAGAACAAAGGCAGTGTTCCGTAACATTTTTAAACTTCAGCAGAATTCTGAAGAACAAGAGAAGAGTTCTGTAGCATTTATAAACTTCAGAAGAATTCCGCAAAACAATGGAAGAGTTACGTAGCATTTTTAAACTTCAGCAGAATTCCGAAGAACAATGGAAGAGTTCCGTAGCATTTTTAAACTTCACCAGAATATCGTGAACAATGGAAGTGTTCTGTAGCATTTTTAAACTTCAGCAGAATTCCGAAGAACAAAGGAAGTGTTCCGTAGCATTTTTAAACTTCAGCAGAATTCTGAAGAACAATGGAAGAGTTCCGTAGCATTTTCAAACTTCAGAAGAATTCCGAGAACAATGGAAGAGCTCCACAGCATTTTTAAACTTCAGCAGAATTCCGAAAAACAATGGAAGAGTTCCGTAGCATTTTTAAACTTCAGCAGAATTCCGAAGAACAATGGAAGAGTTCCGTTGCAGTTTTAAACTTCATCAGAATTCCGAAGAACAATTGAAGAGTTCCACAGCATTTTTAAACTTCAGCAGAACTCAGAAGAACAATGGAAGAGTTCCGTAGCATTTTTAAACTTCAGCAGAATTCCGAGAACAATGGATGAGTTCCGCAGTCATTTTTAAACTTCACCAGAATTCCGAGAACAATGGAAGAGTTCCGTAGCATTTTTAAACTTCAGCAGAATTCCGAAGAACAATGGAAGTGTTCCGTAGCATTTTTAAACTTCAGCAGAATTCCGAAGAACAATGGAAGAGTTCCGTTGCAGTTTTAAACTTCATCAGAATTCCGAAGAACAATGGAAGAGTTCCGTAGCCTTTTTAAACTTCAGCAGAACTCAGAAGAACAATGGAAGAGTCCCGTAGCATTTTTAAACTTCAGCAGAATTCCGAAGAACAATGGAAGAGTTCCGTAGCATTTTTAAACTTCAGCAGAATTCCCAAGAACAATGGAAGAGTTCTGTAGCATTTTTAAACTTCAGCAGAATTCCGAAGAAAAAAGGAAGTGTTCCGTAGCATTTTTAAACTTCAGCAGAATTCCGAAGAACAATGGAAGAGTTCCGTTGCAGTTTTAAACTTCATCAGAATTCCGAAGAACAATGGAAGAGTTCCGTAGCCTTTTTAAACTTCAGCAGAACTCAGAAGAACAATGGAAGAGTCCCGTAGCATTTCTAAACTTCAGCAGAATTCAGAAGAACAACGGAAGAGTTCCGTAGCATTTTTAAACTTCACCAGAATACCGTGAACAATGGAAGAGTTCTGTAGCATTTTTAAACTTCAGCAGAATTCCGAAGAACAAAGGAAGAGTTCTGCAGCATTTTTAAACTTCAGAAGAATTCCGAGAAAAATGGAAGAGTTCCGTAGCATTTTTAAACTTCAGCAGAATTCCGCAAAACAATGAAAGAGTTCTGTAGCATTTTTAAACTTCAGCAGAATTCCGAAGAACAATGGAAGAGTTCCGTAGCATTTTTAAACTTCAGCAGAATTCCGAAGAACAATGGAAGAGTTCCGTAGCATTTTTAAACTTCAGCAGAATTCCGAAGAACAATGGAATTGATCCGTAACATTTTTAAACTTCAGCAGAATTCCCAAGAACAATGGAAGAGCACCGTAGAATTTATAAGCTTCAGCAGAATTCTGAGAACAATGGAAGAGTTCCGTAGCATTTTTAAACTTCACCAGAATTACAAGAACGATGGAAGAGTTCCGTAGCATTTTTAAACTTCTGCAGAATTCCGAAGAACAATGAAAGAATTCCGTAGCATTTTTAAACTTCAGCAGAATTCCGAAGAACAATGGAAGAGTTCCGTAGCATTTTTAAACTTCAGCAGAATTCCGAGAACAATGGATGAGTTCCGTAGCATTTTTAAACTTCACCAGAATTCCGAGAACAATGGAAGAGTTCCGTAGCATTTTTCAACTTCACCAGAATTCCAAGAACAATGGAAGAGTTCCATAGCATTTTTAAACTTCAGCAGAATTCCGAAGAACAATGGAAGAGTTCCGTAGCATTTTTAAACTTCAGCAGAATTCCGAAGAACAATGGAAGAGTTCCGTTGCAGTTTTAAACTTCATCAGAATTCCGAAGAACAATGGAAGAGTTCCGCAGCATTTTTAAACTTCAGCAGAACTCAGAAGAACAATGGAAGAGTTCCGTAGCATTTTTAAACTTCAGCAGAATTCCGAAGAACAATCGAACAGTTCCGTAGCATTTTTAAACTTCAGCAGAATTCCGAAGAACAATGGAAGAGTTCTGTAGCATATTTAAACTTCAGCAGAATTCCGAAGAACAATGGAAATGATCCGTAACATTTTTAAACTTCAGCAGAATTCCCAAGAACAATGGAAGAGTACCGCAGAATTTATAAACTTCAGCAGAATTCTGAGAATAATGGAAGAGTTCCGTAGCATTTTTAAACTTCAGCAGAATTCCGAAGAACAATGGAATTGATCCGTAACATTTTTAAACTTCAGCAGAATTCCCAAGAACAATGGAAGAGCACCGTAGAATTTATAAGCTTCAGCAGAATTCTGAGAACAATGGAAGAGTTCCGTAGCATTTTTAAACTTCACCAGAATTCCAAGAACGATGGAAGAGTTCCGTAGCATTTTTAAACTTCTGCAGAATTCCGAAGAACAATGAAAGAATTCCGTAGCATTTTTAAACTTCAGCAGAATTCCAAAGAACAATGGAAGAGTTCCGTAGCATTTTTAAACTTCAGCAGAATTCCGAGAACAATGGATGAGTTCCGTAGCATTTTTAAACTTCACCAGAATTCCGAGAACAATGGAAGAGTTCCGTAGCATTTTTCAACTTCACCAGAATTCCAAGAACAATGGAAGAGTTCCATAGCATTTTTAAACTTCAGCAGAATTCCGAAGAACAATGGAAGAGTTCCGTAGCATTTTTAAACTTCAGCAGAATTCCGAAGAACAATGGAAGAGTTCCGTTGCAGTTTTAAACTTCATCAGAATTCCGAAGAACAATGGAAGAGTTCCGCAGCATTTTTAAACTTCAGCAGAACTCAGAAGAACAATGGAAGAGTTCCGTAGCATTTTTAAACTTCAGCAGAATTCCGAAGAACAATCGAACAGTTCCGTAGCATTTTTAAACTTCAGCAGAATTCCGAAGAACAATGGAAGAGTTCTGTAGCATATTTAAACTTCAGCAGAATTCCGAAGAACAATGGAAATGATCCGTAACATTTTTAAACTTCAGCAGAATTCCCAAGAACAATGGAAGAGTACCGCAGAATTTATAAGCTTCAGCAGAATTCTGAGAATAATGGAAGAGTTCCGTAGCATTTTTAAACTTCATCAGAATTCCAAAGAACAATGGAAAAGTTCCATAGCATTTTTAAACTTCAGCAGAATTCCGAAGAACAATGGAAGAGTTCCATAGCATTTTTAAACTTCAGCAGAATTCCAAGAACAATGGAAGAGTTCCGTAGCATTTTTAAACTTCACCAGAATTGCGAGAACAATGGAAGAGTTCCGTAGCATTTTTAAACTTTAGCAGAATTCAGAAGAACAATGGATGAGTTCCATAGCATTTTTAAACTTCAGCAGAATTCCGAAGAACAATGGAAGAGTTCTGTAGCATTTTTAAACTTCAGCAGAATTAAGAATAACAATGGAAGAGTTCCGTAGCATTTTTAAACTTCAGCAGAATTCCGAGAACAATGGAAGAGTTCCGTAGCATTTTTAAACTTCAGCAGAATTCCGAAGAACAAAGGAAGTGTTCCGTAGCATTTTTAAACTTCAGCAGTATTCTGAAGAACAATGGAAGAGTTCCGAAGCATTTTCAAACTTCAGAAGAATTCCGAGAACAATGGAAGAGTTCCACAGCATTTTTAAACTTCAGCAGAATTCCGAAAAACAATGGAAGAGTTCCGTAGCATTTTTAAACTTCAGCAGAATTCCGAAGAACAATGGAAGAGTTCCGTAGCATTTTTAAACTTCAGCAGAATTCCGAAGAACAATGGAAGAGTTCCGTAGCTTTTTTAAATTACAGCAGAATTCCGAAGAACAATGGAAAAGTTCCGTAGCATTTTTAAACTTCAGCAGAATTCCGAAGAACAATGGAAGAGTTCCGTAGCATTTTTAAATTACAGCAGAATTCCGAAGAACAATGGAAGAGTTCGGTAGCATTTTTAAACTTCAGCAGAATTCCGAGAACAATGGATGAGTTCCGCAGAATTTTAAACTTCACCAGAATTCCGAGAACAATGGAAGAGTTCCGTAGCATTTTTAAACTTCAGCAGAATTCCGTAGAACAATGGAAGAGTTCCGTAGCATTTGTAAACTTCAGCAGAATCCCGAAGAACAATGGAAGAGATCCGTTGCAGTTTTAAACTTCATCAGAATTCCGAAGAACAATGGAAGAGTTCCGTAGCCTTTTTAAACTTCAGCAGAACTCAGAAGAACAATGGAAGAGTCCCGTAGCATTTTTAAACTTCAGCAGAATTCCGAAGAACAATGGAATTTATCCGTAACATTTTTAAACTTCAGCAGAATTCCCAAGAACAATGGAAGAGCACCGTAGAATTTATAAGTTTCAGCAGAATTCTGAGAACAATGGAAGAGTTCCGTAGCATTTTTAAACTTCACCAGAATTCCAAGAACAATGGAAGAGTTCTGTAGCATTTTTAAACTTCTGCAGAATTCCGAAGAACAATGGAAGAGTTCCGTAGCATTTTTAAACTTCAGCAGAATTCCGAAGAACAATGGAAGAGTTCCGTAGCATTTTTAAACTTCGTCAGAATTCCGAAGAACAATGGGAAAGTTCCGTACCATTTTTAAACTTCAGCAGAATTCCGAAGAACAATGGAAGAGTTCCGTAGCATTTTTAAACTTCAGCAGAATTCCGAGAACAATGGATGAGTTCCGTAGCATTTTTAAACTTCACCAGAATTCCGAGAACAATGAAAGAGTTCCGTAGCATTTTTAAACTTCACCAGAATTCCGAGAACAATGGAAGAGTTCCATAGCATTTTTAAACTTCTGCAGAATTCCGAAGAACAATGGAAGAGTTCCGTAGCATTTTTAAACTTCACCAGAATTCCGTGAACAATGGAAGAGCTCCGTAGCATTTTCAAACTTCAGCAGAATTCCGAAGAACAATGGAATTGATACGTAACATTTTTAAACTTCAGCAGAATTCCCAAGAACAATGGAAGAGCACCGTAGAATTTATAAGCTTCAGCAGAATTCTGAGAACAATGGAAGAGTTCCGTAGCATTTTTAAACTTCACCAGAATTCCAAGAACAATGGAAGAGTTCCGTAGCATTTTTAAACTTCTGCAGAATTTCGAAGAACAATGGAAGAGTTCCGTAGCATTTTTAAACTTCAGCAGAATTCCGAAGAACAATGGAAGAGTTCCGTAGCCTTTTAAAACTTCGTCAGAATTCCGAAGAACAATGGAAAAGTTCCGTACCATTTTTAAACTTCAGCAGAATTCCGAAGAACAATGGAAGAGTTCCGTAGCATTTTTAAACTTCAGCAGAATTCCGAGAACAATGGATGAGTTCCGTAGCATTTTTAAACTTCACCAGAATTCCGAGAACAATGGAAGAGTTCCGTAGCATTTTTAAACTCCACCAGAATTCCGAGAACAATGGAAGAGTTCCACAGCATTTTTAAACTTCAGCAGAATTCCGAAGAACAATAGAAGAGTTCCGTAGCATTTTTAAACTTCAGCAGAATTCCGAAGAACAATGGAAGAGTTCCGTTGCAGTTTTAAACTTCATCAGATTTCCGAAGAACAATGGAAGAGTTCCGCAGCATTTTTAAACTTCAGCAGAACTCAGAAGAACAATGGAAGAGTTCCGTAGCATTTTTAAACTTCAGCAGAATTCCGAAGAACAATCGAAGAGTTCCGTAGCATTTTTAAACTTCAGCAGAATTCCAAAGAACAATGGAAGAGTTCCGTAGCATATTTAAACTTCAGCAGAATTCCGAAGAACAATGGAAATGATCCGTAACATTTTTAAACTTCAGCAGAATTCCCAAGAACAATGGAAGAGTACCGTAGAATTTATAAACTTCAGCAGAATTCTGAGAACAATGGAAGAGTTCCGTAGCATTTTTAAACTTCACCAGAATTCCAAGAACAATGGAAGAGTTCCGTAGCATTTTTAAACTTCTGCAGAATTCCGAAAAACAATGGAAGAGTTCCGTAGCATTTTTAAACTTCAGCAGAATTCCGAAGAACAATGGAAGAGTTCCGTAGCATTTTTAAACTTCATCAGAATTCCGAAGAACAATGGAAAAGTTCCGTAGCATTTTTAAACTTCAGCAGAATTCCGAAGAAAAATGGAAGAGTTCCGTAGCATTTTTAAACTTCAGCAGAATTCCGAGAACAATGGAAGAGTTCCGTAGCATTTTTAAACTTCACCAGAATACCGTGAACAATGGAAGAGTTCTGTAGCATTTTTAAACTTCAGCAGAATTCCGAAGAACAAAGGAAGTGTTCCGTAGCATTTTTAAACTTCAGCAGTATTCTGAAGAACAATGGAAGAGTTCCGTAGCATTTTCAAACTTCAAAAGAATTCCGAGAACAATGGAAGAGTTCCACAGCATTTTTAAACTTCGGCAGAATTCCGAAAAACAATGGAAGAGTTCCGTAGCATTTTTAAACTTCAGCAGAATTCCGAAGAACAATGGAAGAGTTCCGTAGCATTTTTAAACTTCAGTAGAATTCCGAAGAACAATGGAAGAGTTCCGTAGCATTTTTAAATTACAGCAGAATTCCGAAGAACAATGGAAGAGTTCCGTAGCATGTTTAAACTTCAGCAGAATTAAGAATAACAATGGAAGAGTTCCGTAGCATTTTTAAACTTCAGCAGAACTCAGAAGAACAATGGAAGAGTTCTGTAACATTTTTAAACTTCAGCAGAATTCCGAAGAACAATCAAAGAGTTCCGTAGCATTTTTAAACTTCAGCAGAATTCCGAAGAACAATGGAAGAGTTCCGTAGCATATTTAAACTTCAGCAGAATTCCGAAGAACAATGGAAATGATCCGTAACATTTTTAAACTTCAGCAGAATTCCCAAGAACAATGGAAGAGTACCGTAGAATTTATAAACTTCAGCAGAATTCTGAGAACAATGGAAGAGTTCCGTAGCATTTTTAAACTTCACCAGAATTCCGAAGAACAATGGAAGAGTTCCGTAGCATTTTTAAACTTCAGCAGAATTCCGAAGAACAATGGAAGAGTTCCGTAGCATTTTTAAACTTCATCAGAATTCTGAAGAACAATGGAAAAGTTCCGTAGCATTTTTAAACTTCAGCAGAATTCCGAAGAACAATGGAAGAGTTCCATAGCATTTTTAAACTTCAGCAGAATTCTGAGAACAAAGGAAGAGTTCCGTAGCATTTTTAAACTTCACCAGAATTCCGAGAACAATGGAAGAGTTCCGTAGCATTTTTAAACTTCAACAGAATTCCGAGAACAATGGAAGAGTTCCGTAGCATTTTTAAACTTCAGCAGAATTCAGAAGAACAATGGAAGAGTTCCATAGCATTTTTAAACTTCAGCAGAATTCCGAAGAACAATGGAAGAGTTCCGTAGCATTTTTAAACTTCCGCAGAATTAAGAATAACAATGGAAGAGTTCCGTAGCATTTTTAAACTTCACCAGAATTCCGTGAACAATGGAAGAGTTCCGTAGCATTTTTAAACTTCAGCAGAATTCAGAAGAACAATGGAAGAGTTCCTTAGCATTTTTAGACTTCAGCAGAATTCCGAAGAACAATGGAAGAGTTCCGTAGCATTTGTAAACTTCAGCAGAATTAAGAATAACAATGGAAGAGTTCCGTAGCATTTTTAAACTTCACCAGAATTCCGTGAACATTGGAAGAGTTCCGTAGCATTTTTAAACTTCAGCAGAATTCCGAAGAACAAAGGAAGTGTTCCGTAGCATTTTTAAACTTCAGCAGTATTCTGAAGAACAATGGAAGAGTTCCGTAGCATTTTTAAACTTCCGCAGAATTAAGAATAACAATGGAAGAGTTCCGTAGCATTTTTAAACTTCACCAGAATTCCGTGAACAATGGAAGAGTTCCGTAGCATTTTTAAACTTCAGCAGAATTCAGAAGAACAATGGAAGAGTTCCATAGCATTTTTAGACTTCAGCAGAATTCCGAAGAACAATGGAAGAGTTCCGTAGCATTTGTAAACTTCAGCAGAATTAAGAATAACAATGGAAGAGTTCCGTAGCATTTTTAAACTTCACCAGAATTCCGTGAACATTGGAAGAGTTCCGTAGCATTTTTAAACTTCAGCAGAATTCCGAAGAACAAAGGAAGTGTTCCGTAGCATTTTTAAACTTCAGCAGTATTCTGAAGAACAATGGAAGAGTTCCGTAGCATTTTTAAACTTCCGCAGAATTAAGAATAACAATGGAAGAGTTCCGTAGCATTTTTAAACTTCACCAGAATTCCGTGAACAATGGAAGAGTTCCGTAGCATTTTTAAACTTCAACAGAATTCCGAGAACAATGGAAGAGTTCCGTAGCATTTTTAAACTTCAACAGAATTCCGAGAACAATGGAAGAGTTCCGTAGCATTTTTAAACTTCAGCAGAATTCAGAAGAACAATGGAAGAGTTCCATAGCATTTTTAAACTTCAGCAGAATTCCGAAGAACAATGGAAGAGTTCCGTAGCATTTTTAAACTTCCGCAGAATTAAGAATAACAATGGAAGAGTTCCGTAGCATTTTTAAACTTCACCAGAATTCCGTGAACAATGGAAGAGTTCCGTAGCATTTTTAAACTTCAGCAGAATTCAGAAGAACAATGGAAGAGTTCCATAGCATTTTTAGACTTCAGCAGAATTCCGAAGAACAATGGAAGAGTTCTGTAGCATTTGTAAACTTCAGCAGAATTAAGAATAACAATGGAAGAGTTCCGTAGCATTTTTAAACTTCACCAGAATTCCGTGAACATTGGAAGAGTTCCGTAGCATTTTTAAACTTCAGCAGAATTCCGAAGAACAAAGGAAGTGTTCCGTAGCATTTTTAAACTTCAGCAGTATTCTGAAGAACAATGGAAGAGTTCCGTAGCATTTTCAAACTTCAGAAGAATTCCAAGAACAATGGAAGAGCTCCACAGCATTTTTAAACTTCAGCAGAATTCCGAAAAACAATGGAAGAGTTCCGTAGCATTTTTAAACTTCAGCAGAATTCCGAAGAGCAATGGAAGAGTTCCGTAGCATTTTTAAATTACAGCAGAATTCCGAAGAACAATGGAAGAGTTCTGTAGCATTTTTAAACTTCAGCAGAATTCCGAGAACAATGGATGAGTTCGCAGTCATTTTTAAACTTCAGCAGAATTCCGAGAACAATGGAAGAGTTCCGTAGCATTTTTAAACTTCAGCAGAATTCCGAAGAACAATGGAAGTGTTCCGTAGCATTTTTAAACTTCAGCAGAATTCCGAAGAACAATGGAAGAGTTCCGTTGCAGTTTTAAACTTCATCAGAATTCCGAAGAACAATGGAAGAGTTCCGTAGCCTTTTTAAACTTCAGCAGAACTCAGAAGAACAATGGAAGAGTCCCGTAGCATTTTTAAACTTCAGCAGAATTCCGAAGAACAATGGAAGAGTTCCGTAGCATTTTTAAACTTCACCAGAATACCGTGAACAATGGAAGAGTTCTGTAGCATTTTTAAACTTCAGCAGAATTCGGAAGAACAAAGGAAGTGTTCCGTAGCACTTTTAAACTTCAGCAGAATTCTGAAGAACAAGAGAAGAGTTCTGTAGCATTTTTAAACTTCAGCAGAATTCCGAAGAACAAAGGAAGTGTTCCGTAGCATTTTTAAACTTCAGCAGTATTCTGAAGAACAATGGAAGAGTTCCGTAGCATTTTCAAACTTCAGAAGAATTCCGAGAACAATGGAAGAGTTCCACAGCATTTTTAAACTTCAGCAGAATTCCGAAAAACAATGGAAGAGTTCCATAGCATTTTTAAACTTCAGCAGAATTCCGAAGAACAATGGAAGAGTTCCGTAGCATTTTTAAACTTCAGCAGAATTCCGAAGAACAATGGAAGAGTTCCGTAGCATTTTTAAATTACAGCAGAATTCCGAAGAACAATGGAAGAGTTCCGTAGCATTTTTAAACTTCATCAGAATTCCAAGAACAATGGATGAGTTCCGCAGCATTTTTAAACTTCACCAGAATTCCGAGAACAATGGAAGAGTTCCGTAGCATTTTTAAACTTCAGCAGAATTCCGAAGAACAATGGAAGAGTTCCGTAGCATTTTTCAACTTCAGCAGAATTCCGAAGAACAATGGAAGAGTTCCGTTGCAGTTTTAAACTTCATCAGAATTCCAAAGAACAATGGAAGAGTTCCGTAGCCTTTTTAAACTTCAGCAGAACTCAGAAGAACAATGGAAGTGTCCCGTAGCAATTTTAAACTTCAGCAGAATTCCGAAGAACAATGGAAGAGTTCCGTAGCATTTTTAAACTTCACCAGAATACCGTGAACAATGGAAGAGTTCTGTAGCATTTTTAAACTTCAGCAGAATTCCAAAGAACAAAGGAAGTGTTCCGTAGCATTTTTAAACTTCAGCAGAATTCTGAAGAACAAGAGAAGAGTTCTGTAGCATTTATAAACTTCAGAAGAATTCCGCAAAACAAGGGAAGAGTTCCGTAGCATTTTTAAACTTCAGCAGAATTCCGAAGAACAATGGATGAGTTCCGTAGCATTTTTAAACTTCAGCAGAATTCCGAAGAACAATGGAAAAGTTCCGTAGCATTTTTAAACTTCAGCAGAATTCCGAAGAACAATGGAATTGATCCGTAACATTTTTAAACTTCAGCAGAATTCCCAAGAACAATGGAAGAGCACCGTAGAATTTATAAGCTTCAGCAGAATTCTGAGAACAATGGAAGAGTTCCGTAGCATTTTTAAACTTCACCAGAATTCCAAGAACAATGGAAGAGTTCCGTAGCATTTTTAAACTTCTGCAGAATTCCGAAGAACAATGGAAGAATTCCGTACCATTTTTAAACTTCAGCAGAATTCCGAAGAACAATGGAAGAGTTCCGTAGCATTTTTAAACTTCAGCAGAATTCCGAGAACAATGGATGAGTTCCGTAGCATTTTTAAACTTCACCAGAATTCCGAGAACAATGAAAGAGTTCCGTAGCATTTTTAAACTTCACCAGAATTCCGAGAACAATGGAAGAGTTCCATAGCATTTTTAAACTTCTGCAGAATTCCAAAGAACAATGGAAGAGTTCCGTAGCATTTTTAAACTTCACCAGAATTCCGTGAACAATGGAAGAGCTCCGTAGCATTTTCAAACTTCAGCAGAATTCCGAAGAACAATGGAATTGATCCGTAACATTTTTAAACTTCAGCAGAATTCCCAAGAACAATGGAAGAGCACCGTAGAATTTATAAGCTTCAGCAGAATTCTGAGAACAATGGAAGAGTTCCGTAGCATTTTTAAACTTCACCAGAATTCCAAGAACAATGGAAGAGTTCCGTAGCATTTTTAAACTTCTGCAGAATTTCGAAGAACAATGGAAGAGTTCCGTAGCATTTTTAAACTTCAGCAGAATTCCGAAGAACAATGGAAGAGTTCCGTAGCCTTTTAAAACTTCGTCAGAATTCCGAAGAACAATGGAAAAGTTCCGTACCATTTTTAAACTTCAGCAGAATTCCGAAGAACAATGGAAGAGTTCCGTAGCATTTTTAAACTTCAGCAGAATTCCGAGAACAATGGATGAGTTCCGTAGCATTTTTAAACTTCACCAGAATTCCGAGAACAATGGAAGAGTTCCGTAGCATTTTTAAACTTCACCAGAATTCCGAGAACAATGGAAGAGTTCCATAGCATTTTTAAACTTCAGCAGAATTCCGAAGAACAATAGAAGAGTTCCGTAGCATTTTTAAACTTCAGCAGAATTCCGAAGAACAATGGAAGAGTTCCGTTGCAGTTTTAAACTTCATCAGAATTCCGAAGAACAATGGAAGAGTTCCGCAGCATTTTTAAACTTCAGCAGAACTCAGAAGAACAATGGAAGAGTTCCGTAGCATTTTTAAACTTCAGCAGAATTCCGAAGAGCAATCGAAGAGTTCCGTAGCATTTTTAAACTTCAGCAGAATTCCAAAGAACAATGGAAGAGTTCCGTAGCATATTTAAACTTCAGCAGAATTCCGAAGAACAATGGAAATGATCCGTAACATTTTTAAACTTCAGCAGAATTCCCAAGAACAATGGAAGAGTACCGTAGAATTTATAAACTTCAGCAGAATTCTGAGAACAATGGAAGAGTTCCGTAGCATTTTTAAACTTCACCAGAATTCCCAAGAACAATGGAAGAGTACCGTAGAATTTATAAACTTCAGAAGAATTCCGCAAAACAAGGGAAGAGTTCCGTAGCATTTTTAAACTTCAGCAGAATTCCGAAGAACAATGGATGAGTTCCGTAGCATTTTTAAACTTCAGCAGAATTCCGAAGAACAATGGAAAAGTTCCGTAGCATTTTTAAACTTCAGCAGAATTCCGAAGAACAATGGAATTGATCCGTAACATTTTTAAACTTCAGCAGAATTCCCAAGAACAATGGAAGAGCACCGTAGAATTTATAAGCTTCAGCAGAATTCTGAGAACAATGGAAGAGTTCCGTTGCATTTTTAAACTTCACCAGAATTCCAAGAACAATGGAAGAGTTCCGTAGCATTTTTAAACTTCTGCAGAATTCCGAAGAACAATGGAAGAATTCCGTAGCATTTTTAAACTTCAGCAGAATTCCGAAGAACAATGGAAGAGTTCCGTAGCCTTTTTAAACTTCGTCAGAATTCCGAAGAACAATGGGAAAGTTCCGTACCATTTTTAAACTTCAGCAGAATTCCGAAGAACAATGGAAGAGTTCCGTAGCATTTTTAAACTTCAGCAGAATTCCGAGAACAATGGATGAGTTCCGTAGCATTTTTAAACTTCACCAGAATTCCGAGAACAATGAAAGAGTTCCGTAGCATTTTTAAACTTCACCAGAATTCCGAGAACAATGGAAGAGTTCTATAGCATTTTTAAACTTCTGCAGAATTCCAAAGAACAATGGAAGAGTTCCGTAGCATTTTTAAACTTCACCAGAATTCCGTGAACAATGGAAGAGCTCCGTAGCATTTTCAAACTTCAGCAGAATTCCGAAGAACAATGGAATTGATCCGTAACATTTTTAAACTTCAGCAGAATTCCCAAGAACAATGGAAGAGCACCGTAGAATTTATAAGCTTCAGCAGAATTCTGAGAACAATGGAAGAGTTCCGTAGCATTTTTAAACTTCACCAGAATTCCAAGAACAATGGAAGAGTTCCGTAGCATTTTTAAACTTCTGCAGAATTTCGAAGAACAATGGAAGAGTTCCGTAGCATTTTTAAACTTCAGCAGAATTCCGAAGAACAATGGAAGAGTTCCGTAGCCTTTTAAAACTTCGTCAGAATTCCGAAGAACAATGGAAAAGTTCCGTACCATTTTTAAACTTCAGCAGAATTCCGAAGAACAATGGAAGAGTTCCGTAGCATTTTTAAACTTCAGCAGAATTCCGAGAACAATGGATGAGTTCCGTAGCATTTTTAAACTTCACCAGAATTCCGAGAACAATGGAAGAGTTCCGTAGCATTTTTAAACTTCACCAGAATTCCGAGAACAATGGAAGAGTTCCATAGCATTTTTAAACTTCAGCAGAATTCCGAAGAACAATAGAAGAGTTCCGTAGCATTTTTAAACTTCAGCAGAATTCCGAAGAACAATGGAAGAGTTCCGTTGCAGTTTTAAACTTCATCAGAATTCCGAAGAACAATGGAAGAGTTCCGCAGCATTTTTAAACTTCAGCAGAACTCAGAAGAACAATGGAAGAGTTCCGTAGCATTTTTAAACTTCAGCAGAATTCCGAAGAACAATCGAAGAGTTCCGTAGCATTTTTAAACTTCAGCAGAATTCCAAAGAACAATGGAAGAGTTCCGTAGCATATTTAAACTTCAGCAGAATTCCGAAGAACAATGGAAATGATCCGTAACATTTTTAAACTTCAGCAGAATTCCCAAGAACAATGGAAGAGTACCGTAGAATTTATAAACTTCAGCAGAATTCTGAGAACAATGGAAGAGTTCCGTAGCATTTTTAAACTTCACCAGAATTCCAAGAACAATGGAAGAGTTCCGTAGCATTTTTAAACTTCTGCAGAATTCCGAAAAACAATGGAAGAGTTCCGTAGCATTTTTAAACTTCAGCAGAATTCCGAAGAACAATGGAAGAGTTCCGTAGCATTTTTAAACTTCATCAGAATTCCGAAGAACAATGGAAAAGTTCCGTAGCATTTTTAAACTTCAGCAGAATTCCGAAGAAAAATGGAAGAGTTCCGTAGCATTTTTAAACTTCAGCAGAATTCCGAGAACAATGGAAGAGTTCCGTAGCATTTTTAAACTTCACCAGAATTCCGAGAACAATGGAAGAGTTCCGAAGCATTTTTAAACTTCAGCAGAATTCAGAAGAACAATGGAAGAGTTCCATAGCATTTTTAAACTTCAGCAGAATTCCAAAGAACAATGGAAGAGTTCCGTAGCATTTTTAAACTTCACCAGAATTCCGTGAACAATGGAAGAGTTCCGTAGCATTTTTAAACTTCAGCAGAATTCCGAAGAACAAAGGAAGTGTTCCGTAGCATTTTTAAACTTCAGCAGAATTCCGAAGAACAATGGAAGAGTTCCGTAGCATTTTCAAACTTCAGCAGAATTCCCAAGAACAATGGAAGAGCACCGTAGAATTTATAAGCTTCAGCAGAATTCTGAGAACAATGGAAGAGTTCCGTAGCATTTTTAAACTTCACCAGAATTCCAAGAACAATGGAAGAGTTCCGTAGCATTTTTAAACTTCTGCAGAATTCCGAAGAACAATGGAAGAGTTCCGTAGCATTTTTAAACTTCAGCAGAATTCCGAAGAACAATGGAAGAGTTCCGTAGCCTTTTTAAACTTCGTCAGAATTCCGAAGAACAATGGAAAAGTTCCGTACCATTTTTAAACTTCAGCAGAATTCCGAAGAACAATGGAAGAGTTCCGTAGCATTTTTAAACTTCAGCAGAATTCCGAGAACAATGGATGAGTTCCGTAGCATTTTTAAACTTCACCAGATTTCCGAGAACAATGGAAGAATTCCGTAGCATTTTTAAACTTCACCAGAATTCCGAGAACAATGGAAGAGTTCCATAGCATTTTTAAACTTCAGCAGAATTCCGAAGAACAATAGAAGAGTTCCGTAGCATTTTTAAACTTCAGCAGAATTCCGAAGAACAATGGAAGAGTTCCGTTGCAGTTTTAAACTTCATCAGAATTCCGAAGAAAAATGGAAGAGTTCCGCAGCATTTTTAAACTTCAGCAGAACTCAGAAGAACAATGGAAGAGTTCCGTAGCATTTTTAAACTTCAGCAGAATTCCAAAGAACAATCGAAGAGTTCCGTAGCATTTTTAAACTTCAGCAGAATTCCAAAGAACAATGGAAGAGTTCCGTAGTATATTTAAACTTCAGCAGAATTCCGAAGAACAATGGAAATGATCCGTAATATTTTTAAACTTCAGCAGAATTCCCAAGAACAATGGAAGAGTACCGTAGAATTCATAAACTTCAGCAGAATTCTGAGAACAATGGAAGAGTTCCGTAGCATTTTTAAACTTCACCAGAATTCCAAGAACAATGGAAGAGTTCCGTAGCATTTTTAAACTTCTGCAGAATTCCGAAGAACAATGGAAGAGTTCCGTAGCATTTTTAAACTTCAGCAGAATTCCGAAGAACAATGGAAGAGTTCCGTAGCATTTTTAAACTTCATCAGAATTCCGAAGAACAATGGAAAAGTTCCGTAGCATTTTTAAACTTCAGCAGAATTCCGAAGAACAATGGAAGAGTTCCATAGCATTTTTAAACTTCAGCAGAATTCCGAGAACAATGGAAGAGTTCCGTAGCATTTTTAAACTTCACCAGAATTCCGAGAACAATGGAAGAGTTCCGTAGCATTTTTAAACTTCAACAGAATTCCGAGAACAATGGAAGAGTTCCGTAGCATTTTTAAACTTCAGCAGAATTCAGAAGAACAATGGAAGAGTTCCATAGCATTTTTAAACTTCAGCAGAATTCCAAAGAACAATGGAAGAGTTCCGTAGCATTTTTAAACTTCACCAGAATTCTGTGAACAATGGAAGAGTTCCGTAGCATTTTCAAACTTCAGCAGAATTCCGAAGAACAATGGAATTGATCCGTAACATTTTTAAACTTCAGCAGAATTCCCAAGAACAATGGAAGAGCACCGTAGAATTTATAAGCTTCAGCAGAATTCTGAGAACAATGGAAGAGTTCCGTAGCATTTTTAAACTTCACCAGAATTCCAAGAACAATGGAAGAGTTCCGTAGCATTTTTAAACTTCTGCAGAATTTCGAAGAACAATGGAAGAGTTCCGTAGCATTTTTAAACTTCAGCAGAATTCCGAAGAACAATGGAAGAGTTCCGTAGCCTTTTAAAACTTCGTCAGAATTCCGAAGAACAATGGAAAAGTTCCGTACCATTTTTAAACTTCAGCAGAATTCCGAAGAACAATGGAAGAGTTCCGTAGCATTTTTAAACTTCAGCAGAATTCCGAGAACAATGGATGAGTTCCGTAGCATTTTTAAACTTCACCAGAATTCCGAGAACAATGGAAGAGTTCCGTAGCATTTTTAAACTTCACCAGAATTCCGAGAACAATGGAAGAGTTCCATAGCATTTTTAAACTTCAGCAGAATTCCGAAGAACAATAGAAGAGTTCCGTAGCATTTTTAAACTTCAGCAGAATTCCGAAGAACAATGGAAGAGTTCCGTTGCAGTTTTAAACTTCATCAGAATTCCGAAGAACAATGGAAGAGTTCCGCAGCATTTTTAAACTTCAGCAGAACTCAGAAGAACAATGGAAGAGTTCCGTAGCATTTTTAAACTTCAGCAGAATTCCGAAGAACAATCGAAGAGTTCCGTAGCATTTTTAAACTTCAGCAGAATTCCAAAGAACAATGGAAGAGTTCCGTAGCATATTTAAACTTCAGCAGAATTCCGAAGAACAATGGAAATGATCCGTAACATTTTTAAACTTCAGCAGAATTCCCAAGAACAATGGAAGAGTACCGTAGAATTTATAAACTTCAGCAGAATTCTGAGAACAATGGAAGAGTTCCGTAGCATTTTTAAACTTCACCAGAATTCCAAGAACAATGGAAGAGTTCCGTAGCATTTTTAAACTTCTGCAGAATTCCGAAAAACAATGGAAGAGTTCCGTAGCATTTTTAAACTTCAGCAGAATTCCGAAGAACAATGGAAGAGTTCCGTAGCATTTTTAAACTTCATCAGAATTCCGAAGAACAATGGAAAAGTTCCGTAGCATTTTTAAACTTCAGCAGAATTCCGAAGAAAAATGGAAGAGTTCCGTAGCATTTTTAAACTTCAGCAGAATTCCGAGAACAATGGAAGAGTTCCGAAGCATTTTTAAACTTCAGCAGAATTCAGAAGAACAATGGAAGAGTTCCATAGCATTTTTAAACTTCAGCAGAATTCCAAAGAACAATGGAAGAGTTCTGTAGCATTTTTAAACTTCACCAGAATTCCGTGAACAATGGAAGAGTTCCGTAGCATTTTTAAACTTCAGCAGAATTCCGAAGAACAAAGGAAGTGTTCCGTAGCATTTTTAAACTTCAGCAGAATTCCGAAGAACAATGGAAGAGTTCCGTAGCATTTTCAAACTTCAGCAGAATTCCCAAGAACAATGGAAGAGCACCGTAGAATTTATAAGCTTCAGCAGAATTCTGAGAACAATGGAAGAGTTCCGTAGCATTTTTAAACTTCACCAGAATTCCAAGAACAATGGAAGAGTTCCGTAGCATTTTTAAACTTCTGCAGAATTCCGAAGAACAATGGAAGAGTTCCGTAGCATTTTTAAACTTCAGCAGAATTCCGAAGAACAATGGAAGAGTTCCGTAGCCTTTTTAAACTTCGTCAGAATTCCGAAGAACAATGGAAAAGTTCCGTACCATTTTTAAACTTCAGCAGAATTCCGAAGAACAATGGAAGAGTTCCGTAGCATTTTTAAACTTCAGCAGAATTCCGAGAACAATGGATGAGTTCCGTAGCATTTTTAAACTTCACCAGATTTCCGAGAACAATGGAAGAATTCCGTAGCATTTTTAAACTTCACCAGAATTCCGAGAACAATGGAAGAGTTCCATAGCATTTTTAAACTTCAGCAGAATTCCGAAGAACAATAGAAGAGTTCCGTAGCATTTTTAAACTTCAGCAGAATTCCGAAGAACAATGGAAGAGTTCCGTTGCAGTTTTAAACTTCATCAGAATTCCGAAGAACAATGGAAGAGTTCCGCAGCATTTTTAAACTTCAGCAGAACTCAGAAGAACAATGGAAGAGTTCCGTAGCATTTTTAAACTTCAGCAGAATTCCAAAGAACAATCGAAGAGTTCCGTAGCATTTTTAAACTTCAGCAGAATTCCAAAGAACAATGGAAGAGTTCCGTAGTATATTTAAACTTCAGCAGAATTCCGAAGAACAATGGAAATGATCCGTAATATTTTTAAACTTCAGCAGAATTCCCAAGAACAATGGAAGAGTACCGTAGAATTCATAAACTTCAGCAGAATTCTGAGAACAATGGAAGAGTTCCGTAGCATTTTTAAACTTCACCAGAATTCCAAGAACAATGGAAGAGTTCCGTAGCATTTTTAAACTTCTGCAGAATTCCGAAGAACAATGGAAGAGTTCCGTAGCATTTTTAAACTTCAGCAGAATTCCGAAGAACAATGGAAGAGTTCCGTAGCATTTTTAAACTTCATCAGAATTCCGAAGAACAATGGAAAAGTTCCGTAGCATTTTTATACTTCAGCAGAATTCCGAAGAACAATGGAAGAGTTCCATAGCATTTTTAAACTTCAGCAGAATTCCGAGAACGATGGAAGAGTTCCGTAGCATTTTTAAACTTCACCAGAATTCCGAGAACAATGGAAGAGTTCCGTAGCATTTTTAAACTTCAACAGAATTCCGAGAACAATGGAAGAGTTCCGTGGCATTTTTAAACTTCAGCAGAATTCAGAAGAACAATGGAAGAGTTCCATAGCATTTTTAAACTTCAGCAGAATTCCAAAGAACAATGGAAGAGTTCCGTAGCATTTTTAAACTTCACCAGAATTCCGTGAACAATGGAAGAGTTCCGTAGCATTTTCAAACTTCAGCAGAATTCCGAAGAACAATGGAATTGATCCGTAACATTTTTAAACTTCAGCAGAATTCCCAAGAACAATGGAAGAGCACCGTAGAATTTATAAGCTTCAGCAGAATTCTGAGAACAATGGAAGAGTTCCGTAGCATTTTTAAACTTCACCAGAATTCCAAGAACAATGGAAGAGTTCCGTAGCATTTTTAAACTTCTGAAGAATTCCGAAGAACAATGGAAGAGTTCCGTAGCATTTTTAAACTTCAGCAGAATTCCGAAGAACAATGGAAGAGTTCCGTAGCCTTTTTAAACTTCGTCAGAATTCCGAAGAACAATGGAAAAGTTCCGTACCATTTTTAAACTTCAGCAGAATTCCGAAGAACAATGGAAGAGTTCCGTAGCATTTTTAAACTTCAGCAGAATTCCGAGAACAATGGATGAGTTCCGCAGCATTTTTAAACTTCACCAGAATTTCCGAGAACAATGGAAGAGTTCCGTAGCATTTTTAAACTTCACCAGAATTCCGAGAACAATGGAAGATTTCCATAGCATTTTTAAACTTCAGCAGAATTCCGAAGAAAAATAGAAGAGTTCCGTAGCATTTTTAAACTTCAGCAGAATTCCGAAGAACAATGGAAGAGTTCCGTTGCAGTTTTAAACTTCATCAGAATTCCGAAGAACAATGGAAGAGTTCCGCAGCATTTTTAAACTTCAGCAGAACTCAGAAGAACAATGGAAGAGTTCCGTAGCATTTTTAAACTTCAGCAGAATTCCGAAGAACAATCGAAGAGTTCCGTAGCATTTTTAAACTTCAGCAGAATTCCAAAGAACAATGGAAGAGTTCCGTAGCATATTTAAACTTCAGCAGAATTCCGAAGAACAATGGAAATGATCCGTAACATTTTTAAACTTCAGCAGAATTCCCAAGAACAATGGAAGAGTACCGTAGAATTTATAAACTTCAGCAGAATTCTGAGAACAATGGAAGAGTTCCGTAGCATTTTTAAACTTCACCAGAATTCCAAGAACAATGGAAGAGTTCCGTAGCATTTTTAAACTTCTGCAGAATTCCGAAGAACAATGGAAGAGTTCCGTAGCATTTTTAAACTTCAGCAGAATTCCGAACAACAATGGAAGAGTTCCACAGCATTTTTAAACTTCAGCAGAATTCCGAAGAACAATGGAAGAGTTCCGTAGCATTTTCTAACTTCAGCAGAATTCCAAAGAACAATGGAATTGATCCGTAACATTTTTAAACTTCAGCAGAATTCCCAAGAACAATGGAAGAGCACCGTAGAATTTATAAGCTTCAGCAGAATTCTGAGAACAATGGAAGAGTTCCGTAGCATTTTTAAACTTCACCAGAATTCCAAGAACAATGGAAGAGTTCCGTAGCATTTTTAAACTTCTGCAGAATTCCGAAGAACAATGGAAATGTTCCGTAGCATTTTTAAACTTCAGCAGAATTCCGAAGAACAATGGAAGAGTTTCGTAGCCTTTTTAAACTTCGTCAGAATTCCGAAGAACAATGGAAAAGTTCCGTACCATTTTTAAACTTCAGCAGAATTCCGAAGAACAATGGAAGAGTTCCGTAGCATTTTTAAACTTCAGCAGAATTCCGAGAACAATGGATGAGTTCCGTAACATTTTTAAACTTCACCAGAATTCCGAGGACAATGGAAGAGTTCCGTAGCATTTTTAAACTTCACCAGAATTCCGAGAACAATGGAAGAGTTCCATAGCATTTTTAAACTTCAGCAGAATTCCGAAGAACAATAGAAGAGTTCCGTAGCATTTTTCAACTTCAGCAGAATTCCGAAGAACAATGGAAGAGTTCCGTTGCAGTTTTAAACTTCATCAGAATTCCAAGAACAATGGAAGAGTTCCGCAGCATTTTTAAACTTCAGCAGAACTCAGAAGAACAATGGAAGAGTTCCGTAGCATTATTAAACTTCAGCAGAATTCCGAAGAACAATCGAAGAGTTCCGTAGCATTTTTAAACTTCAGCAGAATTCCAAAGAACAATGGAAGAGTTCCGTAGCATATTTAAACTTCAGCAGAATTCCGAAGAACAATGGAAATGATCCGTAACATTTTTAAACTTCAGCAGAATTCCCAAGAACAATGGAAGAGTACCGTAGAATTTATAAACTTCAGCAGAATTCTGAGAACAATGGAAGAGTTCCGTAGCATTTTTAAACTTCAGCAGAATTCCAAGAACAATGGAAGAGTTCCATAGTATTTTTAAACTTCTGCAGAATTCCGAAGAACAATGGAAGAGTTCCGTAGCATTTTTAAACTTCAGCTGAATTCCGAAGAACAATGGAAGAGTTCCGTAGCATTTTTAAACTTCATCAGAATTCCGAAGAACAATGGAAAAGTTCCGTAGCATTTTTAAACTTCAGCAGAATTCCGAAGAACAATGGAAGAGTTCCATAGCATTTTTAAACTTCAGCAGAATTCCGAGAACAATGGAAGAGTTCTGTAGCATTTTTAAACTTCACCAGAATTCCGAGAACAATGGAAGAGTTCCATAGCATTTTTAGACTTCAACAGAATTCTGAGAACAATGGAAGAGTTCCGTTTCATTTTTAAACTTCAGCAGAATTCAGAAGAACAATGGAAGAGTTCCATAGCATTTTTAAACTTCAGCAGAATTCCTAAGAACAATGGAAGAGTTCCGTAGCATTTTTAAACTTCACCAGAATTCCGTGAACAATGGAAGAGCTCCGTAGCATTTTCAAACTTCAGCAGAATTCCGAAGAACAATGGAATTGATCCGTAACATTTTTAAACTTCAGCAGAATTCCCAAGAACAATGGAAGAGCACCGTAGAATTTATAAGCTTCAGCAGAATTCTGAGAACAATGGAAGAGTTCCGTAGAATTTTTAAACTTCACCAGAATTCCAAGAACAATGGAAGAGTTCCGTAGCATTTTTAAACTTCTGCAGAATTTCGAAGAACAATGGAAGAGTTCCGTAGCATTTTTAAACTTCAGCAGAATTCCGAAGAACAATGGAAGAGTTCCGTAGCCTTTTAAAACTTCGTCAGAATTCCGAAGAACAATGGAAAAGTTCCGTACCATTTTTAAACTTCAGCAGAATTCCGAAGAACAATGGAAGAGTTCCGTAGCATTTTTAAACTTCAGCAGAATTCCGAGAACAATGGATGAGTTCCGTAGCATTTTTAAACTTCACCAGAATTCCGAGAACAATGGAAGAGTTCCATAGCATTTTTAAACTTCACCAGAATTCCGAGAACAATGGAAGAGTTCCATAGCATTTTTAAACTTCAGCAGAATTCCGAAGAACAATAGAAGAGTTCCGTAGCATTTTTAAACTTCAGCAGAATTCCGAAGAGCAATGGAAGAGTTCCGTTGCAGTTTTAAACTTCAACAGAATTCCGAAGAACAATGGAAGAGTTCCGCAGCATTTTTAAACTTCAGCAGAACTCAGAAGAACAATGGAAGAGTTCCGTAGCATTTTTAAACTTCAGCAGAATTCCGAGAACAATGGATGAGTTCCGTAGCATTTTTAAACTTCACCAGAATTCCGAGAACAATGGAAGAGTTCCGTAGCATTTTTAAACTTCACCAGAATTCCGAGAACAATGGAAGAGTTCCATAGCATTTTTAAACGTCAGCAGAATTCCGAAGAACAATAGAAGAGTTCCGTAGCATTTTTAAACTTCAGCAGAATTCCGAAGAACAATGGAAGAGTTCCGTTGCAGTTTTAAACTTCATCAGAATTCCGAAGAACAATGGAAGAGTTCCGCAGCATTTTTAAACTTCAGCAGAACTCAGAAGAACAATGGAAGAGTTCCGTAGCATTTTTAAACTTCAGCAGAATTCCGAAGAACAATCGAAGAGTTCCGTAGCATTTTTAAACTTCAGCAGAATTCCAAAGAACAATGGAAGAGTTCCGTAGCATATTTAAACTTCAGCAGAATTCCGAAGAACAATGGAAATGATCCGTAACATTTTTAAACTTCAGCAGAATTCCCAAGAACAATGGAAGAGTACCGTAGAATTTATAAACTTCAGCAGAATTCTGAGAACAATGGAAGAGTTCCGTAGCATTTTTAAACTTCACCAGAATTCCAAGAACAATGGAAGAGTTCCGTAGCATTTTTAAACTTCTGCAGAATTCCAAAGAACAATGGAAGAGTTCCGTAGCATTTTTAAACTTCAGCAGAATTCCGAAGAACAAAGGAAGAGTTCCGTAGCATTTTTAAACTTCATCAGAATTCCGAAGAACAATGGAAAAGTTCCGTAGCATTTTTAAACTTCAGCAGAATTCCGAAGAACAATGGAAGAGTTCCATAGCATTTTTAAACTTCAGCAGAATTCCAAAGAACAATGGAAGAGTTCCGTAGCATTTTTAAACTTCACCAGAATTCCGTGAACAATGGAAGAGTTCCGTAGCATTTTTAAACTTCAGCAGAATTCCGAAGAACAAAGGAAGTGTTCCGTAGCATTTTTAAACTTCAGCAGAATTCCGAAGAACAATGGAAGAGTTCCGTAGCATTTTCAAACTTCAGCAGAATTCCCAAGAACAATGGAAGAGCACCGTAGAATTTATAAGCTTCAGCAGAATTCTGAGAACAATGGAAGAGTTCCGTAGCATTTTTAAACTTCACCAGAATTCCACGAACAATGGTAGAGTTCCGTAGCATTTTTAAACTTCTGCAGAATTCCGAAGAACAATGGAAGAGTTCCGTAGCATTTTTAAACTTCAGCAGAATTCCGAAGAACAATGGAAGAGTTCCGTAGCCTTTTTAAACTTCGTCAGAATTCCGAAGAACAATGGAAAAGTTCCGTACCATTTTTAAACTTCAGCAGAATTCCGAAGAACAATGGAAGAGTTCCGTAGCATTTTTAAACTTCAGCAGAATTCCGAGAACAATGGATGAGTTCCGTAGCATTTTTAAACTTCACCAGATTTCCGAGAACAATGGAAGAATTCCGTGGCATTTTTAAACTTCACCAGAATTCCGAAGAACAATGGAAGAGTTCCGCAGCATTTTTAAACTTCAGCAGAACTCAGAAGAACAATGGAAGAGTTCCGTAGCATTTTTAAACTTCAGCAGAATTCCGAAGAACAATCGAAGAGTTCCGTAGCATTTTTAAACTTCAGCAGAATTCCAAAGAACAATGGAAGAGTTCCGTAGCATATTTAAACTTCAGCAGAATTCCGAAGAACAATGGAAATGATCCGTAATATTTTTAATTTTCAGCAGAATTCCCAAGAACAATGGAAGAGTACCGTAGAATTCATAAACTTCAGCAGAATTCTGAGAACAATGGAAGAGTTCCGTAGCATTTTTAAACTTCACCAGAATTCCAAGAACAATGGAAGAGTTCCGTAGCATTTTTAAACTTCTGCAGAATTCCGAAGAACAATGGAAGAGTTCCGTAGCATTTTTAAACTTCAGCAGAATTCCGAAGAACAATGGAAGAGTTCCGTAGCATTTTTAAACTTCAGCAGAATTCCAAAGAACAATGGAAGAGTTCCGTAGCATATTTAAACTTCAGCAGAATTCCGAAGAACAATGGAAATGATCCGTAACATTTTTAAACTTCAGCAGAATTCCCAAGAACAATGGAAGAGTACCGTAGAATTTATAAACTTCAGCAGAATTCTGAGAACAATGGAAGAGTTCCGTAGCATTTTTAAACTTCAGCAGAATTCCAAGAACAATGGAAGAGTTCCATAGTATTTTTAAACTTCTGCAGAATTCCGAAGAACAATGGAAGAGTTCCGTAGCATTTCTAAACTTCAGCTGAATTCCGAAGAACAATGGAAGAGTTCCGTAGCATTTTTAAACTTCATCAGAATTCCGAAGAACAATGGAAAAGTTCCGTAGCATTTTTAAACTTCAGCAGAATTCCGAAGAACAATGGAAGAGTTCCATAGCATTTTTAAACTTCAGCAGAATTCCGAGAACAATGGAAGAGTTCCATAGCATTTTTAGACTTCAACAGAATTCTGAGAACAATGGAAGAGTTCCGTTTCATTTTTAAACTTCAGCAGAATTCAGAAGAACAATGGAAATGTTCCATAGCATTTTTAAACTTCAGCAGAATTCCTAAGAACAATGGAAGAGTTCCGTAGCATTTTTAAACTTCACCAGAATTCCGTGAACAATGGAAGAGCTCCGTAGCATTTTCAAACTTCAGCAGAATTCCGAAGAACAATGGAATTGATCCGTAACATTTTTAAACTTCAGCAGAATTCCCAAGAACAATGGAAGAGCACCGTAGAATTTATAAGCTTCAGCAGAATTCTGAGAACAATGGAAGAGTTCCGTAGCATTTTTAAACTTCACCAGAATTCCAAGAACAATGGAAGAGTTCCGTAGCATTTTTAAACTTCTGCAGAATTTCGAAGAACAATGGAAGAGTTCCGTAGCATTTTTAAACTTCAGCAGAATTCCGAAGAACAATGGAAGAGTTCCGTAGCCTTTTAAAACTTCGTCAGAATTCCGAAGAACAATGGAAAAGTTCCGTACCATTTTTAAACTTCAGCAGAATTCCGAAGAACAATGGAAGAGTTCCGTAGCATTTTTAAACTTCAGCAGAATTCCGAGAACAATGGATGAGTTCCGTAGCATTTTTAAACTTCACCAGAATTCCGAGAACAATGGAAGAGTTCCATAGCATTTTTAAACTTCACCAGAATTCCGAGAACAATGGAAGAGTTCCATAGCATTTTTAAACTTCAGCAGAATTCCGAAGAACAATAGAAGAGTTCCGTAGCATTTTTAAACTTCAGCAGAATTCCGAAGAGCAATGGAAGAGTTCCGTTGCAGTTTTAAACTTCAACAGAATTCCGAAGAACAATGGAAGAGTTCCGCAGCATTTTTAAACTTCAGCAGAACTCAGAAGAACAATGGAAGAGTTCCGTAGCATTTTTAAACTTCAGCAGAATTCCGAGAACAATGGATGAGTTCCGTAGCATTTTTAAACTTCACCAGAATTCCGAGAACAATGGAAGAGTTCCGTAGCATTTTTAAACTTCACCAGAATTCCGAGAACAATGGAAGAGTTCCATAGCATTTTTAAACTTCAGCAGAATTCCGAAGAACAATAGAAGAGTTCCGTAGCATTTTTAAACTTCAGCAGAATTCCGAAGAACAATGGAAGAGTTCCGTTGCAGTTTTAAACTTCATCAGAATTCCGAAGAACAATGGAAGAGTTCCGCAGCATTTTTAAACTTCAGCAGAACTCAGAAGAACAATGGAAGAGTTCCGTAGCATTTTTAAACTTCAGCAGAATTCCGAAGAACAATCGAAGAGTTCCGTAGCATTTTTAAACTTCAGCAGAATTCCAAAGAACAATGGAAGAGTTCCGTAGCATATTTAAACTTCAGCAGAATTCCGAAGAACAATGGAAATGATCCGTAACATTTTTAAACTTCAGCAGAATTCCCAAGAACAATGGAAGAGTACCGTAGAATTTATAAACTTCAGCAGAATTCTGAGAACAATGGAAGAGTTCCGTAGCATTTTTAAACTTCACCAGAATTCCAAGAACAATGGAAGAGTTCCGTAGCATTTTTAAACTTCTGCAGAATTCCAAAGAACAATGGAAGAGTTCCGTAGCATTTTTAAACTTCAGCAGAATTCCGAAGAACAAAGGAAGAGTTCCGTAGCATTTTTAAACTTCATCAGAATTCCGAAGAACAATGGAAAAGTTCCGTAGCATTTTTAAACTTCAGCAGAATTCCGAAGAACAATGGAAGAGTTCCGTAGCATTTTTAAACTTCAGCAGAATTCCGAGAACAATGGAAGAGTTCCGTAGCATTTTTAAACTTCACCAGAATTCCGAGAACAATGGAAGAGTTCCGAAGCATTTTTAAACTTTAGCAGAATTCAGAAGAACAATGGAAGAGTTCCATAGCATTTTTAAACTTCAGCAGAATTCCAAAGAACAATGGAAGAGTTCCGTAGCATTTTTAAACTTCACCAGAATTCCGTGAACAATGGAAGAGTTCCGTAGCATTTTTAAACTTCAGCAGAATTCCGAAGAACAAAGGAAGTGTTCCGTAGCATTTTTAAACTTCAGCAGAATTCCGAAGAACAATGGAAGAGTTCCGTAGCATTTTCAAACTTCAGCAGAATTCCCAAGAACAATGGAAGAGCACCGTAGAATTTATAAGCTTCAGCAGAATTCTGAGAACAATGGAAGAGTTCCGTAGCATTTTTAAACTTCACCAGAATTCCACGAACAATGGTAGAGTTCCGTAGCATTTTTAAACTTCTGCAGAATTCCGAAGAACAATGGAAGAGTTCCGTAGCATTTTTAAACTTCAGCAGAATTCCGAAGAACAATGGAAGAGTTCCGAAGCCTTTTTAAACTTCGTCAGAATTCCGAAGAACAATGGAAAAGTTCCGTACCATTTTTAAACTTCAGCAGAATTCCGAAGAACAATGGAAGAGTTCCGTAGCATTTTTAAACTTCAGCAGAATTCCGAGAACAATGGATGAGTTCCGTAGCATTTTTAAACTTCACCAGATTTCCGAGAACAATGGAAGAATTCCGTGGCATTTTTAAACTTCACCAGAATTCCGAGAACAATGGAAGAGTTCCATAGCATTTTTAAACTTCAGCAGAAATCCGAAGAACAATAGAAGAGTTCCGTAGCATTTTTAAACTTCAGCAGAATTCCGAAGAACAATGGAAGAGTTCCGTTGCAGTTTTAAACTTCATCAGAATTCCGAAGAACAATGGAAGAGTTCCGCAGCATTTTTAAACTTCAGCAGAACTCAGAAGAACAATGGAAGAGTTCCGTAGCATTTTTAAACTTCAGCAGAATTCCGAAGAACAATCGAAGAGTTCCGTAGCATTTTTAAACTTCAGCAGAATTCCAAAGAACAATGGAAGAGTTCCGTAGCATATTTAAACTTCAGCAGAATTCCGAAGAACAATGGAAATGATCCGTAATATTTTTAATTTTCAGCAGAATTCCCAAGAACAATGGAAGAGTACCGTAGAATTCATAAACTTCAGCAGAATTCTGAGAACAATGGAAGAGTTCCGTAGCATTTTTAAACTTCACCAGAATTCCAAGAACAATGGAAGAGTTCCGTAGCATTTTTAAACTTCTGCAGAATTCCGAAGAACAATGGAAGAGTTCCGTAGCATTTTTAAACTTCAGCAGAATTCCGAAGAACAATGGAAGAGTTCCGTAGCATTTTTAAACTTCATCAGAATTCCGAAGAACAATGGAAAAGTTCCGTAGCATTTTTAAACTTCAGCAGAATTCCGAAGAACAATGGAAGAGTTCCATAGCATTTTTAAACTTCAGCAGAATTCCGAGAACAATGGAAGAGTTCCGTAGCATTTTTAAACTTCACCAGAATTCCGAGAACAATGGAAGAATTCCGTAGCATTTTTAAACTTCAACAGAATTCCGAGAACAATGGAAGAGTTCCGTAGCATTTTTAAACTTCAGCAGAATTCAGAAGAACAATGGAAGAGTTCCATAGCATTTTTAAACTTCAGCAGAATTCCAAAGAACAATGGAAGAGGTCCGTAGCATTTTTAAACTTCACCAGAATTCCGTGAACAATGGAAGAGTTCCGTAGCATTTTCAAACTTCAGCAGAATTCCGAAGAACAATGGAATTGATCCGTAACATTTTTAAACTTCAGCAGAATTCCAAAGAACAATGGAAGAGTTCCGTAGCATATTTAAACTTCAGCAGAATTCCGAAGAACAATGGAAATGATCCGTAATATTTTTAATTTTCAGCAGAATTCCCAAGAACAATGGAAGAGTACCGTAGAATTCATAAACTTCAGCAGAATTCTGAGAACAATGGAAGAGTTCCGTAGCATTTTTAAACTTCACCAGAATTCCAAGAACAATGGAAGAGTTCCGTAGCATTTTTAAACTTCTGCAGAATTCCGAAGAACAATGGAAGAGTTCCGTAGCATTTTTAAACTTCAGCAGAATTCCGAAGAACAATGGAAGAGTTCCGTAGCATTTTTAAACTTCATCAGAATTCCGAAGAACAATGGAAAAGTTCCGTAGCATTTTTAAACTTCAGCAGAATTCCGAAGAACAATGGAAGAGTTCCATAGCATTTTTAAACTTCAGCAGAATTCCGAGAACAATGGAAGAGTTCCGTAGCATTTTTAAACTTCACCAGAATTCCGAGAACAATGGAAGAATTCCGTAGCATTTTTAAACTTCAACAGAATTCCGAGAACAATGGAAGAGTTCCGTAGCATTTTTAAACTTCAGCAGAATTCAGAAGAACAATGGAAGAGTTCCATAGCATTTTTAAACTTCAGCAGAATTCCAAAGAACAATGGAAGAGTTCCGTCGCATTTTTAAACTTCACCAGAATTCCGTGAACAATGGAAGAGTTCCGTAGCATTTTCAAACTTCAGCAGAATTCCGAAGAACAATGGAATTGATCCGTAACATTTTTAAACTTCAGCAGAATTCCCAAGAACAATGGAAGAGCACCGTAGAATTTATAAGCTTCAGCAGAATTCTGAGTACAATGGAAGAGTTCCGTAGCATTTTTAAACTTCACCAGAATTCCAAGAACAATGGAAGAGTTCCGTAGCATTTTTAAACTTCTGCAGAATTCCGAAGAACAGTGGAAGAGTTCCATAGCATTTTTAAACTTCAGCAGAATTCCGAAGAACAATGGAAGAGTTCCGTAGCCTTTTTAAACTTCGTCAGAATTCCGAAGAACAATGGAAGAGTTCCGTAGCATTTTTAAACTTCAGCAGAATTCCGAAGACCAATGGAAGAGTTCCGTAGCATTTTTAAACTTCAGCAGAATTCCGAAGAACAATGGAAGAGTTCCGTAGCATTTTTAAATTACAGCAGAATTCCGAAGAACAATGGAAGAGTTCCGTAGCATTTTTAAACTTCAGCAGAATTCCAAGAACAATGGATGAGTTCCGCAGCATTTTTAAACTTCACCAGAATTCCGAGAACAATGGAAGAATTCCATAGCATTTTTAAACTTCAGCAGAATTCCGAAGAACAATGGAAGAGTTCCGTAGCCTTTTTAAACTTCAGCAGAATTCCGAAGAACAATGGAAGAGTTCCGTTGCAGTTTTAAACTTCAGCAGAATTCCGAAGAACAATGGAAGAGTTCCGTAGCCTTTTTAAACTTCAGCAGAACTCAGAAGAACAATGGAAGAGTCCCGTAGCATTTTTAAACTTCAGCAGAATTCCGAAGAACAATGGAAGAGTTCCGTAGCATTTTTAAACTTCACCAGAATACCGTGAACAATGGAAGAGTTCTGTAGCATTTTTAAACTTCAGCAGAATTCCGAAGAACAAAGGAAGTGTTCCGTAGCATTTTTAAACTTCAGCAGAATTCTGAAGAGCAAGAGAGTTCTGTAGCATTTTTAAACTTCAGAAGAATTCCGCAAAACAATGGAAGAGTTCCGTAGCATTTTTAAACTTCAGCAGAATTCCGAAGAACATTGGATGAGTTCCGTAGCATTTTTAAACTTCAGCAGAATTCCGAAGAACAATGGAAAAGTTCCGTAGCATTTTTAAACTTCAGCAGAATTCCGAAGAACAATGGAATTGATCCGTAACATTTTTAAACTTCAGCAGAATTCCCAAGAACAATGGAAGAGCACCGTAGAATTTATAAGCTTCAGCAGAATTCTGAGAACAATGGAAGAGTTCTGTAGCATTTTTAAACTTCTGCAGAATTCCAAGAACAATGGAAGAGTTCCGTAGCATTTTTAAACTTCTGCAGAATTCCGAAGAACAATGGAAGAGTTCCGTAGCATTTTTAAACTTCAGCAGAATTCCGAAGAACAATGGAAGAGTTCCGTAGCCTTTTTAAACTTCGTCAGAATTCCGAAGAACAATGGAAAAGTTCCGTACCATTTTTAAACTTCAGCAGAATTCCGAAGAACAATGGAAGAATTCCGCAGCATTTTTAAACTTCAGCAGAATTCCGAGAACAATGGATGAGTTCCGTAGCATTTTTAAACTTCACCAGAATTCCGAGAACAATGGAAGAGTTCCGTAGCATTTTTCAACTTCACCAGAATTCCGAGAACAATGGAAGAGTTCCATAGCATTTTTAAACTTCAGCAGAATTCCGAAGAACAATGGAAGAGTTCCGTAGCATTTTTAAACTTCAGCAGAATTCCGAAGAACAATGGAAGAGTTCCGTTGCAGTTTTAAACTTCATCAGAATTCCGAAGAACAATGGAAGAGTTCCGCAGCATTTTTAAACTTCAGCAGAACTCAGAAGAACAATGGAAGAGTTCCGTAGCATTTTTAAACTTCAGCAGAATTCCGAAGAACAATCGAAGAGTTCCGTAGCATTTTTAAACTTCAGCAGAATTCCGAAGAACAATGGAAGAGTTCCTTAGCATATTTAAACTTCAGCAGAATTCCGAAGAACAATGGAAATGATCCGTAACATTTTTAAACTTCAGCAGAATTCCCAAGAACAATGGAAGAGTACTGTAGAATTTATAAACTTCAGCAGAATTCTGAGAACAATGGAAGAGTTCCATAGCATTTTTAAACTTCACCAGAATTCCAAGAACAATGGAAGAGATCCGTAGCATTTTTAAACTTCTGCAGAATTCCGAAGAACAATGGAAGAGTTCCGTAGCATTTTTAAACTTCAGCAGAATTCCGAAGAACAATGGAAGAGTTCCGTTGCATTTTTAAACTTCATCAGAATTCCGAAGAACAATGGAAAAGTTCCGTAGCATTATTAAACTTCAGCAGAATTCCGAAGAACAATGGAAGAGTTCCATAGCATTTTTAAACTTCAGCAGAATTCTGAGAACAATGGAAGAATTCCGTAGCATTTTTAAACTTCACCAGAATTCCGAGAACAATGGAAGAGTTCCGTAGCATTTTTAAACTTTATCAGAATTCAGAAGAACAATGGATGAGTTCCATAGCATTTTTAAACTTCAGCAGAATTCCGAAGAACAATGGAAGAGTTCCGTAGCATTTTTAAACTTCAGCAGAATTAAGAATAACAATGGAAGAGTTCCGTAGCATTTTTAAACTTCACCAGAATTCCGTGAACAATGGAAGAGTTCCGTAGCATTTTTAAACTTCAGCAGAATTCCGAAGAACAAAGGAAGTGTTCCGTAGCATTTTTAAACTTCAGCAGTATTCTGAAGAACAATGGAAGAGTTCCGTAGCATTTTCAAACTTCAGAAGAATTCCGAGAACAATGGAAGAGTTCCACAGCATTTTTAAACTTCAGCAGAATTCCGAAAAACAATGGAAGAGTTCCGTAGCATTTTTAAACTTCAGCAGAATTCCGAAGAACAATGGAAGAGTTCCGTAGCATTTTTAAACTTTAGCAGAATTCCGAAGAACAATGGAAGAGTTCCGTAGCATTTTTAAATTACAGCAGAGTTCCGAAGAACAATGGAAGAGTTTGGTAGCATTTTTAAACTTCAGCAGAATTCCGAGAACAATGGATGAGTTCCGCAGCATTTTTAAACTTCACCAGAATTCCGAGAACAATGGAAGAGTTCCGTAGCATTTTTAAACTTCAGCAGAATTCCGAAGAACAATGGAAGAGTTCCGTAGCATTTTTAAACTTCAGCAGAATTCCGAAGAACAATGGAAGAGTTCCGTTGCAGTTTTAAACTTCATCAGAATTCCGAAGAACAATGGAAGAGTTCCGCAGCATTTTTAAACTTCAGCAGAACTCAGAAGAACAATGGAAGAGTTCCGTAGCATTTTTAAACTTCAGCAGAATTCCGAAGAACAATCGAAGAGTTCCGTAGCATTTTTAAACTTCAGCAGAATTCCGAAGAACAATGGAAGAGTTCCTTAGCATATTTAAACTTCAGCAGAATTCCGAAGAACAATGGAAATGATCCGTAACATTTTTAAACTTCAGCAGAATTCCCAAGAACAATGGAAGAGTACCGTAGAATTTATAAACTTCAGCAGAATTCTGAGAACAATGGAAGAGTTCCATAGCATTTTTAAACTTCACCAGAATTCCAAGAACAATGGAAGAGATCCGTAGCATTTTTAAACTTCTGCAGAATTCCGAAGAACAATGGAAGAGTTCCGTAGCATTTTTAAACTTCAGCAGAATTCCGAAGAACAATGGAAGAGTTCCGTAGCATTTTTAAACTTCATCAGAATTCCGAAGAACAATGGAAAAGTTCCGGAGCATTATTAAACTTCAGCAGAATTCCGAAGAACAATGGAAGAGTTCCATAGCATTTTTAAACTTCAGCAGAATTCCGAAGAACAATGGAAGAGTTCCGTACCATTTTTAAACTTCAGCAGAATTAAGAATAACAATGGAAGAGTTCCGTAGCATTTTTAAACTTCACCAGAATTCCGTGAACAATGGAAGAGTTCCGTAGCATTTTTAAACTTCAGCAGAATTCCGAAGAACAAAGGAAGTGTTCCGTAGCATTTTTAAACTTCAGCAGTATTCTGAAGAACAATGGAAGAGTTCCGTAGCATTTTCAAACTTCAGAAGAATTCCGAGAACAATGGAAGAGTTCCACAGCATTTTTAAACTTCAGCAGAATTCCGAAAAACAATGGAAGAGTTCCGTAGCATTTTTAAACTTCAGCAGAATTCCGAAGAACAATGGAAGAGTTCCGTAGCATTTTTAAACTTCAGCAGAATTCCGAAGAACAATGGAAGAGATCCGTAGCATTTTTAAACTTCAGCAGAATTCCGAAGAACAATGGAATTGATCCGTAACATTTTTAAACTTCAGCAGAATTCCCAAGAACAATGGAAGAGCACCATAGAATTTATAAGCTTCAGCAGAATTCTGAGAACAATGGAAGAGTTCCGTAGCATTTTTAAACTTCACCAGAATTCCAAGAACGATGGAAGAGTTCCGTAGCATTTTTAAACTTCTGCAGAATTCCGAAGAACAATGAAAGAGTTCCGTAGCATTTTTAAACTTCAGCAGAATTCCGAAGAACAATGGAAGAGTTCCGTAGCCTTTTTAAACTACGTCAGAATTCCGAAGAACAATGGAAAAGTTCCGTACCATTTTTAAACTTCAGCAGAATTCCGAAGAACAATGGAAGAGTTCCGTAGCATTTTTAAACTTCAGCAGAATTCCGAGAACAATGGATGAGTTCCGTAGCATTTTTAAACTTCACCAGAATTCCGAGAATAATGGAAGAGTTCCTTAGCATTTTTAAACTTCTGTAGAATTCCGAGAACAATGGAAGAGTTCCATAGCATTTTTAAACTTCAGCAGAATTCCGAAGAACAATGCAAGAGTTCCGTAGCATTTTTAAACTTCAGCAGAATTCCAAAGAACAATGGAAATGATCCGTAACATTTTTAAACTTCAGCAGAATTCCCAAGAACAATGGAAGAGCACCGCAGAATTTATAAACTTCACCAGAATTCTGAGAATAATGGAAGAGTTCCGTAGCATTTCTAAACTTCACCAGAATTCCAAGAACAATGGAAGAGTTCCGTAGCATTTTTAAACTTCTGCAGAATTCCGAAGAACAATGGAAGAGTTCCGTAGCATTTTTAAACTTCATCAGAATGCCAAAGAACAATGGAAAAGTTCCGTACCATTTTTAAACTTCAGCAGAATTCCGAAGAACAATGGAAGAGTTCCATAGCATTTTTAAACTTCAGTAGAATTCCGAGAACAATGGAAGAGTTCCGTAGCATTTTTAAACTTCACCAGAATTCCGAGAACAATGGAAGAGTTCCGTAGCATTTTTAAACATTAGCAGAATTCAGAATAACAATGGAAGAGATCCATAGCATTTTTAAACTTCAGCAGAATTCCGAAGAACAATGGAAGAGTTCCGTAGCATTTTTAAACTTCACCAGAATTCCGTGAACAATGGAAGAGTTCCGTAGCATTTTTAAACTTCAGCAGAATTCCGAAGAACAAAGGAAGTGTTCCGTAGCATTTTTAAACTTCAGCAGTATTCTGAAGAACAATGGAAGAGTTCCGTAGCATTTTCAAACTTCAGAAGAATTCCGAGAACAATGGAAGAGTTCCACAGCATTTTTAAACTTCAGCAGAATTCCAAAAAACAATGGAAGAGTTCCGTAGCATTTTTAAACTTCAGCAGAATTCCGAAGAACAATGGAAGAGTTCCGTAGCATTTTTAAACTTCAGCAGAATTCCGAAGAACAATGGAAGAGTTCCGTAGCTTTTTGAAATTACAGCAGAATTCCGAAGAACAATGGAAAAGTTCCGTAGCATTTTTAAACTTCAGCAGAATTCCGAAGAACAATGGAAGAGTTCCGTAGCATTTTTAAACTTCATCAGAATGCCAAAGAACAATGGAAAAGTTCCGTACCATTTTTAAACTTCAGCAGAATTCCGAAGAACAATGGAAGAGTTCCATAGCATTTTTAAACTTCAGCAGAATTCCGAGAACAATGGAAGAGTTCCGTAGCATTTTTAAACTTCAGCAGAATTCCGAAGAACAATGGAATTGATCCGTAACATTTTTAAACTTCAGCAGAATTCCCAAGAACAATGGAAGAGCACCATAGAATTTATAAGCTTCAGCAGAATTCTGAGAACAATGGAAGAGTTCCGCAGCATTTTTAAACTTCAACAGAATTCCAAGAACGATGGAAGAGTTCCGTAGCATTTTTAAACTTCTGCAGAATTCCGAAGAACAATGAAAGAGTTCCGTAGCATTTTTAAACTTCAGCAGAATTCCGAAGAACAATGGAAGAGTTCCGTAGCCTTTTTAAACTACGTCAGAATTCCGAAGAACAATGGAAAAGTTCCGTACCATTTTTAAACTTCAGCAGAATTCCGAAGAACAATGGAAGAGTTCCGTAGCATTTTTAAACTTCAGCAGAATTCCGAGAACAATGGATGAGTTCCGTAGCATTTTTAAACTTCACCAGAATTCCGAGAATAATGGAAGAGTTCCGTAGCATTTTTCAACTTCACCAGAATTCCGAGAACAATGGAAGAGTTCCATAGCATTTTTAAACTTCAGCAGAATTCCGAAGAACAATGCAAGAGTTCCGTAGCATTTTTAAACTTCAGCAGAATTCCAAAGAACAATGGAAATGATCCGTAACATTTTTAAACTTCAGCAGAATTCCCAAGAACAATGGAAGAGTACCGCAGAATTTATAAACTTCACCAGAATTCTGAGAATAATGGAAGAGTTCCGTAGCATTTTTAAACTTCACCAGAATTCCAAGAACAATGGAAGAGTTCCGTAGCATTTTTAAACTTCTGCAGAATTCCGAAGAACAATGGAAGAGTTCCGTAGCATTTTTAAACGTCATCAGAATGCCAAAGAACAATGGAAAAGTTTCGTACCATTTTTAAACTTCAGCAGAATTCGGAAGAACAATGGAAGAGTTCCATAGCATTTTTAAACTTCAGTAGAATTCCGAGAACAATGGAAGAGTTCCGTAGCATTTTTAAACTTCACCAGAATTCCGAGAACAATGGAAGAGTTCCGTAGCATTTTTAAACATTAGCAGAATTCAGAAGAACAATGGAAGAGTTCCATAGCATTTTTAAACTTCAGCAGAATTCTGAAGAACAATGGAAGAGTTCCGTAGCATTTTTAAACTTCACCAGAATTCCGTGAACAATGGAAGAGTTCCGTAGCATTTTTAAACTTCAGCAGAATTCCGAAGAACAAAGGAAGTGTTCCGTAGCATTTTTAAACTTCAGCAGTATTCTGAAGAACAATGGAAGAGTTCCGTAGCATTTTCAAACTTCAGAAGAATTCCGAGAACAATGGAAGAGTTCCACAGCATTTTTAAACTTCAGCAGAATTCCAAAAAACAATGGAAGAGTTCCGTAGCATTTTTAAACTTCAGCAGAATTCCGAAGAACAATGGAAGAGTTCCGTAGCATTTTTAAACTTCAGCAGAATTCCGAAGAACAATGGAAGAGTTCCGTAGCTTTTTGAAATTACAGCAGAATTCCGAAGAACAATGGAAAAGTTCCGTAGCATTTTTAAACTTCAGCAGAATTCCGAAGAACAATGGAAGAGTTCCGTAGCATTTTTAAACTTCATCAGAATGCCAAAGAACAATGGAAAAGTTCCGTACCATTTTTAAACTTCAGCAGAATTCCGAAGAACAATGGAAGAGTTCCATAGCATTTTTAAACTTCAGCAGAATTCCGAGAACAATGGAAGAGTTCCGTAGCATTTTTAAACTTCATCAGAATTCCGAAGAACAATGGAATTGATCCGTAACATTTTTAAACTTCAGCAGAATTCCCAAGAACAATGGAAGAGCACCATAGAATTTATAAGCTTCAGCAGAATTCTGAGAACAATGGAAGAGTTCCGCAGCATTTTTAAACTTCAACAGAATTCCAAGAACGATGGAAGAGTTCCGTAGCATTTTTAAACTTCTGCAGAATTCCGAAGAACAATGAAAGAGTTCCGTAGCATTTTTAAACTTCAGCAGAATTCCGAAGAACAATGGAAGAGTTCCGTAGCCTTTTTAAACTACGTCAGAATTCCGAAGAACAATGGAAAAGTTCCGTACCATTTTTAAACTTCAGCAGAATTCCGAAGAACAATGGAAGAGTTCCGTAGCATTTTTAAACTTCAGCAGAATTCCGAGAACAATGGATGAGTTCCGTAGCATTTTTAAACTTCACCAGAATTCCGAGAACAATGGAAGAGTTCCATAGCATTTTTAAACTTCTGTAGAATTCCGAAGAACAATGGAAGAGTTCCGTAGCATTTTTAAACTTCAGCAGAATTCCGAAGAACAATGGAAGAGTTCCGTTGCAGTTTTAAACTTCATCAGAATTCCGAAGAACAATGGAAGAGTTCCACAGCATTTTTAAACTTCAGCAGAACTCAGAAGAACAATGGAAGAGTTCCGTAGCATTTTTATACTTCAGCAGAATTCCGAAGAACAATCGAAGAGTTGCGTAGCATTTTTAAACTTCAGCAGAATTCCGAAGAACAATGGAAGAGTTCCGTAGCATGTTTAAACTTCAGCAGAATTCCGAAGAACAATGGAAATGATCCGTAACATTTTTAAACTTCAGCAGAATTCCCAAGAACAATGGAAGAGTACCGTAGAATTTATAAACTTCATCAGAAATCTGAGAACAATGGAAGAGTTCCGTAGCATTTTTAAACTTCACCAGAATTCCAAGAACAATGGAAGAGTTCCGTAGCATTTTTAAACTTCTGCAGAATTCCGAAGAACAATGGAAGAGTTCCGTAGCATTTTTAAACTTCAGCAGAATTCCGAAGAACAATGGAAGAGTTCCACAGCATTTTTAAACTTCAGCAGAATTCCGAAGAACAATGGAAGAGTTCCGTAGCATTTTCAAACTTCAGCAGAATTCCGAAGAACAATGGAATTGATCCGTAACATTTTTAAACTTCAGCAGAATTCCCAAGAACAATGTAAGAGCACCGTAGAATTTATAAGCTTCAGCAGAATTCTGAGAACAATGGAAGAGTTCCGTAGCATTTTTAAACTTCACCAGAATTCCAAGATCAATGGAAGAGTTCCGTTGCAGTTTTAAACTTCATCAGAATTCCGAAGAACAATGGAAGAGTTCCGTAGCCTTTTTAAACTTCAGCAGAACTCAGAAGAACAATGGAAGAGTCCCGTAGCATTTTTAAACTTCAACAGAATTCCGAAGAACAATGGAAGGGTTCCGTAGCATTTTTAAACTTCACCAGAATACCGTGAACAATGGAAGAGTTCTGTAGCATTTTTAAACTTCAGCAGAATTCCGAAGAACAAAGGAACTGTTCCGTAGCATTTTTAAACTTCAGCAGAATTCTGAAGAACAAGAGAAGAGTTCTGTAGCATTTTTAAACTTCAGCAGTATTCTGAAGAACAATGAAAGAGTTCCGTAGCATTTTTAAACTTCACCAGAATTCCGAGAACAATGGAAGAGTTCCATAGCATTTTTAAACTTCTGTAGAATTCCGAAGAACAATGGAAGAGTTCCGTAGCATTTTTAAACTTCAGCAGAATTCCGAAGAACAATGGAAGAGTTCCGTTGAAGTTTTAAACTTCATCAGAATTCCGAAGAACAATGGAAGAGTTCCACAGCATTTTTAAACTTCAGCAGAACTCAGAAGAACAATGGAAGAGTTCCGTAGCATTTTTGTACTTCAGCAGAATTCCGAAGAACAATCGAAGAGTTGCGTAGCATTTTTAAACTTCAGCAGAATTCCGAAGAACAATGGAAGAGTTCCGTAGCATGTTTAAACTTCAGCAGAATTCCGAAGAACAATGGAAATGATCCGTAACATTTTTAAACTTCAGCAGAATTCCCAAGAACAATGGAAGAGTACCGTAGAATTTATAAACTTCATCAGAAATCTGAGAACAATGGAAGAGTTCCGTAGCATTTTTAAACTTCACCAGAATTCCAAGAACAATGGAAGAGTTCCGTAGCATTTTTAAACTTCTGCAGAATTCCGAAGAACAATGGAAGAGTTCCGTAGCATTTTTAAACTTCAGCAGAATTCCGAAGAACAATGGAAGAGTTCCACAGCATTTTTAAACTTCAGCAGAATTCCGAAGAACAATGGAAGAGTTCCGTAGCATTTTCAAACTTCAGCAGAATTCCGAAGAACAATGGAATTGATCCGTAACATTTTTAAACTTCAGCAGAATTCCCAAGAACAATGGAAGAGCACCGTAGAATTTATAAGCTTCAGCAGAATTCTGAGAACAATGGAAGAGTTCCGTAGCATTTTTAAACTTCACCAGAATTCCAAGATCAATGGAAGAGTTCCGTTGCAGTTTTAAACTTCATCAGAATTCCGAAGAACAATGGAAGAGTTCCGTAGCCTTTTTAAACTTCAGCAGAACTCAGAAGAACAATGGAAGAGTCCCGTAGCATTTTTAAACTTCAACAGAATTCCGAAGAACAATGGAAGAGTTCCGTAGCATTTTTAAACTTCACCAGAATACCGTGAACAATGGAAGAGTTCTGTAGCATTTTTAAACTTCAGCAGAATTCCGAAGAACAAAGGAAGTGTTCCGTAGCATTTTTAAACTTCAGCAGAATTCTGAAGAACAATGGAAGAGTTCCGTAGCATTTTCAAACTTCAGAAGAATTCCGAGAACAATGGAAGAGCTCCACAGCATTTTTAAACTTCAGCAGAATTCCGAAAAACAATGGAAGAGTTCCGTAGCATTTTTAAACTTCAGCAGAATTCCGAAGAACAATGGAAGAGTTCCGTTGCAGTTTTAAACTTCATCAGAATTCCGAAGAACAATTGAAGAGTTCCACAGCATTTTTAAACTTCAGCAGAACTCAGAAGAACAATGGAAGAGTTCCGTAGCATTTTTAAACTTCAGCAGAATTCCGAGAACAATGGATGAGTTCCGCAGTCATTTTTAAACTTCACCAGAATTCCGAGAACAATGGAAGAGTTCCGTAGCATTTTTAAACTTCAGCAGAATTCCGAAGAACAATGGAAGTGTTCCGTAGCATTTTTAAACTTCAGCAGAATTCCGAAGAACAATGGAAGAGTTCCGTTGCATTTTTAAACTTCATCAGAATTCCGAAGAACAATGGAAGAGTTCCGTAGCCTTTTTAAACTTCAGCAGAACTCAGAAGAACAATGGAAGAGTCCGTAGCATTTTTAAACTTCAGCAGAATTCCGAAGAACAATGGAAGAGTTCCGTAGCATTTTTAAACTTCAGCAGAATTCCCAAGAACAATGGAAGAGTTCTGTAGCATTTTTAAACTTCAGCAGAATTCCGAAGAACAAAGGAAGTGTTCCGTAGCATTTTTAAACTTCAGCAGAATTCCGAAGAACAATGGAAGAGTTCCGTTGCAGTTTTAAACTTCATCAGAATTCCGAAGAACAATGGAAGAGTTCCGTAGCCTTTTTAAACTTCAGCAGAACTCAGAAGAACAATGGAAGAGTCCCGTAGCATTTCTAAACTTCAGCAGAATTCAGAAGAACAACGGAAGAGTTCCGTAGCATTTTTAAACTTCACCAGAATACCGTGAACAATGGAAGAGTTCTGTAGCATTTTTAAACTTCAGCAGAATTCTGAAGAACAATGGAAGTGTTCCGTAGCATTTTTAAACTTCAGCAGAATTCTGAAGAACAAGAGAAGAGTTCTGCAGCATTTTTAAACTTCAGAAGAATTCCGAGAAAAATGGAAGAGTTCCGTAGCATTTTTAAACTTCAGCAGAATTCCGCAAAACAATGAAAGAGTTCTGTAGCATTTTTAAAATTCAGCAGAATTCCGAAGAACAATGGAAGAGTTCCGTAGCATTTTTAAACTTCAGCAGAATTCCGAAGAACAATGGAAGAGTTCCGTAGCATTTTTAAACTTCAGCAGAATTCCGAAGAACAATGGAATTGATCCGTAACATTTTTAAACTTCAGCAGAATTCCCAAGAACAATGGAAGAGCACCGTAGAATTTATAAGCTTCAGCAGAATTCTGAGAACAATGGAAGAGTTCCGTAGCATTTTTAAACTTCACCAGAATTCCAAGAACGATGGAAGAGTTCCGTAGCATTTTTAAACTTCTGCAGAATTCCGAAGAACAATGAAAGAATTCCGTAGCATTTTTAAACTTCAGCAGAATTCCGAAGAACAATGGAAGAGTTCCGTAGCATTTTTAAACTTCAGCAGAATTCCGAGAACAATGGATGAGTTCCGTAGCATTTTTAAACTTCACCAGAATTCCGAGAACAATGGAAGAGTTCCGTAGCATTTTTCAACTTCACCAGAATTCCAAGAACAATGGAAGAGTTCCATAGCATTTTTAAACTTCAGCAGAATTCCGAAGAACAATGGAAGAGTTCCGTAGCATTTTTAAACTTCAGCAGAATTCCGAAGAACAATGGAAGAGTTCCGTTGCAGTTTTAAACTTCATCAGAATTCCGAAGAACAATGGAAGAGTTCCGCAGCATTTTTAAACTTCAGCAGAACTCAGAAGAACAATGGAAGAGTTCCGTAGCATTTTTAAACTTCAGCAGAATTCCGAAGAACAATCGAACAGTTCCGTAGCATTTTTAAACTTCAGCAGAATTCCGAAGAACAATGGAAGAGTTCTGTAGCATATTTAAACTTCAGCAGAATTCCGAAGAACAATGGAAATGATCCGTAACATTTTTAAACTTCAGCAGAATTCCCAAGAACAATGGAAGAGTACCGCAGAATTTATAAACTTCAGCAGAATTCTGAGAATAATGGAAGAGTTCCGTAGCATTTTTAAACTTCAGCAGAATTCCGAAGAACAATGGAATTGATCCGTAACATTTTTAAACTTCAGCAGAATTCCCAAGAACAATGGAAGAGCACCGTAGAATTTATAAGCTTCAGCAGAATTCTGAGAACAATGGAAGAGTTCCGTAGCATTTTTAAACTTCACCAGAATTCCAAGAACGATGGAAGAGTTCCGTAGCATTTTTAAACTTCTGCAGAATTCCGAAGAACAATGAAAGAATTCCGTAGCATTTTTAAACTTCAGCAGAATTCCGAAGAACAATGGAAGAGTTCCGTAGCATTTTTAAACTTCAGCAGAATTCCGAGAACAATGGATGAGTTCCGTAGCATTTTTAAACTTCACCAGAATTCCGAGAACAATGGAAGAGTTCCGTAGCATTTTTCAACTTCACCAGAATTCCAAGAACAATGGAAGAGTTCCGTAGCATTTTTAAACTTCTGCAGAATTCCGAAGAACAATGGAAGAGTTCCGTAGCATTTTTAAACTTCAGCAGAATTCCGAAGAACAATGGAAGAGTTCCGTAGCATTTTTAAACTTCGTCAGAATTCCGAAGAACAATGGGAAAGTTCCGTACCATTTTTAAACTTCAGCAGAATTCCGAAGAACAATGGAAGAGTTCCGTAGCATTTTTAAACTTCAGCAGAATTCCGAGAACAATGGATGAGTTCCGTAGCATTTTTAAACTTCACCAGAATTCCGAGAACAATGAAAGAGTTCCGTAGCATTTTTAAACTTCACCAGAATTCCGAGAACAATGGAAGAGTTCCATAGCATTTTTAAACTTCTGCAGAGTTCCGAAGAACAATGGAAGAGTTCCGTAGCATTTTTAAACTTCACCAGAATTCCGTGAACAATGGAAGAGCTCCGTAGCATTTTCAAACTTCACCAGAATTCCGAGAACAATGGAAGAGTTCCATAGCATTTTTAAACTTCTGTAGAATTCCGAAGAACAATGGAAGAGTTCCGTAGCATTTTTAAACTTCAGCAGAATTCCGAAGAACAATGGAAGAGTTCCGTTGCAGTTTTAAACTTCATCAGAATTCCGAAGAACAATGGAAGAGTTCCACAGCATTTTTAAACTTCAGCAGAACTCAGAAGAACAATGGAAGAGTTCCGTAGCATTTTTATACTTCAGCAGAATTCCGAAGAACAATCGAAGAGTTGCGTAGCATTTTTAAACTTCAGCAGAATTCCGAAGAACAATGGAAGAGTTCCGTAGCATGTTTAAACTTCAGCAGAATTCCGAAGAACAATGGAAATGATCCGTAACATTTTTAAACTTCAGCAGAATTCCCAAGAACAATGGAAGAGTACCGTAGAATTTATAAACTTCATCAGAAATCTGAGAACAATGGAAGAGTTCCGTAGCATTTTTAAACTTCACCAGAATTCCAAGAACAATGGAAGAGTTCCGTAGCATTTTTAAACTTCTGCAGAATTCCGAAGAACAATGGAAGAGTTCCGTAGCATTTTTAAACTTCAGCAGAATTCCGAAGAACAATGGAAGAGTTCCACAGCATTTTTAAACTTCAGCAGAATTCCGAAGAACAATGGAAGAGTTCCGTAGCATTTTCAAACTTCAGCAGAATTCCGAAGAACAATGGAATTGATCCGTAACATTTTTAAACTTCAGCAGAATTCCCAAGAACAATGTAAGAGCACCGTAGAATTTATAAGCTTCAGCAGAATTCTGAGAACAATGGAAGAGTTCCGTAGCATTTTTAAACTTCACCAGAATTCCAAGATCAATGGAAGAGTTCCGTTGCAGTTTTAAACTTCATCAGAATTCCGAAGAACAATGGAAGAGTTCCGTAGCCTTTTTAAACTTCAGCAGAACTCAGAAGAACAATGGAAGAGTCCCGTAGCATTTTTAAACTTCAACAGAATTCCGAAGAACAATGGAAGGGTTCCGTAGCATTTTTAAACTTCACCAGAATACCGTGAACAATGGAAGAGTTCTGTAGCATTTTTAAACTTCAGCAGAATTCCGAAGAACAAAGGAACTGTTCCGTAGCATTTTTAAACTTCAGCAGAATTCTGAAGAACAAGAGAAGAGTTCTGTAGCATTTTTAAACTTCAGCAGTATTCTGAAGAACAATGAAAGAGTTCCGTAGCATTTTTAAACTTCACCAGAATTCCGAGAACAATGGAAGAGTTCCATAGCATTTTTAAACTTCTGTAGAATTCCGAAGAACAATGGAAGAGTTCCGTAGCATTTTTAAACTTCAGCAGAATTCCGAAGAACAATGGAAGAGTTCCGTTGAAGTTTTAAACTTCATCAGAATTCCGAAGAACAATGGAAGAGTTCCACAGCATTTTTAAACTTCAGCAGAACTCAGAAGAACAATGGAAGAGTTCCGTAGCATTTTTGTACTTCAGCAGAATTCCGAAGAACAATCGAAGAGTTGCGTAGCATTTTTAAACTTCAGCAGAATTCCGAAGAACAATGGAAGAGTTCCGTAGCATGTTTAAACTTCAGCAGAATTCCGAAGAACAATGGAAATGATCCGTAACATTTTTAAACTTCAGCAGAATTCCCAAGAACAATGGAAGAGTACCGTAGAATTTATAAACTTCATCAGAAATCTGAGAACAATGGAAGAGTTCCGTAGCATTTTTAAACTTCACCAGAATTCCAAGAACAATGGAAGAGTTCCGTAGCATTTTTAAACTTCTGCAGAATTCCGAAGAACAATGGAAGAGTTCCGTAGCATTTTTAAACTTCAGCAGAATTCCGAAGAACAATGGAAGAGTTCCACAGCATTTTTAAACTTCAGCAGAATTCCGAAGAACAATGGAAGAGTTCCGTAGCATTTTCAAACTTCAGCAGAATTCCGAAGAACAATGGAATTGATCCGTAACATTTTTAAACTTCAGCAGAATTCCCAAGAACAATGGAAGAGCACCGTAGAATTTATAAGCTTCAGCAGAATTCTGAGAACAATGGAAGAGTTCCGTAGCATTTTTAAACTTCACCAGAATTCCAAGATCAATGGAAGAGTTCCGTTGCAGTTTTAAACTTCATCAGAATTCCGAAGAACAATGGAAGAGTTCCGTAGCCTTTTTAAACTTCAGCAGAACTCAGAAGAACAATGGAAGAGTCCCGTAGCATTTTTAAACTTCAACAGAATTCCGAAGAACAATGGAAGAGTTCCGTAGCATTTTTAAACTTCACCAGAATACCGTGAACAATGGAAGAGTTCTGTAGCATTTTTAAACTTCAGCAGAATTCCGAAGAACAAAGGAAGTGTTCCGTAGCATTTTTAAACTTCAGCAGAATTCTGAAGAACAATGGAAGAGTTCCGTAGCATTTTCAAACTTCAGAAGAATTCCGAGAACAATGGAAGAGCTCCACAGCATTTTTAAACTTCAGCAGAATTCCGAAAAACAATGGAAGAGTTCCGTAGCATTTTTAAACTTCAGCAGAATTCCGAAGAACAATGGAAGAGTTCCGTTGCAGTTTTAAACTTCATCAGAATTCCGAAGAACAATTGAAGAGTTCCACAGCATTTTTAAACTTCAGCAGAACTCAGAAGAACAATGGAAGAGTTCCGTAGCATTTTTAAACTTCAGCAGAATTCCGAGAACAATGGATGAGTTCCGCAGTCATTTTTAAACTTCACCAGAATTCCGAGAACAATGGAAGAGTTCCGTAGCATTTTTAAACTTCAGCAGAATTCCGAAGAACAATGGAAGTGTTCCGTAGCATTTTTAAACTTCAGCAGAATTCCGAAGAACAATGGAAGAGTTCCGTTGCATTTTTAAACTTCATCAGAATTCCGAAGAACAATGGAAGAGTTCCGTAGCCTTTTTAAACTTCAGCAGAACTCAGAAGAACAATGGAAGAGTCCGTAGCATTTTTAAACTTCAGCAGAATTCCGAAGAACAATGGAAGAGTTCCGTAGCATTTTTAAACTTCAGCAGAATTCCCAAGAACAATGGAAGAGTTCTGTAGCATTTTTAAACTTCAGCAGAATTCCGAAGAACAAAGGAAGTGTTCCGTAGCATTTTTAAACTTCAGCAGAATTCCGAAGAACAATGGAAGAGTTCCGTTGCAGTTTTAAACTTCATCAGAATTCCGAAGAACAATGGAAGAGTTCCGTAGCCTTTTTAAACTTCAGCAGAACTCAGAAGAACAATGGAAGAGTCCCGTAGCATTTCTAAACTTCAGCAGAATTCAGAAGAACAACGGAAGAGTTCCGTAGCATTTTTAAACTTCACCAGAATACCGTGAACAATGGAAGAGTTCTGTAGCATTTTTAAACTTCAGCAGAATTCTGAAGAACAATGGAAGTGTTCCGTAGCATTTTTAAACTTCAGCAGAATTCTGAAGAACAAGAGAAGAGTTCTGCAGCATTTTTAAACTTCAGAAGAATTCCGAGAAAAATGGAAGAGTTCCGTAGCATTTTTAAACTTCAGCAGAATTCCGCAAAACAATGAAAGAGTTCTGTAGCATTTTTAAAATTCAGCAGAATTCCGAAGAACAATGGAAGAGTTCCGTAGCATTTTTAAACTTCAGCAGAATTCCGAAGAACAATGGAAGAGTTCCGTAGCATTTTTAAACTTCAGCAGAATTCCGAAGAACAATGGAATTGATCCGTAACATTTTTAAACTTCAGCAGAATTCCCAAGAACAATGGAAGAGCACCGTAGAATTTATAAGCTTCAGCAGAATTCTGAGAACAATGGAAGAGTTCCGTAGCATTTTTAAACTTCACCAGAATTCCAAGAACGATGGAAGAGTTCCGTAGCATTTTTAAACTTCTGCAGAATTCCGAAGAACAATGAAAGAATTCCGTAGCATTTTTAAACTTCAGCAGAATTCCGAAGAACAATGGAAGAGTTCCGTAGCATTTTTAAACTTCAGCAGAATTCCGAGAACAATGGATGAGTTCCGTAGCATTTTTAAACTTCACCAGAATTCCGAGAACAATGGAAGAGTTCCGTAGCATTTTTCAACTTCACCAGAATTCCAAGAACAATGGAAGAGTTCCATAGCATTTTTAAACTTCAGCAGAATTCCGAAGAACAATGGAAGAGTTCCGTAGCATTTTTAAACTTCAGCAGAATTCCGAAGAACAATGGAAGAGTTCCGTTGCAGTTTTAAACTTCATCAGAATTCCGAAGAACAATGGAAGAGTTCCGCAGCATTTTTAAACTTCAGCAGAACTCAGAAGAACAATGGAAGAGTTCCGTAGCATTTTTAAACTTCAGCAGAATTCCGAAGAACAATCGAACAGTTCCGTAGCATTTTTAAACTTCAGCAGAATTCCGAAGAACAATGGAAGAGTTCTGTAGCATATTTAAACTTCAGCAGAATTCCGAAGAACAATGGAAATGATCCGTAACATTTTTAAACTTCAGCAGAATTCCCAAGAACAATGGAAGAGTACCGCAGAATTTATAAACTTCAGCAGAATTCTGAGAATAATGGAAGAGTTCCGTAGCATTTTTAAACTTCAGCAGAATTCCGAAGAACAATGGAATTGATCCGTAACATTTTTAAACTTCAGCAGAATTCCCAAGAACAATGGAAGAGCACCGTAGAATTTATAAGCTTCAGCAGAATTCTGAGAACAATGGAAGAGTTCCGTAGCATTTTTAAACTTCACCAGAATTCCAAGAACGATGGAAGAGTTCCGTAGCATTTTTAAACTTCTGCAGAATTCCGAAGAACAATGAAAGAATTCCGTAGCATTTTTAAACTTCAGCAGAATTCCGAAGAACAATGGAAGAGTTCCGTAGCATTTTTAAACTTCAGCAGAATTCCGAGAACAATGGATGAGTTCCGTAGCATTTTTAAACTTCACCAGAATTCCGAGAACAATGGAAGAGTTCCGTAGCATTTTTCAACTTCACCAGAATTCCAAGAACAATGGAAGAGTTCCGTAGCATTTTTAAACTTCTGCAGAATTCCGAAGAACAATGGAAGAGTTCCGTAGCATTTTTAAACTTCAGCAGAATTCCGAAGAACAATGGAAGAGTTCCGTAGCATTTTTAAACTTCGTCAGAATTCCGAAGAACAATGGGAAAGTTCCGTACCATTTTTAAACTTCAGCAGAATTCCGAAGAACAATGGAAGAGTTCCGTAGCATTTTTAAACTTCAGCAGAATTCCGAGAACAATGGATGAGTTCCGTAGCATTTTTAAACTTCACCAGAATTCCGAGAACAATGAAAGAGTTCCGTAGCATTTTTAAACTTCACCAGAATTCCGAGAACAATGGAAGAGTTCCATAGCATTTTTAAACTTCTGCAGAGTTCCGAAGAACAATGGAAGAGTTCCGTAGCATTTTTAAACTTCACCAGAATTCCGTGAACAATGGAAGAGCTCCGTAGCATTTTCAAACTTCAGCAGAATTCCGAAGAACAATGGAATTGATCCGTAACATTTTTAAACTTCAGCAGAATTCCCAAGAACAATGGAAGAGCACCGTAGAATTTATAAGCTTCAGCAGAATTCTGAGAACAATGGAAGAGTTCCGTAGCATTTTTAAACTTCACCAGAATTCCAAGAACAATGGAAGAGTTCCGTAGCATTTTTAAACTTCTGCAGAATTTCGAAGAACAATGGAAGAGTTCCGTAGCATTTTTAAACTTCAGCAGAATTCCGAAGAACAATGGAAGAGTTCCGTAGCCTTTTAAAACTTCGTCAGAATTCCGAAGAACAATGGAAAAGTTCCGTACCATTTTTAAACTTCAGCAGAATTCCGAAGAACAATGGAAGAGTTCCGTAGCATTTTTAAACTTCAGCAGAATTCCGAGAACAATGGATGAGTTCCGTAGCATTTTTAAACTTCACCAGAATTCCGAGAACAATGGAAGATTTCCGTAGCATTTTTAAACTTCACCAGAATTCCGAGAACAATGGAAGAGTTCCACAGCATTTTTAAACTTCAGCAGAATTCCGAAGAACAATAGAAGAGTTCCGTAGCATTTTTAAACTTCAGCAGAATTCCGAAGAACAATGGAAAAGTTCCGTTGCAGTTTTAAACTTCATCAGAATTCCGAAGAACAATGGAAGAGTTCCGCAGCATTTTTAAACTTCAGCAGAACTCAGAAGAACAATGGAAGAGTTCCGTAGCATTTTTAAACTTCAGCAGAATTCCGAAGAACAATCGAAGAGTTCCGTAGCATTTTTAAACTTCAGCAGAATTCCAAAGAACAATGGAAGAGTTCCGTAGCATATTTAAACTTCAGCAGAATTCCGAAGAACAATGGAAATGATCCGTAACATTTTTAAACTTCAGCAGAATTCCGAAGAAAAATGGAAGAGTTCCGTAGCATTTTTAAACTTCAGCAGAATTCCGAGAACAATGGAAGAGTTCCGTAGCATTTTTAAACTTCACCAGAATACCGTGAACAATGGAAGAGTTCTGTAGCATTTTTAAACTTCAGCAGAATTCCGAAGAACAAAGGAAGTGTTCCGTAGCATTTTTAAACTTCAGCAGTATTCTGAAGAACAATAGAAGAGTTCCGTAGCATTTTCAAACTTCAAAAGAATTCCGAGAACAATGGAAGAGTTCCACAGCATTTTTAAACTTCGGCAGAATTCCGAAAAACAATGGAAGAGTTCCGTAGCATTTTTAAACTTCAGCAGAATTCCGAAGAACAATGGAAGAGTTCCGTAGCATTTTTAAACTTCAGTAGAATTCCGAAGAACAATGGAAGAGTTCCGTAGCATTTTTAAATTACAGCAGAATTCCGAAGAACAATGGAAGAGTTCCGTAGCATGTTTCAACTTCAGCAGAATTAAGAATAACAATGGAAGAGTTCCGTAGCATTTTTAAACTTCAGCAGAACTCAGAAGAACAATGGAAGAGTTCTGTAACATTTTTAAACTTCAGCAGAATTCCGAAGAACAATCAAAGAGTTCCGTAGCATTTTTAAACTTCAGCAGAATTCCGAAGAACAATGGAAGAGTTCCGTAGCATATTTAAACTTCAGCAGAATTCCGAAGAACAATGGAAATGATCCGTAACATTTTTAAACTTCAGCAGAATTCCCAAGAACAATGGAAGAGTACCGTAGAATTTATAAACTTCAGCAGAATTCTGAGAACAATGGAAGAGTTCCGTAGCATTTTTAAACTTCACCAGAATTCCAAGAACAATGGAAGATTTCCATAGCATTTTTAAACTTCTGCAGAATTCCGAAGAACAATGGAAGAGTTCCGTAGCATTTTTAAACTTCAGCAGAATTCCGAAGAACAATGGAAGAGTTCCGTAGCATTTTTAAACTTCATCAGAATTCTGAAGAACAATGGAAAAGTTCCGTAGCATTTTTAAACTTCAGCAGAATTCCGAAGAACAATGGAAGAGTTCCATAGCATTTTTAAACTTCAGCAGAATTCTGAGAACAAAGGAAGAGTTCCGTAGCATTTTTAAACTTCACCAGAATTCCGAGAACAATGGAAGAGTTCCGTAGCATTTTTAAACTTCAACAGAATTCCGAGAACAATGGAAGAGTTCCGTAGCATTTTTAAACTTCAGCAGAATTCAGAAGAACAATGGAAGAGTTCCATAGCATTTTTAAACTTCAGCAGAATTCCGAAGAACAATGGAAGAGTTCCGTAGCATTTTTAAACTTCCGCAGAATTAAGAATAACAATGGAAGAGTTCCGTAGCATTTTTAAACTTCACCAGAATTCCGTGAACAATGGAAGAGTTCCGTAGCATTTTTAAACTTCAGCAGAATTCAGAAGAACAATGGAAGAGTTCCATAGCATTTTTAGACTTCAGCAGAATTCCGAAGAACAATGGAAGAGTTCCGTAGCATTTGTAAACTTCAGCAGAATTAAGAATAACAATGGAAGAGTTCCGTAGCATTTTTAAACTTCAACAGAATTCCGAAGAACAAAGGAAGTGTTCCGTAGCATTTTTAAACTTCAGAAGAATTCCAAGAACAATGGAAGAGCTCCACAGCATTTTTAAACTTCAGCAGAATTCCGAAAAACAATGGAAGAGTTCCGTAGCATTTTTAAACTTCAGCAGAATTCCGAAAAACAATGGAAGAGTTCCGTAGCATTTTTAAACTTCAGCAGAATTCCGAAGAACAATGGAAGAGTTCTGTAGCATTTTTAAACTTCAGCAGAATTCCGAGAACAATGGATGAGTTCGCAGTCATTTTTAAACTTCAGCAGAATTCCGAGAACAATGGAAGAGTTCCGTAGCATTTTTAAACTTCAGCAGAATTCCGAAGAACAATGGAAGTGTTCCGTAGCATTTTTAAACTTCAGCAGAATTCCGAAGAACAATGGAAGAGTTCCGTTGCAGTTTTAAACTTCATCAGAATTCCGAAGAACAATGGAAGAGTTCCGTAGCCTTTTTAAACTTCAGCAGAACTCAGAAGAACAATGGAAGAGTCCCGTAGCATTTTTAAACTTCAGCAGAATTCCGAAGAACAATGGAAGAGTTCCGTAGCATTTTTAAACTTCACCAGAATACCGTGAACAATGGAAGAGTTCTGTAGCATTTTTAAACTTCAGCAGAATTCGGAAGAACAAAGGAAGTGTTCCGTAGCATTTTTAAACTTCAGCAGAATTCTGAAGAACAAGAGAAGAGTTCTGTAGCATTTTTAAACTTCAGCAGAATTCCGAAGAACAAAGGAAGTGTTCCGTAGCATTTTTAAACTTCAGCAGTATTCTGAAGAACAATGGAAGAGTTCCGTAGCATTTTCAAACTTCAAAAGAATTCCGAGAACAATGGAAGAGTTCCACAGCATTTTTAAACTTCGGCAGAATTCCGAAAAACAATGGAAGAGTTCCGTAGCATTTTTAAACTTCAGCAGAATTCCGAAGAACAATGGAACAGTTCCGTAGCATTTTTAAACTTCAGTAGAATTCCGAAGAACAATGGAAGAGTTCCGTAGCATTTTTAAATTACAGCAGAATTCCGAAGAACAATGGAAGAGTTCCGTAGCATGTTTAAACTTCAGCAGAATTAAGAATAACAATGGAAGAGTTCCGTAGCATTTTTAAACTTCAGCAGAACTCAGAAGAACAATGGAAGAGTTCTGTAACATTTTTAAACTTCAGCAGAATTCCGAAGAACAATCAAAGAGTTCCGTAGCATTTTTAAACTTCAGCAGAATTCCGAAGAACAATGGAAGAGTTCCGTAGCATATTTAAACTTCAGCAGAATTCCGAAGAACAATGGAAATGATCCGTAACATTTTTAAACTTCAGCAGAATTCCCAAGAACAATGGAAGAGTACCGTAGAATTTATAAACTTCAGCAGAATTCTGAGAACAATGGAAGAGTTCCGTAGCATTTTTAAACTTCACCAGAATTCCAAGAACAATGGAAGATTTCCGTAGCATTTTTAAACTTCTGCAGAATTCCGAAGAACAATGGAAGAGTTCCGTAGCATTTTTAAACTTCAGCAGAATTCCGAAGAACAATGGAAGAGTTCCGTAGCATTTTTAAACTTCATCAGAATTCTGAAGAACAATGGAAAAGTTCCGTAGCATTTTTAAACTTCAGCAGAATTCCGAAGAACAATGGAAGAGTTCCATAGCATTTTTAAACTTCAGCAGAATTCTGAGAACAAAGGAAGAGTTCCGTAGCATTTTTAAACTTCACCAGAATTCCGAGAACAATGGAAGAGTTCCGTAGCATTTTTAAACTTCAACAGAATTCCGAGAACAATGGAAGAGTTCCGTAGCATTTTTAAACTTCAGCAGAATTCAGAAGAACAATGGAAGAGTTCCATAGCATTTTTAAACTTCAGCAGAATTCCGAAGAACAATGGAAGAGTTCCGTAGCATTTTTAAACTTCCGCAGAATTAAGAATAACAATGAAAGAGTTCCGTAGCATTTTTAAACTTCACCAGAATTCCGTGAACAATGGAAGAGTTCCGTAGCATTTTTAAACTTCAGCAGAATTCAGAAGAACAATGGAAGAGTTCCATAGCATTTTTAGACTTCAGCAGAATTCCGAAGAACAATGGAAGAGTTCCGTAGCATTTGTAAACTTCAGCAGAATTAAGAATAACAATGGAAGAGTTCAGTAGCATTTTTAAACTTCACCAGAATTCCGTGAACATTGGAAGAGTTCCGTAGCATTTTTAAACTTCAGCAGAATTCCGAAGAACAAAGGAAGTGTTCCGTAGCATTTTTAAACTTCAGCAGTATTCTGAAGAACAATGGAAGAGTTCCGTAGCATTTTCAAACTTCAGAAGAATTCCAAGAACAATGGAAGAGCTCCACAGCATTTTTAAACTTCAGCAGAATTCCGAAAAACAATGGAAGAGTTCCGTAGCATTTTTAAACTTCAGCAGAATTCCGAAGAACAATGGAAGAGTTCCGTAGCATTTTTAAATTACAGCAGAATTCCGAAGAACAATGGAAGAGTTCTGTAGCATTTTTAAACTTCAGCAGAATTCCGAGAACAATGGATGAGTTCGCAGTCATTTTTAAACTTCAGCAGAATTCCGAGAACAATGGAAGAGTTCCGTAGCATTTTTAAACTTCAGCAGAATTCCGAAGAACAATGGAAGTGTTCCGTAGCATTTTTAAACTTCAGCAGAATTCCGAAGAACAATGGAAGAGTTCCGTTGCAGTTTTAAACTTCATCAGAATTCCGAAGAACAATGGAAGAGTTCCGTAGCCTTTTTAAACTTCAGCAGAACTCAGAAGAACAATGGAAGAGTCCCGTAGCATTTTTAAACTTCAGCAGAATTCCGAAGAACAATGGAAGAGTTCCGTAGCATTTTTAAACTTCACCAGAATACCGTGAACAATGGAAGAGTTCTGTAGCATTTTTAAACTTCAGCAGAATTCGGAAGAACAAAGGAAGTGTTCCGTAGCATTTTTAAACTTCAGCAGAATTCTGAAGAACAAGAGAAGAGTTCTGTAGCATTTTTAAACTTCAGCAGAATTCCGAAGAACAAAGGAAGTGTTCCGTAGCATTTTTAAACTTCAGCAGTATTCTGAAGAACAATGGAAGAGTTCCGTAGCATTTTCAAACTTCAGAAGAATTCCGAGAACAATGGAAGAGTTCCACAGCATTTTTAAACTTCAGCAGAATTCCGAAAAACAATGGAAGAGTTCCATAGCATTTTTAAACTTCAGCAGAATTCCGAAGAACAATGGAAGAGTTCCGTAGCATTTTTAAACTTCAGTAGAATTCCGAAGAACAATGGAAGAGTTCCGTAGCATTTTTAAATTACAGCAGAATTCCGAAGAACAATGGAAGAGTTCCGTAGCATGTTTAAACTTCAGCAGAACTCAGAAGAACAATGGAAGAGTTCTGTAACATTTTTAAACTTCAGCAGAATTCCGAAGAACAATCAAAGAGTTCCGTAGCATTTTTAAACTTCAGCAGAATTCCGAAGAACAATGGAAGAGTTCCGTAGCATATTTAAACTTCAGCAGAATTCCGAAGAACAATGGAAATGATCCGTAACATTTTTAAACTTCAGCAGAATTCCCAAGAACAATGGAAGAGTACCGTAGAATTTATAAACTTCAGCAGAATTCTGAGAACAATGGAAGAGTTCCGTAGCATTTTTAAACTTCACCAGAATTCCAAGAACAATGGAAGATTTCCGTAGCATTTTTAAACTTCTGCAGAATTCCGAAGAACAATGGAAGAGTTCCGTAGCATTTTTAAACTTCAGCAGAATTCCGAAGAACAATGGAAGAGTTCCGTAGCATTTTTAAACTTCATCAGAATTCTGAAGAACAATGGAAAAGTTCCGTAGCATTTTTAAACTTCAGCAGAATTCCGAAGAACAATGGAAGAGTTCCATAGCATTTTTAAACTTCAGCAGAATTCTGAGAACAAAGGAAGAGTTCCGTAGCATTTTTAAACTTCACCAGAATTCCGAGAACAATGGAAGAGTTCCGTAGCATTTTTAAACTTCAACAGAATTCCGAGAACAATGGAAGAGTTCCGTAGCATTTTTAAACTTCAGCAGAATTCAGAAGAACAATGGAAGAGTTCCATAGCATTTTTAAACTTCAGCAGAATTCCGAAGAACAATGGAAGAGTTCCGTAGCATTTTTAAACTTCCGCAGAATTAAGAATAACAATGGAAGAGTTCCGTAGCATTTTTAAACTTCACCAGAATTCCGTGAACAATGGAAGAGTTCCGTAGCATTTTTAAACTTCAGCAGAATTCAGAAGAACAATGGAAGAGTTCCATAGCATTTTTAGACTTCAGCAGAATTCCGAAGAACAATGGAAGAGTTCCGTAGCATTTGTAAACTTCAGCAGAATTAAGAATAACAATGGAAGAGTTCCGTAGCATTTTTAAACTTCACCAGAATTCCGTGAACATTGGAAGAGTTCCGTAGCATTTTTAAACTTCAGCAGAATTCCGAAGAACAAAGGAAGTGTTCCGTAGCATTTTTAAACTTCAGCAGTATTCTGAAGAACAATGGAAGAGTTCCGTAGCATTTTCAAACTTCAGAAGAATTCCAAGAACAATGGAAGAGCTCCACAGCATTTTTAAACTTCAGCAGAATTCCGAAAAACAATGGAAGAGTTCCGTAGCATTTTTAAACTTCAGCAGAATTCCGAAGAACAATGGAAGAGTTCCGTAGCATTTTTAAATTACAGCAGAATTCCGAAGAACAATGGAAGAGTTCTGTAGCATTTTTAAACTTCAGCAGAATTCCGAGAACAATGGATGAGTTCGCAGTCATTTTTAAACTTCAGCAGAATTCCGAGAACAATGGAAGAGTTCCGTAGCATTTTTAAACTTCAGCAGAATTCCGAAGAACAATGGAAGTGTTCCGTAGCATTTTTAAACTTCAGCAGAATTCCGAAGAACAATGGAAGAGTTCCGTTGCAGTTTTAAACTTCATCAGAATTCCGAAGAACAATGGAAGAGTTCCGTAGCCTTTTTAAACTTCAGCAGAACTCAGAAGAACAATGGAAGAGTCCCGTAGCATTTTTAAACTTCAGCAGAATTCCGAAGAACAATGGAAGAGTTCCGTAGCATTTTTAAACTTCACCAGAATACCGTGAACAATGGAAGAGTTCTGTAGCATTTTTAAACTTCAGCAGAATTCGGAAGAACAAAGGAAGTGTTCCGTAGCATTTTTAAACTTCAGCAGAATTCTGAAGAACAAGAGAAGAGTTCTGTAGCATTTTTAAACTTCAGCAGAATTCCGAAGAACAAAGGAAGTGTTCCGTAGCATTTTTAAACTTCAGCAGTATTCTGAAGAACAATGGAAGAGTTCCGTAGCATTTTCAAACTTCAGAAGAATTCCGAGAACAATGGAAGAGTTCCACAGCATTTTTAAACTTCAGCAGAATTCCGAAAAACAATGGAAGAGTTCCATAGCATTTTTAAACTTCAGCAGAATTCCGAAGAACAATGGAAGAGTTCCGTAGCATTTTTAAACTTCAGCAGAATTCCGAAGAACAATGGAAGAGTTCCGTAGCATTTTTAAATTACAGCAGAATTCCGAAGAACAATGGAAGAGTTCCGTAGCATTTTTAAACTTCATCAGAATTCCAAGAACAATGGATGAGTTCCGCAGCATTTTTAAACTTCACCAGAATTCCGAGAACAATGGAAGAGTTCCGTAGCATTTTTAAACTTCAGCAGAATTCCGAAGAACCAAGGAAGAGTTCCGTAGCATTTTTCAACTTCAGCAGAATTCCGAAGAACAATGGAAGAGTTCCGTTGCAGTTTTAAACTTCATCAGAATTCCAAAGAACAATGGAAGAGTTCCGTAGCCTTTTTAAACTTCAGCAGAACTCAGAAGAACAATGGAAGTGTCCCGTAGCAATTTTAAACTTCAGCAGAATTCCGAAGAACAATGGAAGAGTTCCGTAGCATTTTTAAACTTCACCAGAATACCGTGAACAATGGAAGAGTTCTGTAGCATTTTTAAACTTCAGCAGAATTCCGAAGAACAAAGGAAGTGTTCCGTAGCATTTTTAAACTTCAGCAGAATTCTGAAGAACAAGAGAAGAGTTCTGTAGCATTTATAAACTTCAGAAGAATTCCGCAAAACAAGGGAAGAGTTCCGTAGCATTTTTAAACTTCAGCAGAATTCCGAAGAACAATGGATGAGTTCCGTAGCATTTTTAAACTTCAGCAGAATTCCGAAGAACAATGGAAAAGTTCCGTAGCATTTTTAAACTTCAGCAGAATTCCGAAGAACAATGGAATTGATCCGTAACATTTTTAAACTTCAGCAGAATTCCCAAGAACAATGGAAGAGCACCGTAGAATTTATAAGCTTCAGCAGAATTCTGAGAACAATGGAAGAGTTCCGTAGCATTTTTAAACTTCACCAGAATTCCAAGAACAATGGAAGAGTTCCGTAGCATTTTTAAACTTCTGCAGAATTCCGAAGAACAATGGGAGAATTCCGTAGCATTTTTAAACTTCAGCAGAATTCCGAAGAACAATGGAAGAGTTCCGTAGCCTTTTTAAACTTCGTCAGAATTCCGAAGAACAATGGGAAAGTTCCATACCATTTTTAAACTTCAGCAGAATTCCGAAGAACAATGGAAGAGTTCCGTAGCATTTTTAAACTTCAGCAGAATTCCGAGAACAATGGATGAGTTCCGTAGCATTTTTAAACTTCACCAGAATTCCGAGAACAATGAAAGAGTTCCGTAGCATTTTTAAACTTCACCAGAATTCCGAGAACAATGGAAGAGTTCCATAGCATTTTTAAACTTCTGCAGAATTCCAAAGAACAATGGAAGAGTTCCGTAGCATTTTTAAACTTCACCAGAATTCTGTGAACAATGGAAGAGCTCCGTAGCATTTTCAAACTTCAGCAGAATTCCGAAGAACAATGGAATTGATCCGTAACATTTTTAAACTTCAGCAGAATTCCCAAGAACAATGGAAGAGCACCGTAGAATTTATAAGCTTCAGCAGAATTCTGAGAACAATGGAAGAGTTCCGTAGCATTTTTAAACTTCACCAGAATTCCAAGAACAATGGAAGAGTTCCGTAGCATTTTTAAACTTCTGCAGAATTTCGAAGAACAATGGAAGAGTTCCGTAGCATTTTTAAACTTCAGCAGAATTCCGAAGAACAATGGAAGAGTTCCGTAGCCTTTTAAAACTTCGTCAGAATTCCGAAGAACAATGGAAAAGTTCCGTACCATTTTTAAACTTCAGCAGAATTCCGAGAACAATGGATGAGTTCCGTAGCATTTTTAAACTTCACCAGAATTCCGAGAACAATGGAAGAGTTCCGTAGCATTTTTAAACTTCACCAGAATTCCGAGAACAATGGAAGAGTTCCATAGCATTTTTAAACTTCAGCAGAATTCCGAAGAACAATAGAAGAGTTCCGTAGCATTTTTAAACTTCAGCAGAATTCCGAAGAACAATGGAAGAGTTCCGTTGCAGTTTTAAACTTCATCAGAATTCCGAAGAACAATGGAAGAGTTCCGCAGCATTTTTAAACTTCAGCAGAACTCAGAAGAACAATGGAAGAGTTCCGTAGCATTTTTAAACTTCAGCAGAATTCCGAAGAACAATCGAAGAGTTCCGTAGCATTTTTAAACTTCAGCAGAATTCCAAAGAACAATGGAAGAGTTCCGTAGCATATTTAAACTTCAGCAGAATTCCGAAGAACAATGGAAATGATCCGTAACATTTTTAAACTTCAGCAGAATTCCCAAGAACAATGGAAGAGTACCGTAGAATTTATAAACTTCAGCAGAATTCTGAGAACAATGGAAGAGTTCCGTAGCATTTTTAAACTTCACCAGAATTCCCAAGAACAATGGAAGAGTACCGTAGAATTTATAAACTTCAGAAGAATTCCGCAAAACAAGGGAAGAGTTCCGTAGCATTTTTAAACTTCAGCAGAATTCCGAAGAACAATGGATGAGTTCCGTAGCATTTTTAAACTTCAGCAGAATTCCGAAGAACAATGGAAAAGTTCCGTAGCATTTTTAAACTTCAGCAGAATTCCGAAGAACAATGGAATTGATCCGTAACATTTTTAAACTTCAGCAGAATTCCCAAGAACAATGGAAGAGCACCGTAGAATTTATAAGCTTCAGCAGAATTCTGAGAACAATGGAAGAGTTCCGTAGCATTTTTAAACTTCACCAGAATTCCAAGAACAATGGAAGAGTTCCGTAGCATTTTTAAACTTCTGCAGAATTCCGAAGAACAATGGAAGAATTCCGTTGCATTTTTAAACTTCAGCAGAATTCCGAAGAACAATGGAAGAGTTCCGTAGCCTTTTTAAACTTCGTCAGAATTCCGAAGAACAATGGGAAAGTTCCGTACCATTTTTAAACTTCAGCAGAATTCCGAAGAACAATGGAAGATTTCCGTAGCATTTTTAAACTTCAGCAGAATTCCGAGAACAATGGATGAGTTCCGTAGCATTTTTAAACTTCACCAGAATTCCGAGAACAATGAAAGAGTTCCGTAGCATTTTTAAACTTCACCAGAATTCCGAGAACAATGGAAGAGTTCCATAGCATTTTTAAACTTCTGCAGAATTCCAAAGAACAATGGAAGAGTTCCGTAGCATTTTTAAACTTCACCAGAATTCCGTGAACAATGGAAGAGCTCCGTAGCATTTTCAAACTTCAGCAGAATTCCGAAGAACAATGGAATTGATCCGTAACATTTTTAAACTTCAGCAGAATTCCCAAGAACAATGGAAGAGCACCGTAGAATTTATAAGCTTCAGCAGAATTCTGAGAACAATGGAAGAGTTCCGTAGCATTTTTAAACTTCACCAGAATTCCAAGAACAATGGAAGAGTTCCGTAGCATTTTTAAACTTCTGCAGAATTTCGAAGAACAATGGAAGAGTTCCGTAGCATTTTTAAACTTCAGCAGAATTCCGAAGAACAATGGAAGAGTTCCGTAGCCTTTTAAAACTTCGTCAGAATTCCGAAGAACAATGGAAAAGTTCCGTACCATTTTTAAACTTCAGCAGAATTCCGAAGAACAATGGAAGAGTTCCGTAGCATTTTTAAACTTCAGCAGAATTCCGAGAACAATGGATGAGTTCCGTAGCATTTTTAAACTTCACCAGAATTCCGAGAACAATGGAAGAGTTCCGTAGCATTTTTAAACTTCACCAGAATTCCGAGAACAATGGAAGAGTTCCATAGCATTTTTAAACTTCAGCAGAATTCCGAAGAACAATAGAAGAGTTCCGTAGCATTTTTAAACTTCAGCAGAATTCCGAAGAACAATGGAAGAGTTCCGTTGCAGTTTTAAACTTCATCAGAATTCCGAAGAACAATGGAAGAGTTCCGCAGCATTTTTAAACTTCAGCAGAACTCAGAAGAACAATGGAAGAGTTCCGTAGCATTTTTAAACTTCAGCAGAATTCCGAAGAACAATCGAAGAGTTCCGTAGCATTTTTAAACTTCAGCAGAATTCCAAAGAACAATGGAAGAGTTCCGTAGCATATTTAAACTTCAGCAGAATTCCGAAGAACAATGGAAATGATCCGTAACATTTTTAAACTTCAGCAGAATTCCCAAGAACAATGGAAGAGTACCGTAGAATTTATAAACTTCAGCAGAATTCTGAGAACAATGGAAGAGTTCCGTAGCATTTTTAAACTTCACCAGAATTCCAAGAACAATGGAAGAGTTCCGTAGCATTTTTAAACTTCTGCAGAATTCCGAAAAACAATGGAAGAGTTCCGTAGCATTTTTAAACTTCAGCAGAATTCCGAAGAACAATGGAAGAGTTCCGTAGCATTTTTAAACTTCATCAGAATTCCGAAGAACAATGGAAAAGTTCCGTAGCATTTTTAAACTTCAGCAGAATTCCGAAGAAAAATGGAAGAGTTCCGTAGCATTTTTAAACTTCAGCAGAATTCCGAGAACAATGGAAGAGTTCCGTAGCATTTTTAAACTTCACCAGAATTCCGAGAACAATGGAAGAGTTCCGAAGCATTTTTAAACTTCAGCAGAATTCAGAAGAACAATGGAAGAGTTCCATAGCATTTTTAAACTTCAGCAGAATTCCAAAGAACAATGGAAGAGTTCCGTAGCATTTTTAAACTTCACCAGAATTCCGTGAACAATGGAAGAGTTCCGTAGCATTTTTAAACTTCAGCAGAATTCCGAAGAACAAAGGAAGTGTTCCGTAGCATTTTTAAACTTCAGCAGAATTCCGAAGAACAATGGAAGAGTTCCGTAGCATTTTCAAACTTCAGCAGAATTCCCAAGAACAATGGAAGAGCACCGTAGAATTTATAAGCTTCAGCAGAATTCTGAGAACAATGGAAGAGTTCCGTAGCATTTTTAAACTTCACCAGAATTCCAAGAACAATGGAAGAGTTCCGTAGCATTTTTAAACTTCTGCAGAATTCCGAAGAACAATGGAAGAGTTCCGTAGCATTTTTAAACTTCAGCAGAATTCCGAAGAACAATGGAAGAGTTCCGTAGCCTTTTTAAACTTCGTCAGAATTCCGAAGAACAATGGAAAAGTTCCGTACCATTTTTAAACTTCAGCAGAATTCCGAAGAACAATGGAAGAGTTCCGTAGCATTTTTAAACTTCAGCAGAATTCCGAGAACAATGGATGAGTTCCGTAGCATTTTTAAACTTCACCAGATTTCCGAGAACAATGGAAGAATTCCGTAGCATTTTTAAACTTCACCAGAATTCCGAGAACAATGGAAGAGTTCCATAGCATTTTTAAACTTCAGCAGAATTCCGAAGAACAATAGAAGAGTTCCGTAGCATTTTTAAACTTCAGCAGAATTCCGAAGAACAATGGAAGAGTTCCGTTGCAGTTTTAAACTTCATCAGAATTCCGAAGAACAATGGAAGAGTTCCGCAGCATTTTTAAACTTCAGCAGAACTCAGAAGAACAATGGAAGAGTTCCGTAGCATTTTTAAACTTCAGCAGAATTCCAAAGAACAATCGAAGAGTTCCGTAGCATTTTTAAACTTCAGCAGAATTCCAAAGAACAATGGAAGAGTTCCGTAGTATATTTAAACTTCAGCAGAATTCCGAAGAACAATGGAAATGATCCGTAATATTTTTAAACTTCAGCAGAATTCCCAAGAACAATGGAAGAGTACCGTAGAATTCATAAACTTCAGCAGAATTCTGAGAACAATGGAAGAGTTCCGTAGCATTTTTAAACTTCACCAGAATTCCAAGAACAATGGAAGAGTTCCGTAGCATTTTTAAACTTCTGCAGAATTCTGAAGAACAATGGAAGAGTTCCGTAGCATTTTTAAACTTCAGCAGAATTCCGAAGAACAATGGAAGAGTTCCGTAGCATTTTTAAACTTCATCAGAATTCCGAAGAACAATGGAAAAGTTCCGTAGCATTTTTAAACTTCAGCAGAATTCCGAAGAACAATGGAAGAGTTCCATAGCATTTTTAAACTTCAGCAGAATTCCGAGAACAATGGAAGAGTTCCGTAGCATTTTTAAACTTCACCAGAATTCCGAGAACAATGGAAGAGTTCCGTAGCATTTTTAAACTTCAACAGAATTCCGAGAACAATGGAAGAGTTCCGTAGCATTTTTAAACTTCAGCAGAATTCAGAAGAACAATGGAAGAGTTCCATAGCATTTTTAAACTTCAGCAGAATTCCAAAGAACAATGGAAGAGTTCCGTAGCATTTTTAAACTTCACCAGAATTCCGTGAACAATGGAAGAGTTCCGTAGCATTTTCAAACTTCAGCAGAATTCCGAAGAACAATGGAATTGATCCGTAACATTTTTAAACTTCAGCAGAATTCCCAAGAACAATGGAAGAGCACCGTAGAATTTATAAGCTTCAGCAGAATTCTGAGAACAATGGAAGAGTTCCGTAGCATTTTTAAACTTCACCAGAATTCCAAGAACAATGGAAGAGTTCCTTAGCATTTTTAAACTTCTGCAGAATTTCGAAGAACAATGGAAGAGTTCCGTAGCATTTTTAAACTTCAGCAGAATTCCGAAGAACAATGGAAGAGTTCCGTAGCCTTTTAAAACTTCGTCAGAATTCCGAAGAACAATGGAAAAGTTCCGTACCATTTTTAAACTTCAGCAGAATTCCGAAGAACAATGGAAGAGTTCCGTAGCATTTTTAAACTTCAGCAGAATTCCGAGAACAATGGATGAGTTCCGTAGCATTTTTAAACTTCACCAGAATTCCGAGAACAATGGAAGAGTTCCGTAGCATTTTTAAACTTCACCAGAATTCCGAGAACAATGGAAGAGTTCCATAGCATTTTTAAACTTCAGCAGAATTCCGAAGAACAATAGAAGAGTTCCGTAGCATTTTTAAACTTCAGCAGAATTTCGAAGAACAATGGAAGAGTTCCGTTGCAGTTTTAAACTTCATCAGAATTCCGAAGAACAATGGAAGAGTTCCGCAGCATTTTTAAACTTCAGCAGAACTCAGAAGAACAATGGAAGAGTTCCGTAGCATTTTTAAACTTCAGCAGAATTCCGAAGAACAATCGTAGAGTTCCGTAGCATTTTTAAACTTCAGCAGAATTCCAAAGAACAATGGAAGAGTTCCGTAGCATATTTAAACTTCAGCAGAATTCCGAAGAACAATGGAAATGATCCGTAACATTTTTAAACTTCAGCAGAATTCCCAAGAACAATGGAAGAGTACCGTAGAATTTATAAACTTCAGCAGAATTCTGAGAACAATGGAAGAGTTCCGTAGCATTTTTAAACTTCACCAGAACTCCAAGAACAATGGAAGAGTTCCGTAGCATTTTTAAACTTCTGCAGAATTCCGAAAAACAATGGAAGAGTTCCGTAGCATTTTTAAACTTCAGCAGAATTCCGAAGAACAATGGAAGAGTTCCGTAGCATTTTTAAACTTCATCAGAATTCCGAAGAACAATGGAAAAGTTCCGTAGCATTTTTAAACTTCAGCAGAATTCCGAAGAAAAATGGAAGAGTTCCGTAGCATTTTTAAACTTCAGCAGAATTCCGAGAACAATGGAAGAGTTCCGTAGCATTTTTAAACTTCACCAGAATTCCGAGAACAATGGAAGAGTTCCGAAGCATTTTTAAACTTCAGCAGAATTCAGAAGAACAATGGCAGAGTTCCATAGCATTTTTAAACTTCAGCAGAATTCCAAAGAACAATGGAAGAGTTCCGTAGCATTTTTAAACTTCACCAGAACTCCGTGAACAATGGAAGAGTTCCATAGCATTTTTAAACTTCAGCAGAATTCCGAAGAACAAAGGAAGTGTTCCGTAGCATTTTAAACTTCAGCAGAATTCCGAAGAACAATGGAAGAGTTCCGTAGCATTTTCAAACTTCAGCAGAATTCCCAAGAACAATGGAAGAGCACCGTAGAATTTATAAGCTTCAGCAGAATTCTGAGAACAATGGAAGAGTTCCGTAGCATTTTTAAACTTCACCAGAATTCCAAGAACAATGGAAGAGTTCCGTAGCATTTTTAAACTTCTGCAGAATTCCGAAGAACAATGGAAGAGTTCCGTAGCATTTTTAAACTTCAGCAGAATTCCGAAGAACAATGGAAGAGTTCCGTAGCCTTTTTAAACTTCGTCAGAATTCCGAAGAACAATGGAAAAGTTCCGTACCATTTTTAAACTTCAGCAGAATTCCGAAGAACAATGGAAGAGTTCCGTAGCATTTTTAAACTTCAGCAGAATTCCGAGAACAATGGATGAGTTCCGTAGCATTTTTAAACTTCACCAGATTTCCGAGAACAATGGAAGAATTCCGTAGCATTTTTAAACTTCACCAGAATTCCGAGAACAATGGAAGAGTTCCATAGCATTTTTAAACTTCAGCAGAATTCCGAAGAACAATAGAAGAGTTCGGTAGCATTTTTAAACTTCAGCAGAATTCCGAAGAACAATGGAAGAGTTCCGTTGCAGTTTTAAACTTCATCAGAATTCCGAAGAACAATGGAAGAGTTCCGCAGCATTTTTAAACTTCAGCAGAACTCAGAAGAACAATGGAAGAGTTCCGTAGCATTTTTAAACTTCAGCAGAATTCCAAAGAACAATCGAAGAGTTCCGTAGCATTTTTAAACTTCAGCAGAATTCCAAAGAACAATGGAAGAGTTCCGTAGTATATTTAAACTTCAGCAGAATTCCGAAGAACAATGGAAATGATCCGTAATATTTTTAAACTTCAGCAGAATTCCCAAGAACAATGGAAGAGTACCGTAGAATTCATAAACTTCAGCAGAATTCTGAGAACAATGGAAGAGTTCCGTAGCATTTTTAAACTTCACCAGAATTCCAAGAACAATGGAAGAGTTCCGTAGCATTTTTAAACTTCTGCAGAATTCCGAAGAACAATGGAAGAGTTCCGTAGCATTTTTAAACTTCAGCAGAATTCCGAAGAACAATGGAAGAGTTCCGTAGCATTTTTAAACTTCATCAGAATTCCGAAGAACAATGGAAAAGTTCCGTAGCATTTTTAAACTTCAGCAGAATTCCGATGAACAATGGAAGAGTTCCATAGCATTTTTAAACTTCAGCAGAATTCCGAGAACAATGGAAGAGTTCCGTAGCATTTTTAAACTTCACTAGAATTCCGAGAACAATGGAAGAGTTCCGTAGCATTTTTAAACTTCAACAGAATTCCGAGAACAATGGAAGAGTTCCGTAGCATTTTTAAACTTCAGCAGAATTCAGAAGAACAATGGAAGAGTTCCATAGCATTTTTAAACTTCAGCAGAATTCCAAAGAACAATGGAAGAGTTCCGTAGCATTTTTAAACTTCACCAGAATTCCGTGAACAATGGAAGAGTTCCGTAGCATTTTCAAACTTCAGCAGAATTCCGAAGAACAATGGAATTGATCCGTAACATTTTTAAACTTCAGCAGAATTCCCAAGAACAATGGAAGAGCACCGTAGAATTTATAAGCTTCAGCAGAATTCTGAGAACAATGGAAGAGTTCCGTAGCATTTTTAAACTTCACCAGAATTCCAAGAACAATGGAAGAGTTCCGTAGCATTTTTAAACTTCTGCAGAATTCCGAAGAACAATGGAAGAGTTCCGTAGCATTTTTAAACTTCAGCAGAATTCCGAAGAACAATGGAAGAGTTCCGTAGCCTTTTTAAACTTCGTCAGAATTCCGAAGAACAATGGAAAAGTTCCGTACCATTTTTAAACTTCAGCAGAATTCCGAAGAACAATGGAAGAGTTCCGTAGCATTTTTAAACTTCAGCAGAATTCCGAGAACAATGGATGAGTTCCGCAGCATTTTTAAACTTCACCAGAATTCCGAGAACAATGGAAGAGTTCCGTAGCATTTTTAAACTTCACCAGAATTCCGAGAACAATGGAAGATTTCCATAGCATTTTTAAACTTCAGCAGAATTCCGAAGAACAATAGAAGAGTTCCGTAGCATTTTTAAACTTCAGCAGAATTCCGAAGAACAATGGAAGAGTTCCGTTGCAGTTTTAAACTTCATCAGAATTCCGAAGAACAATGGAAGAGTTCCGCAGCATTTTTAAACTTCAGCAGAACTCAGAAGAACAATGGAAGAGTTCCGTAGCATTTTTAAACTTCAGCAGAATTCCGAAGAACAATCGAAGAGTTCCGTAGCATTTTTAAACTTCAGCAGAATTCCAAAGAACAATGGAAGAGTTCCGTAGCATATTTAAACTTCAGCAGAATTCCGAAGAACAATGGAAATGATCCGTAACATTTTTAAACTTCAGCAGAATTCCCAAGAACAATGGAAGAGTACCGTAGAATTTATAAACTTCAGCAGAATTCTGAGAACAATGGAAGAGTTCCGTAGCATTTTTAAACTTCACCAGAATTCCAAGAACAATGGAAGAGTTCCGTAGCATTTTTAAACTTCTGCAGAATTCCGAAGAACAATGGAAGAGTTCCGTAGCATTTTTAAACTTCAGCAGAATTCCGAACAACAATGGAAGAGTTCCACAGCATTTTTAAACTTCAGCAGAATTCCGAAGAACAATGGAAGAGTTCCGTAGCATTTTCTAACTTCAGCAGAATTCCAAAGAACAATGGAATTGATCCGTAACATTTTTAAACTTCAGCAGAATTCCCAAGAACAATGGAAGAGCACCGTAGAATTTATAAGCTTCAGCAGAATTCTGAGAACAATGGAAGAGTTCCGTAGCATTTTTAAACTTCACCAGAATTCCAGGAACAATGGAAGAGTTCCGTAGCATTTTTAAACTTCTGCAGAATTCCGAAGAACAATGGAAATGTTCCGTAGCATTTTTAAACTTCAGCAGAATTCCGAAGAACAATGGAAGAGTTTCGTAGCCTTTTTAAACTTCGTCAGAATTCCGAAGAACAATGGAAAAGTTCCGTACCATTTTTAAACTTCAGCAGAATTCCGAAGAACAATGGAAGAGTTCCGTAGCATTTTTAAACTTCAGCAGAATTCCGAGAACAATGGATGAGTTCCGTAGCATTTTTAAACTTCACCAGAATTCCGAGGACAATGGAAGAGTTCCGTAGCATTTTTAAACTTCACCAGAATTCCGAGAACAATGGAAGAGTTCCATAGCATTTTTAAACTTCAGCAGAATTCCGAAGAACAATAGAAGAGTTCCGTAGCATTTTTCAACTTCAGCAGAATTCCGAAGAACAATGGAAGAGTTCCGTTGCAGTTTTAAACTTCATCAGAATTCCAAGAACAATGGAAGAGTTCCGCAGCATTTTTAAACTTCAGCAGAACTCAGAAGAACAATGGAAGAGTTCCGTAGCATTATTAAACTTCAGCAGAATTCCGAAGAACAATCGAAGAGTTCCGTAGCATTTTTAAACTTCAGCAGAATTCCAAAGAACAATGGAAGAGTTCCGTAACATTTTTAAACTTCAGCAGAATTCCCAAGAACAATGGAAGAGTACCGTAGAATTTATAAACTTCAGCAGAATTCTGAGAACAATGGAAGAGTTCCGTAGCATTTTTAAACTTCACCAGAATTCCAAGAACAATGGAAGAGTTCCATAGCATTTTTAAACTTCTGCAGAATTCCGAAGAACAATGGAAGAGTTCCGTAGCATTTTTAAACTTCAGCTGAATTCCGAAGAACAATGGAAGAGTTCCGTAGCATTTTTAAACTTCATCAGAATTCCGAAGAACAATGGAAAAGTTCCGTAGCATTTTTAAACTTCAGCAGAATTCCGAAGAACAATGGAAGAGTTCCATAGCATTTTTAAACTTCAGCAGAATTCCGAGAACAATGGAAGAGTTCTGTAGCATTTTTAAACTTCACCAGAATTCCGAGAACAATGGAAGAGTTCCATAGCATTTTTAAACTTCAACAGAATTCTGAGAACAATGGAAGAGTTCCGTTTCATTTTTAAACTTCAGCAGAATTCAGAAGAACAATGGAAGAGTTCCATAGCATTTTTAAACTTCAGCAGAATTCCTAAGAACAATGGAAGAGTTCCGTAGCATTTTTAAACTTCACCAGAATTCCGTGAACAATGGAAGAGCTCCGTAGCATTTTCAAACTTCAGCAGAATTCCGAAGAACAATGGAATTGATCCGTAACATTTTTAAACTTCAGCAGAATTCCCAAGAACAATGGAAGAGCACCGTAGAATTTATAAGCTTCAGCAGAATTCTGAGAACAATGGAAGAGTTCCGTAGCATTTTTAAACTTCACCAGAATTCCAAGAACAATGGAAGAGTTCCGTAGCATTTTTAAACTTCTGCAGAATTTCGAAGAACAATGGAAGAGTTCCGTAGCATTTTTAAACTTCAGCAGAATTCCGAAGAACAATGGAAGAGTTCCGTAGCCTTTTAAAACTTCGTCAGAATTCCGAAGAACAATGGAAAAGTTCCGTACCATTTTTAAACTTCAGCAGAATTCCGAAGAACAATGGAAGAGTTCCGTAGGATTTTTAAACTTCAGCAGAATTCCGAGAACAATGGATGAGTTCCGTAGCATTTTTAAACTTCACCAGAATTCCGAGAACAATGGAAGAGTTCCGTAGCATTTTTAAACTTCACCAGAATTTCGAGAACAATGGAAGAGTTCCATAGCATTTTTAAACTTCAGCAGAATTCCGAAGAACAATAGAAGAGTTCCGTAGCATTTTTAAACTTCAGCAGAATTCCGAAGAGCAATGGAAGAGTTCCGTTGCAGTTTTAAACTTCATCAGAATTCCGAAGAACAATGGAAGAGTTCCGCAGCATTTTTAAACTTCAGCAGAACTCAGAAGAACAATGGAAGAGTTCCGTAGCATTTTTAAACTTCAGCAGAATTCCGAGAACAATGGATGAGTTCCGTAGCATTTTTAAACTTCACCAGAATTCCGAGAACAATGGAAGAGTTCCGTAGCATTTTTAAACTTCACCAAAATTCCGAGAACAATGGAAGAGTTCCATAGCATTTTTAAACTTCAGCAGAATTCCGAAGAACAATAGAAGAGTTCCGTAGCATTTTTAAACTTCAGCAGAATTCCGAAGAACAATGGAAGAGTTCCGTTGCAGTTTTAAACTTCATCAGAATCCCGAAGAACAATGGAAGAGTTCCGCAGCATTTTTAAACTTCAGCAGAACTCAGAAGAACAATGGAAGAGTTCCGTAGCATTTTTAAACTTCAGCAGAATTCCGAAGAACAATCGAAGAGTTCCGTAGCATTTTTAAACTTCAGCAGAATTCCAAAGAACAATGGAAGAGTTCCGTAGCATATTTAAACTTCAGCAGAATTCCGAAGAACAATGGAAATGATCCGTAACATTTTTAAACTTCAGCAGAATTCCCAAGAACAATGGAAGAGTACCGTAGAATTTATAAACTTCAGCAGAATTCTGAGAACAATGGAAGAGTTCCGTAGCATTTTTAAACTTCACCAGAATTCCAAGAACAATGGAAGAGTTCCGTAGCATTTTTAAACTTCTGCAGAATTCCGAAGAACAATGGAAGAGTTCCGTAGCATTTTTAAACTTCAGCAGAATTCCGAAGAACAATGGAAGAGTTCCGTAGCATTTTTAAACTTCATCAGAATTCCGAAGAACAATGGAAAAGTTCCGTAGCATTTTTAAACTTCAGCAGAATTCCGAAGAACAATGGAACAGTTCCGTAGCATTTTTAAACTTCAGCAGAATTCCGAGAACAATGGAAGAGTTCCGTAGCATTTTTAAACTTCACCAGAATTCCGAGAACAATGGAAGAGTTCCGAAGCATTTTTAAACTTTAGCAGAATTCAGAAGAACAATGGAAGAGTTCCATAGCATTTTTAAACTTCAGCAGAATTCCAAAGAACAATGGAAGAGTTCCGTAGCATTTTTAAACTTCACCAGAATTCCGTGAACAATGGAAGAGTTCCGTAGCATTTTTAAACTTCAGCAGAATTCCGAAGAACAAAAGAAGTGTTCCGTAGCATTTTTAAACTTCAGCAGAATTCCGAAGAACAATGGAAGAGTTCCGTAGCATTTTCAAACTTCAGCAGAATTCCCAAGAACAATGGAAGAGCACCGTAGAATTTATAAGCTTCAGCAGAATTCTGAGAACAATGGAAGAGTTCCGTAGCATTTTTAAACTTCACCAGAATTCCAAGAACAATGGAAGAGTTCCGTAGCATTTTTAAACTTCTGCAGAATTCAGAAGAACAATGGAAGAGTTCCGTAGCATTTTTAAACTTCAGCAGAATTCCGAAGAACAATGGAAGAGTTCCGTAGCCTTTTTAAACTTCGTCAGAATTCCGAAGAACAATGGAAAAGTTCCGTACCATTTTTAAACTTCAGCAGAATTCCGAAGAACAATGGAAGAGTTCCGTAGCATTTTTAAACTTCAGCAGAATTCCGAGAACAATGGATGAGTTCCGTAGCATTTTTAAACTTCACCAGATTTCCGAGAACAATGGAAGAATTCCGTGGCATTTTTAAACTTCACCAGAATTCCGAGAACAATGGAAGAGTTCCATAGCATTTTTAAACTTCAGCAGAAATCCGAAGAACAATAGAAGAGTTCCGTAGCATTTTTAAACTTCAGCAGAATTCCGAAGAACAATGGAAGAGTTCCGTTGCAGTTTTAAACTTCATCAGAATTCCGAAGAACAATGGAAGAGTTCCGCAGCATTTTTAAACTTCAGCAGAACTCAGAAGAACAATGGAAGAGTTCCGTAGCATTTTTAAACTTCAGCAGAATTCCGAAGAACAATCGAAGAGTTCCGTAGCATTTTTAAACTTCAGCAGAATTCCAAAGAACAATGGAAGAGTTCCGTAGCATATTTAAACTTCAGCAGAATTCCGAAGAACAATGGAAATGATCCGTAATATTTTTAAACTTCAGCAGAATTCCCAAGAACAATGGAAGAGTACCGTAGAATTCATAAACTTCAGCAGAATTCTGAGAACAATGGAAGAGTTCCGTAGCATTTTTAAACTTCACCAGAATTCCAAGAACAATGGAAGAGTTCCGTAGCATTTTTAAACTTCTGCAGAATTCCGAAGAACAATGGAAGAGTTCCGTAGCATTTTTAAACTTCAGCAGAATTCCGAAGAACAATGGAAGAGTTCCGTAGCATTTTTAAACTTCATCAGAATTCCGAAGAACAATGGAAAAGTTCCGTAGCATTTTTAAACTTCAGCAGAATTCCGAAGAACAATGGAAGAGTTCCATAGCATTTTTAAACTTCAGCAGAATTCCGAGAACAATGGAAGAGTTCCGTAGCATTTTTAAACTTCACCAGAATTCCGAGAACAATGGAAGAGTTCCGTAGCATTTTTAAACTTCAACAGAATTCCGAGAACAATGGAAGAGTTCCGTAGCATTTTTAAACTTCAGCAGAATTCAGAAGAACAATGGAAGAGTTCCATAGCATTTTTAAACTTCAGCAGAATTCCAAAGAACAATGGAAGAGTTCCGTAGCATTTTTAAACTTCACCAGAATTCCGTGAACAATGGAAGAGTTCCATAGCATTTTCAAACTTCAGCAGAATTCCGAAGAACAATGGAATTGATCCGTAACATTTTTAAACTTCAGCAGAATTCCCAAGAACAATGGAAGAGCACCGTAGAATTTATAAGCTTCAGCAGAATTCTGAGAACAATGGAAGAGTTCCGTAGCATTTTTAAACTTCACCAGAATTCCAAGAACAATGGAAGAGTTCCGTAGCATTTTTAAACTTCTGCAGAATTCCGAAGAACAATGGAAGAGTTCCGTAGCATTTTAAAACTTCAGCAGAATTCCGAAGAACAATGGAAGAGTTCCGTAGCCTTTTTAAACTTCGTCAGAATTCCGAAGAACAATGGAAAAGTTCCGTAATATTTTTAAACTTCAGCAGAATTCCGAAGAACAATGGAAGAGTTCCGTAGCATTTTTAAACTTCAGCAGAATTCCGAGAACAATGGATGAGTTCCGTAGCATTTTTAAACTTCACCAGAATTCCGAGAACAATGGAAGAGTTCCGTAGCATTTTTAAACTTCACCAGAATTCCAAGAACAATGGAAGATTTCCATAGCATTTTTAAACTTCAGCAGAATTCCGAAGAACAATAGAAGAGTTCCGTAGCATTTTTAAACTTCAGCAGAATTCCGAAGAACAATGGAAGAGTTCCGTTGCAGTTTTAAACTTCATCATAATTCCGAAGAACAATGGAAGAGTTCCGCAGCATTTTTAAACTTCAGCAGAACTCAGAAGAACTATGGAAGAGTTCCGTAGCATTTTTAAACTTCAGCAGAATTCCGAAGAACAATCGAAGAGTTCCGTAGCATTTTTAAACTTCAGCAGAATTCCAAAGAACAATGGACGAGTTCCGTAGCATATTTAAACTTCAGCAGAATTCCGAAGAACAATGGAAATAATCCGTAACATTTTTAAACTTCAGCAGAATTCCCAAGAACAATGGAAGAGTACCGTAGAATTTATAAACTTCAGCAGAATTCTGAGAACAATGGAAGAGTTCCGTAGCATTTTTAAACTTCACCAGAATTCCAAGAACAATGGAAGAGTTCCGTAGCATTTTTAAACTTCTGCAGAATTCCAAAGAACAATGGAAGAGTTCCGTAGCATTTTTAAACTTCAGCAGAATTCCGAAGAACAATGGAAGAGTTCCGTAGCATTTTTAAACTTCATCAGAATTCCGAAGAACAATGGAAAAGTTCCATAGCATTTTTAAACTTCAGCAGAATTCCGAAGAACAATGGAAGAGTTCCATAGCATTTTTAAACTTCAGCAGAATTCCGAGAACAATGGAAGAGTTCTGTAGCATTTTTAAACTTCACCAGAATTCCGAGAACAATGGAAGAGTTCCGTAGCATTTTTAAACTTCAGCAGAATTCCGAAGAACAAAGGAAGTGTTCCGTAGCATTTTTAAACTTCAGCAGAATTCCGAAGAACAATGGAAGAGTTCCGTTGCAGTTTTAAACTTCATCAAGATTCCGAAGAACAATGGAAGAGTTCCGCAGCATTTTTAAACTTCAGCAGAACTCAGAAGAACAATGGAAGAGTTCCGCAGCATTTTTAAACTTCAGCAGAATTCCGAAGAACAATCGAAGAGTTCCGTAGCATTTTTAAACTTCAGCAGAATTCCAAAGAACAATGGAAGAGTTCCGTAGCATATTTAAACTTCAGCAGAATTCCGAAGAACAATGGAAGAGTTCCGTAGCCTTTTTAAACTTCGTCAGAATTCCGAAGAACAATGGAAAAGTTCCGTACCATTTTTAAACTTCAGCAGAATTCCGAAGAACAATGGAAGAGTTCCATAGCATTTTTAAACTTCAGCAGAATTCCGAGAACAATGGATGAGTTCCGTAGCATTTTTAAACTTCAGCAGAATTCCGAAGAACAATGGAAGAGTTCCGTAGCCTTTTTAAACTTCGTCAGAATTCCGAAGAACAATGGAAAAGTTCCGTACCATTTTTAAACTTCAGCAGAATTCCGAAGAACAATGGAAGAGTTCCATAGCATTTTTAAACTTCAGCAGAATTCCGAGAACAATGGATGAGTTCCGTAGCATTTTTAAACTTCACCAGATTTCCGAGAACAATGGAAGAATTCCGTAGCATTTTTAAACTTCACCAGAATTCCGAGAACAATGGAAGAGTTCCATAGCATTTTTAAACTTCAGCAGAATTCCGAAGAACAATAGAAGAGTTCCGTAGCATTTCTAAACTTCAGCAGAATTCCGAAGAACAATGGAAGAGTTCCGTTGCAGTTATAAACTTCATCAGAATTCCGAAGAACAATGGAAGAGTTCCGCAGCATTTTTAAACTTCAGCAGAACTCAGAAGAACAATGGAAGAGTTCCGTAGCATTTTTAAACTTCAGCAGAATTCCGAAGAACAATCGAAGAGTTCCGTAGCATTTTTAAACTTCAGCAAAATTCCAAAGAACAATGGAAGAGTTCCGTAGCATTTTTAAACTTCAGCAGAATTCCGAGAACAATGGATGAGTTCCGTAGCATTTTTAAACTTCACCAGATTTCCGAGAACAATGGAAGAATTCCGTAACATTTTTAAACTTCACCAGAATTCCGAGAACAATGGAAGAGTTCCATAGCATTTTTAAACTTCAGCAGAACTCAGAAGAACAATGGAAGAGTTCCGTAGCATTTTTAAACTTCAGCAGAATTCCGAAGAACAATCGAAGAGTTCCGTAGCATTTTTAAACTTCAGCAGAATTCCAAAGAACAATGGAAGAGTTCCGTAGCATATTTAAACTTCAGCAGAATTCCGAAGAACAATGGAAATGATCCGTAATATTTTTAAACTTCAGCAGAATTCCCAAGAACAATGGAAGAGTACCATAGAATTCATAAACTTCAGCAGAATTCTGAGAACAGTGGAAGAGTTCCGTAGCATTTTTAAACTTCACCAGAATTCCAAGAACAATGGAAGAGTTCCGTAGCATTTTTAAACTTCTGCAGAATTCCGAAGAACAATGGAAGAGTTCCGTAGCATTTTTAAACTTCAGCAGAATTCCGAAGAACAATGGAAGAGTTCCGTAGCATTTTTAAACTTCATCAGAATTCCGAAGAACAATGGAAAAGTTCCGTAGCATTTTTAAACTTCAGCAGAATTCCGAAGAACAATGGAAGAGTTCCATAGCATTTTTAAACTTCAGCAGAATTCCGAGAACAATGGAAGAGTTCTGTAGCATTTTTAAACTTCACCAGAATTCCGAGAACAATGGAAGAGTTCCGTAGCATTTTTAAACTTCAACAGAATTCCGAGAACAATGTAAGAGTTCCGTAGCATTTTTAAACTTCAGCAGAATTCAGAAGAACAATGGAAGAGTTCCATAGCATTTTTAAACTTCAGCAGAATTCCAAAGAACAATGGAAGAGTTCCGTAGCATTTTTAAACTTCACCAGAATTCCGTGAACAATGGAAGAGTTCCGTAGCATTTTCAAACTTCAGCAGAATTCCGAAGAACAATGGAATTGATCCGTAACATTTTTAAACTTCAGCAGAATTCCCAAGAACAATGGAAGAGCACCGTAGAATTTATAAGCTTCAGCAGAATTCTGAGAACAATGGAAGAGTTCCGTAGCATTTTTAAACTTCACCAGAATTCCAAGAACAATGGAAGAGTTCCGTAGCATTTTTAAACTTCTGCAGAATTCCGAAGAACAATGGAAGAGTTCCGTAGCATTTTTAAACTTCAGCAGAATTCCGAAGAACAATGGAAGAGTTCCGTAGCCTTTTTAAACTTCGTCAGAATTCCGAAGAACAATGGAAAAGTTCCGTACCATTTTTAAACTTCAGCAGAATTCCGAAGAACAATGGAAGAGTTCCGTAGCATTTTTAAACTTCAGCAGAATTCCGAGAACAATGGATGAGTTCCGTAGCATTTTTAAACTTCACCAGAATTCCGAGAACAATGGAAGAGTTCCGTAGCATTTTTAAACTTCACCAGAATTCCGAGAACAATGGAAGATTTCCATAGCATTTTTAAACTTCAGCAGAATTCCGAAGAACAATAGAAGAGTTCCGTAGCATTTTTAAACTTCAGCAGAATTCCGAAGAACAATGGAAGAGTTCCGTTGCAGTTTTAAACTTCATCAAGATTCCGAAGAACAATGGAAGAGTTCCGCAGCATTTTTAAACTTCAGCGGAACTCAGAAGAACAATGGAAGAGTTCCGCAGCATTTTTAAACTTCAGCAGAATTCCGAAGAACAATCGAAGAGTTCCGTAGCATTTTTAAACTTCAGCAGAATTCCAAAGAACAATGGAAGAGTTCCGTAGCATATTTAAACTTCAGCAGAATTCCGAAGAACAATGGAAATGATCCGTAACATTTTTAAACTTCAGCAGAATTCCCAAGAACAATGGAAGAGTACCGTAGAATTTATAAACTTCAGCAGAATTCTGAGAACAATGGAAGAGTTCCGTAGCATTTTTAAACTTCACCAGAATTCCAAGAACAATGGAAGAGTTCCGTAGCATTTTTAAACTTCTGCAGAATTCCGAAGAACAATGGAAGAGTTCCGTAGCATTTTTAAACTTCAGCAGAATTCCGAAGAACAATGGAAGAGTTCCGTAGCCTTTTTAAACTTCGTCAGAATTCCGAAGAACAATGGAAAAGTTCCGTACCATTTTTAAACTTCAGCAGAATTCCGAAGAACAATGGAAGAGTTCCATAGCATTTTTAAACTTCAGCAGAATTCCGAGAACAATGGATGAGTTCCGTAGCATTTTTAAACTTCACCAGATTTCCGAGAACAATGGAAGAATTCCGTAGCATTTTTAAACTTCACCAGAATTCCGGGAACAATGGAAGAGTTCCATAGCATTTTTAAACTTCAGCAGAATTCCGAAGAACAATAGAAGAGTTCCGTAGCATTTCTAAACTTCAGCAGAATTCCGAAGAACAATGGAAGAGTTCCGTTGCAGTTTTAAACTTCATCAGAATTCCGAATAACAATGGAAGAGTTCCGCAGCATTTTTAAACTTCAGCAGAACTCAGAAGAACAATGGAAGAGTTCCGTAGCATTTTTAAACTTCAGCAGAATTCCGAAGAACAATCGAAGAGTTCCGTAGCATTTTTAAACTTCAGCAGAATTCCAAAGAACAATGGAAGAGTTCCGTAGCATTTTTAAACTTCAGCAGAATTCCGAGAACAATGGATGAGTTCCGTAGCATTTTTAAACTTCACCAGATTTCCGAGAACAATGGAAGAATTCCGTAGCATTTTTAAACTTCACCAGAATTCCGAGAACAATGGAAGAGTTCCATAGCATTTTTAAACTTCAGCAGAACTCAGAAGAACAATGGAAGAGTTCCGTAGCATTTTTAAACTTCAGCAGAATTCCGAAGAACAATCGAAGAGTTCCGTAGCATTTTTAAACTTCAGCAGAATTCCAAAGAACAATGGAAGAGTTCCGTAGCATATTTAAACTTCAGCAGAATTCCGAAGAACAATGGAAATGATCCGTAATATTTTTAAACTTCAGCAGAATTCCCAAGAACAATGGAAGAGTACCATAGAATTCATAAACTTCAGCAGAATTCTGAGAACAGTGGAAGAGTTCCGTAGCATTTTTAAACTTCACCAGAATTCCAAGAACAATGGAAGAGTTCCGTAGCATTTTTAAACTTCTGCAGAATTCCGAAGAACAATGGAAGAGTTCCGTAGCATTTTTAAACTTCAGCAGAATTCCGAAGAACAATGGAAGAGTTCCGTAGCATTTTTAAACTTCATCAGAATTCCGAAGAACAATGGAAAAGTTCCGTAGCATTTTTAAACTTCAGCAGAATTCCGAAGAACAATGGAAGAGTTCCATAGCATTTTTAAACTTCAGCAGAATTCCGAGAACAATGGAAGAGTTCTGTAGCATTTTTAAACTTCACCAGAATTCCGAGAACAATGGAAGAGTTCCGTAGCATTTTTAAACTTCAACAGAATTGCGAGAACAATGGAAGAGTTCCGTAGCATTTTTAAACTTCAGCAGAATTCAGAAGAACAATGGAAGAGTTCCATAGCATTTTTAAACTTCAGCAGAATTCCAAAGAACAATGGAAGAGTTCCGTAGCATTTTTAAACTTCACCAGAATTCCGTGAACAATGGAAGAGTTCCGTAGCATTTTCAAACTTCAGCAGAATTCCGAAGAACAATGGAATTGATCCGTAACATTTTTAAACTTCAGCAGAATTCCCAAGAACAATGGAAGAGCACCGTAGAATTTATAAGCTTCAGCAGAATTCTGAGAACAATGGAAGAGTTCCGTAGCATTTTTAAACTTCACCAGAATTCCAAGAACAATGGAAGAGTTCCGTAGCATTTTTAAACTTCTGCAGAATTCCGAAGAACAATGGAAGAGTTCCGTAGCATTTTTAAACTTCAGCAGAATTCCGAAGAACAATGGAAGAGTTCCGTAGCCTTTTTAAACTTCGTCAGAATTCCGAAGAACAATGGAAAAGTTCCGTACCATTTTTAAACTTCAGCAGAATTCCGAAGAACAATGGAAGAGTTCCGTAGCATTTTTAAACTTCAGCAGAATTCCGAGAACAATGGATGAGTTCCGTAGCATTTTTAAACTTCACCAGAATTCCGAGAACAATGGAAGAGTTCCGTAGCATTTTTAAACTTCACCAGAATTCCGAGAACAATGGAAGATTTCCATAGCATTTTTAAACTTCAGCAGAATTCCGAAGAACAATAGAAGAGTTCCGTAGCATTTTTAAACTTCAGCAGAATTCTGAAGAACAATGGAAGAGTTCCGTTGCAGTTTTAAACTTCATCAAGATTCCGAAGAACAATGGAAGAGTTCCGCAGCATTTTTAAACTTCAGCAGAACTCAGAAGAACAATGGAAGAGTTCCGCAGCATTTTTAAACTTCAGCAGAATTCCGAAGAACAATCGAAGAGTTCCGTAGCATTTTTAAACTTCAGCAGAATTCCAAAGAACAATGGAAGAGTTCCGTAGCATATTTAAACTTCAGCAGAATTCCGAAGAACAATGGAAATGATCCGTAACATTTTTAAACTTCAGCAGAATTCCCAAGAACAATGGAAGAGTACCGTAGAATTTATAAACTTCAGCAGAATTCTGAGAACAATGGAAGAGTTCCGTAGCATTTTTAAACTTCACCAGAATTCCAAGAACAATGGAAGAGTTCCGTAGCATTTTTAAACTTCTGCAGAATTCCGAAAAACAATGGAAGAGTTCCGTAGCATTTTTAAACTTCAGCAGAATTCCGAAGAACAATGGAAGAGTTCCGTAGCATTTTTAAACTTCATCAGAATTCCGAAGAACAATGGAAAAGTTCCGTAGCATTTTTAAACTTCAGCAGAATTCCGAAGAACAATGGAAGAGTTCCATAGCATTTTTAAACTTCAGCAGAATTCCGAGAACAATGGAAGAGTTCCGTAGCATTTTTAAACTTCACTAGAATTCCGAGAACAATGGAAGAGTTCCGTAGCATTTTTAAACTTCAACAGAATTCCGAGAACAATGGAAGAGTTCCGTAGCATTTTTAAACTTCAGCAGAATTCAGAAGAACAATGGAAGAGTTCCATAGCATTTTTAAACTTCAGCAGAATTCCAAAGAACAATGGAAGAGTTCCGTAGCATTTTTAAACTTCACCAGAATTCCGTGAACAATGGAAGAGTTCCGTAGCATTTTTAAACTTCAGCAGAATTCCGAAGAACAAAGGATGTGTTCCGTACCATTTTTAAACTTCAGCAGTATTCTGAAGAACAATGGAAGAGTTCCGTAGCATTTTCAAACTTCAGAAGAATTCCGAGAACAATGGAAGAGTTCCACAGCATTTTTAAACTTCAGCAGAATTCCGAAAAACAATGGAAGAGTTCCGTAGCATTTTTAAACTTCAGCAGAATTCCGAAGACCAATGGAAGAGTTCCGTAGCATTTTTAAACTTCAGCAGAATTCCGAAGAACAATGGAAGAGTTCCGTAGCATTTTTAAATTACAGCAGAATTCCGAAGAACAATGGAAGAGTTCCGTAGCATTTTTAAACTTCAGCAGAATTCCAAGAACAATGGATGAGTTCCGCAGCATTTTTAAACTTCACCAGAATTCCGAGAACAATGGAAGAATTCCATAGCATTTTTAAACTTCAGCAGAATTCCGAAGAACAATGGAAGAGTTCCGTAGCCTTTTTAAACTTCAGCAGAATTCCGAAGAACAATGGAAGAGTTCCGTTGCAGTTTTAAACTTCAGCAGAATTCCGAAGAACAATGGAAGAGTTCCGTAGCCTTTTTAAACTTCAGCAGAACTCAGAAGAACAATGAAAGAGTCCCATAGCATTTTTAAACTTCAGCAGAATTCCGAAGAACAATGGAAGAGTTCCGTAGCATTTTTAAACTTCACAAGAATACCGTGAACAATGGAAGAGTTCCGTAGCATTTTTAAACTTCAGCAGAATTCCGAAGAACAAAGGAAGTGTTCCGTAGCATTTTTAAACTTCAGCAGTATTCTGAAGAACAATGGAAGAGTTCCGTAGCATTTTCAAACTTCAGAAGAATTCCGAGAACAATGGAAGAGTTCCACAGCATTTTTAAACTTCAGCAGAATTCCGAAAAACAATGGAAGAGTTCCGTAGCATTTTTAAACTTCAGCAGAATTCCGAAGAACAATGGAAGAGTTCCGTAGCATTTTTAAACTTCAGCAGAATTCCGAAGAACAATGGAAGACATCCGTAGCATTTTTAAACTTCAGCAGAATTCCGAAGAACAATGGAATTGATCCGTAACATTTTTAAACTTCAGCAGAATTCCCAAGAACAATGGAAGAGCACCATAGAATTTATAAGCTTCAGCAGAATTCTGAGAACAATGGAAGAGTTCCGTAGCATTTTTAAACTTCACCAGAATTCCAAGAACGATGGAAGAGTTCCGTAGCATTTTTAAACTTCTGCAGAATTCCGAAGAACAATGAAAGAGTTCCGTAGCATTTTTAAACTTCAGCAGAATTCCGAAGAACAATGGAAGAGTTCCGTAGCCTTTTTAAACTACGTCAGAATTCCGAAGAACAATGGAAAAGTTCCGTACCATTTTTAAACTTCAGCAGAATTCCGAAGAACAATGGAAGAGTTCCGTAGCATTTTTAAACTTCAGCAGAATTCCGAGAACAATGGATGAGTTCCGTAGCATTTTTAAACTTCACCAGAATTCCGAGAATAATGGAAGAGTTCCGTAGCATTTTTCAACTTCACCAGAATTCCGAGAACAATGGAAGAGTTCCATAGCATTTTTAAACTTCAGCAGAATTCCGAAGAACAATGCAAGAGTTCCGTAGCATTTTTAAACTTCAGCAGAATTCCAAAGAACAATGGAAATGATCCGTAACATTTTTAAACTTCAGCAGAATTCCCAAGAACAATGGAAGAGCACCGCAGAATTTATAAACTTCACCAGAATTCTGAGAATAATGGAAGAGTTCCGTAGCATTTTTAAACTTCACCAGAATTCCAAGAACAATGGAAGAGTTCCGTAGCATTTTTAAACTTCTGCAGAATTCCGAAGAACAATGGAAGAGTTCCGTAGCATTTTTAAACTTCATCAGAATGCCAAAGAACAATGGAAAAGTTCCGTACCATTTTTAAACTTCAGCAGAATTCCAAAGAACAATGGAAGAGTTCCATAGCATTTTTAAACTTCAGTAGAATTCCGAGAACAATGGAAGAGTTCCGTAGCATTTTTAAACTTCACCAGAATTCCGAGAACAATGGAAGAGTTCCGTAGCATTTTTAAACATTAGCAGAATTCAGAAGAACAATGGAAGAGTTCCATATCATTTTTAAACTTCAGCAGAATTCCGAAGAACAATGGAAGAGTTCCGTAGCATTTTTAAACTTCACCAGAATTCCGTGAACAATGGAAGAGTTCCGTAGCATTTTTAAACTTCAGCAGAATTCCGAAGAACAAAGGAAGTGTTCCGTAGCATTTTTAAACTTCAGCAGTATTCTGAAGAACAATGGAAGAGTTCCGTAGCATTTTCAAACTTCAGAAGAATTCCGAGAACAATGGAAGAGTTCCACAGCATTTTTAAACTTCAGCAGAATTCCAAAAAACAATGGAAGAGTTCCGTAGCATTTTTAAACTTCAGCAGAATTCCGAAGAACAATGGAAGAGTTCCGTAGCATTTTTAAACTTCAGCAGAATTCCGAAGAACAATGGAAGAGTTCCGTAGCTTTTTGAAATTACAGCAGAATTCCGAAGAACAATGGAAAAGTTCCGTAGCATTTTTAAACTTCAGCAGAATTCCGAAGAACAATGGAAGAGTTCCGTAGCATTTTTAAACTTCATCAGAATGCCAAAGAACAATGGAAAAGTTCCGTACCATTTTTAAACTTCAGCAGAATTCCGAAGAACAATGGAAGAGTTCCATAGCATTTTTAAACTTCAGCAGAATTCCGAGAACAATGGAAGAGTTCCGTAGCATTTTTAAACTTCAGCAGAATTCCGAAGAACAATGGAATTGATCCGTAACATTTTTAAACTTCAGCAGAATTCCCAAGAACAATGGAAGAGCACCATAGAATTTATAAGCTTCAGCAGAATTCTGAGAACAATGGAAGAGTTCCGCAGCATTTTTAAACTTCAACAGAATTCCAAGAACGATGGAAGAGTTCCGTAGCATTTTTAAACTTCTGCAGAATTCCGAAGAACAATGAAAGAGTTCCGTAGCATTTTTAAACTTCAGCAGAATTCCGAAGAACAATGGAAGAGTTCCGTAGCCTTTTTAAACTACGTCAGAATTCCGAAGAACAATGGAAAAGTTCCGTACCATTTTTAAACTTCAGCAGAATTCCGAAGAACAATGGAAGAGTTCCGTAGCATTTTTAAACTTCAGCAGAATTCCGAGAACAATGGATGAGTTCCATAGCATTTTTAAACTTCACCAGAATTCCGAGAATAATGGAAGAGTTCCGTAGCATTTTTCAACTTCACCAGAATTCCGAGAACAATGGAAGAGTTCCATAGCATTTTTAAACTTCAGCAGAATTCCGAAGAACAATGCAAGAGTTCCGTAGCATTTTTAAACTTCAGCAGAATTCCAAAGAACAATGGAAATGATCCGTAACATTTTTAAACTTCAGCAGAATTCCCAAGAACAATGGAAGAGTACCGCAGAATTTATAAACTTCACCAGAATTCTGAGAATAATGGAAGAGTTCCGTAGCATTTTTAAACTTCACCAGAATTCCAAGAACAATGGAAGAGTTCCGTAGCATTTTTAAACTTCTGCAGAATTCCGAAGAACAATGGAAGAGTTCCGTAGCATTTTTAAACTTCATCAGAATGCCAAAGAACAATGGAAAAGTTCCGTACCATTTTTAAACTTCAGCAGAATTCGGAAGAACAATGGAAGAGTTCCATAGCATTTTTAAACTTCAGTAGAATTCCGAGAACAATGGAAGAGTTCCGTAGCATTTTTAAACTTCACCAGAATTCCGAGAACAATGGAATAGTTCCGTAGCATTTTTAAACATTAGCAGAATTCAGAAGAACAATGGAAGAGTTCCATAGCATTTTTAAACTTCAGCAGAATTCTGAAGAACAATGGAAGAGTTCCGTAGCATTTTTAAACTTCACCAGAATTCCGTGAACAATGGAAGAGTTCCGTAGCATTTTTAAACTTCAGCAGAATTCCGAAGAACAAAGGAAGTGTTCCGTAGCATTTTTAAACTTCAGCAGTATTCTGAAGAACAATGGAAGAGTTCCGTAGCATTTTCAAACTTCAGAAGAATTCTGAGAACAATGGAAGAGTTCCACAGCATTTTTAAACTTCAGCAGAATTCCAAAAAACAATGGAAGAGTTCCGTAGCATTTTTAAACTTCAGCAGAATTCCGAAGAACAATGGAAGAGTTCCGTAGCATTTTTAAACTTCAGCAGAATTCCGAAGAACAATGGAAGAGTTCCGTAGCTTTTTGAAATTACAGCAGAATTCCGAAGAACAATGGAAAAGTTCCGTAGCATTTTTAAACTTCAGCAGAATTCCGAAGAACAATGGAAGAGTTCCGTAGTATTTTTAAACTTCATCAGAATGCCAAAGAACAATGGAAAAGTTCCGTACCATTTTTAAACTTCAGCAGAATTCCGAAGAACAATGGAAGAGTTCCATAGCATTTTTAAACTACAGCAGAATTCCGAGAACAATGGAAGAGTTCCGTAGCATTTTTAAACTTCAGCAGAATTCCGAAGAACAATGGAATTGATCCGTAACATTTTTAAACTTCAGCAGAATTCCCAAGAACAATGGAAGAGCACCATAGAATTTATAAGCTTCAGCAGAATTCTGAGAACAATGGAAGAGTTCCGCAGCATTTTTAAACTTCAACAGAATTCCAAGAACGATGGAAGAGTTCCGTAGCATTTTTAAACTTCTGCAGAATTCCGAAGAACAATGAAAGAGTTCCGTAGCATTTTTAAACTTCAGCAGAATTCCGAAGAACAATGGAAGAGTTCCGTAGCCTTTTTAAACTACGTCAGAATTCCGAAGAACAATGGAAAAGTTCCGTACCATTTTTAAACTTCAGCAGAATTCCGAAGAACAATGGAAGAGTTCCGTAGCATTTTTAAACTTCAGCAGAATTCCGAGAACAATGGATGAGTTCCGTAGCATTTTTAAACTTCACCAGAATTCCGAGAATAATGGAAGAGTTCCGTAGCATTTTTCAACTTCACCAGAATTCCGAGAACAATGGAAGAGTTCCATAGCATTTTTAAACTTCAGCAGAATTCCGAAGAACAATGCAAGAGTTCCGTAGCATTTTTAAACTTCAGCAGAATTCCAAAGAACAATGGAAATGATCCGTAACATTTTTAAACTTCAGCAGAATTCCCAAGAACAATGGAAGAGTAGCGCAGAATTTATAAACTTCACCAGAATTCTGAGAATAATGGAAGAGTTCCGTAGCATTTTTAAACTTCACCAGAATTCCAAGAACAATGGAAGAGTTCCGTAGCATTTTTAAACTTCTGCAGAATTCCGAAGAACAATGGAAGAGTTCCGTAGCATTTTTAAACTTCATCAGAATGCCAAAGAACAATGGAAAAGTTCCGTACCATTTTTAAACTTCAGCAGAATTCGGAAGAACAATGGAAGAGTTCCATAGCATTTTTAAACTTCAGTAGAATTCCGAGAACAATGGAAGAGTTCCGTAGCATTTTTAAACTTCACCAGAATTCCGAGAACAATGGAAGAGTTCCGTAGCATTTTTAAACATTAGCAGAATTCAGAATAACAATGGAAGAGTTCCATAGCATTTTTAAACTTCACCAGAATTCCGTGAACAATGGAAGAGTTCCGTAGCATTTTTAAACTTCAGCAGAATTCCGAAGAACAAAGGAAGTGTTCCGTAGCATTTTTAAACTTCAGCAGTATTCTGAAGAACAATGGAAGAGTTCCGTAGCATTTTCAAACTTCAGAAGAATTCCGAGAACAATGGAAGAGTTCCACAGCATTTTTAAACTTCAGCAGAATTCCAAAAACAATGGAAGAGTTCCGTAGCATTTTTAAACTTCAGCAGAATTCCGAATAACAATGGAAGAGTTCCGTAGCATTTTTAAACTTCAGCAGAATTCCGAAGAACAATGGAAGAGTTCCGTAGCTTTTTGAAATTACAGCAGAATTCCGAAGAACAATGGAAAAGTTCCATAGCATTTTTAAACTTCAGCAGAATTCCGAAGAACAATGGAAGAGTTCCGTAGCATTTTTAAACTTCATCAGAATGCCAAAGAACAATGGAAAAGTTCCGTACCATTTTTAAACTTCAGCAGAATTCCGAAGAACAATGGAAGAGTTCCATAGCATTTTTAAACTTCAGCAGAATTCCGAGAACAATGGAAGAGTTCCGTAGCATTTTTAAACTTCACCAGAATTCCGAGAACAATGGAAGAGTTCCGTAGCATTTTTAAACATTAGCAGAATTCAGAAGAACAATGGAAGAGATCCATAGCATTTTTAAACTTCAGCAGAATTCCGAAGAACAATGGAAGAGTTCCGTAGCATTTTTAAACTTCACCAGAATTCCGTGAACAATGGAAGAGTTCCGTAGCATTTTTAAACTTCAGCAGAATTCCGAAGAACAAAGGAAGTGTTCCGTAGCATTTTTAAACTTCAGCAGTATTCTGAAGAACAATGGAAGAGTTCCGTAGCATTTTTAAACTTCACCAGAATTCCGAGAACAATGGAAGAGTTCCGTAGCATTTTTAAACATTAGCAGAATTCAGAATAACAATGGAAGAGTTCCATAGCATTTTTAAACTTCACCAGAATTCCGTGAACAATGGAAGAGTTCCGTAGCATTTTTAAACTTCAGCAGAATTCCGAAGAACAAAGGAAGTGTTCCGTAGCATTTTTAAACTTCAGCAGTATTCTGAAGAACAATGGAAGAGTTCCGTAGCATTTCAAACTTCAGAAGAATTCCGAGAACAATGGAAGAGTTCCACAGCATTTTTAAACTTCAGCAGAATTCCAAAAACAATGGAAGAGTTCCGTAGCATTTTTAAACTTCAGCAGAATTCCGAATAACAATGGAAGAGTTCCGTAGCATTTTTAAACTTCAGCAGAATTCCGAAGAACAATGGAAGAGTTCCGTAGCTTTTTGAAATTACAGCAGAATTCCGAAGAACAATGGAAAAGTTCCATAGCATTTTTAAACTTCAGCAGAATTCCGAAGAACAATGGAAGAGTTCCGTAGCATTTTTAAACTTCATCAGAATGCCAAAGAACAATGGAAAAGTTCCGTACCATTTTTAAACTTCAGCAGAATTCCGAAGAACAATGGAAGAGTTCCATAGCATTTTTAAACTTCAGCAGAATTCCGAGAACAATGGAAGAGTTCCGTAGCATTTTTAAACTTCACCAGAATTCCGAGAACAATGGAAGAGTTCCGTAGCATTTTTAAACATTAGCAGAATTCAGAAGAACAATGGAAGAGATCCATAGCATTTTTAAACTTCAGCAGAATTCCGAAGAACAATGGAAGAGTTCCGTAGCATTTTTAAACTTCACCAGAATTCCGTGAACAATGGAAGAGTTCCGTAGCATTTTTAAACTTCAGCAGAATTCCGAAGAACAAAGGAAGTGTTCCGTAGCATTTTTAAACTTCAGCAGTATTCTGAAGAACAATGGAAGAGTTCCGTAGCATTTTCAAACTTCAGAAGAATTCCGAGAACAAAGGAAGAGTTCCACAGCATTTTTAAACTTCAGCAGAATTCCAAAAAACAATGGAAGAGTTCCGTAGCATTTTTAAACTTCAGCAGAATTCCGAAGAACAATGGAAGAGTTCCGTAGCATTTTTAAACTTCAGCAGAATTCCGAAGAACAATGGAAGAGTTCCGTAGCTTTTTGAAATTACAGCAGAATTCCGAAGAACAATGGAAAAGTTCCATAGCATTTTTAAACTTCAGCAGAATTCCGAAGAACAATGGAAGAGTTCCATAGCATTTTTAAACTTCAGCAGAATTCCGAGAACAATGGAAGAGTTCCGTAGCATTTTTAAACTTCACCAGAATTCCGAGAACAATGGAAGAGTTCCGTAGCATTTTTAAACTTTAGCAGAATTCAGAAGAACAATGGAGGAGTTCCGTAGCATTTTTAAACTTCAGCAGAATTCCGAAGAACAATGGAAGAGTTCCGTAGCATTTTTAAATTACAGCAGAATTCCGAAGAACAATGGAAGAGTTCGGTAGCATTTTTAAACTTCAGCAGAATTCCGAGAACAATGGATGAGTTCCGCAGAATTTTAAACTTCACCAGAATTCCGAGAACAATGGAAGAGTTCCGTAGCATTTTTAAACTTCAGCAGAATTCCGAAGAACAATGGAAGAGTTCCGTAGCATTTTTAAACTTCAGCAGAATTCCGAAGAACAATGGAAGAGATCCGTTGCAGTTTTAAACTTCATCAGAATTCCGAAGAACAATGGAAGAGTTCCGTAGCCTTTTTAAACTTCAGCAGAACTCAGAAGAACAATGGAAGAGTCCCGTAGCATTTTTAAACTTCAGCAGAATTCCGAAGAACAATGGAAGAGTTCCGTAGCATTTTTAAACTTCACCAGAATACCGTGAACAATGGAAGAGTTCTGTAGCATTTTTAAACTTCAGCAGAATTCCGAAGAACAAAGGAAGTGTTCCGTAGCATTTTTAAACTTCAGCAGAATTCTGAAGAACAAGAGAAGAGTTCTGTAGCATTTTTAAACTTCAGAAGAATTCCGAGAAAAATGGAAGAGTTCCGTACCATTTTTAAACTTCAGCAGAATTCCGAAGAACAATGGAAAAGTTCCGTAGCATTATTAAACTTCAGCAGAATTCCGAAGAACAATGGAAGAGTTCCATAGCATTTTTAAACTTCAGCAGAATTCTGAGAACAATGGAAGAGTTCCGTAGCATTTTTAAACTTCACCAGAATTCCGAGAACAATGGAAGAGTTCCGTAGCATTTTTAAACTTTAGCAGAATTCAGAAGAACAATGGAAGAGTTCCGTAGCATTTTTAAACTTCAGCAGAATTCCGAAGAACAATGGAAGAGTTCCGTAGCATTTTTAAACTTCAGCAGAATTAAGAATAACAATGGAAGAGTTCCGTAGCATTTTTAAACTTCACCAGAATTCCGTAAACAATGGAAGAGTTCCGTAGCATTTTTAAACTTCAGCAGAATTCCGAAGAACAAAGGAAGTGTTCCGTAGCATTTTTAAACTTCAGCAGTATTCTGAAGAACAATGGAAGAGTTCCGTAGCATTTTCAAACTTCAGAAGAATTCCGAGAACAATGGAAGAGTTCCACAGCATTTTTAAACTTCAGCAGAATTCCGAAAAACAATGGAAGAGTTACGTAGCATTTTTAAACTTCAGCAGAATTCCGTAGAACAATGGAAGAGTTCCGTAGCATTTTTAAACTTCAGCAGAATTCCGAAGAACAATGGAAGAGTTCCGTAGCATTTTTAAATTACAGCAGAGTTCCGAAGAACAATGGAAGAGTTCAGTAGCATTTTTAAACTTCAGCAGAATTCCGAGAACAATGGATGAGTTCCGCAGCATTTTTAAACTTCACCAGAATTCCGAGAACAATGGAAGAGTTCCGTAGCATTTTTAAACTTCAGCAGAATTCCGAAGAACAATGGAAGAGTTCCGTAGCATTTTTAAACTTCAGCAGAATTCCGAAGAAAAATGGAAGAGTTCCGTTGCAGTTTTAAACTTCATCAGAATTCCGAAGAACAATGGAAGAGTTCCGTAGCCTTTTTAAACTTCAGCAGAACTCAGAAGAACAATGGAAGAGTCCCGTAGCATTTTTAAACTTCAGCAGAATTCAGAAGAACAATGGAAGAGTTCCGTAGCAGTTTTAAACTTCACCAGAATACCGTGAACAATGGAAGAGTTCTGTAGCATATTTAAACTTCAGCAGAATTCCAAAGAACAAAGGAAGTGTTCCGTAGCATTTTTAAACTTCAGCAGAATTCTGAAGAACAAGAGAAGAGTTCCGTAGCATTTTTAAACTTCAGCAGAATTCCGCAAAACAATGGAAGAGTTCTGTAGCATTTTTAAACTTCAGCAGAATTCCAAAGAACAATGTAATTGATCCGTAACATTTTTAAACTTCAGCAGAATTCCCAAGAACAATGGAAGAGCACCGTAGAATTTATAAGCTTCAGCAGAATTCTGAGAACAATGGAAGAGTTCAGCAGCATTTTTAAACTTCACCAGAATTCCAAGAACGATGGAAGAGTTCCGTAGCATTTTTAAACTTCTGCAGAATTCCGAAGAACGATGAAAGAGTTTCGTAGCATTTTTAAACTTCAGCAGAATTCCGAAGAACAATGGAAGAGTTCCGCAGCCTTTTTAAACTTCAGCAGAATTCCGAAGAACAATGGAAGAGTTCCGTAGCCTTTTTAAACTACGTCAGAATTCCGAAGAACAATGGAAAAGTTCCGTACCATTTTTAAACTTCAGCAGAATTTCGAAGAACAATGGAAGAGTTCCGTAGCATTTTTAAACTTCAGCAGAATTCCGAGAACAATGGACGAGTTCCGTAGCATTTTTAAACTTCACCAGAATTCCGAGAATAATGGAAGAGTTATGTAGCATTTTTCAACTTCACCAGAATTCCGAGAACAATGGAAGAGTTCCATAGCATTTTTAAACTTCAGCAGAATTCCGAAGAACAATGCAAGAGTTCCGTAGCATTTTTAAACTTCAGCAGAATTCCAAAGAACAATGGAAATGATCCGTAACATTTTTAAACTTCAGCAGAATTCCCAAGAACAATGGAAGAGTACCGCAGAATTTATAAACTTCACCAGAATTCTGAGAATAATGGAAGAGTTCCGTAGCATTTTTAAACTTCACCAGAATTCCAAGAACAATGGAAGAGTTCCGTAGCATTTTTAAACTTCTGCAGAATTCCGAAGAACAATGGAAGAGTTCCGTAGCATTTTTAAACTTCATCAGAATGCCAAAGAACAATGGAAAAGTTCCGTACCATTTTTAAACTTCAGCAGAATTCCGAAGAACAATGGAAGAGTTCCATAGCATTTTTAAACTTCAGCAGAATTCCGAGAACAATGGAAGAGTTCCGTAGCATTTTTAAACTTCACCAGAATTCCGAGAACAATGGAAGAGTTCCGTAGCATTTTTAAACATTAGCAGAATTCAGAAGAACAATGGAAGAGTTCCATAGCATTTTTAAACTTCAGCAGAATTCCGAAGAACAATGGAAGAGTTCCGTAGCATTTTTAAACTTCACCAGAATTCCGTGAACAATGGAAGAGTTCCGTAGCATTTTTAAACTTCAGCAGAATTCCGAAGAACAAAGGAAGTGTTCCGTAGCATTTTTAAACTTCAGCAGTATTCTGAAGAACAATGGAAGAGTTCCGTAGCATTTTCAAACTTCAGAAGAATTCCGAGAACAATGGAAGAGTTCCACAGCATTTTTAAACTTCAGCAGAATTCCAAAAAACAATGGAAGAGTTCCGTAGCATTTTTAAACTTCAGCAGAATTCCGAAGAACAATGGAAGAGTTCCGCAGCATTTTTAAACTTCAGCAGAATTCCGAAGAACAATGGAAGAGTTCCGTAGCTTTTTTAAATTACAGCAGAATTCCGAAGAACAATGGAAAAGTTCCGTAGCATTTTTAAACTTCACCAGAATACCGTGAACAATGGAAGAGTTCTGTAGCATTTTTAAACTTCAGCAGAATTCCGAAGAACAAAGGAAGTGTTCCGTAGCATTTTTAAACTTCAGCAGAATTCTGAAGAACAAGAGAAGAGTTCTGTAGCATTTTTAAACTTCAGAAGAATTCCGAGCAAAATGGAAGAGTTCCGTACCATTTTTAAACTTCAGCAGAATTCCGAAGAACAATGGAAGAGTTCCGTAGCATTTTTAAACTTCAGCAGAATTCCGAGAACAATGTATGAGTTCCTTAGCATTTTTAAACTTCACCAGAATTCCGAGAACAATGGAAGAGTTCCGTAGCATTTTTAAAATTCACCAGAATTCCGAGAACAATGGAAGAGTTCCATAGCATTTTTAAACTTCAGCAGAATTCCGAAGAACAATGGAAGAGTTCCATTGCAGTTTTAAGCTTCATCAGAATTCTGAAGAACAATGGAAGAGTTCCGTAGCATTTTTAAACTTCAGCAGAATTCAGAAGAACAATGTAAGAGTTCCGTTGCATTTTTAAACTTCAGCAGAATTCCGAAGAACAATGGAAGAGTTCCGTAGCATTTTTAAACTTCAGCAGAATTCCGAAGAACAATGGAATAGTTCCGTTGCAGTTTTAAACTTCATCAGAATTCCGAAGAACAATGGAAGTGTTCCGCAGCATTTTTAAACTTCAGCAGAATTCCGAAGAACAATCGAAGAGTTCCATAGCATTTTTAAACTTCAGCAGAATTCCGAAGAACAATGGAAGAGTTCCGTAGCATATTTAAACTTCAGCAGAATTCCAAAGAACAATGGAAATGATCCGTAACATTTTTAAACTTCAGCAGAATTCCCAAGAACAATGGAAGAATACCGTAGAATTTATAAACTTCAGCAGAATTCTGAGAACAATGGAAGAGTTCCGTAGCATTTTTAAACTTCACCAGAATTCCAAGAACAATGGAAGAGTTCCGTAGCATTTTTAAACTTCTTCAGAATTCCGAAGAACAATGGAAGAGTTCCGTAGCATTTTTAAACTTCAGCAGAATTCCGAAGAACAATGGAAGAGTTCCGTAGCATTTTTAAACTTCATCAGAATTCCGAAGAACAATGGAAAAGTTCTGTAGCATTTCTAATCTTCAGCAGTATTCTGAAGAACAATGGAAGAGTTCCGTAGCATTTTCAAACTTCAGAAGAATTCCGAGAACAATGGAAGAGTTCCACAGCATTTTTAAACTTCAGCAGAATTCCGAAAAACAATGGAAGAGTTCCGTAGCATTTTTAAACTTCAGCAGAATTCCGAAGAACAATGGAAGAGTTCCGTAGCATTTTTAAACTTCAGCAGAATTCCGAAGAACAATGGAAGAGTTCCATAGCATTTTTAAATTACAGCAGAATTCCGAAGAACAATGGAAGAGTTCCGTAGCATTTTTAAACTTCAGCAGAATTCCGAGAACAATGGATGAGTTCCGCAGCATTTTTAAACTTCACCAGAATTCCGAGGAACAATGGAAGAGTTCTGTAGCATTTTTAAACTTCACCAGAATACCGTGAACAATGGAAGAGTTCTGTAGCATTTTTAAACTTCAGCAGAATTCCGAAGAACAAAGGAATTGTTCCGTAGCATTTTTAAACTTCAGCAGAATTCTGAAGAACAAGAGAAGAGTTCTGTAGTATTTTTAAACTTCAGAAGAATTCCGAGAAAAATGGAAGAGTTCCGTAGCATTTTTAAACTTCAGCAGAATTCCGCAAAACAATGGAAGAGTTCCGTAGCATTTTTAAACTTCAGCAGAATTCCGAAGAACAATGGAAGAGTTCCGCAGCATTTTTAAACTTCAGCAGAATTCCGAAGAACAATGGAAGAGTTCCGTAGCATTTTTAAACTTAAGCAGAATTCCGAAGAACAATGGAAGAGTTCCGTAGCTTTTTTAAATTACAGCAGAATTCCGAAGAACAATGGAAAAGTTCCGTAGCATTTTTAAACTTCAGCAGAATTCCGAAGAACAATGGAAGAGTTCCATAGCATTTTTAAACTTCAGCAGAATTCCGAGAACACTGGAAGAGTTCCGTAGCATTTTTAAACTTCACCAGAATTCCGAGAACAATGGAAGAGTTCCGTAGCATTTTTAAACTTTAGCAGAATTCAGAAGAAAATGGAGGAGTTCCGTAGCATTTTTAAACTTCAGCAGAATTCCGAAGAACAATGGAAGAGTTCCGTAGCATTTTTAAACTTCACCAGAATACCGTGAACAATGGAAGAGTTCTGTAGCATTTTTAAACTTCAGCAGAATTCCGAAGAACAAAGGAAGTGTTCCGTAGCATTTTTAAACTTCAGCAGAATTCTGAAGAACAAGAGAAGAGTTCTGTAGCATTTTTAAACTTCAGAAGAATTCCGAGAAAAATGGAAGAGTTCCGTACCATTTTTAAACTTCAGCAGAATTCCGAAGAACAATGGAAGAGTTCCGTAGCATTTTTAAACTTCAGCAGAATTCCGAGAACAATGTATGAGTTCCTTAGCATTTTTAAACTTCACCAGAATTCCGAGAACAATGGAAGAGTTCCGTAGCATTTTTAAAATTCACCAGAATTCCGAGAACAATGGAAGAGTTCCATAGCATTTTTAAACTTCAGCAGAATTCCGAAGAACAATGGAAGAGTTCCATTGCAGTTTTAAGCTTCATCAGAATTCTGAAGAACAATGGAAGAGTTCCGTAGCATTTTTAAACTTCTTCAGAATTCCGAAGAACAATGGAAGAGTTCCGTAGCATTTTTAAACTTCAGCAGAATTCCGAAGAACAATGGAAGAGTTCCGTAGCATTTTTAAACTTCATCAGAATTCCGAAGAACAATGGAAAAGTTCTGTAGCATTTCTAATCTTCAGCAGTATTCTGAAGAACAATGGAAGAGTTCCGTAGCATTTTCAAACTTCAGAAGAATTCCGAGAACAATGGAAGAGTTCCACAGCATTTTTAAACTTCAGCAGAATTCCGAAGAACAATGGAAGAGTTCCATAGCATTTTTAAATTACAGCAGAATTCCGAAGAACAATGGAAGAGTTCCGTAGCATTTTTAAACTTCAGCAGAATTCCGAGAACAATGGATGAGTTCCGCAGCATTTTTAAACTTCACCAGAATTCCGAGGAACAATGGAAGAGTTCTGTAGCATTTTTAAACTTCACCAGAATACCGTGAACAATGGATGAGTTCTGTAGCATTTTTAAACTTCAGCAGAATTCCGAAGAACAAAGGAATTGTTCCGTAGCATTTTTAAACTTCAGCAGAATTCTGAAGAACAAGAGAAGAGTTCTGTAGTATTTTTAAACTTCAGAAGAATTCCGAGAAAAATGGAAGAGTTCCGTAGCATTTTTAAACTTCAGCAGAATTCCGCAAAACAATGGAAGAGTTCCGTAGCATTTTTAAACTTCAGCAGAATTCCGAAGAACAATGGAAGAGTTCCGCAGCATTTTTAAACTTCAGCAGAATTCCGAAGAACAATGGAAGAGTTCCGTAGCATTTTTAAACTTAAGCAGAATTCCGAAGAACAATGGAATTGATCCGTAACATTTTTAAACTTCAGCAGAATTCCCAAGAAAAATGGAAGAGCACCGTAGAATTTATAAGCTTCAGCAGAATTCTGAGAACAATGGAAGAGTTCCGTAGCATTTTTAACTTCACAGGAATTCCAAGAACAATGGAAGAGTTCCGTAGCATTTTTAAACTTCAGCAGAATTCCGAAGAACAATGGAAGAGTTCCGTAGCATTTTTAAACTTCAGCAGAATTCCGAAAACAATGGAAGAGTTCCGTAGCATTTTTAAACTTCAGCAGAATTCCGAGAACAATGGAAGAGTTCCGTAGCATTTTTAAACTTCAGCAGAATTCCGAAGAACAATGGAAGAGCTCCGTAGCATTTTTAAACTTCAGCAGAATTCCGAGAACAATGGAAGAGTTCCATAGCATTTTTAAGCTTCAGCAGAATTCCGAGAACAATGGAAGAGTTCCGTAGCATTTTTAAACTTCATCAGAATTCCGAAGAACAATGGAAGAGTTCCGTAGCATTTTTAAACTTCAGCAGAATTCAGAAGAACAATGTAAGAGTTCCGTAGCATTTTTAATCTTCAGCAGAATTCCGAAGAACAATGGAAGAGTTCCGTAGCATTTTTAAACTTCAGCAGAATTCCGAAGAACAATGGAAGAGTTCCGTTGCAGTTTTAAACTTCAGCAGAATTCCGAAGAACAAAGGAAATGTTCCGTAGCATTTTTAAACTTCAGCAGTATTCTGAAGAACAATGGAAGAGTTCCGTAGCATTTTCAGACTTCAGAAGAATTCCGAGAACAATGGAAGAGTTCCACAGCATTTTTAAACTTCAGCAGAATTCCAAAAAACAATGGAAGAGTTCCGTAGCATTTTTAAACTTCAGCAGAATTCCGAAGAACAATGGAAGAGTTCCGTAGCATTTTTAAACTTCAGCAGAATTCCGAAGAACAATGGAAGAGTTCCGTAGCTTTTTTAAATTACAGCAGAATTCCGAAGAACAATGGAAAAGTTCCGTAGCATTTTTAAACTTCAGCAGAATTCCGAAGAACAATGGAAGAGTTCTATAGCATTTTTAAACTTCACCAGAATTCCGAGAACAATGGAAGAGTTCCGTAGCATTTTTAAACTTTAGCAGAGTTCAGAAGAACAATGGAGGAGTTCCGTAGCATTTTTAAACTTCACCAGAATACCGTGAACAATGGAAGAGTTCTGTAGCATTTTTAAACTTCAGCAGAATTCCGAAGAACAAAGGAAGTGTTCCGTAGCATTTTTAAACTTCAGCAGAATTCTGAAGAACAAGAGAAGAGTTCTGTAGCATTTTTTAACTTCAGAAGAATTCCGAGAAAAATGGAAGAGTTCCGTACCATTTTTAAACTTCAGCAGAATTCCGAAGAACAATGGAAGAGTTCCGTAGCATTTTTAAACTTCAGCAGAATTCCGAGAACAATGTATGAGTTCCTTAGCATTTTTAAACTTCACCAGAATTCCGAGAACAATGGAAGAGTTCCGTAGCATTTTTAAAATTCACCAGAATTCCGAGAACAATGGAAGAGTTCCATAGCATTTTTAAACTTCAGCAGAATTCCGAAGAACAATGGAAGAGTTCCATTGCAGTTTTAAGCTTCATCAGAATTCTGAAGAACAATGGAAGAGTTCCGTAGCATTTTTAAACTTCAGCAGAATTCAGAAGAACAATGTAAGAGTTCCGTAGCATTTTTAAACTTCAGCAGAATTCCGAAGAACAATGGAAGAGTTCCGTAGCATTTTTAAACTTCAGCAGAATTCCGAAGAACAATGGAATAGTTCCATTGCAGTTTTAAACTTCATCAGAATTCCGAAGAACAATGGAAGTGTTCCGCAGCATTTTTAAACTTCAGCAGAATTCCGAAGAACAATCGAAGAGTTCCATAGCATTTTTAAACTTCAGCAGAATTCCGAAGAACAATGGAAGAGTTCCGTAGCATATTTAAACTTCAGCAGAATTCCGAAGAACAATGGAAATGATCCGTAACATTTTTAAACTTCAGCTGAATTCCCAAGAACAATGGAAGAATACCGTAGAATTTATAAACTTCAGCAGAATTCTGAGAACAATGGAAGAGTTCCGTAGTATTTTTAAACTTCACCAGAATTCCAAGAACAATGGAAGAGTTCCGTAGCATTTTTAAACTTCTTCAGAATTCCGAAGAACAATGGAAGAGTTCCGTAGCATTTTTAAACTTCAGCAGAATTCCGAAGAACAATGGAAGAGTTCCGTAGCATTTTTAAACTTCATCAGAATTCCGAAGAACAATGGAAAAGTTCTGTAGCATTTGTAATCTTCAGCAGTATTCTGAAGAACAATGGAAGAGTTCCGTAGCATTTTCAAACTTCAGAAGAATTCCGAGAACAATGGAAGAGTTCCACAGCATTTTTAAACTTCAGCAGAATTCCGAAAAACAATGGAAGAGTTCCGTAGCATTTTTAAACTTCAGCAGAATTCCAAAGAACAATGGAAGAGTTCCGTAGCATTTTTAAACTTCAGCAGAATTCCGAAGAACAATGGAAGAGTTCCATAGCATTTTTAAATTACAGCAGAATTCCGAAGAACAATGGAAGAGTTCCGTAGCATTTTTAAACTTCAGCAGAATTCCGAGAACAATGGATGATTTCCGCAGCATTTTTAAACTTCACCAGAATTCCCAGGAACAATGGAAGAGTTCTGTAGCATTTTTAAACTTCACCAGAATACCGTGAACAATGGAAGAGTTCTGTAGCATTTTTAAACTTCAGCAGAATTCCGAAGAACAAAGGAATTGTTCCGTAGCATTTTTAAACTTCAGCAGAATTCTGAAGAACAAGAGAAGAGTTCTGTAGTATTTTTAAACTTCAGAAGAATTCCGAGAAAAATGGAAGAGTTCCGTAGCATTTTTAAACTTCAGCAGAATTCCGCAAAACAATGGAAGAGTTCCGTAGCATTTTTAAACTTCAGCAGAATTCCGAAGAACAATGGAAGAGTTCCGCAGCATTTTTAAACTTCAGCAGAATTCCGAAGAACAATGGAAGAGTTCCGTAGCATTTTTAAACTTAAGCAGAATTCCGAACAACAATGGAATTGATCCGTAACATTTTTAAACTTCAGCAGAATTCCCAAGAAAAATGGAAGAGCACCGTAGAATTTATAAGCTTCAGCAGAATTCTGAGAACCATGGAAGAGTTCCGTAGCATTTTTAAACTTCACAGGAATTCCAAGAACAATGGAAGAGTTCCGTAGCATTTTTAAACTTCAGCAGAATTCCGAAGAACAATGGAAGAGTTCTATAGCATTTTTAAACTTCACCAGAATTCCGAGAACAATGGAAGAGTTCCGTAGCATTTTTAAACTTTAGCAGAGTTCAGAAGAACAATGGAGGAGTTCCGTAGCATTTTTAAACTTCAGCAGAATTCCGAAGAACAATGGAAGAGTTCCGTAGCATTTTTAAACTTCACCAGAATACCGTGAACAATGGAAGAGTTCTGTAGCATTTTTAAACTTCAGCAGAATTCCGAAGAACAAAGGAAGTGTTCCGTAGCATTTTTAAACTTCAGCAGAATTCTGAAGAACAAGAGAAGAGTTCTGTAGCATTTTTTAACTTCAGAAGAATTCCGAGAAAAATGGAAGAGTTCCGTACCATTTTTAAACTTCAGCAGAATTCCGAAGAACAATGGAAGAGTTCCGTAGCATTTTTAAACTTCAGCAGAATTCCGAGAACAATGTATGAGTTCCTTAGCATTTTTAAACTTCACCAGAATTCCGAGAACAATGGAAGAGTTCCGTAGCATTTTTAAAATTCACCAGAATTCCGAGAACAATGGAAGAGTTCCATAGCATTTTTAAACTTCAGCAGAATTCCGAAGAACAATGGAAGAGTTCCATTGCAGTTTTAAGCTTCATCAGAATTCTGAAGAACAATGGAAGAGTTCCGTAGCATTTTTAAACTTCAGCAGAATTCAGAAGAACAATGTAAGAGTTCCGTAGCATTTTTAAACTTCAGCAGAATTCCGAAGAACAATGGAAGAGTTCCGTAGCATTTTTAAACTTCAGCAGAATTCCGAAGAACAATGGAATAGTTCCGTTGCAGTTTTAAACTTCATCAGAATTCCGAAGAACAATGGAAGTGTTCCGCAGCATTTTTAAACTTCAGCAGAATTCCGAAGAACAATCGAAGAGTTCCATAGCATTTTTAAACTTCAGCGGAATTCCGAAGAACAATGGAAGAGTTCCGTAGCATATTTAAACTTCAGCAGAATTCCGAAGAACAATGGAAATGATCCATAACATTTTTAAACTTCAGCTGAATTCCCAAGAACAATGGAAGAATACCGTAGAATTTATAAACTTCAGCAGAATTCTGAGAACAATGGAAGAGTTCCGTAGTATTTTTAAACTTCACCAGAATTCCAAGAACAATGGAAGAGTTCCGTAGCATTTTTAAACTTCAGCAGAATTCCGAAGAACAATGGAAGAGTTCCGTAGCATTTTTAAACTTCATCAGAATTCCGAAGAACAATGGAAAAGTTCTGTAGCATTTGTAATCTTCAGCAGTATTCTGAAGAACAATGGAAGAGTTCCGTAGCATTTTCAAACTTCAGAAGAATTCCGAGAACAATGGAAGAGTTCCACAGCATTTTTAAACTTCAGCAGAATTCCGAAAAACAATGGAAGAGTTCCGTAGCATTTTTAAACTTCAGCAGAATTCCAAAGAACAATGGAAGAGTTCCGTAGCATTTTTAAACTTCAGCAGAATTCCGAAGAACAATGGAAGAGTTCCATAGCATTTTTAAATTACAGCAGAATTCCGAAGAACAATGGAAGAGTTCCGTAACATTTTTAAACTTCAGCAGAATTCCGAGAACAATGGATGATTTCCGCAGCATTTTTAAACTTCACCAGAATTCCCAGGAACAATGGAAGAGTTCTGTAGCATTTTTAAACTTCACCAGAATACCGTGAACAATGGAAGAGTTCTGTAGCATTTTTAAACTTCAGCAGAATTCCGAAGAACAAAGGAATTGTTCCGTAGCATTTTTAAACTTCAGCAGAATTCTGAAGAACAAGAGAAGAGTTCTGTAGTATTTTTAAACTTCAGAAGAATTCCGAGAAAAATGGAAGAGTTCCGTAGCATTTTTAAACTTCAGCAGAATTCCGCAAAACAATGGAAGAGTTCCGTAGCATTTTTAAACTTCAGCAGAATTCCGAAGAACAATGGAAGAGTTCCGCAGCATTTTTAAACTTCAGCAGAATTCCGAAGAACAATGGAAGAGTTCCGTAGCATTTTTAAACTTAAGCAGAATTCCGAACAACAATGGAATTGATCCGTAACATTTTTAAACTTCAGCAGAATTCCCAAGAAAAATGGAAGAGCACCGTAGAATTTATAAGCTTCAGCAGAATTCTGAGAACCATGGAAGAGTTCCGTAGCATTTTTAAACTTCACAGGAATTCCAAGAACAATGGAAGAGTTCCGTAGCATTTTTAAACTTCAGCAGAATTCCGAAGAACAATGGAAGAGTTCCGTAGCATTTTTAAACTTCAGCAGAATTCCGAGAACAATGGAAGAGTTCCGCAGCATTTTTAAACTTCAGCAGAATTCCGAGAACAATGGAAGAGTTCCGTAGCATTTTTAAACTTCAGCAGAATTCCGAAGAACAATGGAAGAGCTCCGTAGCATTTTTAAACTTCAGCAGAATTCCGAGAACAATGGAAGAGTTCCATAGCATTTTTAAACTTCAGCAGAATTCCGAGAACAATGGAAGAGTTCCGTAGCATTTTTAAACTTCAGCAGAATTCCGAAGAACAATGGAAGAGTTACGTAGCATTTTTAAACTTCAGCAGAATTCCGAAGAACAATGTAAGAGTTGCATAGCATTTTTAAACTTCAGCAGAATTCCGAAGAACAATGGAAGAGTTCCGTAGCATTTTTAAACTTCAGCAGAATTCCGAAGAACAATGGAAGAGTTCCGTTGCAGTTTTAAACTTCATCAGAATTCCGAAGAACAATGGAAGTGTTCCGCAGCATTTTTAAACTTCAGTAGAACTCAGAAGAACAAGGGGCGAGTTCCGTAGCATATTTAAACTTCAGCAGAATTCCGAAGAACAATGGAAATGATCCGTAACATTTTTAAACTTCAGCAGAATTCCCAAGAACAATGGAAGAGTACCGTAGAATTTATAAACTTCAGCAGAATTCTGAGAACAATGGAAGAGTTCCGTAGCATTTTTAAACTTAACCAGAATTCCAAGAACAATGGAAGAGTTCCGTAGCATTTTTAAACTTCTGCAGAATTCAGAAGAACAATGGAAGAGTTCCGTAGCATTTTTAAACTTCAGCAGAATTCCGAGAACAATGGAAGAGTTCCGTAGCATTTTTAAACTTCAGCAGAATTCCGAGAACAATGGAAGAGTTCCGTAGCATTTTTAAACTTCAGCAGAATTCCGAAGAACAATGGAAGAGCTCCGTAGCATTTTTAAACTTCAGCAGAATTCCGAGAACAATGGAAGAGTTCCATAGCATTTTTAAACTTCAGCAGAATTCCGAGAACAATGGAAGAGTTCCGTAGCATTTTTAAACTTCAGCAGAATTCCGAAGAACAATGGAAGAGTTCCGTAGCATTTTTAAACTTCAGCAGAATTCCGAAGAGCAAGAGAAGAGTTCCGTTGCAGTTTTAAGCTTCATCAGAATTCCGAAGAACAATGGAAGAGTTCCGTAGCATTTTTAAACTTCAGCAGAATTCCGAAGAACAATGTAAGAGTTGCATAGCATTTTTAAACTTCAGCAGAATTCCGAAGAACAATGGAAGAGTTCCGTAGCATTTTTAAACTTCAGCAGAATTCCGAAGAACAATGGAAGAGTTCCGTTGCAGTTTTAAACTTCATCAGAATTCCGAAGAACAATGGAAGTGTTCCGCAGCATTTTTAAACTTCAGTAGAACTCAGAAGAACAAGGGGAGAGTTCCGTAGCATATTTAAACTTCAGCAGAATTCCGAAGAACAATGGAAATGATCCGTAACATTTTTAAACTTCAGCAGAATTCCCAAGAACAATGGAAGAGTACCGTAGAATTTATAAACTTCAGCAGAATTCTGAGAACAATGGAAGAGTTCCGTAGCATTTTTAAACTTAACCAGAATTCCAAGAACAATGGAAGAGTTCCGTAGCATTTTTAAACTTCTGCAGAATTCCGAAGAACAATGGAAGAGTTCCGTAGCATTTTTAAACTTCAGCAGAATTCCGAAGAACAATGGAAGAGTTCCGTAGCATTTTTAAACTTCATCAGAATTCCGAAGAACAATGGAAAAATTCTGTAGCATTTTTAAACTTCAGCAGAATTCCGAAGAACAATGGAAGAGTTCCGTAGCATTTTTAAACTTCAGCAGAATTCCTAGAACAAAGGAAGAGTTCCGTAGCATTTTTAAACTTCACCAGATTTCCGAGAACAATGGAAGAGTTCCGTAGCATTTTTAAACTTCAACAGAATTCCGAGAACAATGGAAGAGTTCCGTAGCATTTTTTAACTTCAGCAGAATTCCGAAGAACAATGGAAGAGTTCCGTATCATTTTTAAACTTCATCAGAATTCCGAAGAACAATGGAAAAGTTCCGTAGCATTTTTAAACTTCATCAGAATTCCGAAGAACAATGGAAAAGTTCCGTAGCATTTTTAAACTTCAGCAGAATTCCGAGAACAATGGAAGAGCTCCGTAGCATTTTTAAATTTCACCAGAATTCCGAGAACAATGGAAGAGTTCCGTAGCATTTTTAAACTTCAGCAGAATTCCGAAGAACAATGGAAGAGTTCCATAGCATTTTTAAATTACAGCAGAATTCCGAAGAACAATGGAAGAGTTCCGTAGCATTTTTAAACTTCAGCAGAATTCCGAGAACAATGGATGAGTTCCGCAGCATTTTTAAACTTCACCAGAATTCCGAGGAACAATGGAAGAGTTCTGTAGCATTTTTAAACTTCACCAGAATACCGTGAACAATGGAAGAGTTCTGTAGCATTTTTAAACTTCAGCAGAATTCCGAAGAACAAAGGAATTGTTCCGTAGCATTTTTAAACTTCAGCAGAATTCTGAAGAACAAGAGAAGAGTTCTGTAGTATTTTTAAACTTCAGAAGAATTCCGAGAAAAATGGAAGAGTTCCGTAGCATTTTTAAACTTCAGCAAAATTCCACAAAACAATGGAAGAGTTCCGTAGCATTTTTAAACTTCAGCAGAATTCCGAAGAACAATGGAAGAGTTCCGCAGCATTTTTAAACTTCAGCAGAATTCCGAAGAACAATGGAAGAGTTCCGTAGCATTTTTAAACTTAAGCAGAATTCCGAAGAACAATGGAATTGATCCGTAACATTTTTAAACTTCAGCAGAATTCCCAAGAAAAATGGAAGAGCACCGTAGAATTTATAAGCTTCATCAGAATTCTGAGAACAATGGAAGAGTTCCGTAGCATTTTTAAACTTCACAGGAATTCCAAGAACAATGGAAGAGTTCCGTAGCATTTTTAAACTTCAGCAGAATTCCGAAGAACAATGGAAGAGTTCCGTAGCATTTTTAAACTTCAGCAGAATTCCGAGAACAATGGAAGAGTTCCGTAGCATTTTTAAACTTCAGCAGAATTCCGAGAACAATGGAAGAGTTCCGTAGCATTTTTAAACTTCAGCAGAATTCCGAAGAACAATGGAAGAGCTCCGTAGCATTTTTAAACTTCAGCAAAATTCCGAGAACAATGGAAGAGTTCCATAGCATTTTTAAACTTCAGCAGAATTCCGAGAACAATGGAAGAGTTCCGTAGCATTTTTAAACTTCAGCAGAATTCCGAAGAACAATGGAAGAGTTCCGTAGCATTTTTAAACTTCAGCAGAATTCTGAAGAACAAGAGAAGAGTTCCGTTGCAGTTTTAAGCTTCATCAGAATTCCGAAGAACAATGGAAGAGTTCTGTAGCATTTTTAAACTTCAGCAGAATTCAGAAGAACAATGTAAGAGTTCCGTAGCATTTTTAATTTTCAGCAGAATTCCGAAGAACAATGGAAGAGTTCCGTAGCATTTTTAAACTTCAGCAGAATTCCGAAGAACAATGGAAGAGTTCCGTAGCCTTTTTAAACTTTGTCAGAATTCCGAAGAACAATGGAAAAGTTCCGTACCATTTTTATACTTCAGCAGAATTCCGAAGAACAATGGAAGAGTTCCGTAGCATTTTTAAACTTCAGCAGAATTCTGAAGAACAAGAGAAGAGTTCCGTTGCAGTTTTAAGCTTCATCAGAATTCCGAAGAACAATGGAAGAGTTCTGTAGCATTTTTAAACTTCAGCAGAATTCAGAAGAACAATGTATGAGTTCCGTAGCATTTTTAATTTTCAGCAGAATTCCGAAGAACAATGGAAGAGTTCCGTAGCATTTTTAAACTTCAGCAGAATTCCGAAGAACAATGGAAGAGTTCCGTTGCAGTTTTAAACTTCATCAGAATTCCGAAGAACAATGGAAGTGTTCCGCAGCATTTTTAAACTTCAGTAGAACTCAGAAGAACAAGGGAAGGGTTCCGTAGCATATTTAAACTTCAGCAGAATTCCGAAGAACAATGGAAATGATCCGTAACATTTTTAAACTTCAGCAGAATTCCCAAGAACAATGGAAGAGTACCGTAGAATTTATAAACTTCAGCAGAATTCTGAGAACAATGGAAGAGTTCCGTAGCATTTTTAAACTTCACCAGAATTCCAAGAACAATGGAAGAGTTCCGTAGCATTTTTAAACTTCTGCAGAATTCCGAAGAACAATGGAAGAGTTCCGTAGCATTTTTAAACTTCAGCAGAATTCCGAAGAACAATGGAAGAGTTCCGTAGAATTTTTAAACTTCATCAGAATTCCGAAGAACAATGGAAAAATTCTGTAGCATTTTTAAACTTCAGCAGTATTCCGAAGAACAATGGAAGAGTTCCGTAGCATTTTTAACCTTCAGCAGAATTCCTAGAACAATGGAAGAGTTCCGTAGCATTTTTAAACTTCACCAGATTTCCGAGAACAATGGAAGAGTTCCGTAGCATTTTTAAACTTCAACAGAATTCCGAGAACAATGGAAGAGTTCCGTAGCATTTTTTAACTTCAGCAGAATTCCGAAGAACAATAGAAGAGTTCCGTATCATTTTTAAACTTCATCAGAATTCCGAAGAACAAAGGAAAAGTTCCGTAGCATTTTTAAACTTCATCAGAATTCCGAAGAACAATGGAAAAGTTCCGTAGCATTTTTAAACTTCAGCAGAATTCCGAGAACAATGGAAGAGCTCCGTAGCATTTTTAAACTTCACCAGAATTCCGAGAACAATGGAAGAGTTCCGTAGCATTTTTAAACTTCAACAGAATTCCGAGAACAATGGAAGAGTTCCGTAGCATTTTTAAACTTCAGCAGAATTCCGAAGAACAATGGAAGAGTTCCGTAGCATTTTTAAACTTCATCAGAATTCCGAAGAACAATGGAAATATTCCGTAGCATTTTTAAACTTCAGCAGAATTCCGATGAACAATGGAAGAGTTCCGTAGCATTTTTAAACTTCAGCAGAATTCCGAAGAACAATGGAAGAGTTCCGTTGCAGTTCTAAGCTTCATCAGAATTTCAAAGAACAATGGAAGAGTTCCGTAGCATTTTTAAACTTCAGCAGAATTAAGAATAACAATGGAAGAGTTCCGTAGCATTTTTAAACTTCACCAGAATTCCGTGAACAATGGAAGAGTTCCGTAGCATTTTTAAACTTCAGCAGAATTCCGAAGAACAAAGGAAGTGTTCCGTAGCATTTTTAAACTTCAGCAGTATTCTGAAGAACAATGGAAGAGTTCTGTAGCATTTTCAAAGATCAGAAGAATTCCGAGAACAATGGAAGAGTTCCGTAGCATTTTTAAACTTCAACAGATTTCCGAGAACAATGGAAGAGTTCCGTAGCATTTTTAAACTTCAGCAGAATTCCGATGAACAATGGAAGAGTTCCGTAGCATTTTTAAACTTCATCAGAATTCCGAAGAACAATGGAAATATTCCGTAGCATTTTTAAACTTCAGCAGAATTCCGATGAACAATGGAAGAGATCCGTAGCATTTTTAAACTTCAGCAGAATTCCGAAGAACAAGGAAAGAGTTCCGTTGCAGTTCTAAGCTTCATCAGAATTCCAAAGAACAATGGAAGAGTTCCGTAGCATTTTTAAACTTCAGCAGAATTAAGAATAACAATGGAAGAGTTCCGTAGCATTTTTAAACTTCACCAGAATTCCGTGAACAATGGAAGAGTTCCGTAGCATTTTTAAACTTCAGCAGTATTCTGAAGAACAATGGAAGAGTACCACAGCATTTTTAAACTTCAGCAGAATTCCGAAAAACAATGGAAGAGTTCCGTAGCATTTTTAAACTTCAGCGGAATTCCGAAGAACAATGGAAGAGTTCCGTAGCATTTTTAAACTTCAGCAGAATTCCGAAGAACAATGGAAGAGTTCCATAGCATTTTTAAATTACAGCAGAATTCCGAAGAACAATGGAAGAGTTCCGTAGCATTTTTAAACTTCAGCAGAATTCCGAGAACAATGGATGAGTTCCTCAGCATTTTTAAACTTCACCAGAATTCCGAGGAGCAATGGAAGAGTTCTGTAGCATTTTTAAACTTCACCAGAATATCGTGAACAATGGAAGAGTTCTGTAGCATTTTTAAACTTCAGCAGAATTCCGAAGAATAAAGGAATTGTTCCGTAGTATTTTTAAACTTCAGCAGATTTCTGAAGAACAAGAGAAGAGTTCTGTAGTATTTTTAAACTTCAGAAGAATTCCAAGAAAAATGGAAGAGTTCCGTAGCATTTTTAAACTTCAGCAGAATTCCGCAAAACAATGGAAGAGTTCCGTAGCATTTTTAAACTTCAGCGGAATTCCGAAGAACAATGGAAGAGTTCCGCAGCATTTTTAAACTTCAGCAGAATTCCGAAGAACAATGGAAGAGTTCCGTAGCATTTTTAAACTTCTGCAGAATTCCGAAGAACAATGGAAGAGTTCCGTTGCAGTTTTAAGCTTCATCAGAATTCCGAAGAACAATGGAAGAGTTCCGTAGCATTTTTAAACTTCAGCCGAATTCAGAAGAACAATGTAAGAGTTCCGTAGCATTTTTAAACTTCAGCAGAATTCCAAAGAACAATGGAAGAGTTCCGTAGCATTTTTAAACTTCAGCAGAATTCCGAAGAACAATGGAAGAGTTCCGTTGCAGTTTTAAACTTCATCAGAATTCCGAAGAACAATGGAAGTGTTCCGCAGCATTTTTAAACTTCAGTAGAACTCAGAAGAACAAGGGAAGAGTTCCGTAGCATATTTAAACTTCAGCAGAATTCCGAAGAACAATGGAAATGATCCGTAACATTTTTAAACTTCAGCAGAATTCCCAAGAACAATGGAAGAGTACCGTAGAATTTATAAACTTCAGCAGAATTCTGAGAACAAAAGAAGAGTTCCGTAGCATTTTTAAACTTCACCAGAATTCCAAGAACAATGGAAGAGTTCCGTAGCATTTTTAAACTTCTGCAGAATTCCGAAGAACAATGGAAGAGTTTCGTAGCATTTTTAAACTTCAGCAGAATTCTGAAGAACAATGGAAGAGTTCCGTAGCATTTTTAAACTTCATCAGAATTCCGAAGAACAATGGAAAAATTCTGTAGCATTTTTAAACTTCAGCAGAATTCCGAAGAACAATGGAAGAGTTCCGTAGCATTTTTAAACTTCAGCAGAATTCCGAGAACAATGGAAGAGTTCCGTAGCATTTTTAAACTTCACCAGAATTCCGAGAACAATGGAAGAGTTCCGTAGCATTTTTAAACTTCAACAGAATTCTGAGAACAATGTAAGAGTTCCGTAGCATTTTTAAACTTCAGCAGAATTCCGAAGAACAATGGAAGAGTTCCGTAGCATTTTTAAACTTCATCAGAATTCCGAAGAACAATGGAAAAGTTCCGTAGTATTTTTAAACTTCAGCAGAAATCCGAAGAACAATGGAAGAGTTCCGTAGCATTTTTAAACTTCAGCAGAATTAAGAATAACAATGGAAGAGTTCCGTAGCATTTTTAAACTTCAGCAGAATTCCGAAGAACAATGGAAGAGTTCCGTTGCAGTTTTTAACTTCATCAGAATTCCGAAGAACAAAGGAAGTGTTCCGTAGCATTTTTAAACTTCAGCAGTATTCTGAAGAACAATGGAAGAGTTCTGTAGCATTTTCAAACTTCAGAAGAATTCCGAGAACAATGGAAGAGTTCCGCAGCATTTTTAAACTTCAACAGAATTCCGAGAACAATGGAAGAGTTCCGTAGCATTTTTAAATTTCAGCAGAATTCCGATGAACAATGGAAGAGTTCCGTAGCATTTTTAAACTTCATCAGAATTCCGAAAAACAATGGAAATATTCCGTAGCATTTTTAAACTTCAGCAGAATTCCGAAGAACAATGGAAGAGTTCCGTTGCAGTTCTAAGCTTCATCAGAATTCCAAAGAACAATGGAAGAGTTCCGTAGCATTTTTAAACTTCAGCAGAATTAAGAATAACAATGGAAGAGTTCCGTAGCATTTTTAAACTTCAGCGGAATTCCGAAGAACAATGGAAGAGTTCCGTAGCATTTTTAAACTTCAGCAGAATTCCGAAGAACAATGGAAGAGTTCCATAGCATTTTTAAATTACAGCAGAATTCCGAAGAACAATGGAAGAGTTCCGTAGCATTTTTAAACTTCACCAGAATTCCGAGGAACAATGGAAGAGTTCTGTAGCATTTTTTAACTTCACCAGAATATCGTGAACAATGGAAGAGTTCTGTAGCATTTTTAAACTTCAGCAGAATTCCGAAGAATAAAGGAATTGTTCCGTAGTATTTTTAAACTTCAGCAGAATTCTGAAGAACAAGAGAAGAGTTCTGTAGTATTTTTAAACTTCAGAAGAATTCCAAGAAAAATGGAAGAGTTCCGTAGCATTTTTAAACTTCAGCAGAATTCCGCAAAACAATGGAAGAGTTCCGTAGTATTTTTAAACTTCAGCAGAATTCCGAAGAACAATGGAAGAGTTCCGCAGCATTTTTAAACTTCAGCAGAATTCCGAAGAACAATGGAAGAGTTCCGTAGCATTTTTAAACTTAAGCAGAATTCCGAAGAACAATGGAATTGATCCGTAACATTTTTAAACTTCAGCAGAATTCCCAAGAACAATGGACGAGCACCTTAGAATTTATAAGCTTCAGCAGAATTCTGAGAACAATGGAAGAGTTCCGTAGCATTTTTAAACTTCACAGGAATTCCAAGAACAATGGATGAGTTCCGTAGCATTTTTAAACTTCGGCAGAATTCCGAAGAACAATGGAATAGATCCGTAGCATTTTTAAACTTCAGCAGAATTCCGAGAACAATGGAAGAGTTCCGTAGCATTTTTAAACTTCACCAGAATTCCGAGAACAATGGAAGAGTTCCGTAGCATTTTTAAACTTCAGCAGAATTCCGAGAACAATGGAAGAGTTCCGTAGCATTTTTAAACTTCAGCAGAATTCCGAAGAACAATGGAAGAGTTCCGTAGCATTTTTAAACTTCAGCAGAATTCCGAAGAACAATGGAAGAGTTCCGTTGCAGTTTTAAGCTTCATCAGAATTCCGAAGAACAATGAAAGAGTTCCGTAGCATTTTTAAACTTCAGCCGAATTCAGAAGAACAATGTAAGAGTTCCGTAGGATTTTTAAACTTCAGCAGAATTCCAAAGAACAATGGAAGAGTTCCATAGCATTTTTAAACTTCAGCAGAATTCCGAAGAACAATGGAAGAGTTCCGTTGCAGTTTTAAACTTCATCGGAATTCCGAAGAACAATGGAAGTGTTCCGCAGCATTTTTAAACTTCAGTAGAACTCAGAAGAACAAGGGAAGAGTTCCGTAGCATATTTAAACTTCAGCAGAATTCCGAAGAACAATGGAAATGATCCGTAACATTTTTAAACTTCAGCAGAATTCCCAAGAACAATGGAAGAGTACCGTAGAATTTATAAACTTCAGCAGAATTCTGAGAACAAAGGAAGAGTTCCGTAGCATTTTTAAACTTCACCAGAATTCCAAGAACAATGGAAGAGTTCCGTAGCATTTTTAAACTTCTGCAGAATTCCGAAGAACAATGGAAGAGTTCCGTAGCATTTTTAAACTTCAGCAGAATTCTGAAGAACAATGGAAGAGTTCCGTAGCATTTTTAAACTTCATCAGAATTCCGAAGAACAATGGAAAAATTCTGTAGCATTTTTAAACTTCAGCAGAAATCCGAAGAACAATGGAAGAGTTCCGTAGCATTTTTAAACTTCAGCAGAATTCCGAGAACAATGGAAGAGTTCCGTAGCATTTTTAAACTTCACCAGAATTCCGAGAACAATGCAAGAGTTTCGTAGCATTTTTAAACTTCAACAGAATTCTGAGAACAATGGAAGAGTTCCGTAGCATTTTTAAACTTCAGCAGAATTCCGAAGAACAATGGAAGAGTTCCGTAGCATTTTTAAACTTCATCAGAATTCCGAAGAACAATGGAAAAGTTCCGTAGTATTTTTAAACTTCAGCAGAAATCCGAAGAACAATGGAAGAGTTCTGTAGCATTTTTAAACTTCAGCAGAATTAAGAATAACAATGGAAGTGTTCCGTAGCATTTTTAAACTTCAGCAGAATTCCGAAGAACAATGGAAATATTCCGTAGCATTTTTAAACTTCAGCAGAATTCCGAAGAACAATGGAAGAGTTCCGTTGCAGTTCTAAGCTTCATCAGAATTCCAAAGAACAATGGAAGAGTTCCGTAGCATTTTTAAACTTCAGCAGAATTAAGAATAACAATGGAAGAGTTCCGTAGCATTTTTAAACTTCAGCGGAATTCCGAAGAACAATGGAAGAGTTCCGTAGCATTTTTAAACTTCAGCAGAATTCCGAAGAACAATGGAAGAGTTCCATAGCATTTTTAAATTACAGCAGAATTCCGAAGAACAATGGAAGAGTTCCGTAGCATTTTTAAACTTCACCAGAATTCCGAGGAACAATGGAAGAGTTCTGTAGCATTTTTTAACTTCACCAGAATATCGTGAACAATGGAAGAGTTCTGTAGCATTTTTAAACTTCAGCAGAATTCCGAAGAATAAAGGAATTGTTCCGTAGTATTTTTAAACTTCAGCAGAATTCTGAAGAACAAGAGAAGAGTTCTGTAGTATTTTTAAACTTCAGAAGAATTCCAAGAAAAATGGAAGAGTTCCGTAGCATTTTTAAACTTCAGCAGAATTCCGCAAAACAATGGAAGAGTTCCGTAGTATTTTTAAACTTCAGCAGAATTCCGAAGAACAATGGAAGAGTTCCGCAGCATTTTTAAACTTCAGCAGAATTCCGAAGAACAATGGAAGAGTTCCGTAGCATTTTTAAACTTAAGCAGAATTCCGAAGAACAATGGAATTGATCCGTAACATTTTTAAACTTCAGCAGAATTCCCAAGAACAATGGACGAGCACCTTAGAATTTATAAGCTTCAGCAGAATTCTGAGAACAATGGAAGAGTTCCGTAGCATTTTTAAACTTCACAGGAATTCCAAGAACAATGGATGAGTTCCGTAGCATTTTTAAACTTCGGCAGAATTCCGAAGAACAATGGAATAGATCCGTAGCATTTTTAAACTTCAGCAGAATTCCGAGAACAATGGAAGAGTTCCGTAGCATTTTTAAACTTCACCAGAATTCCGAGAACAATGGAAGAGTTCCGTAGCATTTTTAAACTTCAGCAGAATTCCGAGAACAATGGAAGAGTTCCGTAGCATTTTTAAACTTCAGCAGAATTCCGAAGAACAATGGAAGAGTTCCGTAGCATTTTTAAACTTCAGCAGAATTCCGAAGAACAATGGAAGAGTTCCGTTGCAGTTTTAAGCTTCATCAGAATTCCGAAGAACAATGAAAGAGTTCCGTAGCATTTTTAAACTTCAGCCGAATTCAGAAGAACAATGTAAGAGTTCCGTAGGATTTTTAAACTTCAGCAGAATTCCAAAGAACAATGGAAGAGTTCCATAGCATTTTTAAACTTCAGCAGAATTCCGAAGAACAATGGAAGAGTTCCGTTGCAGTTTTAAACTTCATCGGAATTCCGAAGAACAATGGAAGTGTTCCGCAGCATTTTTAAACTTCAGTAGAACTCAGAAGAACAAGGGAAGAGTTCCGTAGCATATTTAAACTTCAGCAGAATTCCGAAGAACAATGGAAATGATCCGTAACATTTTTAAACTTCAGCAGAATTCCCAAGAACAATGGAAGAGTACCGTAGAATTTATAAACTTCAGCAGAATTCTGAGAACAAAGGAAGAGTTCCGTAGCATTTTTAAACTTCACCAGAATTCCAAGAACAATGGAAGAGTTCCGTAGCATTTTTAAACTTCTGCAGAATTCCGAAGAACAATGGAAGAGTTCCGTAGCATTTTTAAACTTCAGCAGAATTCTGAAGAACAATGGAAGAGTTCCGTAGCATTTTTAAACTTCATCAGAATTCCGAAGAACAATGGAAAAATTCTGTAGCATTTTTAAACTTCAGCAGAAATCCGAAGAACAATGGAAGAGTTCCGTAGCATTTTTAAACTTCAGCAGAATTCCGAGAACAATGGAAGAGTTCCGTAGCATTTTTAAACTTCACCAGAATTCCGAGAACAATGCAAGAGTTTCGTAGCATTTTTAAACTTCAACAGAATTCTGAGAACAATGGAAGAGTTCCGTAGCATTTTTAAACTTCAGCAGAATTCCGAAGAACAATGGAAGAGTTCCGTAGCATTTTTAAACTTCATCAGAATTCCGAAGAACAATGGAAAAGTTCCGTAGTATTTTTAAACTTCAGCAGAAATCCGAAGAACAATGGAAGAGTTCTGTAGCATTTTTAAACTTCAGCAGAATTAAGAATAACAATGGAAGTGTTCCGTAGCATTTTTAAACTTCAGCAGAATTCCGAAGAACAATGGAAGAGTTCCGTTGCAGTTTTTAACTTCATCAGAATTCTGAAGAACAAAGGAAGTGTTCCGTAGCATTTTTAAACTTCAGCAGTATTCTGAAGAACAATGGAAGAGTTCTGTAGCATTTTCAAACTTCAGAAGAATTCCGAGAACAATGGAAGAGTTCCACAGTATTTTTAAACTTCAGCAGAATTCCGAAAAACAATGGAAGAGTTCCGTAGCATTTTTAAACTTCAGCAGAATTCCAAAGGACAAGGGAAGAGTTCCGTAGCATTTTTAAACTTCAGCAGAATTCCGAAGAACAATGGAAGAGTTCCATAGCATTTTTAAATTACAGCAGAATTACGAAGAACAATGGAAGAGTTCCGTAGCATTTTTAAACTTCAGCAGAATTCCGAGAACAATGGATGAGTTCCGCAGCATTTTTAAACTTCACCAGAATTCCGAGGAACAATGGAAGAGTTCTGTAGCATTTTTAAACTTCAGCAGAATTCCGAAGAACAATGGAAGAGTTCCGTAGCATTTTTAAACTTCAGCAGAATTCCGAAGAACAATGGAAGAGTTCCGTTGCAGTTTTAAACTTCATCAGAATTCCGAAGAACAATGGAAGAGTTCCGTAGCATTTTTAAACTTCAGCAGAGCTCAGAAGAACAATGAAGAGTCCCGTAGCATTTTTAAACTTCAACAGAATTCCGAAGAACAATGGAAGAGTTCCGTAGCATTTTTAAACTTCAGTAGAATTAAAAATAACAATGGAAGAGTTCCGTAGCATTTTTAAACTTCACCAGAATACCGTGAACAATGGAAGAGTTCTGCAGCATTTTTAAACTTCAGCAGAATTCCGAAGAACAAAGGAAGTGTTTCCTAGCATTTTTAAACTTCAGCAGAATTCTGAAGAACAAGAGAAGAGTTCTGTAGCATTTTTAAACTTCAGAAGAATTCCGAGAAAAATTGAAGAGTTCCGTAGCATTTTTAAACTTCAGCAGAATTCCGCAAAACAATGGAAGAGTTCCGTAGCATTTTTAAACTTCAGCAGAATTCCGAAGAACAATGGAAGAGTTCCATAGCATTTTTAAACTTCAGCAGAATTCCGAGAACAATGGATGAGTTCCGTAGCATTTTTAAACTTCACCAGAATTCTGAGAACAATGGAAGAGTTCCGTAGCATTTTTAAACTTCACCAGAATTCCGAGAACAATGGAAGAGTTCCATAGCATTTTTAAACTTCACCAGAATTCCGAAGAACAATGGAACAGTTCCATAGCATTTTTAAGCTTCAGCAGAATTCCAAAGAACAATGAAAGAGTTCCGTAGCATTTATAAACTTCAGCAGAATTCCGAGAACAATGGAAGAGTTCCGTAGCATTTTTAAACTTCAGCAGAATTCTGAAGAACAATGGAAGAGTTCCATAGCATTTTTAAATTACAGCAAAATTCCGAAGAACAATGGAAGAGTTCCGTAGCATTTTTAAACTTCAGCAGAATTCTGAGAACAATGGATGAGTTCCGCAGCATTTTTAAACTTCACCAGAATTCCGAGGAACAATGGAAGAGTTCCGTAGCATTTTTAAACTTCACCAGAATACCGTGAACAATGGAAGAGTTCTGTAGCATTTTTAAACTTCAGCAGAATTCCGAAGAACAAAGGAATTGTTCCGTAGCATTTTTAAACTTCAGCAGAATTCTGAAGAACAAGAGAAGAGTTCTGTAGTATTTTTAAACTTCAGAAGAATTCCGAGAAAAATGGAAGAGTTCCGTAGCATTTTTAAACTTCAGCAGAATTCCGCAAAACAATGGAAGAGTTCCGTAGCATTTTTAAACTTCAGCAGAATTCCGAAGAACAATGGAAGAGTTCCGCAGCATTTTTAAACTTCAGCAGAATTCCGAAGAACAATGGAAGAGTTCCGTAGCATTTTTAAACTTCAGCAGAATTCGCAAGAACAATGGAAGAGCACCGTAGAATTTATAAGCTTCAGCAGAATTCTGAGAACAATGGAAGAGTTCCGTAGCATTTTTAAACTTCACAGGAATTCCAAGAACAATGGAAGAGTTCTGTAGCATTTTTAAACTTCAGCAGAATTAAGAATAACAATGGAAGTGTTCCGTAGCATTTTTAAACTTCAGCAGAATTCCGAAGAACAATGGAAGAGTTCCGTTGCAGTTTTTAACTTCATCAGAATTCCGAAGAACAAGGGAAGTGTTCCGCAGCATTTTTAAACTTCAGTAGAACTCAGAAGAACAAGGGAAGAGTTCCGTAGCATATTTAAACTTCAGCAGAATTCCGAAGAACAATGGAAATGATCCGTAACATTTTTAAACTTCAGCAGAATTCCCAAGAACAATGGAAGAGTACCGTAAAATTTATAAACTTCAGCAGAATTCTGAGAACAATGGAAGAGTTCCGTAGCATTTTTAAACTTCACCAGAATTCCAAGAACAATGGAAGAGTTCCGTAGCATTTTTAAACTTCTGCAGAATTCCGAAGAAGAATGGAAGAGTTCCGTAGCATTTTTAAACTTCAGCAGAATTCCGAAGAACAATGGAAGAGTTCCGTAGCATTTTTAAACTTCACCAGAATTCCGAGAACAATGGAAGAGTTCCATAGCATTTTTAAACTCAAGCAGAATTCCGAGAACAATGGAAGAGTTTCCTAGCATTTTTAAACTTCAGCAGAATTCCGAAGAACAATGGAAGAGTTCCGTTGCATTTTTAAACTTCAGCAGAATTCCGAAGAACAATGGAAGAGTTCCGTTGCAGTTTTAAGCTTCATCAGAATTCCGAAGAACAATGGAAGAGTTCCGTAGCATTTTTAAACTTCAGCAGAATTCAGAAGAACAATGTAAGAGTTCCGTAGCATTTTTAAACTTCAGCAGAATTCCGAAGAACAATGGAAGAGTTCCGTAGCATTTTTAAACTTCAGCAGAATTCCGAAGAACAATGGAAGAGTTCCGTTGCAGTTTTTAACTTCATCAGAATTCCGAAGAACACGGGAAGTGTTCCGCAGCATTTTTAAACTTCAGTAGAACTCAGAAGAACAAGGGAAGAGTTCCGTAGCATATTTAAACTTCAGCAGAATTCCGAAGAACAATGGAAATGATCCGTAACATTTTTAAACTTCAGCAGAATTCCCAAGAACAATGGAAGAGTACCGTAGAATTTATAAACTTCAGCAGAATTCTGAGAACAATGGAAGAGTTCCGTAGCATTTTTAAACTTCACCAGAATTCCAAGAACAATGGAAGAGTTCCGTAGCATTTTTAAACTTCTGCAGAATTCCGAAGAACAATGGAAGAGTTCCGTAGCATTTTTAAACTTCAGCAGAATTCTGAAGAACAATGGAAGAGTTCCGTAGCATTTTTAAACTTCATCAGAATTCCGAAGAACAATGGAAAAATTCTGGAGCATTTTTAAACTTCAGCAGAATTCCGAAGAACAATGGAAGAGTTCCGTAGCATTTGTAAACTTCAGCAGAATTCCGAGAATAATGGAAGAGTTCCGTAGCATTTTTAAACTTCAGCAGAATTCCGAAGAACAATGGAAGAGTTCCGTAGCATTTTTAAACTTCATCAGAATTCCGAAGAACAATGGAAAAGTTCCGTAGCATTTTTAAACTTCAGCAGAATTCTGAAGAACAATGGAAGAGTTCCGTAGCATTTTTAAACTTCAGCAGAATTAAGAATAACAATGGAACAGTTCCGTAGCATTTTTAAACTTCACCAGAATTCCGTGAACAATGGAAGAGTTCCGTAGCATTTTTAAACTTCAGTAGAATTAAAAATAACAATGGAAGAGTTCCGTAGCATTTTTAAACTTCACCAGAATACCGTGAACAATGGAAGAGTTCTGCAGCATTTTTAAAATTCAGCAGAATTCCGAAGAACAAAGGAAGTGTTCCGTAGCATTTTTAAACTTCAGCAGAATTCTGAAGAACAAGAGAAGAGTTCTGTAGCATTTTTAAACTTCAGAAGAATTCCGAGAAAAATGGAAGAGTTCCGTAGCATTTTTAAACTTCAGCAGAATTCCGCAAAACAATGGAAGAGTTCCGTAGCATTTTTAAACTTCACCAGAATTCCGAGAACAATGGAAGAGTTCCATAGCATTTTTAACTTCAGCAGAATTCCGAAGAACAATGGAACAGTTCCATAGCATTTTTAAGCTTCAGCACAATTCCGAAGAACAATGGAAGAGTTCCGTGGCATTTATAAACTTCAGCAGAATTCCGAGAACAATGGAAGAGTTCCGTAGCATTTTTAAACTTCAGCAGAATTCCGAAGAACAATGGAAGAGTTCCATAGCATTTTTAAATTACAGCAGAATTCCGAAGAACAATGGAAGAGTTCCGTAGCATTTTTAAACTTCAGCAGAATTCCGAGAACAATGGATGAGTTCCGCAGCACTTTTAAACTTCACCAGAATTCCGAGGAACAATGGAAGAGTTCCGTAGCATTTTTAAACTTCACCAGAATACCGTGAACAATGGAAGAGTTCTGTACCATTATTAAACTTCAGCAGAATTCCGAAGAACAAAGGAATTGTTCCGTAGCATTTTCAAACTTCAGCAGAATTCTGAAGAACAAGAGAAGAGTTCTGTAGTATTTTTAAACTTCAGAAGAATTCCGAGAAAAATGGAAGAGTTCCGTAGCATTTTTAAACTTCAGCAGAATTCCGCAAAACAATGGAAGAGTTCCGTAGCATTTTTAAACTTCAGCAGAATTCCGAAGAACAATGGAAGAGTTCCGCAGCATTTTTAAACTTCAGCAGAATTCCGAAGAACAATGGAAGAGTTCCGTAGCATTTTTAAACTTAGCAGAATTCCGAAGAACAATGGAATTGATCCGTAACATTTTTAAACTTCAGCAGAATTCCCAAGAACAATGGAAGAGCACCGTAGAATTTATAAGCTTCAGCAGAATTCTGAGAACAATGGAAGAGTTCCGTAACATTTTTAAACTTCACAGGAATTCCAAGAACAATGGAAGAGTTCCGTAGCATTTTTAAACTTCGGCAGAATTCCGAAGAACAATGGAATAGTTCCGTAGCATTTTTAAACTTCAGCAGAATTCCGAGAACAATGGAAGAGTTCCGTAGCATTTTTAAACTTCACCAGAATTCCGAGAACAATGGAAGAGTTCCATAGCATTTTTAAACTTCAGCAGAATTCCGAGAACAATGGAAGAGTTCCGTAGCATTTTTAAACTTCAGCAGAATTCCGAGAACAATGGAAGAGTTCCGTAGCATTTTTAAACTTCAGCAGAATTCCCAAGAACAATGGAAGAGTACCGTAGAATTTATAAACTTCAGCAGAATTCTGAGAACAATGGAAGAGTTCCGTAGCATTTTTAAACTTCACCAGAATTCCAAGAACAATGGAAGAGTTCCGTAGCATTTTTAAACTTCTGCAGAATTCCGAAGAACAATGGAAGAGTTCCGTAGCATTTTTAAACTTCAGCAGAATTCTGAAGAACAATGGAAGAGTTCCGTAGCATTTTTAAACTTCATCAGAATTCCGAAGAACAATGGAAAAATTCTGGAGCATTTTTAAACTTCAGCAGAATTCCGAAGAACAATGGAAGAGTTCCGTAGCATTTGTAAACTTCAGCAGAATTCCGAGAATAATGGAAGAGTTCCGTAGCATTTTTAAACTTCAACAGAATTCCGAGAACAATGGAAGAGTTCCGTAGCATTTTTAAACTTCAACAGAATTCTGAGAACAATGGAAGAGTTCCGTAGCATTTTTAAACTTCAGCAGAATTCCGAAGAACAATGGAAGAGTTCCGTAGCATTTTTAAACTTCATCAGAATTCCGAAGAACAATGGAAAAGTTCCGTAGCATTTTTAAACTTCAGCAGAATTCTGAAGAACAATGGAAGAGTTCCGTAGCATTTTTAAACTTCAGCAGAATTAAGAATAACAATGGAACAGTTCCGTAGCATTTTTAAACTTCACCAGAATTCCGTGAACAATGGAAGAGTTCCGTAGCATTTTTAAACTTCAGTAGAATTAAAAATAACAATGGAAGAGTTCCGTAGCATTTTTAAACTTCACCAGAATACCGTGAACAATGGAAGAGTTCTGCAGCATTTTTAAAATTCAGCAGAATTCCGAAGAACAAAGGAAGTGTTCCGTAGCATTTTTAAACTTCAGCAGAATTCTGAAGAACAAGAGAAGAGTTCTGTAGCATTTTTAAACTTCAGAAGAATTCCGAGAAAAATGGAAGAGTTCCGTAGCATTTTTAAACTTCAGCAGAATTCCGCAAAACAATGGAAGAGTTCCGTAGCATTTTTAAACTTCACCAGAATTCCGAGAACAATGGAAGAGTTCCATAGCATTTTTAACTTCAGCAGAATTCCGAAGAACAATGGAACAGTTCCATAGCATTTTTAAGCTTCAGCACAATTCCGAAGAACAATGGAAGAGTTCCGTGGCATTTATAAACTTCAGCAGAATTCCGAGAACAATGGAAGAGTTCCGTAGCATTTTTAAACTTCAGCAGAATTCCGAAGAACAATGGAAGAGTTCCATAGCATTTTTAAATTACAGCAGAATTCCGAAGAACAATGGAAGAGTTCCGTAGCATTTTTAAACTTCAGCAGAATTCCGAGAACAATGGATGAGTTCCGCAGCACTTTTAAACTTCACCAGAATTCCGAGGAACAATGGAAGAGTTCCGTAGCATTTTTAAACTTCACCAGAATACCGTGAACAATGGAAGAGTTCTGTACCATTATTAAACTTCAGCAGAATTCCGAAGAACAAAGGAATTGTTCCGTAGCATTTTCAAACTTCAGCAGAATTCTGAAGAACAAGAGAAGAGTTCTGTAGTATTTTTAAACTTCAGAAGAATTCCGAGAAAAATGGAAGAGTTCCGTAGCATTTTTAAACTTCAGCAGAATTCCGCAAAACAATGGAAGAGTTCCGTAGCATTTTTAAACTTCAGCAGAATTCCGAAGAACAATGGAAGAGTTCCGCAGCATTTTTAAACTTCAGCAGAATTCCGAAGAACAATGGAAGAGTTCCGTAGCATTTTTAAACTTAGCAGAATTCCGAAGAACAATGGAATTGATCCGTAACATTTTTAAACTTCAGCAGAATTCCCAAGAACAATGGAAGAGCACCGTAGAATTTATAAGCTTCAGCAGAATTCTGAGAACAATGGAAGAGTTCCGTAACATTTTTAAACTTCACAGGAATTCCAAGAACAATGGAAGAGTTCCGTAGCATTTTTAAACTTCGGCAGAATTCCGAAGAACAATGGAATAGTTCCGTAGCATTTTTAAACTTCAGCAGAATTCCGAGAACAATGGAAGAGTTCCGTAGCATTTTTAAACTTCACCAGAATTCCGAGAACAATGGAAGAGTTCCATAGCATTTTTAAACTTCAGCAGAATTCCGAGAACAATGGAAGAGTTCCGTAGCATTTTTAAACTTCAGCAGAATTCCGAAGAACAATGGAAGAGTTCCGTAGCATTTTTAAACTTCAGCAGAATTCCGAAGAATAATGGAAGAGTTCCGTTGCAGTTTTAAGCTTCATCAGAATTCCGAAGAACAATGGAAGAGTTCCGTAGCATTTTAAAACTTCAGCAGAATTCAGAAGAACAATGTAAGAGTTCCGTAGCATTTTTAAACTTCAGCAGAATTCCGAAGAACAATGGAAGAGTTCCGTAGCATTTTTAAACTTCAGCAGAATTCCAAAGAACAATGGAAGAGTTCCGTTGCAGTTTTTAACTTCATCAGAATTCCGAAGAACAAGGGAAGTGTTCCGCAGCATTTTTAAACTTCAGTAGAACTCAGAAGAACAAGGGAAGAGTTCCGTAGCATATTTAAACTTCAGCAGAATTCCGAAGAACAATGGAAATGATCCGTAATATTTTTAAACTTCAGCAGAATTCCCAAGAACAATGGAAGAGTACCGTAGAATTTATAAACTTCAGCAGAATTCTGAGAACAATGGAAGAGTTCCGTAGCATTTTTAAACTTCACCAGAATTCCAAGAACAATGGAAGAGTTCCGTAGCATTTTTAAACTTCTGCAGAATTCCGAAGAACAATGGAAGAGTTCCGTAGCATTTTTAAACTTCAGCAGAATTCTGAAGAACAATGGAAGAGTTCCGTAGCATTTTTAAACTTCATCAGAATTCCGAAGAACAATGGAAAAATTCTGTAGCATTTTTAAACTTCAGCAGAATTCCGAAGAACAATGGAAGAGTTCCGTAGCATTTTTAAACTTCAGCAGAATTCCGAGAACAATGGAAGAGTTCCGCAGCATTTTTAAACTTCAACAGAATTCCGAGAACAATGGAAGAGTTCCGTAGCATTTTTAAACTTCAACAGAATTCTGAGAACAATGGAAGAGTTCCGTAGCATTTTTAAACTTCATCAGAATTCCGAAGAACAATGGAAAAGTTCCGTAGCATTTTTAAACTTCAGCAGAATTCCAAGAACAATGGAAGAATTCCGTAGCATTTTTAAACTTCTGCAGAATTCCGAAGAACAATGGAAGAGTTCCGTAGCATTTTTAAACTTCAGCAGAATTCCGAAGAACAATAGAAGAGTTCCGTAGCCTTTTTAAACTTCATCAGAATTCCGAAGAACAATGGAAAAGTTCCGTAGCATTTTTAAACTTCAGCAGAATTCCGAAGAACAATGGAAGAGTTCCTTAGCATTTTTAAACTTCAGCAGAATTAAGAATAACAATGGAACAGTTCCGTAGCATTTTTAAACTTCACCAGAATTCCGTGAACAATGGAAGAGTTCCGTAGCATTTTTAAACTTCAGCAGAATTCCGAAGAACAAAGGAAGTGTTCCGTAGCATTTTTAAACTTCAGCAGTATTCTGAAGAACAATGGAAGAGTTCTGTAGCATTTTCAAACTTCAGAAGAATTCCGAGAACAATGGAAGAGTTCCACAGAATTTTTAAACTTCAGCAGAATTCCGAAAAAAAATGGAAGAGTTCTGTAGCATTTTTAAACTTCAGCAGAATTCCAAAGAACAATGGAAGAGTTCCGTAGCATTTTTAAACTTCAGCAGAATTCCGAAGAACAATGGAAGAGTTCCGTAGCATTTTTAAATTACAGCAGAATTCCGAAGAACAATGGAAGAGTTCCGTAGCATTTTTAAACTTCACCAGAATTCCGAGAACAATGGATGAGTTCCGCAGCATTTTTAAACTTCACCAGAATTCCGAGGAACAATGGAAGAGTTCTGTAGCATTTTTAAACTTCAGCAGAATTCCGAAGAACAATGGAAGAGTTCCGTAGCATTTTTAAACTTCAACAGAATTCTGAGAACAATGGAAGAGTTCCGTAGCATTTTTAAACTTCAGCAGAATTCCGAAGAACAATGGAAGAGTTCCGTAGCATTTTTAAACTTCATCAGAATTCCGAAGAACAATGGAAAAGTTCCGTAGCATTTTTAAACTTCAGCAGAATTCCGAAGAACAATGGAAGAGTTCCGTAGCATTTTTAAACTTCGGCAGTATTCTGAAGAACAATGGAATAGTTCCGTAGCATTTTTAAACTTCAGCAGAATTCCGAGAACAATGGAAAAGTTCCGTAGCATTTTTAAACTTCACCAGAATTCCGAGAACAATGGAAGAGTTCCGAAGCATTTTTAAACTTCAGCAGAATTCCGAGAACAATGGAAGAGTTTCGTAGCATTTTTAAACTTCAGCAGAATTCCGAAGAACAATGGAAGAGTTCCGTAGCATTTTTAAACTTCAGCAGAATTCCGAAGAACAATGGAAGAGTTCCGTTGCAGTTTTAAGCTTCATCAGAATTCCGAAGAACAATGGAAGAGTTCCGTAGCATTTTTAAACTTCAGCAGAATTCAGAAGAACAATGTAAGAGTTCCGTAGCATTTTTAAACTTCAGCAGAATTCCGAAGAACAATGGAAGAGTTCCGTAGCATTTTTAAATTTCAGCAGAATTCCGAAGAACAATGGAAGAGTTCCGTTGCAGTTTTTAACTTCATCAGAATTCCGAAGAACAAGGGAAGTGTTCCGCAGCATTTTTAAACTTCAGTAGAACTCAGAAGAACAAGAGAAGAGTTCTGTAGCATATTTAAACTTCAGCAGAATTCCGAAGAACAATGGAAATGATCCGTAACATTTTTAAACTTCAGCAGAATTCCCAAGAACAATGGAAGAGTACCTTAGAATTTATAAACTTCAGCAGAATTCTGAGAACAATGGAAGAGTTCCGTAGCATTTTTAAACTTCACCAGAATTCCAAGAACAATGGAAGAGTTCCGTAGCATTTTTAAACTTCTGCAGAATTCCGAAGAAGAATGAAAGAGTTCCGTAGCATTTTTAAACTTCAGCAGAATTCCGAAGAACAATGGAAGAGTTCCGTAGCATTTTTAAACTTCACCAGAATTCCGAGAACAATGGAAGAGTTCCATAGCATTTTTAAACTTCAGCAGAATTCCGAGAACAATGGAAGAGTTTCCTAGCATTTTTAAACTTCAGCAGAATTCCGAAGAACAATGGAAGAGTTCCGTTGCATTTTTAAACTTCAGCAGAATTCCGAAGAACAATGGAAGAGTTCCGTTGCAGTTTTAAGCTTCATCAGAATTCCGAAGAACAATGGAAGAGTTCCGTAGCATTTTTAAACTTCAGCAGAATTCAGAAGAACAATGTAAGAGTTCCGTAGCATTTTTAAACTTCAGCAGAATTCCGAAGAACAATGGAAGAGTTCCGTAGCATTTTTAAACTTCAGCAGAATTCCGAAGAACAATGGAAGAGTTCCGTTGCAGTTTTTAACTTCATCAGAATTCCGAAGAACACGGGAAGTGTTCCGCAGCATTTTTAAACTTCAGAAGAACTCAGAAGAACAAGGGAAGAGTTCCGTAGCATATTTAAACTTCAGCAGAATTCCGAAGAACAATGGAAATGATCCGTAACATTTTTAAACTTCAGCAGAATTCCCAAGAACAATGGAAGAGTACCGTAGAATTTATAAACTTCAGCAGAATTCTGAGAACAATGGAAGAGTTCCGTAGCATTTTTAAACTTCACCAGAATTCCAAGAACAATGGAAGAGTTCCGTAGCATTTTTAAACTTCTTCAGAATTCCGAAGAACAATGGAAGAGTTCCGTAGCATTTTTAAACTTCAGCAGAATTCTGAAGAACAATGGAAGAGTTCCGTAGCATTTTTAAACTTCATCAGAATTCCGAAGAATAATGGAAAAATTCTGGAGCATTTTTAAACTTCAGCAGAATTCCGAAGAACAATGGAAGAGTTCCGTAGCATTTTTAAACTTCAGCAGAATTCCGAGAATAATGGAAGAGTTCCGTAGCATTTTTAAACTTCAACAGAATTCCGAGAACAATGGAAGAGTTCCGTAGCATTTTTAAACTTCAACAGAATTCTGAGAACAATGGAAGAGTTCCGTAGCATTTTTAAACTTCAGCAGAATTCCGAAGAACAATGGAAGAGTTCCGTAGCATTTTTAAACTTCATCAGAATTCCGAAGAACAATGGAAAAGTTCCGTAGCATTTTTAAACTTCAGCAGAATTCTGAAGAACAATGGAAGAGTTCCGTAGCATTTTTAAACTTCAGCAGAATTAAGAATAACAATGGAACAGTTCCGTAGCATTTTTAAACTTCACCAGAATTCCGTGAACAATGGAAGAGTTCCGTAGCATTTTTAAACTTCAGTAGAATTAAAAATAACAATGGAAGAGTTCCGTAGCATTTTTAAACTTCACCAGAATACCGTGAACAATGGAAGAGTTCTGCAGCATTTTTAAAATTCAGCAGAATTCCGAAGAACAAAGGAAGTGTTCCGTAGCATTTTTAAACATCAGCAGAATTCTGAAGAACAAGAGAAGAGTTCTGTAGCATTTTTAAACTTCAGAAGAATTCCGAGAAAAATGGAAGAGTTCCGTAGCATTTTTAAACTTCAGCAGAATTCCGCAAAACAATGGAAGAGTTCCGTAGCATTTTTAAACTTCACCAGAATTCCGAGAACAATGGAAGAGTTCCATAGCATTTTTAACTTCAGCAGAATTCCGAAGAACAATGGAACAGTTCCATAGCATTTTTAAGCTTCAGCACAATTCCGAAGAACAATGGAAGAGTTCCGTAGCATTTATAAACTTCAGCAGAATTCCGAGAACAATGGAAGAGTTCCGTAGCATTTTTAAACTTCAGCAGAATTCCGAAGAACAATGGAAGAGTTCCATAGCATTTTTAAACTTCAACAGAATTCCGAGAACAATGGAAGAGTTCCGTAGCATTTTTAAACTTCACCAGAATTCCGAGAACAATGGATGAGTTCCGCAGCATTTTTAAACTTCACCAGAATTCCGAGGAACAATGGAAGAGTTCTGTAGCATTTTTAAACTTCAGCAGAATTCCGAAGAACAATGGAAGAGTTCCGTAGCATTTTTAAACTTCAACAGAATTCTGAGAACAATGGAAGAGTTCCGTAGCATTTTTAAACTTCAGCAGAATTCCGAAGAACAATGGAAGAGTTCCGTAGCATTTTTAATATTCATCAGAATTCCGAAGAACAATGGAAAAGTTCCGTAGCATTTTTAAACTTCAGCAGAATTCCGAAGAACAATGGAAGAGTTCCGTAGCATTTTTAAACTTCAGCAGAATTAAGAATAACAATGGAACAGTTCCGTAGCATTTTTAAACTTCACCAGAATTCCGTGAACAATGGAAGAGTTCCGTAGCATTTTTAAACTTCAGTAGAATTAAAAATAACAATGGAAGAGTTCCGTAGCATTTTTAAACTTCACCAGAATACCGTGAACAATGGAAGAGTTCTGCAGCATTTTTAAAATTCAGCAGAATTCCGAAGAACAAAGGAAGTGTTCCGTAGCATTTTTAAACTTCAGCAGAATTCTGAAGAACAAGAGAAGAGTTCTGTAGCATTTTTAAACTTCAGAAGAATTCCGAGAAAAATGGAAGAGTTCCGTAGCATTTTTAAACTTCAGCAGAATTCCGCAAAACAATGGAAGAGTTCCGTAGCATTTTTAAACTTCAGCAGAATTCCGAAGAACAATGGAAGAGTTCCGTAGCATTTTTAAACTTCAGCAGAATTCCGAACAACAATGGAAGACTTCCGTAGCATTTTTAAACTTAAGCAGAATTCCGAAGAACAATGGAATTGATCCGTAACATTTTTAAACTTCAGCAGAATTCCCAAGAACAATGGAAGAGCACCGTAGAATTTATAAGCTTCAGCAGAATTCTGAGAACAATGGAAGAGTTCCGTAGCATTTTTAAACTTCACCAGAATTCCATGAACAATGGAAGAATTCCGTAGCATTTTTAAACTTCTGCAGAATTCCGAAGAACAATGGAAGAGTTCCGTAGCATTTTTAAACTTCAGCAGAATTCCGAAGAACAATGGAAGAGTTCCGTAGCCTTTTTAAACTTCATCAGAATTCCGAAGAACAATGGAAAAGTTCCGTACCATTTTTAAACTTCAGCAGAATTCCGAGAACAATGGAAGAGTTCCGTAGCATTTTTAAACTTCAGCAGAATTCCGAGAACAATGGATGAGTTCCGTAGCATTTTTAAACTTCACCAGAATTCCGAGAACAATGGAAGAGATCCGTAGCATTTTTAAACTTCACCAGAATTCCGAGAACAATGGAAGAGTTCCATAGCATTTTTAAACTTCAGCAGAATTCCGAAGAACAATGTAACAGTTCCATAGCATTTTTAAACTTCAGCAGAATTCCGAAGAACAATGGAAGAGTTCCGTAGCATTTATAAACTTCAGCAGAATTCCGAGAACAGTGGAAGAGTTCCGTAGCATTTTTAAACTTCAGCAGAATTCCGAAGAACAATGGAAGAGTTCCATAGCATTTTTAAATTACAGCAGAATTCCGAAGAACAATGGAAGAGTTCCGTAGCATTTTTAAACTTCACCAGAATACCGTGAACAATGGAAGACTTCTGTACCATTTTTAAACTTCAGCAGAATTCCGAAGAACAAAGGAATTGTTCCGTAGCATTTTTACACTTCAGCAGAATTCTGAAGAACAAGAGAAGAGTTCTGTAGTATTTTTAAACTTCAGAAGAATTCCGAGAAAAATGGAAGAGTTCCGTAGCATTTTTAAACTTCAGCAGAATTCCGCAAAACAATGGAAGAGTTCCGTAGCATTTTTAAACTTCAGCAGAATTCCGAAGAACAATGGAAGAGTTCCGCAGCATTTTTAAACTTCAGCAGAATTCCGAAGAACAATGGAAGAGTTCCGTAGCATTTTTAAACTTAAGCAGAATTCCGAAGAACAATGGAATTGATCCGTAACATTTTTAAACTTCAGCAGAATTCCGAAGAACAATGGAAGAGCACCGTAGAATTTATAAGCTTCAGCAGAATTCTGAGAACAATGGAAGAGTTCCGTAGCATTTTTAAACTTCACAGGAATTCCAAGAACAATGGAAGAGTTCCATAGCATTTTTAAACTTCGGCAGAATTCCGAAGAACAATGGAATAGTTCCGTAGCATTTTTAAACTTCAGCAGAATTCCGAGAACAATGGAAGAGTTCCGTAGCATTTTTAAACTACACCAGAATTCCGAGAACAAGGGAAGAGTTCCGTAGAATTTTTAAACTTCAGCAGAATTCCGAGAACAATGGAAGAGTTCCGTAGCATTTTTAAACTTCAGCAGAATTCCGAAGAACAATGGAAGAGATCCGTAGCATTTTTAAACTTCAGCAGAATTCCGAAGAACAATGGAAGAGTTCCGTTGCAGTTTTAAGCTTCATCAGAATTCCGAAGAACAATGGAAGAGTTCCGTAGCATTTTTAAACTTCAGCAGAATTCAGAAGAACAATGTAAGAGTTCCGTAGCATTTTTAAACTTCAGCAGAATTCCGAAGAACAATGGAAGAGTTCCGTAGCATTTTTAAACTTCAGCAGAATTCCGAAGAACAATGGAAGAGTTCCGTTGCAGTTTTTAACTTCATCAGAATTCCGAAGAACAAGGGAAGTGTTCCGCAGCATTTTTAAACTTCAGTAGAACTCAGAAGAACAAGGGAAGAGTTCCGTAGCATATTTAAACTTCAGCAGAATTCCGAAGAACAATGGAAATGATCCGTAATATTTTTAAACTTCAGCAGAATTCCCAAGAACAATGGAAGAGTACCGTAGAATTTATAAACTTCAGCAGAATTCTGAGAACAATGGAAGAGTTCCGTAGCATTTTTAAACTTCACCAGAATTCCAAGAACAATGGAAGAGTTCCGTAGCATTTTTAAACTTCTGCAGAATTCCGAAGAACAATGGAAGAGTTCCGTAGCATTTTTAAACTTCAGCAGAATTCTGAAGAACAATGGAAGAGTTCCGTAGCATTTTTAAACTTCATCAGAATTCCGAAGAACAATGGAAAAATTCTGTAGAATTTTTAAACTTCAGCAGAATTCCGAAGAACAATGGAAGAGTTCCGTAGCATTTTTAAACTTCAGCAGAATTCCGAGAACAATGGAAGAGTTCCGCAGCATTTTTAAACTTCAACAGAATTCCGAGAACAATGGAAGAGTTCCGTAGCATTTTTAAACTTCAACAGAATTCTGAGAACAATGGAAGAGTTCCGTAGCATTTTTAAACTTCAGCAGAATTCCGAAGAACAATGGAAGAGTTCCGTAGCATTTTTAAACTTCATCAGAATTCCGAAGAACAATGGAAAAGTTCCGTAGCATTTTTAAACTTCAGCAGAATTCCGAAGAACAATGGAAGAGTTCCGTAGCATTTTTAAACTTCAGCAGAATTAAGAATAACAATGGAACAGTTCCGTAGCATTTTTAAACTTCACCAGAATTCCGTGAACAATGGAAGAGTTCCGTAGCATTTTTAAACTTCAGCAGAATTCCGAAGAACAAAGGAAGTGTTCCGTAGCATTTTTAAACTTCAGCAGTATTCTGAAGAACAATGGAAGAGTTCTGTAGCATTTTCAAACTTCAGAAGAATTCCGAGAACAATGGAAGAGTTCCACAGCATTTTTAAACTTCAGCAGAATTCCGAAAAACAATGGAAGAGTTCCGTAGCATTTTTAAACTTCAGCAGAATTCCAAAGAACAATGGAAGAGTTCCGTAGCATTTTTAAACTTCAGCAGAATTCCGAAGAACAATGGAAGAGTTCCGTAGCATTTTTAAATTACAGCAGAATTCCGAAGAACAATGGAAGAGTTCCGTAGCATTTTTAAACTTCAGCAGAATTCCGAGAACAATGGATGAGTTCCGCAGCATTTTTAAACTTCACCAGAATTCCGAGGAACAATGGAAGAGTTCTGTAGCATTTTTAAACTTCAGCAGAATTCCGAAGAACACTGGAAGAGTTCCGTAGCATTTTTAAACTTCAGCAGAATTCCGAAGAACAATGGAAGAGTTCCGTTGCAGATTTAAACTTCATCAGAATTCCGAAGAACAATGGAAGAGTTCCGTAGCATTTTTAAACTTCAGCAGAACTCAGAAGAACAATGAAGAGTCTCGTAGCATTTTTAAACTTCAGCAGAATTCCAAAGAACAATGGAAGAGTTCCGTAGCATTTTTAAACTTCAGTAGAATTAAAAATAACAATGGAAGAGTTCCGTAGCATTTTTAAACTTCACCAGAATACCGTGAACAATGGAAGAGTTCTGTAGCATATTTAAACTTCAGCAGAATTCCGAAGAACAAAGGAAGTGTTCCGTAGCATTTTTAAACTTCAGCAGAATTCTGGAGAACAAGAGAAGAATTCTGTAGCATTTTTAAACTTCAGAAGAATTCCGAGAAAAATGGAAGAGTTCCGTAGCATTTTTAAACTTCATCAGAATTCCGAAGAACAATGGAACAGTTCCATAGCATTTTTAAGCTTCAGCAGAATTCCGAAGAACAATGGAAGAGTTCCGTAGCATTTTTAAACTTCGGCAGAATTCCGAAGAACAATGGAATTGATCCGTAACATTTTTAAACTTCAGCAGAATTCCCAAGAACAATGGAAGAGCACCGTAGAATTTATAAGCTTCAGCAGAATTCTGAGAACAATGGAAGAGTTCCGTAGCATTTTTAAACTTCACCAGAATTCCAAGAACAATGGAAGAGTTCCGTAGCATTTTTAAACTTCTGCAGAATTCCGAAGAACAATGGAAGAGTTCCGTAGCATTTTTAAACTTCAGCAGAATTCTGAAGAACAATGGAACAGTTCCGTAGCCTTTTTAAACTTCATCAGAATTCCGAAGAACAATGGAAAAGTTCCGTACCATTTTTAAACTTCAGCAGAATTCCGAAGAACAATGGAAGAGTTCCGTAGCATTTTTAAACTTCAGCAGAATTCCGAGAACAATGGATGAGTTCCGTAGCATTTTTAAACGTCACCAGAATTCCGAGAACAATGGAAGAGTTCCGTAGCATTTTTAAACTTCACCAGAATTCCGAGAACAATGGAAGAGTTCCATAGCATTTTTAAACTTCAGCAGAATTCCGAAGAACAATGGAACAGTTCCATAGCATTTTTAAGCTTCAGCAGAATTCTGAAGAACAATGGAAGAGTTCCGTAGCATTTTTAAACTTCAGCAGAATTCTGAGAACAATGGAAGAGTTCTGTAGCATTTTTAAACTTCACCAGAATTCCGAGAACAATGGAAGAGTTCCGTAGCATTTTTAAACTTCAGCAGAATTCCGAGAACAATGGAATAGTTCCGTAGCATTTTTAAACTTCAGCAGAATTCCGAAGAACAATGGAAGAGTTCCGTAGCATTTTTAAACTTCAGCAGAATTCCAAACAACAATGGAAGAGTTCCGTAGCAGTTTTAAGCTTCATCAGAGTTCCGAAGAACAATGGAAGAGTTCCGTAGCATTTTTAAACTTCAGCAGAATTCAGAAGAACAATGTAAGAGTTCCATAGCATTTTTAAACTTCAGCAGAATTCCGAAGAACAATGGAAGAGTTCCGTAGCATTTTTAAACTTCAGCAGAATTCTGAAGAACAATGGAAGAGTTCCGTTGCAGTTTTAAACTTCATCAGAATTCCGAAGAACATTGGAAGAGTTCCGCAGCATTTTTAAACTTCAGCAGAACTCAGAAGAACAATGGAAGAGTTCCGTAGCATTTTTAAACTTCAGCAGAATTCCGAAGAACAAAGGAATTGTTCCGTAGCATTTTTAAACTTCAGCAGAATTCTGAAGAACAAGAGAAGAGTTCTGTAGTATTTTTAAACTTCAGAAGAATTCCGAGAAAAATGGAAGAGTTCCGTAGCATTTTTAAACTTCAGCAGAATTCCGCAAAACAATGGAAGAGTTCCGTAGCATTTTTAAACTTCAGCAGAATTCCGAAGAACAATGGAAGAGTTCCGCAGCATTTTTAAACTTCAGCAGAATTCCGAAGAACAATGGAAGAGTTCCGTAGCATTTTTAAACTTCAGCAGAATTCTGAAGAACAATGGAAGAGTTCCGTAGAATTTTTAAACTTCATCAGAATTCCGAAGAACAATGGAAAAATTCTGTAGCATTTTTAAACTTCAGCATAATTCCGAAGAACAATGGAAGAGTTCCGTAGCATTTTTAAACTTCAGCAGAATTCCGAGAACAATGGAAGAGTTCCGCAGCATTTTTAAACTTCAACAGAATTCCGAGAACAATGGAAGAGTTCCGTAGCATTTTTAAGCTTCAACAGAATTCTGAGAACAATGGAAGAGTTCCGTAGCATTTTTAAACTTCAGCAGAATTCCGAAGAACAATGGAAAAGTTCCGTAGCATTTTTAAACTTCAGCAGAATTCCGAAGAACAATGGAAGAGTTCCGTAGCATTTTTAAACTTCAGCAGAATTAAGAATAACAATGGAACAGTTCCGTAGCATTTTTAAACTTCACCAGAATTCCGTGAACAATGGAAGAGTTCCGTAGCATTTTTAAACTTCAGCAGAATTCCGAAGAACAAAGGAAGTGTTCCGTAGCATTTTTAAACTTCAGCAGTATTCTGAAGAACAATGGAAGAGTTCTGTAGGATTTTCAAACTTCAGAAGAATTCCGAGAACAATGGAAGAGTTCCACAGCATTTTTAAACTTCAGCAGAATTCTGAAAAACAATGGAAGAGTTCCGTAGCATTTTTAAACTTCAGCAGAATTCCAAAGAACAATGGAAGAGTTCCGTAGCATTTTTAAACTTCATCAGAATTCCGAAGAACAATGGAAGAGTTCCGTAGCATTTTTAAATTACAGCAGAATTCCGAAGAACAATGGAAGAGTTCCGTAGCATTTTTAAACTTCAGCAGAATTCCGAGAACAATGGATGAGTTCCGCAGCATTTTTAAACTTCACAGGAATTCCAAGAACAATGGAAGAGTTCCGTAGCATTTTTAAACTTCGGCAGAATTCCGAAGAACAATGGAATAGTTCCGTAGCATTTTTAAACTTCAGCAGAATTCCGAGAACAATGGAAGAGTTCCGTAGCATTTTTAAACTTCACCAGAATTCCGAGAACAATGGAAGAGTTCCGTAGCATTTTTAAACTTCAGCAGAATTCCGAGAACAATGGAAGAGTTCCGTAGCATTTTTAAACTTCAGCAGAATTCCGAAGAACAATGGAAGAGTTCCGTAGCATTTTTAAACTTCAGCAGAATTCTGAAGAACAATGGAAGAGTTCCGTTGCAGTTTTAAGCTTCATCAGAATTCCGAGAACAATGGAAGAGTTCCGTAGCATTTTTAAACTTCAGCAGAATTCCCAAGAACAATGGAAGAGTACCGTAGAATTTATAAACTTCAGCAGAATTCTGAGAACAATGGAAGAGTTCCGTAGCATTTTTAAACTTCACCAGAATTCCAAGAACAATGGAAGAGTTCCGTAGCATTTTTAAACTTCTGCAGAATTCCGAAGAACAATGGAAGAGTTCCGTAGCATTTTTAAACTGCAGCAGAATTCTGAAGAACAATGGAAGAGTTCCGTAGCATTTTTAAACTTCATCAGAATTCCGAAGAACAATGGAAAAATTCTGTAGCATTTTTAAACTTCAGCAGAATTCCGAAGAACAATGGAAGAGTTCCGTAGCATTTTTAAACTTCAGCAGAATTCCGAGAACAATGGAAGAGTTCCGCAGCATTTTTAAACTTCAACAGAATTCCGAGAACAATGGAAGAGTTCCGTAGCATTTTTAAACTTCAACAGAATTCTGAGAACAATGGAAGAGTTCCGTAGCATTTTTAAACTTCAGCAGAATTCCGAAGAACAATGGAAGAGTTCCGTAGCATTTTTAAACTTCATCAGAATTCCGAAGAACAATGGAAAAGTTCCGTAGCATTTTTAAACTTCAGCAGAATTCCGAAGAACAATGGAAGAGTTCCGTAGCATTTTTAAACTTCAGCAGAATTAAGAATAACAATGGAACAGTTCCGTAGCATTTTTAAACTTCACCAGAATTCCGTGAACAATGGAAGAGTTCCGTAGCATTTTTAAACTTCAGCAGAATTCCGAAGAACAAAGGAAGTGTTCCGTAGCATTTTTAAACTTCAGCAGTATTCTGAAGAACAATGGAAGAGTTCTGTAGGATTTTCAAACTTCAGAAGAATTCCGAGAACAATGGAAGAGTTCCACAGCATTTTCAAACTTCAGCAGAATTCCGAAAAACAATGGAAGAGTTCCGTAGCATTTTTAAACTTCAGCAGAATTCCAAAGAACAATGGAAGAGTTCCGTAGCATTTTTAAACTTCAGCAGAATTCCGAAGAACAATGGAAGAGTTCCGTAGCATTTTTAAATTACAGCAGAATTCCGAAGAACAATGGAAGAGTTCCGTAGCATTTTTAAACTTCAGCAGAATTCCGAGAACAATGGATGAGTTCCGCAGCATTTTTAAACTTCACCAGAATTCCGAGGAACAATGGAAGAGTTCTGTAGCATTTTTAAACTTCAGCAGAATTCCGAAGAACAATGGAAGAGTTCCGTAGCATTTTTAAACTTCAGCAGAATTCCGAGAACAATGGATGAGTTCCGTAGCATTTTTAAACGTCACCAGAATTCCGAGAACAATGGAAGAGTTCCGTAGCATTTTTAAACTTCAGCAGAATTCCGAGAACAATGGAAGAGTTCCGTAGCATTTTTAAACTTCAGCAGAATTCCGAAGAACAATGGAAGAGTTCCGTAGCATTTTTAAACTTCAGCAGAATTCCAAACAACAATGGAAGAGTTCCATTGCAGTTTTAAGCTTCATCAGAGTTCCGAAGAACAATGGAAGAGTTCCGTAGCATTTTTAAACTTCAGCAGAATTCAGAAGAACAATGTAAGAGTTCCATAGCATTTTTAAACTTCAGCAGAATTCCGAAGAACAATGGAAGAGTTCCGTAGCATTTTTAAACTTCAGCAGAATTCTGAAGAACAATGGAAGAGTTCCGTTGCAGTTTTAAACTTCATCAGAATTCCGAAGAACAATGGAAGAGTTCCGCAGCATTTTTAAACTTCAGCAGAACTCAGAAGAACAATGGAAGAGTTCCGTAGCATTTTTAAACTTCAGCAGAACTCAGAAGAACAATGAAGAGTCCCGTAGCATTTTTAAACTTCAGCAGAATTCCAAAGAACAATGGAAGAGTTCCGTAGCATTTTTAAACTTCAGTAGAATTAAAAATAACAATGGAAGAGTTCCGTAGCATTTTTAAACTTCACCAGAATACCGTGAACAATGGGAGAGTTCTGTAGCATTTTTAAACTTCAGCAGAATTCCGAAGAACAAAGGAAGTGTTCCGTAGCATTTTTAAACTTCAGCAGAATTCTGAAGAACAAGAGAAGAATTCTGTAGCATTTTTAAACTTCAGAAGAATTCCGAGAAAAATGGAAGAGTTCCGTAGCATTTTTAAACTTCAGCAGAATTCCGCAAAACAATGGAAGAGTTCCGTAGCATTTTTAAACTTCAGCAGAATTCCGAAGAACAATGAAAGAGTTCCGTAGCATTTTTAAACTTCAGCAGAATTCCGAAGAACAATGGAAGACTTCCGTAGCATTTTTAAACTTCAGCAGAATTCCGAAGAACAATGAAAGAGTTCCGTAGCATTTTTAAACTTCAGCAGAATTCCCAAGAACAATGGAAGAGCACCGTAGAATTTATAAGCTTCAGCAGAATTCTGAGAACAATGGAAGAGTTCCGTAGCATTTTTAAACTTCACCAGAATTCCAAGAACAATGGAAGAGTTCCGTAGCATTTTTAAACTTCTGCAGAATTCCGAAGAACAATGGAAGAGTTCCGTAGCATTTTTAAACTTCAGCAGAATTCCGAAGAACAATGGAAGAGTTCCGTAGCCTTTTTAAACTTCATCAGAATTCCGAAGAACAATGGAAAAGTTCCATACTATTTTTAAACTTCAGCAGAATTCCGAAGAACAATGGAAGAGTTCCGTAGCATTTTTAAACTTCAGCAGAATTCCGAGAACAATGGATGAGTTCCGTAGCATTTTTAAACTTCACCAGAATTCCGAGAACAATGGAAGAGTTCCATAGCATTTTTAAACTTCAGCAGAATTCCGAAGAACAATGGAACAGTTCCATAGCATTTTTAAGCTTCAGCAGAATTCCGAAGAACAATGGAAGAGTTCCGTAGCATTTTTAAACTTCAGCAGAATTCCGAGAACAATGGAAGAGTTCCGCAGCATTTTTAAACTTCACCAGAATTCCGAGGAACAATGGAAGAGTTCTGTAGCATTTTTAAACTTCAGCAGAATTCCGAAGAACAATGGAAGAGTTCCGTAGCATTTTTAAACTTCAGCAGAATTCCGAAGAACAATGGAAGAGTTCCGTTGCAGTTTTAAACTTCATCAGAATTCCGAAGAACAATGGAAGAGTTCCGTAGCATTTTTAAACTTCAGCAGAATTCCGAAGAACAATGGAAGAGTTCCGTAGCATTTTTAAATTACAGCAGAATTCCGAAGAACAATGGAAGAGTTCCGTAGCATTTTTAAACTTCAGCAGAATTCCGAGAACAATGGATGAGTTCCGCAGCATTTTTAAACTTCACCAGAATTCCGAGGAACAATGGAAGAGTTCTGTAGCATTTTTAAACTTCAGCAGAATTCCGAATAACAATGGAAGAGTTCCGTAGCATTTTTAAACTTCAGCAGAATTCCGAAGAACAATGGAAGAGTTCCGTTGCAGTTCTAAACTTCATCAGAATTCCGAAGAACAATGGAAGAGTTCCGTAGCATTTTTAAACTTCAGCAGAATTCCAAAGAACAATGGAAGAGTTCCGTAGCATTTTTAAACTTCAGTAGAATTAAAAATAACAATGGAAGAGTTCCGTAGCATTTTTAAACTTCACCAGAATACCGTGAACAATGGAAGAGTTCTGTAGCAATTTTAAACTTCAGCAGAATTCCGAAGAACAAAGGAAGTGTTCCGTAGCATTTTTAAACTTCAGCAGAATTCTGAAGAACAAGAGAAGAATTCTGTAGCATTTTTAAACTTCAGAAGAATTCCGAGAAAAATGGAAGAGTTCCGTAGCATTTTTAAACTTCAGCAGAATTCCGCAAAACAATGGAAGAGTTCCGTAGCATTTTTAAACTTCAGCAGAATTCCGAAGAACAATGAAAGAGTTCCGTAGCATTTTTAAACTTCAGCAGAATTCCGAAGAACAATGGAAGACTTCCGTAGCATTTTTAAACTTAAGCAGAATTCCGAAGAACAATGGAATTGATCCGTAACATTTTTAAACTTCAGCAGAATTCCCAAGAACAATGGAAGAGCACCGTAGAATTTATAAGCTTCAGCAGAATTCTGAGAACAATGGAAGAGTTCCGTAGCATTTTTAAACTTCAGCAGAATTCCGAAGAACAATGGAAGAGTTCCGTTGCAGTTTTAAACTTCATCAGAATTCCGAAGAACAATGGAAGAGTTCCGTAGCATTTTTAAACTTCAGCAGAACTCAGAAGAACAATGAAGAGTCCCGTAGCATTTTTAAACTTCAGCAGAATTCCAAAGAACAATGGAAGAGTTCCGTAGCATTTTTAAATTTCAGTAGAATTAAAAATAACAATGGAAGAGTTCCGTAGCATTTTTAAACTTCACCAGAATACCGTGAACAATGGGAGAGTTCTGTAGCATTTTTAAACTTCAGCAGAATTCCGAAGAACAAAGGAAGTGTTCCGTAGCATTTTTAAACTTCAGCAGAATTCTGAAGAACAAGAGAAGAATTCTGTAGCATTTATAAACTTCAGAAGAATTCCGAGAAAAATGGAAGAGTTCCGTAGCATTTTTAAACTTCAGCAGAATTCCGCAAAACAATGGAAGAGTTCCGTAGCATTTTTAAACTTCAGCAGAATTCCGAAGAACAATGAAAGAGTTCCGTAGCATTTTTAAACTTCAGCAGAATTCCGAAGAACAATGGAAGACTTCCGTAGCATTTTTAAACTTAAGCAGAATTCCGAAGAACAATGGAATTGATCCGTAACATTTTTAAACTTCAGCAGAATTCCCAAGAACAATGGAAGAGCACCGTAGAATTTATAAGCTTCAGCAGAATTCTGAGAACAATGGAAGAGTTCCGTAGCATTTTTAAACTTCACCAGAATTCCAAGAACAATGGAAGAGTTCCGTAGCATTTTTAAACTTCTGCAGAATTCCGAAGAACAATGGAAGAGTTCCGTAGCATTTTTAAACTTCAGCAGAATTCCGAAGAACAATGGAAGAGTTCTGTAGCCTTTTTAAACTTCATCAGAATTCCGAAGAACAATGGAAAAGGTCCATACTATTTTTAAACTTCAGCAGAATTCCGAAGAACAATGGAAGAGTTCCGTAGCATTTTTAAACTTCAGCAGAATTCCGAGAACAATGGATGAGTTCCGTAGCATTTTTAAACTTCACCAGAATTCCGAGAACAATGGAAGAGTTCCATAGCATTTTTAAACTTCAGCAGAATTCCGAAGAACAATGGAACAGTTCCATAGCATTTTTAAGCTTCAGCAGAATTCCGAAGAACAATGGAAGAGTTCCGTAGCATTTTTAAACTTCAGCAGAATTCCGAGAACAATGGAAGAGTTCCGCAGCATTTTTAAACTTCACCAGAATTCCGAGGAACAATGGAAGAGTTCTGTAGCATTTTTAAACTTCAGCAGAATTCCGAAGAACAATGGAAGAGTTCCGTAGCATTTTTAAACTTCAGCAGAATTCCGAAGAACAATGGAAGAGTTCCGTTGCAGTTTTAAACTTCATCAGAATTCCGAAGAACAATGGAAGAGTTCCGTAGCATTTTTAAACTTCAGCAGAATTCCGAAGAACAATGGAAGAGTTCCGTAGCATTTTTAAATTACAGCAGAATTCCGAAGAACAATGGAAGAGTTCCGTAGCATTTTTAAACTTCAGCAGAATTCCGAGAACAATGGATGAGTTCCGCAGCATTTTTAAACTTCACCAGAATTCCGAGGAACAATGGAAGAGTTCTGTAGCATTTTTAAACTTCAGCAGAATTCCGAAGAACAATGGAAGAGTTCCGTAGCATTTTTAAACTTCAGCAGAATTCGGAAGAACAATGGAATAGTTCCGTTGCAGTTTTAAACTTCATCAGAATTCCGAAGAACAATGGAAGAGTTCCGTAGCATTTTTAAACTTCAGCAGAACTCAGAAGAACAATGAAGAGTCCCGTAGCATTTTTAAACTTCAGCAGAATTCCAAATAACAATGGAAGAGTTCCGTAGCATTTTTAAACTTCAGTAGAATTAAAAATAACAATGGAAGAGTTCCGTAGCATTTTTAAACTTCACCAGAATACCGTGAACAATGGAAGAGTTCTGTAGCATTTTTAAACTTCAGCAGAATTCCGAAGAACAAAGGAAGTGTTCCGTAGCATTTTTAAACTTCAGCAGAATTCTGAAGAACAAGAGAAGAATTCTGTAGCATTTTTAAACTTCAGAAGAATTCCGAGAAAAATGGAAGAGTTCCGTAGCATTTTTAAACTTCAGCAGAATTCCGCAAAACAATGGAAGAGTTCCGTAGCATTTTTAAACTTAAGCAGAATTCCGAAGAACAATGGAAGAGTTCCGTAGCATTTTTAAACTTCAGCAGAATTCCGAAGAACAATGGAAGAGTTCCGTAGCCTTTTTAAACTTCACCAGAATTCCGAAGAACAATGGAAAAGTTCCATACTATTTTTAAACTTCAGCAGAATTCCGAAGAACAATGGAAGAGTTCCGTAGCATTTTTAATCTTCAGCAGAATTCCGAGAACAATGGATGAGTTCCGTAGCATTTTTAAACTTCACCAGAATTCCGAGAACAATGGAAGAGTTCCATAGCATTTTTAAACTTCAGCAGAATTCCGAAGAACAATGGAACAGTTCCATAGCATTTTTAAGCTTCAGCAGAATTCCGAAGAACAATGGAAGAGTTCCGTAGCATTTTTAAACTTCAGCAGAATTCCGAAGAACAATGGAATTGATCCGTAACATTTTTAAACTTCAGCAGAATTCCCAAGAACAATGGAAGAGCACCGTAGAATTTATAAGCTTCAGCAGAATTCTGAGAACAATGGAAGAGTTTCGTAGCATTTTTAAACTTCAGCAGAATTCCGAAGAACAATGGAAGAGTTCCGTAGCCTTTTTAAACTTCACCAGAATTCCGAAGAACAATGGAAAAGTTCCATACTATTTTTAAACTTCAGCAGAATTCCGAAGAACAATGGAAGAGTTCCGTAGCATTTTTAATCTTCAGCAGAATTCCGAGAACAATGGATGAGTTCCGTAGCATTTTTAAACTTCACCAGAATTCCGAGAACAATGGAAGAGTTCCATAGCATTTTTAAACTTCAGCAGAATTCCGAAGAACAATGGAACAGTTCCATAGCATTTTTAAGCTTCAGCAGAATTCCGAAGAACAATGGAAGAGTTCCGTAGCATTTTTAAACTTCAGCAGAATTCCGAAGAACAATGGAATTGATCCGTAACATTTTTAAACTTCAGCAGAATTCCCAAGAACAATGGAAGAGCACCGTAGAATTTATAAGCTTCAGCAGAATTCTGAGAACAATGGAAGAGTTCCGTAGCATTTTTAAACTTCACCAGAATTCCAAGAATAATGGAAGAGTTCCGTAGCATTTTTAAACTTCTGCAGAATTCCGAAGAACAATGGAAGAGTTCCGTAGCATTTTTAAACTTCAGCAGAATTCCGAAGAACAATGGAAGAGTTCCGTAGCATTTTTAAACTTCAGCAGAATTCTCCGAACAATGGAAGAGTTCCGTAGCATTTTTAAACTTCACAGGACTTCCAAGAACAATGGAAGAGTTCTGTAGCATTTTTAAACTTCGGCAGAATTCCGAAGAACAATGGAATAGTTCCATAGCATTTTTAAACTTCAGCAGAATTCCGAGAACAATGGAAGAGTTCCGTAGCATTTTTAAACTTCACCAGAATTCCGAGAACAATGGAAGAGTTCCGTAGCATTTTTAAACTTCAGTAGAATTCCGAAAACAATGGAAGAGTTCCGTAGCATTTTTAAACTTCAGCAGAATTCCGAAGAACACTGGAAGAGTTCCGTAGCATTTTTAAACTTCAGCAGAATTCCGAAGAACAATGGAAGAGTTCCGTTGCAGTTTTAAGCTTCATCAGAATTCCGAAGAACAATGGAAGAGTTCCGTAGCATTTTTAAACTTCAGCAGAATTCAGAAGAACAATGTAAGAGTTCCGTAGCATTTTTAAACTTCAGCAGAATTCCGAAGAACAATGGAAGAGTTCCGTAGCATTTTTAAACTTCAGCAGAATTCCGAAGAACAATGGAAGAGTTCCGTTGCAGTTTTTAACTTAATCACTATTCCGAAGAACAAGGGAAGTGTTCCGCAGCATTTTTAAACTTCAGTAGAACTCAGAAGAAAAAGGGAAGAGTTCCGTAGCATATTTAAACTTCAGCAGAATTCCGAAGAACAATGGAAATGATCCGTAATATTTTTAAACTTCAGCAGAATTCCCAAGAACAATGGAAGAGTACCGTAGAATTTATAAACTTCAGCAGAATTCTGAGAACAATGGAAGAGTTCCGTAGCATTTTTAAACTTCACCAGAATTCCAAGAACAATGGAAGAGTTCCGTAGCATTTTTAAACTTCTGCAGAATTCCGAAGAACAATGGAAGAGTTCCGTAGCATTTTTAAACTTCAGCAGAATTCTGAAGAACAATGGAAGAGTTCCGTAGCATTTTTAAACTTCATCAGAATTCCGAAGAACAATGGAAAAATTCTGTAGCATTTTTAAACTTCAGCAGAATTCCGAAGAACAATGGAAGAGTTCCGTAGCATTTTTAAACTTCAGCAGAATTCCGAGAACAATGGAAGAGTTCCGCAGCATTTTTAAACTTCAACAGAATTCCGAGAACAATGGAAGAGTTCCGTAGCATTTTTAAACTTCAACAGAATTCTGAGAACAATGGAAGAGTTCCGTAGCATTTTTAAACTTCAGCAGAATTCCGAAGAACAATGGAAGAGTTCCGTAGCATTTTTAAACTTCATCAGAATTCCGAAGAACAATGTAAAAGTTCCGTAGCATTTTTAAACTTCAGCAGAATTCCGAAGAACAATGGAAGACTTCCGTAGCATTTTTAAACTTCAGCAGAATTAAGAATAACAATGGAACAGTTCCGTAGCATTTTTAAACTTCACCAGAATTCCGTGAACAATGGAAGAGTTCCGTAGCATTTTTAAACTTCAGCAGAATTCCGAAGAACAAAGGAAGTGTTCCGTAGCATTTTTAAACTTCAGCAGTATTCTGAAGAACAATGGAAGAGTTCTGTAGCATTTTCAAACTTCAGAAGAATTCCGAGAACAATGGAAGAGTTCCACAGCATTTTTAAACTTCAGCAGAATTCCGAAAAACAATGGAAGAGTTCCGTAGCATTTTTAAACTTCAGCAGAATTCCGAAGAACAATGGAAGAGTTCCGTAGCATTTTTAAATTACAGCAGAATCCCGAAGAACAATGGAAGAGTTCCGTAGCATTTTTAACCTTCAGCAGAATTCCGAGAACAATGGATGAGTTCCGCAGCATTTTTAAACTTCACCAGAATTCCGAGGAACAATGGAAGAGTTCTGTAGCATTTTTAAACTTCAGCAGAATTCCGAAGAACAATGGAAGAGTTCCGTAGCATTTTTAAACTTCAGCAGAATTCCGAAGAACAATGGAAGAGTTCCGTTGCAGTTTTAAACTTCATCAGAATTCCGAAGAACAATGGAAGAGTTCCGTAGCATTTTTAAACTTCAGCAGAACTCAGAAGAACAATGAAGAGTCCCATAGCATTTTTAAACTTCAGCAGAATTCCAAAGAACAATGGAAGAGTTCCGTAGCATTTTTAAACTTCAGTAGAATTAAAAATAACAATGGAAGAGTTCCGTAGCATTTTTAAACTTCACCAGAATACGGTGAACAATGGAAGAGTTCTGTAGCATTTTTAAACTTCAGCAGAATTCCGAAGAACAAAGGAAGTGTTCCGTAGCATTTTTAAACTTCAGCAGAATTCTGAAGAACAAGAGAAGAATTCTGTAGCATTTTTAAACTTCAGAAGAATTCCGAGAAAAATGGAAGAGTTCCGTAGCATTTTTAAACTTCAGCAGAATTCCGCAAAACAATGGAAGAGTTCCGTAGCATTTTTAAACTTCAGCAGAATTCCGAAGAACAATGAAAGAGTTTCGTAGCATTTTTAAACTTCAGCAGAATTCCGAAGAACAATGGAAGACTTCCGTAGCATTTTTAAACTTAAGCAGAATTCCGAAGAACAATGGAATTGATCCGTAACATTTTTAAACTTCAGCAGAATTCCCAAGAACAATGGAAGAGCACCGTAGAATTTATAAGCTTCAGCAGAATTCTGAGAACAATGGAAGAGTTCCGTAGCATTTTTAAACTTCACCAGAATACCAAGAACAATGGAAGAGTTCCGTAGCATTTTTAAACTTCTGCAGAATTCCGAAGAACAATGGAAGAGTTCCGTAGCATTTTTAAACTTCAGCAGAATTCCGAAGAACAATGGAAGAGTTCCGTAGCCTTTTTAAACTTCATCAGAATTCCGAAGAACAATGGAAGAGTTCCGTAGCATTTTTAAATTACAGCAGAATCCCGAAGAACAATGGAAGAGTTCCGTAGCATTTTTAATCTTCAGCAGAATTCCGAGAACAATGGATGAGTTCCGCAGCATTTTTAAACTTCACCAGAATTCCGAGGAACAATGGAAGAGTTCTGTAGCATTTTTAAACTTCAGCAGAATTCCGAAGAACAATGGAAGAGTTCCGTAGCATTTTTAAACTTCAGCAGAATTCCGAAGAACAATGGAAGAGTTCCGTTGCAGTTTTAAACTTCATCAGAATTCCGAAGAACAATGGAAGAGTTCCGTAGCATTTTTAAACTTCAGCAGAACTCAGAAGAACAATGAAGAGTCCCATAGCATTTTTAAACTTCAGCAGAATTCCAAAGAACAATGGAAGAGTTCCGTAGCATTTTTAAACTTCAGTAGAATTAAAAATAACAATGGAAGAGTTCCGTAGCATTTTTAAACTTCACCAGAATACGGTGAACAATGGAAGAGTTCTGTAGCATTTTTAAACTTCAGCAGAATTCCGAAGAACAAAGGAAGTGTTCCGTAGCATTTTTAAACTTCAGCAGAATTCTGAAGAACAAGAGAAGAAGTCTGTAGCATTTTTAAACTTCAGAAGAATTCCGAGAAAAATGGAAGAGTTCCGTAGCATTTTTAAACTTCAGCAGAATTCCGCAAAACAATGGAAGAGTTCCGTAGCATTTTTAAACTTCAGCAGAATTCCGAAGAACAATGAAAGAGTTTCGTAGCATTTTTAAACTTCAGCAGAATTCCGAAGAACAATGGAAGACTTCCGTAGCATTTTTAAACTTAAGCAGAATTCCGAAGAACAATGGAATTGATCCGTAACATTTTTAAACTTCAGCAGAATTCCCAAGAACAATGGAAGAGCACCGTAGAATTTATAAGCTTCAGCAGAATTCTGAGAACAATGGAAGAGTTCCGTAGCATTTTTAAACTTCACCAGAATACCAAGAACAATGGAAGAGTTCCGTAGCATTTTTAAACTTCTGCAGAATTCCGAAGAACAATAGAAGAGTTCCGTAGCATTTTTAAACTTCAGCAGAATTCCGAAGAACAATGGAAGAGTTCCGTAGCCTTTTTAAACTTCATCAGAATTCCGAAGAACAATGGAAAAGTTCCATACTATTTTTAAACTTCAGCAGAATTCCGAAGAACAATGGAAGAGTTCCGTAGCATTTTTAAACTTCAGCAGAATTCCGAGAACAATGGATGAGTTCCGTAGCATTTTTAAACTTCACCAGAATTCCGAGAACAATGGAAGAGTTCCGTAGCATTTTTAAACTTCACCAGAATTCCGAGAACAATGGAAGAGTTCCATAGCATTTTTAAACTTCAGCAGAATTCCGAAGAACAATGGAACAGTTCCATAGCATTTTTAAGCTTCAGCAGAATTCCGAAGAACAATGGAAGAGTTCCGTAGCATTTTTAAACTTCAGCAGAATTCCGAAGAACAATGGAATTGATCCGTAACATTTTTAAACTTCAGCAGAATTCCCAAGAACAATGGAAGAGCACCGTAGAATTTATAAGCTTCAGCAGAATTCTGAGAACAATGGAAGAGTTCCATAGCATTTTTAAACTTCACCAGAATTCCAAGAACAATGGAAGAGTTCCGTAGCATTTTTAAACTTCAGCAGAATTCCGATGAACAATGGAAGAGTTCCGTAGCTTTTTTAAACTTCATCAGAATTCCGAAGAACAATGGAAAAGTTCCGTACCATTTTTAAACTTCAGCAGAATTCCGAAGAACAATGGAAGAGTTCCGTAGCATTTTTAAACTTCAGCAGAATTCCGAGAACAATGGATGAGTTCCGTAGCATTTTTAAACGTCACCAGAATTCCGAGAACAATGGAAGAGTTCCGTAGCATTTTTAAACTTCACCAGAATTCCGAGAACAATGGAAGAGTTCCATGGCATTTTTAAACTTCAGCAGAATTCCGAAGAACAATGGAAGAGTTCCGTAGCATTTTTAAACTTCTGCAGAATTCCGAGGAACAATGGAAGAGTTCCGTTGCAGTTTTAAGCTTCATCAGAGTTCCGAAGAAAAATTGAAGAGTTCCGTAGCATTTTTAAACTTCAGCAGAACTCAGAAGAACAATGTAAGAGTTCCATAGCATTTTTAAACTTCAGCAGAATTCCGAAGAACAATGGAAGAGTTCCGTAGCATTTTTAAACTTCAGCAGAATTCTGAAGAACAATGGAAGAGTTCCGTTGCAGTTTTAAACTTCATCAGAATTCCGAAGAACAATGGAAGAGTTCCGCAGCATTTTTAAACTTCAGCAGAACTCAGAAGAACAATGGAAGAGTTCCGTAGCATTTTTAAACTTCAGCAGAATTCCGAAGAACAATCGAAGAGTTCCATAGCATTTTTAAACTTCAGCAGAATTCCGAAGAACAATGGAAGAGTTCCGTAGCATTTTTAAATTACAGCAGAATTCCGAAGAACAATGGAAGAGTTCCGTAGCATTTTTAAACTTCAGCAGAATTCCGAGAACAATGGATGAGTTCCGCAGCATTTTTAAACTTCACCAGAATTCCGAGGAACAATGGAAGAGTTCTGTAGCATTTTTAAACTTCAGCAGAATTCCGAAGAACAATGGAAGAGTTCCGTAGCATTTTTAAACTTCAGCAGAATTCCGAGAACAATGGATGAGTTCCGTAGCATTTTTAAACGTCACCAGAATTCCGAGAACAATGGAAGAGTTCCGTAGCATTTTTAAACTTCACCAGAATTCCGAGAACAATGGAAGAGTTCCGTAGCATTTTTAAACTTCAGCAGAATTCCGAAGAACAATGGAAGAGTTCCGTAGCATTTTTAAACTTCAGCAGAATTCCAAACAACAATGGAAGAGTTCCGTTGCAGTTTTAAACTTCATCAGAATTCCGAAGAACAATGGAAGAGTTCCGTAGCATTTTTAAACTTCAGCAGAACTCAGAAGAACAATGAAGAGTCCCATAGCATTTTTAAACTTCAGCAGAATTCCAAAGAACAATGGAAGAGTTCCGTAGCATTTTTAAACTTCAGTAGAATTAAAAATAACAATGGAAGAGTTCCGTAGCATTTTTAAACTTCACCAGAATACGGTGAACAATGGAAGAGTTCTGTAGCATTTTTAAACTTCAGCAGAATTCCGAAGAACAAAGGAAGTGTTCCGTAGCATTTTTAAACTTCAGCAGAATTCTGAAGAACAAGAGAAGAATTCTGTAGCATTTTTAAACTTCAGAAGAATTCCGAGAAAAATGGAAGAGTTCCGTAGCATTTTTAAACTTCAGCAGAATTCCGCAAAACAATGGAAGAGTTCCGTAGCATTTTTAAACTTCAGCAGAATTCCGAAGAACAATGAAAGAGTTTCGTAGCATTTTTAAACTTCAGCAGAATTCCGAAGAACAATGGAAGACTTCCGTAGCATTTTTAAACTTAAGCAGAATTCCGAAGAACAATGGAATTGATCCGTAACATTTTTAAACTTCAGCAGAATTCCCAAGAACAATGGAAGAGCACCGTAGAATTTATAAGCTTCAGCAGAATTCTGAGAACAATGGAAGAGTTCCGTAGCATTTTTAAACTTCACCAGAATACCAAGAACAATGGAAGAGTTCCGTAGCATTTTTAAACTTCTGCAGAATTCCGAAGAACAATAGAAGAGTTCCGTAGCATTTTTAAACTTCAGCAGAATTCCGAAGAACAATGGAAGAGTTCCGTAGCCTTTTTAAACTTCATCAGAATTCCGAAGAACAATGGAAAAGTTCCATACTATTTTTAAACTTCAGCAGAATTCCGAAGAACAATGGAAGAGTTCCGTAGCATTTTTAAACTTCAGCAGAATTCCGAGAACAATGGATGAGTTCCGTAGCATTTTTAAACTTCACCAGAATTCCGAGAACAATGGAAGAGTTCCGTAGCATTTTTAAACTTCACCAGAATTCCGAGAACAATGGAAGAGTTCCATAGCATTTTTAAACTTCAGCAGAATTCCGAAGAACAATGGAACAGTTCCATAGCATTTTTAAGCTTCAGCAGAATTCCGAAGAACAATGGAAGAGTTCCGTAGCATTTTTAAACTTCAGCAGAATTCCGAAGAACAATGGAATTGATCCGTAACATTTTTAAACTTCAGCAGAATTCCCAAGAACAATGGAAGAGCACCGTAGAATTTATAAGCTTCAGCAGAATTCTGAGAACAATGGAAGAGTTCCATAGCATTTTTAAACTTCACCAGAATTCCAAGAACAATGGAAGAGTTCCGTAGCATTTTTAAACTTCTGCAGAATTCCGAAGAACAATGGAAGAGTGCCGTAGCATTTTTAAACTTCAGCAGAATTCCGATGAACAATGGAAGAGTTCCGTAGCCTTTTTAAACTTCATCAGAATTCCGAAGAACAATGGAAAAGTTCCGTACCATTTTTAAACTTCAGCAGAATTCCGAAGAACAATGGAAGAGTTCCGTAGCATTTTTAAACTTCAGCAGAATTCCGAGAACAATGGATGAGTTCCGTAGCATTTTTAAACGTCACCAGAATTCCGAGAACAATGGAAGAGTTCCGTAGCATTTTTAAACTTCACCAGAATTCCGAGAACAATGGAAGAGTTCCATAGCATTTTTAAACTTCAGCAGAATTCCGAAGAACAATGGAAGAGTTCCGTAGCATTTTTAAACTTCTGCAGAATTCCGAGGAACAATGGAAGAGTTCCGTAGCAGTTTTAAGCTTCATCAGAGTTCCGAAGAACAATTGAAGAGTTCCGTAGCATTTTTAAACTTCAGCAGAACTCAGAAGAACAATGTAAGAGTTCCATAGCATTTTTAAACTTCAGCAGAATTCCGAAGAACAATGGAAGAGTTCCGTAGCATTTTTAAACTTCAGCAGAATTCTGAAGAACAATGGAAGAGTTCCGTTGCAGTTTTAAACTTCATCAGAATTCCGAAGAACAATGGAAGAGTTCCGCAGCATTTTTAAACTTCAGCAGAACTCAGAAGAACAATGGAAGAGTTCCGTAGCATTTTTAAACTTCAGCAGAATTCCGAAGAACAATCGAAGAGTTCCATAGCATTTTTAAACTTCAGCAGAATTCCGAAGAACAATGGAAGAGTTCCGTAGCATTTTTAAATTACAGCAGAATTCCGAAGAACAATGGAAGAGTTCCGTAGCATTTTTAAACTTCAGCAGAATTCCGAGAACAATGGATGAGTTCCGCAGCATTTTTAAACTTCACCAGAATTCCGAGGAACAATGGAAGAGTTCTGTAGCATTTTTAAACTTCAGCAGAATTCCGAAGAACAATGGAAGAGTTCCGTAGCATTTTTAAACTTCAGCAGAATTCCGAGAACAATGGATGAGTTCCGTAGCATTTTTAAACGTCACCAGAATTCCGAGAACAATGGAAGAGTTCCGTAGCATTTTTAAACTTCACCAGAATTCCGAGAACAATGGAAGAGTTCCGTAGCATTTTTAAACTTCAGCAGAATTCCGAAGAACAATGGAAGAGTTCCGTAGCATTTTTAAACTTCAGCGGAATTCCAAACAACAATGGAAGAGTTCCGTTGCAGTTTTAAGCTTCATCAGAGTTCCGAAGAACAATGGAAGAGTTCCGTAGCATTTTTAAACTTCAGCAGAATTCAGAAGAACAATGTAAGAGTTCCATAGCATTTTTAAACTTCAGCAGAATTCCGAAGAACAATGGAAGAGTTCCGTAGCATTTTTAAACTTCAGCAGAATTCTGAAGAACAATGGAAGAGTTCCGTTGCAGTTTTAAACTTCATCAGAATTCCGAAGAACAATGGAAGAGTTCCGCAGCATTTTTAAACTTCAGCAGAACTCAGAAGAACAATGGAAGAGTTCCGTAGCATTTTTAAACTTCAGCAGAATTCCGAAGAACAATCGAAGAGTTCCATAGCATTTTTAAACTTCAGCAGAATTCCAAAGAACAATGGAAGAGTTCCGTAGCATTTTTAAACTTCAGCAGAATTCCGAAGAACAATGGAAATGATCCGTAACATTTTTAAACTTCAGCAGAATTCCGAAGAACAAAGGAATTGTTCCGTAGCATTTTTAAACTTCAGCAGAATTCTGAAGAACAAGAGAAGAGTTCTGTAGTATTTTTAAACTTCAGAAGAATTCCGAGAAAAATGGAAGAGTTCCGTAGCATTTTTAAACTTCAGCAGAATTCCGCAAAACAATGGAAGAGTTCCGTAGCATTTTTAAACTTCAGCAGAATTCCGAAGAACAATGGAAGAGTTCCGCAGCATTTTTAAACTTCAGCAGAATTCCTAAGAACAATGGAAGAGTTCCGTAGCATTTTTAAACTTAAGCAGAATTCCGAAGAACAATGGAATTGATCCGTAACATTTTTAAACTTCAGCAGAATTCCCAAGAACAATGGAAGAGCACAGTAGAATTTATAATCTTCAGCAGAATTCTGAGAACAATGGAAGAGTTCCGTAGCATTTTTAAACTTCACAGGAATTCCAAGAACAATGGAAGAGTTCCGTAGCATTTTTAAACTTCGGCAGAATTCCGAAGAACAATGCAATAGTTCCGTAGCATTTTTAAACTTCAGCACAATTCCGAGAACAATGGAAGAGTTCCGTAGCATTTTTAAACTTCACCAGAATTCTGAGAACAATGGAAGAGTTCCGTAGCATTTTTAAACTTCAGCAGAATTCCGAAAACAATGGAAGAGTTCCGTAGCATTTTTAAACTTCAGCAGAATTCCGAAGAACAATGGAAGAGTTCCGTAGCATTTTTAAACTTCAGCAGAATTCCGAAGAACAATGGAAGAGTTCCGTTGCAGTTTTAAGCTTCATCAGAATTCCGAAGAACAATGGAAGAGTTCCGTAGCATTTTTAAACTTCAGCAGAATTCAGAAGAACAATGTAAGAGTTCCGTAGCATTTTTAAACTACAGCAGAATTCCGAAGAACAATGGAAGAGTTCCGTAGCATTTTTAAACTTCAGCAGAATTCCGAAGAACAATGGAAGAGTTCCGTAGCATTTTTAAACTTCAGCAGAATTCCCAAGAACAATGGAAGAGTACCGTAGAATTTACAAACTTCAGCAGAATTCTGAGAACAATGGAAGAGTTCCGTAGCATTTTTAAACTTCACCAGAATTCCAAGAACAATGGAAGAGTTCCGTAGCATTTTTAAACTTCTGCAGAATTCCGAAGAACAATGGAAGAGTTCCGTAGCATTTTTAAACTTCAGCAGAATTCTGAAGAACAATGGAAGAGTTCCGTAGCATTTTTAAACTTCATCAGAATTCCGAAGAACAATGGAAAAATTCTGTAGCATTTTTAAACTTCAGCAGAATTCCGAAGAACAATGGAAGAGTTCCGTAGCATTTTTAAACTTCAGCAGAATTCCGAGAACAATGGAAGAGATCCGCAGCATTTTTAAACTTCAACAGAATTCCGAGAACAATGGAAGAGTTCCGTAGCATTTTTAAACTTCAACAGAATTCTGAGAACAATGGAAGAGTTCCGTAGCATTTTTAAACTTCAGCAGAATTCCGAAGAACAATGGAAGAGTTCTGTAGCATTTTTAAACTTCATCAGAATTCCGAAGAACAATGGAAAAGTTCCGTAGCATTTTTAAACTTCAGCAGAATTCCGAAGAACAATAGAAGAGTTCCGTAGCATTTTTAAACTTCAGCAGAATTAAGAATAACAATGGAACAGTTCCGTAGCATTTTTAAACTTCAGCAGAATTCCGAGAACAATGGATGAGTTCCGTAGCATTTTTAAACGTCACCAGAATTCCGAGAACAATGGAAGAGTTCCGTAGCATTTTTAAACTTCACCAGAATTCCGAGAACAATGGAAGAGTTCCATAGCATTTTTAAACTTCAGCAGAATTCCGAAGAACAATGGAAGAGTTCCGTAGCATTTTTAAACTTCTGCAGAATTCCGAGGAACAATGGAAGAGTTCCGTAGCAGTTTTAAGCTTCATCAGAGTTCCGAAGAACAATTGAAGAGTTCCGTAGCATTTTTAAACTTCAGCAGAACTCAGAAGAACAATGTAAGAGTTCCATAGCATTTTTAAACTTCAGCAGAATTCCGAAGAACAATGGAAGAGTTCCGTAGCATTTTTAAACTTCAGCAGAATTCTGAAGAACAATGGAAGAGTTCCGTTGCAGTTTTAAACTTCATCAGAATTCCGAAGAACAATGGAAGAGTTCCGCAGCATTTTTAAACTTCAGCAGAACTCAGAAGAACAATGGAAGAGTTCCGTAGCATTTTTAAACTTCAGCAGAATTCCGAAGAACAATCGAAGAGTTCCATAGCATTTTTAAACTTCAGCAGAATTCCGAAGAACAATGGAAGAGTTCCGTAGCATTTTTAAATTACAGCAGAATTCCGAAGAACAATGGAAGAGTTCCGTAGCATTTTTAAACTTCAGCAGAATTCCGAGAACAATGGATGAGTTCCGCAGCATTTTTAAACTTCACCAGAATTCCGAGGAACAATGGAAGAGTTCTGTAGCATTTTTAAACTTCAGCAGAATTCCGAAGAACAATGGAAGAGTTCCGTAGCATTTTTAAACTTCAGCAGAATTCCGAGAACAATGGATGAGTTCCGTAGCATTTTTAAACGTCACCAGAATTCCGAGAACAATGGAAGAGTTCCGTAGCATTTTTAAACTTCACCAGAATTACGAGAACAATGGAAGAGTTCCGTAGCATTTTTAAACTTCAGCAGAATTCCGAAGAACAATGGAAGAGTTCCGTAGCATTTTTAAACTTCAGCAGAATTCCAAACAACAATGGAAGAGTTCCGTTGCAGTTTTAAGCTTCATCAGAGTTCCGAAGAACAATGGAAGAGTTCCGTAGCATTTTTAAACTTCAGCAGAATTCAGAAGAACAATGTAAGAGTTCCATAGCATTTTTAAACTTCAGCAGAATTCCGAAGAACAATGGAAGAGTTCCGTAGCATTTTTAAACTTCAGCAGAATTCTGAAGAACAATGGAAGAGTTCCGTTGCAGTTTTAAACTTCATCAGAATTCCGAAGAACAATGGAAGAGTTCCGCAGCATTTTTAAACTTCAGCAGAACTCAGAAGAACAATGGAAGAGTTCCGTAGCATTTTTAAACTTCAGCAGAATTCCGAAGAACAATCGAAGAGTTCCATAGCATTTTTAAACTTCAGCAGAATTCCAAAGAACAATGGAAGAGTTCCGTAGCATTTTTAAACTTCAGCAGAATTCCGAAGAACAATGGAAATGATCCGTAACATTTTTAAACTTCAGCAGAATTCCGAAGAACAAAGGAATTGTTCCGTAGCATTTTTAAACTTCAGCAGAATTCTGAAGAACAAGAGAAGAGTTCTGTAGTATTTTTAAACTTCAGAAGAATTCCGAGAAAAATGGAAGAGTTCCGTAGCATTTTTAAACTTCAGCAGAATTCCGCAAAACAATGGAAGAGTTCCGTAGCATTTTTAAACTTCAGCAGAATTCCGAAGAACAATGGAAGAGTTCCGCAGCATTTTTAAACTTCAGCAGAATTCCTAAGAACAATGGAAGAGTTCCGTAGCATTTTTAAACTTAAGCAGAATTCCGAAGAACAATGGAATTGATCCGTAACATTTTTAAACTTCAGCAGAATTCCCAAGAACAATGGAAGAGCACAGTAGAATTTATAATCTTCAGCAGAATTCTGAGAACAATGGAAGAGTTCCGTAGCATTTTTAAACTTCACAGGAATTCCAAGAACAATGGAAGAGTTCCGTAGCATTTTTAAACTTCGGCAGAATTCCGAAGAACAATGCAATAGTTCCGTAGCATTTTTAAACTTCAGCACAATTCCGAGAACAATGGAAGAGTTCCGTAGCATTTTTAAACTTCACCAGAATTCTGAGAACAATGGAAGAGTTCCGTAGCATTTTTAAACTTCAGCAGAATTCCGAAAACAATGGAAGAGTTCCGTAGCATTTTTAAACTTCAGCAGAATTCCGAAGAACAATGGAAGAGTTCCGTAGCATTTTTAAACTTCAGCAGAATTCCGAAGAACAATGGAAGAGTTCCGTTGCAGTTTTAAGCTTCATCAGAATTCCGAAGAACAATGGAAGAGTTCCGTAGCATTTTTAAACTTCAGCAGAATTCAGAAGAACAATGTAAGAGTTCCGTAGCATTTTTAAACTACAGCAGAATTCCGAAGAACAATGGAAGAGTTCCGTAGCATTTTTAAACTTCAGCAGAATTCCGAAGAACAATGGAAGAGTTCCGTAGCATTTTTAAACTTCAGCAGAATTCCGAGAACAATGGATGAGTTCCGTAGCATTTTTAAACGTCACCAGAATTCCGAGAACAATGGAAGAGTTCCGTAGCATTTTTAAACTTCACCAGAATTCCGAGAACAATGGAAGAGTTCCGTAGCATTTTTAAACTTCAGCAGAATTCCGAAGAACAATGGAAGAGTTCCGTAGCATTTTTAAACTTCAGCAGAATTCCAAACAACAATGGAAGAGTTCCGTTGCAGTTTTAAGCTTCATCAGAGTTCCGAAGAACAATGGAAGAGTTCCGTAGCATTTTTAAACTTCAGCAGAATTCAGAAGAACAATGTAAGAGTTCCATAGCATTTTTAAACTTCAGCAGAATTCCGAAGAACAATGGAAGAGTTCCGTAGCATTTTTAAACTTCAGCAGAATTCTGAAGAACAATGGAAGAGTTCCGTTGCAGTTTTAAACTTCATCAGAATTCCGAAGAACAATGGAAGAGTTCCGCAGCATTTTTAAACTTCAGCAGAACTCAGAAGAACAATGGAAGAGTTCCGTAGCATTTTTAAACTTCAGCAGAATTCCGAAGAACAATCGAAGAGTTCCATAGCATTTTTAAACTTCAGCAGAATTCCAAAGAACAATGGAAGAGTTCCGTAGCATTTTTAAACTTCAGCAGAATTCCGAAGAACAATGGAAATGATCCGTAACATTTTTAAACTTCAGCAGAATTCCGAAGAACAAAGGAATTGTTCCGTAGCATTTTTAAACTTCAGCAGAATTCTGAAGAACAAGAGAAGAGTTCTGTAGTATTTTTAAACTTCAGAAGAATTCCGAGAAAAATGGAAGAGTTCCGTAGCATTTTTAAACTTCAGCAGAATTCCGCAAAACAATGGAAGAGTTCCGTAGCATTTTTAAACTTCAGCAGAATTCCGAAGAACAATGGAAGAGTTCCGCAGCATTTTTAAACTTCAGCAGAATTCCTAAGAACAATGGAAGAGTTCCGTAGCATTTTTAAACTTAAGCAGAATTCCGAAGAACAATGGAATTGATCCGTAACATTTTTAAACTTCAGCAGAATTCCCAAGAACAATGGAAGAGCACAGTAGAATTTATAATCTTCAGCAGAATTCTGAGAACAATGGAAGAGTTCCGTAGCATTTTTAAACTTCACAGGAATTCCAAGAACAATGGAAGAGTTCCGTAGCATTTTTAAACTTCGGCAGAATTCCGAAGAACAATGCAATAGTTCCGTAGCATTTTTAAACTTCAGCACAATTCCGAGAACAATGGAAGAGTTCCGTAGCATTTTTAAACTTCACCAGAATTCTGAGAACAATGGAAGAGTTCCGTAGCATTTTTAAACTTCAGCAGAATTCCGAAAACAATGGAAGAGTTCCGTAGCATTTTTAAACTTCAGCAGAATTCCGAAGAACAATGGAAGAGTTCCGTAGCATTTTTAAACTTCAGCAGAATTCCGAAGAACAATGGAAGAGTTCCGTTGCAGTTTTAAGCTTCATCAGAATTCCGAAGAACAATGGAAGAGTTCCGTAGCATTTTTAAACTTCAGCAGAATTCAGAAGAACAATGTAAGAGTTCCGTAGCATTTTTAAACTACAGCAGAATTCCGAAGAACAATGGAAGAGTTCCGTAGCATTTTTAAACTTCAGCAGAATTCCGAAGAACAATGGAAGAGTTCCGTAGCATTTTTAAACTTCAGCAGAATTCCCAAGAACAATGGAAGAGTACCGTAGAATTTACAAACTTCAGCAGAATTCTGAGAACAATGGAAGAGTTCCGTAGCATTTTTAAACTTCACCAGAATTCCAAGAACAATGGAAGAGTTCCGTAGCATTTTTAAACTTCTGCAGAATTCCGAAGAACAATGGAAGAGTTCCGTAGCATTTTTAAACTTCAGCAGAATTCTGAAGAACAATGGAAGAGTTCCGTAGCATTTTTAAACTTCATCAGAATTCCGAAGAACAATGGAAAAATTCTGTAGCATTTTTAAACTTCAGCAGAATTCCGAAGAACAATGGAAGAGTTCCGTAGCATTTTTAAACTTCAGCAGAATTCCGAGAACAATGGAAGAGATCCGCAGCATTTTTAAACTTCAACAGAATTCCGAGAACAATGGAAGAGTTCCGTAGCATTTTTAAACTTCAACAGAATTCTGAGAACAATGGAAGAGTTCCGTAGCATTTTTAAACTTCAGCAGAATTCCGAAGAACAATGGAAGAGTTCTGTAGCATTTTTAAACTTCATCAGAATTCCGAAGAACAATGGAAAAGTTCCGTAGCATTTTTAAACTTCAGCAGAATTCCGAAGAACAATAGAAGAGTTCCGTAGCATTTTTAAACTTCAGCAGAATTAAGAATAACAATGGAACAGTTCCGTAGCATTTTTAAACTTCACCAGAATTCCGTGAACAATGGAAGAGTTCCGTAGCATTTTTAAACTTCAGCAGAATTCCGAAGAACAAAGGAAGTGTTCCGTAGCATTTTTAAACTTCAGCAGTATTCTGAAGAACAATGGAAGAGTTCTGTAGGATTTTCAAACTTCAGAAGAATTCCGAGAACAATGGAAGAGTTCCACAGCATTTTTAAACTTCAGCAGAATTCCGAAAAACAATGGAAGAGTTCCGTAGCATTTTTAAACTTCAGCAGAATTCCAAAGAACAATGGAAGAGTTCCGTAGCATTTTTAAACTTCAGCAGAATTCCGAAGAACAATGGAAGAGTTCCGTAGCATTTTTAAATTACAGCAGAATTCCGAAGAACAATGGAAGAGTTCCGTAGCATTTTTAAACTTCAGCAGAATTCCGAGAACAATGGATGAGTTCCGCAGCATTTTTAAACTTCACCAGAATTCCGAGGAACAATGGAAGAGTTCTGTAGCATTTTTAAACTTCAGCAGAATTCCGAAGAACAATGGAAGAGTTCCGTAGCATTTTTAAACTTCAGCAGAATTCCAAAGAACAATGGAAGAGTTCCGTTGCAGTTTTGAACTTCATCAGAATTCCGAAGAACAATGGAAGAGTTCCGTAGCATTTTTAAACTTCAGCAGAATTCCGAAGAACAATGGAAGAGTTCCGTCGCATTTTTAAATTACAGCAGAATTCCGAAGAACAATGGAAGAGTTCCGTAGCATTTTTAAACTTCAGCAGAATTCCGAGAACAATGGATGAGTTCCGCAGCATTTTTAAACTTCACCAGAATTCCGAGGAACAATGGAAGAGTTCTGTAGCATTTTTAAACTTCAGCAGAATTCCGAAGAACAATGGAAGAGTTCCGTTGCAGTTTTAAACTTCATCAGAATTCCGAAGAACAATGGAAGAGTTCCGTAGCATTTTTAAACTTCAGCAGAATTCCAAAGAACAATGGAAGAGTTCCGTAGCATTTTTAAACTTCAGTAGAATTAAAAATAACAATGGAAGAGTTCCGTAGCATTTTTAAACTTCACCAGAATTCCAAGAACAATGGATGAGTTCCGTAGCATTTTTAAACTTCTGCAGAATTCCGAAGAACAATGGAAGAATTCCGTAGCATTTTTAAACTTCAGCAGAATTCCGAAGAACAATGGAAGAGTTCCGTAGCCTTTTTAAACTTCATCAGAATTCCGAAGAACAATGGAAAAGTTCCATACTATTTTTAAACTTCAGCAGAATTCCGAAGAACAATGGAAGAGTTCCGTAGCATTTTTAAACTTCAGCAGAATTCCGAGAACAATGGATGAGTTCCGTAGCATTTTTAAACTTCACCAGAATTCCGAGAACAATGGAAGAGTTCCATAGCATTTTTAAACTTCAGCAGAATTCCGAAGAACAATGGAACAGTTCCATAGCATTTTTAAGCTTCAGCAGAATTCCGAGAACAATGGAAGAGTTCCGCAGCATTTTTAAACTTCACCAGAATTCCGAGGAACAATGGAAGAGTTCTGTAGCATTTTTAAACTTCAGCAGAATTCCGAAGAACAATGGAAGAGTTCCGTAGCATTTCTAAACTTCAGCAGAATTCCGAAGAACAATGGAAGAGTTCCGTTGCAGTTTTAAACTTCATCAGAATTCCGAAGAACAATGGAAGAGTTCCGTAGCATTTTTAAACTTCAGCAGAATTCCAAAGAACAATGGAAGAGTTCCGTAGCATTTTTAAATTACAGCAGAATTCCGAAGAACAATGGAAGAGTTCCGTAGCATTTTTAAACTTCAGCAGAATTCCGAGAACAATGGATGAGTTCCGCAGCATTTTTAAACTTCACCAGAATTCCGAGGAACAATGGAAGAGTTCTGTAGCATTTTTAAACTTCAGCAGAATTCCGAAGAACAATGGAAGAGTTCCGTAGCATTTTTAAACTTCAGCAGAATTCCGAAGAACAATGGAAGAGTTCCGTTGCAGTTTTAAACTTCATCAGAATTCCGAAGAACAATGGAAGAGTTCCGTAGCATTTTTAAACTTCAGCAGAACTCAGAAGAACAATGAAGAGTCCCGTAGCATTTTTAAACTTCAGCAGAATTCCAAAGAACAATGGAAGAGTTCCGTAGCATTTTTAAACTTCAGTAGAATTAAAAATAACAATGGAAGAGTTCCGTAGCATTTTTAAACTTCACCAGAATACCGTGAACAATGGAAGAGTTCTGTAGCATTTTTAAACTTCAGCAGAATTCCGAAGAACAAAGGAAGTGTTCCGTAGCATTTTTAAACTTCAGCAGAATTCTGAAGAACAAGAGAAGAATTCTGTAGCATTTTTAAACTTCAGAAGAATTCCAAGAAAAATGGAAGAGTTCCGTAGCATTTTTAAACTTCAGCAGAATTCCGCAAAACAATGGAAGAGTTCCGTAGCATTTTTAAACTTCAGCAGAATTCCGAAGAACAATGAAAGAGTTCCGTAGCATTTTTAAACTTCAGCAGAATTCCGAAGAACAATGGAAGACTTCCGTAGCATTTTTAAACTTAAGCAGAATTCCGAAGAACAATGGAATTGATCCGTAACATTTTTAAACTTCAGCAGAATTCCCAAGAACAATGGAAGAGCACCGTAGAATTTATAAGCTTCAGCAGAATTCTGAGAACAATGGAAGAGTTCCGTAGCATTTTTAAACTTCACCAGAATTCCAAGAACAATGGAAGAGTTCCGTAGCATTTTTAAACTTCTGCAGAATTCCGAAGAACAATGGAAGAGTTCCGTAGCATTTTTAAACTTCAGCAGAATTCCGAAGAACAATGGAAGAGTTCCGTAGCCTTTTTAAACTTCATCAGAATTCCGAAGAACAATGGAAAAGTTCCATACTATTTTTAAACTTCAGCAGAATTCCGAAGAACAATGGAAGAGTTCCGTAGCATTTTTAAACTTCAGCAGAATTCCGAGAACAATGGATGAGTTCCGTAGCATTTTTAAACTTCACCAGAATTCCGAGAACAATGGAAGAGTTCCGTAGCATTTTTAAACTTCACCAGAATTCCGAGAACAATGGAAGAGTTCCATAGCATTTTTAAACTTCAGCAGAGTTCCGAAGAACAATGGAACAGTTCCATAGCATTTTTAAGCTTCAGCAAAATTCCGAAGAACAATGGAAGAGTTCCGTAGCATTTTTAAACTTCAGCAGAATTCCGAAGAACAATGGAATTGATCCGTAACATTTTTAAACTTCAGCAGAATTCCCAAGAACAATGGTAGAGCACCGTAGAATTTATAAGCTTCAGCAGAATTCTGAGAACAATGGAAGAGTTCCGTAGCATTTTTAAACTTCACCAGAATTCCAAGAACAATGGAAGAGTTCCGTAGCATTTTTAAACTTCTGCAGAATTCCGAAGAACAATGGAAGAGTTCCGTAGCATTTTTAAACTTCAGCAGAATTCCGAAGAACAATGGAAGAGTTCCGTAGCCTTTTTAAACTTCATCAGAATTCCGAAGAACAATGGAAAAGTTCCGTACCATTTTTAAACTTCAGCAGAATTCCGAAGAACAATGGAAGAGTTCCGTAGCATTTTTAAACTTCAGCAGAATTCCGAAGAACAATGGAAGAGTTCCGTTGCAGTTTTAAGCTTCATCAGAATTCCGAAGAACAATGGAAGAGTTCCGTAGCATTTTTAAACTTCAGCAGAATTCAGAAGAACAATGTAAGAGTTCCGTAGCATTTTTAAACTACAGCAGAATTCCGAAGAACAATGGAAGAGTTCCGTAGCATTTTTAAACTTCAGCAGAATTCCGAAGAACAATGGAAGAGTTCCGTAGCATTTTTAAACTTCAGCAGAATTCCCAAGAACAATGGAAGAGTACCGTAGAATTTACAAACTTCAGCAGAATTCTGAGAACAATGGAAGAGTTCCGTAGCATTTTTAAACTTCACCAGAATTCCAAGAACAATGGAAGAGTTCCGTAGCATTTTTAAACTTCTGCAGAATTCCGAAGAACAATGGAAGAGTTCCGTAGCATTTTTAAACTTCAGCAGAATTCTGAAGAACAATGGAAGAGTTCCGTAGCATTTTTAAACTTCATCAGAATTCCGAAGAACAATGGAAAAATTCTGTAGCATTTTTAAACTTCAGCAGAATTCCGAAGAACAATGGAAGAGTTCCGTAGCATTTTTAAACTTCAGCAGAATTCCGAGAACAATGGAAGAGATCCGCAGCATTTTTAAACTTCAACAGAATTCCGAGAACAATGGAAGAGTTCCGTAGCATTTTTAAACTTCAACAGAATTCTGAGAACAATGGAAGAGTTCCGTAGCATTTTTAAACTTCAGCAGAATTCCGAAGAACAATGGAAGAGTTCTGTAGCATTTTTAAACTTCATCAGAATTCCGAAGAACAATGGAAAAGTTCCGTAGCATTTTTAAACTTCAGCAGAATTCCGAAGAACAATAGAAGAGTTCCGTAGCATTTTTAAACTTCAGCAGAATTAAGAATAACAATGGAACAGTTCCGTAGCATTTTTAAACTTCACCAGAATTCCGTGAACAATGGAAGAGTTCCGTAGCATTTTTAAACTTCAGCAGAATTCCGAAGAACAAAGGAAGTGTTCCGTAGCATTTTTAAACTTCAGCAGTATTCTGAAGAACAATGGAAGAGTTCTGTAGGATTTTCAAACTTCAGAAGAATTCCGAGAACAATGGAAGAGTTCCACAGCATTTTTAAACTTCAGCAGAATTCCGAAAAACAATGGAAGAGTTCCGTAGCATTTTTAAACTTCAGCAGAATTCCAAAGAACAATGGAAGAGTTCCGTAGCATTTTTAAACTTCAGCAGAATTCCAAAGAACAATGGAAGAGTTCCGTAGCATTTTTAAATTACAGCAGAATTCCGAAGAACAATGGAAGAGTTCCGTAGCATTTTTAAACTTCAGCAGAATTCCGAGAACAATGGATGAGTTCCGCAGCATTTTTAAACTTCACCAGAATTCCGAGGAACAATGGAAGAGTTCTGTAGCATTTTTAAACTTCAGCAGAATTCCGAAGAACAATGGAAGAGTTCCGTAGCATTTTTAAACTTCAGCAGAATTCCGAAGAACAATGGAAGAGTTCCGTTGCAGTTTTAAACTTCATCAGAATTCCGAAGAACAATGGAAGAGTTCCGTAGCATTTTTAAACTTCAGCAGAACTCAGAAGAACAATGAAGAGTCCCGTAGCATTTTTAAACTTCAGCAGAATTCCAAAGAACAATGGAAGAGTTCCGTAGCATTTTTAAACTTCAGTAGAATTAAAAATAACAATGGAAGAGTTCCGTAGCATTTTTAAACTTCACCAGAATACCGTGAACAATGGAAGAGTTCTGTAGCATTTTTAAACTTCAGCAGAATTCCGAAGAACAAAGGAAGTGTTCCGTAGCATTTTTAAACTTCAGCAGAATTCTGAAGAACAAGAGAAGAATTCTGTAGCATTTTTAAACTTCAGAAGAATTCCAAGAAAAATGGAAGAGTTCCGTAGCATTTTTAAACTTCAGCAGAATTCCGCAAAACAATGGAAGAGTTCCGTAGCATTTTTAAACTTCAGCAGAATTCCGAAGAACAATGAAAGAGTTCCGTAGCATTTTTAAACTTCAGCAGAATTCCGAAGAACAATGGAAGACTTCCGTAGCATTTTTAAACTTAAGCAGAATTCCGAAGAACAATGGAATTGATCCGTAACATTTTTAAACTTCAGCAGAATTCCCAAGAACAATGGAAGAGCACCGTAGAATTTATAAGCTTCAGCAGAATTCTGAGAACAATGGAAGAGTTCCGTAGCATTTTTAAACTTCACCAGAATTCCAAGAACAATGGAAGAGTTCCGTAGCATTTTTAAACTTCTGCAGAATTCCGAAGAACAATGGAAGAGTTCCGTAGCATTTTTAAACTTCAGCAGAATTCCGAAGAACAATGGAAGAGTTCCGTAGCCTTTTTAAACTTCATCAGAATTCCGAAGAACAATGGAAAAGTTCCATACTATTTTTAAACTTCAGCAGAATTCCGAAGAACAATGGAAGAGTTCCGTAGCATTTTTAAACTTCAGCAGAATTCCGAGAACAATGGATGAGTTCCGTAGCATTTTTAAACTTCACCAGAATTCCGAGAACAATGGAAGAGTTCCGTAGCATTTTTAAACTTCACCAGAATTCCGAGAACAATGGAAGAGTTCCATAGCATTTTTAAACTTCAGCAGAGTTCCGAAGAACAATGGAACAGTTCCATAGCATTTTTAAGCTTCAGCAAAATTCCGAAGAACAATGGAAGAGTTCCGTAGCATTTTTAAACTTCAGCAGAATTCCGAAGAACAATGGAATTGATCCGTAACATTTTTAAACTTCAGCAGAATTCCCAAGAACAATGGTAGAGCACCGTAGAATTTATAAGCTTCAGCAGAATTCTGAGAACAATGGAAGAGTTCCGTAGCATTTTTAAACTTCACCAGAATTCCAAGAACAATGGAAGAGTTCCGTAGCATTTTTAAACTTCTGCAGAATTCCGAAGAACAATGGAAGAGTTCCGTAGCATTTTTAAACTTCAGCAGAATTCCGAAGAACAATGGAAGAGTTCCGTAGCCTTTTTAAACTTCATCAGAATTCCGAAGAACAATGGAAAAGTTCCGTACCATTTTTAAACTTCAGCAGAATTCCGAAGAACAATGGAAGAGTTCCGTAGCATTTTTAAACTTCAGCAGAATTCCGAAGAACAATGGAAGAGTTCCGTTGCAGTTTTAAGCTTCATCAGAATTCCGAAGAACAATGGAAGAGTTCCGTAGCATTTTTAAACTTCAGCAGAATTCAGAAGAACAATGTAAGAGTTCCGTAGCATTTTTAAACTACAGCAGAATTCCGAAGAACAATGGAAGAGTTCCGTAGCATTTTTAAACTTCAGCAGAATTCCGAAGAACAATGGAAGAGTTCCGTAGCATTTTTAAACTTCAGCAGAATTCCCAAGAACAATGGAAGAGTACCGTAGAATTTACAAACTTCAGCAGAATTCTGAGAACAATGGAAGAGTTCCGTAGCATTTTTAAACTTCACCAGAATTCCAAGAACAATGGAAGAGTTCCGTAGCATTTTTAAACTTCTGCAGAATTCCGAAGAACAATGGAAGAGTTCCGTAGCATTTTTAAACTTCAGCAGAATTCTGAAGAACAATGGAAGAGTTCCGTAGCATTTTTAAACTTCATCAGAATTCCGAAGAACAATGGAAAAATTCTGTAGCATTTTTAAACTTCAGCAGAATTCCGAAGAACAATGGAAGAGTTCCGTAGCATTTTTAAACTTCAGCAGAATTCCGAGAACAATGGAAGAGATCCGCAGCATTTTTAAACTTCAACAGAATTCCGAGAACAATGGAAGAGTTCCGTAGCATTTTTAAACTTCAACAGAATTCTGAGAACAATGGAAGAGTTCCGTAGCATTTTTAAACTTCAGCAGAATTCCGAAGAACAATGGAAGAGTTCTGTAGCATTTTTAAACTTCATCAGAATTCCGAAGAACAATGGAAAAGTTCCGTAGCATTTTTAAACTTCAGCAGAATTCCGAAGAACAATAGAAGAGTTCCGTAGCATTTTTAAACTTCAGCAGAATTAAGAATAACAATGGAACAGTTCCGTAGCATTTTTAAACTTCACCAGAATTCCGTGAACAATGGAAGAGTTCCGTAGCATTTTTAAACTTCAGCAGAATTCCGAAGAACAAAGGAAGTGTTCCGTAGCATTTTTAAACTTCAGCAGTATTCTGAAGAACAATGGAAGAGTTCTGTAGGATTTTCAAACTTCAGAAGAATTCCGAGAACAATGGAAGAGTTCCACAGCATTTTTAAACTTCAGCAGAATTCCGAAAAACAATGGAAGAGTTCCGTAGCATTTTTAAACTTCAGCAGAATTCCAAAGAACAATGGAAGAGTTCCGTAGCATTTTTAAACTTCAGCAGAATTCCGAAGAACAATGGAAGAGTTCCGTAGCATTTTTAAATTACAGCAGAATTCCGAAGAACAATGGAAGAGTTCCGTAGCATTTTTAAACTTCAGCAGAATTCCGAGAACAATGGATGAGTTCCGCAGCATTTTTAAACTTCACCAGAATTCCGAGGAACAATGGAAGAGTTCTGTAGCATTTTTAAACTTCAGCAGAATTCCGAAGAACAATGGAAGAGTTCCGTAGCATTTTTAAACTTCAGCAGAATTCCGAAGAACAATGGAAGAGTTCCGTTGCAGTTTTGAACTTCATCAGAATTCCGAAGAACAATGGAAGAGTTCCGTAGCATTTTTAAACTTCAGCAGAATTCCGAAGAACAATGGAAGAGTTCCGTCGCATTTTTAAATTACAGCAGAATTCCGAAGAACAATGGAAGAGTTCCGTAGCATTTTTAAACTTCAGCAGAATTCCGAGAACAATGGATGAGTTCCGCAGCATTTTTAAACTTCACCAGAATTCCGAGGAACAATGGAAGAGTTCTGTAGCATTTTTAAACTTCAGCAGAATTCCGAAGAACAATGGAAGAGTTCCGTTGCAGTTTTAAACTTCATCAGAATTCCGAAGAACAATGGAAGAGTTCCGTAGCATTTTTAAACTTCAGCAGAATTCCAAAGAACAATGGAAGAGTTCCGTAGCATTTTTAAACTTCAGTAGAATTAAAAATAACAATGGAAGAGTTCCGTAGCATTTTTAAACTTCACCAGAATTCCAAGAACAATGGATGAGTTCCGTAGCATTTTTAAACTTCTGCAGAATTCCGAAGAACAATGGAAGAATTCCGTAGCATTTTTAAACTTCAGCAGAATTCCGAAGAACAATGGAAGAGTTCCGTAGCCTTTTTAAACTTCATCAGAATTCCGAAGAACAATGGAAAAGTTCCATACTATTTTTAAACTTCAGCAGAATTCCGAAGAACAATGGAAGAGTTCCGTAGCATTTTTAAACTTCAGCAGAATTCCGAGAACAATGGATGAGTTCCGTAGCATTTTTAAACTTCACCAGAATTCCGAGAACAATGGAAGAGTTCCATAGCATTTTTAAACTTCAGCAGAATTCCGAAGAACAATGGAACAGTTCCATAGCATTTTTAAGCTTCAGCAGAATTCCGAGAACAATGGAAGAGTTCCGCAGCATTTTTAAACTTCACCAGAATTCCGAGGAACAATGGAAGAGTTCTGTAGCATTTTTAAACTTCAGCAGAATTCCGAAGAACAATGGAAGAGTTCCGTAGCATTTCTAAACTTCAGCAGAATTCCGAAGAACAATGGAAGAGTTCCGTTGCAGTTTTAAACTTCATCAGAATTCCGAAGAACAATGGAAGAGTTCCGTAGCATTTTTAAACTTCAGCAGAATTCCAAAGAACAATGGAAGAGTTCCGTAGCATTTTTAAATTACAGCAGAATTCCGAAGAACAATGGAAGAGTTCCGTAGCATTTTTAAACTTCAGCAGAATTCCGAGAACAATGGATGAGTTCCGCAGCATTTTTAAACTTCACCAGAATTCCGAGGAACAATGGAAGAGTTCTGTAGCATTTTTAAACTTCAGCAGAATTCCGAAGAACAATGGAAGAGTTCCGTAGCATTTTTAAACTTCAGCAGAATTCCGAAGAACAATGGAAGAGTTCCGTTGCAGTTTTAAACTTCATCAGAATTCCGAAGAACAATGGAAGAGTTCCGTAGCATTTTTAAACTTCAGCAGAACTCAGAAGAACAATGAAGAGTCCCGTAGCATTTTTAAACTTCAGCAGAATTCCAAAGAACAATGGAAGAGTTCCGTAGCATTTTTAAACTTCAGTAGAATTAAAAATAACAATGGAAGAGTTCCGTAGCATTTTTAAACTTCACCAGAATACCGTGAACAATGGAAGAGTTCTGTAGCATTTTTAAACTTCAGCAGAATTCCGAAGAACAAAGGAAGTGTTCCGTAGCATTTTTAAACTTCAGCAGAATTCTGAAGAACAAGAGAAGAATTCTGTAGCATTTTTAAACTTCAGAAGAATTCCAAGAAAAATGGAAGAGTTCCGTAGCATTTTTAAACTTCAGCAGAATTCCGCAAAACAATGGAAGAGTTCCGTAGCATTTTTAAACTTCAGCAGAATTCCGAAGAACAATGAAAGAGTTCCGTAGCATTTTTAAACTTCAGCAGAATTCCGAAGAACAATGGAAGACTTCCGTAGCATTTTTAAACTTAAGCAGAATTCCGAAGAACAATGGAATTGATCCGTAACATTTTTAAACTTCAGCAGAATTCCCAAGAACAATGGAAGAGCACCGTAGAATTTATAAGCTTCAGCAGAATTCTGAGAACAATGGAAGAGTTCCGTAGCATTTTTAAACTTCACCAGAATTCCAAGAACAATGGAAGAGTTCCGTAGCATTTTTAAACTTCTGCAGAATTCCGAAGAACAATGGAAGAGTTCCGTAGCATTTTTAAACTTCAGCAGAATTCCGAAGAACAATGGAAGAGTTCCGTAGCCTTTTTAAACTTCATCAGAATTCCGAAGAACAATGGAAAAGTTCCATACTATTTTTAAACTTCAGCAGAATTCCGAAGAACAATGGAAGAGTTCCGTAGCATTTTTAAACTTCAGCAGAATTCCGAGAACAATGGATGAGTTCCGTAGCATTTTTAAACTTCACCAGAATTCCGAGAACAATGGAAGAGTTCCGTAGCATTTTTAAACTTCACCAGAATTCCGAGAACAATGGAAGAGTTCCATAGCATTTTTAAACTTCAGCAGAGTTCCGAAGAACAATGGAACAGTTCCATAGCATTTTTAAGCTTCAGCAAAATTCCGAAGAACAATGGAAGAGTTCCGTAGCATTTTTAAACTTCAGCAGAATTCCGAAGAACAATGGAATTGATCCGTAACATTTTTAAACTTCAGCAGAATTCCCAAGAACAATGGTAGAGCACCGTAGAATTTATAAGCTTCAGCAGAATTCTGAGAACAATGGAAGAGTTCCGTAGCATTTTTAAACTTCACCAGAATTCCAAGAACAATGGAAGAGTTCCGTAGCATTTTTAAACTTCTGCAGAATTCCGAAGAACAATGGAAGAGTTCCGTAGCATTTTTAAACTTCAGCAGAATTCCGAAGAACAATGGAAGAGTTCCGTAGCCTTTTTAAACTTCATCAGAATTCCGAAGAACAATGGAAAAGTTCCGTACCATTTTTAAACTTCAGCAGAATTCCGAAGAACAATGGAAGAGTTCCGTAGCATTTTTAAACTTCAGCAGAATTCCGAGAACAATGGATGAGTTCCGTAGCATTTTTAAACGTCACCAGAATTCCGAGAACAATGGAAGAGTTCCGTAGCATTTTTAAACTTTACCAGAATTCCGAGAACAATGCAAGAGTTCCATAGCATTTTTAAACTTCAGCAGAATTCCGAAGAACAATGGAACAGTTCCATAGCATTTTTAAGCTTCAGCAGAATTCTGAAGAACAATGGAAGAGTTCCGTAGCATTTTTAAACTTCAGCAGAATTCCGAGAACAATGGAAGAGTTCTGTAGCATTTTTAAACTTCACCAGAATTCCGAGAACAATGGAAGAGTTCCGTAGCATTTTTAAACTTCAGCAGAATTCCGAGAACAATGGAAGAGTTCCGTAGCATTTTTAAACTTCAGCAGAATTCCGAAGAACAATGGAAGAGTTCCGTAGCATTTTTAAACTTCAGCAGAATTCCGTGAACAATGGAAGAGTTCCGTTGCAGTTTTAAGCTTCATCAGAGTTCCGAAGAACAATGGAAGAGTTCCGTAGCATTTTTAAACTTCAGCAGAATTCAGAAGAACAATATAAGAGTTCCATAGCATTTTTAAACTTCAGCAGAATTCCGAAGAACAATGGAAGAGTTCCGTAGCATTTTTAAACTTCAGCAGAATTCTGAAGAACAATGGAAGAGTTCCGTTGCAGTTTTAAACTTCATCAGAATTCCGAAGAACAATGGAAGAGTTCCGCAGCATTTTTAAACTTCAGCAGAACTCAGAAGAACAATGGAAGAGTTCCGTGGAATTTTTAAACTTCAGCAGAATTCCGAAGAACAATCGAAGAGTTCCATAGCATTTTTAAACTTCAGCAGAATTCCGAAGAACAATGGAAGAGTTCCGTAGCATTTTTAAACTTCATCAGAATTCCGAAGAACAATGGAAATGATCCGTAACATTTTTAAACTTCAGCAGAATTCCGAAGAACAAAGGAATTGTTCCGTAGCATTTTTAAACTTCAGCAGAATTCTGAAGAACAAGAGAAGAGTTCTGTAGTATTTTTAAACTTCAGAAGAATTCCGAGAAAAATGGAAGAGTTCCGTAGCATTTTTAAACTTCAGCAGAATTCCGCAAAACAATGGAAGAGTTCCGTAGCATTTTTAAACTTCAGCAGAATTCCGAAGAACAATGGAAGAGTTCCGCAGCATTTTTAAACTTCAGCAGAATTCCGAAGAACAATGGACGAGTTCCGTAGCATTTTTAAACTTAAGCAGAATTCCGAAGAACAATGGAATTGATCCGTAACATTTTTAAACTTCAGCAGAATTCCCAAGAACAATGGAAGAGCACCGTAGAATTTATAAGCTTCAGCAGAATTCTGAGAACAATGGAAGAGTTCCGTAGCATTTTTAAACTTCACAGAAATTCCAAGAACAATGGAAGAGTTCCGTAGCATTTTTAAACTTCGGCAGAATTCCGAAGAACAATGGAATAGTTCCGTAGCATTTTTAAACTTCAGCAGAATTCCGAGAACAATGGAAGAGTTCCGTAGCATTTTTAAACTTCACCAGAATTCCGAGAACAATGGAAGAGTTCCGTAGCATTTTTAAACTTCAGCAGAATTCCGAAAACAATGGAAGAGTTCCGTAGCATTTTTAAACTTCAGCAGAATTCCGAAGAACAATGGAAGAGTTCCGTAGCGTTTTTAAACTTCAGCAGAATTCCGAAGAACAATGGAAGAGTTCCGTTGCAGTTTTAAGCTTCATCAGAATTCCGAAGAACAATGGAAGAGTTCCGTAGCATTTTTAAACTTCAGCAGAATTCAGAAGTACAATGTAAGAGTTCCGTAGCATTTTTAAACTTCAGCAGAATTCCGAAGAACAATGGAAGAGTTCCGTAGCATTTTTAAACTTCAGCAGAATTCCGAAGAACAATGGAAGAGTTCCGTAGCATTTTTAAACTTCAGCAGAATTCCCAAGAACAATGGAAGAGTACCGTAGAATTTATAAACTTCAGCAGAATTCTGAGAACAATGGAAGAGTTCCGTAGCATTTTTAAACTTCACCAGAATTCCAAGAACAATGGAAGAGTTACGTAGCATTTTTAAACTTCTGCAGAATTCCGAAGAACAATGGAAGAGTTCCGTAGCATTTTTAAACTTCAGCAGAATTCTGAAGAACAATGGAAGAGTTCCGTAGCATTTTTAAACTTCAGCAGAATTCCGAGAACAATGGAAGAGTTCCGCAGCATTTTTAAACTTCAACAGAATTCCGAGAACAATGGAAGAGTTCCGTAGCATTTTTAAACTTCAACAGAATTCTGAGAACAATGGAAGAGTTCCGTAGCATTTTTAAACTTCAGCAGAATTCCGAAGAACAATGGAAGAGTTCCGTAGCATTTTTAAACTTCATCAGAATTCCGAAGAACAATGGAAAAGTTCCGTAGCATTTTTAAACTTCAGCAGAATTCCGAAGAACAATGGAAGAGTTCCGTAGCATTTTTAAACTTCAGCAGAATTAAGAATAACAATGGAACAGTTCCGTAGCATTTTTAAACTTCACCAGAATTCCGTGAACAATGGAAGAGTTCCGTAGCATTTTTAAACTTCAGCAGAATTCCGAAGAACAAAGGAAGTGTTCCGTAGCATTTTTAAACTTCAGCAGTATTCTGAAGAACAATGGAAGAGTTCTGTAGCATTTTCAAACTTCAGAATAATTCCGAGAACAATGGAAGAGTTCCACAGCATTTTTAAACTTCAGCAGAATTCCGAAAAACAATGGAAGAGTTCCGTAGCATTTCTAAACTTCAGCAGAATTCCGAAGAACAATGGAAGAGTTCCGTTGCAGTTTTAAATTACAGCAGAATTCCGAAGAACAATGGAAGAGTTCCGTAGCATTTTTAAACTTCAGCAGAATTCCGAGAACAATGGATGAGTTCCGCAGCATTTTTAAACTTCACCAGAATTCCGAGGAACAATGGAAGAGTTCTGTAGCATTTTTAAACTTCAGCAGAATTCCGAAGAACAATGGAAGAGTTCCGTAGCATTTTTAAACTTCAGCAGAATTCCGAAGAACAATGGAAGAGTTCCGTTGCAGTTTTAAACTTCATCAGAATTCCGAAGAACAATGGAAGAGTTCCGTAGCATTTTTAAACTTCAGCAGAACTCAGAAGAACAATGAAGAGTCCCGTAGCATTTTTAAACTTCAGCAGAATTCCAAAGAACAATGGAAGAGTTCCGTAGCATTTTTAAACTTCAGTAGAATTAAAAATAACAATGGAAGAGTTCCGTAGCATTTTTAAACTTCACCAGAATACCGTGAACAATGGAAGAGTTCTGTAGCATTTTTAAACTTCAGCAGAATTCCGAAGAACAAAGGAAGTGTTCCGTAGCATTTTTAAACTTCAGCAGAATTCTGAAGAACAAGAGAAGAATTCTGTAGCATTTTTAAACTTCAGAAGAATTCCAAGAAAAATGGAAGAGTTCCGTAGCATTTTTAAACTTCAGCAGAATTCCGCAAAACAATGGAAGAGTTCCGTAGCATTTTTAAACTTCAGCAGAATTCCGAAGAACAATGAAAGAGTTCCGTAGCATTTTTAAACTTCAGCAGAATTCCGAAGAACAATGGAAGACTTCCGTAGCATTTTTAAACTTAAGCAGAATTCCGAAGAACAATGGAATTGATCCGTAACATTTTTAAACTTCAGCAGAATTCCCAAGAACAATGGAAGAGCACCGTAGAATTTATAAGCTTCAGCAGAATTCTGAGAACAATGGAAGAGTTCCGTAGCATTTTTAAACTTCTGCAGAATTCCGAAGAACAATGGAAGAGTTCCGTAGCATTTTTAAACTTCAGCAGAATTCCGAAGAACAATGGAAGAGTTCCGTAGCCTTTTTAAACTTCATCAGAATTCCGAAGAACAATGGAAAAGTTCCATACTATTTTTAAACTTCAGCAGAATTCCGAAGAACAATGGAAGAGTTCCGTAGCATTTTTAAACTTCAGCAGAATTCCGAGAACAATGGATGAGTTCCGTAGCATTTTTAAACTTCACCAGAATTCCGAGAACAATGGAAGAGTTCCGTAGCATTTTTAAACTTCACCAGAATTCCGAGAACAATGGAAGAGTTCCATAGCATTTTTAAACTTCAGCAGAGTTCCGAAGAACAATGGAACAGTTCCATAGCATTTTTAAGCTTCAGCAGAATTCCGAAGAACAATGGAAGAGTTCCGTAGCATTTTTAAACTTCAGCAGAATTCCGAAGAACAATGGAATTGATCCGTAACATTTTTAAACTTCAGCAGAATTCCCAAGAACAATGGTAGAGCACCGTAGAATTTATAAGCTTCAGCAGAATTCTGAGAACAATGGAAGAGTTCCGTAGCATTTTTAAACTTCACCAGAATTCCAAGAACAATGGAAGAGTTCCGTAGCATTTTTAAACTTCTGCAGAATTCCGAAGAACAATGGAAGAGTTCCGTAGCATTTTTAAACTTCAGCAGAATTCCGAAGAACAATGGAAGAGTTCCGTAGCCTTTTTAAACTTCATCAGAATTCCGAAGAACAATGGAAAAGTTCCGTACCATTTTTAAACTTCAGCAGAATTCCGAAGAACAATGGAAGAGTTCCGTAGCATTTTTAAACTTCAGCAGAATTCCGAGAACAATGGATGAGTTCCGTAGCATTTTTAAACGTCACCAGAATTCCGAGAACAATGGAAGAGTTCCGTAGCATTTTTAAACTTCACCAGAATTCCGAGAACAATGCAAGAGTTCCATAGCATTTTTAAACTTCAGCAGAATTCCGAAGAACAATGGAACAGTTCCATAGCATTTTTAAGCTTCAGCAGAATTCTGAAGAACAATGGAAGAGTTCCGTAGCATTTTTAAACTTCAGCAGAATTCCGAGAACAATGGAAGAGTTCTGTAGCATTTTTAAACTTCACCAGAATTCCGAGAACAATGGAAGAGTTCCGTAGCATTTTTAAACTTCAGCAGAATTCCGAGAACAATGGAAGAGTTCCGTAGCATTTTTAAACTTCAGCAGAATTCCGAAGAACAATGGAAGAGTTCCGTAGCATTTTTAAACTTCAGCAGAATTCCGTGAACAATGGAAGAGTTCCGTTGCAGTTTTAAGCTTCATTAGAGTTCCGAAGAACAATGGAAGAGTTCCGTAGCATTTTTAAACTTCAGCAGAATTCAGAAGAACAATATAAGAGTTCCATAGCATTTTTAAACTTCAGCAGAATTCCGAAGAACAATGGAAGAGTTCCGTAGCATTTTTAAACTTCAGCAGAATTCTGAAGAACAATGGAAGAGTTCCGTTGCAGTTTTAAACTTCATCAGAATTCCGAAGAACAATGGAAGAGTTCCGCAGCATTTTTAAACTTCAGCAGAACTCAGAAGAACAATGGAAGAGTTCCGTGGAATTTTTAAACTTCAGCAGAATTCCGAAGAACAATCGAAGAGTTCCATAGCATTTTTAAACTTCAGCAGAATTCCGAAGAACAATGGAAGAGTTCCGTAGCATTTTTAAACTTCATCAGAATTCCGAAGAACAATGGAAATGATCCGTAACATTTTTAAACTTCAGCAGAATTCCGAAGAACAAAGGAATTGTTCCGTAGCATTTTTAAACTTCAGCAGAATTCTGAAGAACAAGAGAAGAGTTCTGTAGTATTTTTAAACTTCAGAAGAATTCCGAGAAAAATGGAAGAGTTCCGTAGCATTTTTAAACTTCAGCAGAATTCCGCAAAACAATGGAAGAGTTCCGTAGCATTTTTAAACTTCAGCAGAATTCCGAAGAACAATGGAAGAGTTCCGCAGCATTTTTAAACTTCAGCAGAATTCCGAAGAACAATGGACGAGTTCCGTAGCATTTTTAAACTTAAGCAGAATTCCGAAGAACAATGGAATTGATCCGTAACATTTTTAAACTTCAGCAGAATTCCCAAGAACAATGGAAGAGCACCGTAGAATTTATAAGCTTCAGCAGAATTCTGAGAACAATGGAAGAGTTCCGTAGCATTTTTAAACTTCACAGAAATTCCAAGAACAATGGAAGAGTTCCGTAGCATTTTTAAACTTCGGCAGAATTCCGAAGAACAATGGAATAGTTCCGTAGCATTTTTAAACTTCAGCAGAATTCCGAGAACAATGGAAGAGTTCCGTAGCATTTTTAAACTTCACCAGAATTCCGAGAACAATGGAAGAGTTCCGTAGCATTTTTAAACTTCAGCAGAATTCCGAAAACAATGGAAGAGTTCCGTAGCATTTTTAAACTTCAGCAGAATTCCGAAGAACAATGGAAGAGTTCCGTAGCGTTTTTAAACTTCAGCAGAATTCCGAAGAACAATGGAAGAGTTCCGTTGCAGTTTTAAGCTTCATCAGAATTCCGAAGAACAATGGAAGAGTTCCGTAGCATTTTTAAACTTCAGCAGAATTCAGAAGTACAATGTAAGAGTTCCGTAGCATTTTTAAACTTCAGCAGAATTCCGAAGAACAATGGAAGAGTTCCGTAGCATTTTTAAACTTCAGCAGAATTCCGAAGAACAATGGAAGAGTTCCGTAGCATTTTTAAACTTCAGCAGAATTCCCAAGAACAATGGAAGAGTACCGTAGAATTTATAAACTTCAGCAGAATTCTGAGAACAATGGAAGAGTTCCGTAGCATTTTTAAACTTCACCAGAATTCCAAGAACAATGGAAGAGTTACGTAGCATTTTTAAACTTCTGCAGAATTCCGAAGAACAATGGAAGAGTTCCGTAGCATTTTTAAACTTCAGCAGAATTCTGAAGAACAATGGAAGAGTTCCGTAGCATTTTTAAACTTCATCAGAATTCCGAAGAACAATGGAAAAATTCTGTAGCATTTTTAAACTTCAGCAGAATTCCGAAGAACAATGGAAGAGTTCCGTAGCATTTTTAAACTTCAGCAGAATTCCGAGAACAATGGAAGAGTTCCGCAGCATTTTTAAACTTCAACAGAATTCCGAGAACAATGGAAGAGTTCCGTAGCATTTTTAAACTTCAACAGAATTCTGAGAACAATGGAAGAGTTCCGTAGCATTTTTAAACTTCAGCAGAATTCCGAAGAACAATGGAAGAGTTCCGTAGCATTTTTAAACTTCATCAGAATTCCGAAGAACAATGGAAAAGTTCCGTAGCATTTTTAAACTTCAGCAGAATTCCGAAGAACAATGGAAGAGTTCCGTAGCATTTTTAAACTTCAGCAGAATTAAGAATAACAATGGAACAGTTCCGTAGCATTTTTAAACTTCACCAGAATTCCGTGAACAATGGAAGAGTTCCGTAGCATTTTTAAACTTCAGCAGAATTCCGAAGAACAAAGGAAGTGTTCCGTAGCATTTTTAAACTTCAGCAGTATTCTGAAGAACAATGGAAGAGTTCTGTAGCATTTTCAAACTTCAGAAGAATTCCGAGAACAATGGAAGAGTTCCACAGCATTTTTAAACTTCAGCAGAATTCCGAAAAACAATGGAAGAGTTCCGTAGCATTTTTAAACTTCAGCAGAATTCCAAAGAACAATGGAAGAGTTCCGTAGCATTTTTAAACTTCAGCAGAATTCCGAAGAACAATGGAAGAGTTCCATAGCATTTTTAAATTACAGCAGAATTCCGAAGAACAATGGAAGAGTTCCGTAGCATTTTTAAACTTCAGCAGAATTCCGAGAACAATGGATGAGTTCCGCAGCATTTTTAAACTTCACCAGAATTCCGAGGAACAATGGAAGAGTTCTGTAGCATTTTTAAACTTCAGCAGAATTCCGAAGAACAATGGAAGAGTTCCGTAGCATTTTTAAACTTCAGCAGAATTCCGAAGAACAATGGAAGAGTTCCGTTGCAGTTTTAAACTTCATCAGAATTCCGAAGAACAATGGAAGAGTTCCGTAGCATTTTTAAACTTCAGCAGAACTCAGAAGAACAATGAAGAGTCACGTAGCATTTTTAAACTTCAGCAGAATTCCAAAGAACAATGGAAGAGTTCCGTAGCATTTTTAAACTTCAGTAGAATTAAAAATAACAATGGAAGAGTTCCGTAGCATTTTTAAACTTCACCAGAATACGGTGAACAATGGAAGAGTTCTATAGCATTTTTAAACTTCAGCAGAATTCCGAAGAACAAAGGAAGTGTTCCGTAGCATTTTTAAACTTCAGCAGAATTCTGAAGAACAAGAGAAGAATTCTGTAGCATTTTTAAACTTCAGAAGAATTCCGAGAAAAATGGAAGAGTTCCGTAGCATTTTTAAACTTCAGCAGAATTCCGCAAAACAATGGAAGAGTTCCGTAGCATTTTTAAACTTCAGCAGAATTCCGAAGAACAATGAAAGAGTTCCGTAGCATTTTTAAACTTCAGCAGAATTCCGAAGAACAATGGAAGACTTCCGTAGCATTTTTAAACTTAAGCAGAATTCCGAAGAACAATGGAATTGATCCGTAACATTTTTAAACTTCAGCAGAATTCCCAAGAACAATGGAAGAGCACCGTAGAATTTATAAGCTTCAGCAGAATTCTGAGAACAATGGAAGAGTTCCGTAGCATTTTTAAACTTCACCAGAATTCCAAGAACAATGGAAGAGTTCCGTAGCATTTTTAAACTTCTGCAGAATTCCGAAGAACAATGGAAGAGTTCCGTAGCATTTTTAAACTTCAGCAGAATTCCGAAGAACAATGGAAGAGTTCCGTAGCCTTTTTAAACTTCAGCAGAATTCCGAAGAACAATGGAAAAGTTCCATACTATTTTTAAACTTCAGCAGAATTCCGAAGAACAATGGAAGAGTTCCGTAGCATTTTTAAACTTCAGCAGAATTCCGAGAACAATGGATGAGTTCCGTAGCATTTTTAAACTTCACCAGAATTCCGAGAACAATGGAAGAGTTCCGTAGCATTTTTAAACTTCACCAGAATTCCGAGAACAATGGAAGAGTTCCATAGCATTTTTAAACTTCAGCAGAATTCCGAAGAACAATGGAACAGTTCCATAGCATTTTTAAGCTTCAGCAGAATTCCGAAGAACAATGGAAGAGTTCCGTAGCATTTTTAAACTTCAGCAGAATTCCGAAGAACAATGGAATTGATCCGTAACATTTTTAAACTTCAGCAGAATTCCCAAGAACAATGGAAGAGCACCGTAGAATTTATAAGCTTCAGCAGAATTCTGAGAACAATGGAAGAGTTCCGTAGCATTTTTAAACTTCACCAGAATTCCAAGAACAATGGAAGAGTTCCGTAGCATTTTTAAACTTCTGCAGAATTCCGAAGAACAATGGAAGAGTTCCGTAGCATTTTTAAACTTCAGCAGAATTCCGAAGAACAATGGAAGAGTTCCGTAGCCTTTTTAAACTTCATCAGAATTCCGAAGAACAATGGAAAAGTTCCGTACCATTTTTAAACTTCAGCAGAATTCCGAAGAACAATGGAAGAGTTCCGTAGCATTTTTAAACTTCAGCAGAATTCCGAGAACAATGGAAGAGTTCCGTAGCATTTTTAAACTTCACCAGAATTCCGAGAACAATGGAAGAGTTCCATAGCATTTTTAAACTTCAGCAGAATTCCGAAGAACAATGGAACAGTTCCATAGCATTTTTAAGCTTCAGCAGAATTCTGAAGAACAATGGAAGAGTTCCGTAGCATTATTAAACTTCAGCAGAATTCCGAGAACAATGGAAGAGTTCTGTAGCATTTTTAAACTTCACCAGAATTCCGAGAACAATGGAAGAGTTCCGTAGCATTTTTAAACTTCAGCAGAATTCCGAGAACAATGGAAGAGTTCCGTAGCATTTTTAAACTTCACCAGAATTCCGAGAACAATGGAAGAGTTCCGTAGCATTTTTAAACTTCAGCAGAATTCCGAAAACAATGGAAGAGTTCCGTAGCATTTTTAAACTTCAGCAGAATTCCGAAGAACAATGGAAGAGTTCCGTAGCGTTTTTAAACTTCAGCAGAATTCCGAAGAACAATGGAAGAGTTCCGTTGCAGTTTTAAGCTTCATCAGAATTCCGAAGAACAATGGAAGAGTTCCATAGCATTTTTAAACTTCAGCAGAATTCAGAAGTACAATGTAAGAGTTCCGTAGCATTTTTAAACTTCAGCAGAATTCCGAAGAACAATGGAAGAGTTCCGTAGCATTTTTAAACTTCAGCAGAATTCCGAAGAACAATGGAAGAGTTCCGTAGCATTTTTAAACTTCAGCAGAATTCCCAAGAACAATGGAAGAGTACCGTAGAATTTATAAACTTCAGCAGAATTCTGAGAACAATGGAAGAGTTCCGTAGCATTTTTAAACTTCACCAGAATTCCAAGAACAATGGAAGAGTTACGTAGCATTTTTAAACTTCTGCAGAATTCCGAAGAACAATGGAAGAGTTCCGTAGCATTTTTAAACTTCAGCAGAATTCTGAAGAACAATGGAAGAGTTCCGTAGCATTTTTAAACTTCATCAGAATTCCGAAGAACAATGGAAAAATTCTGTAGCATTTTTAAACTTCAGCAGAATTCCGAAGAACAATGGAAGAGTTCCGTAGCATTTTTAAACTTCAGCAGAATTCCGAGAACAATGGAAGAGTTCCGCAGCATTTTTAAACTTCAACAGAATTCCGAGAACAATGGAAGAGTTCCGTAGCATTTTTAAACTTCAACAGAATTCTGAGAACAATGGAAGAGTTCCGTAGCATTTTTAAACTTCAGCAGAATTCCGAAGAACAATGGAAGAGTTCCGTAGCATTTTTAAACTTCATCAGAATTCCGAAGAACAATGGAAAAGTTCCGTAGCATTTTTAAACTTCAGCAGAATTCCGAAGAACAATGGAAGAGTTCCGTAGCATTTTTAAACTTCAGCAGAATTAAGAATAACAATGGAACAGTTCCGTAGCATTTTTAAACTTCACCAGAATTCCGTGAACAATGGAAGAGTTCCGTAGCATTTTTAAACTTCAGCAGAATTCCGAAGAACAAAGGAAGTGTTCCGTAGCATTTTTAAACTTCAGCAGTATTCTGAAGAACAATGGAAGAGTTCTGTAGCATTTTCAAACTTCAGAAGAATTCCGAGAACAATGGAAGAGTTCCACAGCATTTTTAAACTTCAGCAGAATTCCGAAAAACAATGGAAGAGTTCCGTAGCATTTTTAAACTTCAGCAGAATTCCAAAGAACAATGGAAGAGTTCCGTAGCATTTTTAAACTTCAGCAGAATTCCGAAGAACAATGGAAGAGTTCCATAGCATTTTTAAATTACAGCAGAATTCCGAAGAACAATGGAAGAGTTCCGTAGCATTTTTAAACTTCAGCAGAATTCCGAGAACAATGGATGAGTTCCGCAGCATTTTTAAACTTCACCAGAATTCCGAGGAACAATGGAAGAGTTCTGTAGCATTTTTAAACTTCAGCAGAATTCCGAAGAACAATGGAAGAGTTCCGTAGCATTTTTAAACTTCAGCAGAATTCCGAAGAACAATGGAAGAGTTCCGTTGCAGTTTTAAACTTCATCAGAATTCCGAAGAACAATGGAAGAGTTCCGTAGCATTTTTAAACTTCAGCAGAACTCAGAAGAACAATGAAGAGTCACGTAGCATTTTTAAACTTCAGCAGAATTCCAAAGAACAATGGAAGAGTTCCGTAGCATTTTTAAACTTCAGTAGAATTAAAAATAACAATGGAAGAGTTCCGTAGCATTTTTAAACTTCACCAGAATACGGTGAACAATGGAAGAGTTCTATAGCATTTTTAAACTTCAGCAGAATTCCGAAGAACAAAGGAAGTGTTCCGTAGCATTTTTAAACTTCAGCAGAATTCTGAAGAACAAGAGAAGAATTCTGTAGCATTTTTAAACTTCAGAAGAATTCCGAGAAAAATGGAAGAGTTCCGTAGCATTTTTAAACTTCAGCAGAATTCCGCAAAACAATGGAAGAGTTCCGTAGCATTTTTAAATTTCAGCAGAATTCCGAAGAACAATGAAAGAGTTCCGTAGCATTTTTAAACTTCAGCAGAATTCCGAAGAACAATGGAAGACTTCCGTAGCATTTTTAAACTTAAGCAGAATTCCGAAGAACAATGGAATTGATCCGTAACATTTTTAAACTTCAGCAGAATTCCCAAGAACAATGGAAGAGCACCGTAGAATTTATAAGCTTCAGCAGAATTCTGAGAACAATGGAAGAGTTCCGTAGCATTTTTAAACTTCACCAGAATTCCAAGAACAATGGAAGAGTTCCGTAGCATTTTTAAACTTCTGCAGAATTCCGAAGAACAATGGAAGAGTTCCGTAGCATTTTTAAACTTCAGCAGAATTCCGAAGAACAATGGAAGAGTTCCGTAGCCTTTTTAAACTTCAGCAGAATTCCGAAGAACAATGGAAAAGTTCCATACTATTTTTAAACTTCAGCAGAATTCCGAAGAACAATGGAAGAGTTCCGTAGCATTTTTAAACTTCAGCAGAATTCCGAGAACAATGGATGAGTTCCGTAGCATTTTTAAACTTCACCAGAATTCCGAGAACAATGGAAGAGTTCCGTAGCATTTTTAAACTTCACCAGAATTCCGAGAACAATGGAAGAGTTCCATAGCATTTTTAAACTTCAGCAGAATTCCGAAGAACAATGGAACAGTTCCATAGCATTTTTAAGCTTCAGCAGAATTCCGAAGAACAATGGAAGAGTTCCGTAGCATTTTTAAACTTCAGCAGAATTCCGAAGAACAATGGAATTGATCCGTAACATTTTTAAACTTCAGCAGAATTCCCAAGAACAATGGAAGAGCACCGTAGAATTTATAAGCTTCAGCAGAATTCTGAGAACAATGGAAGAGTTCCGTAGCATTTTTAAACTTCACCAGAATTCCAAGAACAATGGAAGAGTTCCGTAGCATTTTTAAACTTCTGCAGAATTCCGAAGAACAATGGAAGAGTTCCGTAGCATTTTTAAACTTCAGCAGAATTCCGAAGAACAATGGAAGAGTTCCGTAGCCTTTTTAAACTTCATCAGAATTCCGAAGAACAATGGAAAAGTTCCGTACCATTTTTAAACTTCAGCAGAATTCCGAAGAACAATGGAAGAGTTCCGTAGCATTTTTAAACTTCAGCAGAATTCCGAGAACAATGGAAGAGTTCCGTAGCATTTTTAAACTTCACCAGAATTCCGAGAACAATGGAAGAGTTCCATAGCATTTTTAAACTTCAGCAGAATTCCGAAGAACAATGGAACAGTTCCATAGCATTTTTAAGCTTCAGCAGAATTCTGAAGAACAATGGAAGAGTTCCGTAGCATTATTAAACTTCAGCAGAATTCCGAGAACAATGGAAGAGTTCTGTAGCATTTTTAAACTTCACCAGAATTCCGAGAACAATGGAAGAGTTCCGTAGCATTTTTAAACTTCAGCAGAATTCCGAGAACAATGGAAGAGTTCCGTAGCATTTTTAAACTTCAGCAGAATTCCGAAGAACAATGGAAGAGTTGCGTAGCATTTTTAAACTTCAGCAGAATTCCGAACAACAATGGAAGAGTTCCGTTGCAGTTTTAAGCTTCATCAGAGTTCCGAAGAACAATGGAAGAGTTCCGTAGCATTTTTAAACTTCAGCAGAATTCAGAAGAACAATGTAAGAGTTCCATAGCATTTTTAAACTTCAGCAGAATTCCGAAGAACAATGGAAGAGTTCCGTAGCATTTTTAAACTTCAGCAGAATTCTGAAGAAAAATGGAAGAGTTCCGTTGCAGTTTTAAACTTCATCAGAATTCCGAAGAACAATGGAAGAGTTCTGCAGCATTTTTAAACTTCAGCAGAACTCAGAAGAACAATGGAAGAGTTCCGTAGCATTTTTAAACTTCAGCAGAATTCCGAAGAACAATGGAAGAGTTCCATAGCATTTTTAATCTTCAGCAGAATTCCGAGAACAATGGATGAGTTCCGTAGCATTTTTAAACTTCACCAGAATTCCGAGAACAATGGAAGAGTTCCGTAGCATTTTTAAACTTCACCAGAATTCCGAGAACAATGGAAGAGTTCCATAGCATTTTTAAACTTCAGCAGAATTCCGAAGAACAATGGAACAGTTCCATAGCATTTTTAAGCTTCAGCAGAATTCCGAAGAACAATGGAAGAGTTCCGTAGCATTTTTAAACTTCAGCAGAATTCCGAAGAACAATGGAATTGATCCGTAACATTTTTAAACTTCAGCAGAATTCCCAAGAACAATGGAAGAGCACCGTAGAATTTATAAGCTTCAGCAGAATTCTGAGAACAATGGAAGAGTTCCGTAGCATTTTTAAACTTCACCAGAATTCCAAGAACAATGGAAGAGTTCCGTAGCATTTTTAAACTTCTGCAGAATTCCGAAGAACAATGGAAGAGTTCCGTAGCATTTTTAAACTTCAGCAGAATTCCGAAGAACAATGGAAGAGTTCCGTAGCCTTTTTAAACTTCATCAGAATTCCGAAGAACAATGGAAAAGTTCCGTAGCATTTTTAAACTTCAGCAGAATTCCGAAGAACAATGGAAGAGTTCCGTAGCATTTTTAAACTTCAGCAGAATTCCGAGAACAATGGATGAGTTCCGTAGCATTTTTAAACGTCACCAGAATTCCGAGAACAATGGAAGAGTTCCGTAGCATTTTTAAACTTCACCAGAATTCCGAGAACAATGGAAGAGTTCCATAGCATTTTTAAACTTCAGCAGAATTCCGAAGAACAATGGAACAGTTCCATAGCATCTTTAAGCTTCAGCAGAATTCTGAAGAACAATGGAAGAGTTCCGTAGCATTTTTAAACTTCAGCAGAATTCCGAGAACAATGGAAGAGTTCTGTAGCATTTTTAAACTTCACCAGAATTCCGAGAACAATGGAAGAGTTCCGTAGCATTTTTAAACTTCAGCAGAATTCCGAGAACAATGGAAGAGTTCCGTAGCATTTTTAAACTTCAGCAGAATTCCGAAGAACAATGGAAGAGTTCCGTAGCATTTTTAAACTTCAGCAGAATTCCAAACAACAATGGAAGAGTTCCGTTGCAGTTTTAAGCTTCATCAGAGTTCCGAAGAACAATGGAAGAGTTCCGTAGCATTTTTAAACTTCAGCAGAATTCAGAAGAACAATGTAAGAGTTCCATAGCATTTTTAAACTTCAGCAGAATTCCGAAGAACAATGGAAGAGTTCCGTAGCATTTTTAAACTTCAGCAGAATTCTGAAGAAAAATGGAAGAGTTCCGTTGCAGTTTTAAACTTCATCAGAATTCCGAAGAACAATGGAAGAGTTCTGCAGCATTTTTAAACTTCAGCAGAACTCAGAAGAACAATGGAAAAGTTCCGTAGCATTTTTAAACTTCAGCAGAATTCCGAAGAACAATCGATGAGTTCCATAGCATTTTTAAACTTCAGCAGAATTCCGAAGAACAATGGAAGAGTTCCGTAGCATTTTTAAACTTCAGCAGAATTCCGAAGAACAATGGAAATGATCCGTAACATTTTTAAACTTCAGCAGAATTCCGAAGAACAAAGGAATTGTTTCGTAGCATTTTTAAACTTCAGCAGAATTCTGAAGAACAAGAGAAGAGTTCTGTAGTATTTTTAAACTTCAGAAGAATTCCGAGAAAAATGGAAGAGTTCCGTAGCATTTTTAAACTTCAGCAGAATTCCGAAAAACAATGGAAGAGTTCCGTAGCATTTTTAAACTTCAGCAGAATTCCGAAGAACAATGGAATTGATCCGTAACATTTTTAAACTTCAGCAGAATTCCCAAGAACAATGGAAGAGCACCGTAGAATTTATAAGCTTCAGCAGAATTCTCCGAACAATGGAAGAGTTCCGTAGCATTTTTAAACTTCACAGGAATTCCAAGAACAATGGAAGAGTTCCGTAGCATTTTTAAACTTCGGCAGAATTCCGAAGAACAATGGAATAGTTCCGTAGCATTTTTAAACTTCAGCAGAATTCCGAGAACAATGGAAGAGTTCCGTAGCATTTTTAAACTTCACCAGAATTCCGAGAACAATGGAAGAGTTCCGTAGCATTTTTAAACTTCAGCAGAATTCCGAAAACAATGGAAGAGTTCCGTAGCATTTTTAAACTTCAGCAGAATTCCGAAGAACAATGGAAGAGTTCCGTAGCATTTTTAAACTTCAGCAGAATTTCGAAAAACAATGGAAGAGTTCCGTTGCAGTTTTAAGCTTCATCAGAATTCCGAAGAACAATGGAAGAGTTCCGTAGCATTTTTAAACTTCATCAGAATTCCGAAGAACAAGGGAAGTGTTCCGCAGCATTTTTAAACTTCAGTAGAACTCAGAAGAACAAGGGAAGAGTTCCGTAGCATATTTAAACTTCAGCAGAATTCCGAAGAACAATGGAAATGATCCGTAATATTTTTAAACTTCAGCAGAATTCCCAAGAACAATGGAAGAGTACCGTAGAATTTATAAACTTCAGCAGAATTCTGAGAACAATGGAAGAGTTCCGTAGCATTTTTAAACTTCACCAGAATTCCAAGAACAATGGAAGAGTTCCGTAGCATTTTTAAACTTCTGCAGAATTCCGAAGAACAATGGAAGAGTTCCGTAGCATTTTTAAACTTCAGCAGAATTCTGAAGAACAATGGAAGAGTTCCGTAGCATTTTTAAACTTCATCAGAATTCCGAAGAACAATGGAAAAATTCTGTAGCATTTTTAAACTTCAGCAGAATTCCGAAGAACAATGGAAGAGTTCCGTAGCATTTTTAAACTTCAGCAGAATTCCGAGAACAATGGAAGAGTTCCGCAGCATTTTTAAACTTCAACAGAATTCCGAGAACAATGGAAGAGTTCCGTAGCATTTTTAAACTTCAACAGAATTCTGAGAACAATGGAAGAGTTCCGTAGCATTTTTAAACTTCAGCAGAATTCCGAAGAACAATGGAAGAGTTCCGTAGCATTTTTAAACTTCATCAGAATTCCGAAGAACAATGTAAAAGTTCCGTAGCATTTTTAAACTTCAGCAGAATTCCGAAGAACAATGGAAGAGTTCCGTAGCATTTTTAAACTTCAGCAGAATTAAGAATAACAATGGAACAGTTCCGTAGCATTTTTAAACTTCACCAGAATTCCGTGAACAATGGAAGAGTTCCGTAGCATTTTTAAACTTCAGCAGAATTCCGAAGAAAAAAGGAAGTGTTCCGTAGCATTTTTAAACTTCAGCAGTATTCTGAAGAACAATGGAAGAGTTCTGTAGCATTTTCAAACTTCAGAAGAATTCCGAGAACAATGGAAGAGTTCCACAGCATTTTTAAACTTCAGCAGAATTCCGAAAAACAATGGAAGAGTTCCGTAGCATTTTTAAACTTCAGCAGAATTCCAAAGAACAATGGAAGAGTTCCGTAGCATTTTTAAACTTCAGCAGAATTCCGAAGAACAATGGAAGAGTTCCGTAGCATTTTTAAATTACAGCAGAATCCCGAAGAACAATGGAAGAGTTCCGTAGCATTTTTAATCTTCAGCAGAATTCCGAGAACAATGGATGAGTTCCGCAGCATTTTTAAACTTCACCAGAATTCCGAGGAACAATGGAAGAGTTCCGTAGCATTTTTAAACTTCAGCAGAATTCCAAAGAACAATGGAAGAGTTCCGTAGCATTTTTAAACTTCAGCAGAATTCCGAGGAACAATGGAAGAGTTCTGTAGCATTTTTAAACTTCAGCAGAATTCCGAAGAACAATGGAAGAGTTCCGTAGCATTTTTAAACTTCAGCAGAATTCCGAAGAACAATGGAAGAGTTCCGTTGCAGTTTTAAACTTCATCAGAATTCCGAAGAACAATGGAAGAGTTCCGTAGCATTTTTAAACTTCAGCAGAACTCAGAAGAACAATGAAGAGTCCCATAGCATTTTTAAACTTCAGCAGAATTCCAAAGAACAATGGAAGAGTTCCGTAGCATTTTTAAACTTCAGTAGAATTAAAAATAACAATGGAAGAGTTCCGTAGCATTTTTAAACTTCACCAGAATACGGTGAACAATGGAAGAGTTCTGTAGCATTTTTAAACTTCAGCAGAATTCCGAAGAACAAAGGAAGTGTTCCGTAGCATTTTTAAACTTCAGCAGAATTCTGAAGAACAAGAGAAGAATTCTGTAGCATTTTTAAACTTCAGAAGAATTCCGAGAAAAATGGAAGAGTTCCGTAGCATTTTTAAACTTCAGCAGAATTCCGCAAAACAATGGAAGAGTTCCGTAGCATTTTTAAACTTCAGCAGAATTCCGAAGAACAATGAAAGAGTTCCGTAGCATTTTTAAACTTCAGCAGAATTCCGAAGAACAATGGAAGACTTCCGTAGCATTTTTAAACTTAAGCAGAATTCCGAAGAACAATGGAATTGATCCGTAACATTTTTAAACTTCAGCAGAATTCCCAAGAACAATGGAAGAGCACCGTAGAATTTATAAGCTTCAGCAGAATTCTGAGAACAATGGAAGAGTTCCGTAGCATTTTTAAACTTCACCAGAATACCAAGAACAATGGAAGAGTTCCGTAGCATTTTTAAACTTCTGCAGAATTCCGAAGAACAATGGAAGAGTTCCGTAGCCTTTTTAAACTTCATCAGAATTCCGAAGAACAATGGAAAAGTTCCATACTATTTTTAAACTTCAGCAGAATTCCGAAGAACAATGGAAGAGTTCCGTAGCATTTTTAAACTTCAGCAGAATTCCGAGAACAATGGATGAGTTCCGTAGCATTTTTAAACTTCACCAGAATTCCGAGAACAATGGAAGAGTTCCGTAGCATTTTTAAACTTCACCAGAATTCCGAGAACAATGGAAGAGTTCCATAGCATTTTTAAACTTCAGCAGAATTCCGAAGAACAATGGAACAGTTCCATAGCATTTTTAAGCTTCAGCAGAATTCCGAAGAACAATGGAAGAGTTCCATAGCATTTTTAAACTTCAGCAGAATTCCGAAGAACAATGGAATTGATCCGTAACATTTTTAAACTTCAGCAGAATTCCCAAGAACAATGGAAGAGCACCGTAGAATTTATAAGCTTCAGCAGAATTCTGAGAACAATGGAAGAGTTCCATAGCATTTTTAAACTTCACCAGAATTCCAAGAACAATGGAAGAGTTCCGTAGCATTTTTAAACTTCTGCAGAATTCCGAAGAACAATGCAAGAGTTCCGTAGAATTTTTAAACTTCAGCAGAATTCCGAAGAGCAATGGAAGAGTTCCGTAGCCTTTTTAAACTTCATCAGAATTCCGAAGAACAATGGAAAAGTTCCGTACCATTTTTAAACTTCAGCAGAATTCCCAAGAACAATGGAAGAGTACCGTAGAATTTATAAACTTCAGCAGAATTCTGAGAACAATGGAAGAGTTCCGTAGCATTTTTAAACTTCACCAGAATTCCAAGAACAATGGAAGAGTTCCGTAGCATTTTTAAACTTCTGCAGAATTCCGAAGAACAATGGAAGAGTTCCGTAGCATTTTTAAACTTCAGCAGAATTCTGAAGAACAATGGAAGAGTTCCGTAGCATTTTTAAACTTCATCAGAATTCCGAAGAACAATGGAAAAATTCTGTAGCATTTTTAAACTTCAGCAGAATTCCGAAGAACAATGGAAGAGTTCCGTAGCATTTTTAAACTTCAGCAGAATTCCGAGAACAATGGAAGAGTTCCGCAGCATTTTTATACTTCAACAGAATTCCGAGAACAATGGAAGAGTTCCGTAGCATTTTTAAACTTCAACAGAATTCTGAGAACAATGGAAGAGTTCCGTAGCATTTTTAATCTTCAGCAGAATTCCGAAGAACAATGGAAGAGTTCCGTAGCATTTTTAAACTTCATCAGAATTCCGAAGAACAATGTAAAAGTTCCGTAGCATTTTTAAACTTCAGCAGAATTCCGAAGAACAATGGAAGAGTTCCGTAGCATTTTTAAACTTCAGCAGAATTAAGAATAACAATGGAACAGTTCCGTAGCATTTTTAAACTTCACCAGAATTCCGTGAATAATGGAAGAGTTCCGTAGCATTTTTAAACTTCAGCAGAATTCCGAAGAACAAAGGAAGTGTTCCGTAGCATTTTTAAACTTCAGCAGTATTCTGAAGAACAATGGAAGAGTTCTGTAGCATTTTCAAACTTCAGAAGAATTCCGAGAACAATGGAAGAGTTCCACAGCATTTTTAAACTTCAGCAGAATTCCGAAAAACAATGGAAAAGTTCCGTAGCATTTTTAAACTTCAGCAGAATTCCAAAGAACAATGGAAGAGTTCCGTAGCATTTTTAAACTTCAGCAGAATTCCGAAGAACAATGGAAGAGTTCCGTAGCATTTTTAAATTACAGCAGAATCCCGAAGAACAATGGAAGAGTTCCATAGCATTTTTAATCTTCAGCAGAATTCCGAGAACAATGGATGAGTTCCGCAGCATTTTTAAACTTCACCAGAATTCCGAGGAACAATGGAAGAGTTTTGTAGCATTTTTAAACTTCAGCAGAATTCCGAAGAACAATGGAAGAGTTCCGTAGCATTTTTAAACTTCAGCAGAATTCCGAAGAACAATGCAAGAGTTCCGTTGCAGTTTTAAACTTCATCAGAATTCCGAAGAACAATGGAAGAGTTCCGTAGCATTTTTAAACTTCAGCAGAACTCAGAAGAACAATGAAGAGTCCCATAGTATTTTTAAACTTCAGCAGAATTCCAAAGAACAATGGAAGAGTTCCGTAGCATTTTTAAACTTCAGTAGAATTAAAAATAACAATGGAAGAGTTCCGTAGCATTTTTAAACTTCACCAGAATACGGTGAACAATGGAAGAGTTCTGTAGCATTTTTAAACTTCAGCAGAATTCCGAAGAACAAAGGAAGTGTTCCGTAGCATTTTTAAACTTCAGCAGAATTCTGAAGAACAAGAGAAGAATTCTGTAGCATTTTTAAACTTCAGAAGAATTCCGAGAAAAATGGAAGAGTTCCGTAGCATTTTTAAACTTCAGCAGAATTCCGCAAAACAATGGAAGAGTTCCGTAGCATTTTTAAACTTCAGCAGAATTCTGAAGAACAATGAAAGAGTTCCGTAGCATTTTTAAACTTCAGCAGAATTCCGAAGAACAATGGAAGACTTCCGTAGCATTTTTAAACTTAAGCAGAATTCCGAAGAACAATGGAATTGATCCGTAACATTTTTAAACTTCAGCAGAATTCCCAAGAACAATGGAAGAGCACCGTAGAATTTATAAGCTTCAGCAGAATTCTGAGAACAATGGAAGAGTTCCGTAGCATTTTTAAACTTCACCAGAATACCAAGAACAATGGAAGAGTTCCGTAGCATTTTTAAACTTCTGCAGAATTCCGAAGAAAAATGGAAGAGTTCCGTAGCATTTTTAAACTTCAGCAGAATTCCGAAGAACAATGGAAGAGTTCCGTAGCCTTTTTAAACTTCATCAGAATTCCGAAGAACAATGGAAGAGTTCCGTAGCCTTTTTAAACTTCATCAGAATTCCGAAGAACAATGGAAGAGTTCCATAGCATTTTTAAACTTCAGCAGAATTCCGAAGAACAATGGAACAGTTCCATAGCATTTTTAAGCTTCAGCAGAATTCCGAAGAACAATGGAAGAGTTCCGTAGCATTTTTAAACTTCAGCAGAATTCCGAAGAACAATGGAATTGATCCGTAACATTTTTAAACTTCAGCAGAATTCCCAAGAACAATGGAAGAGCACCGTAGAATTTATAAGCTTCAGCAGAATTCTGAGAACAATGGAAGAGTTCCATAGCATTTTTAAACTTCACCAGAATTCCAAGAACAATGGAAGAGTTCCGTAGCATTTTTAAACTTCAGTAGAATTAAAAATAACAATGGAAGAGTTCTGTAGCATTTTTAAACTTCATCAGAATTCTGAAGAACAATGGAAGTGATCCGTAACATTTTTAAACTTTAGCAGCATACCCAAGAACAATGGAAGAGTACCGTAGCATTTATAAACTTCAGCAGGATTCTGAGAACAATGGAAGAGTTCCGTAGCATTTTTAAACTTCAACAGAATTCCAAGAACAATGGAAGAGTTCCGTAGCATTTTTAAACTTCTGCAGAATTCCAAAGAGCAATGGAAGAGTTCCGTAGCATTTTTAAACTTCAGCAGAATTCTGAAGAACAATGGAAGAGTTCCGTAGCATTTTTAAACTTCATCAGAATTCCGAAGAACAATGGAAAAGTTCCGTAGCATTTTTAAACTTGAGCAGAATTCTAAAGAACAATGGAAGAGTTCCGTAGCATTTTTAAACTTCAGCAGAAATCCGAGAACAATGGAAGAGTTCCGCAGCAGTTTTAAACTTCACCAGAATTCCAAGAACAATGGAAGAGTTCTGTAGCATTTTTAAACTTCACCAGAATTCCGAGAACAATGGAAGAGTTCCGTAGCATTTTTAAACTTCAACAGAATTCTGAAGAACAATGGAAGAGTTCCGTAGCATTTTTAAACTTCAGCAGAATTCCGAAGAATAATGGAAGTGTTACGTTGCAGTTCTAAGCTTCATCAGAATTCCGAAGAACAATGGAAGAGTTCTGTAGCATTTTTAAACTTCAGCAGAATTCCGAAGAACAATGGAAGAGTTCCGTAGCATTTTTAAACTTCAGCAGAATTAAGAATAACAATGGAAGAGTTCCGTAGCATTTTTAAACTTCACCAGAATTCCGAGAACAATGGAAGAGTTCCGTAGCATTTTTAAACTTCATCAGAATTCTGAAGAACAATGAAAGTGATCCGTAACATTTTTAAACTTCAGCAGCATACCCAAGAACAATGGAAGAGTACCGTAGCATTTATAAACTTCAGCAGGATTCTGAGAACAATGGAAGAGTTCCGTAGCATTTTTAAACTTCATCAGAATTCCGAAGAACAATGGAAAAGTTCCGAAGCATTTTTAAACTTCATCAGAATTCCGAAGAACAATGGAAGAGTTCCGTAGCATTTTTAAACTTCAGCAGAACTCAGAAGAACAATGAAGAGTCCCATAGTATTTTTAAACTTCAGCAGAATTCCAAAGAACAATGGAAGAGTTCCGTAGCATTTTTAAACTTCAGTAGAATTAAAAATAACAATGGAAGAGTTCCGTAGCATTTTTAAACTTCACCAGAATACGGTGAACAATGGAAGAGTTCTGTAGCATTTTTAAACTTCAGCAGAATTCCGAAGAACAAAGGAAGTGTTCCGTAGCATTTTTAAACTTCAGCAGAATTCTGAAGAACAAGAGAAGAATTCTGTAGCATTTTTAAACTTCAGAAGAATTCCGAGAAAAATGGAAGAGTTCCGTAGCATTTTTAAACTTCAGCAGAATTCCGCAAAACAATGGAAGAGTTCCGTAGCATTTTTAAACTTCAGCAGAATTCTGAAGAACAATGAAAGAGTTCCGTAGCATTTTTAAACTTCAGCAGAATTCCGAAGATCAATGGAAGACTTCCGTAGCATTTTTAAACTTAAGCAGAATTCCGAAGAACAATGGAATTGATCCGTAACATTTTTAAACTTCAGCAGAATTCCCAAGAACAATGGAAGAGCACCGTAGAATTTATAAGCTTCAGCAGAATTCTGAGAACAATGGAAGAGTTCCGTAGCATTTTTAAACTTCACCAGAATACCAAGAACAATGGAAGAGTTCCGTAGCATTTTTAAACTTCTGCAGAATTCCGAAGAACAATGGAAGAGTTCCGTAGCATTTTTAAACTTCAGCAGAATTCCGAAGAACAATGGAAGAGTTCCGTAGCCTTTTTAAACTTCATCAGAATTTCGAAGAACAATGGAAGAGTTCCGTAGCCTTTTTAAACTTCATCAGAATTCCGAAGAACAATGGAAGAGTTCCATACCATTTTTAAACTTCAGCAGAATTCCGAAGAACAATGGAACAGTTCCATAGCATTTTTAAGCTTCAGCAGAATTCCGAAGAACAATGGAAGAGTTCCGTAGCATTTTTAAACTTCAGCAGAATTCCGAAGAACAATGGAATTGATCCGTAACATTTTTAAACTTCAGCAGAATTCCCAAGAACAATGGAAGAGCACCGTAGAATTTATAAGCTTCAGCAGAATTCTGAGAACAATGGAAGAGTTCCATAGCATTTTTAAACTTCACCAGAATTCCAAGAACAATGGAAGAGTTCCGTAGCATTTTTAAACTTCAGTAGAATTAAAAATAACAATGGAAGAGTGCTGTAGCATTTTTAAACTTCATCAGAATTCTGAAGAACAATGGAAGTGATCCGTAACATTTTTAAACTTCAGCAGCATACCCAAGAACAATGGAAGAGTACCGTAGCATTTATAAACTTCAGCAGGATTCTGAGAACAATGGAAGAGTTCCGTAGCATTTTTAAACTTCATCAGAATTCCGAAGAACAATGGAAAAGTTCCGTAGCATTTTTAAACTTGAGCAGAATTCCGAAGAACAATGGAAGAGTTCCGTAGCATTTTTAAACTTCAGCAGAAATCCGAGAACAATGGAAGAGTTCCGCAGCAGTTTTAAACTTCACCAGAATTCCAAGAACAATGGAAGAGTTCTGTAGCATTTTTAAACTTCACCAGAATTCCGAGAACAATGGAAGAGTTCCGTAGCATTTTTAAACTTCAACAGAATTCTGAAGAACAATGGAAGAGTTCCGTAGCATTTTTAAACTTCAGCAGAATTCCGAAGAATAATGGAAGTGTTACGTTGCAGTTCTAAGCTTCATCAGAATTCCGAAGAACAATGGAAGAGTTCCGTAGCATTTTTAAACTTCAGCAGAATTCCGAAGAACAATGGAAGAGTTCCGTAGCATTTTTAAACTTCAGCAGAATTAAGAATAACAATGGAAGAGTTCCGTAGCATTTTTAAACTTCACCAGAATTCCGAGAACAATGGAAGAGTTCCGTAGCATTTTTAAACTTCACCAGAATTCCGAGAACAATGGAAGAGTTCCATAGCATTTTTAAACTTCAGCAGAATTCCGAAGAACAAAGGAACAGTTCCATAGCATTTTTAACCTTCAGCAGAATTCCGAAGAACAATGGAAGAGTACCGTAGCATCTTTAAACTTCAGCAGAATTCCGAGAACAATGGAAGAGTTCCGTAGCATTTTTAAACTTCACCAGAATTCCGAGAACAATGGAAGAGTTCCGTAGCATTTTTAAACTTCAGCAGAATTCCGAGAACAATGGAAGAGTTCCGTAGCATTTTTAAACTTCAGCAGAATTCCGAAGAACAATGGAAGAGTTCCGTAGCATTTTTAAACTTCAGAAGAATTCCGAAGAACAATGGAAGAGTTCCGTTGCAGTTTTAAGCTTCATCTGAATTCCGAAGAACAATGGAAGAGTTCCGTAGCATTTTTAAACTTCAGCAGAATTCAGAAGAACAATGTAAAAGTTCCATAGCATTTTTAAACTTCAGCAGAATTCCGAAGAACAATGGAAGAGTTCCGTAGCATTTTTAAGCTTCAGCAGAATTCCGAAGAACAATGGAAGATTTCCGTAGCAGTTTTAAACTTCATCAGAATTCCGAAGAACAATGGAAGAGTTCCGCAGCATTTTTAAACGTCAGCAGAATTCCGAAGAACAATGGAAATGATCAGTAACATTTTTAAACTTCAGCAGAATTCCCAAGAACAATGGAAAAGTACCGTAGAATTTATAAACTTCAGCAGAATTCTGAGAACAATGGAAGATTTCCGTAGCATTTTTAAACTTCAACAGAATTCCAAGAACAATGGAAGAGTTCCGTAGCATTTTTAAACTTCTGCAGAATTCCGAAGAACAATGGAAGAGTTCCGTAGCATTTTTAAACTTCAGTAGAATTAAAAATAACAATGGAAGAGTTCCGTAGCATTTTTAAACTTCATCAGAATTCTGAAGAGCAATGGAAGTGATCCGTAACATTTTTAAACTTCAGCAGAATACCCAAGAACAATGGAAGAGTACCGTAGCATTTATAAACTTCAGCAGGATTCTGAGAACAATGGAAGAGTTCCGTAGCATTTTTAAACTTCAACAGAATTCCAAGAACAATGGAAGAGTTCCGTAGCATTTTTAAACTTCTGCAGAATTCCAAAGAACAATGGAAGAGTTCTGTAGTATTTTTAAACTTCAGCAGAATTCTGAAGAACAATGGAAGAGTTCCGTAGCATTTTTAAACTTCATCAGAATTCCGAAGAACAATGGAAGAGTTCCGCAGCAGTTTTAAACTTCACCAGAATTCCGAGAACAATGGAAGAGTTCCGTAGCATTTTTAAACTTCACCAGAATTCCGAGAACAATGGAAGAGTTCCGTAGCATTTTTAAACTTCAACAGAATTCTGAAGAACAAGGGAAGAGTTCCATAGCATTTTTAAACTTCAGCAGAATTCCGAAGAACAATGGAAGTGTTCCGTTGCAGTTCTAAGCTTCATCAGAATTCCGAAGAACAATGGAAGAGTTCCGTAGCATTTTTAAACTTCAGCAGAATTCAGAAGAACAATGGAAGAGTTCCGTAGCATTTTTAAACTTCAGCAGAATTCCGAAGAACAATGGAAAAGTTCCGTACCATTTTTAAACTTCACCAGAATTCCGAAGAACAATGGAAGAGTTCCGTAGCATTTTTAAACTTCAGCAGAATTCCGAAGAACAATGGAAGAGTTCCGTAGCATTTTTAAACTTCAGTAGAATGAAAAATAACAATGGAAGGGTTCCGTAGCATTTTTAAACTTCATCAGAATTCTGAAGAACAATGGAAGTGATCCGTAACATTTTTAAACTTCAGCAGAATACCAAAGAACAATGGAAGAGTACCGTAGAATTTATAAACTTCAGCAGAATTCTGAGAACAATGGAAGATTTTCGTAGCATTTTTAAACGTCAACAGAATTCCAAGAACAATGGAAGAGTTCCGTAGCATTTTTAAACTTCTGCAGAATTCCAAAGAACAATGGAAGAGTTCCGTAGCATTTTTAAACTTCAGTAGAATTAAAAATAACAATGGAAGAGTTCCGTAGCATTTTTAAACTTCATCAGAATTCTGAAGAACAATGGAAGTGATCCGTAACATTTTTAAACTTCAGCAGAATACCCAAGAACAATGGAAGAGTACCGTAGCATTTATAAACTTCAGCAGGATTCTGAGAACAATGGAAGAGTTCCGTAGCATTTTTAAACTTCAACAGAATTCCAAGAACAATGGAAGAGTTCCGTAGCATTTTTAAACTTCTGCAGAATTCCAAAGAACAATGGAAGAGTTCTGTAGCACTTTTAAACTTCAGCAGAATTCTGAAGAACAATGGAAGAGTTCCGTAGCATTTTTAAACTTCATCAGAATTCCGAAGAACAATGGAAGAGTTCCGCAGCAGTTTTAAACTTCACCAGAATTCCGAGAACAATGGAAGAGTTCCGTAGCATTTTTAAACTTCACCAGAATTCCGAGAACAATGGAAGAGTTCCGTAGCATTTCTAAACTTCAACAGAATTCTGAAGAACAATGGAAGAGTTCCATAGCATTTTTAAACTTCAGCAGAATTCCGAAGAACAATGGAAGTGTTCCGTTGCAGTTCTAAGCTTCATCAGAATTCCGAAGAACAATGGAAGAGTTCCGTAGCATTTTTAAACTTCAGCAGAATTCAGAAGAACAATGGAAGAGTTCCGTAGCATTTTTAAACTTCAGCAGAATTCCGAAGAACAATGGAAGAGTTCCGTAGCATTTTTAAACTTCAGCAGAATTAAGAATAACAATGGAAGAGCTCCGTATTATTTTTAAACTTCAACAGAATTCCGTGAACAATGGAAGAGTTCCGTAGCATTTTTAAACTTCAGCAGAATTCCGAAGAACAAAGGAAGTGTTCCGTATCATTTTTAAACTTCAGCAGCATTCTGAAGAACAATGGAAGAGTTCCGTAGCATTTTCAAACTTCAGAAGAATTTCGAGAACAATGGAAGAGTGCCACAGCATTTTTAAACTTCAGCAGAATTCAGAAGAACAATGGAAGAGTTCCGTAGCATTTTTAAACTTCAGCAGAATTCCCAAGAACAATGGAAGAGCACCGTAGAATTTATTAGCTTCAGCAGAATTCTGAGAACAATGGAAGAGTTCCGTAGCATTTTTAAACTTCTCCAGAATTCCAAGAACAATGGAAGGGTTCCGTAGCATTTTTAAACTTCTGCAGAATTCCGAAGAACAATGGAAGAGTTCCGTAGCATTTTTAAACTTCAGCAGAATTCCGAAGAAAAATGGAAGAGTTCCGTAGCCTTTTTAAACTTCGTCAGAATTCCGAAGAACAATGGAAAAGTTCCGTACCATTTTTAAACTTCAGCAGAATTCCGAAGAACAATGGAAGAGTTCCGTAGCATTTTTAAACTTCAGCAGAATTCTGAAGAACAATGGAAGAGTTCCGTCGCATTTTTAAACTTCAGTAGAATGAAAAATAACAATGGAAGGGTTCCGTAGCATTTTTAAACTTCATCAGAATTCTGAAGAACAATGGAAGTGATCCGTAACATTTTTAAACTTCAGCAGAATACCCAAGAACAATGGAAGAGTACCGTAGAATTTATAAACTTCAGCAGAATTCTGAGAACAATGGAAGATTTCTGTAGCATTTTTAAACTTCAACAGAATTCCAAGAACAATGGAAGAGTTCCGTAGCATTTTTAAACTTCTGCAGAATTCCGAAGAACAATGGAAGAGTTCCGTAGCATTTTTAAACTTCAGTAGAATTAAAAATAACAATGGAAGAGTTCCGTAGCATTTTTAAACTTCATCAGAATTCTGAAGAACAATGGAAGTGATCCGTAACATTTTTAAACTTCAGCAGAATACCCAAGAACAATGGAAGAGTACCGTAGCATTTATAAACTTCAGCAGGATTCTGAGAACAATGGAAGAGTTCCGTAGCATTTTTAAACTTCAACAGAATTCCAAGAACAATGGAAGAGTTCCGTAGCATTTTTAAACTTCTCCAGAATTCCAAAGAACAATGGAAGAGTTCTGTAGCATTTTTAAACTTCAGCAGAATTCTGAAGAACAATGGAAGAGTTCCGTAGCATTTTTAAACTTCATCAGAATTCCGAAGAACAATGGAAGAGTTCCGTAGCATTTTTAAACTTCACCAGAATTCTGAAGAACAATGGAAGAGTTCCATAGCATTTTTAAACTTCAGCAGAATTCCGAAGAACAATGGAAGTGTTCCGTTGCAGTTCTAAGCATCATCAGAATTCCGAAGAACAATGGAAGAGTTCCGTAGCATTTTTAAACTTCAGCAGAATTCAGAAGAACAATGGAAGAGTTCCGTAGCATTTTTAAACTTCAGCAGAATTCCGAAGAACAATGGAAGAGTTCCGTAGCATTTTTAAACTTCAGCAGAATTAAGAATAACAATGGAAGAGCTCCGTAGCATTTTTAAACTTCAACAGAATTCCGTGAACAATGGAAGAGTTCCGTAGCATTTTTAAACTTCAGCAGAATTCCGAAGAACAAAGGAAGTGTTCCGTATCATTTTTAAACTTCAGCAGCATTCTGAAGAACAATGGAAGAGTTCCGTAGCATTTTCAAACTTCAGAAGAATTTCGAGAACAATGGAAGAGTTCCACAGCATTTTTAAACTTCAGCAGAATTCAGAAGAACAATGGAAGAGTTCCGTAGCATTTTTAAACTTCAGCAGAATTCCGAAGAACAAAGGAACAGTTCCATAGCATTTTTAAGCTTCAGCAGAATTCCGAAGAACAATGGAAGAGTACCGTAGCATTTTTAAACTTCAGCAGAATTCCGAGAACAATGGAAGAGTTCCGTAGCATTTTTAAACTTCACCAGAATTCCGAGAACAATGGAAGAGTTCCGTAGCATTTTTAAACTTCAGCAGAATTCCGAGAACAATGGAAGAGTTCCGTAGCATTTTTAAACTTCAGCAGAATTCCGAAGAACAATGGAAGAGTTCCGTAGCATTTTTAAACTTCAGAAGAATTCCGAAGAACAATGGAAGAGTTCCGTTGCAGTTTTAAGCTTCATCTGAATTCCGAAGAACAATGGAAGAGTTCCGTAGCATTTTTAAACTTCAGCAGAATTCAGAAGAACAATGTAAAAGTTCCATAGCATTTTTAAACTTCAGCAGAATTCCGAAGAACAATGGAAGAGTTCTGTAGCATTTTTAAGCTTCAGCAGAATTCCGAAGAACAATGGAAGAGTTCCGTAGCAGTTTTAAACTTCATCAGAATTCCGAAGAACAATGGAAGCGTTCCGCAGCATTTTTAAACTTCAGCAGAATTCCGAAGAACAATGGAAATGATCAGTAACATTTTTAAACTTCAGCAGAATTCCCAAGAACAATGGAAAAGTACCGTAGAATTTATAAACTTCAGCAGAATTCTGAGAACAATGGAAGATTTCCGTAGCATTTTTAAACTTCAACAGAATTCCAAGAACAATGGAAGAGTTCCGTAGCATTTTTAAACTTCTGCAGAATTCCGAAGAACAATGGAAGAGTTCCGTAGCATTTTTAAACTTCAGTAGAATTAAAAATAACAATGGAAGAGTTCCGTAGCATTTTTAAACTTCATCAGAATTCTGAAGAACAATGGAAGTGATCCGTAACATTTTTAAACTTCAGCAGAATACCCAAGGACAATGGAAGAGTAAAGTAGCATTTATAAACTTCAGCAGGATTCTGAGAACAATGGAAGAGTTCCGTAGCATTTTTAAACTTCAACAGAATTCCAAGAACAATGGAAGAGTTCCGTAGCATTTTTAAACTTCTGCAGAATTCCAAAGAACAATGGAAGAGTTCTGTAGTATTTTTTAAGTTCAGCAGAATTCTGAAGAACAATGGAAGAGTTCCGTAGCATTTTTAAACTTCATCAGAATTCCGAAGAACAATGGAAGAGTTCCGCAGCAGTTTTAAACTTCACCAGAATTCCGAGAACAATGGAAGAGTTCCGTAGCATTTTTAAACTTCACCAGAATTCCGAGAACAATGGAAGAGTTCCGTAGCATTTTTAAACTTCAACAGAATTCTGAAGAACAAGGGAAGAGTTCCATAGCATTTCTAAACTTCAGCAGAATTCCGAAGAACAATGGAAGTGTTCCGTTGCAGTTCTAAGCTTCATCAGAATTCCGAAGAACAATGGAAGAGTTCCGTAGCATTTTTAAACTTCAGCAGAATTCAGAAGAACAATGGAAGAGTTCCGTAGCATTTTTAAACTTCAGCAGAATTCCGAAGAACAATGGAAAAGTTCCGTACCATTTTTAAACTTCAGCAGAATTCCGAAGAACAATGGAAGAGTTCCGTAGCATTTTTAAACTTCAGCAGAATTCCGAAGAACAATGGAAGAGTTCCGTAGCATTTTTAAACTTCAGCAGAATTAAGAATAACAATGGAAGAGCTCCGTAGCATTTTTAAACTTCAACAGAATTCCGTGAACAATGGAAAAGTTCCGTAGCATTTTTAAACTTCAGCAGAATTCCGAAGAACAAAGGAAGTGTTCCGTATCATTTTTAAACTTCAGCAGCATTCTGAAGAACAATGGAAGAGTTCCGTAGCATTTTCAAACTTCAGAAGAATTTCGAGAACAATGGAAGAGTTCCACAGCATTTTTAAACTTCAGCAGAATTCAGAAGAACAATGGAAGAGTTCCGTAGCATTTTTAAACTTCAGCAGAATTCCCAAGAACAATGGAAGAGCACCGTAGAATTTATTAGCTTCAGCAGAATTCTGAGAACAATGGAAGAGTTCCACAGCATTTTTAAACTTCAGCAGAATTAAGAATATCAATGGAAGAGTTCCGTAGCATTTTTAAACTTCACCAGAATTCCGTGAACAATGGAAGAGTTCCGTAGCATTTTTAAACTTCAGCAGAATTCCGAAGAACAAAGGAAGTGTTCCGTAGCATTTTTAAACTTCAGCAGAATTCTGAAGAACAATGCAAGAGTTCCGTAGCATTTTTAAAATTTAGAAGAATTCCGAGAACAATGAAAAAGTTCCGTAGCATTTTTAAACTTCAGCAGAATTCCGAAAAACAATGGAAGAGTTCCGTAGCATTTTTAAATTTCAGCAGAGTTCCGAAGAACAATGGAAGAGTTCCGTAGCATTTTTAAACTTCAGCAGAATTCCGAAGAACAATGGAAGAGTTCCATAGCATTTTTAAACTTCAGCAGAATTCCGAGAACAATGGAAGAGTTCCGTAGCATTTTTAAACCTCAGCAGAATTGCGAGAACAATGGAAGAGTTCCGTAGCATTTTTAAACTTCATCAGAATTCCGAAGAACAATGGAAGTGTTCCGTGGCATTTTTAAACTTCAGCAGAATTCCAAAGAACAATGGAGGAGTTCCGTAGCATTTTTAAACTTCAGCAGAATTCCGAAGAACAATGGAAGAGTTCCGTAGCATTTTTAAACTTCAGCAGAATTCCAAAGAACAATTGAAGAGTTCCGTAGCACTTTTAAACTTCAGCAGAATTCCGAACAACAAGGGAAGAGTTCCGTAGCATTTTTAAACTTCACATGAATTCCGAGAACAATGGAAGAGTTCCTTAGCATTTTTAAACTTCAGCAGCATTCCGAAGAACAATGGAAGAGTTCCGTAGCATTTTTAAACTTCAGCAGAATTCTGAAGAACAATGGAAGTGTTCCGTAGCATTTTTAATTTTCAGCAGAATTCCGAAGAACAATGGAAGAGTTCCGTAGCTTTTTTAAACTTCAGCAGCATTCTGAAGAACAATGGAAAAGTTCCGTAGCATTTTTAAACTTCAGCAGAATTCCGAAGAACAATGGAAGAGTTCCGTAGCATTTTTAAACTTCAGCAGAATTCCGAAGAACAATGGAAGAGTTCCGTAGCATTCTTAAACTTCAGAAGAATTCCGAAGAACAGTGGAAGAGTTCCGTAGCATTTTTAAACTTCAGCAGAATTCTGAAGAACAATGGAAGAGTTCCATAGCATTTTTAAGTTACAGCAGATTTCCGAAGAACAATGGAAGAGTTCCGTTGCAGTTTTAAGCTTCATCTGAATTCCGAAGAACAATGGAAGAGTTCCGTAGCATTTTTAAACTTCAGCAGAATTCAGAAGAACAATGTAAAAGTTCCATAGCATTTTTAAACTTCAGCAGAATTCCGAAGAACAATGGAAGAGTTCTGTAGCATTTTTAAGCTTCAGCAGAATTCCGAAGAACAATGGAAGAGTTCCGTAGCAGTTTTAAACTTCATCAGAATTCCGAAGAACAATGGAAGCGTTCCGCAGCATTTTTAAACTTCAGCAGAATTCCGAAGAACAATGGAAATGATCAGTAACATTTTTAAACTTCAGCAGAATTCCCAAGAACAATGGAAAAGTACCGTAGAATTTATAAACTTCAGCAGAATTCTGAGAACAATGGAAGATTTCCGTAGCATTTTTAAACTTCAACAGAATTCCAAGAACAATGGAAGAGTTCCGTAGCATTTTTAAACTTCTGCAGAATTCCGAAGAACAATGGAAGAGTTCCGTAGCATTTTTAAACTTCAGTAGAATTAAAAATAACAATGGAAGAGTTCCGTAGCATTTTTAAACTTCATCAGAATTCTGAAGAACAATGGAAGTGATCCGTAACATTTTTAAACTTCAGCAGAATACCCAAGAACAATGGAAGAGTACCGTAGCATTTATAAACTTCAGCAGGATTCTGAGAACAATGGAAGAGTTCCGTAGCATTTTTAAACTTCAACAGAATTCCAAGAACAATGGAAGAGTTCCGTAGCATTTTTAAACTTCTGCAGAATTCCAAAGAACAATGGAAGAGTTCTGTAGTATTTTTTAAGTTCAGCAGAATTCTGAAGAACAATGGAAGAGTTCCGTAGCATTTTTAAACTTCATCAGAATTCCGAAGAACAATGGAAGAGTTCCGCAGCAGTTTTAAACTTCACCAGAATTCCGAGAACAATGGAAGAGTTCCGTAGCATTTTTAAACTTCACCAGAATTCCGAGAACAATGGAAGAGTTCCGTAGCATTTTTAAACTTCAACAGAATTCTGAAGAACAAGGGAAGAGTTCCATAGCATTTTTAAACTTCAGCAGAATTCCGAAGAACAATGGAAGTGTTCCGTTGCAGTTCAAAGCTTCATCAGAATTCCGAAGAACAATGGAAGAGTTCCGTAGCATTTTTAAACTTCAGCAGAATTCCGAAGAACAATGGAAGTGTTCCGTTGCAGTTCAAAGCTTCATCAGAATTCCGAAGAACAATGGAAGAGTTCCGTAGCATTTTTAAACTTCAGCAGAATTCCGAAGAACAATGGAAAAGTTCCGTACCATTTTTAAACTTCAGCAGAATACCGAAGAACAATGGAAGAGTTCCGTAGCATTTTTAAACTTCAGCAGAATTCCGAAGAACAATGGAAGAGTTCCGTAGCATTTTTAAACTTCAGCAGAATTAAGAATAACAATGGAAGAGCTCCGTAGCATTTTTAAACTTCAACAGAATTCCGTGAATAATGGAAAAGTTCCGTAGCATTTTTAAACTTCAGCAGAATTCCGAAGAACAAAGGAAGTGTTCCGTATCATTTTTAAACTTCAGCAGCATTCTGAAGAACAATGGAAGAGTTCCGTAGCATTTTCAAACTTCAGAAGAATTTCGAGAACAATGGAAGAGTTCCACAGCATTTTTAAACTTCAGCAGAATTCAGAAGAACAATGGAAGAGTTCCGTAGCATTTTTAAACTTCAGCAGAATTCCCAAGAACAATGGAAGAGCACCGTAGAATTTATTAGCTTCAGCAGAATTCTGAGAACAATGGAAGAGTTCCACAGCATTTTTAAACTTCAGCAGAATTAAGAATATCAATGGAAGAGTTCCGTAGCATTTTTAAACTTCACCAGAATTCCGTGAACAATGGAAGAGTTCCGTAGCATTTTTAAACTTCAGCAGAATTCCGAAGAACAAAGGAAGTGTTCCGTAGCATTTTTAAACTTCAGCAGAATTCTGAAGAACAATGCAAGAGTTCCGTAGCATTTTTAAAATTTAGAAGAATTCCGAGAACAATGAAAAAGTTCCGTAGCATTTTTAAACTTCAGCAGAATTCCGAAAAACAATGGAAGAGTTCCGTAGCATTTTTAAATTTCAGCAGAATTCCGAAGAACAATGGAAGAGTTCCATAGCATTTTTAAACTTCAGCAGAATTCCGAGAACAATGGAAGAGTTCCGTAGCATTTTTAAACCTCAGCAGAATTGCGAGAACAATGGAAGAGTTCCGTAGCATTTTTAAACTTCATCAGAATTCCGAAGAACAATGGAAGTGTTCCGTGGCATTTTTAAACTTCAGCAGAATTCCAAAGAACAATGGAGGAGTTCCGTAGCATTTTTAAACTTCAGCAGAATTCCGAAGAACAATGGAAGAGTTCCGTAGCATTTTTAAACTTCAGCAGAATTCCAAAGAACAATTGAAGAGTTCCGTAGCACTTTTAAACTTCAGCAGAATTCCGAACAACAAGGGAAGAGTTCCGTAGCATTTTTAAACTTCACATGAATTCCGAGAACAATGGAAGAGTTCCTTAGCATTTTTAAACTTCAGCAGCATTCCGAAGAACAATGGAAGAGTTCCGTAGCATTTTTAAACTTCAGCAGAATTCTGAAGAACAATGGAAGTGTTCCGTAGCATTTTTAATTTTCAGCAGAATTCCGAAGAACAATGGAAGAGTTCCGTAGCTTTTTTAAACTTCAGCAGCATTCTGAAGAACAATGGAAAAGTTCCGTAGCATTTTTAAACTTCAGCAGAATTCCGAAGAACAATGGAAGAGTTCCGTAGCATTTTTAAACTTCAGCAGAATTCCGAAGAACAATGGAAGAGTTCCGTAGCATTCTTAAACTTCAGAAGAATTCCGAAGAACAGTGGAAGAGTTCCGTAGCATTTTTAAACTTCAGCAGAATTCTGAAGAACAATGGAAGAGTTCCATAGCATTTTTAAGTTACAGCAGATTTCCGAAGAACAATGGAAGAGTTTCGTAGCATTTTTAAATTACAGCAGAATTCCGAAGAACAATGGAAGAGTTCCGTAGCATTTTTAAATTACAGCAGAATTCCGAAGAACAATGGAAGAGTTCCGTAGCATTTTTAAACTTCAGCAGAATTCCGAAGAACAATGGAAAAGTTCCGTGGCATTTTTAAACTTCATCAGAATTCCGAAGAACAATGGAAGAGTTCCGTAGCATATTTAAACTTCACCAGAATTCCGAAGAACAATGGTAGAGTTCCGTAGCATTTTTAAACTTCACCAGAATTCCGAGAACAATGGAAGAGTTCCGTAGCATTTTTAAACTTCAGCAGAATTGCGAGAACAATGGAAGAATTCCGTAGCATTTTTAAACTTCACCAGAATTCCGAAGAACAATGGAAAAGTTCCGTAGCATTTTTAAACTTCAGCAGTATTCCGAAGAACAATGGAAGAGTTCCGTAGCATTTTTAAACTTCAGCAGCATTCCGAGAACAATGGAAGAGTTCCGTAGCATTTTTAAACTTCACCAGAATTCCGAGAACAATGGAAGAGTTCCATAGCATTTTTAAACTTCAGCAGAATTCCGAAGAACAATGGAAGAGTTCCGTAGCATTTTTAAATTACAGCAGAATTCCGAAGAACAATGGAAGAGTTCCGTAGCATTTTTAAACTTCAGCAGAATTCCGAAGAACAATGGAAGAGTTCCGTAGCATTTTTAAACTTCATCAGAATTCTGAAGAACAATGGAAGAGTTCCGTAGCATATTTAAACTTCACCAGAATTCCGAAGAACAATGGTAGAGTTCCGTAGCATTTTTAAACTTCACCAGAATTCCGAGAACAATGGAAGAGTTCCGTAACATTTTTAAACTTCTGCAGAATTCCGAAGAACAATGGAAGAGTTCCGTAGCAGTTTTAAACTTCATCAGAATTCCGAAGAACAATGGAAGAGTTCCGTAGCAGTTTTAAACTTCATCAGAATTCCGAAGAACAATGGAAGAGTTACAAAGCATTTTTAAACTTCAGCAGAATTCCGAAGAATAATGGAAGAATTCCATAGCATTTTTAAACTTCACCAGAATTCTGAGAACAATGTAAGAGTACCGTAGCATTTTTAAACTTCAGAAGAATTCCGAGAACAATGGAAAAGTTCCGTAGCATTTTTAAACTTCATCAGAATTCCGAAGAACAATGGAAGAGGTCCGTAGCATTTTTCAACTTCAGCAGAATTCCAAAGAACAATCGAAGAGTTCCGTAGCACTTTTAAACTTCAGCAGAATTCCGAAGAACAAGGGAAGAGTTCAGTAGCATTTTTAAACTTCACATGAATTCCGAGAACAATGGAAGAGTTCCTTAGCATTTTTAAACTTCACCAGAATTCCGTGAACAATGGAAGAGTTCCGTAGCATTTTTCAACTTCAGCAGAATTCTGAAGAACAAAGGAAGTGTTCCGTAGCATTTTTAAACTTCAGCAGAATTCTGAAGAACAATGCAAGAGTTCCGTAGCATTTTTAAAATTTAGAAGAATTCCGAGAACAATGAAAAAGTTCCGTAGCATTTTTAAACTTCAGCAGAATTCCGAAAAACAATGGAAGAGTTCCGTAGCATTTTTAAATTTCAGCAGAGTTCCGAAGAACAATGGAAGAGTTCCGTAGCATTTTTAAACTTCAGCAGAATTCCGAAGAACAATGGAAGAGTTCCATAGCATTTTTAAACTTCAGCAGAATTCCGAGAACAATGGAAGAGTTCCGTAGCATTTTTAAACCTCAGCAGAATTGCGAGAACAATGGAAGAGTTCCGTAGCATTTTTAAACTTCATCAGAATTCCGAAGAACAATGGAAGTGTTCCGTGGCATTTTTAAACTTCAGCAGAATTCCAAAGAACAATGGAGGAGTTCCGTAGCATTTTTAAACTTCAGCAGAATTCCGAAGAACAATGGAAGAGTTCCGTAGCATTTTTAAACTTCAGCAGAATTCCAAAGAACAATTGAAGAGTTCCGTAGCACTTTTAAACTTCAGCAGAATTCCGAACAACAAGGGAAGAGTTCCGTAGCATTTTTAAACTTCACATGAATTCCGAGAACAATGGAAGAGTTCCTTAGCATTTTTAAACTTCAGCAGCATTCCGAAGAACAATGGAAGAGTTCCGTAGCATTTTTAAACTTCAGCAGAATTCTGAAGAACAATGGAAGTGTTCCGTAGCATTTTTAATTTTCAGCAGAATTCCGAAGAACAATGGAAGAGTTCCGTAGCTTTTTTAAACTTCAGCAGCATTCTGAAGAACAATGGAAAAGTTCCGTAGCATTTTTAAACTTCAGCAGAATTCCGAAGAACAATGGAAGAGTTCCGTAGCATTTTTAAACTTCAGCAGAATTCCGAAGAACAATGGAAGAGTTCCGTAGCATTCTTAAACTTCAGAAGAATTCCGAAGAACAGTGGAAGAGTTCCGTAGCATTTTTAAACTTCAGCAGAATTCTGAAGAACAATGGAAGAGTTCCATAGCATTTTTAAGTTACAGCAGATTTCCGAAGAACAATGGAAGAGTTCCGTTGCAGTTTTAAGCTTCATCTGAATTCCGAAGAACAATGGAAGAGTTCCGTAGCATTTTTAAACTTCAGCAGAATTCAGAAGAACAATGTAAAAGTTCCATAGCATTTTTAAACTTCAGCAGAATTCCGAAGAACAATGGAAGAGTTCTGTAGCATTTTTAAGCTTCAGCAGAATTCCGAAGAACAATGGAAGAGTTCCGTAGCAGTTTTAAACTTCATCAGAATTCCGAAGAACAATGGAAGCGTTCCGCAGCATTTTTAAACTTCAGCAGAATTCCGAAGAACAATGGAAATGATCAGTAACATTTTTAAACTTCAGCAGAATTCCCAAGAACAATGGAAAAGTACCGTAGAATTTATAAACTTCAGCAGAATTCTGAGAACAATGGAAGATTTCCGTAGCATTTTTAAACTTCAACAGAATTCCAAGAACAATGGAAGAGTTCCGTAGCATTTTTAAACTTCTGCAGAATTCCGAAGAACAATGGAAGAGTTCCGTAGCATTTTTAAACTTCAGTAGAATTAAAAATAACAATGGAAGAGTTCCGTAGCATTTTTAAACTTCATCAGAATTCTGAAGAACAATGGAAGTGATCCGTAACATTTTTAAACTTCAGCAGAATACCCAAGAACAATGGAAGAGTACCGTAGCATTTATAAACTTCAGCAGGATTCTGAGAACAATGGAAGAGTTCCGTAGCATTTTTAAACTTCAACAGAATTCCAAGAACAATGGAAGAGTTCCGTAGCATTTTTAAACTTCTGCAGAATTCCAAAGAACAATGGAAGAGTTCTGTAGTATTTTTTAAGTTCAGCAGAATTCTGAAGAACAATGGAAGAGTTCCGTAGCATTTTTAAACTTCATCAGAATTCCGAAGAACAATGGAAGAGTTCCGCAGCAGTTTTAAACTTCACCAGAATTCCGAGAACAATGGAAGAGTTCCGTAGCATTTTTAAACTTCACCAGAATTCCGAGAACAATGGAAGAGTTCCGTAGCATTTTTAAACTTCAACAGAATTCTGAAGAACAAGGGAAGAGTTCCATAGCATTTTTAAACTTCAGCAGAATTCCGAAGAACAATGGAAGTGTTCCGTTGCAGTTCTAAGCTTCATCAGAATTCCGAAGAACAATGGAAGAGTTCCGTAGCATTTTTAAACTTCAGCAGAATTCAGAAGAACAATGGAAGAGTTCCGTAGCATTTTTAAACTTCAGCAGAATTCCGAAGAACAATGGAAAAGTTCCGTACCATTTTTAAACTTCAGCAGAATTCCGAAGAACAATGGAAGAGTTCCGTAGCATTTTTAAACTTCAGCAGAATTCCGAAGAACAATGGAAGAGTTCCGTAGCATTTTTAAACTTCAGCAGAATTAAGAATAACAATGGAAGAGCTCCGTAGCATTTTTAAACTTCAACAGAATTCCGTGAATAATGGAAAAGTTCCGTAGCATTTTTAAACTTCAGCAGAATTCCGAAGAACAAAGGAAGTGTTCCGTATCATTTTTAAACTTCAGCAGCATTCTGAAGAACAATGGAAGAGTTCCGTAGCATTTTCAAACTTCAGAAGAATTTCGAGAACAATGGAAGAGTTCCACAGCATTTTTAAACTTCAGCAGAATTCAGAAGAACAATGGAAGAGTTCCGTAGCATTTTTAAACTTCAGCAGAATTCCCAAGAACAATGGAAGAGCACCGTAGAATTTATTAGCTTCAGCAGAATTCTGAGAACAATGGAAGAGTTCCACAGCATTTTTAAACTTCAGCAGAATTAAGAATATCAATGGAAGAGTTCCGTAGCATTTTTAAACTTCACCAGAATTCCGTGAACAATGGAAGAGTTCCGTAGCATTTTTAAACTTCAGCAGAATTCCGAAGAAAAAAGGAAGTGTTCCGTAGCATTTTTAAACTTCAGCAGAATTCTGAAGAACAATGCAAGAGTTCCGTAGCATTTTTAAAATTTAGAAGAATTCCGAGAACAATGAAAAAGTTCCGTAGCATTTTTAAACTTCAGCAGAATTCCGAAAAACAATGGAAGAGTTCCGTAGCATTTTTAAATTTCAGCAGAGTTCCGAAGAACAATGGAAGAGTTCCGTAGCATTTTTAAACTTCAGCAGAATTCCGAAGAACAATGGAAGAGTTCCATAGCATTTTTAAACTTCAGCAGAATTCCGAGAACAATGGAAGAGTTCCGTAGCATTTTTAAACCTCAGCAGAATTGCGAGAACAATGGAAGAGTTCCGTAGCATTTTTAAACTTCATCAGAATTCCGAAGAACAATGGAAGTGTTCCGTGGCATTTTTAAACTTCAGCAGAATTCCAAAGAACAATGGAGGAGTTCCGTAGCATTTTTAAACTTCAGCAGAATTCCGAAGAACAATGGAAGAGTTCCGTAGCATTTTTAAACTTCAGCAGAATTCCAAAGAACAATTGAAGAGTTCCGTAGCACTTTTAAACTTCAGCAGAATTCCGAACAACAAGGGAAGAGTTCCGTAGCATTTTTAAACTTCACATGAATTCCGAGAACAATGGAAGAGTTCCTTAGCATTTTTAAACTTCAGCAGCATTCCGAAGAACAATGGAAGAGTTCCGTAGCATTTTTAAACTTCAGCAGAATTCTGAAGAACAATGGAAGTGTTCCGTAGCATTTTTAATTTTCAGCAGAATTCCGAAGAACAATGGAAGAGTTCCGTAGCTTTTTTAAACTTCAGCAGCATTCTGAAGAACAATGGAAAAGTTCCGTAGCATTTTTAAACTTCAGCAGAATTCCGAAGAACAATGGAAGAGTTCCGTAGCATTTTTAAACTTCAGCAGAATTCCGAAGAACAATGGAAGAGTTCCGTAGCATTCTTAAACTTCAGAAGAATTCCGAAGAACAGTGGAAGAGTTCCGTAGCATTTTTAAACTTCAGCAGAATTCTGAAGAACAATGGAAGAGTTCCATAGCATTTTTAAGTTACAGCAGATTTCCGAAGAACAATGGAAGAGTTTCGTAGCATTTTTAAATTACAGCAGAATTCCGAAGAACAATGGAAGAGTTCCGTAGCATTTTTAAATTACAGCAGAATTCCGAAGAACAATGGAAGAGTTCCGTAGCATTTTTAAACTTCAGCAGAATTCCGAAGAACAATGGAAAAGTTCCGTGGCATTTTTAAACTTCATCAGAATTCCGAAGAACAATGGAAGAGTTCCGTAGCATATTTAAACTTCACCAGAATTCCGAAGAACAATGGTAGAGTTCCGTAGCATTTTTAAACTTCACCAGAATTCCGAGAACAATGGAAGAGTTCCGTAGCATTTTTAAACTTCAGCAGAATTGCGAGAACAATGGAAGAATTCCGTAGCATTTTTAAACTTCACCAGAATTCCGAAGAACAATGGAAAAGTTCCGTAGCATTTTTAAACTTCAGCAGTATTCCGAAGAACAATGGAAGAGTTCCGTAGCATTTTTAAACTTCAGCAGCATTCCGAGAACAATGGAAGAGTTCCGTAGCATTTTTAAACTTCACCAGAATTCCGAGAACAATGGAAGAGTTCCATAGCATTTTTAAACTTCAGCAGAATTCCGAAGAACAATGGAAGAGTTCCGTAGCATTTTTAAATTACAGCAGAATTCCGAAGAACAATGGAAGAGTTCCGTAGCATTTTTAAACTTCAGCAGAATTCCGAAGAACAATGGAAGAGTTCCGTGGCATTTTTAAACTTCATCAGAATTCTGAAGAACAATGGAAGAGTTCCGTAGCATATTTAAACTTCACCAGAATTCCGAAGAACAATGGTAGAGTTCCGTAGCATTTTTAAACTTCACCAGAATTCCGAGAACAATGGAAGAGTTCCGTAACATTTTTAAACTTCTGCAGAATTCCGAAGAACAATGGAAGAGTTCCGTAGCAGTTTTAAACTTCATCAGAATTCCGAAGAACAATGGAAGAGTTCCGTAGCAGTTTTAAACTTCATCAGAATTCCGAAGAACAATGGAAGAGTTACAAAGCATTTTTAAACTTCAGCAGAATTCCGAAGAATAATGGAAGAATTCCATAGCATTTTTAAACTTCACCAGAATTCTGAGAACAATGTAAGAGTACCGTAGCATTTTTAAACTTCAGAAGAATTCCGAGAACAATGGAAAAGTTCCGTAGCATTTTTAAACTTCATCAGAATTCCGAAGAACAATGGAAGAGGTCCGTAGCATTTTTCAACTTCAGCAGAATTCCAAAGAACAATCGAAGAGTTCCGTAGCACTTTTAAACTTCAGCAGAATTCCGAAGAACAAGGGAAGAGTTCAGTAGCATTTTTAAACTTCACATGAATTCCGAGAACAATGGAAGAGTTCCTTAGCATTTTTAAACTTCAGCAGAATTCCGAAGAACAATGGAAGAGTTCCGTAGCATTTTTAAACTTCAGCAGAATTCTGAAGAACAATGGAAGTGTTCCGTAGCATTTTTAATCTCCAGCAGAATTCCGAAGAACAATGGAAGAGTTCCGTAGCTTTTTTAAACTTCAGCAGCTTTCCGAAGATCAATGGAAGTGTTCCGTATCATTTTTAATCCTCAGCAGAATTCCGAGAACAATGGAAGAGTTCCGTAGCATTTTTAAACTTCAGCAGAATTCCGAAGAACAATGGAAGAGTTCCGTAGCATTTTTAAACTTCAGCAAAATTCCAAAGAACAATGGAAGAGTTCCATAGCATTTTTAAGTTACAGCAGATTTCCGAAGAACAATGGAAGAGGTCTGTAGCATTATTAAATTACAGCAGAATTCCGAAGAACAATGGAAGAGTTCCATAGCATTTTTAAAGTACAGCAGAATTCCGACAACAATGGAAGTGATCCGTAACATTTTTAAACTTCAGCAGAATTCCGACGAACAATGGAAGAATTCTGTAGCATTTTTAAACTTCAGCAGAATTGCGAGAACAATGGAAGAATTCTGTAGCATTTTTAAACTTCACCAGAATTCCGAGAACAATGGAAGAGTTCCGTAACATTTTTAAACTTCTGCAGAATTCCGAAGAACAATGGAAGAGTTCCGTAGCAGTTTTAAACTTCAGCAGAATTCCGAAGAACAATGGAAGAGTTCCGTAGCATTTTTAAACTTCAGCAGAATTAAGAATAACAATGGAAGAGTTCCGTAGCATTTTTAAACTTCACCAGAATTCCGTGAACAATGGAAGAGTTCCGTAGCATTTTTAAACTTCAGCAGAATTCCGAAGAACAAAAGAAGTGTTCCGTAGCATTTTTAAACTTCAGCAGAATTCTGTAGAACAATGGAAGAGTACCGTAGCATTTTTAAACTTCAGAAGAATTCCGAGAACAATGGAAGAGTTCCGTAGCAGCTTTAAACTTCAGCAGAATTCCGAAAAACAATGGAAGAGTTCCGTAGCATTTTTAAACTTCAGCAGAATTCCGAAGAACAATGGAAGAGTTCCGTAGCATTTTTAAACTTCAGCAGAATTCTGAGAACAATGGAAGAGTTCCGTAGCATTTTTAAACTTCACCAGAATTCCGAGAAAAATGGAAGAGTTCCGCAGCATTTTTAAACTTCTGCAGAATTCCGAAGAACAATGGAAGAGTTCCGTAGCATTTTTAAACTTCAGCAGAATTCCGAGAACAATGGAAGAGATCCGTAGCATTTTTAAACTTCAGCAGAATTCCGAAGAACAGTAGAAGTGTTCCGTAGCATTTTTAAACTTCAGCAGAATTCCGAAGAACAATGGAAGAGTTCCGTAGCATTTTTAAACTTCAGCAGAATTCTGGGAACAATGGAAGAGTTCCGTAGCATTTTTAAACTTCACCAGAATTGCGAGAAAAATGGATTTGTTCCGTAGCATTTTTAAACTTCTGCAGAATTCCGAAGAGCAATGGAAGAGTTCCGTAGCATTTTTAAACTTCAGCAGAATTCCGAAGAACAATGGAAGAGTTCCGTAGCATTTTTAAACTTCATCAGAATTCCGAAGAACAATGGAAAAGTTCCGTAGCATTTTTAAACTTCAGCAGAATTCAAAAGAACAATGGAAGAGTTCCGTAGCATTTTTAAACTTCACCAGAATTCCGAGAACAATGGAAGAGTTCCGTAGCATTTTTAAACTTCACCAGAATTCCGAGAACAATGGAAGAGTTCCATAGCATTTTTAAACTTCAGCAGAATTCCAATGAAAAATGGAAGTGTTCCGTAGCATTTTTAAACTTCAGCAGAATTCCGAAGAACAATGGAAGAGTTCCGTTGCAGTTTTAAACTTCATCAGAATTCCGAGGAACAATGGAAGAGTTCAGTAGCATTTTTAAACTTCAGCAGAATTCCGAAGAACAATGGAAGAGTTCTGTAGCATTTTTAAACTTCAGCAGAATTAAGAATATCAATGGAAGAGTTCCGTAGCATTTTTAAACTTCACCAGAATTCCGTGAACAATGGAAGAGTTCCGTAGCATTTTTAAACTTCAGCAGAATTCCGAAGAACAAAGGAAGTGTTCCGTAGCATTTTTAAACTTCAGCAGAATTCTGAAGAACAATGCAAGAGTTCCGTAGCATTTTTAAAATTTAGAAGAATTCCGAGAACAATGAAAAAGTTCCGTAACATTTTTAAACTTCAGCAGAATTCCGAAAAACAATGGAAGAGTTCCGTAGCATTTTTAAATTTCAGCAGAGTTCCGAAGAACAATGGAAGAGTTCCGTAGCATTTTTAAACTTCAGCAGAATTCCGAAGAACAATGGAAGAGTTCCATAGCATTTTTAAACTTCAGCAGAATTCCGAGAACAATGGAAGTGTTCCGTAGCATTTTTAAACCTCAGCAGAATTGCGAGAACAATGGAAGAGTTCCGTAGCATTTTTAAACTTCATCAGAATTCCGAAGAACAATGGAAGTGTTCCGTGGCATTTTTAAACTTCAGCAGAATTCCAAAGAACAATGGAGGAGTTCCGTAGCATTTTTAAACTTCAGCAGAATTCCGAAGAACAATGGAAGAGTTCCGTAGCATTTTTAAACTTCAGCAGAATTCCAAAGAACAATGGAAGAGTTCCGTAGCACTTTTAAACTTCAGCAGAATTCCGAACAACAAGGGAAGAGTTCCGTAGCATTTTTAAACTTCACATGAATTCCGAGAACAATGGAAGAGTTCCTTAGCATTTTTAAACTTCAGCAGCATTCCGAAGAACAATGGAAGAGTTCCGTAGCATTTTTAAACTTCAGCAGAATTCTGAAGAACAATGGAAGTGTTCCGTAGCATTTTTAATTTTCAGCAGAATTCCGAAGAACAATGGAAGAGTTCCGTAGCTTTTTTAAACTTCAGCAGCATTCTGAAGAACAATGGAAAAGTTCCGTAGCATTTTTAAACTTCAGCAGAATTCCGAAGAACAATGGAAGAGTTCCGTAGCATTTTTAAACTTCAGCAGAATTCCGAAAACAATGGAAGAGTTCCGTAGCATTCTTAAACTTCAGAAGAATTCCGAAGAACAGTGGAAGAGTTCCGTAGCATTTTTAAACTTCAGCAGAATTCTGAAGAACAATGGAAGAGTTCCATAGCATTTTTAAGTTACAGCAGATTTCCGAAGAACAATGGAAGAGTTTCGTAGCATTTTTAAATTACAGCAGAATTCCGAAGAACAATGGAAGAGTTCCGTAGCATTTTTAAATTACAGCAGAATTCCGAAGAACAATGGAAGAGTTCCGTAGAATTTTTAAACTTCAGCAGAATTCCGAAGAACAATGGAAGAGTTCCGTGGCATTTTTAAACTTCATCAGAATTCCGAAGAACAATGGAAGAGTTCCGTAGCATTTTTAAAGATCACCAGAATTCCGAGAACAATGGAAGAGTTCCGTAGCATTTTTAAACTTCAGCAGAATTCCGAAGAACAATGGAAGTGTTAAGTAGCATTTTTAATCTTCAGCACAATTCCGAAGAACATTGGAAGAGTTCCGTAACATTTTTAAACTTCAGCAGAATTCCGAAGAACAATGGAAGAGTTCCGTAGCATTTTTAAACTTCAGCAGAATTCCGAGAACAATGGAAGTGTTCCGTAGTATTTTTAAACTTCAGCTGAATTCCGAAGAACAATGGAAGAGTTCCGTAGCATTTTTAAACTTCAGCAGATTTCCGAAGAACAATGGAAGAGTTCCGTAGCACTTTTGAACTTCAGCAGAATTCTAAAGAACAATGGAAGAGTTACGTATCATTTTTAAACTTCAGCAGAATTCCGAGAAAAATGGAAGAGTTCCATAGCATTTTTAAACTTCACCAGAATTCCGAGAACAATGGAAGAGTTCCATAGCATTTTTAAACATCAGCAGAATTCCGAAGAACAATGGAAGTGTTCCTTAGCATTTTTAAACTTCAGCACAATTCCGAAGAACAATGAAAGATTTCCGTAGCATTTTAAAACTTCAGCAGAATTGCGAGAACAATGGAAGAATTCTGTAGCATTTTTAAACTTCACCAGAATTCCGAGAACAATGGAAGAGTTCCGTAACATTTTTAAACTTCTGCAGAATTCCGAAGAACAATGGAAGAGTTCCGTAGCAGTTTTAAACTTCAGCAGAATTCCGAAGAACAATGGAAGAGTTCCGTAGCATTTTTAAACTTCAGCAGAATTAAGAATAACAATGGAAGAGTTCCGTAGCATTTTTAAACTTCACCAGAATTCCGTGAACAATGGAAGAGTTCCGTAGCATTTTTAAACTTCAGCAGAATTCCGAAGAACAAAAGAAGTGTTCCGTAGCATTTTTAAACTTCAGCAGAATTCTGTAGAACAATGGAAGAGTACCGTAGCATTTTTAAACTTCAGAAGAATTCCGAGAACAATGGAAGAGTTCCGTAGCAGCTTTAAACTTCAGCAGAATTCCGAAAAACAATGGAAGAGTTCCGTAGCATTTTTAAACTTCAGCAGAATTCCGAAGAACAATGGAAGAGTTCCGTAGCATTTTTAAACTTCAGCAGAATTCTGAGAACAATGGAAGAGTTCCGTAGCATTTTTAAACTTCACCAGAATTCCGAGAAAAATGGAAGAGTTCCGCAGCATTTTTAAACTTCTGCAGAATTCCGAAGAACAATGGAAGAGTTCCGTAGCATTTTTAAACTTCAGCAGAATTCCGAGAACAATGGAAGAGATCCGTAGCATTTTTAAACTTCAGCAGAATTCCGAAGAACAGTAGAAGTGTTCCGTAGCATTTTTAAACTTCAGCAGAATTCCGAAGAACAATGGAAGAGTTCCGTAGCATTTTTAAACTTCAGCAGAATTCTGGGAACAATGGAAGAGTTCCGTAGCATTTTTAAACTTCACCAGAATTGCGAGAAAAATGGATTTGTTCCGTAGCATTTTTAAACTTCTGCAGAATTCCGAAGAGCAATGGAAGAGTTCCGTAGCATTTTTAAACTTCAGCAGAATTCCGAAGAACAATGGAAGAGTTCCGTAGCATTTTTAAACTTCATCAGAATTCCGAAGAACAATGGAAAAGTTCCGTAGCATTTTTAAACTTCAGCAGAATTCAAAAGAACAATGGAAGAGTTCCGTAGCATTTTTAAACTTCACCAGAATTCCGAGAACAATGGAAGAGTTCCGTAGCATTTTTAAACTTCACCAGAATTCCGAGAACAATGGAAGAGTTCCATAGCATTTTTAAACTTCAGCAGAATTCCAATGAAAAATGGAAGTGTTCCGTAGCATTTTTAAACTTCAGCAGAATTCCGAAGAACAATGGAAGAGTTCCGTTGCAGTTTTAAACTTCATCAGAATTCCGAGGAACAATGGAAGAGTTCAGTAGCATTTTTAAACTTCAGCAGAATTCCGAAGAACAATGGAAGAGTTCTGTAGCATTTTTAAACTTCAGCAGAATTAAGAATATCAATGGAAGAGTTCCGTAGCATTTTTAAACTTCACCAGAATTCCGTGAACAATGGAAGAGTTCCGTAGCATTTTTAAACTTCAGCAGAATTCCGAAGAACAAAGGAAGTGTTCCGTAGCATTTTTAAACTTCAGCAGAATTCTGAAGAACAATGCAAGAGTTCCGTAGCATTTTTAAAATTTAGAAGAATTCCGAGAACAATGAAAAAGTTCCGTAACATTTTTAAACTTCAGCAGAATTCCGAAAAACAATGGAAGAGTTCCGTAGCATTTTTAAATTTCAGCAGAGTTCCGAAGAACAATGGAAGAGTTCCGTAGCATTTTTAAACTTCAGCAGAATTCCGAAGAACAATGGAAGAGTTCCATAGCATTTTTAAACTTCAGCAGAATTCCGAGAACAATGGAAGTGTTCCGTAGCATTTTTAAACCTCAGCAGAATTGCGAGAACAATGGAAGAGTTCCGTAGCATTTTTAAACTTCATCAGAATTCCGAAGAACAATGGAAGTGTTCCGTGGCATTTTTAAACTTCAGCAGAATTCCAAAGAACAATGGAGGAGTTCCGTAGCATTTTTAAACTTCAGCAGAATTCCGAAGAACAATGGAAGAGTTCCGTAGCATTTTTAAACTTCAGCAGAATTCCAAAGAACAATGGAAGAGTTCCGTAGCACTTTTAAACTTCAGCAGAATTCCGAACAACAAGGGAAGAGTTCCGTAGCATTTTTAAACTTCACATGAATTCCGAGAACAATGGAAGAGTTCCTTAGCATTTTTAAACTTCAGCAGCATTCCGAAGAACAATGGAAGAGTTCCGTAGCATTTTTAAACTTCAGCAGAATTCTGAAGAACAATGGAAGTGTTCCGTAGCATTTTTAATTTTCAGCAGAATTCCGAAGAACAATGGAAGAGTTCCGTAGCTTTTTTAAACTTCAGCAGCATTCTGAAGAACAATGGAAAAGTTCCGTAGCATTTTTAAACTTCAGCAGAATTCCGAAGAACAATGGAAGAGTTCCGTAGCATTTTTAAACTTCAGCAGAATTCCGAAAACAATGGAAGAGTTCCGTAGCATTCTTAAACTTCAGAAGAATTCCGAAGAACAGTGGAAGAGTTCCGTAGCATTTTTAAACTTCAGCAGAATTCTGAAGAACAATGGAAGAGTTCCATAGCATTTTTAAGTTACAGCAGATTTCCGAAGAACAATGGAAGAGTTTCGTAGCATTTTTAAATTACAGCAGAATTCCGAAGAACAATGGAAGAGTTCCGTAGCATTTTTAAATTACAGCAGAATTCCGAAGAACAATGGAAGAGTTCCGTAGAATTTTTAAACTTCAGCAGAATTCCGAAGAACAATGGAAGAGTTCCGTGGCATTTTTAAACTTCATCAGAATTCCGAAGAACAATGGAAGAGTTCCGTAACATATTTAAACTTCACCAGAATTCCGAAGAACAATGGAAGAGTTCCGTAGCATTTTTAAAGATCACCAGAATTCCGAGAACAATGGAAGAGTTCCGTAGCATTTTTAAACTTCAGCAGAATTCCGAAGAACAATGGAAGTGTTAAGTAGCATTTTTAATCTTCAGCACAATTCCGAAGAACATTGGAAGAGTTCCGTAACATTTTTAAACTTCAGCAGAATTCCGAAGAACAATGGAAGAGTTCCGTAGCATTTTTAAACTTCAGCAGAATTCCGAGAACAATGGAAGTGTTCCGTAGTATTTTTAAACTTCAGCTGAATTCCGAAGAACAATGGAAGAGTTCCGTAGCATTTTTAAACTTCAGCAGATTTCCGAAGAACAATGGAAGAGTTCCGTAGCACTTTTGAACTTCAGCAGAATTCTAAAGAACAATGGAAGAGTTACGTATCATTTTTAAACTTCAGCAGAATTCCGAGAAAAATGGAAGAGTTCCATAGCATTTTTAAACTTCACCAGAATTCCGAGAACAATGGAAGAGTTCCATAGCATTTTTAAACATCAGCAGAATTCCGAAGAACAATGGAAGTGTTCCTTAGCATTTTTAAACTTCAGCACAATTCCGAAGAACAATGAAAGATTTCCGTAGCATTTTAAAACTTCAGCAGAATTCCAAAGAACAATGGAAGAATTATGTAGCATTTTTAAACTTCAGCAGTATTCCGAAGAACAAACTTCGGTTGTCTGTTAAGCAATTGTCTTTGGTGTATGGCATTGTCTGTTAAGCAGTTGTCTTTGGTGTATGGCATTGTCTGTTAAGCAGTTGTCTTTGGTGTATGGCATTGTCTGTTAAGCAGTTGTCTATGGTGTATGGCAGTGTCTGTTAAGCAGTTGTCTTTGGTGTATGGCATTGATGGTTAAGCAGTTGTCTTTGGTGTATTGCGTTGCCTGATAAGCAGTTGTCTTTGGTGTATGGCAGTGTCTGTTAAGCAGTTGTCTTTGGTGTATGGCATTGTCTGTTAAGAAGTTGTCTTTGGTGTATGGCATTGCCTGTTAAGCAGTTGTCTTTGGTGTATGGCATTGCCTGTTAAGCAGTTGTCCTTAGTGTATGGCATTGTCTGTTAAGCAGTTGTCTTTGGTGTATGGCACTGTCTGTTGAGCAGTTGTCTTTAGTGTATGGCGTTGCCTGTTAAGCAGTTGTCTTTGGTGTACTGCAATGCCTGTTAAGCAATTGTCTTTGGTGTATGGCATTGTCTGTTAAGAAGTTGTCTTTAGTGTATGGCAGTGTCTGTTAAGCAGTGGTCTTTGGTGCACGGCGTTGACTGTTAAACAGTTTCCTTTGGTGTATGGCGTTGTTTGTTAAGCAGTTGTCTTTGGTGTATGGCATTCCCTGTTAAGCAGTTGATTTAGTGTATGGCATTGCCTGTTAAGCAGTTATCTGTGGTGTATGGCATTGCCTGTTAAGCAGTTGTCTTTCGTGTATGGCCTTGTCTGTTAAGAAGTTGTCTTTAGTGTATGGCAATGTCTGTTACGCAGTTGTCTTTGGTGTATGGCATTGTCTGTTAAGCAGTTGTCTTTAGTGTATGGCATTGCCTGTTAAGCAGTTGTCTTTGGTGTATGGCATTGCCTGTTAAGCAGTTGTCTTTGGTGTATGGCATTGTCTATTAAGCAGTTGTCTTTGGTGTGTGGCATTGTCTGCTAAGCAGTTGTCTTTGGTGTATGGCATTGTCTGTTAAGCAGTTGTCTTTGGTGTATGGCAGTGTCTGTTAATCAGTTGTCTTTGGTGTATGGTGTTGCCTGTTAAGCAGTTTTCTTTGGTGTATGGCATTGTCTGTTAAGCAGTTGTCTTTGGTGTATGGCATTGCCTGTCAAGTAGTTGTCTTTAGTGTGTTGCATTGCCTGTTAAGCAGTTGTCTTTGGTGTATGGCATTGTCTGTTAAGCAGTTGTCTTTGGTGTATGGCATTGCCTGTTAAGCAGTTGTCTTTGGTGTATTGCATTGCTTGTTAAGCGTTTGTCATTGGTGTATGGCATTGCCTGTTAAGTAGTTGTCTTTGGTGTATGGCATTGTCTGTTAAGCAGTTGTCTTTGGTGTATGGCATTGCCTGTTAAGCAGTTGTCTTTAGTGTATGTCATTGCCTGTTAAGCAGTTGTCTTTGGTGTATGGCATTGTCTGTTAAGCAGTTGTCTTTGGTGTATGGCATTGTCTGTTAAGCAGTTGTCTTTGGTGTATGGCATTTTCTTTTAAGCAGTTGTCTTTGGTGTATGGCAGTGTGTGTTAAGCAGTTGTCTTTGGTGTATGGCAGTGTCTGTTAAGCAGTTGTCTTTGGTGTATGGCATTGTCTGTTAAGCAGTTGTCCTTGGTGTATGGCATTGTCTGTTATGCACTTGTCTTTGGTGCATGGCATTGTATGTTAAACAGTTGTCTTTAGTGTATGGCATTGCCTGTTAAGCAGTTGACTTTAGTGTATGGCATTGTTATGCAGTTGTCTTTGGTGCATGGCATTGCCTATAAAGCAGTTGTCTTTGGTATATGGCATTGCCTGTTAAGCAGTTGTCTTTAGTGTATGACATTGTCTGTTAAGCAGTTGTCTTTGGTGTATGGCATTGCCTGTTAAGCAGTTGTCTTTGGTGTATGGCATTGTCTGTTAAGCAGTTGTCCTTGGTGGATGGCATTGTCTGTTATGCAGTTGTCTTTGGTGCATGGCATTGTCTGTTAAGCAGTTGTCTTTGGTGTATGGCATTGCCTGTTAAGCAGCTGTCTTTGGTGTATGGCATTGCCTGTTAAGCAGTTGTCTTTGGTGTATGGCATTGTCTGTTAAGCAGTTGTCTTTAGTGTATGGCATTGTCTTTTAAGCAGTTGTCTTTGGTGTATGGCAGTGTCTGTTAAGCAGTTGTCTTTGGTGTATGGCAGTGTCTGTTAAGCAGTTGTCTTTGGTGTATGGCATTGTCTGTTAAGCAGTTGTCCTTGGTGTATGGCATTGTCTGTTATGCAGTTGTCTTTGGTGCATGGCATTGTCTGTTAAGCAGTTGTCCTTAATGTATGGCATTGCCTGTTAAGCAGTTGACTTTAGGGTATGGCATTGTCTGTTATGCAGTTGTCTTTGGTGCATGGCATTGCCTGTTAAGCAGTTGTCTTTGGTGTATGGCATTGCCTGTTAAGCAGTTGTCTTTAGTGTATGGCAGTGTCTGTTAAGCAGTTGTCTTTGGTGTATGGTGTTGCCTGTTAAGCAGTTGTCTATGGTGTATGCCATTGTCTGTTAAGCAGTTGTCCTTGGTGGATGGCATTGTCTGTTATGCAGTTGTCTTTGGTGCATGGCATTGTCTGTTAAGCAGTTGTTTTTGGTGTATGGCATTGCCTGTTAAGCAGTTGTCTTTGGTGTATGGCATTGCCTGTTAAGCAGTTGTCTTTGGTGTATGGCGTTGTCTGTTAAGCAGTTGTCTTTGGTGTATGGCGTTGTCTGTTAAGCAGTTGTCTTTCGTGTATGGCATTGCCTGTTAAGCAGTTGTCTTTGGTATATGCCTTTTTCTGTTAAGCAGTTGTCTTTGGTGTATTGCATTGCCTGTTAAGCAGTTGTCTTTGGTGTTTGGCATTGCCTGTTAAGCAGTTGTCTTTGGTGTATGGCATTGTCTGTTAAGCAGTTGTCTTTGGTGTATGGCGTTGTCTGTTAAGCAGTTGTCTTTGGTGTATGGCATTGCCTGTTAAGCAGTTGTCTTTTGTGTATGGCATTGCCTGTTAAGCAGTTGTCTTTGGTGTATGGCATTGCCTGTTAAGTAGTAGTCTTTGGTGTCTGGTAGTGTCTGTTAAGCAGTTGTCTTTGGTGTATGGCATTGCCAGTTAAGCAGTTGTCTTTGGTGTATGGCATTGCCTGTTAAGTAGTAGTCTTTGGTGTATGGCATTGTCTGTTAAGCAGTTGTCTTTGGTGTATGGCATTGCCAGTTAAGCAGTTGTCTTTGGTGTATGGCATTGTCTGTTAAGCAGTTGTCTTTGGTGTATGGCATTGTCTGTTAAGCAGTTGTCTTTGGTGTATGGCATTGCCTGTTAAGCTGTTGTCTTTGGTGTATGGCATTGCTGTTAAGCTGTTGTCTTTGGTGTATGGCATTGTCTGTTAAGCAGTTTTATTTGGTGTATGGCATTGTCTGTTAAGCAGTTGTCTTTGGTGTATGGCATTGTCTGTTAAGCAGTTGTCTTTGATGTATGTCATTGCCTGTTAAGCAGTTGTCTTTGGTGTATGGCATTGCTGTTAAGCTGTTGTCTTTGGTGTATGGCATTGCTGTTATGCAGTTTTCTTTGGTGTATGGCATTGTCTGTTAAGCAGTTGTTCTTGGTGTATGGCATTGTCTGTAATGCAGTTTTCTTTGGTGCATGGCATTGCCTGTTAAGCAGTTGTCTTTGGTGTATGGTGTTGCCTGTTAAGCAGTTGTCTTTAGTGTATGGCAGTGTCTGTAAAGCAGTTGTCTTTGGTGTATGGCATTGTCTGTTAAGCAGTTGTCTTTGGTGTATGGCATTGTCTGTTAAGCAGTTGTCTTTGGTGTATGGCATTGTCTGTTAAGCAGTTGTCTTTGGTGTCTGGCAATGTCTGTTAAGCAGTTGTCTTTGGTGTATGGCAGTGTCTGTTAAGCAGTTGTCTTTGGTGTATGGCGTTGTCTGTTAAGCAGTTGTCTTTGGTGTTTGGCATTGCCTGTTAAGCAGTTGTCTTTGGTATATGGCTTTTTCTGTTAAGCAGTTGTCTTTGGTGTATTGCATTGCCTGTTAAGCAGTTGTCTTCGGTGTATGACATTGCCTGTTAAACAGCTGTCTTTGGTGTAAGGCGTTGTCTGCTAAGCAGTTGTCTTTGGTGTATGGCATTGCAGGCTAAGCAGTTGTCTTTGGTGTATGGCATTGTCTGTTAAGCAGTTGTCTTTGGTGTATGACATTGCCTGTTAAACAGTTGTCTTTGGTGTAAGGCTTTGTCTGTTAAGCAGTTGTCTTTGGTGTTTGGCATTGTCTGTTAAGCAGTTGTCTTTGGTGTATGGCATTGTCTGTTAAGCAGTTGTCTTTGGTGTATGACATTGCCTGTTAAGTAGTAGTCTTTGGTGTCTGGTAGTGTCTGTTAAGCAGTTGTCTTTGGTGTACAGCATTGCCTGTTAAGCAGTTGTCTTTGGTGTATGCTGTTGCCTGTTAAGCAGTTTTCTTTGGTGTATGGCATTGTCTGTTAAGCAGTTGTCTTTGGTGTATGGCATTGCCTGTCAAGCAGTTGTCTTTGGTGTATGGCATTGCCTGTTAAGCAGTTGTCTTTGGTGTATGGCATTGTCTGTTAAGCAGTTGTGTTTGGTGTATGGCATTGCCTGTTAAGCAGTTGTCTTTGGTATATTGCTTTTTCTGTTAAGCAGTTGTCTTTGGTGTATTGCATTGCCTGTTAAGCAGTTGTCTTCGGTGTATGACATTGCCTGTTAAGCAGTTGTCTTTGGTGTAAGGCGTTGTCTGTTAAGCAGTTGTCTTTGGTGTATGGCATTGTCTGTTAAGCAGTTGTCTTTGGTGTATGGCATTGCCTGTTAAGCAGTTGTCTTTGGTGTATGGCATTGCCTGTTAAGTAGTAGTCTTTGGTGTCTGGTAGTGTCTGTTAAGCAGTTGTCTTTGGTGTATGGCGTTGTCTGTTAAGCAGTTGTCTTTGGTGTATGGCATTGCCTGTTAAGCAGTTGTCTTTGTTGTATGGCGTTGTCTGTTAAGCAGTTTTCTTTGGTGTATGGCATTGCCTGTAAAGCAGTTGTCTTTGGTGTATGGCTTTGTCTGTTAAGCAGTTTTCTTTGGTGTATGGCTTTGTCTGTTAAGCAGTTTTCTTTGGTGTATGGCATTGTCTGTTAAGCAGTTCTCTTTGGTGTAAGGCTTTGTCTGTTAAGCAGTTGTCTTTGGTGTATGGCATTGCCTGTTAAGCAGTTGTCTTTGGTGTATGGCATTGTCTGTTAAGCAGTTCTCTTTGGAGTAAGGCGTTGTCTTTTAAGCAGTTGTCTTTGGTGTATGGCATTGTCTGTTAAGCAGTTGTCTTTGGTGTATGGAATTGCCTGTTAAGCAGTTATCTTTGGTGTATGGCATTGTCTGTTAAGCAGTTTTCTTTAGTGTATGGCAAAGTCTGTTACGCAGTTGTCTTTGGTGTATGGCATTGTCAGTTAAGCAGTTGTCCTTGGTGTATGGCATTGTCTGTTATGCAGTTGTCTTTGGTGCATGGCATTGTCTGTTAAGCAGTTGTCTTTAGTGTATGGCATTGCCTGTTAAGCAGTTGTCTTTTGTGTATGGCATTACCTGTTAATCAGTTGTCTTTGGTGTATGGCATTGTCTGTTAAGCAGTTGTCTTTGGTGTATGGCGTTGTCTGTTAAGCAGTTGTCTTTAGTGTATGGCGTTGTCTGTTAAGCAGTTGTCTTTGGTGTATGGCGTTGTCTGTTAAGCAGTTGTCTTTGGTGTATGGCATTGCCTGTTAAGCAGTTGTCTTTTGTGTATGGCATTGCCTGTTAAGCAGTTGTCTTTGGTGTATGGCATTGCCTGTTAAGTAGTAGTCTTTGGTGTCTGGTAGTGTCTGTTAAGCAGTTGTCTTTGGTGTATGGCATTGCCAGTTAAGCAGTTGTCTTTGGTGTATGGCATTGCCTGTTAAGTAGTAGTCTTTGGTGTATGGCATTGTCTGTTAAGCAGTTGTCTTTGGTGTATGGCATTGCCAGTTAAGCAGTTGTCTTTGGTGTATGGCATTGTCTGTTAAGCAGTTGTCTTTGGTGTATGGCATTGTCTGTTAAGCAGTTGTCTTTGGTGTATGGCATTGCCTGTTAAGCTGTTGTCTTTGGTGTATGGCATTGCTGTTAAGCTGTTGTCTTTGGTGTATGGCATTGTCTGTTAAGCAGTTTTATTTGGTGTATGGCATTGTCTGTTAAGCAGTTGTCTTTGGTGTATGGCATTGTCTGTTAAGCAGTTGTCTTTGATGTATGTCATTGCCTGTTAAGCAGTTGTCTTTGGTGTATGGCATTGCTGTTAAGCTGTTGTCTTTGGTGTATGGCATTGCTGTTATGCAGTTTTCTTTGGTGTATGGCATTGTCTGTTAAGCAGTTGTTCTTGGTGTATGGCATTGTCTGTAATGCAGTTTTCTTTGGTGCATGGCATTGCCTGTTAAGCAGTTGTCTTTGGTGTATGGTGTTGCCTGTTAAGCAGTTGTCTTTAGTGTATGGCAGTGTCTGTAAAGCAGTTGTCTTTGGTGTATGGCATTGTCTGTTAAGCAGTTGTCTTTGGTGTATGGCATTGTCTGTTAAGCAGTTGTCTTTGGTGTATGGCATTGTCTGTTAAGCAGTTGTCTTTGGTGTCTGGCAATGTCTGTTAAGCAGTTGTCTTTGGTGTATGGCAGTGTCTGTTAAGCAGTTGTCTTTGGTGTATGGCGTTGTCTGTTAAGCAGTTGTCTTTGGTGTTTGGCATTGCCTGTTAAGCAGTTGTCTTTGGTATATGGCTTTTTCTGTTAAGCAGTTGTCTTTGGTGTATTGCATTGCCTGTTAAGCAGTTGTCTTCGGTGTATGACATTGCCTGTTAAACAGCTGTCTTTGGTGTAAGGCGTTGTCTGCTAAGCAGTTGTCTTTGGTGTATGGCATTGCAGGCTAAGCAGTTGTCTTTGGTGTATGGCATTGTCTGTTAAGCAGTTGTCTTTGGTGTATGACATTGCCTGTTAAACAGTTGTCTTTGGTGTAAGGCTTTGTCTGTTAAGCAGTTGTCTTTGGTGTTTGGCATTGTCTGTTAAGCAGTTGTCTTTGGTGTATGGCATTGTCTGTTAAGCAGTTGTCTTTGGTGTATGACATTGCCTGTTAAGTAGTAGTCTTTGGTGTCTGGTAGTGTCTGTTAAGCAGTTGTCTTTGGTGTACAGCATTGCCTGTTAAGCAGTTGTCTTTGGTGTATGCTGTTGCCTGTTAAGCAGTTTTCTTTGGTGTATGGCATTGTCTGTTAAGCAGTTGTCTTTGGTGTATGGCATTGCCTGTCAAGCAGTTGTCTTTGGTGTATGGCATTGCCTGTTAAGCAGTTGTCTTTGGTGTATGGCATTGTCTGTTAAGCAGTTGTGTTTGGTGTATGGCATTGCCTGTTAAGCAGTTGTCTTTGGTATATTGCTTTTTCTGTTAAGCAGTTGTCTTTGGTGTATTGCATTGCCTGTTAAGCAGTTGTCTTCGGTGTATGACATTGCCTGTTAAGCGGTTGTCTTTGGTGTAAGGCGTTGTCTGTTAAGCAGTTGTCTTTGGTGTATGGCATTGTCTGTTAAGCAGTTGTCTTTGGTGTATGGCATTGCCTGTTAAGCAGTTGTCTTTGGTGTATGGCATTGCCTGTTAAGTAGTAGTCTTTGGTGTCTGGTAGTGTCTGTTAAGCAGTTGTCTTTGGTGTATGGCGTTGTCTGTTAAGCAGTTGTCTTTGGTGTATGGCATTGCCTGTTAAGCAGTTGTCTTTGTTGTATGGCGTTGTCTGTTAAGCAGTTTTCTTTGGTGTATGGCATTGCCTGTAAAGCAGTTGTCTTTGGTGTATGGCTTTGTCTGTTAAGCAGTTTTCTTTGGTGTATGGCTTTGTCTGTTAAGCAGTTTTCTTTGGTGTATGGCATTGTCTGTTAAGCAGTTCTCTTTGGTGTAAGGCTTTGTCTGTTAAGCAGTTGTCTTTGGTGTATGGCATTGCCTGTTAAGCAGTTGTCTTTGGTGTATGGCATTGTCTGTTAAGCAGTTCTCTTTGGAGTAAGGCGTTGTCTTTTAAGCAGTTGTCTTTGGTGTATGGCATTGTCTGTTAAGCAGTTGTCTTTGGTGTATGGAATTGCCTGTTAAGCAGTTATCTTTGGTGTATGGCATTGTCTGTTAAGCAGTTTTCTTTAGTGTATGGCAAAGTCTGTTACGCAGTTGTCTTTGGTGTATGGCATTGTCAGTTAAGCAGTTGTCCTTGGTGTATGGCATTGTCTGTTATGCAGTTGTCTTTGGTGCATGGCATTGTCTGTTAAGCAGTTGTCTTTAGTGTATGGCATTGCCTGTTAAGCAGTTGTCTTTTGTGTATGGCATTACCTGTTAATCAGTTGTCTTTGGTGTATGGCATTGTCTGTTAAGCAGTTGTCTTTGGTGTATGGCGTTGTCTGTTAAGCAGTTGTCTTTAGTGTATGGCGTTGTCTGTTAAGCAGTTGTCTTTGGTGTATGGCATTGTCTGTTAAGCAGTTGTCTTTGGTGTATGGCATTGCATGTTAAGCAGTTGTCCTTAGTGTATGGCGTTGTCTGTTAAGCAGTTGTCTTTAGTGTATGGCGTTGTCTGTTAAGCAGTTGTCTTTGGTGTATGGCGTTGTCTGTTAAGCAGTTGTCTTTAGTGTATGGCGTTGTCTGTTAAGCAGTTGTCTTTGGTGCATGGCATTGTCTGTTAAGCAGTTGTCTTTGGTGTATGGCATTGTCTTTTAAGCAGTTGTCTTTAGTGTATGGCATTGTATGTTACGCAGTTGTCTTTAGTGTATGGCATTGTCTGTTAAGCAGTTGTCTTTGGTGTATGGCATTGTCTGTTAAGCAGTTGTCTTTGGTGTATGGCATTGTCTTTTAAGCAGTTGTCTTAGGTGTATTGCATTGCCTGTAAAGCAGTTGTCTTTGGTGAATGGCATTTTCTGTTAATAAGTTGTCTTTAGTGTATGGCAGTGTCTGTTAAGCAGTGGTCTTTGGTGTTTGGCATTGTCTGTTGAGCAGTTGTCTTCAGTGTATGGCGTTGCCTGTTAAGCAGTTGTCTTTAGTGTATGTCATTGCCTGTTAAGCAGTTGTCTTTGGTGTATGGCATTGATGGTTAAGCAGTTGTCTTTGGTGTATGGCGTTGCCTGATAAGCAGTTGTCTTTGGTGTATGGCAGTGTCTGTTAAGCAGCTGTCTTTGCTGTATGGCATTGTCTATTAAGCAGTTGTCTTTGGTGTATGGCATTGCCTGTTAAGCAGTTGTCTTTGGTGTATGGCATTGCCTGTTAAGCAGTTGTCTTTGGTGTATGGCATTGTCTGTTAAGCAGTTGTCTTTGCTGTATGGCACTGTCTGTTGAGCAGTTGTCTTTAGTGTATGGCATTGCCTGTTAAGCAGTTGTCTTTGGTGTATGGCATTGCTTGTTAAGCAGTTGTCTTTGGTGTATGGCATTGTCTGTTAAGAACTTGTCTTTAGTCTATGGCAGTGTATGTTAAGCAGTTGTCTTTGGTGTACGGCGTTGACTGTTAAACAGTTTTCTTTCGTGTATGGTGTTGTATGTTAAGCAGTTGTCTTTGCTGTATGGCATTCCCTGTTAAGCAGTTGTCTTTAGTGTATGGCATTGCCTGTTAAGCAGTTATCTTTGGTGTATGGCATTGTCTGTTAATCAGTTGTCTTTGGTGTATGGCATTGCCTGTTAAGCAGTTGTCTTTGGTGTATGGCATTGCCTGTTAAGTAGTTGTCTTTGGTGTATGGCATTGCCTGTTAAGAAGTTGTCTTTGGTGTATGGCATTGCCTGTTTACCAGTTTTCTTTGGTGTATGCCAGTGTCTGTTAAGCAGTTTTCTTTGGTGTATGGCATTGTCTGTTAAGCAGTTGTCTTTCGTGTATGGCATAGCCTGTCAAGCAGCTGTCTTTAGTGTATGGCACTGCCTGTTAAGCAGTTGTCTTTGGTGTATGGCAGTGTCTGTTAAGCAGTTGTCTTTGGTGTATGGCAGTGTCTGTTAAGCAGTTGTCTTTGGTGTATGGCAGTGTCTGTTAAGCAGTTGTCTTTGGTGTATGGCGTTGTCTGTTAAGCAGTTGTCTTTGGTGTATGGCATTGCCTGTTAAGCAGTTGTCTTTGGTATATGGCTTTTTCTGTTAAGCAGTTGTCTTTGGTGTATTGCATTGCCTGTTAAGCAGCTGTCTTTGGTGTAAAGCGTTGTCTGTTAAGCAGTTGTCTTTGGTGTATGGCATTGTCTGTTAAGCAGTTGTCCTTAGTGTATGGCATTGCCTGTTAAGCAGTTGTCTTTGGTGTATGGCGTTGTCTGTTAAGCAGTTGTCTTTGGTGTATGGCATTGTCTGTTTAGCAGTTGTCTTAAGTGTATGGCGTTGTCTGTTAAGCAGTTGTCTTTGGTGTATGGCATTGTCTGTTAAGCAGTTGTCTTTGGTGTATGGCATTGTCTTTTAAGCAGTTGTCTTTAGTGTATGGCATTGTATGTTAAGCAGTTGTCTTTAGTGTATGGCATTGTCTGTTAAGCAGTTGTCTTTGGTGTATGGCATTGTCTGTTAAGCAGTTGTCTTTGGTGTATGGCATTGTCTTTTAAGCAGTTGTCTTAGGTGTATTGCATTGCCTGTAAAGCAGTTGTCTTTGGTGAATGGCATTTTCTGTTAATAAGTTGTCTTTAGTGTATGGCAGTGTCTGTTAAGCAGTGGTCTTTGGTGTTTGGCATTGTCTGTTGAGCAGTTGTCTTCAGTGTATGGCATTGCCTGTTAAGCAGTTGTCTTTGGTGTATGGCATTGCCTGTTAAGCATTTGTCTTTGGTATATGGCTTTTTCTGTTAAGCAGTTGTCTTTGGTGTATTGCATTGCCTGTTAAGCAGTTGTCTTCGGTGTATGACATTGCCTGTTAAGCAGCTGTCTTTGGTGTAAGGCGTTTTCTGTTAAGCAGTTGTCTTTGGTGTATGGCATTGCCTGTTAAGCAGTTGCCTTTGGTGTATGGCATTGTCTGTTAAGCAGTTGTCTTTGGTGTATGACATTGCCTGTTAAGTAGTAGCCTTTGGTGTCTGGTAGTGTCTGTTAAGCAGTTGTCTTTGGTGTACAGCATTTCCTGTTAAGCAGTTGTCTTTGGTGTATGCTGTTGCCTGTTAAGCAGTTTTCTTTGGTGTATGGCATTGTCTGTAATGCAGTTTTCTTTGGTGCATGGCATTGCCTGTTAAGCAGTTGTCTTTGGTGTATGGTGTTGCCTGTTAAGCAGTTGTCTTTAGTGTATGGCAGTGTCTGTAAAGCAGTTGTCTTTGGTGTATGGCATTGTCTGTTAAGCAGTTGTCTTTGGTGTATGGCATTGTCTGTTAAGCAGTTGTCTTTGGTGTATGGCATTGTCTGTTAAGCAGTTGTCTTTGGTGTCTGGCAGTGTCTGTTAAGCAGTTGTCTTTGGTGTATGGCAGTGTCTGTTAAGCAGTTGTCTTTGGTGTATGGCGTTGTCTGTTAAGCAGTTGTCTTTGGTGTTTGGCATTGCCTGTTAAGCAGTTGTCTTTGGTATATGGCTTTTTCTGTTAAGCAGTTGTCTTTGGTGTATTGCATTGCCTGTTAAGCAGTTGTCTTCGGTGTATGACATTGCCTCTTAAGCAGCTGTCTTTGGTGTAAGGCGTTGTCTGCTAAGCAGTTGTCTTTGGTGTATGGCATTGCCTGCTAAGCAGTTGTCTTTGGTGTATGGCATTGTCTGTTAAGCAGTTGTCTTTGGTGTATGACATTGCCTGTTAAACAGTTGTCTTTGGTGTAAGGCTTTGTCTGTTAAGCAGTTGTCTTTGGTGTTTGGCATTGTCTGTTAAGCAGTTGTCTTTGGTGTATGGCATTGTCTGTTAAGCAGTTGTCTTTGGTGTATGACATTGCCTGTTAAGTAGTAGTCTTTGGTGTCTGGTAGTGTCTGTTAAGCAGTTGTCTTTGGTGTACAGCATTGCCTGTTAAGCAGTTGTCTTTGGTGTATGCTGTTGCCTGTTAAGCAGTTTTCTTTGGTGTATGGCATTGTCTGTTAAGCAGTTGTCTTTGGTGTATGGCATTGCCTGTCAAGCAGTTGTCTTTGGTGTATGGCATTGCCTGTTAAGCAGTTGTCTTTGGTGTATGGCATTGTCTGTTAAGCAGTTGTGTTTGGTGTATGGCATTGCCTGTTAAGCAGTTGTCTTTGGTATATTGCTTTTTCTGTTAAGCAGTTGTCTTTGGTGTATTGCATTGCCTGTTAAGCAGTTGTCTTCGGTGTATGACATTGCCTGTTAAGCAGTTGTCTTTGGTGTAAGGCGTTGTCTGTTAAGCAGTTGTCTTTGGTGTATGGCATTGTCTGTTAAGCAGTTGTCTTTGGTGTATGGCATTGCCTGTTAAGCAGTTGTCTTTGGTGTATGGCATTGCCTGTTAAGTAGTAGTCTTTGGTGTCTGGTAGTGTCTGTTAAGCAGTTGTCTTTGGTGTATGGCGTTGTCTGTTAAGCAGTTGTCTTTGGTGTATGGCATTGCCTGTTAAGCAGTTGTCTTTGGTGTATGGCGTTGCCTGTTAAGCAGTTTTCTTTGGTGTATGGCATTGCCTGTAAAGCAGTTGTCTTTGGTGTATGGCTTTGTCTGTTAAGCAGTTTTCTTTGGTGTATGGCTTTGTCTGTTAAGCAGTTTTCTTTGGTGTATGGCATTGTCTGTTAAGCAGTTCTCTTTGGTGTAAGGCTTTGTCTGTTAAGCAGTTGTCTTTGGTGTATGGCATTGCCTGTTAAGCAGTTGTCTTTGGTGTATGGCATTGTCTGTTAAGCAGTTCTCTTTGGAGTAAGGCGTTGTCTTTTAAGCAGTTGTCTTTGGTGTATGGCATTGTCTGTTAAGCAGTTGTCTTTGGTGTATGGAATTGCCTGTTAAGCAGTTATCTTTGGTGTATGGCATTGTCTGTTAAGCAGTTTTCTTTAGTGTATGGCAAAGTCTGTTACGCAGTTGTCTTTGGTGTATGGCATTGTCAGTTAAGCAGTTGTCCTTGGTGTATGGCATTGTCTGTTATGCAGTTGTCTTTGGTGCATGGCATTGTCTGTTAAGCAGTTGTCTTTAGTGTATGGCATTGCCTGTTAAGCAGTTGTCTTTTGTGTATGGCATTACCTGTTAATCAGTTGTCTTTGGTGTATGGCATTGTCTGTTAAGCAGTTGTCTTTGGTGTATGGCGTTGTCTGTTAAGCAGTTGTCTTTAGTGTATGGCGTTGTCTGTTAAGCAGTTGTCTTTGGTGTATGGCATTGTCTGTTAAGCAGTTGTCTTTGGTGTATGGCATTGCATGTTAAGCAGTTGTCCTTAGTGTATGGCGTTGTCTGTTAAGCAGTTGTCTTTACTGTATGGCGTTGTCTGTTAAGCAGTTGTCTTTGGTGTATGGCGTTGTCTGTTAAGCAGTTGTCTTTAGTGTATGGCGTTGTCTGTTAAGCAGTTGTCTTTGGTGCATGGCATTGTCTGTTAAGCAGTTGTCTTTGGTGTATGGCATTGTCTTTTAAGCAGTTGTCTTTAGTGTATGGCATTGTATGTTACGCAGTTGTCTTTAGTGTATGGCATTGTCTGTTAAGCAGTTGTCTTTGGTGTATGGCATTGTCTGTTAAGCAGTTGTCTTTGGTGTATGGCATTGTCTTTTAAGCAGTTGTCTTAGGTGTATTGCATTGCCTGTAAAGCAGTTGTCTTTGGTGAATGGCATTTTCTGTTAATAAGTTGTCTTTAGTGTATGGCAGTGTCTGTTAAGCAGTGGTCTTTGGTGTTTGGCATTGTCTGTTGAGCAGTTGTCTTCAGTGTATGGCATTGCCTGTTAAGCAGTTGTCTTTAGTGTATGTCATTGCCTGTTAAGCAGTTGTCTTTGGTGTATGGCATTGATGGTTAAGCAGTTGTCTTTGGTGTATGGCGTTGCCTGATAAGCAGTTGTCTTTGGTGTATGGCAGTGTCTGTTAAGAAGCTGTCTTTGCTGTATGGCATTGTCTATTAAGCAGTTGTCTTTGGTGTATGGCATTGCCTGTTAAGCAGTTGTCTTTGGTGTATGGCATTGCCTGTTAAGCAGTTGTCTTTGGTGTATGGCATTGTCTGTTAAGCAGTTGTCTTTGCTGTATGGCACTGTCTGTTGAGCAGTTGTCTTTAGTGTATGGCATTGCCTGTTAAGCAGTTGTCTTTGGTGTATGGCATTGCTTGTTAAGCAGTTGTCTTTGGTGTATGGCATTGTCTGTTAAGAACTTGTCTTTAGTCTATGGCAGTGTATGTTAAGCAGTTGTCTTTGGTGTACGGCGTTGACTGTTAAACAGTTTTCTTTCGTGTATGGTGTTGTATGTTAAGCAGTTGTCTTTGCTGTATGGCATTCCCTGTTAAGCAGTTGTCTTTAGTGTATGGCATTGCCTGTTAAGCAGTTATCTTTGGTGTATGGCATTGTCTGTTAAGCAGTTGTCTTTGGTGTATGGCATTGCCTGTTAAGCAGTTGTCTTTGGTGTATGGCATTGCCTGTTAAGTTGTTGTCTTTGGTGTATGGCATTGCCTGTTAAGAAGTTGTCTTTGGTGTATGGCATTGCCTGTTTACCAGTTTTCTTTGGTGTATGCCAGTGTCTGTTAAGCAGTTTTCTTTGGTGTATGGCATTGTCTGTTAAGCAGTTGTCTTTCGTGTATGGCATAGCCTGTCAAGCAGCTGTCTTTAGTGTATGGCACTGCCTGTTAAGCAGTTGTCTTTGGTGTATGGCAGTGTCTGTTAAGCAGTTGTCTTTGGTGTATGGCAGTGTCTGTTAAGCAGTTGTCTTTGGTGTATGGCAGTGTCTGTTAAGCAGTTGTCTTTGGTGTATGGCGTTGTCTGTTAAGCAGTTGTCTTTGGTGTATGGCATTGCCTGTTAAGCAGTTGTCTTTGGTATATGGCTTTTTCTGTTAAGCAGTTGTCTTTGGTGTATTGCATTGCCTGTTAAGCAGCTGTCTTTGGTGTAAGGCGTTGTCTGTTAAGCAGTTGTCTTTGGTGTATGGCATTGTCTGTTAAGCAGTTGTCCTTAGTGTATGGCATTGCCTGTTAAGCAGTTGTCTTTGGTGTATGGCGTTGTCTGTTAAGCAGTTGTCTTTGGTGTATGGCATTGTCTGTTAAGCAGTTGTCTTAAGTGTATGGCGTTGTCTGTTAAGCAGTTGTCTTTGGTGTATGGCATTGTCTGTTAAGCAGTTGTCTTTGGTGTATGGCATTGTCTTTTAAGCAGTTGTCTTTAGTGTATGGCATTGTATGTTAAGCAGTTGTCTTTAGTGTATGGCATTGTCTGTTAAGCAGTTGTCTTTGGTGTATGGCATTGTCTGTTAAGCAGTTGTCTTTGGTGTATGGCATTGTCTTTTAAGCAGTTGTCTTAGGTGTATTGCATTGCCTGTAAAGCAGTTGTCTTTGGTGAATGGCATTTTCTGTTAATAAGTTGTCTTTAGTGTATGGCAGTGTCTGTTAAGCAGTGGTCTTTGGTGTTTGGCATTGTCTGTTGAGCAGTTGTCTTCAGTGTATGGCATTGCCTGTTAAGCAGTTGTCTTTGGTGTATGGCATTGCCTGTTAAGCATTTGTCTTTGGTATATGGCTTTTTCTGTTAAGCAGTTGTCTTTGGTGTATTGCATTGCCTGTTAAGCAGTTGTCTTCGGTGTATGACATTGCCTGTTAAGCAGCTGTCTTTGGTGTAAGGCGTTTTCTGTTAAGCAGTTGTCTTTGGTGTATGGCATTGCCTGTTAAGCAGTTGTCTTTGGTGTATGGCATTGTCTGTTAAGCAGTTGTCTTTGGTGTATGACATTGCCTGTTAAGTAGTAGCCTTTGGTGTCTGGTAGTGTCTGTTAAGCAGTTGTCTTTGGTGTACAGCATTGCCTGTTAAGCAGTTGTCTTTGGTGTATGCTGTTGCCTGTTAAGCAGTTTTCTTTGGTGTATGGCATTGTCTGTTAAGCAGTTGTCTTTGGTGTATGGCATTGCCTGTCAAGCAGTTGTCTTTGGTGTATGGCATTGCCTGTTAAGCAGTTGTCTTTGGTGTATGGCATTGTCTGTTAAGCAGTTGTGTTTGGTGTATGGCATTGCCTGTTAAGCAGTTGTCTTTGGTGTATGGCATTGCCTGTTAAGCAGTTGTCTTTAGTGTATGTCATTGCCTGTTAAGCAGTTGTCTTTGGTGTATGGCATTGATGGTTAAGCAGTTGTCTTTGGTGTATGGCGTTGCCTGATAAGCAGTTGTCTTTGGTGTATGGCAGTGTCTGTTAAGCAGCTGTCTTTGCTGTATGGCATTGTCTATTAAGCAGTTGTCTTTGGTGTATGGCATTGCCTGTTAAGCAGTTGTCTTTGGTGTATGGCATTGCCTGTTAAGCAGTTGTCTTTGGTGTATGGCATTGTCTGTTAAGCAGTTGTCTTTGCTGTATGGCACTGTCTGTTGAGCAGTTGTCTTTAGTGTATGGCATTGCCTGTTAAGCAGTTGTCTTTGGTGTATGGCATTGCTTGTTAAGCAGTTGTCTTTGGTGTATGGCATTGTCTGTTAAGAACTTGTCTTTAGTCTATGGCAGTGTATGTTAAGCAGTTGTCTTTGGTGTACGGCGTTGACTGTTAAACAGTTTTCTTTCGTGTATGGTGTTGTATGTTAAGCAGTTGTCTTTGCTGTATGGCATTCCCTGTTAAGCAGTTGTCTTTAGTGTATGGCATTGCCTGTTAAGCAGTTATCTTTGGTGTATGGCATTGTCTGTTAATCAGTTGTCTTTGGTGTATGGCATTGCCTGTTAAGCAGTTGTCTTTGGTGTATGGCATTGCCTGTTAAGTAGTTGTCTTTGGTGTATGGCATTGCCTGTTAAGAAGTTGTCTTTGGTGTATGGCATTGCCTGTTTACCAGTTTTCTTTGGTGTATGCCAGTGTCTGTTAAGCAGTTTTCTTTGGTGTATGGCATTGTCTGTTAAGCAGTTGTCTTTCGTGTATGGCATAGCCTGTCAAGCAGCTGTCTTTAGTGTATGGCACTGCCTGTTAAGCAGTTGTCTTTGGTGTATGGCAGTGTCTGTTAAGCAGTTGTCTTTGGTGTATGGCAGTGTCTGTTAAGCAGTTGTCTTTGGTGTATGGCAGTGTCTGTTAAGCAGTTGTCTTTGGTGTATGGCGTTGTCTGTTAAGCAGTTGTCTTTGGTGTATGGCATTGCCTGTTAAGCAGTTGTCTTTGGTATATGGCTTTTTCTGTTAAGCAGTTGTCTTTGGTGTATTGCATTGCCTGTTAAGCAGCTGTCTTTGGTGTAAAGCGTTGTCTGTTAAGCAGTTGTCTTTGGTGTATGGCATTGTCTGTTAAGCAGTTGTCCTTAGTGTATGGCATTGCCTGTTAAGCAGTTGTCTTTGGTGTATGGCGTTGTCTGTTAAGCAGTTGTCTTTGGTGTATGGCATTGTCTGTTTAGCAGTTGTCTTAAGTGTATGGCGTTGTCTGTTAAGCAGTTGTCTTTGGTGTATGGCATTGTCTGTTAAGCAGTTGTCTTTGGTGTATGGCATTGTCTTTTAAGCAGTTGTCTTTAGTGTATGGCATTGTATGTTAAGCAGTTGTCTTTAGTGTATGGCATTGTCTGTTAAGCAGTTGTCTTTGGTGTATGGCATTGTCTGTTAAGCAGTTGTCTTTGGTGTATGGCATTGTCTTTTAAGCAGTTGTCTTAGGTGTATTGCATTGCCTGTAAAGCAGTTGTCTTTGGTGAATGGCATTTTCTGTTAATAAGTTGTCTTTAGTGTATGGCAGTGTCTGTTAAGCAGTGGTCTTTGGTGTTTGGCATTGTCTGTTGAGCAGTTGTCTTCAGTGTATGGCATTGCCTGTTAAGCAGTTGTCTTTGGTGTATGGCATTGCCTGTTAAGCATTTGTCTTTGGTATATGGCTTTTTCTGTTAAGCAGTTGTCTTTGGTGTATTGCATTGCCTGTTAAGCAGTTGTCTTCGGTGTATGACATTGCCTGTTAAGCAGCTGTCTTTGGTGTAAGGCGTTTTCTGTTAAGCAGTTGTCTTTGGTGTATGGCATTGCCTGTTAAGCAGTTGTCTTTGGTGTATGGCATTGTCTGTTAAGCAGTTGTCTTTGGTGTATGACATTGCCTGTTAAGTAGTAGCCTTTGGTGTCTGGTAGTGTCTGTTAAGCAGTTGTCTTTGGTGTACAGCATTTCCTGTTAAGCAGTTGTCTTTGGTGTATGCTGTTGCCTGTTAAGCAGTTTTCTTTGGTGTATGGCATTGTCTGTAATGCAGTTTTCTTTGGTGCATGGCATTGCCTGTTAAGCAGTTGTCTTTGGTGTATGGTGTTGCCTGTTAAGCAGTTGTCTTTAGTGTATGGCAGTGTCTGTAAAGCAGTTGTCTTTGGTGTATGGCATTGTCTGTTAAGCAGTTGTCTTTGGTGTATGGCATTGTCTGTTAAGCAGTTGTCTTTGGTGTATGGCATTGTCTGTTAAGCAGTTGTCTTTGGTGTCTGGCAGTGTCTGTTAAGCAGTTGTCTTTGGTGTATGGCAGTGTCTGTTAAGCAGTTGTCTTTGGTGTATGGCGTTGTCTGTTAAGCAGTTGTCTTTGGTGTTTGGCATTGCCTGTTAAGCAGTTGTCTTTGGTATATGGCTTTTTCTGTTAAGCAGTTGTCTTTGGTGTATTGCATTGCCTGTTAAGCAGTTGTCTTCGGTGTATGACATTGCCTCTTAAGCAGCTGTCTTTGGTGTAAGGCGTTGTCTGCTAAGCAGTTGTCTTTGGTGTATGGCATTGCCTGCTAAGCAGTTGTCTTTGGTGTATGGCATTGTCTGTTAAGCAGTTGTCTTTGGTGTATGACATTGCCTGTTAAACAGTTGTCTTTGGTGTAAGGCTTTGTCTGTTAAGCAGTTGTCTTTGGTGTTTGGCATTGTCTGTTAAGCAGTTGTCTTTGGTGTATGGCATTGTCTGTTAAGCAGTTGTCTTTGGTGTATGACATTGCCTGTTAAGTAGTAGTCTTTGGTGTCTGGTAGTGTCTGTTAAGCAGTTGTCTTTGGTGTACAGCATTGCCTGTTAAGCAGTTGTCTTTGGTGTATGCTGTTGCCTGTTAAGCAGTTTTCTTTGGTGTATGGCATTGTCTGTTAAGCAGTTGTCTTTGGTGTATGGCATTGCCTGTCAAGCAGTTGTCTTTGGTGTATGGCATTGCCTGTTAAGCAGTTGTCTTTGGTGTATGGCATTGTCTGTTAAGCAGTTGTGTTTGGTGTATGGCATTGCCTGTTAAGCAGTTGTCTTTGGTATATTGCTTTTTCTGTTAAGCAGTTGTCTTTGGTGTATTGCATTGCCTGTTAAGCAGTTGTCTTCGGTGTATGACATTGCCTGTTAAGCAGTTGTCTTTGGTGTAAGGCGTTGTCTGTTAAGCAGTTGTCTTTGGTGTATGGCATTGTCTGTTAAGCAGTTGTCTTTGGTGTATGGCATTGCCTGTTAAGCAGTTGTCTTTGGTGTATGGCATTGCCTGTTAAGTAGTAGTCTTTGGTGTCTGGTAGTGTCTGTTAAGCAGTTGTCTTTGGTGTATGGCGTTGTCTGTTAAGCAGTTGTCTTTGGTGTATGGCATTGCCTGTTAAGCAGTTGTCTTTGGTGTATGGCGTTGCCTGTTAAGCAGTTTTCTTTGGTGTATGGCATTGCCTGTAAAGCAGTTGTCTTTGGTGTATGGCTTTGTCTGTTAAGCAGTTTTCTTTGGTGTATGGCTTTGTCTGTTAAGCAGTTTTCTTTGGTGTATGGCATTGTCTGTTAAGCAGTTCTCTTTGGTGTAAGGCTTTGTCTGTTAAGCAGTTGTCTTTGGTGTATGGCATTGCCTGTTAAGCAGTTGTCTTTGGTGTATGGCATTGTCTGTTAAGCAGTTCTCTTTGGAGTAAGGCGTTGTCTTTTAAGCAGTTGTCTTTGGTGTATGGCATTGTCTGTTAAGCAGTTGTCTTTGGTGTATGGAATTGCCTGTTAAGCAGTTATCTTTGGTGTATGGCATTGTCTGTTAAGCAGTTTTCTTTAGTGTATGGCAAAGTCTGTTACGCAGTTGTCTTTGGTGTATGGCATTGTCAGTTAAGCAGTTGTCCTTGGTGTATGGCATTGTCTGTTATGCAGTTGTCTTTGGTGCATGGCATTGTCTGTTAAGCAGTTGTCTTTAGTGTATGGCATTGCCTGTTAAGCAGTTGTCTTTTGTGTATGGCATTACCTGTTAATCAGTTGTCTTTGGTGTATGGCATTGTCTGTTAAGCAGTTGTCTTTGGTGTATGGCGTTGTCTGTTAAGCAGTTGTCTTTAGTGTATGGCGTTGTCTGTTAAGCAGTTGTCTTTGGTGTATGGCATTGTCTGTTAAGCAGTTGTCTTTGGTGTATGGCATTGCATGTTAAGCAGTTGTCCTTAGTGTATGGCGTTGTCTGTTAAGCAGTTGTCTTTACTGTATGGCGTTGTCTGTTAAGCAGTTGTCTTTGGTGTATGGCGTTGTCTGTTAAGCAGTTGTCTTTAGTGTATGGCGTTGTCTGTTAAGCAGTTGTCTTTGGTGCATGGCATTGTCTGTTAAGCAGTTGTCTTTGGTGTATGGCATTGTCTTTTAAGCAGTTGTCTTTAGTGTATGGCATTGTATGTTACGCAGTTGTCTTTAGTGTATGGCATTGTCTGTTAAGCAGTTGTCTTTGGTGTATGGCATTGTCTGTTAAGCAGTTGTCTTTGGTGTATGGCATTGTCTTTTAAGCAGTTGTCTTAGGTGTATTGCATTGCCTGTAAAGCAGTTGTCTTTGGTGAATGGCATTTTCTGTTAATAAGTTGTCTTTAGTGTATGGCAGTGTCTGTTAAGCAGTGGTCTTTGGTGTTTGGCATTGTCTGTTGAGCAGTTGTCTTCAGTGTATGGAATTGCCTGTTAAGCAGTTGTCTTTAGTGTATGTCATTGCCTGTTAAGCAGTTGTCTTTGGTGTATGGCATTGATGGTTAAGCAGTTGTCTTTGGTGTATGGCGTTGCCTGATAAGCAGTTGTCTTTGGTGTATGGCAGTGTCTGTTAAGCAGCTGTCTTTGCTGTATGGCATTGTCTATTAAGCAGTTGTCTTTGGTGTATGGCATTGCCTGTTAAGCAGTTGTCTTTGGTGTATGGCATTGCCTGTTAAGCAGTTGTCTTTGGTGTATGGCATTGTCTGTTAAGCAGTTGTCTTTGCTGTATGGCACTGTCTGTTGAGCAGTTGTCTTTAGTGTATGGCATTGCCTGTTAAGCAGTTGTCTTTGGTGTATGGCATTGCTTGTTAAGCAGTTGTCTTTGGTGTATGGCATTGTCTGTTAAGAACTTGTCTTTAGTCTATGGCAGTGTATGTTAAGCAGTTGTCTTTGGTGTACGGCGTTGACTGTTAAACAGTTTTCTTTCGTGTATGGTGTTGTATGTTAAGCAGTTGTCTTTGCTGTATGGCATTCCCTGTTAAGCAGTTGTCTTTAGTGTATGGCATTGCCTGTTAAGCAGTTATCTTTGGTGTATGGCATTGTCTGTTAAGCAGTTGTCTTTGGTGTATGGCATTGCCTGTTAAGCAGTTGTCTTTGGTGTATGGCATTGCCTGTTAAGTTGTTGTCTTTGGTGTATGGCATTGCCTGTTAAGAAGTTGTCTTTGGTGTATGGCATTGCCTGTTTACCAGTTTTCTTTGGTGTATGCCAGTGTCTGTTAAGCAGTTTTCTTTGGTGTATGGCATTGTCTGTTAAGCAGTTGTCTTTCGTGTATGGCATAGCCTGTCAAGCAGCTGTCTTTAGTGTATGGCACTGCCTGTTAAGCAGTTGTCTTTGGTGTATGGCAGTGTCTGTTAAGCAGTTGTCTTTGGTGTATGGCAGTGTCTGTTAAGCAGTTGTCTTTGGTGTATGGCAGTGTCTGTTAAGCAGTTGTCTTTGGTGTATGGCGTTGTCTGTTAAGCAGTTGTCTTTGGTGTATGGCATTGCCTGTTAAGCAGTTGTCTTTGGTATATGGCTTTTTCTGTTAAGCAGTTGTCTTTGGTGTATTGCATTGCCTGTTAAGCAGCTGTCTTTGGTGTAAGGCGTTGTCTGTTAAGCAGTTGTCTTTGGTGTATGGCATTGTCTGTTAAGCAGTTGTCCTTAGTGTATGGCATTGCCTGTTAAGCAGTTGTCTTTGGTGTATGGCGTTGTCTGTTAAGCAGTTGTCTTTGGTGTATGGCATTGTCTGTTAAGCAGTTGTCTTAAGTGTATGGCGTTGTCTGTTAAGCAGTTGTCTTTGGTGTATGGCATTGTCTGTTAAGCAGTTGACTTTGGTGTATGGCATTGTCTTTTAAGCAGTTGTCTTTAGTGTATGGCATTGTATGTTAAGCAGTTGTCTTTAGTGTATGGCATTGTCTGTTAAGCAGTTGTCTTTGGTGTATGGCATTGTCTGTTAAGCAGTTGTCTTTGGTGTATGGCATTGTCTTTTAAGCAGTTGTCTTAGGTGTATTGCATTGCCTGTAAAGCAGTTGTCTTTGGTGAATGGCATTTTCTGTTAATAAGTTGTCTTTAGTGTATGGCAGTGTCTGTTAAGCAGTGGTCTTTGGTGTTTGGCATTGTCTGTTGAGCAGTTGTCTTCAGTGTATGGCATTGCCTGTTAAGCAGTTGTCTTTGGTGTATGGCATTGCCTGTTAAGCATTTGTCTTTGGTATATGGCTTTTTCTGTTAAGCAGTTGTCTTTGGTGTATTGCATTGCCTGTTAAGCAGTTGTCTTCGGTGTATGACATTGCCTGTTAAGCAGCTGTCTTTGGTGTAAGGCGTTTTCTGTTAAGCAGTTGTCTTTGGTGTATGGCATTGCCTGTTAAGCAGTTGTCTTTGGTGTATGGCATTGTCTGTTAAGCAGTTGTCTTTGGTGTATGACATTGCCTGTTAAGTAGTAGCCTTTGGTGTCTGGTAGTGTCTGTTAAGCAGTTGTCTTTGGTGTACAGCATTGCCTGTTAAGCAGTTGTCTTTGGTGTATGCTGTTGCCTGTTAAGCAGTTTTCTTTGGTGTATGGCATTGTCTGTTAAGCAGTTGTCTTTGGTGTATGGCATTGCCTGTCAAGCAGTTGTCTTTGGTGTATGGCATTGCCTGTTAAGCAGTTGTCTTTGGTGTATGGCATTGTCTGTTAAGCAGTTGTGTTTGGTGTATGGCATTGCCTGTTAAGCAGTTGTCTTTGGTGTATGGCATTGCCTGTTAAGCAGTTGTCTTTGGTGTATGGCATTGTCTGTTAAGCAGTTGTCTTTGGTGTATGGCATTGCCTGTTAAGCAGTTGTCTTCGGTGTATGACATTGCCTGTTAAGCAGTTGTCTTTGGTGTAAGGCGTTGTCTGTTAAGCAGTTGTCTTTGGTGTATGGCATTGTCTGTTAAGCAGTTGTCTTTGGTGTATGGCATTGTCTGTTAAGCAGTTGTCTCTGGTATATGGCTTTTTCTGTTAAGCAGTTGTCTTTGGTGTATTGCATTGCCTGTTAAGCTGTTGTCTTCGGTGTATGACATTGCCTGTTAAGCAGTTGTCTTTGGTGTAAGGCGTTGTCTGTTAAGCAGTTGTCTTTGGTGTTTGGCATTGTCTGTTAAGCAGTTGTCTTTGGTGTATGGCATTGCCTGTTAAGCAGTTGTCTTTGGTGTATGGCATTGCCTGTTAAGTAGTAGTCTTTGGTGTTTGGTAGTGTCTGTTAAGCAGTTGTCTTTGGTGTATAGCACTGCCTGTTAAGCAGTTGTCTTTGGTGTATGGTGTTGCCTGTTAAGCAGTTTTCTTTGGTGTATGGCATTGTCTGTTAAGCAGTTGTCTTTGGGGTATGGCATTGCCTGTCAAGCAGTTGTCTTTAGTGTATGGCATTGCCTGTTAAGCAGTTGTCTTTGGTGTATGGCATTGTCTGTTAAGCAGTTGTCTTTGGTGTATGGCATTGCCTGTTAAGCAGTTGTCTTTGGTATATGGCATTGCCTGTTAAGCAGTTGTCTTTGGGGTATGGCATTGCCTGTTAAGAATTTGTCTTTGGTGTATGGCATTGCCTGTTTAGCAGTTGGCTTTGGTGTATGCTGTTGCCTGTTAAGCAGTTTTCTTTGGTGTATGGCATTGTCTGTTAAGCAGTAGTCTTTGGTGTATGGCATTGCCTGTCAAGCAGTTGTCTTTAGTGTATGGCATTGCCTGTTAAGCAGTTGTGTTTGGTGTATGGCATTGCCTGTTAAGCAGTTGTCTTTGGTGTATGGCATTGCCTGTTAAGCAGTTGTTTTTGGTGTATGGCATTGCCTGTTAAGCAGTTGTCATTGGTGTATGGCATTGCCTGTTAAGCAGTTGTCTTTGGTGTATGGCATTGTCTGTTAAGCAGTTGTCTTTGGTGTATGGCATTGTCTGTTAAGCAGTTGTCTTTGGTGTGTGGCATTGCCTGTTAAGCAGTTGTCTTTAATGTATGTCATTGCCTGTTAAGCAGTTGTCTTTGGTGTGTGGCATTGTCTGCTAAGCAGTTGTCTTTGGTGTATGGCATTACCTGTTAAGCAGTTGTCTTTGGTGTATGGCAGTGTCTGTTAAGCAGTTGTCTTTGGTGTATGGTGTTGCCTGTTAAGCAGTTTTCTTTGGTGTATGGCATTGTCTGTTAAGCAGTTGTCTTTGGTGTATGGCATAGCCTGTCAAGCAGCTGTCTTTAGTGTATGGCACTGCCTGTTAAGCAGTTGTCTTTGGTGTATGGCAGTGTCTGTTAAGCAGTTGTCTTTGGTGTATGGCAGTGTCTGTTAAGCAGTTGTCTTTGGTGTATGGCGTTGTCTGTTAAGCAGTTGTCTTTGGTGTATGGCATTGCCTGTTAAGCAGTTGTCTTTGGTATATGGCTTTTTCTGTTAAGCAGTTGTCTTTGGTGTATGGCATTGTCTGTTAAGCAGTTGTCTTTGGTGTATGGCATTGCCTGTTAAGCAGTTGTCTTTGGTATATGGCTTATTCTGTTAAGCAGTTGTCTTTGGTCTATTGCATTGCCTGTTAAGCTGTTGTCTTCGGTGTATGACATTGCCTGTTAAGTAGTAGTCTTTGGTGTCTGGTAGTGTCTGTTAAGCAGTTGTCTTTGGTGTATAGCATTGCCTGTTAAGCAGTTGTCTTTGGTGTATGGCATTGTCTGTTAAGCAGTTGTCTTTGGTGTATGGCATTGCCTGTTAAGCAGTTGTCTTTGGTGTATAGCATTGCCTGTTAAGTAGTTGTCTTTGGTGTATGGCATTGCCTGTTAAGAAGTTGTCTTTGGTGTATGGCATTGCCTGTTTAGCAGTTTTCTTTGGTGTATGGCAGTGTCTGTTAAGCAGTTTTCTTTGGTGTATGGCATTGTCTGTTAAGCAGTTGTCTTTGGTGTATGGCATTGCCTGTCAAGCAGCTGTCTTTAGTGTATGGCACTGCCTGTTAAGCAGTTGTCTTTGGTGTAAGGCGTTGTCTGTTAAGCAGTTGTCTTTGGTGTTTGGCATTGTCTGTTAAGCAGTTGTCTTTGGTGTATGGCATTGCCTGTTAAGTAGTAGTCTTTGGTGTCTGGTAGTGTCTGTTAAGCAGTTGTCTTTGGTGTATAGCATTGCCTGTTAAGCAGTTGTCTTTGGTGTATGGCATTGTCTGTTAAGAAGTTGTCTTTGGTGTATGGCATTGCCTGTTAAGCAGTTGTCTTTGGTGTATAGCATTGCCTGTTAAGTAGTTGTCTTTGGTGTATGGCATTGCCTGTTAAGAAGTTGTCTTTGGTGTATGGCATTGCCTGTTTAGCAGTTTTCTTTGGTGTATGGCAGTGTCTGTTAAGCAGTTTTCTTTGGTGTATGGCATTGTCTGTTAAGCAGTTGTCTTTGGTGTATGGCATTGCCTGTCAAGCAGCTGTCTTTAGTGTATGGCACTGCCTGTTAAGCAGTTGTCTTTGGTGTATGGCAGTGTCTGTTAAGCAGTTGTCTTTGGTGTATGGCAGTGTCTGTTTAGCAGTTGTCTTTGGTGTATGGCGTTGTCTGTTAAGCAGTTGTCTTTGGTGTATGGCATTGCCTGTTGAGCAGTTGTCTTTGGTATATGGCTTTTTCTGTTAAGCAGTTGTCTTTGGTGTATTGCATTGCCTGTTAAGCAGTTGTCTTCGGTGTATGACATTGCCTGTTAAGCAGCTGTCTTTGGTGTAAGGCGTTGTCTGTTAAGCAGTTGTCTTTGGTGTATGGCATTGCCTGTTAAGCAGTTGTCTTTGGTGTATGGCATTGTCTGTTAAGCAGTTGTCTTTGGTGTTTGACATTGTCTGTTAAGCAGTTGTCTTTGGTGTATGGCATTGTCTGTTAAGCAGTGGTCTTTGGTGTATGGCATTGCCTGTTAAGCAGTTGTCTTTGGTGTATGGCATTGCCTGTTAAGTAGTAGTCTTTGGTGTCTGGTAGTGTCTGTTAAGCAGTTGTCTTTGGTGTATGCTGTTGCCTGTTAAGCAGTTTTCTTTGGTGTATGGCATTGTCTGTTAAGCAGTTGTCTTTGGTGTATGGCATTGCCTGTCAAGCAGTTGTCTTTGGTGTATGGCAATGTCTGTTAAGCAGTTGTGTTTGGTGTATTGCATTGCCTGTTAAGCAGTTGTCTTCGGTGTATGACATTGCCTGTTAAGCAGTTGTCTTTGGTGTAAGGCGTTGTCTGTTAAGCAGTTGTCTTTGGTGTATGGCATTGCCTGTTAAGCAGTTGTCTTTGGTGTATGGCAATGTCTGTTAAGCAGTTGTGTTTGGTGTATGGCATTGCCTGTTAAGCAGTTGTCTTTGGTATATGGCTTTTTCTGTTAAGCAGTTGTCTTTGGTGTATTGCATTGCCTGTTAAGCAGTTGTCTTCGGTGTATGACATTGCCTGTTAAGCAGTTGTCTTTGGTGTAAGGCGTTGTCTGTTAAGCAGTTGTCTTTGGTGTATGGCATTGTCTGTTAAGCATTTGCCTTTGGTGTATGGCATTGCCTGTTAAACAGTTGTCTTTGGTGTATGGCATTGCCTGATAAGTAGTAGTCTTTGGTGTCTGGTAGTGTCTGTTAAGCAGTTGTCTCTGGTATATGGCTTTTTCTGTTAAGCAGTTGTCTTTGGTGTATGGCATTGTCTGTTAAGCAGTTGTCTTTGGTGCATGGCGTTGTCTGTTAAGCAGTTGTCTTTGGTGTATGGCATTGCCTGTTAAGCTGTTGTCTTCGGTGTATGACATTGCCTGTTAAGCAGTTGCCTTTGGTGTATGGCATTGTCTGTTAAGCAGTTGTCTTTGGTGTTTGGCATTGTCTGTTAAGCAGTTGTCTTTGGTGTTTGGTAGTGTCTGTTAAGCAGTTGTCTTTGGTGTATAGCATTGCCTGTTAAGCAGTTGTCTTTGGTGTATGGTGTTGCCTGTTAAGCAGTTTTCTTTGGTGTATGGCATTGTCTGTTAAGCAGTTGTCTTTGGTGTATGGCAGTGTCTGTTAAGCAGTTGTCTTTAGTTTATGGCATTGCCTGTTAAGCAGTTGTCTTTGGTGTATGGCATTGCCAGTTAAGCAGTTGTCTTTGGTTTATGGCATTGTCTGTTAAGCACTTGTCTTTGGTGTATGGCATTGCCTGTTCAGCAGTTGTCTTTGGTGTATGGCAGTGACTGTTAAGCAGTTGTCTTTGGTGTATGGCATTGCCTGTTAAGCAGTTGTCTTTAGTATATGGCATTGCCTGTTAAGCAGTTGTCTTTGGTGTATGGCATTGCCTGTTAAGAATTTGTCTTTGGTGTACGGCATTGCCTGTTTAGCAGTTGTCTTTGGTGTATGGTCTTGCCTGTTAAGCAGTTTTCTTTGGTGTATGGCATTGTCTGTTAAGCAGTTGTCTTTGGTGTATGGCATTGCCTGTCAAGCAGTTGTCTTTAGTGTATGGCATTGCCTGATAAGCAGTTGTGTTTGTTGTATGGCATTGCCTGTTAAGCAGTTGTCTTTGGTGTATGGCATTGCCTGTTAAGCAGTTGTCATTGGTGTATGGCATTGCCTGTTAAGCAGTTGTCTATGGTGTATGGCATTGTCTGTTAAGCAGTTGTCTTTGGTGTATGGCATTGTCTGTTAAGCAGTTGTCTTTGGTGTATGGCATTGCCTGTTAAGCAGTTGTCTTTAATGTATGGCATTGCCTGTTAAGAATTTGTCTTTGGTGTATGGCATTGCCTGTTTAGCAGTTGTCTTTGGTGTATGGTGTTGCCTGTTAAGCAGTTTTCTTTGGTGTATGGCATTGTCTGTTAAGCAGTTGTCATCGGTGTATGGCATTGCCTGTCAAGCAGTTGTCTTTAGTGTATGGCATTGCCTGTTAAGCAGTTGTGTTTGGTGTATGGCATTGCCTGTTAAGCAGTTGTCTTTGGTGTATGGCATTGCCTGTTAAGCAGTTGTTTTTGGTGTATGGCATTGCCTGTTAAGCAGTTGTCATTGGTGTATGGCATTGCCTGTTAAGCAGTTGTCTTTGGTGTATGGCATTGTCTGTTAAGCAGTTGTCTTTGGTGCATGGCATTGTCTGTTAAGCAGTTGTCTTTGGTGTATGGCATTGCCTGTTAAGCAGTTGTCTTTGGTGTATGGCATTGTCTGTTAAGCAGTTGTCTTTGGTGTATGGCATTGCCTGTTAAGCAGTTGTCTTTGGTGTGTGGCATTGTCTGCTAAGCAGTTGTCTTTGGTGTATCGCGTTACCTGTTAAGCAGTTGTCTTTGGTGTATGGCAGTGTCTGTTAAGCAGTTGTCTTTGGTGTATGGTGTTGCCTGTTAAGCAGTTTTCTTTGGTGTATGGCATTGTCTGTTAAGCAGTTGTCTTTGGTGTATGGTATAGCCTGTCAAGCAGCTGTCTTTAGTGTATGGCACTGCCTGTTAAGCAGTTGTCTTTGGTGTATGGCAGTGTCTGTTAAGCAGTTGTCTTTGGTGTATGGCATTGTCTGTTAAGCAGTTGTCTTTGGTGTATGGCAGTGTCTGTTAAGCAGTTGTCTTTGGTGTATGGCAGTGTCTGTTAAGCAGTTGACTTTGGTGTATGGCGTTGTCTGTTAAGCAGTTGTCTTTGGTGTATGGCATTGCCTGTTAAGCAGTTGTCTTTGGTACATGCCTTTTTCTGTTAAGCAGTTGTCTTTGGTGTATGGCATTGTCTGCTAAGCAGTTGTCTTTGGTGTATGGCATTGTCTGTTAAGCAGTTGTCTTTGGTGTATGACATTGCCTGTTAAACAGTTGTCTTTGGTGTATGGCATTGCCTGTTAAGCAGTTGTCTTTGGTATATGGCTTTTTCTGTTAAGCAGTTGTCTTTGGTGTATGGCATTGTCTGCTAAGCAGTTGTCTTTGGTGTATGGCATTGTCTGTTAAGCAGTTGTCTTTGGTGTATGACATTGCCTGTTAAGCAGTTGTCTTTGGTGTATGGCATTGTCTGTTAAGCAGTTGTCTTTGGTGTATGGCATTGCCTGTTAAGCAGTTGTCTTTGGTGTATGGCATTGCCTGTTAAGCAGTTGTCTTTGGTATATGGCTTTTTCTGTTAAGCAGTTGTCTTTGGTGTATTGCATTGCCTGTTAAGCAGTTGTCTTCGGTGTATGACATTGCCTGTTAAGCAGTTGTCTTTGGTGTAAGGCGTTGTCTGTTAAGCAGTTGTCTTTGGTGTATTGCATTGCCTGTTAAGCAGTTGTCTTCGGTGTATGGCATTGCCTGTTAAGCAGTTGTCTTTGGTATATGGCTTTTTCTGTTAAGCAGTTGTCTTTGGTGTATGGCATTGTCTGCTAAGCAGTTGTCTTTGGTGTATGGCATTGTCTGTTAAGCAGTTGTCTTTGGTGTATGACATTGCCTGTTAAACAGTTGTCTTTGGTGTATGGCATTGCCTGTTAAGCAGTTGTCTTTGGTATATGGCTTTTTCTGTTAAGCAGTTGTCTTTGGTGTATGGCATTGTCTGCTAAGCAGTTGTCTTTGGTGTATGGCATTGTCTGTTAAGCAGTTGTCTTTGGTGTATGACATTGCCTGTTAAGCAGTTGTCTTTGGTGTATGGCATTGTCTGTTAAGCAGTTGTCTTTGGTGTATGGCATTGCCTGTTAAGCAGTTGTCTTTGGTGTATGGCATTGCCTGTTAAGCAGTTGTCTTTGGTGTATTGCATTGCCTGTTAAGCAGTTGTCTTCGGTGTATGACATTGCCTGTTAAGCAGTTGTCTTTGGTGTAAGGCGTTGTCTGTTAAGCAGTTGTCTTTGGTGTATTGCATTGCCTGTTAAGCAGTTGTCTTCGGTGTATGACATTGCCTGTTAAGCAGTTGTCTTTGGTGTATTGCATTGCCTGTTAAGCAGTTGTCTTCGGTGTATGACATTGCCTATTAAGCAGTTGTCTTTGGTGTAAGGCGTTGTCTGTTAAGCAGTTGTCTTTGGTGTATTGCATTGCCTGTTAAGCAGTTGTCTTCGGTGTATGGCATTGCCTGTTAAGCAGTTGTCTTTGGTATATGGCTTTTTCTGTTAAGCAGTTGTCTTTGGTGTATGGCATTGTCTGCTAAGCAGTTGTCTTTGGTGTATGGCATTGTCTGTTAAGCAGTTGTCTTTGGTGTATGACATTGCCTGTTAAACAGTTGTCTTTGGTGTATGGCATTGCCTGTTAAGCAGTTGTCTTTGGTATATGGCTTTTTCTGTTAAGCAGTTGTCTTTGGTGTATGGCATTGTCTGCTAAGCAGTTGTCTTTGGTGTATGGCATTGTCTGTTAAGCAGTTGTCTTTGGTGTATGACATTGCCTGTTAAGCAGTTGTCTTTGGTGTATGGCATTGTCTGTTAAGCAGTTGTCTTTGGTGTATGGCATTGCCTGTTAAGCAGTTGTCTTTGGTGTATGGCATTGCCTGTTAAGCAGTTGTCTTTGGTGTATTGCATTGCCTGTTAAGCAGTTGTCTTCGGTGTATGACATTGCCTGTTAAGCAGTTGTCTTTGGTGTAAGGCGTTGTCTGTTAAGCAGTTGTCTTTGGTGTATTGCATTGCCTGTTAAGCAGTTGTCTTCGGTGTATGACATTGCCTGTTAAGCAGTTGTCTTTGGTGTATTGCATTGCCTGTTAAGCAGTTGTCTTCGGTGTATGACATTGCCTATTAAGCAGTTGTCTTTGGTGTAAGGCGTTGTCTGTTAAGCAGTTGTCTTTGGTGTATTGCATTGCCTGTTAAGCAGTTGTCTTCGGTGTATGGCATTGCCTGTTAAGCAGTTGTCTTTGGTATATGGCTTTTTCTGTTAAGCAGTTGTCTTTGGTGTATGGCATTGTCTGCTAAGCAGTTGTCTTTGGTGTATGGCATTGTCTGTTAAGCAGTTGTCTTTGGTGTATGGCATTGCCTGTTAAGCAGTTGTCTTTGGTATATGGCTTTTTCTGTTAAGCAGTTGTCTTTGGTGTATGGCATTGTCTGCTAAGCAGTTGTCTTTGGTGTATGGCATTGTCTGTTAAGCAGTTGTCTTTGGTGTATGACATTGCCTGTTATGCAGTTGTCTTTGGTGTATGGCATTGTCTGTTAAGCAGTTGTCTTTGGTGTATGGCATAGCCTGTCAAGCAGCTGTCTTTAGTGTATGGCACTGCCTGTTAAGCAGTTGTCTTTGGTGTATGGCATTGCCTGTTAAGCAGTTGTCTTTGGTATATGGCTTTTTCTGTTAAGCAGTTGTCTTTGGTGTATGGCATTGTCTGTTAAGCAGTTGTCTTTGGTGTATGGCATTGCCTGTTAAGCAGTTGTCTTTGGTATATGGCTTATTCTGTTAAGCAGTTGTCTTTGGTCTATTGCATTGCCTGTTAAGCTGTTGTCTTCGGTGTATGACATTGCCTGTTAAGTAGTAGTCTTTGGTGTCTGGTAGTGTCTGTTAAGCAGTTGTCTTTGGTGTATAGCATTGCCTGTTAAGCAGTTGTCTTTGGTGTATGGCATTGTCTGTTAAGCAGTTGTCTTTGGTGTATGGCATTGCCTGTTAAGCAGTTGTCTTTGGTGTATAGCATTGCCTGTTAAGTAGTTGTCTTTGGTGTATGGCATTGCCTGTTAAGAAGTTGTCTTTGGTGTATGGCATTGCCTGTTTAGCAGTTTTCTTTGGTGTATGGCAGTGTCTGTTAAGCAGTTTTCTTTGGTGTATGGCATTGTCTGTTAAGCAGTTGTCTTTGGTGTATGGCATTGCCTGTCAAGCAGCTGTCTTTAGTGTATGGCACTGCCTGTTAAGCAGTTGTCTTTGGTGTAAGGCGTTGTCTGTTAAGCAGTTGTCTTTGGTGTTTGGCATTGTCTGTTAAGCAGTTGTCTTTGGTGTTTGGCTTTGCCTGTTAAGCAGTTGTCTTTGGTGTGTGGCATTGTCTGCTAAGCAGTTGTCTTTGGTGTATGGCGTTACCTGTTAAGCAGTTGTCTTTGGTGTATGGCAGTGTCTGTTAAGCAGTTGACTTTGGTGTATGGTGTTGCCTGTTAAGCAGTTTTCTTTGGTGTATGGCATTGTCTGTTAAGCAGTTGTCTTTGGTGTATGGTATAGCCTGTCAAGCAGCTGTCTTTAGTGTATGGCACTGCCTGTTAAGCAGTTGTCTTTGGTGTATGGCAGTGTCTGTTAAGCAGTTGTCTTTGGTGTATGGCATTGTCTGTTAAGCAGTTGTCTTTGGTGTATGGCAGTGTCTGTTAAGCAGTTGTCTTTGGTGTATGGCAGTGTCTGTTAAGCAGTTGTCTTTGGTGTATGGCGTTGTCTGTTAAGCAGTTGTCTTTGGTGTATGGCATTGCCTGTTAGGCAGTTGTCTTTGGTATATGGCTTTTTCTGTTAAGCAGTTGTCTTTGGTGTATGGCATTGTCTGCTAAGCAGTTGTCTTTGGTGTATGGCATTGTCTGTTAAGCAGTTGTCTTTGGTGTATGACATTGCCTGTTAAACAGTTGTCTTTGGTGTATGGCATTGCCTGTTAAGCAGTTGTCTTTGGTATATGGCTTTTTCTGTTAAGCAGTTGTCTTTGGTGTATGGCATTGTCTGCTAAGCAGTTGTCTTTGGTGTATGGCATTGTCTGTTAAGCAGTTGTCTTTGGTGTATGACATTGCCTGTTAAGCAGTTGTCTTTGGTGTATGGCATTGTCTGTTAAGCAGTTGTCTTTGGTGTATGGCATTGCCTGTTAAGCAGTTGTCTTTGGTGTATGGCATTGCCTGTTAAGCAGTTGTCTTTGGTATATGGCTTTTTCTGTTAAGCAGTTGTCTTTGGTGTATTGCATTGCCTGTTAAGCAGTTGTCTTCGGTGTATGACATTGCCTGTTAAGCAGTTGTCTTTGGTGTAAGGCGTTGTCTGTTAAGCAGTTGTCTTTGGTGTATTGCATAGCCTGTTAAGCAGTTGTCTTCGGTGTATGGCATTGCCTGTTAAGCAGTTGTCTTTGGTATATGGCTTTTTCTGTTAAGCATTTGTCTTTGGTGTATGGCATTGTCTGCTAAGCAGTTGTCTTTGGTGTATGGCATTGTCTGTTAAGCAGTTGTCTTTGGTGTATGACATTGCCTGTTAAACAGTTGTCTTTGGTGTATGGCATTGCCTGTTAAGCAGTTGTCTTTGGTATATGGCTTTTTCTGTTAAGCAGTTGTCTTTGGTGTATGGCATTGTCTGCTAAGCAGTTGTCTTTGGTGTATGGCATTGTCTGTTAAGCAGTTGTCTTTGGTGTATGACATTGCCTGTTAAGCAGTTGTCTTTGGTGTATGGCATTGTCTGTTAAGCAGTTGTCTTTGGTGTATGGCATTGCCTGTTAAGCAGTTGTCTTTAGTGTATGGCATTGCCTGTTAAGCAGTTGTCTTTGGTATATGGCTTTTTCTGTTAAGCAGTTGTCTTTGGTGTATTGCATTGCCTGTTAAGCAGTTGTCTTCGGTGTATGACATTGCCTGTTAAGCAGTTGTCTTTGGTGTAAGGCGTTGTCTGTTAAGCAGTTGTCTTTGGTGTATTGCATTGCCTGTTAAGCAGTTGTCTTCGGTGTATGACATTGCCTGTTAAGCAGTTGTCTTTGGTGTATTGCATTGCCTGTTAAGCAGTTGTCTTCGGTGTATGACATTGCCTGTTAAGCAGTTGTCTTTGGTGTAAGGCGTTGTCTGTTAAGCAGTTGTCTTTGGTGTATTGCATTGCCTGTTAAGCAGTTGTCTTCGGTGTATGGCATTGCCTGTTAAGCAGTTGTCTTTGGTATATGGCTTTTTCTGTTAAGCAGTTGTCTTTGGTGTATGGCATTGTCTGCTAAGCAGTTGTCTTTGGTGTATGGCATTGTCTGTTAAGCAGTTGTCTTTGGTGTATGACATTGCCTGTTAAACAGTTGTCTTTGGTGTATGGCATTGCCTGTTAAGCAGTTGTCTTTGGTATATGGCTTTTTCTGTTAAGCAGTTGTCTTTGGTGTATGGCATTGTCTGCTAAGCAGTTGTCTTTGGTGTATGGCATTGTCTGTTAAGCAGTTGTCTTTGGTGTATGACATTGCCTGTTAAGCAGTTGTCTTTGGTGTATGGCATTGTCTGTTAAGCAGTTGTCTTTGGTGTATGGCATAGCCTGTCAAGCAGCTGTCTTTAGTGTATGGCACTGCCTGTTAAGCAGTTGTCTTTGGTGTATGGCAGTGTCTGTTAAGCAGTTGTCTTTGGTGTATGGCAGTGTCTGTTAAGCAGTTGTCTTTGGTGTATGGCGTTGTCTGTTAAGCAGTTGTCTTTGGTGTATGGCATTGCCTGTTAAGCAGTTGTCTTTGGTATATGGCTTTTTCTGTTAAGCAGTTGTCTTTGGTGTATGGCGTTGCCTGTCAAGCAGCTGTCTTTAGTGTATGGCACTGCCTGTTAAGCAGTTGTCTTTGGTGTATGGCAGTGTCTGTTAAGCAGTTGTCTTTGGTGTATGGCAGTGTCTGTTAAGCAGTTGTCTTTGGTGTATGGCGTTGTCTGTTAAGCAGTTGTCTTTGGTGTATGGCATTGCCTGTTAAGCAGTTGTCTTTGGTATATGGCTTTTTCTGTTAAGCAGTTGTCTTTGGTGTATGGCATTGTCTGTTAAGCAGTTGTCTTTGGTGTATGGCATTGCCTGTTAAGCAGTTGTCTTTGGTATATGGCTTATTCTGTTAAGCAGTTGTCTTTGGTCTATTGCATTGCCTGTTAAGCTGTTGTCTTCGGTGTATGACATTGCCTGTTAAGTAGTAGTCTTTGGTGTCTGGTAGTGTCTGTTAAGCAGTTGTCTTTGGTGTATAGCATTGCCTGTTAAGCAGTTGTCTTTGGTGTATGGCATTGTCTGTTAAGCAGTTGTCTTTGGTGTATGGCATTGCCTGTTAAGCAGTTGTCTTTGGTGTATAGCATTGCCTGTTAAGTAGTTGTCTTTGGTGTATGGCATTGCCTGTTAAGAAGTTGTCTTTGGTGTATGGCATTGCCTGTTTAGCAGTTTTCTTTGGTGTATGGCAGTGTCTGTTAAGCAGTTTTCTTTGGTGTATGGCATTGTCTGTTAAGCAGTTGTCTTTGGTGTATGGCATTGCCTGTCAAGCAGCTGTCTTTAGTGTATGGCACTGCCTGTTAAGCAGTTGTCTTTGGTGTAAGGCGTTGTCTGTTAAGCAGTTGTCTTTGGTGTTTGGCATTGTCTGTTAAGCAGTTGTCTTTGGTGTATGGCATTGCCTGTTAAGTAGTAGTCTTTGGTGTCTGGTAGTGTCTGTTAAGCAGTTGTCTTTGGTGTATAGCATTGCCTGTTAAGCAGTTGTCTTTGGTGTATGGCATTGTCTGTTAAGCAGTTGTCTTTGGTGTATGGCATTGCCTGTTAAGCAGTTGTCTTTGGTGTATAGCATTGGCTGTTAAGTAGTTGTCTTTGGTGTATGGCATTGCCTGTTAAGAAGTTATCTTTGGTGTATGGTGTTGCCTGTTAAGCAGTTTTCTTTGGTGTATGGCATTGTCTGTTAAGCAGTTGTCTTTGGTGTATGGCATTGCCTGTCAAGCAGTTGTCTTTAGTGTATGGCATTGCCTGTTAAGCAGTTGTCTTTGGTGTATCGCATTGTCTGTTAAGCAGTTGTCTTTGGTGTATGGCATTGACTGTTAAGCAGTTGTCTTTGGTGTATGGTGTTGCCTGTTAAGCAGTTGTCTTTGGTGTATGGCATTGTCTGTTAAGCAGTTGTCTTTGGTGTATGGAATTGCCTGTCAAGTAGCTGTCTTTAGTGTATGGCACTGCCTGTTAAGCAGTTGTCTTTGGTGTATGGCAGTGTCTGTTAAGCAGTTGTCTTTGGTGTATGGCAGTGTCTGTTTAGCAGTTGTCTTTGGTGTATGGCGTTGTCTGTTAAGCAGTTGTCTTTGGTGTATGGCATTGCCTGTTGAGCAGTTGTCTTTGGTATATGGCTTTTTCTGTTAAGCAATTGTCTTTGGTGTATTGCATTGCCTGTTAAGCAGTTGTCTTCGGTGTATGACATTGACTGTTAAGCAGCTGTCTTTGGTGTAAGACGTTGTCTGTTAAGCAGTTGTCTTTGGTGTATGGCATTGCCTGTTAAGCAGTTGTCTTTGGTGTATGGCATTGCCTGTTAAGCAGTTGTCTTTGGTGTATGGCATTGTCTGTTAAGCAGTTGTCTTTGGTGTTTGACAATGTCTGTTAAGCAGTTGTCTTTGGTGTATGGCATTGTCTGTTAAGCAGTGGTCTTTGGTGTATGGCATTGCCTGTTAAGCAGTTGTCTTTGGTGTATGGCATTGCCTGTTAAGTAGTAGTCTTTGGTGTCTGGTAGTGTCTGTTAAGCAGTTGTCTTTGGTGTATGCTGTTGCCTGTTAAGCAGTTTTCTTTGGTGTATGGCATTGTCTGTTAAGCAGTTGTCTTTTGTGTATGGCATTGCCTGTCAAGCAGTTGTCTTTGGTGTATGGCAATGTCTGTTAAGCAGTTGTGTTTGGTGTATGGCATTTCCTGTTAAGCAGTTGTCTTTGGTATATGGCTTTTTCTGTTAAGCAGTTGTCTTTGGTGTATTGCATTGCCTGTTAAGCAGTTGTCTTCGGTGTATGACATTGCCTGTTAAGCAGTTGTCTTTGGTGTAAGGCGTTGTCTGTTAAGCAGTTGTCTTTGGTGTATGGCATTGTCTGTTAAGCAGTTGTCTTTGGTGTATGGCATTGCCTGTTAAGCAGTTGTCTTTGGTGTATGGCATTGCCTGATAAGTAGTAGTCTTTGGTGTCTGGTAGTGTCTGTTAAGCAGTTGTCTCTGGTTTATGGCTTTTTCTGTTAAGCAGTTGTCTTTGGTGTATGGCATTGTCTGTTAAGCAGTTGTCTTTGGTGCATGGCGTTGTCTGTTAAGCAGTTGTCTTTGGTGTATGGCATGGCCTGTTAAGCTGTTGTCTTCGGTGTATGACATTGCCTGTTAAGCAGTTGTCTTTGGTGTATGGCATTGTCTGTTAAGCAGTTGTCTTTGGTGTTTGGCATTGTCTGTTAAGCAGTTGTCTTTGGTGTTTGGTAGTGTCTGTTAAGCAGTTGTCTTTGGTGTATAGCATTGCCTGTTAAGCAGTTGTCTTTGGTGTATGGTGTTGCCTGTTAAGCAGTTTTCTTTGGTGTATGGCATTGTCTGTTAAGCAGTTGTCTTTGGTGTATGGCAGTGTCTGTTAAGCAGTTGTCTTTGGTGTATGGCATTGCCTGTTAAGCAGTTGTCTTTAATGTATGGCATTGCCTGTTAAGAATTTGTCTTTGGTGTATGGCATTGCCTGTTTAGCAGTTGTCTTTGGTGTATGGTGTTGCCTGTTAAGCAGTTTTCTTTGGTGTATGGCATTGTCTGTTAAGCAGTTGTCATTGGTGTATGGCATTGCCTGTCAAGCAGTTGTCTTTAGTGTATGGCATTGCCTGTTAAGCAGTTGTGTTTGGTGTATGGCATTGCCTGTTAAGCAGTTGTCTTTGGTGTATGGCATTGCCTGTTAAGCAGTTCTTTTTGGTGTATGGCATTGCCTGTTAAGCAGTTGTCTTTGGTGTATGGCATTGTCTGTTAAGCAGTTGTCTTTGGTGTATGGCATTGTCTGTTAAGCAGTTGTCTTTGGTGTATGGCATTGCCTGTTAAGCAGTTGTCTTTGGTGTATGGCATTGTCTGTTAAGCAGTTGTCTTTGGTGTATGGCATTGCCTGTTAAGCAGTTGTCTTTGGTGTGTGGCATTGTCTGCTAAGCAGTTGTCTTTGGTGTATGGCGTTACCTGTTAAGCAGTTGTCTTTGGTGTATGGCAGTGTCTGTTAAGCAGTTGTCTTTGGTGTATGGTGTTGCCTGTTAAGCAGTTTTCTTTGGTGTATGGCATTGTCTGTTAAGCAGTTGTCTTTAGTGTATGGCACTGCCTGTTAACCAGTTGTCTTTGGTGTATGGCAGTGTCTGTTAAGCAGTTGTCTTTGGTGTATGGCAGTGTCTGTTAAGCAGTTGTCTTTGGTGTATGGCATTGTCTGTTAAGCAGTTGTCTTTGGTGTATGGCAGTGTCTGTTAAGCAGTTGTCTTTGGTGTATGGCAGTGTCTGTTAAGCAGTTGTCTTTGGTGTATGGCGTTGTCTGTTAAGCAGTTGTCTTTGGTGTATGGCGTTGTCTGTTAAGCAGTTGTCTTTGGTGTATGGCGTTGTCTGTTAAGCAGTTGTCTTTAGTGTATGGCATTGCCTGTTAAGCAGTTGTCTTTGGTGTATGGCGTTGTCTGTTAAGCAGTTGTCTTTGGTGTATGGCATTGCCTGTTAAGCAGTTGTCTTTGGTATATGGCTTTTTCTGTTAAGCAGTTGTCTTTGGTGTATGGCATTGTCTGCTAAGCAGTTGTCTTTGGTGTATGGCATTGTCTGTTAAGCAGTTGTCTTTGGTGTATGACATTGCCTGTTAAACAGTTGTCTTTGGTGTATGGCATTGCCTGTTAAGCACTTGTCTTTGGTATATGGCTTTTTCTGTTAAGCAGTTGTCTTTGGTGTATGGCATTGTCTGCTAAGCAGTTGTCTTTGTTGTATGGCATTGTCTGTTAAGCAGTTGTCTTTGGTGTATGACATTGCCTGTTAAGCAGTTGTCTTTGGTGTATGGCATTGTCTGTTAAGCAGTTGTCTTTGGTGTATGGCATTGCCTGTTAAGCAGTTGTCTTTGGTGTAAGGCGTTGTCTGTTAAGCAGTTGTCTTTGGTGTATTGCATTGCCTGTTAAGCAGTTGTCTTTGGTGTAAGGCGTTGTCTGTTAACCAGTTGTCTTTGGTGTATTGCATTGCCTGTTAAGCAGTTGTCTTCGGTGTATGACATTGCCTGTTAAGCAGTTGTCTTTGGTGTATTGCATTGCCTGTTAAGCAGTTGTCTTCGGTGTATGACATTGCCTGTTAAGCAGTTGTCTTTGGTGTAAGGCGTTGTCTGTTAAGCAGTTGTCTTTGGTGTATTGCATTGCCTGTTAAGCAGTTGTCTTTGGTATATGGCTTTTTCTGTTAAGCAGTTGTCTTTGGTGTATGACATTGCCTGTTAAGCAGTTGTCTTTGGTGTATGGCGTTGTCTGTTAAGCAGTTGTCTTCGGTGTATGGCATTGCCTGTTAAGCAGTTGTCTTTGGTGTCTGGTAGTGTCTGTTAAGCAGTTGTCTTTGGTGTATGGCAGTGCCTGTTAAGCAGTTGTATTTGGTGTATGGCATTGTCTGTTAAGCAGTTGTCTTTGGTGTCTGGTAGTGTCTGTTAAGCAGTTGTCTTTGGTGTATGGCAGTGCCTGTTAAGCAGTTGTATTTGGTGTATGGCATTGTCTGTTAAGCAGTTGTCTTTGGTGTCTGGTAGTGTCTGTTAAGCAGTTGTCTTTGGTGTATAGCATTGCCTGTTAAGCAGTTATCTTTGGTGTATGGTGTTGCCTGTTAAGCAGTTTTCTTTGGTGTATGGCATTGTCTGTTAAGCAGTTGTCTTTGGTGTATGGCATTGCCTGTCAAGCAGTTGTCTTTAGTGTATGGCTTTGCCTGTTAAGCAGTTGTCTTTGGTGTATGGCATTGTCTGTTAAGCAGTTGTCTTTGGTGTATGGCATTGCCTGTTAAGCAGTTGTCTTTGGTGTATGGCATTGACTGTTAAGCAGTTGTCTTTGGTGTATGGCATTGCCTGTTAAGAAGTTGTCTTTGGTGTATGGCATTGCCTGTTTAGCAGTTGTCTTTGGTGTATGTTGTTGCCTGTTAAGCAGTTTCTTTGGTGTATGGCATTGTCTGTTAAGCAGTTGTCTTTGGTGTATGGCATTGTCTGTTAAGCAGTTGTCTTTGGTGTATGGCAGTGTCTGTTATGCAGTTGTCTTTGGTGTATGGCATTGCCTGTCAAGCAGTTGTCTTTAGTGTATGGCATTGCCTGTTAAGCAGTTGTATTTGGTGTATGGCATTCTCTTTTAAGCAGTTGTATTTGGTGTATAGCACTGTCTGTTGAGAAGTTGTCTTTAGTGTATGGCATTGCCTGTTAAGCAGTTGTCTTTGGTGTATTGCATTGCCTGTTAAGCAGTTGTCTTTGGTGTATGGCATTGTCTGTTAAGAACTTGTCTTTAGTCTATGGCAGTGTATGTTAAGCAGTGGTCTTTGGTGTACGGCGTTGACTGTTAAACAGTTTTCTTTGGTGTATGGCGTTGTATGTTAAGCAGTTGTCTTTGGTGTATGGCATTCCCTGTTAAGCAGTTGTCTTTGGTGTATGGCATTGCCTGTTAAGCAGTTGTCTTTGGTGTATGGCATTCCCTGTTAAGCAGTTGTCTTTAGTGTATGGCACTGCCTGTTAAGCAGTTATCTTTGGTGTATGGCATTGCCTCTTAAGCAGTTGTCTTTAGTGTATGGCAAAGTCTGTTACACAGTTGTCTTTGGTGTATGGCAAAGTCTGTTACACAGTTGTCTTTGGTGTATGGCATTGTCTGTTAAGCAGTTGTCTTTAGTGTATGGCATTGCCTGTTAAGCATTTGTCTTTGGTGTATGGCATTGCCTGTTAAGCAGTTGTCTTTGGTGTATGGCATTGTCTGTTAAGCAGTTGTCTTTGGTGTATGGCATTGTCTGCTAAGCAGTTGTCTTTGGTGTATGGCGTTGCCTGTTAAGCAGTTGTCTTTGGTGTATGGCATTGCCTGTTAAGCAGTTGTCTTTGGTGTATGGCATAGCCTGTCAAGAAGTTGTCTTTAGTGTATGGAACTGCCTGTTAAGCAGTTGTATTTTGTGTATGGCATTGCCTGTAAAGCAGTTGCCTTTGGTGTATGGCATTGCCTGTTAAGTAGTAGTCTTTGGTGTATGGCATTGTCTGTTAAGCAGTTGTCTTTGGTGTATGGCATTGTCTGTTAAGCAGTTGTCTTTGGTGTATGGCACTGTCTGTTAAGCAGTTGTCTTTGGTGTATGGCATTGTCTGTTAAGCAGTTGTCTTTGGCGTATTGCATTGTCTGTTAAGCAGTTGTCTTTGGTGTATGGCACTGTCTGTTAAGCAGCTGTCTTTGGTGTATGGCATTGCTTGTTAAGCAGTTGTCCTTAGTGTATGGCATTATCTGTTAAGCAGTTGTCTTTGGTGTATGGCATTGCCTGTTAAGCAGTTGTCTTTGGTGTATGGCACTGTCTGTTAAGCAGTTGTCTTTGGTGTATGGCATTGCCTGTTAAGCAGTTGTCTTTGGTGTATGGCACTGTCTGTTAAGCAGTTGTCTTTGGTGTATTTCAGTGTCTGATAAGCAGTTGACTTTGGTGTATGGCATTGCCTTTTAAGCAGTTGTCTTTGGTGTTTGGCAGTGTCTATTACGCAGTTGTCTTTGGTGTATGGCATTGTCTGTTAAGCAGTTGTCTTTGGTGTATGGCATTGTCTGTTAAGCAGTTGTCTTTGGGGTATGGCATTTTCTGTTAAGCAGTTGTCTTTGGTGTATGGCATAGTCTGTTAAGCAGTTGTCTGTGGTGTATAGCATTGTCTGTTAAGCAGTTGTCTTTGTTGTATGGCATTGCCTGTTAAGCAGTTGTCTTTGGTGTATGGTATTGCCTGTTAAGCAGTTGTCTTTGGTGTATGGCATTGTCTGTTAAACAGTTGTCTTTGGTGTATGGCATTGTCTTTTAAGCAGTTGTCTTTGGTGTATGGCATTGTCTGTTAAGCAGTTGTCCTTGGGGTATGGCATTGTCTGTTATGCAGTTGTCTTTGGTGCATGGCATTGTCTGTTAAGCAGTTGCCTTTGGTGTATGGCATTGCCTGCTAAGCAGTTGTCTTTGGTGTGTGGCATTACCTGTTAAGCAGTTGTCTTTGGTGTATGGCATTGTCTGTTAAGCAGTTGTCTTTAGTGTATGGCATTGCCTGTTAAGCAGTTGTCTTTGGTGTATGGCATTGTCTGTTAAGCAGTTGTCTTTGGTGTATGGCATTGTCTGTTAAGCAGTTGTCTTTGGTGTATGGCATTGCCTGTTAAGCAGTTGTCTTTGGTGTATGGCGTTATCTGTTAAGCAGTTGTCTTTGGTATATGGCATTGTCTGTTAAGCAGTTGTCTTTGGTGTATGGCATTGCCTGTAAAGCAGTTGTCTTTGGTGTATGGCATTGCCTGTTAAGCAGTTGTCATTGGTGTATGGCATTGCCTGTTAAGCAGTTGTCTTTGGTGTATGGCATTGTCCGTTAAGCAGTTGTCTTTGGTGTATGGCATTGTCTGTTAAGCAGTTGTCTTTGGTGTTTGGCATTGCCTGTTAAGCAGTTGTCTTTGGTGTATGGCATTGTCCGTTAAGCAGTTGTCTGTGGTGTATGGCATTGTCTGTTAAGCAGTTGTCTTTGGTGTATGGCATTGCCTGTTAAGCAGTTGTCTTTGATGTATGGCAGTGTCTGTTAAGCAGTTGTCTTTAGTGTATGTCATTGTCTGTTAAGCAGTTGTCTTTGGTGTATGGCGTTGTCTGTTAAGCAGTTGTCTTTGGTGTATGGCATTGTCTGTTAAGCAGTTGTCCTTGGTGTATGGCATTGTCTGTTATGCAGTTGTCTTTGGTGCATGGCATTGTCTGTTAAGCAGTTGTCTTTAGTGTATGGCAATGCCTGTTAAGCAGTTGTCTTTAGTGTATGGCATTGTCTGTTATGCAGTTGTCTTTGGTGCATGGCATTGTCTGTTAAGCAGTTGTCTTTAGTGTATGGCAGTGTCTGTTAAGCAGTTGTCTTTGGTGTATGGCAGTGTCTGTTAAGCAGTTGTCTTTGGTGTATGGCGTTGTCTGTTAAGCAGTTGTCTTTGGTGTATGGCGTTGTCTGTTAAGCAGTTGTACTTGGTGTATGGCATTGTCTGTTAAGCAGTTCTCCTTGGTGTATGGCGTTGTCTGTTATGCAGTTGTCTTTGGTGCATGGCATTGTCTGTTAAGCAGTTGTCTTTAGTGTATGGCATTGCCTGTTAAGCAGTTGTCTTTGGTGTATGGCATTGCCTGTTAAGCAGTTCTCCTTGGTGTATGGCATTGTCTGTTAAGCAGTTGTCTTTGGTGTATGGCGTTGTCTGTTAAGCAGTTGTCTTTGGTGTATGGCGTTGTCTGTCAAGCAGTTGTCCTTGGTGTATGGCATTGTCTGTTATGCAGTTGTCTTTGGTGCATGGCATTGTCTGTTAAGCAGTTGTCTTCAGTGTATGGCAATGCCTGTTAAGCAGTTGTCTTTAGTGTATGGCATTGTCTGTTATGCAGTTGTCTTTGGTGCATGGCATTGTCTGTTAAGCAGTTGTCTTTAGTGTATGGCAGTGTCTGTTAAGCAGTTGTCTTTGGTGTATGGCATTGCCTGTTAAGCAGTTGTCTTTGGTGTATGGCATTGTCTGTTAAGCAGTTCTCCTTGGTGTATGGCATTGTCTGTTATGCCGTTGTCTTTGGTGCATGGCATTGTCTGTTAAGCAGTTGTCTTTGGTGTATGGCATTGACTGTTAAGCAGTTGTCTTTGGTGTATGGCATTGCCTGTTAAGCAGTTGTCTCTGGTAAATGTTCTTTTTTGTTAAGCAGTTGTCTTTGGTGTATCGCATTGCCTGTTAAGCAGTTGTCTTTGGTGTATGCATTGCCTCTTAATCAGTTGTCTTTGGTATATGGCATTGCCTGTTAAGCAGTTGTCTTTGGTGTAATGCGTTGTCTGTTAAGCAGTTGTCTTTGGTGTATGGCATTGTCTGTTAAGCAGTTGTCTTTGGTGTATGGCATTGTCTGTTAAGCAGTTGTCTTTGGTGTATGGCATTGTCTGTTAAGCAGTTGTCTTTGGTGTATGCAATTGCCTGTTAATCAGTTGTCTTTGGTGTATGGCATTGTCTGTTAAGCAGTTGTCCTTGGTGTATGGCATTGTCTGTTATGCAGTTGTCTTTGGTGCATGGCAATGTCTGTTAAGCAGTTGTCTTTATTGTATGGCAATGCATGTTAAGCAGTTGTCTTTAGTGTATGGCATTGTCTGTTATGCAGTTGTCTTTGGTGTATGGCATTGTCTGTTAAGCAGTTGTCTTTAGTGTATGGCAGTGTCTGTTAAGCAGTTGTCTTTGGTGTATGGCATTGCCTGTTAAGCAGTTGTCTTTGGTGTATGGCATTGTCTGTTACGCAGTTGTCCTTGGTGTATGGCATTGTCTGTTAAGCAGTTGTCTTTGGTGTATGGCATTGCCTGTTAAGCAGTTGTCTTTGGTGTATGGCATTGTCTGTTAAGCAGTTGTGTTTGGTGTATGGCATTGCCTGTTAATCAGTTGTCTTTGGTGTATGGCATTGTCTGTTAAGCAGTTGTCTTTGGTGCATTTCATTGTCTGTTAAGCAGTTGTCCTTGGTGTATGGTAGTGTCTGTTAAGCAGTTGTCTTTGGTGTATGGCATTGTCTGTTAAGCAGTTGTCTTTGGTGTATGGCTTTGTCTGTTAAGCAGTTGTCTTTGGTGTATGGCATTGCCTGTTAAGCAGTTGTCTTTGGTGTATGGCATTGTCTGTTAAGCAGTTGTCTTTGGTGTATGGCATTGTCTGTTAATCAGTTGTCTTTGGTGTATGGCATTGTCTGTTAAGCAGTTGTCTTTGGTGCATGGCATTGTCTGTTAAGCAATTGTCTTTGGTGTATGGCATTGTCTGTTAAGCAGTTGTCTTTGGTGTATGGCATTGCCTGTTAAGCAGTTGTCTTTGGTGTATGGCATTGTCTGTTAAACAGTTGTCTTTGGTGTATGGCATTGCCTGTTAAGCAGTTGTCTTTGGTGTATGGCATTGTCTGTTAAGCAGTTGTCTTTGGTGTATGGCATTGTCTGTTAAGCAGTTGTCTTTGGTGTATGGCATTGTCTGTTAAGCAGTTGTCTTTGGTGTATGGCATTGTCTGTTAAGCAGTTGTCTTTGGTGTATGGCATTGCCTGTTATGCAGTTGTCTTTGGTGTATGGCATTGTCTGTTAAGCAGTTGTCTTTGGTGTATGGCACTGTCTGTTAAGCAGTTGTCTTTAGTGTATGGCATTGCCTGTTAAGCAGTTGTCTTTGGTGTATGGCATTGCCTGTTAAGCAGTTGTCTTTGGTGTATGGCATTGCCTGTTAAGCAGTTGTCTTTGGTGTATGGCATTGCCTGTTATGCATTTGTCTTTGGTGTATGGTGTTGTCTGTTAAGCAGTAGTCTTCGGTGTATGGCATTGCCTGTTAAGCAGTTGTCTTTGGTAAATGGCTTTTTTTGTTAAGCAGTTGTGTTTGTTGAATCGCATTGCCTGTTAAGCAGTTGTCCTTGGTGTATGGCATTGTCTGTTATGCAGTTGTCTTTGGTGCATGGCATTGTCTGTTAAGCAGTTGTCTTTAGTGTATGGCAATGCCTGTTAAGCAGTTGTCTTTAGTGTATGGCATTGTCTGTTATGCAGTTGTCTTTGGTGCATGGCATTGTCTGTTAAGCAGTTGTCTTTAGTGTATGGCAGTGTCTGTTAAGCAGTTGTCTTTGGTGTATGGCAGTGTCTGTTAAGCAGTTGTCTTTGGTGTATGGCGTTGTCTGTTAAGCAGTTGTCTTTGGTGTATGGCGTTGTCTGTTAAGCAGTTGTACTTGGTGTATGGCATTGTCTGTTAAGCAGTTCTCCTTGGTGTATGGCGTTGTCTGTTATGCAGTTGTCTTTGGTGCATGGCATTGTCTGTTAAGCAGTTGTCTTTAGTGTATGGCATTGCCTGTTAAGCAGTTGTCTTTGGTGTATGGCATTGTCTGTTAAGCAGTTCTCCTTGGTGTATGGCATTGTCTGTTAAGCAGTTGTCTTTGGTGTATGGCGTTGTCTGTTAAGCAGTTGTCTTTGGTGTATGGCGTTGTCTGTCAAGCAGTTGTCCTTGGTGTATGGCATTGTCTGTTATGCAGTTGTCTTTGGTGCATGGCATTGTCTGTTAAGCAGTTGTCTTTAGTGTATGGCAATGCCTGTTAAGCAGTTGTCTTTAGTGTATGGCATTGTCTGTTATGCAGTTGTCTTTGGTGCATGGCATTGTCTGTTAAGCAGTTGTCTTTAGTGTATGGCAGTGTCTGTTAAGCAGTTGTCTTTGGTGTATGGCATTGCCTGTTAAGCAGTTGTCTTTGGTGTATGGCATTGTCTGTTAAGCAGTTCTCCTTGGTGTATGGCATTGTCTGTTATGCCGTTGTCTTTGGGGCATGGCATTGTCTGTTAAGCAGTTGTCTTTGGTGTATGGCATTGACTGTTAAGCAGTTGTCTTTGGTGTATGGCATTGCCTGTTAAGCAGTTGTCTCTGGTAAATGTTCTTTTTTGTTAAGCAGTTGTCTTTGGTGTATCGCATTGCCTGTTAAGCAGTTGTCTTTGGTGTATGGCATTGCCTCTTAATCAGTTGTCTTTGGTATATGGCATTGCCTGTTAAGCAGTTGTCTTTGGTGTATGGCATTGTCTGTTAAGCAGTTGTCTTTGGTGTATGGCATTGTCTGTTAAGCAGTTGTCTTTGGTGTATGGCATTGTCTGTTAAGCAGTTGTCCTTGGTGTATGGCATTGTCTGTTATGCAGTTGTCTTTGGTGCATGGCAATGTCTGTTAAGCAGTTGTCTTTATCGTATGGCAATGCATTTTAAGCAGTTGTCTTTAGTGTATGGCATTGTCTGTTATGCAGTTGTCTTTGGTGTATGGCATTGTCTGTTAAGCAGTTGTCTTTAGTGTATGGCAGTGTCTGTTAAGCAGTTGTCTTTGGTGTATGGCATTGCCTGTTAAGCAGTTGTCTTTGGTGTATGGCATTGTCTGTTAAGCAGTTGTCCTTGGTGTATGGCATTGTCTGTTAAGCAGTTGTCTTTGGTGTATGGCATTGCCTGTTAAGCAGTTGTCTTTGGTGTATGGCATTGTCTGTTAAGCAGTTGTCTTTGGTGTATGGCATTGCCTGTTAATCAGTTGTCTTTGGTGTATGGCATTGTCTGTTAAGCAGTTGTCTTTGGTGCATGGCATTGTCTGTTAAGCAGTTGTCCTTGGTGTATGGTAGTGTCTGTTAAGCAGTTGTCTTTGGTGTATGGCATTGTCTGTTAAGCAGTTGTCTTTGGTGTATGGCTTTGTCTGTTAAGCAGTTGTCTTTGGTGTATGGCATTGCCTGTTAAGCAGTTGTCTTTGGTGTATGGCATTGTCTGTTAAGCAGTTGTCTTTGGTGTATGGCATTGTCTGTTAATCAGTTGTCTTTGGTGTATGGCATTGTCTGTTAAGCAGTTGTCTTTGGTGCATGGCATTGTCTGTTAAGCAATTGTCTTTGGTGTATGGCATTGTCTGTTAAGCAGTTGTCTTTGGTGTATGGCATTGCCTGTTAAGCAGTTGTCTTTGGTGTATGGCATTGTCTGTTAAACAGTTGTCTTTGGTGTATGGCATTGCCTGTTAAGCAGTTGTCTTTGGTGTATGGCATTGTCTGTTAAGCAGTTGTCTTTGGTGTATGGCATTGTCTGTTAAGCAGTTGTCTTTGGTGTATGGCATTGTCTGTTAAGCAGTTGTCTTTGGTGTATGGCATTGTCTGTTAAGCAGTTGTCTTTGGTGTATGGCATTGCCTGTTAAGCAGTTGTCTTTGGTGTGTGGCATTGTCTGCTAAGCAGTTGTCTTTGGTGTATGGCGTTACCTGTTAAGCAGTTGTCTTTGGTGTATGGCAGTGTCTGTTAAGCAGTTGTCTTTGGTGTATGGTGTTGCCTGTTAAGCAGTTTTCTTTGGTGTATGGCATTGTCTGTTAAGCAGTTGTCTTTAGTGTATGGCACTGCCTGTTAAGCAGTTGTCTTTGGTGTATGGCAGTGTCTGTTAAGCAGTTGTCTTTGGTGTATGGCAGTGTCTGTTAAGCAGTTGTCTTTGGTGTATGGCATTGTCTGTTAAGCAGTTGTCTTTGGTGTATGGCAGTGTCTGTTAAGCAGTTGTCTTTGGTGTATGGCAGTGTCTGTTAAGCAGTTGTCTTTGGTGTATGGCGTTGTCTGTTAAGCAGTTGTCTTTGGTGTATGGCGTTGTCTGTTAAGCAGTTGTCTTTGGTGTATGGCGTTGTCTGTTAAGCAGTTGTCTTTGGTGTATGGCATTGCCTGTTAAGCAGTTGTCTTTGGTGTATGGCGTTGTCTGTTAAGCAGTTGTCTTTGGTGTATGGCATTGCCTGTTAAGCAGTTGTCTTTGGTATATGGCTTTTTCTGTTAAGCAGTTGTCTTTGGTGTATGGCATTGTCTGCTAAGCAGTTGTCTTTGGTGTATGGCATTGTCTGTTAAGCAGTTGTCTTTGGTGTATGACATTGCCTGTTAAACAGTTGTCTTTGGTGTATGGCATTGCCTGTTAAGCACTTGTCTTTGGTATATGGCTTTTTCTGTTAAGCAGTTGTCTTTGGTGTATGGCATTGTCTGCTAAGCAGTTGTCTTTGTTGTATGGCATTGTCTGTTAAGCAGTTGTCTTTGGTGTATGGCATTGTCTGTTAAGCAGTTGTCTTTGGTGTATGGCATTGCCTGTTAAGCACTTGTCTTTGGTATATGGCTTTTTCTGTTAAGCAGTTGTCTTTGGTGTATGGCATTGTCTGCTAAGCAGTTGTCTTTGTTGTATGGCAGTGCCTGTTAAGCAGTTGTCTTTGATGTATGGCATTGTCTGATAAGCAGTTGTCTTTGGTGTATGGCATTGCCTGTTAAGCAGTTGTCTTTGGTGTAAGGCGTTGTCTGTTAAGCAGTTGTCTTTGGTGTATTGCATTGCCTGTTAAGCAGTTGTCTTTGGTGTAAGGCGTTGTCTGTTAACCAGTTGTCTTTGGTGTATTGCATTGCCTGTTAAGCAGTTGTCTTCGGTGTATGACATTGCCTGTTAAGCAGTTGTCTTTGGTGTATTGCATTGCCTGTTAAGCAGTTGTCTTCGGTGTATGACATTGCCTGTTAAGCAGTTGTCTTTGGTGTAAGGCGTTGTCTGTTAAGCAGTTGTCTTTGGTGTATTGCATTGCCTGTTAAGCAGTTGTCTTCGGTGTATGGCATTGCCTGTTAAGCAGTTGTCTTTGGTATATGGCTTTTTCTGTTAAGCAGTTGTCTTTGGTGTATGGCATTGTCTGCTAAGCAGTTGTCTTTGGTGTATGGCATTGTCTGTTAAGCAGTTGTCTTTGGTGTATGACATTGCCTGTTAAACAGTTGTCTTTGGTGTATGGCATTGCCTGTTAAGCAGTTGTCTTTGGTGTATGGCATTGCCTGTTAAGCAGTTGTCTTTGGTGTATGGCATTGCCTGTTAAGCAGTTGTCTTTGGTATATGGCTTTTTCTGTTAAGCAGTTGTCTTTGGTGTATTGCATTGCCTGTTAAGCAGTTGTCTTCGGTGTATGACATTGCCTGTTAAGCAGTTGTCTTTGGTGTAAGGCGTTGTCTGTTAAGCAGTTGTCTTTGGTGTATTGCATTGCCTGTTAAGCAGTTGTCTTCGGTGTATGACATTGCCTGTTAAGCAGTTGTCTTTGGTGTATGGCATTGTCTGTTAAGAAGTTGTCTTTGGTGTATGGCATTGTCTGTTAAGCAGTTGTCTTTGGTGTATGGCATTGCCTGTTAAGCAGTTGTCTTTGGTGTATGGCATTGCCTGTTAAGTAGTTGTCTTTGGTGTAAGGCGTTGTCTGTTAAGCAGTTGTCTTTGGTGTCTGGTAGTGTCTGTTAAGCAGTTGTCTTTGGTAGATGGCTTTTTCTGTTAAGCAGTTGTCTTTGGTGTAAGGCGTTGTCTGTTAAGCAGTTGTCTTTGGTGTATGGCATTGTCTGTTAAGCAGTTGTCTTTGGTGTATAGCATTGCCTGTTAAGCAGTTATCTTTGGTGTATGGTGTTGCCTGTTAAGCAGTTTTCTTTGGTGTATGGCATTGTCTGTTAAGCAGTTGTCTTTGGTGTATGGCATTGCCTGTCAAGCAGTTGTCTTTAGTGTATGGCATTGCCTGTTAAGCAGTTGTCTTTGGTGTATCGCATTGTCTGTTAAGCAGTTGTCTTTGGTGTATGGCATTGACTGTTAAGCAGTTGTCTTTGGTGTATGGTGTTGCCTGTTAAGCAGTTGTCTTTGGTGTATGGCATTGTCTGTTAAGCAGTTGTCTTTGGTGTATGGCATTGCCTGTCAAGCAGTTGTCTTTAGTGTATGGCATTGCCTGTTAAGCAGTTGTCTTTGGTGTATCGCATTGTCTGTTAAGCAGTTGTCTTTGGTGTATGGCATTGCCTGTTAAGCAGTTGTCTTTGGTGTATGGCAGTGACTGTTAAGCAGTTGTCTTTGGTGTATGGCATTGCCTGTTAAGAAGTTGTCTTTGGTGTATGGCATTGCCTGTTTAGCAGTTGTCTTTGGTGTATGGTGTTGCCTGTTAAGCAGTTTCTTTGGTGTATGGCATTGTCTGTTAAGCAGTTTTCTTTGGTGTATGGCAGTGTCTGTTAAGCAGTTGTCTTTGCTGTATGGCATTGTCTGTTAAGCAGTTGTCTTTGGTGTATGGCAGTGTCTGTTATGCAGTTGTCTTTGGTGTATGGCATTGCCTGTCAAGCAGTTGTCTTTAGTGTATGGCATTGCCTGTTAAGCAGTTGTATTTGGTGTATGGCATTGTCTGTTAAGCAGTTGTCTTTGGTGTCTGGTAGTGTCTGTTAAGCAGTTGTCTTTGGTGTATGGCAGTGCCTGTTAAGCAGTTGTATTTGGTGTATGGCATTGTCTGTTAAGCAGTTGTCTTTGGTGTCTGGTAGTGTCTGTTAAGCAGTTGTCTTTGGTGTATAGCATTGCCTGTTAAGCAGTTATCTTTGGTGTATGGTGTTGCCTGTTAAGCAGTTTTCTTTGGTGTATGGCATTGTCTGTTAAGCAGTTGTCTTTGGTGTATGGCATTGCCTGTCAAGCAGTTGTCTTTAGTGTATGGCATTGCCTGTTAAGCAGTTGTCTTTGGTGTATGGCATTGTCTGTTAAGCAGTTGTCTTTGGTGTATGGCATTGCCTGTTAAGCAGTTGTCTTTGGTGTATAGCATTGACTGTTAAGCAGTTGTCTTTGGTGTATGGCATTGCCTGTTAAGAAGTTGTCTTTGGTGTATGGCATTGCCTGTTTAGCAGTTGTCTTTGGTGTATGTTGTTGCCTGTTAAGCAGTTTCTTTGGTGTATGGCATTGTCTGTTAAGCAGTTGTCTTTGGTGTATGGCATTGTCTGTTAAGCAGTTGTCTTTGGTGTATGGCAGTGTCTGTTATGCAGTTGTCTTTGGTGTATGGCATTGCCTGTCAAGCAGTTGTCTTTAGTGTATGGCATTGCCTGTTAAGCAGTTGTATTTGGTGTATGGCATTCTCTGTTAAGCAGTTGTATTTGGTGTATAGCACTGTCTGTTGAGAAGTTGTCTTTAGTGTATGGCATTGCCTGTTAAGCAGTTGTCTTTGGTGTATTGCATTGCCTGTTAAGCAGTTGTCTTTGGTGTATGGCATTGTCTGTTAAGAACTTGTCTTTAGTCTATGGCAGTGTATGTTAAGCAGTGGTCTTTGGTGTACGGCGTTGACTGTTAAACAGTTTTCTTTGGTGTATGGCGTTGTATGTTAAGCAGTTGTCTTTGGTGTATGGCATTCCCTGTTAAGCAGTTGTCTTTGGTGTATGACATTGCCTGTTAAGCAGTTGTCTTTGGTGTATGGCATTCCCTGTTAAGCAGTTGTCTTTAGTGTATGGCACTGCCTGTTAAGCAGTTATCTTTGGTGTATGGCATTGCCTCTTAAGCAGTTGTCTTTAGTGTATGGCAAAGTCTGTTACACAGTTGTCTTTGGTGTATGGCAAAGTCTGTTACACAGTTGTCTTTGGTGTATGGCATTGTCTGTTAAGCAGTTGTCTTTAGTGTATGGCATTGCCTGTTAAGCATTTGTCTTTGGTGTATGGCATTGCCTGTTAAGCAGTTGTCTTTGGTGTATGGCATTGTCTGTTAAGCAGTTGTCTTTGGTGTATGGCATTGTCTGCTAAGCAGTTGTCTTTGGTGTATGGCGTTGCCTGTTAAGCAGTTGTCTTTGGTGTATGGCATTGCCTGTTAAGCAGTTGTCTTTGGTGTATGGCATAGCCTGTCAAGAAGTTGTCTTTAGTGTATGGAACTGCCTGTTAAGCAGTTGTATTTGGTGTATGGCATTGCCTGTAAAGCAGTTGCCTTTGGTGTATGGCATTGCCTGTTAAGTAGTAGTCTTTGGTGTATGGCATTGTCTGTTAAGCAGTTGTCTTTGGTGTATGGCATTGTCTGTTAAGCAGTTGTCTTTGGTGTATGGCACTGTCTGTTAAGCAGTTGTCTTTGGTGTATGGCATTGTCTGTTAAGCAGTTGTCTTTGGCGTATTGCATTGTCTGTTAAGCAGTTGTCTTTGGTGTATGGCACTGTCTGTTAAGCAGCTGTCTTTGGTGTATGGCATTGCTTGTTAAGCAGTTGTCCTTAGTGTATGGCATTATCTGTTAAGCAGTTGTCTTTGGTGTATGGCATTGCCTGTTAAGCAGTTGTCTTTGGTGTATGGCACTGTCTGTTAAGCAGTTGTCTTTGGTGTATGGCATTCTCTGTTAAGCAGTTGTCTTTGGTGTATTTCAGTGTCTGATAAGCAGTTGACTTTGGTGTATGGCATTGCCTTTTAAGCAGTTGTCTTTGGTGTTTGGCAGTGTCTATTACGCAGTTGTCTTTGGTGTATGGCATTGTCTGTTAAGCAGTTGTCTTTGGTGTATGGCATTGTCTGTTAAGCAGTTGTCTTTGGGGTATGGCATTTTCTGTTAAGCAGTTGTCTTTGGTGTATGGCATAGTCTGTTAAGCAGTTGTCTGTGGTGTATAGCATTGTCTGTTAAGCAGTTGTCTTTGTTGTATGGCATTGCCTGTTAAGCAGTTGTCTTTGGTGTATGGTATTGCCTGTTAAGCAGTTGTCTTTGGTGTATGGCATTGTCTGTTAAGCAGTTGTCTTTGGTGTATGGCATTGTCTTTTAAGCAGTTGTCTTTGGTGTATGGCATTGTCTGTTAAGCAGTTGTCCTTGGGGTATGGCATTGTCTGTTATGCAGTTGTCTTTGGTGCATGGCATTGTCTGTTAAGCAGTTGTCTTTGGTGTATGGCATTGCCTGCTAAGCAGTTGTCTTTGGTGTGTGGCATTACCTGTTAAGCAGTTGTCTTTGGTGTATGGCATTGTCTGTTAAGCAGTTGTCTTTAGTGTATGGCATTGCCTGTTAAGCAGTTGTCTTTGGTGTATGGCATTGTCTGTTAAGCAGTTGTCTTTGGTGTATGGCATTGTCTGTTAAGCAGTTGTCTTTGGTGTATGGCATTGCCTGTTAAGCAGTTGTCTTTGGTGTATGGCGTTATCTGTTAAGCAGTTGTCTTTGGTATATGGCATTGTCTGTTAAGCAGTTGTCTTTGGTGTATGGCATTGCCTGTAAAGCAGTTGTCTTTGGTGTATGGCATTGCCTGTTAAGCAGTTGTCATTGGTGTATGGCATTGCCTGTTAAGCAGTTGTCTTTGGTGTATGGCATTGTCCGTTAAGCAGTTGTCTTTGGTGTATGGCATTGTCTGTTAAGCAGTTGTCTTTGGTGTTTGGCATTGCCTGTTAAGCAGTTGTCTTTGGTGTATTGCATTGTCCGTTAAGCAGTTGTCTGTGGTGTATGGCATTGTCTGTTAAGCAGTTGTCTTTGGTGTATGGCATTGCCTGTTAAGCAGTTGTCTTTGATGTATGGCAGTGTCTGTTAAGCAGTTGTCTTTAGTGTATGTCATTGTCTGTTAAGCAGTTGTCTTTGGTGTATGGCGTTGTCTGTTAAGCAGTTGTCTTTGGTGTATGGCATTGTCTGTTAAGCAGTTGTCCTTGGTGTATGGCATTGTCTGTTATGTAGTTGTCTTTGGTGCATGGCATTGTCTGTTAAGCAGTTGTCTTTAGTGTATGGCAATGCCTGTTAAGCAGTTGTCTTTAGTGTATGGCATTGTCTGTTATGCAGTTGTCTTTGGTGCATGGCATTGTCTGTTAAGCAGTTGTCTTTAGTGTATGGCAGTGTCTGTTAAGCAGTTGTCTTTGGTGTATGGCAGTGTCTGTTAAGCAGTTGTCTTTGGTGTATGGCGTTGTCTGTTAAGCAGTTGTCTTTGGTGTATGGCGTTGTCTGTTAAGCAGTTGTACTTGGTGTATGGCATTGTCTGTTAAGCAGTTCTCCTTGGTGTATGGCGTTGTCTGTTATGCAGTTGTCTTTGGTGCATGGCATTGTCTGTTAAGCAGTTGTCTTTAGTGTATGGCATTGCCTGTTAAGCAGTTGTCTTTGGTGTATGGCATTGTCTGTTAAGCAGTTCTCCTTGGTGTATGGCATTGTCTGTTAAGCAGTTGTCTTTGGTGTATGGCGTTGTCTGTTAAGCAGTTGTCTTTGGTGTATGGCGTTGTCTGTCAAGCAGTTGTCCTTGGTGTATGGCATTGTCTGTTATGCAGTTGTCTTTGGTGCATGGCATTGTCTGTTAAGCAGTTGTCTTTAGTGTATGGCAATGCCTGTTAAGCAGTTGTCTTTAGTGTATGGCATTGTCTGTTATGCAGTTGTCTTTGGTGCATGGCATTGTCTGTTAAGCAGTTGTCTTTAGTGTATGGCAGTGTCTGTTAAGCAGTTGTCTTTGGTGTATGGCATTGCCTGTTAAGCAGTTGTCTTTGGTGTATGGCATTGTCTGTTAAGCAGTTCTCCTTGGTGTATGGCATTGTCTGTTATGCCGTTGTCTTTGGTGCATGGCATTGTCTGTTAAGCAGTTGTCTTTGGTGTATGGCATTGACTGTTAAGCAGTTGTCTTTGGTGTATGGCATTGCCTGTTAAGCAGTTGTCTCTGGTAAATGTTCTTTTTTGTTAAGCAGTTGTCTTTGGTGTATCGCATTGCCTGTTAAGCAGTTGTCTTTGGTGTATGGCATTGCCTCTTAATCAGTTGTCTTTGGTATATGGCATTGCCTGTTAAGCAGTTGTCTTTGGTGTAATGCGTTGTCTGTTAAGCAGTTGTCTTTGGTGTATGGCATTGTCTGTTAAGCAGTTGTCTTTGGTGTATGGCATTGTCTGTTAAGCAGTTGTCTTTGGTGTATGGCATTGTCTGTTAAGCAGTTGTCTTTGGTGTATGCAATTGCCTGTTAAGCAGTTGTCTTTGGTGTATGGTATTGTCTGTTAAGCAGTTGTCCTTGGTGTATGGCATTGTCTGTTATGCAGTTGTCTTTGGTGCATGGCAATGTCTGTTAAGCAGTTGTCTTTATTGTATGGCAATGCATGTTAAGCAGTTGTCTTTAGTGTATGGCATTGTCTGTTATGCAGTTGTCTTTGGTGTATGGCATTGTCTGTTAAGCAGTTGTCTTTAGTGTATGGCAGTGTCTGTTAAGCAGTTGTCTTTGGTGTATGGCATTGCCTGTTAAGCAGTTGTCTTTGGTGTATGGCATTGTCTGTTAAGCAGTTGTCCTTGGTGTATGGCATTGTCTGTTAAGCAGTTGTCTTTGGTGTATGGCATTGCCTGTTAAGCAGTTGTCTTTGGTGTATGGCATTGTCTGTTAAGCAGTTGTCTTTGGTGTATGGCATTGCCTGTTAATCAGTTGTCTTTGGTGTATGGCATTGTCTGTTAAGCAGTTGTCTTTGGTGCATTTCATTGTCTGTTAAGCAGTTGTCCTTGGTGTATGGTAGTGTCTGTTAAGCAGTTGTCTTTGGTGTATGGCATTGTCTGTTAAGCAGTTGTCTTTGGTGTATGGCTTTGTCTGTTAAGCAGTTGTCTTTGGTGTATGGCATTGCCTGTTAAGCAGTTGTCTTTGGTGTATGGCATTGTCTGTTAAGCAGTTGTCTTTGGTGTATGGCATTGTCTGTTAATCAGTTGTCTTTGGTGTATGGCATTGTCTGTTAAGCAGTTGTCTTTGGTGCATGGCATTGTCTGTTAAGCAATTGTCTTTGGTGTATGGCATTGTCTGTTAAGCAGTTGTCTTTGGTGTATGGCATTGCCTGTTAAGCAGTTGTCTTTGGTGTATGGCATTGTCTGTTAAACAGTTGTCTTTGGTGTATGGCATTGCCTGTTAAGCAGTTGTCTTTGGTGTATGGCATTGTCTGTTAAGCAGTTGTCTTTGGTGTATGGCATTGTCTGTTAAGCAGTTGTCTTTGGTGTATGGCATTGTCTGTTAAGCAGTTGTCTTTGGTGTATGGCATTGTCTGTTAAGCAGTTGTCTTTGGTGTATGGCATTGCCTGTTAAGCAGTTGTCTTTGGTGTATGGCATTGTCTGTTAAGCAGTTGTCTTTGGTGTATGGCACTGTCTGTTAAGCAGTTGTCTTTAGTGTATGGCATTGCCTGTTAAGCAGTTGTCTTTGGTGTATGGCATTGCCTGTTAAGCAGTTGTCTTTGGTGTATGGCATTGCCTGTTAAGCAGTTGTCTTTGGTGTATGGCATTGCCTGTTATGCATTTGTCTTTGGTGTATGGTGTTGTCTGTTAAGCAGTAGTCTTTGGTGTATGGCATTGCCTGTTAAGCAGTTGTCTTTGGTAAATGGCTTTTTTTGTTAAGCAGTTGTGTTTGTTGTATCGCATTGCCTGTTAAGCAGTTGTCCTTGGTGTATGGCATTGTCTGTTATGCAGTTGTCTTTGGTGCATGGCATTGTCTGTTAAGCAGTTGTCTTTAGTGTATGGCATTGTCTGTTATGCAGTTGTCTTTGGTGCATGGCATTGTCTGTTAAGCAGTTGTCTTTAGTGTATGGCAGTGTCTGTTAAGCAGTTGTCTTTGGTGTATGGCAGTGTCTGTTAAGCAGTTGTCTTTGGTGTATGGCGTTGTGTGTTAAGCAGTTGTCTTTGGTGTATGGCGTTGTCTGTTAAGCAGTTGTACTTGGTGTATGGCATTGTCTGTTAAGCAGTTCTCCTTGGTGTATGGCGTTGTCTGTTATGCAGTTGTCTTTGGTGCATGGCATTGTCTGTTAAGCAGTTGTCTTTAGTGTATGGCATTGCCTGTTAAGCAGTTGTCTTTGGTGTATGGCATTGTCTGTTAAGCAGTTCTCCTTGGTGTATGGCATTGTCTGTTAAGCAGTTGTCTTTGGTGTATGGCGTTGTCTGTTAAGCAGTTGTCTTTGGTGTATGGCGTTGTCTGTCAAGCAGTTGTCCTTGGTGTATGGCATTGTCTGTTATGCAGTTGTCTTTGGTGCATGGCATTGTCTGTTAAGCAGTTGTCTTTAGTGTATGGCAATGCCTGTTAAGCAGTTGTCTTTAGTGTATGGCATTGTCTGTTATGCAGTTGTCTTTGGTGCATGGCATTGTCTGTTAAGCAGTTGTCTTTAGTGTATGGCAGTGTCTGTTAAGCAGTTGTCTTTGGTGTATGGCATTGCCTGTTAAGCAGTTGTCTTTGGTGTATGGCATTGTCTGTTAAGCAGTTCTCCTTGGTGTATGGCATTGTCTGTTATGCCGTTGTCTTTGGTGCATGGCATTGTCTGTTAAGCAGTTGTCTTTGGTGTATGGCATTGACTGTTAAGCAGTTGTCTTTGGTGTATGGCATTGCCTGTTAAGCAGTTGTCTCTGGTAAATGTTCTTTTTTGTTAAGCAGTTGTCTTTGGTGTATCGCATTGCCTGTTAAGCAGTTGTCTTTGGTGTATGGCATTGCCTCTTAATCAGTTGTCTTTGGTATATGGCATTGCCTGTTAAGCAGTTGTCTTTGGTGTAATGCGTTCTCTGTTAAGCAGTTGTCTTTGGTGTATGGCATTGTCTGTTAAGCAGTTGTCTTTGGTGTATGGCATTGTCTGTTAAGCAGTTGTCTTTGGTGTATGGCATTGTCTGTTAAGCAGTTGTCTTTGGTGTATGGCATTGTCTGTTAAGCAGTTGTCTTTGGTGTATGGCATTGTCTGTTAAGCAGTTGTCCTTGGTGTATGGCATTGTCTGTTATGCAGTTGTCTTTGGTGCATGGCAATGTCTGTTAAGCAGTTGTCTTTATTGTATGGCAATGCATGTTAAGCAGTTGTCTTTAGTGTATGGCATTGTCTGTTATGCAGTTGTCTTTGGTGTATGGCATTGTCTGTTAAGCAGTTGTCTTTAGTGTATGGCAGTGTCTGTTAAGCAGTTGTCTTTGGTGTATGGCATTGCCTGTTAAGCAGTTGTCCTTGGTGTATGGCATTGTCTGTTAAGCAGTTGTCTTTGGTGTATGGCATTGCCTGTTAAGCAGTTGTCTTTGGTGTATGGCATTGTCTGTTAAGCAGTTGTCTTTGGTGTATGGCATTGCCTGTTAATCAGTTGTCTTTGGTGTATGGCATTGTCTGTTAAGCAGTTGTCTTTGGTGCATGGCATTGTCTGTTAAGCAGTTGTCCTTGGTGTATGGTAGTGTCTGTTAAGCAGTTGTCTTTGGTGTATGGCATTGTCTGTTAAGCAGTTGTCTTTGGTGTATGGCTTTGTCTGTTAAGCAGTTGTCTTTGGTGTATGGCATTGCCTGTTAAGCAGTTGTCTTTGGTGTATGGCATTGTCTGTTAAGCAGTTGTCTTTGGTGTATGGCATTGTCTGTTAATCAGTTGTCTTTGGTGTATGGCATTGTCTGTTAAGCAGTTGTCTTTGGTGCATGGCATTGTCTGTTAAGCAATTGTCTTTGGTGTATGGCATTGTCTGTTAAGCAGTTGTCTTTGGTGTATGGCATTGCCTGTTAAGCAGTTGTCTTTGGTTTATGGCAGTGTCTGTTAAGCAGTTGTCTTTGGTGTTTGGCATTTTCTGTCAAGCAGTTGTCTTTGGTGTATGGCGTTGTCTGTTAAGCAGCTGTCTTTGGTGTATGGCATTGCCTGTTAAGCAGTTGTCTTTGGTGTATGGCAGTGTCTGTTAAGCAGTTGTCTTTGGTGTATGGCATTGCCTGTTAAGCAGTTGTCTTTGGTGTATGGCATTGTCTGTTAAGCAGTTGTCTTTGGTGTATGGCATTGTCTGTTAAGCAGTTGTCTTTGGTGTATTTCAGTGTCTGATAAGCAGTTGTCTTTGGTGTATGGCATTGTCTGTTAAGCAGTTGTCTTTGGTGTATTTCAGTGTCTGATAAGCAGTTTTCTTTGGTGTATGGCATTGTCTGTTAATCAGTTGTCTTTAGTGTATGGCATTGCCTGTTAAGCAGTAGTCTTTGGTGTATGGCATTGTCTGTTAAGCAGTTGTCTTTGGTGTATGGCGTTGCCTGTTAAGCAGTTGTCTTTGGTGTATGGGGTTGTCTGTTAAGCAGTTGTCTTTGGTGTATGGCATTGCCAGTTAAGCAGTTGTCTTTGGTGTATGGCGTTGTCTGTTAAGCAGTTGTCTTTGGTGTATGGCATTGCCTGTTAAGCAGTTGTCTTTGGTGTATGGCATTGTCTGTTAAGCAGTTGTCTTTGGTGTATGGCAGTGTCTGTTAAGCAGTTGTCTTTGGTGTATGGCATTGCCTGTTAAGCAGTTGTCTTTGGTGTATGGCATTGTCTGTTAAGCAGTTGTCTTTGGTGTATGGCATTGTCTGTTAAGCAGTTGTCTTTGGTGTATTTCAGTGTCTGATAAGCAGTTGTCTTTGGTGTATGGCAGTGTCTGTTAAGCAGTTGTCTTTGGTGTATGGCATTGCCTGTTAAGCAGTTGTCTTTGGTGTATGGCATTGTCTGTTAAGCAGTTGTCTTTGGTGTATGGCATTGTCTGTTAAGCAGTTGTCTTTGGTGTATTTCAGTGTCTGATAAGCAGTTGTCTTTGGTGTATGGCATTGTCTGTTATGCAGTTTTCTTTGGTGTATGGCATTGTCTGTTAAGCAGTTGTCTTTGGTGTATGGCATTGTCTGTTAAGCAGTTGTCTTTGGTGTATGGCATTGCCTGTTACGCAGTTGTCTTTGGAGTATAGCAGTGTCTGTTAAGCAGTTGTCTTTGGTGTATGGCATTGCCTGTTAAGCAGTTGTCTTTGGTGTATGGCATTGTCTGTTAAGCAGTTGTCTTTGGTGTATTTCAGGTTCTGATAAGCAGTTGTCTTTTGTGTATTGCATTGTCTGTTAAGCAGTTTCTTTGGTGTATGGCATTGTCTGTTAAGCAGTTGTCTTTGGTGTATGGCATTGCCTTTTAAGCAGTTGTCTTTGGTGTATGGCATTGTCTGTTATGCAGTTGTCTTTGGTGTAAGGCGTTGCCTGTTAAGCAGTTGTCTTAGGTGTGTGGCGTTGTCTGTTAAGCAGTTGTCTTTGGTGTATGGCATTGTCTGTTAAGCAGTTGTCTTTGGTGTATGGCGTTGTCTGTTAAGCAGTTTTCTTTGGTGTATGGCATTGTCTGTTAAGCATTTTTCTCTGGTGTATGGCATTGTCTGTTAAGCAGTTTTCTTTGGTGTATGGCATTGCCTGTTAAGCAGTTGTCTTTGTTGTGTGGCTTTGTCTGTTAAGCAGTTTTCTTTGGTGTATGGCATTGCCTGTTAAGCAGTTGTCTTTGTTGTGTGGCTTTGTCTGTTAAGCAGTTGTCTTTTGTGTATGGCATTGCCTGTTAAGCAGTTGTCTTTGGTGTATGGCAGTGTCTGTTAATCAGTTGTCTTTGGTGTATGGCATTGTCTGTTAAGCAGTTGTCTTTGGTGTATGGCGTTGTCTGTTAAGCAGTTGTCTTTGGTGTATGGCATTGCCTGTTAAGCAGTTGTCTTTGGTGTACGGCGTTGTCTGTTAAGCAGTTGTCTTTGGTGTATGGCATTGCCTGTTAAGCAGTTGTCTTTGGTGTATGGCGTTGTCTGTTATGCAGTTGTCTTTGGTGTATGGCATTGCCTGTTAAGCAGTTGTCTTTGGTGTACGGCATTGCCTGTTAAGCAGTTGTCTTTGGTGTATGGCGTTGTCTGTTATGCAGTTGTCTTTGGTGTATGGCATTGCCTGTTAAGCAGTTGTCTTTGGTGTACGGCGTTGTCTGTTAAGCAGTTGTCTTTGGTGTATGGCAGTGTCTGTTAATCAGTTGTCTTTGGTGTATGGCATTGCCTGTTAAGCAGTTGTCTTTGGTGTATGGCATTGTCTGTTAAGCAGTTGTCTTTGGTGTATGGCATTGTCTGTTAAGCAGTTGTCTTTGGTGTATTTCAGTGTCTGATAAGCAGTTGTCTTTGGTGTATGGCAGTGTCTGTTAAGCAGTTGTCTTTGGTGTATGGCATTGCCTGTTAAGCAGTTGTCTTTGGTGTATGGCATTGTCTGTTAAGCAGTTGTCTTTGGTGTATGGCATTGTCTGTTAAGCAGTTGTCTTTGGTGTATGGCAGACCTGGGCAAACTGCGGCCCGCGGGCCACATCCGGCCCTTTGACCGCTTCTGTGTGGCCCCCTGACACAGTCAGCCAGACGCAGGAGAAAGCCTGAGCTATTATCTTACTCAGACTCAGCATTCTGATTGTAGCTCCGCCCCCCTGTGGATGCCATCTTCTCATTGGTGGATGTGGGGATGCTCAGTTCCTTGCTTGCAGAGCAGAGCTACTGTAATGTCTTCAGGTCAGGAGTGTTCAAGAAGAGGGAAACTTGGACTACTACACCCATCTGCTGCACATAGTGGGCAAGTGACATCTAAGTTGAGCCCCATGGTGTAAAATAACAGCTAGGAGCTGACATTGTGTCTACTGTGCTGATCAGTTCACAGCACAGCACTGCCTCCTTTCTCAGACCGCAGTTTACACTCAGTGAGAGCAGCTAATTATCTGCAGCTTACTGAGTCTTCCCCTGGCAGCTCAGACTGATCGGAGAGAACATTTGCATTCCTAGTGAATGACTCCAACAGTGAAGTGCCCCTCCTCACCTGGGATATTCTATGTGCTCCCCAAACTGCACCCCACATACTCTGCTGCCTCTCCACCTTTGAGTGAGGGTTAACCCTTACCTCACCCTTTACACTGAGCTTTTGAGTTATTGCGCTGTGTTCTATGTCCTGTGCAGGTGAGGTAAGTGTTAAGCTCCTCACAATGCTCCCTGCTGTGATCTGTGACTTATCACAGCCATAGACTTTAATAAAGATCCCCCCCACCTGCCTGTTACCTCCTGCCCCACATGTGATGTGGATCTATGCATGTGGAACAGGGGTGGGCAAACAACTTTTTTTTTCCACATGCTCCCAATTTATGTATTGATTGATCAATTGCCAATGCTTGCTATGATAAACTTTATTGTAGCAAGTATTATCAGGGTGTGTTCACACAACTGTATTTTCGGTCCTAGTGCTTTTCGTGAAAAAAATAAAATAAACCTGACTTCACACGGACAGGACTAGTAGCAATGCTTTGCAATTGAGCTATTCAGATTACAGTTTAAGTCCATGGCCCCACTATCAGTATTTGGCAGAATTTTTTTCTCAGGAGTGGGAGCCAAAACCAGGTGAGGAACAATCAGAGAATAATAGAAGATATAATAGAAACAAGTCACCAGTTCTGCATTTATCACCCACTCCTGAGAAAAAATACTGACTGAATACTGATAGTGGGGCCGTGGCCTAACACAGACCAAGTATCCGTGTGAAAAAGATCACAGCACACACCAGTTTCTTCTGTGTATCAGATAACACTCACTTATTGAAGTCAGAGTTTGCAAAAAAAAAATTGAATCACATATTAATCATCTGTATGGCATCTGATTTTTACAGATACATTTCGATTACAATCATACGAAACTGTATTTGTTTTTGTACATTTTATTCACTTCTGATATATAAAAATGGATCACAATACAGATGATAAAAATAGTCTGCCTTTCTGGATGACAATCATGACATCGCTCGTGTAAACGTAATCATATAATCACCTTCTTTTTATAAAGCGATAAAATTAATATTGAGCAGAATTAAAGGGGCGGCCTAAAACAGAAGGTAAATTTCATACTAAATGTCTATTTAATTCAATCCAATCACTTATCTAGTACAGTTCAATTAAAAATTCCCTACCGTTTCCTCTCTACTCTAACTTCTTGTTTGTTTTTTCTCATCCAATGATGTTTTGTTGAGAATTCCAGTGCATTTTGGGATACTCACATGGGACGTCATCAAGGGGAAAAGGATGCGATCACTGACGCTGCTTTCCTCACATTTAAACGAAGCACCATCAGTGACCTCTGTTTCGGAGTCTGGGTTAGTCCCTGCTTGCTGCGTGGTGTCCTTACAATTTCCACTGACAGCGCACTCTCTTGCTGGCTCATCACTTCTCTTTAGAGCCAGCAAGGGAGTGCACTGTCACTGTTCATTCAAAGGAATATAGTGCCGGGAGCTCATACTGTCCATAGGTCATAATTTATAACCGATGCATTATCAGTAGAGCAGGGACTAGCCCAACCTCTGAAACAGACATAATTGATGCCACTTAATTTCATGGAGGGGGCAGAAGCTGCGGAAGTGACCACAGCTACTACCACCTTATGACGTCCTGTGTGAGTATTCCAATCAAAATGCCATTGCAGGTTAAAAAAAAAAGACTGGAAGTCAGACTAGAGAGGGTATATTAGGGAATTTTCAATTGAAGTATATAAAAAAGGAGATTAGAAAATTACATTATTTAGATAAATGTTTAGTATGAAATACACCTTTGGTTTCGGACCACCCCTTTAAGTTCAGTCGACTGGTTCGGCCCTCAAAAGCAGTGCCAGTTTCTCATGTGGCCCCTTGGGAAAATTAATTGCCCACCCCTGGTGTATGGCATAGTTTGTTAAGCAGTTGTCTGTGGTGTATAGCATTGTCTGTTAAGCAGTTGTCTTTGGTGTATGGCATTGTCTGTTAAGCAGTTGTCTTTGGTGTATGGCATTGCCTGTTAAGCAGTTGTCTTTGGTGTATGGCGTTGTCTGTTAAGCAGTTGTCTTTGGTGTATGGCATTGCCTGTTAAGCAGTTGTCTTTGGTGTATGGCATTGTCTGTTAAGCAGTTGTCTTTGGTGTATGGCGTTGTCTGTTAAGCAGTTGTCTTTGGTGTATGGCATTGCCTGTTAAGCAGTTGTCTTTGGTGTATGGCGTTGTCTGTTAAGCAGTTGTCTTTGGTGTATGGCATTGCCTGTTAAGCAGTTGTCTTTGGTGTATGGCATTGTCTGTTAAGCAGTTGTCTTTGGTGTATGGCGTTGTCTGTTAAGCAGTTGTCTTTGGTGTATGGCATTGTCTGTTAAGCAGTTGTCTTTGGTGTATGGCACTGTCTGTTAAGCAGTTGTCTTTGGTGTATGGCATTGTCTGTTAAGCAGTTGTCTTTGGTGTATGGCATTATCTGTTAAGCAGTTGTCTTTGGTGTATGGCATTGCCTGTTAAGCAGTTGTCTTTGGTGTATGGCAGTGTCTGTTAAGCAGTTGTCTTTGGTGTATGGAATTGCTTGTTAAGCAGTTGTCTTTGGTGTATGGCATTGCCTGTTAAGCAGTTGTCTTTGGTGTATGGCATTGTTAAGCAGTTGTCTTCGGTGTATTTCATTGTCTGATAAGCAGTTGTCTTTGGTGTATGGCATTGTCTGTTAAGCAGTTTTCTTTGGTGCATGGCATTGTCTGTTAAGCAGCTGTCTTTGGTGTATGGCATTGCCTTTTAAGCAGTTGTCTTTGGTGTATGGCAGTGTCTATTAGGCAGTTGTGTTTGGTGTATGGCATTGTCTGTTATGCAGTTGTCTTTAGTGTATGGCATTGCCTGTTAAGCAGTTGTCTTTGGTGTATGGCATTGTCTGTTAAGCAGCTGTCTTTGGTGTATGGTGTTGCCTGTTAAGCAGTTGTCTTTGGTGTATGGAGTTGTCTGTTAAGCAGTTGTCTTTGGTGTATGGCATTGTCTGTTAAGCAGTTGTCTTTGGTGTATGGCGTTGTCTGTTAAGCAGTTTTCTTTGGTGTATGGCATTGCCTGTTAAGCAGTTGTCTTTGGTGTATGGCTTTGTCTGTTAAGCTGTTGTCTTTGGTGTATGGCATTGTCTGTTAAGCAGTTGTCTTTGGTGTATGGCATTGCCTGTTAAGCAGTTGTCTTTGGTGTATGGCATTGCCTGTTAAGCAGTTGTCTTTGGTGTATGGCATTGTCTGTTAAGCAGTTGTCTGTGGTGTATGGCATTGTCTGTTAAGCAGTTGTCTGTGGTGTAAGGAATTGCCTGTTAAGCAGTTGTCTTTGGTGTATGGCATTGTCTGTTAAGCAGTTGTCTGTGGTGTATGGCATTGTCTGTTAAGCAGTTGTCTTTCTTGTATGGCATTGTCTGTTAAGCAGTTGTCTTTGGTGTATGGCATTGCCTGTTAAGCAGTTGTCTTTGGTGTAAGGCATTGTCTGTTAAGCAGTTGTCTTTGGTGTATGGCATTGCCTGTTAAGCAGTTGTCTTTGGTGTATGGCAGTGTCTGTTAAGCAGTTGTCTTTGGTGTATGGAATTGCTTGTTAAGCAGTTGTCTTTGGTGTATGGCATTGCCTGTTAAGCAGTTGTCTTTGGTGTATGGCATTGTTAAGCAGTTGTCTTCGGTGTATTTCATTGTCTGATAAGCAGTTGTCTTTGGTGTATGGCATTGTCTGTTAAGCAGTTTTCTTTGGTGTATGGCATTGTCTGTTAAGCAGCTGTCTTTGGTGTATGGCATTGCCTTTTAAGCAGTTGTCTTTGGTGTATGGCAGTGTCTATTAGGCAGTTGTGTTTGGTGTATGGCATTGTCTGTTATGCAGTTGTCTTTAGTGTATGGCATTGCCTGTTAAGCAGTTGTCTTTGGTGTATGGCATTGTCTGTTAAGCAGCTGTCTTTGGTGTATGGTGTTGCCTGTTAAGCAGTTGTCTTTGGTGTATGGAGTTGTCTGTTAAGCAGTTGTCTTTGGTGTATGGCATTGTCTGTTAAGCAGTTGTCTTTGGTGTATGGCGTTGTCTGTTAAGCAGTTTTCTTTGGTGTATGGCATTGCCTGTTAAGCAGTTGTCTTTGGTGTATGGCTTTGTCTGTTAAGCTGTTGTCTTTGGTGTATGGCATTGTCTGTTAAGCAGTTGTCTTTGGTGTATGGCATTGCCTGTTAAGCAGTTGTCTTTGGTGTATGGCATTGCCTGTTAAGCAGTTGTCTTTGGTGTATGGCATTGTCTGTTAAGCAGTTCTCTTTGGTGTAAGGAATTGCCTGTTAAGCAGTTGTCTTTGGTGTATGGCATTGTCTGTTAAGCAGTTGTCTGTGGTGTATGGCATTGTCTGTTAAGCAGTTGTCTTTCTTGTATGGCATTGTCTGTTAAGCAGTTGTCTTTGGTGTATGGCATTGCCTGTTAAGCAGTTGTCTTTGGTGTATGGCATTGCCTGTTAAGCAGTTGTCTTTGGTGTATGGCAGGGTCTGTTAAAGCAGTTGTCTTTGGTGTATGTCATTGCCTGTTAAGCAGTTGTGTTTGGTGTATGGCATTGTCTGTTAAGCAGTTGTCTTTGGTGTATGGCATTGCCTGTTAAGCAGTTGACTTTGGTGTATGGCATTGTCTGTTAAGTAGTTGTCTTTGGTGTATGGCATTGCCTTTTAAGCAGTTGTCTTTGGTGTATGGCATTGTCTGTTAAGCAGTTGTCCTTGGTGTATGGCATTGTCTGTTAAGCAGTTGTCTTTGGTGCATGGCATTGTCTGTTAAGCAGTTGTCTTTAGTGTATGGCATTGCCTGTTAAGCAGTTGTCTTTAGTGTATGGCATTGACTGTTAAGCAGTTGTCTTTGGTGTATGGCATTGCCTGTTAAGCAGTTGTCTTTGGTGTATGGCGTTGTCTGTTAAGCAGTTGTCTTTGGTGTATGGCATTGCCTGTTAAGCAGTTGTCTTTGGTATATGGCTTTTTCTGTTAAGCAGTTGTCTTCGGTGTATAGCATTGCCTGTTAAGCAGTTGTCTTTGGTGTATGGCATTGTCTAATAAGCAGTTGTCTTTGGTGTAAGGCGTTGTCTGTTAAGCAGTTGTCTTTGGTGTATGGCATTGCCTTTTAAGCAGTTGTCTTTGGTGTATGGCATTGTCTGTTAAAAAGTTGTCCTTGGTGTATGGCATTGTCTGTTATGCAGTTGTCTTTGGTGCATGGCATTGTCTGTTAAGCAGTTGTCTTTAGTGTATGGCATTGCCTGTTAAGCAGTTGTCTTTAGTGTATGGCATTGACTGTTAAGCAGTTGTCTTTGGTGTATGGCATTGCCTGTTAAGCAGTTGTCTTTGGTGTATGGCGTTGTCTGTTAAGCAGTTGTCTTTGGTGTATGGCATTGCCTGTTAAGCAGTTGTCTTTGGTATATGGCTTTTTCTGTTAAGCAGTTGTCTTCGGTGTATAGCATTGCCTGTTAAGCAGTTGTCTTTGGTGTATGGCATTGTCTAATAAGCAGTTGTCTTTGGTGTAAGGCGTTGTCTGTTAAGCAGTTGTCTTTGGTGTATGGCATTGTCTGTTAAGCAGTTGTCTTTGGTGTATGGCATTGCCTGTTAAGCAGTTATCTTTGGTGTAAGGAATTGCCTGTTAAGAAGTTGTCTTTGGTGTATGGCATTGCCTGTTAAGCATTTGTCTTTGGTGTATGGCATTGCCTGTTAAGCAGTTGTCTTTGGTGTATGGCTTTGTCTGTTAAGCAGTTGTCTTTGGTGTATTGCATTGTCTGTTAAGCAGTTTTCTTTGGTGTATGGCATTGTCTGTTAAGCATTTTTCTCTGGTGTATGGCATTGTCTGTTAAGCAGTTGTCTTTGGTGTATGGCATTGCCTGTTAAGCAGTTGTCTTTGGTGTATGCCTTTGCCTGTTAAGCAGTTGTCTTTGGTGTATGGCATTGCCTGTTAAGCAGTTGTCTTTGGTGTATGGCAGTGTCTGTTAAGCAGTTGTCTTTGGTGTATGGCATTGTCTGTTAAGCAGTTGTCTTTGGTGTATGGCATTGTCTGTTAAGCAGTTGTCTTTGGTGTATGTCATTGCCTGTTAAGCAGTTGTCTTTGGTGTATGGCATTGCCTGTTAAGCAGTTGTCTTTGCTGTATGGCATTGTCTGTTAAGCAGTTGTCTTTGGTGTATGGCTTTGTCTATTAAGCAGTTGTCTTTGATGTATGGCATTGTCGGTTAAGCAGTTGTCTTTAGAGTATGGCATTGTCTGTTATGCAGTTGTCTTTGGTGTATGGCATTGTCTGTTAAGCAGTTGTCTTTGGTGTATGGCATTGCCTGGTAAGCAGTTGTCTTTGGTGTATGGCATTGTCTGTTAAGCAGTTGTCTTTGGTGTATGTCATTGCCTGTTAAGCAGTTGTCTTTGGTGTATGGCATTGCCTGTTAAGCAGTTGTCTTTGGTGTATGGCATTGTCTGTTAAGCAGTTCTCTTTGGTGTAAGGAATTGCCTGTTAAGCAGTTGTCTTTGGTGTATGGCATTGTCTGTTAAGCAGTTGTCTGTGGTGTATGGCATTGTCTGTTAAGCAGTTGTCTTTCTTGTATGGCATTGTCTGTTAAGCAGTTGTCTTTGGTGTATGGCATTGCCTGTTAAGCAGTTGTCTTTGGTGTATGGCATTGTCTATTAAGCAGTTGTCTTTGGTGTATGGCATTGCCTGTTAAGCAGTTGTCTTTGGTGTATGGCAGTGTCTGTTAAGCAGTTGTCTTTGGTGTATGGAATTGCTTGTTAAGCAGTTGTCTTTGGTGTATGGCATTGCCTGTTAAGCAGTTGTCTTTGGTGTATGGCATTGTTAAGCAGTTGTCTTCGGTGTATTTCATTGTCTGATAAGCAGTTGTCTTTGGTGTATGGCATTGTCTGTTAAGCAGTTTTCTTTGGTGTATGGCATTGTCTGTTAAGCAGCTGTCTTTGGTGTATGGCATTGCCTTTTAAGCAGTTGTCTTTGGTGTATGGCAGTGTCTATTAGGCAGTTGTGTTTGGTGTATGGCATTGTCTGTTATGCAGTTGTCTTTAGTGTATGGCATTGCCCGTTAAGCAGTTGTCTTTGGTGTATGGCATTGTCTGTTAAGCAGCTGTCATTGGTGTATGGTGTTGCCTGTTAAGCAGTTGTCTTTGGTGTATGGAGTTGTCTGTTAAGCAGTTGTCTTTGGTGTATGGCATTGTCTGTTAAGCAGTTGTCTTTGGTGTATGGCATTGCCTGTTAAGCAGTTGTCTTTGGTGTATGGCATTGCCTGTTAAGCAGTTGTCTTTGGTGTATGGCATTGTCTGTTAAGCAGTTCTCTTTGGTGTAAGGAATTGCCTGTTAAGCAGTTGTCTTTGGTGTATGGCATTGTCTGTTAAGCAGTTGTCTGTGGTGTATGGCATTGTCTGTTAAGCAGTTGTCTTTGGTGTATGGCATTGTCTGTTAAGCAGTTGTCTTTGGTGTATGGCATTGTCTGTTAAGCAGTTGTCTTTGGTGTATGGCATTGCCTGTTAAGCAGTTGTCTTTGGTGTATGGCATTGCCTGTTAAGCAGTTGTCTTTGGTGTATGGCAGGGTCTGTTAAAGCAGTTGTCTTTGGTGTATGTCATTGCCTGTTAAGCAGTTGTGTTTGGTGTATGGCATTGTCTGTTAAGCAGTTGTCTTTGGTGTATGGCATTGCCTGTTAAGCAGTTGTCTTTGGTGTATGGCATTGTCTGTTAAGTAGTTGTCTTTGGTGTATGGCATTGCCTTTTAAGCAGTTGTCTTTGGTGTATGGCATTGTCTGTTAAAAAGTTGTCCTTGGTGTATGGCATTGTCTGTTATGCAGTTGTCTTTGGTGCATGGCATTGTCTGTTAAGCAGTTGTCTTTAGTGTATGGCATTGCCTGTTAAGCAGTTGTCTTTAGTGTATGGCATTGACTGTTAAGCAGTTGTCTTTGGTGTATGGCATTGCCTGTTAAGCAGTTGTCTTTATTGTATGGCGTTGTCTGTTAAGCAGTTGTCTTTGGTGTATGGCATTGCCTGTTAAGCAGTTGTCTTTGGTATATGGCTTTTTCTGTTAAGCAGTTGTCTTCGGTGTATAGCATTGCCTGTTAAGCAGTTGTCTTTGGTGTATGGCATTGTCTAATAAGCAGTTGTCTTTGGTGTAAGGCGTTGTCTGTTAAGCAGTTGTCTTTGGTGTATGGCATTGTCTGTTAAGCAGTTGTCTTTGGTGTATGGCATTGCCTGTTAAGCAGTTATCTTTGGTGTAAGGCATTGCCTGTTAAGAAGTTGTCTTTGGTGTATGGCATTGCCTGTTAAGCATTTGTCTTTGGTGTATTGCATTGTCTGTTAAGCAGTTTTCTTTGGTGTATGGCATTGTCTGTTAAGCATTTTTCTCTGGTGTATGGCATTGTCTGTTAAGCAGTTGTCTTTGGTGTATGGCATTGCCTGTTAAGCAGTTGTCTTTGGTGTATGCCTTTGCCTGTTAAGCAGTTGTCTTTGGTGTATGGCATTGCCTGTTAAGCAGTTGTCTTTGGTGTATGGCAGTGTCTGTTAAGCAGTTGTCTTTGGTGTATGGCATTGTCTGTTAAGCAGTTGTCTTTGGTGTATGGCATTGTCTGTTAAGCAGTTGTCTTTGGTGTATGTCATTGCCTGTTAAGCAGTTGTCTTTGGTGTATGGCATTGCCTGTTAAGCAGTTGTCTTTGCTGTATGGCATTGTCTGTTAAGCAGTTGTCTTTGGTGTATGGCTTTGTCTATTAAGCAGTTGTCTTTGGTGTATGGCATTGTCGGTTAAGCAGTTGTCTTTAGAGTATGGCATTGTCTGTTATGCAGTTGTCTTTGGTGTATGGCATTGTCTGTTAAGCAGTTGTCTTTGGTGTATGGCATTGTCTGTTAAGCAGTTGTCTTTGGTGTATGGCATTGTCTGTTAAGCAGTTGTCTTTGGTGTATGGCATTGTCTGTTAAACAGTTGTCTTTGGTGTATGGCATTGCCTGTTATGCAGTTGTCTTTGGTGTATGGCATTGTCTGTTAAGCAGTTGTCTTTGGTGTATGGCTGTGTCTGTTAAGCAGTTGTCTTTGGTTTATTGCATTGCCTGTTAAGCAGTTGTTTGGTGACTGGTAGAGTCTGTTAAGCAGTTGTCTTTGGTATATGGCGTTGCCTGATAAGCAGTTGTCTTTGGTGTATGGCATTGCCTGTTAAGCAGTTGTCTTTGGTGTATGGCATTGTCTGTTAAGCATTTGCCTTTCGTGTATGGCATTGCCTGTTAAGCAGTTGTCTTTGGTGTTTGGCGTTGTCTGTTTAGCAGTTGTCTTTGGTGTATGGCATTGTCGGTTAAGCAGTTGTCTTTAGTGTATGGCATTGACTGTTAAGCAGTTGTCTTTGGTGTATGGCATTGCCTGTTAAGCAGTTGTTTCATGTCTGGTAGTGTCTGTTAAGCAGATGTCTTTGGTGTATTGCGTTGCCTGATAAGCAGTTGTCTTTGGTGTATGGCATTGTCTGTTAAGAAGTTGTCTTTGCTGTATGGCATTGCCTGTTAAGCAGTTGTCTTTGGTTTATGGCATTGTCTGTTAAGCAGTTGTCTTTGGTGTATGGCATTGCCTGTTAAGCAGTTGTCTTTGCTGTATGGCATTGTCTGTAAAGCAGTTGTCTTTGGTGTATGGCATTGCCTGTTAAGCAGTTGTCTTTGCTGTATGGCATTGTCTGTAAAGCAGTTGTCTTTAGTGTATGGCGTTGTCTGTTATGCAGTTGTCTTTGGTGTATGGCATTGTCTGTTAAGCAGTTGTCTTTGGTGTATGGCATTGCCTGTTAAGCAGTTGTCTTTGGTGTATGGCATTGCCTGTTAAGCAGTTGTCTTTGGTGTATGTCATTGCCTGTTAAGCAGTTGTCTTTGGTGTATGGCATTGCCTGTTAAGCAGTTGTCTTTGGTGTATGGCATTGTCTGTTAAGCAGTTCTCTTTGGTGTAAGGAATTGCCTGTTAAGCAGTTGTCTTTGGTGTATGGCATTGTCTGTTAAGCAGTTGTCTGTGGTGTATGGCATTGTCTGTTAAGCAGTTGTCTTTCTTGTATGGCATTGTCTGTTAAGCAGTTGTCTTTGGTGTATGGCATTGCCTGTTAAGCAGTTGTCTTTGGTGTATGGCATTGTCTATTAAGCAGTTGTCTTTGGTGTATGGCATTGCCTGTTAAGCAGTTGTCTTTGTTGTATGGCAGTGTCTGTTAAGCAGTTGTCTTTGGTGTATGGAATTGCTTGTTAAGCAGTTGTCTTTGGTGTATGGCATTGCCTGTTAAGCAGTTGTCTTTGGTGTATGGCATTGTTAAGCAGTTGTCTTCGGTGTATTTCATTGTCTGATAAGCAGTTGTCTTTGGTGTATGGCATTGTCTGTTAAGCAGTTTTCTTTGGTGTATGGCATTGTCTGTTAAGCAGCTGTCTTTGGTGTATGGCATTGCCTTTTAAGCAGTTGTCTTTGGTGTATGGCAGTGTCTATTAGGCAGTTGTGTTTGGTGTATGGCATTGTCTGTTATGCAGTTGTCTTTAGTGTATGGCATTGCCCGTTAAGCAGTTGTCTTTGGTGTATGGCATTGTCTGTTAAGCAGCTGTCATTGGTGTATGGTGTTGCCTGTTAAGCAGTTGTCTTTGGTGTATGGAGTTGTCTGTTAAGCAGTTGTCTTTGGTGTATGGCATTGTCTGTTAAGCAGTTGTCTTTGGTGTATGGCATTGCCTGTTAAGCAGTTGTCTTTGGTGTATGGCATTGCCTGTTAAGCAGTTGTCTTTGGTGTATGGCATTGTCTGTTAAGCAGTTCTCTTTGGTGTAAGGAATTGCCTGTTAAGCAGTTGTCTTTGGTGTATGGCATTGTCTGTTAAGCAGTTGTCTGTGGTGTATGGCATTGTCTGTTAAGCAGTTGTCTTTCTTGTATGGCATTGTCTGTTAAGCAGTTGTCTTTGGTGTATGGCATTGCCTGTTAAGCAGTTGTCTTTGGTGTATGGCATTGCCTGTTAAGCAGTTGTCTTTGGTGTATGGCAGGGTCTGTTAAAGCAGTTGTCTTTGGTGTATGTCTTTGCCTGTTAAGCAGTTGTGTTTGGTGTATGGCATTGTCTGTTAAGCAGTTGTCTTTGGTGTATGGCATTGCCTGTTAAGCAGTTGTCTTTGGTGTATGGCATTGTCTGTTAAGTAGTTGTCTTTGGTGTATGGCATTGCCTTTTAAGCAGTTGTCTTTGGTGTATGGCATTGTCTGTTAAAAAGTTGTCCTTGGTGTATGGCATTGTCTGTTATGCAGTTGTCTTTGGTGCATGGCATTGTCTGTTAAGCAGTTGTCTTTAGTGTATGGCATTGCCTGTTAAGCAGTTGTCTTTAGTGTATGGCATTGACTGTTAAGCAGTTGTCTTTGGTGTATAGCATTGCCTGTTAAGCAGTTGTCTTTGGTGTATGGCGTTGTCTGTTAAGCAGTTGTCTTTGGTGTATGGCATTGCCTGTTAAGCAGTTGTCTTTGGTATATGGCTTTTTCTGTTAAGCAGTTGTCTTCGGTGTATAGCATTGCCTGTTAAGCAGTTGTCTTTGGTGTATGGCATTGTCTAATAAGCAGTTGTCTTTGGTGTAAGGCGTTGTCTGTTAAGCAGTTGTCTTTGGTGTATGGCATTGTCTGTTAAGCAGTTGTCTTTGGTGTATGGCATTGCCTGTTAAGCAGTTATCTTTGGTGTAAGGCATTGCCTGTTAAGAAGTTGTCTTTGGTGTATGGCATTGCCTGTTAAGCATTTGTCTTTGGTGTATTGCATTGTCTGTTAAGCAGTTTTCTTTGGTGTATGGCATTGTCTGTTAAGCATTTTTCTCTGGTGTATGGCATTGTCTGTTAAGCAGTTGTCTTTGGTGTATGGCATTGCCTGTTAAGCAGTTGTCTTTGGTGTATGCCTTTGCCTGTTAAGCAGTTGTCTTTGGTGTATGGCATTGCCTGTCAAGCAGTTGTCTTTGGTGTATGGCAGTGTCTGTTAAGCAGTTGTCTTTGGTGTATGGCATTGTCTGTTAAGCAGTTGTCTTTGGTGTATGGCATTGTCTGTTAAGCAGTTGTCTTTGGTGTATGTCATTGCCTGTTAAGCAGTTGTCTTTGGTGTATGGCATTGCCTGTTAAGCAGTTGTCTTTGCTGTATGGCATTGTCTGTTAAGCAGTTGTCTTTGGTGTATGGCTTTGTCTATTAAGCAGTTGTCTTTGGTGTATGGCATTGTCGGTTAAGCAGTTGTCTTTAGAGTATGGCATTGTCTGTTATGCAGTTGTCTTTGGTGTATGGCATTGTCTGTTAAGCAGTTGTCTTTGGTGTATGGCATTGTCTGTTAAGCAGTTGTCTTTGGTGTATGGCATTGTCTGTTAAGCAGTTGTCTTTGGTGTATGGCATTGTCTGTTAAGCAGTTGTCTTTGGTGTATGGCATTGCCTGTTATGCAGTTGTCTTTGGTGTATGGCATTGTCTGTTAAGCAGTTGTCTTTGGTGTATGGCTGTGTCTGTTAAGCAGTTGTCTTTGGTTTATTGCATTGCCTGTTAAGCAGTTGTTTGGTGACTGGTAGAGTCTGTTAAGCAGTTGTCTTTGGTATATGGCGTTGCCTGATAAGCAGTTGTCTTTGGTGTATGGCATTGCCTGTTAAGCAGTTGTCTTTGGTGTATGGCATTGTCTGTTAAGCATTTGCCTTTCGTGTATGGCATTGCCTGTTAAGCAGTTGTCTTTGGTGTTTGGCGTTGTCTGTTTAGCAGTTGTCTTTGGTGTATGGCATTGTCGGTTAAGCAGTTGTCTTTAGTGTATGGCATTGACTGTTAAGCAGTTGTCTTTGGTGTATGGCATTGCCTGTTAAGCAGTTGTTTCATGTCTGGTAGTGTCTGTTAAGCAGATGTCTTTGGTGTATTGCGTTGCCTGATAAGCAGTTGTCTTTGGTGTATGGCATTGTCTGTTAAGAAGTTGTCTTTGCTGTATGGCATTGCCTGTTAAGCAGTTGTCTTTGGTTTATGGCATTGTCTGTTAAGCAGTTGTCTTTGGTGTATGGCATTGCCTGTTAAGCAGTTGTCTTTGCTGTATGGCATTGTCTGTAAAGCAGTTGTCTTTGGTGTATGGCATTGCCTGTTAAGCAGTTGTCTTTGCTGTATGGCATTGTCTGTAAAGCAGTTGTCTTTAGTGTATGGCGTTGTCTGTTATGCAGTTGTCTTTGGTGTATGGCATTGTCTGTTAAGCAGTTGTCTTTGGTGTATGGCATTGCCTGTTAAGCAGTTGTCTTTGGTGTATGGCATTGCCTGTTAAGCAGTTGTCTTTGGTGTATGGCATTGTCTGTTAAGCAGTTGTCTTTGGTGTATGGCATTGCCTGTTAAGCAGTTGTCTTTGGTGTATGGCATTGCCTGTTAAGCAGTTGTCTTTGGTGTATGGCATTGTCTGTTAAGCAGTTGTCTTTGGTGTATGGAATTGTCTGTTAAGCAGTAGTCTTTGGTGTATGGCATTGCCTGTTAAGCAGAGGTCTTTGGTGTATGGCATTGTCTGTTAAGCAGTTGTCTTTGGTGTATGGCATTGCCTGTTAAGCAGTTGTCTTTAGTGTATGGCATTGTCTGTAAAGCAGTTGTCTTTGACTTATGGCAGTGTCTGTTAAGCAGTTGTCTTTGGTGTATGGCATTGCCTGTTAAGCAGTTGTCTTTGGTGTATGGCAGTGTCTGTTAAGCAGTTGTCTTTGGTGTATGGAATTGCTTGTTAAGCAGTTGTCTTTGGTGTATGGCATTGCCTGTTAAGCAGTTGTCTTTGGTGTATGGCATTGTTAAGCAGTTGTCTTCGGTGTATTTCATTGTCTGATAAGCAGTTGTCTTTGGTGTATGGCATTGTCTGTTAAGCAGTTTTCTTTGGTGTATGGCATTGTCTGTTAAGCAGCTGTCTTTGGTGTATGGCATTGCCTTTTAAGCAGTTGTCTTTGGTGTATGGTAGTGTCTATTAGGCAGTTGTGTTTGGTGTATGGCATTGTCTGTTATGCAGTTGTCTTTAGTGTATGGCATTGCCTGTTAAGCAGTTGTCTTTGGTGTATGGCATTGTCTGTTAAGCAGCTGTCTTTGGTGTATGGTGTTGCCTGTTAAGCAGTTGTCTTTGGTGTATGGAGTTGTCTGTTAAGCAGTTGTCTTTGGTGTATGGCATTGTCTGTTAAGCAGTTGTCTTTGGTGTATGGCGTTGTCTGTTAAGCAGTTTTCTTTGGTGTATGGCATTGCCTGTTAAGCAGTTGTCTTTGGTGTATGGCTTTGTCTGTTAAGCTGTTGTCTTTGGTGTATGGCATTGTCTGTTAAGCAGTTGTCTTTGGTGTATGGCATTGCCTGTTAAGCAGTTGTCTTTCGTGTATGGCATTGCCTGTTAAGCAGTTGTCTTTGGTGTATGGCATTGTCTGTTAAGCAGTTGTCTGTGGTGTATGGCATTGTCTGTTAAGCAGTTGTCTGTGGTGTAAGGAATTGCCTGTTAAGCAGTTGTCTTTGGTGTATGGCATTGTCTGTTAAGCAGTTGTCTGTGGTGTATGGCATTGTCTGTTAAGCAGTTGTCTTTCTTGTATGGCATTGTCTGTTAAGCAGTTGTCTTTGGTGTATGGCATTGCCTGTTAAGCAGTTGTCTTTGGTGTAAGGCATTGTCTGTTAAGCAGTTGTCTTTGGTGTATGGCATTGCCTGTTAAGCAGTTGTCTTTGGTGTATGGCAGTGTCTGTTAAGCAGTTGTCTTTGGTGTATGGAATTGCTTGTTAAGCAGTTGTCTTTGGTGTATGGCATTGCCTGTTAAGCAGTTGTCTTTGGTGTATGGCATTGTTAAGCAGTTGTCTTCGGTGTATTTCATTGTCTGATAAGCAGTTGTCTTTGGTGTATGGCATTGTCTGTTAAGCAGTTTTCTTTGGTGTATGGCATTGTCTGTTAAGCAGCTGTCTTTGGTGTATGGCATTGCCTTTTAAGCAGTTGTCTTTGGTGTATGGCAGTGTCTATTAGGCAGTTGTGTTTGGTGTATGGCATTGTCTGTTATGCAGTTGTCTTTAGTGTATGGCATTGCCTGTTAAGCAGTTGTCTTTGGTGTATGGCATTGTCTGTTAAGCAGCTGTCTTTGGTGTATGGTGTTGCCTGTTAAGCAGTTGTCTTTGGTGTATGGAGTTGTCTGTTAAGCAGTTGTCTTTGGTGTATGGCATTGTCTGTTAAGCAGTTGTCTTTGGTGTATGGCGTTGTCTGTTAAGCAGTTTTCTTTGGTGTATGGCATTGCCTGTTAAGCAGTTGTCTTTGGTGTATGGCTTTGTCTGTTAAGCTGTTGTCTTTGGTGTATGGCATTGTCTGTTAAGCAGTTGTCTTTGGTGTATGGCATTGCCTGTTAAGCAGTTGTCTTTGGTGTATGGCATTGCCTGTTAAGCAGTTGTCTTTGGTGTATGGCATTGTCTGTTAAGCAGTTCTCTTTGGTGTAAGGAATTGCCTGTTAAGCAGTTGTCTTTGGTGTATGGCATTGTCTGTTAAGCAGTTGTCTGTGGTGTATGGCATTGTCTGTTAAGCAGTTGTCTTTCTTGTATGGCATTGTCTGTTAAGCAGTTGTCTTTGGTGTATGGCATTGCCTGTTAAGCAGTTGTCTTTGGTGTATGGCATTGCCTGTTAAGCAGTTGTCTTTGGTGTATGGCAGGGTCTGTTAAAGCAGTTGTCTTTGGTGTATGTCATTGCCTGTTAAGCAGTTGTGTTTGGTGTATGGCATTGTCTGTTAAGCAGTTGTCTTTGGTGTATGGCATTGCCTGTTAAGCAGTTGACTTTGGTGTATGGCATTGTCTGTTAAGTAGTTGTCTTTGGTGTATGGCATTGCCTTTTAAGCAGTTGTCTTTGGTGTATGGCATTGTCTGTTAAGCAGTTGTCCTTGGTGTATGGCATTGTCTGTTAAGCAGTTGTCTTTGGTGCATGGCATTGTCTGTTAAGCAGTTGTCTTTAGTGTATGGCATTGCCTGTTAAGAAGTTGTCTTTAGTGTATGGCATTGACTGTTAAGCAGTTGTCTTTGGTGTATGGCATTGCCTGTTAAGCAGTTGTCTTTGGTGTATGGCGTTGTCTGTTAAGCAGTTGTCTTTGGTGTATGGCATTGCCTGTTAAGCAGTTGTCTTTGGTATATGGCTTTTTCTGTTAAGCAGTTGTCTTCGGTGTATAGCATTGCCTGTTAAGCAGTTGTCTTTGGTGTATGGCATTGTCTAATAAGCAGTTGTCTTTGGTGTAAGGCGTTGTCTGTTAAGCAGTTGTCTTTGGTGTATGGCATTGCCTTTTAAGCAGTTGTCTTTGGTGTATGGCATTGTCTGTTAAAAAGTTGTCCTTGGTGTATGGCATTGTCTGTTATGCAGTTGTCTTTGGTGCATGGCATTGTCTGTTAAGCAGTTGTCTTTAGTGTATGGCATTGCCTGTTAAGCAGTTGTCTTTAGTGTATGGCATTGACTGTTAAGCAGTTGTCTTTGGTGTATGGCATTGCCTGTTAAGCAGTTGTCTTTGGTGTATGGCGTTGTCTGTTAAGCAGTTGTCTTTGGTGTATGGCATTGCCTGTTAAGCAGTTGTCTTTGGTATATGGCTTTTTCTGTTAAGCAGTTGTCTTCGGTGTATAGCATTGCCTGTTAAGCAGTTGTCTTTGGTGTATGGCACTGTCTAATAAGCAGTTGTCTTTGGTGTAAGGCGTTGTCTGTTAAGCAGTTGTCTTTGGTGTATGGCATTGTCTGTTAAGCAGTTGTCTTTGGTGTATGGCATTGCCTGTTAAGCAGTTATCTTTGGTGTAAGGAATTGCCTGTTAAGAAGTTGTCTTTGGTGTATGGCATTGCCTGTTAAGCATTTGTCTTTGGTGTATGGCATTGCCTGTTAAGCAGTTGTCTTTGGTGTATGGCTTTGTCTGTTAAGCAGTTGTCTTTGGTGTATTGCATTGTCTGTTAAGCAGTTTTCTTTGGTGTATGGCATTGTCTGTTAAGCATTTTTCTCTGGTGTATGGCATTGTCTGTTAAGCAGTTGTCTTTGGTGTATGGCATTGCCTGTTAAGCAGTTGTCTTTGGTGTATGCCTTTGCCTGTTAAGCAGTTGTCTTTGGTGTATGGCATTGCCTGTTAAGCAGTTGTCTTTGGTGTATGGCAGTGTCTGTTAAGCAGTTGTCTTTGGTGTATGGCATTGTCTGTTAAGCAGTTGTCTTTGGTGTATGGCATTGTCTGTTAAGCAGTTGTCTTTGGTGTATGTCATTGCCTGTTAAGCAGTTGTCTTTGGTGTATGGCATTGCCTCTTAAGCAGTTGTCTTTGCTGTATGGCATTGTCTGTTAAGCAGTTGTCTTTGGTGTATGGCTTTGTCTATTAAGCAGTTGTCTTTGGTGTATGGCATTGTCGGTTAAGCAGTTGTCTTTAGAGTATGGCATTGTCTGTTATGCAGTTGTCTTTGGTGTATGGCATTGTCTGTTAAGCAGTTGTCTTTGGTGTATGGCATTGCCTGTTAAGCAGTTGTCTTTGGTGTATGGCATTGTCTGTTAAGCAGTTGTCTTTGGTGTATGTCATTGCCTGTTAAGCAGTTGTCTTTGGTGTATGGCATTGCCTGTTAAGCAGTTGTCTTTGGTGTATGGCATTGTCTGTTAAGCAGTTCTCTTTGGTGTAAGGAATTGCCTGTTAAGCAGTTGTCTTTGGTGTATGGCATTGTCTGTTAAGCAGTTGTCTGTGGTGTATGGCATTGTCTGTTAAGCAGTTGTCTTTCTTGTATGGCATTGTCCGTTAAGCAGTTGTCTTTGGTGTATGGCATTGCCTGTTAAGCAGTTGTCTTTGGTGTATGGCATTGTCTATTAAGCAGTTGTCTTTGGTGTATGGCATTGCCTGTTAAGCAGTTGTCTTTGGTGTATGGCGTTGTCTGTTAAGCAGTTGTCTTTGGTGTATGGCATTGCCTGTTAAGCAGTTGTCTTTGGTATATGGCTTTTTCTGTTAAGCAGTTGTCTTCGGTGTATAGCATTGCCTGTTAAGCAGTTGTCTTTGGTGTATGACACTGTCTAATAAGCAGTTGTCTTTGGTGTAAGGCGTTGTCTGTTAAGCAGTTGTCTTTGGTGTATGGCATTGTCTGTTAAGCAGTTGTCTTTGGTGTATGGCATTGCCTGTTAAGCAGTTATCTTTGGTGTAAGGCATTGCCTGTTAAGAAGTTGTCTTTGGTGTATGGCATTGCCTGTTAAGCATTTGTCTTTGGTGTATTGCATTGCCTGTTAAGCAGTTTTCTTTGGTGTATGGCATTGTCTGTTAAGCATTTTTCTCTGGTGTATGGCATTGTCTGTTAAGCAGTTGTCTTTGGTGTATGGCATTGCCTGTTAAGCAGTTGTCTTTGGTGTATGCCTTTGCCTGTTAAGCAGTTGTCTTTGGTGTATGGCATTGCCTGTTAAGCAGTTGTCTTTGGTGTATGGCAGTGTCTGTTAAGCAGTTGTCTTTGGTGTATGGCATTGTCTGTTAAGCAGTTGTCTTTGGTGTATGGCATTGTCTGTTAAGCAGTTGTCTTTGGTGTATGTCATTGCCTGTTAAGCAGTTGTCTTTGGTGTATGGCATTGCCTGTTAAGCAGTTGTCTTTGCTGTATGGCATTGTCTGTTAAGCAGTTGTCTTTGGTGTATGGCTTTGTCTATTAAGCAGTTGTCTTTGGTGTATGGCATTGTCGGTTAAGCAGTTGTCTTTAGAGTATGGCATTGTCTGTTATGCAGTTGTCTTTGGTGTATGGCATTGTCTGTTAAGCAGTTGTCTTTGGTGTATGGCATTGTCTGTTAAGCAGTTGTCTTTGGTGTATGGCATTGTCTGTTAAGCAGTTGTCTTTGGTGTATGGCATTGTCTGTTAAGCAGTTGTCTTTGGTGTATGGCATTGCCTGTTATGCAGTTGTCTTTGGTGTATGGCATTGTCTGTTAAGCAGTTGTCTTTGGTGTATGGCTGTGTCTGTTAAGCAGTTGTCTTTGGTTTATTGCATTGCCTGTTAAGCAGTTTTTTGGTGACTGGTAGAGTCTGTTAAGCAGTTGTCTTTGGTATATGGCGTTGCCTGATAAGCAGTTGTCTTTGGTGTATGGCATTGCCTGTTAAGCAGTTGTCTTTGGTGTATGGCATTGTCTGTTAAGCATTTGCCTTTCGTGTATGGCATTGCCTGTTAAGCAGTTGTCTTTGGTGTTTGGCGTTGTCTGTTTAGCAGTTGTCTTTGGTGTATGGCATTGTCGGTTAAGCAGTTGTCTTTAGTGTATGGCATTGACTGTTAAGCAGTTGTCTTTGGTGTATGGCATTGCCTGTTAAGCAGTTGTTTCATGTCTGGTAGTGTCTGTTAAGCAGATGTCTTTGGTGTATTGCGTTGCCTGATAAGCAGTTGTCTTTGGTGTATGGCATTGTCTGTTAAGAAGTTGTCTTTGCTGTATGGCATTGCCTGTTAAGCAGTTGTCTTTGGTTTATGGCATTGTCTGTTAAGCAGTTGTCTTTGGTGTATGGCATTGCCTGTTAAGCAGTTGTCTTTGCTGTATGGCATTGTCTGTAAAGCAGTTGTCTTTGGTGTATGGCATTGCCTGTTAAGCAGTTGTCTTTGCTGTATGGCATTGTCTGTAAAGCAGTTGTCTTTAGTGTATGGCGTTGTCTGTTATGCAGTTGTCTTTGGTGTATGGCATTGTCTGTTAAGCAGTTGTCTTTGGTGTATGGCATTGCCTGTTAAGCAGTTGTCTTTGGTGTATGGCATTGCCTGTTAAGCAGTTGTCTTTGGTGTATGGCATTGTCTGTTAAGCAGTTGTCTTTGGTGTATGGCATTGCCTGTTAAGCAGTTGTCTTTGGTGTATGGCATTGCCTGTTAAGCAGTTGTCTTTGGTGTATGGCATTGTCTGTTAAGCAGTTGTCTTTGGTGTATGGAATTGTCTGTTAAGCAGTAGTCTTTGGTGTATGGCATTGCCTGTTAAGCAGAGGTCTTTGGTGTATGGCATTGTCTGTTAAGCAGTTGTCTTTGGTGTATGGCATTGCCTGTTAAGCAGTTGTCTTTAGTGTATGGCATTGTCTGTTAAGCAGTTGTCTTTGACTTATGGCAGTGTCTGTTAAGCAGTTGTCTTTGGTGTTTGGCATTGTCTGTTAAGCAGTTTTCTTTGGTGTATGGCATTGTCTGTTAAGCAGTTTTCTTTGGTGTATGGCATTGCCTTTTAAGCAGTTGTATTTGGTGTATGGCATTGTCTGTTAGGCAGCTGTCTATGGTGTATGGCAGTGTCAGTTAAGCAGTTGTCTTTGGTGTATGGCATTGCCTGTTAAGCAGTTGTCTTTAGTGTATGGCATTGTCTGTTAAGCAGTTGTCTTTGACTTATGGCAGTGTCTGTTAAGCAGTTGTCTTTGGTGTTTGGCATTGTCTGTTAAGCAGTTTTTCTTTGGTGTATGGCATTGTCTGTTAAGCAGTTTTCTTTGGTGTATGGCATTGCCTTTTAAGCAGTTGTATTTGGTGTATGGCATTGTCTGTTAGGCAGCTGTCTATGGTGTATGGCAGTGTCTGTTATGCAGTTGTGTTTAGTGTATGGCATTGCCTGCTAATCAGTTGTCTTTGGTGTATGGCTTTGCCTGTTAAACAGTTGTCTTTGGTGTATGGCTTTGTCATTTAAGCAGTTGTCTTTGGTGTATTGCATTGTCTGTTAAGCAGTTTTCTTTGGTGTATGACATTGTCTGTTAAGCAGTTTTCTTTGGTGTATGGCATTGTCTGTTAAGCAGTTGTCTTTGGTGTATGGCATTGCCTGATAAGCAGTTGTCTTTGGTGTATGGCAGTGTCTGTTAAGCAGTTGTCTTTGGTGTATGGCATTGTCTGTTAAACAGTTGTCTTTGGTGTATGGCATTGTCTGTTAAGCAGTAGTCTTTGGTGTATGGCATTGCCTGTTAAGCAGTTGTCTTTGGTGTATGGCATTGCCTGTTAAGCAGTTGTCTTTGGTGTATGGCATTGTCTGTTAAGCAGTTGTCTTTGGTGTATGGCGTTGTCTTTTATGCAGTTGTCTTTGGTGTACGGCATTGTCTGTTAAGCAGTTGTCTTTGGTGTATGGCATTGTCTGTTAAGCAGTTGTCTTTGATGTATGGCATTGCCTGTTAAGCAGTTGTCTTTTGTGTATGGCATTGTCTGTTAAGCAGTTGTCTTTGGTGTATGGCGTTGTCTTTTATGCAGTTGTCTTTGGTGTACGGCATTGTCTGTTAAGCAGTTGTCTTTGGTGTATGGCATTGTCTGTTAAGCAGTTGTCTTTGATGTATGGCATTGCATGTTAAGCAGTTGTCTTTAGTGTATGGCATTGTCTGTTAAGCAGTTGTCTTTGGTGTATGGCATTGCCTGTTAAGCAGTTGTCTTTTGTGTATGGCATTGTCTGTTAAGCAGTTGTCCTTGGTGTGTGGCATTGCCTGTTAAGCAGTTGTCTTTGGTGTATGGCATTGCCTGTTAAGCAGTTGTCTTTGGTGTATGGCATTTTCTGTTAAGCAGTTGTCTTTGGTGTATGGCATTGCCTGTTAAGCAGTTGTCTTTGGTGTATGGCATTGCCTGTTAAGCAGTTGTCTTTGGTGTATGGCATTGTCTGTTAAGCAGTTGTCTTTGGTGTATGGAATTGTCTGTTAAACAGTAGTCTTTGGTGTATGACATTGCCTGTTAAGCAGTTGTCTTTGGTGTATGGCATTGTCTGTTAAGCAGTTGTCTTTGGTGTATGGCATTGCCTGTTAAGCAGTTGTCTTTAGTGTATGGCATTGTCTGTTAAGCAGTTGTCTTTGACTTATGGCAGTGTCTGTTAAGCAGTTGTCTTTGGTGTTTGGCATTGTCTGTTAAGCAGTTTTCTTTGGTGTATGGCATTGTCTGTTAAGCAGTTTTCTTTGGTGTATGGCATTGTCTGTTAAGCAGTTTTCTTTGGTGTATGGCATTGCCTTTTAAGCAGTTGTATTTGGTGTATGGCATTGTCTGTTAGGCAGCTGTCTATGATGTATGGCATTGTCTGTTATGCAGTTGTGTTTAGTGTATGGCATTGCCTGCTAATCAGTTGTCTTTGGTGTATGGCTTTGCCTGTTAAACAGTTGTCTTTGGTGTATGGCATTACCTGTTAAGCAGTTGTCTTTGGTGTATGGCTTTGTCATTTAAGCAGTTGTCTTTGGTGTATTGCATTGTCTGTTAAGCAGTTTTCTTTGGTGTATGACATTGTCTGTTAAGCAGTTTTCTTTGGTGTATGGCATTGTCTGTTAAGCAGTTGTCTTTGGTGTATGGCATTGCCTGTTAAGCAGTTGTCTTTGGTGTATGCCATTGCCTGTTAAGCAGTTGTCTTTGGTGTATGGCATTGCCTGATAAGCAGTTGTCTTTGGTGTATGGCAGTGTCTGTTAAGCAGTTGTCTTTGGTGTATGGCATTGTCTGTTAAACAGTTGTCTTTGGTGTATGGCATTGTCTGTTAAGCAGTAGTCTTTGGTGTATGGCATTGCCTGTTAAGCAGTTGTCTTTGGTGTATGGCATTGCCTGTTAAGCAGTTGTCTTTGGTGTATGGCATTGTCTGTTAAGCAGTTGTCTTTGGTGTATGGCGTTGTCTTTTATGCAGTTGTCTTTGGTGTACGGCATTGTCTGTTAAGCAGTTGTCTTTGGTTTATGGCATTGTCTGTTAAGCAGTTGTCTTTGATGTATGGCATTGCCTGTTAAGCAGTTGTCTTTAGTGTATGGCATTGTCTGTAAAGCAGTTGTCTTTGGTGTATGGCATTGCCTGTTAAGCAGTTGTCTTTTGTGTATGGCATTGTCTGTTAAGCAGTTGTCCTTGGTGTGTGGCATTGCCTGTTAAGCAGTTGTCTTTGGTGTATGGCATTGCCTGTTAAGCAGTTGTCTTTGGTGTATGGCATTGTCTGTTAAGCAGTTGTCTTTGGTGTATGGCATTGCCTGTTAAGCAGTTGTCTTTGGTGTATGGCATTGCCTGTTAAGCAGTTGTCTTTGGTGTATGGCATTGCCTGTTAAGCAGTTGTCTTTGGTGTATGGCATTGCCTGTTAAGCAGTTGTCTTTGGTGTATGGCATTGTCTGTTAAGCAGTTGTCTTTGGTGTATGGAATTGTCTGTTAAGCAGTTGTCTTTGGTGTATGGCATTGCCTGTTAAGCAGTTGTCTTTAGTGTATGGCATTGTCTGTTATGCAGTAGTCTTTGCTGTATGGTATTGTCTGTTAAGCAGTTGTCTTTGGCTTATGGCAGTGTCTGTTAAGCAGTTGTCTTTGGTGTTTGGCATTGTCTGTTAAGCAGTTTTCTTTGGTGTATGGCATTGTCTGTTAAGCAGTTTTCTTTGGTGTATGGCATTGCCTGTTAAGCAGTTCTCTTTGGTGTATGGCATTGTCTGTTAAGCAGTTGTCTTTAGTGTATGGAATTGTATGTTAAGCAGTTGTCTTTGGTGTATGGCATTGCCTGTTAAGCAGTTGTCTTTAGTGTATGGCATTGTCTGTTATGCAGTAGTCTTTGCTGTATGGTATTGTCTGTTAAGCAGATGTCTTTGACTTATGGCAGTGTCTGTTAAGCAGTTGTCTTTGGTGTTTGGCATTGTCTGTTAAGCAGTTGTCTTTGGTGTATGGCATTGCCTGTTAAGCAGTTGTCTTTGGTGTATGGCCTTGTCTGTTAAGCAGTTGTCTTTGGTGTATGACATTGCCTGTTAAGCAGTTGTCTTTGGTGTATGACATTGCCTGTTAAGCAGTTGTCTTTGGTGTATGGCATTGTCTGTTAAGCAGTTGTCTTTGGTGTATGGCATTGTCTGTTAAGCAGTTGTCTTTGGTGTATGGCATTGCCTGTTAAGCAGTTGTCTTGGTGTATGGCATTGTCTGTTAAGCAGTTGTCTTTGGTGTATGGCATTGTCTGTTAAGCAGTTGTCTTTAGTGTATGGCATTGTCTGTTAAGCAGTTGTCTTTGGTGCATGGCATTGCCTGTTAAGCAGTTGTCTTTGGTGTATGGCATTGCCTGTTAAGCAGTTGTCTTTGGTGTATGGCATTGTCTGTTAAGCAGTTGTCTTTGGTGTATGGCATTGTCTGTTAAGCAGTTGTCCTTGGTGTATGACATTGCCTGTTAAGCAGTTGTCTTTGGTGTATGGCATTGTCTGTTAAGCAGTTGTCTTTGGTGTATGGAATTGTCTGTTAAGCAGTTGTCTTTGGTGTATGGCATTGCCTGTTAAGCAGTTGTCTTTGGTGTATGGCATTGTCTGTTAAGCAGTTGTCTTTGGTGTATGGAATTGTCTTTTAAGCAGTTGTCTTTGGTGTATGGAATTGTTTGTTAAGCAGTTGTCTTTGGTGTATGGCATTGTCTGTTAAGCAGTTGTCTTTGCTGTATGGTATTGTCTGTTAAGCAGCTGTATTTGGCTTATGGCACTGTCTGTTAAGCAGTTGTCTTTGGTGTATGGCATTGTCTGTTAAGCAATTGTCTTTGGTGTATGGCATTGCCTGTTAAGCAGTTGCCTTTGGTGTATGGCATTGTCTGTTAAGCAGTTGTCTTTGGTGTTTGGCATTGTCTGTTAAGCAGTTGTCTTTGGTGTATGGCGTTGCCTGTTAAGCAGTTGTCTTTGGTGTATGGCTTTGTCTGTTAAGCAGTTGTCTTTGGTGTATGGCTTTGCCTGTTAAGCAGTTGTCTTTGGTGTATGGCTTTGTCTGTTAAGCAGTTGTCTTTGGTGTATATCCACAGAGGACCGGACGCCGGAGTCTGAGGCTGTGTGGATTGCATATCCAACAGCAGATACTGCAAGGCAGGAGATTGCAGGTCTCCTGGCCCGACAGAAGCCCGGAGGCTCAGCCACACGAAAAGACCCGTACCGCCACAGAGGAGCGAGGAATACACAAGGTCCGAGTCGCCAGCCATACGGTTGAGCGCAGGCCTACAACTTCACCTGGCCAGGAGGACTCTAGGATTCTTCCCAGACTGATCAGGCCCTCATCACTAGCCGGTACTCCCGTTGGGGCCCATATAATTGCCAGCAGTAAAGACCCTGGGACTGCACTGCAAAGACTCTGTGTTGTCATTACTGATACCTTGCACTACCACCACCATCATCCATACACGCTGCCCTGAAGCTCCACTCTTCCTGTGGGGAGTTACATCACCTTGCTGCACATACCACCAGCTTCAGCGGACTGCTCCGCAGCTGCGGTTCCCAATAACCGCATTCCACAGGTGGTGTAGTCGGACTATACATAACAGATATAGATAAACTACCCTTAGATTGACCACCTGGGTCACGGACCGGGTCATCGCCACGGTGACTACAATCCCCAGCATCTACAGGCCCGGTTCCGGGTACCCCATGGCCCAGGGGGCGTGTCAACTTTGGCGTAGTCGGCAGGATCTCATGCCCACTACCACCGGGTACTGCGCGCCTTCACAGACTGTGTCTAATACCGTGGTGAAGATTTCCCGCCATTTGTTGCCGTTTTCCCGCCATTGTCCGCCATTTTCGAGTCGCCGCGCGAGAAGAAGAGGGGCGTGATCGCTGGAAACACACGAAGTCTAAAGCCCTGCCCCACACACGGACGCAGCGCCAGGTCCTGGAAGGAGCCACAGTGAACGCTGACGTAAGACGCGTGCGACGCCAGGTCCTCGACAGAGACCATCGCCTGCGCAACTGCGGCCTACGGAAGAAAAGAGAAGGAAGGTAGGCCACGGTTCACTAGGGGGTAGGAAGACGCCCGATATGGAGGGAACTTCAACCACCGGCGCGGCCGCTGCCGCGGTAATGCCATTCTCCATGCCATATATACCGGGGGCGGCGTGGTTGCCCCAGTACTCAGGAGAGTCGCACACCCTGAGTGACTTCAAGGAGAGACTAAGCAGTTTATTTAAAGTATACCCCCTGTCCGAGGAGCAGAAAGTGAGCATCCTCGTAGGCCAGTTGATTGGTGCAGCCCAGAGAGAAGTAAAATCCTGGTCAGCAAGAGAAAAAGGGACTGTAAAAGAGATACTGGCCCACCAAAAGGACACTTTTGACACCCGTACTACGGCAGAGATAAAGATGAAGTTTTATGGGTGCAAACAACGGTCGCAGGACAGTGTACGGGACTATGCTTTAAACCTGCAGGAGACGCTGAGGGCCATCAAACAAGTAGACCCTGACAGTGTGCGTGATGAAAACAGGCTGTTAACTGAGCAATTTATTGAGGGTTTACTGTCCAGCGCCCACCGCACCCAGCTGCGCATAATGGCTCTGCAAAACCCTGACTTGGACTTTGCTCAATTTAAAGACAGGGCCATCCGGGTGCTACAGGAACCAGCACAAGGGGGCGCTACAGCTCACCGGCGCCCGGCTATCACCTACCACCAGGAGGTGGCACCCTTTTCCCCTGAGCCTGTAGGAGCTGATGCACAGACTCTGGACAATGCCCCGTCTACAGACCTGCACCATCAGGTCCAAGAGTTAACTAAAAGTGTAGCTACGCTAACCAAAATTGTGCAGGCCTTGCAGGTGTATCCCAAAGGAAAGATCCAGCTGGCTTCCAGTCCGGAGGACGTCCCTTGGCGCCGAGAGAAGAGGATTCCACCATCCAGAGAGAGGAACAGCGACCTCTACGACCAGGACAGACAACCCATCTCCCGCCGCTGCAACCAGCCAGGACATTATGCAAGGTACTGTCATTTAAACGAGCAAAATCTGGGGCAGAGGGCCAACCCCCAGGTGTAAGACCACCAGGCCCATCAAGCTGGCTAGACAAATATGTGGGTGGACGACCAGTCCTACCTATCGTGCTGGACGGCTTTCCAATGAGCGTGTTGCTGGACACTGGGTCCCAGGTGACCACCATCCCCTACATTCTTTTCAAATGGTTCTGGCCTGATTCGGACATTACCCTCCGTCCAGACGAACATTTGAGTATTTATGCTAGCAATGGTCTACCCGTACCTCAGGTGGGGTACAAAGAAGTGACCATAAAGGTTGGCAAAGTCAAACTGCCAGCACAAGGACTGATTATTGTCGACATTGATCGCCGAGAAAGTCATCCCATGATAACCTTAGGCACTAATGTCATTGAAAATTGTCTTGCAGAAATAATTGTCTTGTTACAGCAGGTTGCGGAGACCGCCAGTTCCAGCCAGCAGCGGGTTCTACAAAGAGAGATCAGAGCCCTGATGAAAAGACAACAGGTAGAACTGTCTGGTGGTGAAATTGGCAGTGTCAGGATGAGTGACCCATTCCCTATTGCCATGCCCCCAAGAAGTGAAATGCTGATATGGTGCCGGGCAGCAATAGGTCTCCGGGGTAGAGATTACCAGGCCCTGGTAGAGCCCGTCTACTCTGACAGTAGGCCCACCATTTTGACAGCCAGGGGAGTGGTTGATGTCCGCCAAGGGAGAGTGCCAGTCCGCATCCTGAACATTGGGGAAAAAGAAGTTCACTTTCCCCGGTATGCCACCCTAGCCAAGCTAATTACCGTCAAGCAAAATGCTATAAAAACAGTGGAACCCTTACCTCCATCCAACCAGGCAGAGGGTAATGGTTCCGAGGGACAGATGGAGGACTGGTGTCAGAAGCTGCATGTGGGCACTGACTCCACCCCTCAACACCAAAAACAAGGAGTATACCGGGTGGTGCAAGAGTATGAAAGGGTCTTCAGTAAACACCCACTCGACTTTGGGCAGGTAAAGGGGGTTCAACACCATATCCCCACGGGAGACAATCCACCCATTAAAGAAAGGTACCGGACTGTACCGCCAGCACACTACCAAAATGCCAAAGGGATGTTGCGAGAGATGAAGGAGGCTGGGGTAATAAGTAGTGTTGAGCCACCCCCGTAGTGTTCGAGTTCGGTTCGGTTCGTCGAACACCCGTGTGTTCGCCGAACTGTTCGTCGAACTGTTCGTCGAACACCTTCGAACACCGTTAAAACCAATGGCAGGCAAACAAAAACACATAGAAACACATAGAAAACACCTTCAAAGGTGTCCAAAAGCTGACAAACTGCTCAGAAGACACAACACATGGAAAAGTGACAAGTACATATAGTCATGCGAAAATAAAAGAGGTGGAGGAGTAAAAGGAGGGGGAGACACAGATATAGGCATGTCATGCCCTTCTAAAATCCAAAAAGTGAGAAGCCGACACGGCCAGTCCGCTCCTGCCCGTGCCACCTCCGTGTCGCCGGGTTTGTGCCAGAGCCGCGGTGAACCCTGACGGCCAGCCCCCCTCTCCCAATACTGGTGCCTGTCCGCTGGTGGGTCGAGCGAGCCCCCCTGTGGTGGAGGCAGCTCTAAGCTTTTTAATTTAAATTGTCTCTCTAATTTGAATGAATGCACTTTAAATCCATTTACAAGGATCTATTGGAGGGCAAGTCTCATGCCAGCAGCCGCGTAATTCCAGCTCCAGTAGCGTCCACTAAAGCTGCTGCAGTTAAAAAGTTTTTATAAGGATCGAGCTCGGTTGTCCACCGCAAGGCATCCTACTGCCAGTCCCAGCCCCTATGCCTTGGGGTGCCTCCTGATGCTCTTCACTGAGTATCCCATGGTCCCGAAGCATTTCCTTTGAAAAAATTAAGTGTCTAAACTACAGGTGGTGTAGCTTGCTTAACAGCCGGGATAATCCGCTGACTAGCAGACACTGCTACTAGGCACAAAGTATTTCCTGGGCTAGATGCAGTTAAAAATTTGTAATTAGATACTCTCGTTGGATGCTGAGAAAGCATTCCATAGAGTCTCCTGGCACGCCATATATGATTCTCTTAAAAAGCTTGGGGTAGGGGTCTAGGGGACCCTTTTATAGCCAAAATCACGGCCCTGTATCGCAATACGTCACCTAGGCTGAAGATAAATGGAACTGTAGCACCCTGAGGGCTCGGTTGCTACAGACGTATTGCACCTCACCCAGAGGTGTGATATCTCACTCTCAGGTAAGGATGGAGTGTGGATCAGGACCCGACACCTGCATGCATTACACCACATTGCCGTGGGGCAGGGCGACCAATATGCCCCTGAGATGGGCACGACAGTCCCTGTCCCTGGCTGGAGTGGGGGGAGGGAACACTGAGGAAGGGGAACCCTGTAGTGCAGGAGCAGGGAGGAAGCAGTTCCTGGGTGCATTGAGAAGGGAGTATAAAAGGTGGGCACCATCTTAGTTCAGTGCAGAGAAGTCTGAGCAGAAGTGGCAGGGAGCAGGGGCTCTGCATGAGCTCTGCTCCGGAGGCGGGCCTAGTAACAGAGGCCCAGGCCTGGAAGAGGGAGAAGGAAGGAAGAGGAGCGGAGAAGGCTCCAGGAACGAGGAATGAAGGGATCCCAGGGGTGCGGACGGGCGAGTCGCCACCGCACGCCCGAATCCACCTGCGTGGAGGGGTCAGGCCAAAGGGGGAGACCGGTCCCCGAACTAGTGGAGGCAGGAAACGACCCTCAGCTAGAAACCGGAGGCTCTGACATTTTATGTGGCGCAGCCCCTCGCTACACCCGCTAGGAAGGCACCACATAGGGTCAGGGAAACTGGCGCCAAGTTTACCAAGAGGAGGCCCGAGGCAGCCGGACAAAAGTGTTGGTAAGAAAGGCCAGACAAAGGACACACAAAGGGGGTCCTGTGAAGTGCTCCAAAGTTATCTGGGAGTTGTCTGAGCCCCTCACCTGGTGAGCACAGTACGACGTGGGCAGCCGTTACCTGCAGACGTGGTCTGGATAATAAGAACTGTGAGTAAAGGCCCTGGACTGCATCACTGACTCCGTGTCGTTACTGCTGCTGCCCTGCACCATCACCCCCATCCTCCGCATACACTGCCCTGAGGCTATACTCCTCCCGTGGGGAGTTATGCTACGCTCTGCTGCACCCACAACACCAGCCTCAGCGGTCTGCCCTGGAGCGGCGGTTCACTCTGACCGCAATCCACGGGTGGCGTAGTCGGACATTTAAACATCAAAACCACATAAATAGTTCCGCCACTGGTTTGACCGCCCTGAGCCACGGAACCGGGTCGCCGCCACGAAGACTACAACCACCAGCATCCACCAAAAAGGGTCCGGCTCCAGGTGTCCCAAGGCCCAGGGGGTGCGTCAGAACATTTTCATCACCTTTCACAATCACCAATGGGACAAGGCAGGGATGTCCTCTGTCCCCTCTCTTATACATCCTAGTGACGGAGCACCTGCTCTCATCAATTCGCCATAAACCCAATATTAGGTGGATTGAGGTGGGAGGCACCGAGTACAAGTGCTCTCTATTTGCTGATGATGTCCTAGTATATATCACTCAATCACATATATCCATCCATGCTGTTATGGCTGAAATAGATCACTTTGTTACATGGTAAAATTTTAAAATCAATGCAGCGAAGTCTGAGGCCCTCGATGTCTCCCTCCCTAAATCCATATAGGATTCCATCCAGTCCAACTTTCCCTTTGCCTGGCCCTCACAGGGTATCAAATACTTAGGAATTCCTATTCATAGAGACCTCTCCCATCTATGTTATCTTAATTTTGGGCCCTTTATTGAACAATTCCATACAGACCACGGTTGGCAAGTTAGAACTGTAAGATTCACTACGTGAACCGCTGGTGTTTTGTGGAAAAGCACATGTACACCGCGTTCCAAATTATTATGCAAAAAGTGTTTAGGAGTGATAAGGGAAGAATTTGTTTGTTTGTCAGTTAAACTCATTGATGGTGATGTGTGTCAGGGCTCTTTATATCACTGTAAGCAATTGCAGACACCTGTGCTAATTAGTTTGGCAGGTGTGTCCAATGAAAGGCAAGACTACTTAAGAAGGCTCTCTCACATTATTAAGCAGCCTACATTTTCTGCCAAAATGGGAAAGAAAAAGGATGTGTCGGCTGCTGAGAAGCAACAAATTGTGGAGTGTTTAGGTCAAGGCATGACTACAATCAACATTGTGCGATGATCACGATGAAGTGTCTTGGCAATCAAGAAGTATGTAGCTGATTCACAGTACACACGTGTGCGTGCTGATAAGGGCAAATTGAGGACTCTTTCCTACAGACAATTACGTCAGGTTGAAAGAGCAGCGGCAAAAAAGCCTTGTCATAGCAGCAGACAAGTTTTTGAAGCTGCTTGTGCCTCCAACGTCCCCCGAACAACAAGATGCAGGGTCCTTCAGAGGTTTGCAGCTGTGCATACGCCATCCTGTCGACCTCCTCTATCCACTTCACACAAGCAGAAACGGCTCCAGTGGGCCAAACATTACATGAAGACTGATTTCAAAACTGTTTTGTTCACGGATGAGTGCCGTGCAGCGCTCGATGGTCCAGATGGATGGAGTGGAGGATGGCTGGTTGATGGACACCCCACGCAAACACGGCTACAGCGCCAACAAGGAGGAGGTGGAGTAATGTTTTGGGCTGGAATCATGGGGAGAGAGATTGTCGGCCCCTTTAGGATCCCTGAAGGCGCTAAAGATGAACTCCATAATGTATGTGGATTTTCTCAAACAGCACTTCCTGCCATGGTTCAAGAAGAAGAACCGTGTATTTCACAGCAAGATCATTTTTCTGCATGATAATGCACCATCTCATGCTGCACATAAAACATCTGCATCTCTGGCTGATATGGGCATAAAAGGGGACAAACTTATGGTGTGACCCCCATGCTCCCCTGACCTCTACCCCATTCAGAACCTTTGGAGCATCATTAAAAGGAGTGTCTATGATGGCGGGAGGCAGTTCACATCTAAGCAACAGCTCTGGGAGGGTATTCTGTCCTCATGCAAAACAATTGAAGCAGAAACCATCCAAAACCTGACAAATTCAATGGACGAGAGAGTTCAGAAGCTCCTTTTGAACAAAGGGTCCTATGTGAAAATGTAACATCACCTAGAATAAAGTTTTGAGTTGAAAACTGTTTGATTTCAGTTTCTAACAACCTGCTAATGCTTATAATTTCAAAAATGACCATTTTTTTGGTCTTTATTAAAATGAAAAGGTTGATCGAAAAGTTTGGGGGATCTAAGAGTGTGGCAACCCAGTAGTCATGATTACTTCGAATTCTGACAATATGAGGGTCATGCTGCAGGTAGTGCAGCAAGAAGGCACTTATGTGTCTTGCGCATCTCGGAGCCCCAAAATTATTTTCCGGGCTAGATGCAGCTAAAAATTATTTTTAATTTTAAATCTGGTGGAGCTTATTATAGATGGCCTAATAGGATCAGTGCTGCACACTGCTACAAAGCCCAAATTATTTTCCAGTCAAGATACAGATAAACATGATTAGTAATTTGAAAGCTTAAAACGTTTGGTAGGGTGATTTTAACCAATCAACAAGCTTTTACTCTCCCCAGGATGACACAGGGGTAGAAAAGTCGTTTCGGATCCATGATTTGTTCATCTTTATGAACGTGAGTCTGTCTACATTATCAGTGGAGAGCCGCGTGCGCTTATCTGTCAGCACACCACCAGCAGCGCTGAACACACGTTCAGACAGAACGCTGGCTGCGGGGCATGACAAGATCTCCAAGGCGTAAGTGGCTAGCTCCGGCCATTTATCCAGATTGGAAGCCCAAAAAGAGCAAGGGTCCAGTGACACAGTCGTGGCTTCAATGTTTACTTGGAGATACTCCTGTACCATCGTCTCTAGGCGTTGACTATGTGTCAGACTTCTTGTCTCCTGTGGCCTTGCAAAGGATGGGCTAAAAAAGTGGTGAAATGATTCCGCAAAATTGATGTTACCAGCAGATACTGTGGTTCTGTTACGGTTTGAGTGCTGAACACTTGACGGTCCCACGGTTGGCAAGTTGGAACTGTGAGATTCACTACGTGCACCACTGGTATTTTGTGGAAAAGCACATGTAAGATTCTGCAACAGTCTCTGCTGATACTCCTGCATGCGTGCATCCCTTTCTATGGCAGGAATAATTTCTGCAAATTTACTTTTGTACTGGGGATCTAACAGTGTGGCAACCCAGTAGTCAGGATTATTTCTAATTCTCACAATTCGAGGGTCATGTTGCAGGTAGTGCAGCAAGAAGGCACTCATGTGTGTTGTGCATCCAGGAGCACCAAGTCCCTGTTGTGTTGGTGGCGAGGTAACAATCATGCTTCCTTCCTCTGTCCTCTCCCCCCAACCTCGCACAACAGAAATGTGATCAAGGTCTCCCTCATCTGATGAGTCTTCCATCAGTTCGTCCTCCACTTCTTCCTGGGCTCCTGCACCTTCCTCACTAGTTTGGCTGCTACCATGCGCCCTGGTAAAACCATCTCCCCCACCCTCACATGCCTGCCGCCTTGGTGCTGCCGACCGTCTGGACCTTGCAGATGTTAGCCCTTCCGCATACAACTCCTCCTCCTCTACTTCCTCCACCTCCTCTTGTGCCACCACCTGACTCCGAATTCTGTTTAACATGTGCTCCAGCATGTAAATCACCGGAATAGTCATGCTGATAATGGCATCGTCAGCACTAAACATCTTCGTCGCCATTTCAAAACTGTGCAGAAGGGTGCATAGGTCCCTGATCTGAGACCACTCCTCCAGCGTGATTTGCCCCACCTCTGAATCTCGTTGGCCCAGGCTATACGTCAGAACGTATTGCACCAGGGCTTGTCGGTGCTGCCACAGTCGCTGCAACATGTGCAGAGTTGAATTCCACCGGGTAGGCACATCGCATTTTAGCCGGTGAAGTGGCAGGCCCAACGACTTCTGTAGAGATGTAAGTCGCTGAGCTGCGGGATGCGAACGGCGGAAGTGAGCACACAGCGACCGTGCCCTCTGCAGAAGGCCATCTAGTCTGGGATAGTGGGCTAAAAATTGCTGGACAACCAGGTTCAACACGTGAGCCATACAAGGCACGTGTGTGACATTGCCCCGGCGAAGGGCCGCACCCAGGTTTGCAGCATTGTCGCACACGGCCTTCCCTGGTTTCAGGTCCAGTGGAGATAACCATTCATGAAATTGGTTCTCCAGAGCTGACCACAACTCCTCAGCTGTGTGACTCACATTTCCCAGACATTTCAATGTAAAAACCGCCTGATGACGTTGAGCCCTACTGCCAGCATAGTAAGGAGGTGTGCAGGATCCCTTCTGCGCAGTTAGAAAGCTTGTGGCATGACCAGACAGGCTTTGGGTGCAGGTGGAAGACCGAGAGGAGGTTGAGGAGGCAGAAGCAGTGGAGGAACTTTGACATAAAGAGGATTGACGCACAACTCGTGGGGACGGCAAGACTTGGACAGCAGCCCCTTGTCCTGCTGTCACCATAGTTACCCAGTGCCCAGTCAGCGACATGTAACGCCCCTGTCCATGCCTACTCGTCCAAGTGTCTGTGGTGAAATGCACCCTGTCACACACAGAGTTTCTCAAAGAAGCGGTGATGTTGTGTGCGACATGCTGGTGGAGCGCAGGCACACCTTTCTTTGAGAAGTAGTGCCGACTGGGCATCTGGTACTGGGGCACTGCGACGGACATAAGGTCTCGAAAATCCTCTGTGTGCACCAGGCGGAAAGGCAGCATTTCTGTAGCCAAGAGCTTGCAGATGGTGAAATTCAACCTCTTAGCTTTCTCATGGCTAGGAGGAAATGGTCTTTTACTTGTCCACATCTGAGGGACCGAGGTCTGGCTATTGTGCTTAGACGGGGTTGATAAGGGTGTCCCCGGCAAACTGCCGGTCTGTGAGGAAGATGCAGGCGGACATGTTAGGTTGCCTTCATCCAAAGGTGGTGCTATCGATGTCGGACAGCGCTCAACACCAGCTGGTGTTACCACCTCCAAAGAAAATGATGACCTGCCAATCACGCTGGCTGTTGCGGGTAAAGAGGTGGCAGGTCTGCGCCCCAAAACAGGTGTGACTGCTGTCCCCCCAGTCACAGAGGATGAAGAGGCCGCGGATGCACAAGATATGGCAGACGGTGGTTGGCCCGGCCGGCTAGGCCGCATTGTAGCACACTGAGCTTCCCACTGCAACTTATGCTTCATGTCCATGTGCCGGTTCATGCATGAAGTACTCAAACTATGTATTTTTTGGCCTCTACTTAGCTTTTGCTGACAAATGTTACAGATAACACGATTTGGGTCATCTTTATCGATCTGAAAAAATGCCCAGGCTATGCAAGGCTTAGCACCCATGCGACCTGAAGAGCCACCACGACTTGTGGTGAGAGGCAGAGTTGTGTTTGAGGATGCAGTTGTTGACGTGCTTCCAGTACTACGTCTCTGTCCAGGAAGGCGCAACCTGACCTCGTCGTCACTAGCATCTTCCTCCACCTCCTCTGCTGACCTCATCTCTTGGCTGACTGTGGGTTGACAGTAAGTGGGATCTCCGACCTCATCATCATCACCCTGTGCGTTATCACACCCGTCGTCCTCAGAGCCAACCTGTTCCTGCCCTGACAAAAAACTAAAGTTGTCGCTCCAATCAGGTATTTGAGTCTTATCATCGTCTTCCTCATTGTCTCCACCAACAGGAGTTACAGTTTGGGAATGAGGGTCTACATTATGGTCAGAACCTTCTGCGTCTGGTCCTGGATCCGACTCATAAAGATTCTGGGCATCAGTGCAGATCATTTCCTCGTCTGGATTCACAGAAGCGCTGGAGTCGACCTCTGATTCCCAGGCTATAGTATGAGTAAACAGCTCTGCAGACTCAACCATCTGTTCTACCTCATACTCAGACGGGCAGCTGGAGATTTGGGAGCTGTGAGGAAGCAAGTGCGATTTGGGTGACACCTTTGAGGACTGGAGTATTTGTGATGTTGAAGTTGATGTGGAGGAGAGCCCACTTAAAGGAACACTTGATATCCGTTGAAGCACCTGCTGTTTTTGTGCCTCATCTGGAATTTGTAGCGATTGGCGTGGCCGTAAGAAAGGGATCTTATCACATTGTCCGCTAAAAGAAGTAGACATTTTAGTTTGGCTGGAAGATGGTCTTTCTTCTGCAGATGTTACTGTTGCTTTAACACCTACCCCACGGACACAACCTTTTTTCCCCTTCCCAACACGCCTATTCCCCTTTCCACCAGCAGCAGGCCTTTTTCCACTCATTTTGGTGGTTAACTAATTCACAACTCTGGAGTTGTTTGCACAAAAAAACAATGGATGGTAACCGAGCAGAGCTGAGTGGCCAAACTGTGGTATTAGGCCAAAACTATTGGCTGGGTTAGATGCAGAAAAAAATTATTTTGAATTTGCAGCCTGATGGAGGTCAGTATAGATGGACTAATAGAGAAAGTCCGACACACTACTAGAAGGCCAAATATTTTTTCAGAGGTAGATGCAGAAAAAAATATATTCAGTTTGCAACCTGATGGAGGTCAGTATAGATGGACTAATACAACAAGTCCCGCACACAGCTAGAAGCCCAAATATTTTTTCAGAGGTACTGTAGATGCAGATAAAAATTATTTTTAATTTGCAACCTGATGGAGGTCAGTATAGATGGACTAATAGAGAAAGTCCGACACACTACTAGAAGGCCAAATATTTTTTCAGAGGTAGATGCAGAAAAAAATATATTCAGTTTGCAACCTGATGGAGGTCAGTATAGATGGACTAATACAACAAGTCCCGCACACAGCTAGAAGCCCAAATATTTTTTCAGAGGTACTGTAGATGCAGATAAAAATTATTTTTAATTTGCAACCTGATGGAGGTCAGTATAGATGGACTAATAGAGAAAGTCCGACACACTACTAGAAGGCCAAATATTTTTTCAGAGGTAGATGCAGAAAAAAATATATTCAGTTTGCAACCTGATGGAGGTCAGTATAGATGGACTAATACAACAAGTCCCACACACAGCTAGAAGCCCAAATATTTTTTCAGAGGTACTGTAGATGCAGATAAAAATTAGTTTTAATTTGCAACCTGATCGAGGTCAGTATAGATGGACTAATAGAGAAAGTCCGACACACTACTAGAAGGCCAAATATTTTTTCAGAGCTAGATGCAGAAAAAAATTATATTCAGTTTGCAACCTGATGGAGGTCAGTATAGATGGATTAATAGAACAAGACCCACACACAGCTAGAAGCCCAATATTTTTTCAGAGTTAGATGCAGAAAAAAATATATTCAGTTTGCAACCTGATGGAGGTCAGTATAGATGGACTAATAGAACAAGTCCCACACACTGCTAGAAGCCCAAATATTTTTTCAGAGGTACTGTAGATGCAGATAAAAATTAGTTTTAATTTGCAACCTGATGGAGGTCAGTATAGATGGACTAATAGAGAAAGTCCGACACACTACTAGAAGGCCAAATATTTTTTCAGAGGTAGATGCAGAAAAAAATATATTCAGTTTGCAACCTGATGGAGGTCAGTATAGATGGAATAATACAACAAGTCCCACACACAGCTAGAAGCCCAAATATTTTTTCAGAGGTACTGTAGATGCAGATAAAAATTAGTTTTAATTTGCAACCTGATGGAGGTCAGTATAGATGGACTAATAGAGAAAGTCCGACACACTACTAGAAGGCCAAATATTTTTTCAGAGCTAGATGCAGAAAAAAATTATATTCAGTTTGCAACCTGATGGAGGTCAGTATAGATGGACTAATAGAGAAAGTCCGACACACTACTAGAAGGCCAAATATTTTTTCAGAGGTAGATGCAGAAAAAAATATATTCAGTTTGCAACCTGATGGAGGTCAGTATAGATGGATTAATAGAACAAGACCCACACACAGCTAGAAGCCCAATATTTTTTCAGAGGTAGATGCAGAAAAAACTATATTCAGTTTGCAACCTGATGGAGGTCAGTATAGATGGACTAATAGAACAAGTCCCACACACTGCTAGAAGCCCAAATATTTTTTCAGAGGTACTGTAGATGCAGATAAAAATTAGTTTTAATTTGCAACCTGATGGAGGTCAGTATAGATGGACTAATAGAGAAAGTCCGACACACTACTAGAAGGCCAAATATTTTTTCAGAGGTAGATGCAGAAAAAAATATATTCAGTTTGCAACCTGATGGAGGTCAGTATAGATGGATTAATAGAACAAGACCCACACACAGCTAGAAGCCCAATATTTTTTCAGAGGTAGATGCAGAAAAAAATATATTCAGTTTGCAACCTGATGGAGGTCAGTATAGATGGACTAATAGAACAAGTCCCACACACTGCTAGAAGCCCAAATATTTTTTCAGAGGTACTGTAGATGCAGATAAAAATTAGTTTTAATTTGCAACCTGATGGAGGTCAGTATAGATGGACTAATAGAGAAAGTCCGACACACTACTAGAAGGCCAAATATTTTTTCAGAGGTAGATGCAGAAAAAAATATATTCAGTTTGCAACCTGATGGAGGTCAGTATAGATGAATTAATAGAACAAGACCCACACACAGCTAGAAGCCCAATATTTTTTCAGAGGTAGATGCAGAAAAAAATATATTCAGTTTGCAACCTGATGGAGGTCAGTATAGATGGACTAATAGAACAAGTCCCACACACTGCTAGAAGCCCAAATATTTTTTCAGAGGTACTGTAGATGCAGATAAAAATTAGTTTTAATTTGCAACCTGATGGAGGTCAGTATAGATGGACTAATAGAGAAAGTCCGACACACTACTAGAAGGCCAAATATTTTTTCAGAGGCAGATGCAGAAAAAAATATATTCAGTTTGCAACCTGATGGAGGTCAGTATAGATGGATTAATAGAACAAGACCCACACACAGCTAGAAGCCCAATATTTTTTCAGAGGTAGATGCAGAAAAAAATATATTCAGTTTGCAACCTGATGGAGGTCAGTATAGATGGACTAATAGAACAAGTCCCACACACTGCTAGAAGCCCAAATATTTTTTCAGAGGTACTGTAGATGCAGATAAAAATTAGTTTTAATTTGCAACCTGATGGAGGTCAGTATAGATGGACTAATAGAATGATGCTATGCCCAAAAGATTTTACTTCACTAGGTGCAGTAAAAAAATTGGTATTCTATACACAGGTGGTATATCTTGCAACACAGATAGGCTACTCCACTGACTAACACACTCTGCAATAGGCCAAAAAGGATTAGCTTTGCTAGATTCAGCCAAATGCTGTGAAAAAAACTTGCACAGCACTGGCACAGACCTGCCTGGGAAAAACTGATAGGAACTCATGTAACCTAGTCCTGAAAAGGACTGCAATTACAATTTGTCTTTACTCCCACAACCGATCTATTTAAGAGCACAGACCTCCCTGATAAAAGTCGTAGGAAATGCTGTAACCTAGTCCTTAAAAGGACTGCAATCACAACTATTCCCTACTCCCAAGCTATCTGTATATTTGTGCGAAAATTGGCTTGAAATTAACAAGGTATAGCGCACACAGCAACAGCGGTGCCGTCTAACACGCAGCTGCAGCAGTGAGAAAATGGTGGCGACGGGGAAAATGGCTTGGTCTTATAGGGCAAGGACATGTGACATACACTGCCAATGACACATGCCCTTGCTTGTGTGAAAAAAAGCACTTCGCTCCGTGTGTGCGCTGCTGATAGGCTGACAGATTGCACCTCCCCACTGTAAATGCGGGAAAGAGAAAAAAAAATGGAGATCTTCATTGTTCCTGCAGAGATCCATCCCCTGCCCCTCCCCCCACCCCGCTGTACACTCAAACTGCGTATTAACATTAATTTTCATCATTACTGAGAAAAAATCCAGTTATGATTTTGGTGCACGAACAGTTATCGAACATAACCTCGAACAGCCGAATTTTTCTCAAATTGTTCGTGTTCGCCGAACGGCTCGAACACCGCCCAAAACAGCTCGAATTTGAGATTGGCGAACAGTTCGAGTAGAACAACGCTCATCTCTAGTAATAAGAGACAGTTGTAGCCCCTGGGCAGCTCCATTAGTTCTTGTAAAGAAAAAGGATGGCACAATGAGAATGTGTGTAGAGTAGAGGCAAATTAACCGCATAACACATAAAGATGCATACCCGCTACCCAGGATAGAGGAGTCACTAGCTGCGTTAAAATCTGCTAATTATTTCTCTACTTTGGATCTTACTAGTGGGTATAGGCAGGTTCCTGTAGCAGAGGCGGATAAGGAGAAGACCGCATTCACCACCCCGATGGGCCTCAGCGAGTTCACCTACATGCCATTCGGGCTCTGCAACGCCCCAGGAACCTTCCAGCGGTTGATGGAGTGGGGTCTAGGGCATAAGAATTTCGAGACAGTCCTGCTGTACCTGGATGATGTCATAGTATACTCCAAGACATATGAGGATCATCTGAAGCACCTGGCGGAAGTGTTTGAAGCCCTGGCTGGCTTTGGCCTGAAGGTGAAGCCGTCTAAATGCCACCTGCTGAAGCCCAAAGTACAGTACTTAGGACATGTGGTAAGCGCTGACGGTGTAGCACCAGACCCCGATAAGATCACCGTAATCAAGGACTGGCCGAGACCTTCCACCATCAAAGAAGTGCGGCAGTTCCTCGGGTTGGTAGGCTACTACCGAAGGTTTATACCAGGCTTCACCAAGATGGCGGCACCCATGCAGGACCTCCTGATAGGCCAGTCCAGGAAGGCCAAGAACCAGAAACCACCATTCAAATGGGGCAAGCTGGAAGATGAGTCCTTCACCAGGTTGAAGATGACCCTAACAGGAGACGAGGTCCTGGCCTACCCTGATTATGGCCAACCCTTCATCCTTCACACGGACGCGAGGAACGTGGGACTAGGAGCGGTGCTGTCCCAGATCCAGCAAGGCAGAGAAAGGGTGATCGCCTACGCCAGCAGGAAGCTCCGGCCCACAGAAAGAAACCCAGAGAACTACAGCTCCTTCAAGTTGGAGTTTCTTGCCATCGTCTGGGCTGTGACTGAGAGCTTCAAACATTATCTCGCCTCTTCCAAATTCACTGTGTACACGGATAATAACCCGCTGACACACCTGGACACTGCAAAACTTGGTGCCCTGGAACAAAGATGGATGGTCCGACTGTCTAATTACGAATTCACCATCAAGTACCGGGCTGGGCACAAGAATGCAAACGCAGATGCGCTGTCCAGAATTCCTAACTTGCCAGACGAGGGAGAAGACCCAGAGGAGCTGGAAGAGATAGAAATCCCCGCGTTCCACCGCCATGGGAAAAAGCAGTGCTCCCATTGTGTGAAGAACAGGTGTTCATCCAACAGAGAAGCCACATTCAATCCATTGCCCCACCATGGATGGGCAGAAACACAAGACAGTGACCCGGCTGTTTTCCTAGTCAAAGAGTTGCCGACACAAGCTGACTCATACCCTGATTCAGATGCTCCAGAAGAGACCAAACAGCTGTGGAAAGAAAAGAGCAAGCTGTTCATCTATGAAGGGAAGCTGTGTCGAAGAACTGTCAACTCCCGGACACCTGAGCTGGTCTGGCAGGTGGTAGTCCCGAGGCGAGATGCGTCTATGGTCCTGGAAGTGTACCACGATGGAGCGGGACATTTTGGATGGAAGAAGCTGGAAGTCATGCTACGTGAACGGTTCTATTGGGTTGGCATGAGGAAAGCAGTCGAGAGGTGGCGTCGAGAATGCGGACCATGCAACCTGAGAAGAAAAGACCGTGACAGCCAGAGGGCTCCCCTGCAGCCCATCATCACCAAGCAGCGACTCCCGGTTCCTGGTAGTAGTGAGAGTCAAGGACCAAACGGCTCAGACAGCAGCCAGAGCTTTCCAACAACACTTCTGCCGCCCGCATGGTTACCCAGAACGTGTGCTAACTGACCAAGGTCCGGCCTTCAAAGCAGAAGTATTCCAGGAATTCTGCAACCTGTACGGCTGCAAGAAGATCCGTACAACGCCTTATCATTCCCAGACCAACGAGATGTGTGAAAAGATGAATCAGGTGGTGATAGACCTACTGAAGACGTTGCCCCTGGAGGAACGCAGCCTGTGGCCAGAAAAGTTGCCAGACCTGGTGGATCTCTACAATCACATTCCAGTGAATTCCACCAACTGCACACCTGCTTACCTGATGAGAGCAAGACCTGGTAAGCTGCCCATCGATCTGGATATGGGAGTTCTGACACCAGAGGACACCTCACCAGATGCGGATTGAGATACTGAGCGGAAACTACAATACCGTAAGGTACAGGAAAGTGTTGAAAGAAGTCTGTCCCAAGCAAGAGAAAGGCAAGAGAGGACTTACAATCAACATGCACCAGCTGCCCCCTTGTCACCAGGAAAGCAAGTCCTAAAGAGAAAAAGGCAGCTCCATAAATTGGATGACCAGTGGGAAAAAGAGCCGTATACCATTCTACCATCAAGTCATGATAACACCAAGGTGTACCTCATAAGTAAGGATGGAGGAGAAACGACAGCAACAGTTTCCAGAGACCACCTGAAGAAATGTCCTGAGCAACTACAGCATGCTGAAGAAGGCCAAGGTATCCCTCAACCCGCAGAGGAAGTGGAAGAAATGGTCAGCACAGTACTCGGAGAATTTTCCCGGTCATGGACGCAAGTGAATAATGCCATTGTTGTGCCAGTCCTTACATTTATCCAACCAGCCCCTCAGGGAGCTGTAGAAGTCCCAGTAGAGTTGGAAGAACCATTGGCCCCAGAAACAGAAGATTCCTCATCGGCAGACCAGGAGAATCTACCCTCTGCTAGTAGCGAACCTGTCGTACCCACAGTAAGCCAAAGGATCCATGCGGAGCTGCCCAACCTACCAGAGACACCTCCAAACACCTGTAGTGTGGTGAACATTGAACCCAGCACACCAGGGGTAAATACAGGGGACCAAGGTAGAACACAGATAGACAGTGTGTTACGTAGATCTACCAGAAGCACCAGAGGTCAAATCCCTGCTCGCTGGAGGATTTAGATGTAACCCATAACTGTAGTATTGCAAATGTTGAAATGTTTTATATGTGTGTACTGATTATGTTTTTCCAGTTACCCGACAGGGTTCAAAGACTTTCAGGTTATGGACAGTGAGTAACCAAAAACTTGCCCTGTAAATAGTTGCACCTATAAAGTGCCCCCCTTGCAACAGACCGCGGAACAAAAATCTGTCTGGAGTGGTCCCACTTGTGGTCCAACTGGACTGCCTAAGCCTTGCAGCCACGCCCAAAGTCAACTTTGGGGTTTGTTTTGGACAGGTCCCCCATTCTACAACTGTACCTTGTTTGGGTGAAATGGACACCTGGTTACGGATGATACCGTGACCTATAAGGACTGTAATGCCTGTAAATATGTTCATGTATTGTTATTTCTATTGTTTATTGTTATCTGTTATATTTTTGCAAAATATGCTCATTCCCAGAGTATTGAAATTTACTAGGGGGGAATGTGGCACCCCAGAGGGTCTGGTTGCCACAGTGGTAGTAATACCATGTCTGGGAGCAAAGCAGGAGTTTCCTGGGCAGGAACACATTACATGCAACACCTCCTGCCCCAGACCAGATTGGGGAGGATCCTGCCCTTTATAACTGGATCTGGAGGCGGGGTTAGGGAGTCTGAGTCTAGAGTTCAGTGTGTGGAGTCAAGTAGGACATGAAGGAGTAAAGAGCCAGGGACTGGAGTTGGAGTTAGCTCGTCCTGGATAGTATCCACAGAGGACCGGACGCCGGAGTCTGACGCTGTGGGCATTGCATACCCAGCAGCAGATACCGCAGGGCAGGAGATTGCAGGTTTCCTGGCCCAACAGAAGCCCGGAGGCTCAGCCACACGAAAGGACCCGTACCGCCACAGAGGAGAGAGGAATACACAAGGCCCGAGTCGCCAGCCATACGGGTGAGTGCAGCACGTTACACTCAGGGACGTGGGCTACAACATGACTATAAGCGGGATAGCCCAAAAAGTATAGTCAGAACGGCAGGCCTACAGCTTCACCTGGCCAGGAGGACTCTAGGATTGTTCCCAGACTGATCAGGCCCTCATCACTAGCCGGTACTCCCGTTGGGGCCCATATAATTGCCAACAGTAAAGACCCAGGGACTGCACTGCAAAGACTCCATGTTGTCATTACTGATACCTTGCACTACCACCACCATCATCAATACACGCTGCCCTGAAGCTCCACTCTTCCTGTGGGGAGTTACATCACCTTGCTGCACATACCACCAGCTTCAGCGGACTGCTTCGCAGTGGCGGTTCCCAATAACCGCATTCCACAGGTGGCTTAGTCGGACTATACATAACAGATATACATAAACTACCCTTAGATTGACCACCTGGGTCACGAACCAGGTCACCGCCACGGTGACTACAACCCCCAGCATCTACAGGCTCTGGGTACCCCACAGCCCAGGGGGCGCATCACCGGCTGTTCATCTATAGAGAGAAGCTGTGCCAGAGGTACGTCAACCCTGAAACCCTTGAGATGGTATGGCAGATTGTAGTGCCCAAGACAGATATCCAGATGGTGTTGGAAGCCTACCACGATCAGGAGAGGCACTTTGGCTGGAAGAAGCTAGAAACCCTGCTGAAGTGTTGGTTTTATTGGGTAGGAATGCGCAGTTCCATTGAGAGGTGGTGCTGGAATTGTGTACCCTGTAGCCTCAGAAGAAATGACTACAGCAGCCAGAAGGCACCCCTGCAACCCATCAAGACAACTCGACCTTTGGAGATCGTGGCCATGGATCATGTCAAGCTGTCACCCAGCAGGTCAGGATATTCCTATGCCCTGACCATGGTGGATCACTACTCTCGGTTCCTGGTGGTCGCCCCCCGTCAAGGATCTAACGGCAGAAACTGCGGCGAAGACGTTTCAGGCGTACTTCTGCAGGCCCCATGGAAACCCGGAGCAGGTCCTGATGGATCAAGGCCCAGCCTTCGCGGCTGAATTGTTCAAGGAGTTCTGCCATCTGTACGGGTGTAAAAAGATCCAGACCACACCGTACCACCCCCAAACCAACGGTCTCTGTGAAAAGATGAATAACATCGTCATCGACCTGCTGAAGACCTTACCACTAGAGGAGAGAAATCAGTGGCCAGACGTACTACTTGACCTGGTAGATCTGTACAACCACATACCTGTGAGTTCCACCAATTGTACTCCAGCATATCTCATGCGAGCCAGACCCAGGAAGTTGCCCATGGACCTGGAGCTAGGTGTAGTGGAACCAGAAGCAGATATGTCCACTGAGGACTGGGACACGACAAGACAGGAGCAGTACAGAAGAGTACAGGCCTGTGTCGAAGACAGTCTCACTCATGTGAGGGACAAGCAGGAAGCAAACTACAATAAAAGTGCGCCCGCAGAACCCTTCACACCAGGAGAAGTGGTGTTAAAAAGAAAAAGGAGAAACCACAAACTTGATGACCAGTGGGAGAGAGAACCCTACACTGTGTTAAATTCAAGATTTGGTAACAGGAAAACCTGTCTAATTACTAAGAACGGAGGAAGAACGACTGCAATGCTATCTAGAGACCATCTGAAGTTATGTCCAGACCTGCTAAAGCCCCAAGAAGAAGTGCCTCTCACCGTACTGGAGGAGCCTAAAGAAGCAGTACTCCATACTGACTTAGGAGATTTCCCGGCAGATTGGCCTCAACTAGGAGGAGCAGTAATAATACCTGTGATCCACTTCTTTCAACAGGCAGAAGACCCTCCACAGCAAGTAGAGCCTGTAAGTGCTTCATAGAATCATAGAATGGTAGAGTTGGAAGGGACCTCCTGGGTCATCTGGTCCAACCCCCTGCTCAAAGCAGGATTCACTAGATCATCTCAGACAGATGTCTGTCCAGCCTCTGTTTGAAGACGTCCATTGAAGGGGAACTCACCACCTCTCGTGGCAGCCTGTTCCACTCATTAATCACCCTGTCAAAAAGTTTTTTCTAATATCTAATCTGTGTCTCCTCCCATTTAGTTTCATCCCATTGCTTCTAGTCTTTCCTTGTGCAAATGAGAATAAAGATGATCCTTCTACAATGTGACAGCCCTTGACATATTTGTAGACAGCTATTAAGTCTCCTCTCAGTCTTCTTTTTTGCAAGCTAAACATTCCCAAATCCTGCAAACATTCCTCATAGGACATGGTTTGCAGACCAGTCACCATTCTGGTCGCTCTTCTCTGAACTTGCTCCAGTTTGTCTATGTCTTTTTTAAAATGTGGTGCCCAAAACTGTACACAGTATTCCAGATGAGGTCTGACCAAAGAGGAGTAAAGACCGATAATGACTTCACGTGATCTAGACTGTATGCTTCTGTTAATACATCCCAGAATTGTATTTGCCTTTTTTGCTGCTGCATCACACTGTTGACTCATGTTCAGTCTATGATCTATTAGTATACCCAAGTCTTTTTCACATGTACTGTTGCTTAGCTCTATTCCTCCCATTCTGTATATGCTTTTTTCATTTTTATTGCCCAGATGTAGTACTTTGCATTTTTCCCTGTTAAAAACCATTCTGTTGGTTGCTGCCCACTGCTCCAGTTTATTTAGGTCTTTTTGAATCCTCTCTCTCTCTTCTCTAGTATTAGCTATCCCTCCTAGCTTTGTGTCATCAGCAAATTTAATCAGTTTACCCTCAATTCCTTCATCTAAATCATTGATAAAGATGTTGAACAATACAGGTCCCAGGACGGAGCCCTGTGCTACCCCACTTGAGACATTCATCCAGCTGGATGTGAAGCCATTTACAACCACCCTTTGAGTCCGATCACTAAGCCAGTTATGAATCCACCTAACAGTTGCCTGGTCCATTGCATACTTGGTCATTTTTTCAATAAGGATGGTGTGAGATACTTTGTCAAATGCTTTGCTGAAGTCAAGATATACCATATTTACAGCATTTCCCTGATCCACCCAGTCAGTGATTCTGTCATAGAAGGAAATTAAGTTAGTCTGACATGACTTGTTAGTTACAAACCCATGCTGACTCTGATTAATCACTTCATTCTTATCCATGTACTTACATACATGTTGTTTAATAATTTGTTCAAAGATCTTTCCTGGTATAGAAGTCAGACTCACCGGCCTATAGTTCCCTGGGTCCACCTTCTTCCCCTTTTTGAAGATAGGAACAACATTTGCTCTTCTCCAGTCTTCTGGGACTTCTCCTGTTCTCCAAGAATTTTCAAAGATTATGGAGAGTGGTTCTAAAATTTCTTCTACGATCTCCTTCAGTACTCTGGGGTGTAATTCATCTGGACCTGGAGACTTGAACTCATTTATGTTAGCTAAATATTCCCTCACAATCTTTCTGTTTACAGATAACTTGGATTCCTCTATTCCTTTAAAAGGACAGTGAAGATCAGTTGATGTTACATTTTCTTTCTGAGAGAAAACAGATGCAAAATAGGAATTAAAAAGTTCGGCCTTCTCAACATCCTCTCTTACCATTTCTCCATTTTCATCCTGTAAAAATCCTATAGCATCTTTGACTTTTCTTTTACTTTTGACATACCCCCAAAATCCTTTTTTATTGCTTTTGACTTCTCTTGCAAGCCTTAATTCATTGTCAGCTTTAGCTAACCTGATACGTGCCCTACAGGATCTGCAGACTGCATTATAATCTTCTTTAGATATGCCTCCCTCTTTCCATTTAATAAACATTTCTTTCTTTCTTTTTAGCATGTGTTTAAGTTCTGTGTTCATCCATCCTGGTTTCCTTAAATGCTTCCCATTCTTCCTACTTTTCGGGATTGTTAACGATTGTGCTTTGAGAATCTCATTTTTAAAAATTTCCCATCCTTCCTGGACATTTTTGTCCTTAAGGACATCCAGCCATTGGATCCCTCCTATTCTCTTGCTGAGTCTCTTAAAATCTGCCTTTCTAAAATCTAACCTTGAAGTTTGAGTCTTCACATGTCTTCCTCCTCTAGTTATCCAAAATTCTATAATAGCATGATCGCTGCCTCCTAGGGTCCCAGCCACCTTTACCTCCTCAACCATTTCCTCCCTGTTTATAAGGATTAGATCCAAAGTAACAGATCCCCTTGTTTTCTCCCCTACCTTTTGGAAGATAAAGTTGTCAGCAAGAGAGGATAAGAATTTGCTTGACCTGTTAGTTTTACTTGAGAGAGATTCCCAACAAATGTCTGGATAGTTGAAATCTCCCATGACCACTACGTCATATTTTTTGGAGAACTTGGTCATTTGATACATAAAGAGTTCATCCATATCTTCAGCTTGCCCAGGTGGCCTGTAGTAAATGCCTACAATGGTGTCCTTTCCGTTGTTCTCTCCTTGTATTCTTACCCAAACAGTTTCCACAGAACTCCCAGTCTCTGAAGCTTCAATCTCTGTGCAGATATACGCTTTTCTAACATACAATGCAACACCTCCTCCTCGTTTATCAAGTCTGTTTCTTGCAAATAAGTTGTATCCTTTTAGCCTTTTATTCCAATCATGTGTATCGTCCCACCAAGTTTCAGTGATTCCAATGACATCATATTCCTTTTCCTGCATTAGTAGTTCCAATTCTCCTTGTTTGTTGCCCATGCTTTGTGCATCTGTATAAAAACATTTTAGTTTGTGATTGGTTTCTCTTCCTCCCATATTTTTATTATTTAGATTTTTTTGTCTTTGTTCTTCTTTTCCACTTCCAGTAGCAGAGATCTCAATAGTATTTGTCAGCTGTATGGCTTTTTCTGGCCTTTTGCTTCCCTTCCCACATTGTTCTAGTTTAAAGCTCTTCTGATGAGTGTAGCAAGGCGACTTCCAAATACATGTTTTCCAGTCTTCGTAAGGTGCACCCCATCTCTAGCAAGTAGTCCATCGTATAGGTAATTCATTCCGTGATCCAGAAATCCAAATCCTTGTTGACGGCACCATCGACGTAGCCAGTTGTTCACCTGTAGAATCTTATTCCACCTCATTGTTCCATGGCCATCCACTGGGAGGATGGATGAGAAGACCACCTGCGCTCCCAATTCTTTCACTTTCTTGCCTAAGTCTTCAAAGTCACTGCAGATGGTTTCCAGGTCTTTTCCTGCGGTGTCATTTGTCCCCACATGTATTAGCAGGAATGGGTAGTGATCTGTAGGTCTGAAGAGTCTTGATATTCTGTCAGACACATCTTTAATTTTTGCTCCTGGAAGACAGCACATTTCTCTTGAGGTTATGTCTGGTCTGCAGATAGCGGCCTCTGTTCCTCTTAACAGGGAATCCCCCATGACCACCACTCTCCGTTTTTTCTTCACAACATTATTCTTTCTCCATCCAGGAGGATTCTGAGGGCTTACAAGGTTATTCATTGCTGGCAAAGTCTTATTTTGCTGTATTTCTTCATGGTTCTCCTGCGTGAGAGCCTGGTACTGGTTCCTGAGCAGTATGGGTGCTGACTGCCTCTCGATCCTCCTGCTTCTGTGGGTCACATGCTTCCATTCCTCTGTTTCGTCAGGTGCAGTTCGAATTTCTTCTCTTTCTGAATCATGAAGAGATAATTCTGCTCTGTCTAAGAACTCTTCACCTTCCTTAATGATTTTCAAGGTAGTTAACCTCTCTTCTAGATTTCGCAACTTTTCCTCCAACAGGGACACAAGCTTGCATTTCTGGCATGTGAAGTTTTGCTTTTCCACTGGCAAGTCTGTGAACATGTAGCAGGATATGCAGCTCACCAAATGGCTCCTGGACTCTTCCATGTTCTTATTGTTAATGTTCTGAAAACCGGCGCGCGGTTTACCGATGTCCTCTTTTCAGCTCCAACAGCCAAAATCCAGTGTTCTTTGAGCTCACGGAGACTCTTCACTTACCCCAAAATGCAGTGGGAATATGCAAATTATCTCCTCAGGACTCCTCCCCTGGTTTACCGATGTCCTCTTTTCAGCTCCAACAGCCAAAATCCAGTGTTCTTTGAGCTCGCGGAGACTCTTCACTTACCCCAAAATGCAGTGGGAATATGCAAATTATCTCCTCAGGACTCCTCACCTGGTTTACCGATGTCCTCTTTTCAGCTCCAACAGCCAAAATCCAGTGTTCTTTGAGCTCGCGGAGACTCTTCACTTACCCCAAAATGCAGTGGGAATATGCAAATTATCTCCCCAGGACTCCTCCCCTGGTTTACCGATGTCCTCTTTTCAGCTCCAACAGCCAAAATCCAGTGTTCTTTGAGCTCGCGGAGACTCTTCACTTACCCCAAAATGCAGTGGGAATATGCAAATTATCTCCTCAGGACTCCTCCCCTGGTTTACCGATGTCCTCTTTTCAGCTCCAACAGCCAAAATCCAGTGTTCTTTGAGCTCGCGGAGACTCTTCACTTACCCCAAAATGCAGTGGGAATATGCAAATTATCTCCTCAGGACTCCTCCCCTGGTTTCAGAAGAGCCTGCTCAAGAAGAATCCCCGGTTGGAGCAGAGCAAGAAGGCCCAGCCAATGGTATACTTGCCAGTCCCTTAGAGAGGTTAAGGCAACCCTGCAGTTCCCCAGCACTTAGAACTGACAGAATGGGAGGTAGTGCAAATACTAGTGCCTCATGCATCCCAGTACCACGTAGGTCGACACGTAGCACACGAGGTCAGACCCCTGTCAGATACAGAGAGTAAAGAAGGAACCTCTGACAGAGTAAATAGTGCCCCTGGGGTATTATGTTGTGTATTTTCATGTATGTATTTTTTAACTTGTGTTTTGCTTTATAATGGACAATTTAAGTGAAATGGACACTTTTCCTTGTTGCCTTTAGTTACCCGTAAGGGTACATACAGAACTTAGTGGCTGAGGAGTATGTGCAGCCCAAAAACTGATTCTTGTAAATAATTGCACTCCCTGGAGTGCCCCTTTATGTGACCTCAGAAGAAAAACCTGTCTGGAGTGACACTAACGGAGGTCCAACTCAGGATCGCCATGCCCTGCAGCCACCCCAGGGCCTACGTTGAGGGTTTGGGACAGGTCCCTCAAGCTATCAAATACTAGAGATGGACATCCTGTCAGGGAACCTCACCAAAAGAGACTTGAATTCTGAGGTTGCTTATTGTACATATGTCTATTTATTATTTATAATGTTTATTAGGTAACGTTCAAGCAAGTGCCTCCCATAAAGGGAAGATTGTTATTATTGTTGTTATAAAAAGTACTTCAGTCCGGGAGTACTGAGCTTTGCTAGGGGGGAATGTGGCGCCCTGCTGTGCATTGGTGCCACAGATCCTAGAGGGGTGCATGAACAGATTCTTCCATAAGAGACCCTCATAGCATACACACACCTCCACCTTCCACCTCAGACCACCAGAGGGAGCCGTTAGGGATATAAAAAGGGAAGGTGGAGTTAGGCAGTCAGTCTGGAGAACAGTTTCCTCCGGGACAGAGCTAGTTCCAGTCTGTGAGGATCCAGTCTGTAGAAGGAAGCCTGTGGAGAGGAGCTCCTGCAGTAGCCATCCTGCAGTGGAGCATAGTCCAGACTCATTGAGCTCAGGTAGTGAGCCCAAGGCGTGCCGACGCCATAAGAGCGGTGAAGAGTAGCGAGGCCTACTGCCAGTGTGAAGCCTAGTGAGGGCCCCGAGCAGGCCGAAGGCAAGAGGAGTAAGCGAGCTACATAGGGGGCAGAGGAGCTTAACCAGCTCACCCCACAAGCATTTACCGGACACCGGGTCCGTGTCTGCAAGGATCTCTAGGACCAGCAGAAACAACTGGGATCCCTGGCGAACTACATGTCCCAGGAATACCAAAAACTGACCGTAATACCAGGGTCAGGAGTCACTGAGGCCCAAGAAACCAGGGAGTGTGAACTCCAACAGAAGGCCCTACCACCAGGTCAGCAGGTGCAAGACAGAGACCAAGTTAGGCCTAGCTTCAGGCAGGTCATAAACTTACTAGGAAAAGGCAAGAAACAGGAGGCCCCACACCCGCTCACTGGGGAGAGTCCTGAAATGCACCCTTCACCCTACAGTACCCCGGATCGTGCCTGAAAACACCACAAGTAAAGGTACTGAAGTGAACTGTCGTGTGTGTGCCTATTCTTCCTTTGACCCGGCTGGGTCCCCTCTGTCCTGCATCCCTTCTCCTACGCTGCCCTGAGGCCCCGCTTCACCTGTGGGGAGCAGAACCAACTAAGCTGCCCGACCACCGGCCTCAGAGGACTGTAGCAGCGCTGGTGAGTCTCACCAGACACCACAGGTGGCGTCACGAACTTTCCCCTTTTCCCATACACCTTTCCCCCAATTCCTTGCTTTTTTTAAGAGTGACCCCAGGGTATGGCCCCGGGAGCCGGCCACCACGGCATCCCCCAAAACTAACAGCAAGGCCCGGGCGCCGAGTCCCCATCCCTTGGGGGCGCCACAAATGTTCATCACAATTTTCAGATTTATATTTTTAAAATAATTAGAAAACCATGTGTCATTTCCTTTACACTTCATAAATACTTGCTATTTTATGTTGGTATATCACATATAATCCCAATCAAATACATTTAAGTTTGTGGTTGAAATATGAAAAAATGTGGAAAGGTTTGACTAGCCCAGGGGATGGGGATGAGTCGGTACCCGGGCCTTTGCCTCGCCTTGGTGATGTCGCGGTGGTCGGCTCCCGGGCCCGTACCCCGGGGTCACTCTTTAAAAGGGTGGATATTTGTTTATTTTATAAAAGTTTGTGACGCCACCTGTGGTTTCTGGTGAGAATCACCAGTGCTGCGGCAGCCCACTGACGCCGGTGATAAGGCAGCTCGATGGTATAGCTCCCCACAGGTGGAGCTTGGCCTCAGGGCAGCGTACGGAGAGGGGGATGCAGGACAGGCGAGACCCAGCCGGGTCAGAGCAAGAATGGGGACGGACACGATAGTCACTTCAGTACCTTTTACTGATGGAAAATCAGGCACATCCCGGAGCACTGTAGGGTGAAGGGTGCATATCAGGATCCTCCCCAATGAGCAGGTGTAGGGCCTCCTGTTTCTTGCCTCTGCGTAGTAAGTTTTTGACCTGCCTGGAGCTAGGCCTAACTTGGTCTCTGCCCTGCGCTGGCTGACCATGTGGTAGGACCTTTTCTCGGGGTACACGCTCTTCAGCTTGCGGGGCCTATGAGTCTCCTGGCTCTGTTACGTATCAGCACTTTAGCAATCCTGGGACTTGTAGTTCTCCAGGGATTCCGGTTATACCTTACTGGGTAGTAGAGATCCCGGCAAGCTTCGGACCCGGTGTCCGGTAAATTATTCGGAGTGAGCTAGGTAAGCTCCTCTGCCCCCTATGTACTAACTCTCCACTAGAGGTGAGCGTTGTTCTACTCGAACTGTTCGCCAATCTCAAATTCGAGCTGTTTTGGGCGGTGTTCGAGCCGTTCGGCGAACACGAACAATTTGAGAAAAATTCGGCTGTTCGAGGTTATGTTCGATAACTGTTCGTGCACCAAAATCATAACTGGATTTTTTCTCAGTAATGATGAAAATTAATGTTAATACGCAGTTTGAGTGCACAGCGGGGTGGGGGAGGGGCAGGGGATGGATCTCTGCAGGAACAATGAAGATCTCCATTTTTTTTTTCTCTTTCCCGCATTTACAGTGGGGAGGTGCAATCTGTCAGCCTATCAGCAGCGCACACACGGAGCGAAGTGCTTTTTTTCACACAAGCAAGGGCATGTGTCATTGGCAGTGTATGTCACATGTCCTTGCCCTATAAGACCAAGCCATTTTCCCCGTCGCCACCATTTTCTAACTGCTGCAGCTGCGTGTTAGACGGCACCGTTGTTGCTGTGTGCGCTATACCTTGTTAATTTCAAGCCAATTTTCGCACAAATCTACAGATAGCTTGGGAGTAGGAAATAGTTGTGATTGCAGTCCTTTTAAGCACTAGGTTACAGCATTTCCTACGACTTTTATCAGGCAGGTCTGTGCTCTTAAATAGATAGATTGTGGGAGTAAAGACTAATTGTAATTGGAGTCCTTTTCAGGACTAGGTTACATCAGTTCCTATCAGTTTTTGCCAGGCAGGTCTGTGCCAGTGCTGTGCAAGTTTTTTTCACAGCATTTGGCTGAATCTAGCAAAGCTAATCCTTTTTGGCCTATTGCAGAGTGTGTTAGTCAGTGGAGTAGCCTATCTGTGTTGCAAGATATACCACCTGTGTATAGAATACCAATTTTTTTACTGCACCTAGTGAAGTAAAATCTTTTGGGCATAGCATCATTCTATTAGTCCATCTATACTGACCTCCATCAGGTTGCAAATTGAATATAATTTTTTTCTGCATCTAGCTCTGAAAAAATATTGGGCTTCTAGCTGTGTGTGGGACTTGTTGTATTAGTCCATCTATACTGACCTCCAACAGGTTGCAAACTGAATATATTTTTTTCTGCATCTACCTCTGAAAAAATATTGGGCTTCTAGCTGTGTATGGGACTTGTTCTATTAATCCATCTATACAGACCTCCATCAGGTTGCAAACTGAATATATTTTTTTCTGCATCTACCTCTGAAAAAATATTGGCCTTCTAGCTGTGTGTGGGACTTGTTGTATTAGTCCATCTATGCTGACCTCCATCAGGTTGCAAACTGAATATATTTTTTTCTGCATCTACCTCTGAAAAAATATTGGGCTTCTAGCTGTGTGTGGGACTTGTTCTATTAATCCATCTATACAGACCTCCATCAGGTTGCAAACTGAATATATTTTTTTCTGCATCTACCTCTGAAAAAATATTGGGCTTCTAGCTGTGTGTGGGACTTGTTGTATTAGTCCATCTATACTGACCTCCATCAGGTTGCAAACTGAATATATTTTTTTCTGCATCTACCTCTGAAAAAATATTGGGCTTCTAGCTGTGTGTGGGACTTGTTCTATTAATCCATCTATACAGACCTCCATCAGGTTGCAAACTGAATATATTTTTTTCTGCATCTACCTCTGAAAAAATATTGGGCTTCTAGCTGTGTGTGGGACTTGTTGTATTAGTCCATCTATACTGACCTCCATTAGGTTGCAAATTAAAAATAATTTTTATCTGCATCTACAGTACCTCTGAAAAAATATTTGGGCTTCTAGCAGTGTGTGGGACTTGTTCTATTAGTCCATCTATACTGACCTCCATCAGGTTGCAAATTGAATATAATTTTTATCTGCATCTAGCTCTGAAAAAATATTTGGCCTTCTAGCAGTGTGTGGGACTTTCTCTATTAGTCCATCTATACTGACCTCCATCAGGTTGCAAATTGAATATAATTTTTATCTGCATCTAGCTCTGAAAAAATATTTGGCCTTCTAGCAGTGTGTGGGATTTTCTCTATTAGTCCATCTATACTGACCTCCATTAGGTTGCAAATTAAAAATAATTTTTATCTGCATCTACCTCTGAAAAAATATTTGGGCTTCTAGCTGTGTGTGGGACTTGTTCTATTACTCCATCTATACTGACCTCCATCAGGTTGCAAACTGAATATCTTTTTTTCTGCATCTACCTCTGAAAAAATATTGGGCTTCTAGCTGTTTGTGGGACTTGTTGTATTAGTCCATCTATACTGACCTCCATCAGGTTGCAAATTAAAAATAATTTTTATCTGCATCTACAGTACCTCTGAAAAAATATTTGGGCTTCTAGCTGTGTGTGGGACTTGTTCTATTAGTCCATCTATACTGACCTCCATCAGGTTGCAAATTGAATATAATTTTTATCTGCATCTAGCTCTGAAAAAATATTTGGCCTTCTAGCAGTGTGTGGGACTTTCTCTATTAGTCCATCTATACTGACCTCCATCAGGTTGCAAACTGAATATATTTTTTTTCTGCATCTACCTCTGAAAAAATATTGGGCTTGTAGCTGTGTGTGGGACTTGTTCTATTAATCCATCTATACAGACCTCCATCAGGTTGCAAACTGAATAAAAAATTTTTCTGCATCTACCTCTGAAAAAATATTTGGGCTTCTAGCTGTGTGTGGGATTGTTCTATTAGTCCATCTATACTGACCTCCATCAGGTTGCAAATTGAATATAATTTTTTTCTGCATCTAACCCAGCCAATAGTTTTGGCCTAATACCACAGTTTGGCCACTCAGCTCTGCTCGGTTCCCATCCATTGTTTTTTTGTTCAAACAACTCCAGCGTTGTGAATTAGTTAACCACCAAAATGAGTGGAAAAAGGCCTGCTGCTGGTGGAAAGGGGAATAGGCGTGTTGGGAAGGGGAAAAAAGGTTGTGTCCGTGGGGTAGGTGTTAAAGCAACAGTAACATCTGCAGAAGAAAGACCATCTTCCAGCCAAACTAAAATGTCTACTTCTTTTAGCGGACAATGTGATAAGATCCCTTTCTTACGGCCACGCCAATCGCTACAAATTCCAGATGAGGCACAAAAACAGCAGGTGCTTCAACGGATATCAAGTGCTTCTTTAAGTGGGCTCTCCTCCACATCAACTTCAACATCACAAATACTCCAGTCCTCAAAGGTGTCACCCCAATCGCACTTGCTTCCTCACAGCTCCCAAATCTCCAGCTGCCCGTCTGAGTATGAGGTAGAACAGATGGTTGAGTCTGCAGAGCTGTTTACTCATACTATAGCCTGGGAATCAGAGGTCGACTCCAGCGCTTCTGTGAATCCAGACGAGGAAATGATCTGCACTGATGCCCAGAATCTTTATGAGTCGGATCCAGGACCAGACGCAGAAGGTTCTGACCATAATGTAGACCCTCATTCCCAAACTGTAACTCCTGTTGGTGGAGACAATGAGGAAGACGATGATGAGACTCAAATACCTGATTGGAGCGACAACTTTAGTTTTTTGTCAGGGCAGGAACAGGTTGGCTCTGAGGACGACGGGTGTGATAACGCACAGGGTGATGATGATGAGGTTGGAGATCCCACTTACTGTCAACCCACAGTCAGCCAAGAGATGAGGTCAGCAGAGGAGGTGGAGGAAGATGCTAGTGACGACGAGGTCAGGTTGCGCCTTCCTGGACAGAGACGTAGTACTGGAAGCACGTCAACAACTGCATCCTCAAACACAACTCTGCCTCTCACCACAAGTCGTGGTGGCTCTTCAGGTCGCATGGGTGCTAAGCCTTGCATAGCCTGGGCATTTTTTCAGATCGATAAAGATGACCCAACTCGTGTTATCTGTAACATTTGTCAGCAAAAGCTAAGTAGAGGCCAAAAAATACATAGTTTGAGTACTTCATGCATGAACCGGCACATGGACATGAAGCATAAGTTGAAGTGGGAAGCTCAGTGTGCTACAATGCGGCCTAGCCGGCCGGGCCAACCACCGTCTGCCATATCTTGTGCATCCGCGGCCTCTTCATCCTCTGTGACTGGGGGGACAGCAGTCACACCTGTTTTGGGGCGCAGACCTGCCACCTCTTTACCCGCAACAGCCAGCGTGATTGGCAGGTCATCATTTTCTTTGGAGGTGGTAACACCAGCTGGTGTTGAGCGCTGTCCGACATCGATAGCACCACCTTTGGATCAAGGCAACCTAACATGTCCGCCTGCATCTTCCTCACAGACCGGCAGTTTGCCGGGGACACCCTTATCAACCCCGTCTAAGCACAATAGCCAGCCCTCGGTCCCTCAGATGTGGACAAGTAAAAGACCATTTCCTCCTAGCCATGAGAAAGCTAAGAGGTTGAATTTCACCATCTGCAAGCTCTTGGCTACAGAAATGCTGCCTTTCCGCCTGGTGGACACAGAGGATTTTCGATACCTTATGTCCGTCGCAGTGCCCCAGTACCAGATGCCCAGTCGGCACTACTTCTCAAAGAAAGGTGTGCCTGCGCTCCACCAGCATGTCGCACACAACATCACCGCTTCTTTGAGAAACTCTGTGTGTGACAGGGTGCATTTCACCACAGACACTTGGACGAGTAGGCATGGACAGGGGCGTTACATGTCGCTGACTGGGCACTGGGTAACTATGGTGACAGCAGGACAAGGGGCTCCTGTCCAAGTCTTGCCGTCCCCACGAGTTGTGCGTCAATCCTCTTTATGTCAAAGTTCCTCCACTGCTTCTGCCTCCTCAACCTCCTCTCGGTCTTCCACCTGCACCCAAAGCCTGTCTGGTCATGCCACAAGCTTTCTAACTGCGCAGAAGGGATCCTGCACACCTCCTTACTATGCTGGCAGTAGGGCTCAACGTCATCAGGCGGTTTTTACATTGAAATGTCTGGGAAATGTGAGTCACACAGCTGAGGAGTTGTGGTCAGCTCTGTAGAACCAATTTCATGAATGGTTGTCTCCACTGGACCTGAAACCAGGGAAGGCCGTGTGCAACAATGCTGCAAACCTGGGTGCGGCCCTTCGCCGGGGCAATGTCACACACGTGCCTTGTATGGCTCACGTGTTGAACCTGGTTGTCCAGCAATTTTTAGCCCACTATCCGAGACTAGATGGCCTTCTGCAGAGGGCACGGTCGCTGTGTGCTCACTTCCGCCGTTCGCATCCCGCAGCTCAGCGACTTACATCTCTACAGAAGTCGTTGGGCCTGCCACTTCACCGGCTAAAATGCGATGTGCCTACCCGGTGGAATTCAACGCTGCACATGTTGCAGCGACTGTGGCAGCACCGACAAGCCCTGGTGCAATACGTTCTGACGTATAGCCTGGGCCAACGAGATCCAGAGGTGGGGCAAATCACGCTGGAGGAGTGGTCTCAGATCAGGGACCTATGCACCCTTCTGCACAGTTTTGAAATGATTAGAAAAAAATTTAAGAAAAAATATATGTGTGAATGTGTCTATTATGTCATAGAACCTATATATGTGACACATAAACTAGATATAGTATAAAATATAACATTTATTGATGATAATTTAAAAATACATAATAAGAAATGGGGAAAGGAATCACAAAAGAGAAAAAGGGCCACACAGGTAAGTATCAGCAGTACTCAGATGAACATGCGCAAAAATGACAAGAATGTCTCAACCAATTCTCCACATGAAGTGTTAAAGTATTATATATGCAGGTAATAAAGTGGAACAGTGATAAAGTGCAATGTGCTGATATACTTCCCACAATATTAAATGTATAGAGAATAACAGACAAAATGAGAATGGTGTACAAAGATTAGACATATGTTACATGCTAGGCTGGTACTGACCCGAGAGGCCTGGATCCAACGCGCGTTTCGCCGGAGCTTTCACAAGGATAACAAGGATATCCTTGTGAAAGCTCCGGCGAAACGCGCGTTGGATCCAGGCCTCTCGGGTCAGTACCAGCCTAGCATGTAACATATGTCTAATCTTTGTACACCATTCTCATTTTGTCTGTTATTCTCTATACATTTAATATTGTGGGAAGTATATCAGCACATTGCACTTTATCACTGTTCCACTTTATTACCTGCATATATAATACTTTAACACTTCATGTGGAGAATTGGTTGAGACATTCTTGTCATTTTTGCGCATGTTCATCTGAGTACTGCTGATACTTACCTGTGTGGCCCTTTTTCTCTTTTGTGATTCCTTTCCCCATTTCTTATTATGTATTTTTAAATTATCATCAATAAATGTTATATTTTATACTATATCTAGTTTATGTGTCACATATATAGGTTCTACAGTTTTGAAATGGCGACGAAGATGTTTAGTGCTGACGATGCCATTATCAGCATGACTATTCCGGTGATTTACATGCTGGAGCACATGTTAAACAGAATTCGGAGTCAGGTGGTGGCACAAGAGGAGGTGGAGGAAGTAGAGGAGTTGTATGCGGAAGGGCTAACATCTGCAAGGTCCAGACGGTCGGCAGCACCAAGGCGGCAGGCATGTGAGGGTGGGGGAGATGGTTTTACCAGGGCGCATGGTAGCAGCCAAACTAGTGAGGAAGGTGCAGGAGCCCAGGAAGAAGTGGAGGACGAACTGATGGAAGACTCATCAGATGAGGGAGACCTTGATCACATTTCTGTTGTGCGAGGTTGGGGGGAGAGGACAGAGGAAGGAAGCATGATTGTTACCTCGCCACCAACACAACAGGGACTTGGTGCTCCTGGATGCACAACACACATGAGTGCCTTCTTGCTGCACTACCTGCAACATGACTCTCGAATTGTGAGAATTAGAAATAATCCTGACTACTGGGTTGCCACACTGTTAGATCCCCGGTACAAAAGTAAATTTGCAGAAATTATTCCTGCCATAGAAAGGGATGCACGCATGCAGGAGTATCAGCAGAGACTGTTGCAGAATCTTACATGTGCTTTTCTACAAAATACCAGTGGTGCACGTAGTGAATCTCACAGTTCCAACTTGCCAACCGTGGGACCGTCAAGTGTTCAGCACTCAAACCGTAACAGAACCACAGTATCTGCTGGTAACATCAATTTTGCGGAATCATTTCACCACTTTTTTAGCCCATCCTTTGCAAGGCCACAGGAGACAAGAAGTCTGACACATAGTCAACGCCTAGAGACGATGGTACAGGAGTATCTCCAAGTAAACATTGAAGCCATGACTGTGTCACTGGACCCTTGCTCTTTTTGGGCTTCCAATCTGGATAAATGGCCGGAGCTAGCCACTTACGCCTTGGAGATCTTGTCATGCCCCGCAGCCAGCGTTCTGTCTGAACGTGTGTTCAGCGCTGCTGGTGGTGTGCTGACAGATAAGCGCACGCGGCTCTCCACTGATAATGTAGACAGACTCACGTTCATAAAGATGAACAAATCATGGATCCGAAACGACTTTTCTACCCCTGTGTCATCCTGGGGAGAGTAAAAGCTTGATGAGTGGTTAAAATCACCCTACCAACCGTTTTAAGCTTTCTAATTACTAATCATGTTTATCTGTATCTTGGCTGGAAAATAATTTGGGCTTTGTAGCAGTGTGCAGCACTGATTCTATTAGGCCATCTATAATAAGCTCCACCAGATTTAAAATTACTAATCATGTTTATCTGTATCTTGACTGGAAAATAATTTGGGCTTTGTAGCAGTGTGCAGCACTGATCCTATTAGGCCATCTATACTAAAGCTTCACCAGATTTAAAATTAATAATAATTTTTAGCTGCATCTAGCCCGGAAAATAATTTTGGGGCTCCGAGATGCGCAAGACACATAAGTGCCTTCTTGCTGCACTATCTGCAGCATGACCCTCATATTGTCAGAATTCAAAGTAATCATGACTACTGGGTTGCCACACTCTTAGATCCCCCAAACTTTTCGATCAACCTTTTCATTTTAATAAAGACCAAAAAAATGGTCATTTTTGAAATTATAAGCATTAGCAGGTTGTTAGAAACTGAAATCAAACAGTTTTCAACTCAAAACTTTATTCTAGGTGATGTTACATTTTCACATAGGACCACTTGTTCGAAAGGAGCTTCTGAACTCTCTCGGCCATTGAATTTGTCAGGTTTTGGATGGTTTCTGCTTCAATTGTTTTGCATGAGAACAGAATACCCTCCCAGAGCTGTTGCTTAGATGTGAACTGCCTCCCGCCATCATAGACACTCCTTTTAATGATGCTCCAAAGGTTCTGAATGGGGTAGAGGTCAGGGGAGCATGGGGGTCACACCATAAGTTTGTCCCCTTTTATGCCCATATCAGCCAGAGATGCAGATGTTTTATGTGCAGCATGAGATGGTGCATTATCATGCAAAAAAATGATCTTGCTGTGAAATACACGGTTCTTCTTCTTGAACCATGGCAGGAAGTGCTGTTTGAGAAAATCCACATACATTATGGAGTTCATCTTTAGCGCCTTCAGGGATCCTAAAGGGGCCGACAATCTCTCTCCCCATGATTCCAGCCCAAAACATTACTCCACCTCCTCCTTGTTGGCGCTGTAGCCGTGTTTGCGTGGGGTGTCCATCAACCAGCCATCCTCCACTCCATCCATCTGGACCATCGAGCGCTGCACGGCACTCATCCGTGAACAAAACAGTTTTGAAATCAGTCTTCATGTAATGTTTGGCCCACTGGAGCCGTTTCTGCTTGTGTGAAGTGGATAGAGGAGGTCGACAGGATGGCGTATGCACAGCTGCAAACCTCTGAAGGACCCTGCATCTTGTTGTTCGGGGGACGTTGGAGGCACCAGCAGCTTCAAAAACTTGTCTGCTGCTATGACAAGGCTTTTTTGCCGCTGCTCTTTCAACCTGACGTAATTGCCTGTAGGAAAGAGTCCTCAATTTGCCCTTATCAGCACGCACACGTGTGTACTGTGAATCAGCTACATACTTCTTGATTGCCAAGATACTTCATCCTGATCATCGCACAATGTTGATTGTAGTCATGCCTTGACCTAAACACTCCACAATTTGTTGCTTCTCAGCAGCCGACACATCCTTTTTCTTTCCCATTTTGGCAGAAAATGTAGGCTGCTTAATAATGTGAGAGAGCCTTCTTAAGTAGTCTTGCCTTTCATTGGACACACCTGCCAAACTAATTAGCACAGGTGTCTGCAATTGCTTACAGTGATATAAAGAGCCCTGACACACATCACCATCAATGAGTTTAACTGACAAACAAACAAATTCTTCCCTTATCACTCCTAAACACTTTTTGCATAATAATTTGGAACACAGTGTACATGTGCTTTTCCACAAAACACCAGTGGTTCACGTAGTGAATCTTACAGTTCTAACTTGCCAACCGTGGTCTGTATGGAGTTGTTCAATAAAGGGCCCAAAATTAAGATAACATAGATGGGAGAGGTCTCTATGAATAGGAATTCCTAAGTATTTGATACCCTGTGAGGGCCAGGCAAAGGGAAAGTTGGACTGGATGGAATCCTATATGGATTTGGGGAGGGAGACATCGAGGGCCTCAGACTTCGCTGCATTGATTTTAAAATTTGACCATGTAACAAAGTGATCTATTTCAGCCATAACAGCATGGATGGATATATCTGATTGAGTGATATATACTAGGACATCATCAGCAAATAGAGAGCACTTGTACTCGGTGCCTCCCACCTCAATCCACCTAATATTGGGGTTATGGCGAATTGATGAGAGCAGGTGCTCCGTCACTAGGATGTATAAGAGAGGGGACAGAGAACATCCCTGCCTTGTCCCATTGGTGATTGTGAAAGGTGATGAAAATGTTCTGACGCGCCCCCTGGGCCTTGGGACACCCGGAGCCGGACCCTTTTTGGTGGATGCTGGTGGTTGTAGTCTCCGTGGAGGCGACCCGGTTCCGTGGCTCAGGGCGGTCAAACCAGTGGCGGAACTATTTATGTGGTTTTGATGTTTAAATGTCCGACTACGCCACCCGTGGATTGCGGTCAGAGTGAACCGCCGCTCCAGGGCAGACCGCTGAGGCTGGTGTTGTGGGTGCAGCAGAGCGTAGCATAACTCCCCACGGGAGGAGTATAGCCTCAGGGCAGTGTATGCGGAGGATGGGGGTGATGGTGCAGGGCAGCAGCAGTAACGACACGGAGTCAGTGATGCAGTCCAGGGCCTTTACTCACAGTTCTTATTATCCAGACCACGTCTGCAGGTAACGGCTGCCCACGTCGTACTGTGCTCACCAGGTGAGGGGCTCAGACAACTCCCAGATAACTTTGGAGCGCTTCACAGGACCCCCTTTGTGTGTCCTTTGTCTGGCCTTTCTTACCAACCCTTCTGTCCGGCTGTCTCGGGCCTCCTCTTGGTAAACTTGGCGCCAGTTTCCCTGACCCTATGTGGTGCCTTCCTAGCGGGTGTAGCGAGGGGCTGCACCACATACAATGTCACAGCCTCCTGTTTCTAGCTGAGGGTCGTTTCCTGCCTCCACTAGTTCGGGGACCGGTCTCCCCCTTTGGCCTGACCCCTCCACGCAGGTGGATTCGGGCGTGCGGTGGCGACTCGCCCGTCCGCACCCCTGGGATCCCTTCGTTCCTCGTTCCTGGAGCCTTCTCCGCTCCTCTTCCTTCCTTCTCCCTCTTCCAGGCCTGGGCCTCTGTTACTAGGCCCGCCTCCGGAGCAGAGCTCATGCAGAGCCCCTGCTCCCTGCCACTTCTGCTCAGACTTCTCTGCACTGAACTAAGATGGTGCCCACCTTTTATACTCCCTTCTCAATGCACCCAGGAACTGCTTCCTCCCTGCTCCTGCACTACAGGGTTCCCCTTCCTCAGTGTTCCCTCCCACCACTCCAGCCAGGGACAGGGACTGTCGTGCCCATCTCAGGGGCATATTGGTCGCCCTGCCCCACGGCAATGTGGTGTAATGCATGCAGGTGTCGGGTCCTGATCCACACTACATCCTTACCTGAGAGTGAGATATCACACCTCTGGGTGAGGTGCAATACCTCTGTAGCAACCGAGCCCTCAGGGTGCTATAGTTCCATTTATCTTCAGCCTAGGTGACGTATTGTGATGCAGGACCGTGATTTTGGCTATAAAAGGGTCCCCTAGACCCCTACCCCAAGCTTTTTAAGAGAATCATATATGGCGTGCCAGGAGACTCTATGGAATGCTTTCTCAGCATCCAACGAGAGTATCTAATTACAAATTTTTAACTGCATCTAGCCCAGGAAATACTTTGTGCCTAGTAGCAGTGTCTGCTAGTCAGCGGATTATCCCGGCTGTTAAGCAAGCTACACCACCTGTAGTTTGGACACTTAATTTTTTCAAAGGAAATGCTTCTGGACCACGGGATACTCAGTGAAGAGCATCAGGAGGCACCCCAAGGCATAGGGGCTGGGACTGGCAGTAGGATGCCTTGCGGTGGACAGCCGAGCTCGATCCTTATAAAAGCTTTTTAACTGCAGCAGCTTTAGTGGACGCTACTGGAGCTGGAATTACGCGGCTGCTGGCATGAGACTTGCCCTCCAATAGATCCTTGTAAATGGATTTAAAGTGTATTCATTCAAATTAGAGAGACAATTTAAATTAAAAAGCTTAGAGCTGCCTCCACCACAGGGGGGCTCGCTCGACCCACCAGCGGACAGGCACCAGTATTGGGAGAGGGGGGCTGGCCGTCAGGGTTCACCGCGGCTCTGGCACAAACCCGGCGACGCGGAGGTGGCACGGGCAGGAGCGGACTGAACGTGTCGGCTTCTCACTTTTTGGATTTTAGAAGGGCATGACATGCCTATATCTGTGTCTCCCCCTCCTTTTACTCCTCCACCTCTTTTCTTTTCGCATGACTATATGTACTTGTCACTTTTCCATGTGTTAGTTGTGTCTTCTGAGCAGTTTGTCAGCTTTTGGACACCTTTGAAGGTGTTTTCTATGTGTTTCTATGTGTTTTTGTTTGCCTGCCATTGGTTTTAACGGTGTTCGAAGGTGTTCGACGAACAGTTCGACGAACAGTTCGGCGAACACACGGGTGTTCGACGAACCGAACCGAACTCGAACACTACGGGGGTGGCTCAACACTACTCTCCACTCGCCTTCGGCCTACTCGGGCCCTCACTAGGCTACTCACACTAACGGCAGCTTGCCGCGCTTCACCGATCTTATGGTGCCGGCACACCTAAAGCTCACTATTCTGAGCTACAACTGAGTCTGGACTGTGCTCCACTGCAGACTGACCTCTCTCAGGATTCTGTTACTGCAGAAACTCTCTCAACAGACTGACTGAGCTCGACTCTGTATTCAGATGTGTACTAGCTGAATTCTCCAGAGGAACTGAACTGCATGGCTCCACCTTCCCTATTTATATCCCTAACGGGCTCCCCCTGCTGGTCTGAGGTGGAAGGTGGAGATGTGTGAATGTTTATGGGGGCCTCTTGTGGAGGAATCCATCAATGCACTCTTCTAGGATCTGTGATACCAAGCGCAGCTGGGCGTCACAGGTTCACTGGGTATGAATACTTTTTCAAGGCACTGTATATCGGTGACCAGATGTTTTGGGTGACACACAGAATAGCATTGTGGGGTGCATTTGGTTCTCCAGGTCACAGGTTGTGTTCATCTCATTTAAAAAGAAGATAATCATTAGATGATACTAGTCGGTAGAAAGGAACTAGTTGGTAATTGGCAACACATCAACACATTTATTATGTCATTAATTGCAGTGGAGGAGTGTGGTTTGGGATGTAAACCCCTATAAAAAAACTTTGTGTCAGATCAGGCAAATTACAATATATTTGTCATTCGCATCAGTGATTTCTATGAATGGATGAGATTGCTTAACCAAGACTGTGGCGACTGTGGTGCCTCTGGCTAATGATCAATGTGAAATGATATGACCACCCAAATCAGTGTTTTCTTAGTAGAAGGAGACTGTCCCTAGATATGGGTGTCTCTTAGAGACCTAATAAATTGACAACTTGGCTTTGCAGATACAGTTGAAACCAGAAGTTTCCATACAGTACACTATATAAAAAGACACATATGCAGGTTTTTCTCAATATCTGACATGAAATCAGAATAAACGTTTCCCGTTTTAGACCAATTAGGATTACCAAAATTTTTAATATTTGCCAAATGTCAGAATAATGAGAGAGAGAGAATGTTTAAAGGCATTTTTATTACTTACTACAAAGTCGAAAGTTTACATATACTAAGATTACAATGCCTTTAAACAATTCTGGATTGCCCATATGGTGATGTCATGTGTTTGGAAGATTCTGATTTTTTTGGCAACATCTGAGTTAATCAGAGACACGCCTGTGTCTTCTTTTCTCATGATGCCATTTATTTTGTGAAGTGCACCAGTCCCTCCTGCAGCAAAACAACCCTACAACATGATGCTGCCACCCTGATGTTTTACAGATGGGATGGTGTTCTTATTTAGAAGGTGTGTATAAGGCTGCGTGCACACGATGCGTTTTTCATGCGTTTATGCTGCGGAATTTCCGCAGCTGAAACGCATCAAAAACGCATGGTAATCCGCACCCCATGGTCCCCAATGGCATTCCGCAATGTCAATGCACATGCTGCGGATTTTTCCGCAGCGTTTCTGCAGCGCAAATAAATCCGCAGCATGTTCATTAATTTTGCGGAAGCGCAGCCATTGACTTGCATTGAGACGCATAATATCCCCGTCTGTACATTTGTACAAGCGGATAACATGCGTCTCAATGTGCGGATGGTACCGAGTTCTGGAGGAGAGAAGGCTCTCATCCAGACCTGGGTACCATTGTACCTGTAAAAAAAAGAATAAAATAAAAAATAAAGTTTATACTCACCTGTCCGGCGGCTTCTCTCTACATGCCGGCAGCGCTTCTCCTTCCAGGACCTGAGATGGCGTCGCGGTCATGTGACCGCAGGCTGTCTCGCGATGTGCCGGCAACCCGGAAGAAGCCAGGACGAGCGCGGCAGCACACGCGGCGGGGGATCGGTGGTAAGTATAGCTTTATTTTTTTTATTTTTTAAGGTCACACTGTATAAATCCATGCCGTTTGCATGGATTTATACAGTGTGACCTAGTTGTCAAGCACTTTCCAAGTGATGCTATCGCCTGGAAAGTGCTTGTCAGTCCGCATGCGGAAACACATGCGTTAACGCTTGTGGGTACGCATGTGCATCCGCATGTATTCCGCATGTATTCTGCAGGAAAAACACATGCACAATCTGCATGCGTTTTTTCTGCAGGGAGATGCATAAATGCTGCAGAAATTTTCTGCTTCATTTCTGCATCGTGGGCACATAGCCTAACAGTTTACACTTTCAACATGTCAAAAAATTGTGATCACCTAGGTCTGCTGCCTCTTGAATCTGATGAAGGAGAACAGCAGTAACCATTTCATAACAAAACGCCTGGGTCAGTCCGTTCTGTATATTGCCCTGGATTGTGTTTTTAAAGGTGCCATTTGTATGGCACCGGTAATTCCACTAGTGGAGAACCAAAATGCTGCAAAGGTCACTGATATAAAAATGTTACATTCTGGTCTGAAACTGCCCCAACTGCAACCTCTTTCATCGGGCGTCACCACTCTTACACTGTGGATGGCACTGTTGATGCAAGTGTGGTGCATGCATCCAAGCATATTAGTGAGGCTGGGGCTGGTGGTGATGTCCAGCTGAAGAGTCTGTGGACCCGGTTCATCAAAGCTAAGCTAAGTGGCTAGCGCCAAGAGTGTTTGTGAGAGCCCTTTTAAAAGATGCAAAAACTCCATGAACCGTCCCCTGTAACAACTTTTTCTAACTTTGGAAAACCAGAATTGGTTACCTCCATATAATAAAATGTTGGATTCACAGTTTCACTGCCAGTCAAGAGCTCATGTACTATGGTATCTAATTAATACTTTTGAGATATGCTCTGGCATTTTTAAACAGGAGCTGAAAAGGAGCTTACTGTTTTCATATTTTAGCAAAAAATTTTTTTTATAAAACTACTTTAATCATGCCTTAGACTAAGTCCATTGCCCACAGCCCTGCTCACTGCAGATATACTCCTCAGCCCCTCAGCTTCCTACCTCTTCTCCTTGCCCACAGCCCTGATCACAGCAGCTGTCCTCCTCAGCCCCTCAGCTTCCTACCTCTTCTCCTTGCCCACACCCCGGCTCACCGCAGCTGTCCTCCTCAGCCCCTCAGCTTCCTACCTCTTCGCCTTGCCCACACCCCTGCTCACCGCAGCTGTCCTCCTCAGCCCCTCAGCTACCTACCTCTTCTCCTTGCCCACACCCCTGCTCACCGCAGCTGTCCTCCTCAGCCCCTCAGCTACCTACCTCTTCTCCTTGCCCACACCCCTGCTCACCACAGCTGTCCTCCTCAGCCCCACAGCTTCCGATTCCTTCCCCTTGCCCACAGACCTGCTCACCGCAGCTGTCCTCCTCAGCCCCTCAGCTTCCTACCTCTTCTCCTTGCCCACAGCCCTGCTCACCGCAGCTGTCCTCCTCAGCCCCTCTGCTTCCTATTCCTTCCCCTTGCCCACAGACCTGCTCACCGCAGCTGTCCTCCTCAGCCCCTCAGCTTCCTACCTCTTCTCCTTGCCCACACCCCTGCTCACCGCAACTGTCCTCCTCAGCCCCTCAGCTTCCTACCTCTTCTCCTTGCCCAAAGCCATGCTCACCGCAGCTGTCCTCCTCAGCCCCTCAGCTTCCTACCTCTTCTCCTTGCCCACAGCCCTGCTCACCGCAGCTGTCCTCCTCAGCCCCTCAGCTTCCTATTCCTTCCCCTTGCCCACAGACCTGCTCACCGCAGCTGTCCTCCTCAGCCCCTCAGCTTCCTACCTCTTCTCCTTGCCCACAGCCCTGCTCACCGCAGCTGTCCTCCTCAGCCCCTCAGCTTCCTACCTCTTCTCCTTGCCCACACCCCTGCTCACCGCAACTGTCCTCCTCAGCCCCTCAGCTTCCTACCTCTTCTCCTTGCCCACAGCCATGCTCACCGCAGCTGTCCTCCTCAGCTCCTCAGCTTCCTACCTCTTCTCTTTGCCCACAGCCCTCCTCACCGCAGCTGTCCTCCTCAGCCCCTCAGCTTCCTACCTCTTCTACTTGCCCACACCCCTGCTCATAGCAACTGTCCTCCTCAGCCCCTCAGCTTCCTACCTCTTCTCCTTGCCCACAGCCCTGGTCACCGCAGTTGTCCTCCTCAGCCCCTCAGCTTCCTACCTCTTGTAACGGGTCCGGGAGGCGGAACCTCTGAGCTACTATACAAGGGGGCGGCCCTTGTAAGGGAGCGGGTGGCAGTCTCTGGGTGAACGGACAGGGAGTTACGGCAAGTGATCAGGGCAGTCTCTGGGTAAGGGGTAGGTACGACCTGTGATGGCAGAGCCTCCGGGTAGGCTAGCAGGCAGATGGTAGATGTGTGCTCCCAGGTGAGCAAGCGAGAGTCTCTGGAATAGCAGGTGGTCACGGCACGTGACGGCGGAACCTCCAGGCTGGCAGGCAGGTAGGTAACGGAGAAGCGCTCCCAGGTGAGCGGGAAAGAGTCTCTGGAATAGCTGGTGGTCACTGCACGTGACAACGGGACCTCCGGGCTGGCAAGCAGGCAGGTAACGGAGATGCGCTCCCAGGTGAGCGGGCAAGAGTCTCTGAGATAGCTGGTGGTCACAGCACGTGACAACGGAGCCTCCGGGCTGGCAAGCAGGCAGATAACGGAGAAGCGCTCCCAGGTGAGCGGGCAAGCTGGTCCATAGACAGACTGACCGGAGTAGTAAGGCAGACCGTCGGACCTCAGGCAAGCAGGCAGGTAGCTGATATGCGCTCCCAGGTGAGCGGGCAGGCTGGTCCTTTAGACAGACTGACAGGAGTAGTAAGGCAGACCGTCGGACCTCAGACTGGCAGACAGGTAACAAGTATTCAGGCAGGAATCAGGCAGGTAACTAGCAGGAAACTGGCAACGGGACCTGAGGGCTGAAGCACAGGTGAGACACAGGTGCAAACAACATTGCTCGGGCACCTCCATTTTGGAGGAGGTGCCTTATATATGATGAAGTCCTCCGGCCATTGGCCGGGGACTCTTTAGGGCGGCGCGCGCGGCCCCTTTAAGAGGAGGGAAGCGCGCGCACGCGCGCCCTAAGCACAGGGGCCAGGAAGGAGCGCGCGCTGAGAGCAGAGCAGGAGGAGGACGCCGGGACGGAGCGCGCGCTGACAGCAGAGCAGGAGGAGGACGCCGGGACGGAGCGCGCGCTGACAGCAGAGCGGGGAGAGGACGCTGGGACGGAGCGCGCGCTGACAGCAGAGCGGTGAGGGGAGCAGCGTCCCTGCCTAGCAGAGGGCAGGGACGCCAGTGCTACAGTACCCCCCCCTTTAGGCCCCCCCTTTTTTAGGCCAGACAGAAATTTAGCTAGGATGAGAGGGGCATGGATATTCTCCCGGGGCTCCCACGTTCTCTCCTCAGGACCAAACCCCCTCCAATCTACCAAGAAAAAGGTCTTTCCTCTTACCCTTTTGGTGGCAAGAATGTTCTCTACCTCAAACTCGTCCTCAGCAGAAACCGGAGCAAGAGGCGTACCTGTAGACTTAGAAAAAGAGTTAAGTACCACAGGTTTGAGGAGAGATACATGGAAGGAGTTAGGGATCCGTAAGTTGGCCGGGAGTTTCAATTTATAGGCCACCGGGTTGATCTGACTGATAACCTCCAGTGGGCCGATGAACCGAGGCCCCAACTTATAGGAAGGGATCTTGAGCCGGACATATTTGGACGAGAGCCAGACTTTATCCCCAGGACGGAATTGAGGAGGATCCAGACGTCCTTTGTCAGCGTGCCTTTTCATACGCTCGGATGACAGAAGGAGTGCGGACCGGGTACTCTCCCATATGGAGGAAGACTCGCTCTCGTGATTGTTGTACGAGAATTCGGCCCATGGCAGGAGATCCACCCAGTCAGAATGGTGAGCATTAACGAAGTGCCGGAGGTAACTGGTCAGGTTCTGATTGATCCGCTCCACTTGACCATTAGACTGTGGGTGGTAAGCGGAGGAGAAGTCCAGAGTGACGTCTAGCAATTTACAAGTGGCTCTCCAGAAACGAGAAGTGAACTGTACTCCTCGATCCGACACGATGTGACGGGGCAGGCCATGAAGACGGAAGATGTGGCGGATAAAGACTCTAGCCAGCTCGGGTGCAGACGGAAGACCTGGCAGGGGAATGAAGTGAGCCATCTTGGAAAAGCGGTCAGCGACCACCCAAATGACCGTACAACCGGCAGAGACGGGCAGATCAGTTACGAAGTCCATCGCTATATGCTGCCAGGGGGCAGCAGGTGCTGGCAGAGGAAGAAGGCGGCCGGCCGACAGGTGTCTCGGAACCTTGTTGCGGGCGCAGGACACACAGGCAGAAACAAAGTCCATAACATCCTTGTGCAGGTTAGGCCACCAGTAGTGCCGGGTAATAAGCTGGAGGGTCTTTTTCTGACCGGCGTGGCCAGCTAGTTTAGACGAATGACCCCAGTGTAGGATCCTCTCCCGATCAGGTACCGATACGAACGTCTTACCAGGAGGGAGACAATTTAGACTCACGGGGGCCACCTGCATTACTCTGGCGGGATCGATGGGGCAGTCACATGGTCTATGAGGTGGTAATGTCTCTGCCTCCTCCATATCAAAGACATCAGCACAAGACCAATAAGGAATCGGAAGTCCAGGTAGATTAGCTGGGATAGGAGAGGGACGGACGGAATGGACGGGAACCAGACAGGTTTTATGACAGTCTTGTCCCCAGCGAAGGACTTCTCCGGTTTGCCAGTCAAGCACGGGTGCATGTCTCTGGAGCCAAGGCAGACCTAGCAAGAGGGCGTGAGAGAGTCCAGGCAGAACGTGAAGGGAGATACTCTCTGAATGCAGCATACCCACTTGCAGAGTAATGGATTCGGTGATGAATTTGATGGGGCGAGATAAGAGGCCCCCATCCACGGCAACAACAGACAAGGGTACAGCCAGAGGTTTGGTGGGGATGCGGTATTTCTCCACCAGGGACAGTGAAATAAGATTTCCGGCTGCTCCAGAGTCAAGTTGGGCTAGTTCGGAATAACGATTCTCCCCGCAGATGATTGAGACAGACAGCAGCAGGGATGGAGAGGATTTATTTTTGTCTAGATCAAGTCCTCTGAGCGAACCTAGACACAGGCGTTCTCCCGACCTCTCCGGGCAGGCACGGATCCGATGCTCCTTACTGCCACAGTAGAAGCAGCTCCCCTCGGCACGGCGAAAGTCCTGACGGGATTTGACCATCTTGGTCTGGTCGACCTGCATAGGCTCAGGAGAGTGTACCTGGGGAGAAACGGAAGGAGTGACGGGTTTCAGAAAAGTAGGAACCAGACGTGGAAGCCCCTTTTCACGGGTGACCTCTTTGGCACGTTCCTGGAACCGTAGGTCAATCCGGGTGGCAAGAGTTATTAGGTCATCGAGAGTGGTAGGAATGTCCCGACCAGCAAGTTCATCTTTAATACGGCCGGACAGACCCTCCCAGAAGACGGATACCAGAGCTTCGTTATCCCAGGCCAGCTCCGAGGCAAGGGTACGGAACCGTATGGCATATTGACCCACGGTGAGGCTTCCCTGACGGAGGCGTAGCAGAGATGATGCGGATGAGGTCCTCCGTCCGGGTTCGTCGAAGGCTTTCCGGAAAGCCGTGAGAAAGGCAGGCAAGTCGGACACCAGGGGGTCTCCTCTCTCCCATAGAGGATTTAGCCAGGCCAGAGCCTCCCCGGTGAGATGGGACATGATGAATGCAATTTTGGCTCGGTCGGAGTTAAACTGGTGGGACAATAGTTCAAAATGCAGGGTGCACTGATTTATGAAGCCCCGAGCCAGGACGGAGTCGCCTCCGAAGCGAGGAGGTGCAGAGAGCCGGGGTCCGGAAAAGGATACCATGGTACTGGCCGTAGTTGCAGGATCAGACAGGGTGTTCAGGCGAGTATTAACATTCCGCAGATGACCCAGGATGGCCTCCTGTTGGGACTTCTGACGGGACAGTTCAAGACAGAGGTCCGAGAGCGAGGGAGCTTGGTTGCCACCGGGTTCCATGGCCCGAGCAAACTGTAACGGGTCCGGGAGGCGGAACCTCTGAGCTACTATACAAGGGGGCGGCCCTTGTAAGGGAGCGGGTGGCAGTCTCTGGGTGAACGGACAGGGAGTTACGGCAAGTGATCAGGGCAGTCTCTGGGTAAGGGGTAGGTACGACCTGTGATGGCAGAGCCTCCGGGTAGGCTAGCAGGCAGATGGTAGATGTGTGCTCCCAGGTGAGCAAGCGAGAGTCTCTGGAATAGCAGGTGGTCACGGCACGTGACGGCGGAACCTCCAGGCTGGCAGGCAGGTAGGTAACGGAGAAGCGCTCCCAGGTGAGCGGGAAAGAGTCTCTGGAATAGCTGGTGGTCACTGCACGTGACAACGGGACCTCCGGGCTGGCAAGCAGGCAGGTAACGGAGATGCGCTCCCAGGTGAGCGGGCAAGAGTCTCTGAGATAGCTGGTGGTCACAGCACGTGACAACGGAGCCTCCGGGCTGGCAAGCAGGCAGATAACGGAGAAGCGCTCCCAGGTGAGCGGGCAAGCTGGTCCATAGACAGACTGACCGGAGTAGTAAGGCAGACCGTCGGACCTCAGGCAAGCAGGCAGGTAGCTGATATGCGCTCCCAGGTGAGCGGGCAGGCTGGTCCTTTAGACAGACTGACAGGAGTAGTAAGGCAGACCGTCGGACCTCAGACTGGCAGACAGGTAACAAGTATTCAGGCAGGAATCAGGCAGGTAACTAGCAGGAAACTGGCAACGGGACCTGAGGGCTGAAGCACAGGTGAGACACAGGTGCAAACAACATTGCTCGGGCACCTCCATTTTGGAGGAGGTGCCTTATATATGATGAAGTCCTCCGGCCATTGGCCGGGGACTCTTTAGGGCGGCGCGCGCGGCCCCTTTAAGAGGAGGGAAGCGCGCGCGCGCGCGCGCGCCCTAAGCACAGGGGCCGGGAAGGAGCGCGCGCTGAGAGCAGAGCAGGAGGAGGACGCCGGGACGGAGCGCGCGCTGACAGCAGAGCAGGAGGAGGACACCGGGACGGAGCGCGCGCTGACAGCAGAGCGGGGAGAGGACGCCGGGACGGAGCGCGCGCTGACAGCAGAGCGGTGAGGGGAGCAGCGTCCCTGCCTAGCAGAGGGCAGGGACGCCAGTGCTACACCTCTTTGCCTTGCCAACACCCCTGCTCACCACAGCTGTCCTCCTCAGCCCCTCAGCTGCCTACCTCTTCGCCTTGCCAACACCCCTGCTCACCGCAGCTGTCCTCCTCAGCCCCTCAGCTTCCTACTTCTTCCCCTTGCCCAAAGCCCTGCTCACCGCAGCTGTCTTCCTCAGCCCCTCAGCTTCCTACCTCTTCTCCTTGCCCACAGCCCTGCTCACCGTAGCTGTCCTCCTCAGCCCCTCAGCTTCCTACCTCTTCTCCTTGCCCACACCCCTGCTCACCGCAGCTGTCCTCCTCAGCCCCTCAGCTTCCTACCTCTTCTCCTTGCCCACACCCCTGCTCACCGCAGCTGTCCTCCTCAGCCCCTCAGCTACCTACCTCTTCTCCTTGCCCACACCCCTGCTCACCGCAGCTGTCCTCCTCAGCCCCTCAGCTTCCTACTCCTTCCCCTTGCCCACAGCCCTGCTCACCGCAGCTGTCTTCCTCAGCCCCTCAGCTTCCTACCTCTTCTCCTTGCCCACAGCCCTGCTCACCGTAGCTGTTCTCCTCAGCCCCTCAGCTTCCTACCTCTTCTCCTTGCCCACACCCCTGCTCACCGCAGCTGTCCTCCTCAGCCCTTCAGCTTCCTACCCCTTCCCCTTGACAACAGCCCTGCTCACCGCAGCTGTCCTCCTCAGCCCCTCAGCTTCCTACCTCTTCTCCTTGCCCACAGCCCTGCTCACCGCAGCTGTCCTCCTCAGCCCCTCAGCTTCCTACCTCTTCTCCTTGCCCACACCCCTGCTCACCGCAGCTGTCCTCCTCAGCCCCTCAGCTTCCGACCTCTTCTCCTTGCCCACAGCCCTGCTCACCGCAGCTGTCCTCCTCAGCCCCTCAGCTTCCTACCTCTTCTCCTTGCCCACACCCCTGCTCACCGCAGCTGTCCTCCTCAGCCCCTCAGCTTCCTACCTCTTCTCTTTGCCCACTGCCCAGCTCATCGCAGCTGTCCTCCTCAGCCCCTCAGCTTCCTACCTCTTCTACTTGCCCACAGCCCAGCTCACCGCAGCTGTCCTCCTCAGCCCCTCAGCTTCCTACCTCTTCTCCTTGCCCACAGCCCTGCTCACTGCAGCTGTCCTCCTCAGCCCCTCATCTTCCTACCTCTTCGCCTTGCCAACACCCCTGCTCACAGCAGCTATCCTCCTCAGCCCCTCAGCTTTCTACCTCTCAGCCTATAGCCTCTCTGTGCAGCTCCTCTGTCCCATCCTCCCTCAGCTGCTCTCTGACTGCTGTCTGACAGCAGCATCCCCTCAGTCCCCTTGTGCTCTAGAAGTACTCAGCTCAAGTGCCCTCTCTCCTTGTGTCACTTTCCTCTACTTTTCTCATAGCCACACCAAGTGCCAAGCAGCCCAGAATCAGCCTGACGACAGCTATTGGGCTAAGTATCGCACTATTAGGCTGCATGCCCACTATGCGTTTTTCAAGCGTTTTTGCTGCGGAATTTCTGCAGCGAAAATGCTTAAAAAACGCTTGATAATACGTGCTCCATGGTCCCCAATGACAAACCTCATGTGCTGTGCACATGCTGCGGAAATTTCCGCTGCGGATTATCATTGCGGAAAAATACGCAACAATTGTTGCCATTGACTTGCATTGAAACGCATAATATCCGTGTCAGTACATTTGTATACACGGATATTATGCGTTTCTATGTGCAGATGGTACCCGGGTGTGGATGAGAGGAGACTCATCCAGACCCAGGTACCATAGTACCTGTTAAAAAAGAATTTCAAATAAAAAATAAAGATTATACTTACCTTCCGATGTCCTCCCGGGGTTTTCTCCCCTCCGTCTGGTCTTCTCTATGGGTCTCGGTGTTGTGAAGGACCTGCCATGATGTCATTGAGTCATGTGACCTGTCACATGACTCAATGACGTCACCGCAGGTCCTTCACACCACCGTGAGCCGCCCAAGACACCAGACCCATCGGAGAGAACATCGGGAGGACATCGGAAGGTGAGTATAAAATTATTTTTTTATTTTTTACCATTCTTATTCTTTTTTTAACTAACTTGTTCACACTATATAAAATCCATGCCGGTTGCATGGATTTATATAGTGGGACCAAGTTGTCAAGAACTTTTCCAAGTGATGCTAAAATCGCTTGGAAAAGCGCTTGATAACCCGCATGCAGAAATGCTGCAAAAAAACGCTCGACAAACGCTTCTACCTGGCTGGAAAAACACATGAAAAAACCGCATTCGTTTTTCCTGCAGGGAGAAGCGTAAAAAATCTGCAGCATTTCTGCATCGTGGGCACATAGCCTCATAAACCCCTTGATTGCTGTAGGGATAGTAGGTGATAGGCGGGTGGTTTGTAATTAATGTTTGTATGCTTTTAGGCAAGTGGGTGGGAAGTATAATTAGGTTATTGGTGGGGTTAATTGTATATCCGTATTGTGTGCTATTGTTAATATTATTGTGTACTGTGGAAATTGGTAGTATATTAACTGTAGACTTGTGTGTAATAAATGTATTTTATTGATACACGGTTTCGTCTCAGTTAGTCGCCGTTAGTATCACATATAGCAAAGGAATCAGAGTAGTAACAGGTGAGGTATTAGCGGGATACCGATTATTAATAGTCAAGCCTGACATTAATAATTAATATACGGAACACCACCCTGTAACATAAGGGCAGACATTATGGCGCCTATACTTACCCCCAGCTCATAGGTGGATCTGCCGGCTCTGCCATCCTCAGGGTCTTAATGAAATGTACTTTTTAAGACTGCGGCTCTCATTTTACACTTACATCTGGAGGATGTGCAGGTCCACTAGTTGTAAGCTCTTGTGTTCTCCATAGGACAAATTTTCCCTATTTAGAAAAAAAAAAAAAAATCCGGCCTCCTGCCACCCCTTAATAGCCGGCCATCTCTCACCTTTTTCCCCACTCCTATGACAACACTGTCATAAGTATGAGGAAATCCAACTGCCGGTAATGGTAGATTTATCATAGGCAAGTGCAAGATGTTGTTTAAAAAAAAAAATCCAACCTCCTCCACCCCTTAATAGCCGGCCATCACGCACCTCGGTATTTCATCATTGCCCAAGACAGCACCAAAAATTGGAGCTAAAATGAGCAGGAGGAAATCCTATTACCGGTCAGTGAAAAATATTTGGCACATGCCTATGATTGGAATAAAGCGCAGATATTAGTAACATTGTAACGTAGGTTGAAGAAAGACCTCGGTCCATCAAGTTCAACTTTCCTCCCCCAATTGTACTCCGTACACTAACACTACACTAACTTACTAACTAACTGGCACTAGACCGCACAAATGTATTATTATTATTATTATTATTATTATTACCATTTTTATCATTGCTGCACTATAACAATTAAGAATGTACCCGTTTATCATTTAATTTTTAAATTAGTTTTATATTTTGTATTACTCTTGTGATTCTAATAATGGTATTACTAGAATCCCTATGCCTAAATCTGTTGATCCAGAAGAAGGCAAAAACCCCAGGACACCTAACGCCAATTTGCATCACGGGGAAAAATTCCTTATTGACCCCGAGAAAAGGCGATCAGTCCTAGAACCCTGGATCAAACCTAATTATGATTCTAATTATGTAATTACCGTACTATTACCGTACGACATGTACTACTATAGGTGTAACATTTTGTCTAATTTAACTGTAACCCTGAATGTTATGTGTATCGAGGAAATCGTCCAGCCCTTTTTTGAAAGCTGTTATAGTGTCTGCCATCACTACCTCTTGTGGTCGGCATTCCACAGTCCCACTGCTCTGACTGTAAAAAACCCTTTCCTGTTTAGGTGCCTTAAAAAATGGAAATATTCAAATTACACGTTTAACCCACTTCATTCTGTTGTTATTTACAGATACAACTAAAAACTCTTACATTTTTCTTATATTAAAAAGCTTTGCAGGTTTTTTTGTTTTGTTTAACTATATAGATGTTCCATGAGAAGGCTCAATGGCTTCTGGAATGGGTACCCCTGGCATGGACTGGAATGACATTGGCATGGGTGTCTTCACGGGACTTTGATGAAATAGTCCTCCATTCTTACCCCCAGCTCATAGGTGGATCTGCCGGCTCTGCCATCCTCAGGGTCTTAACAAAATGTACTTTTTAGGACTGCGGCTCTCATTTTACACTTACATCTGGAGGATGTGCAAGTCCACTAGTTGTAAGCTCTTGTGTTCTCCATAGGACAAATTTTCCCTATTAAAAAAAAAAAAAAAAAAATCCGGCCTCCTGCCACCCCTTAATAGCCGGCCATCTCTCACCTTTTTCCCCACTCCTATGACAACACTGTCATAAGTATGAGGAAATCCAACTGCCGGTAATGGTAGATTTATCATAGGCAAGTGCAAGATGTTGTTAAAAAAAAAAATCCGGCCTCCTGCCACCCCTTAATAGCCGGCCATCACGCACCTCAGTATTTCATCATTGCCCAAGACAGCACCAAAAAATGCAGCTAAAATGAGCAGGAGGAAATCCTATTACCGGTCAGTGAAAAATGTTTGGCACATGCCTATGATTGGAATAAAGCGCAGATATTAGTAACATTGTAACATTGGTTGAAGAAAGACCTCGGTCCATCAAGTTCAACTTTCCTCCCCCAATTGTACTCCGTACACTAACACTACACTAACTTACTAACTAACTGGCACTAGGCCTCACAAATGTATTATTATTATTATTATTATTATTATTATTATTATTATTAATATTATTATTACCATTTTTATCATTGCTGCACTATAACAATTAAGAATGTACCCATTTATAATTTCATTTTTTAAATTAATTTTATATTTTGTATTACTCTTGTGATTCTAATAATGGTATTACTAGAATCCCTATGCCTAAATCTGTTGATCCAGAAGAAGGCAAAAACCCCAGGACACCTAACGCCAATTTGCATCACAGGGAAAAATTCCTTCTTGACCCCGGGAAAAGGCGATCAGTCCTAGAACCCTGGATCAAACCTAATTATGTTATTACTAGTTATATATTTAATATTACACTACTTATTGTACTACTGCAGTTATTAATTAATTTGTTTTTATTTTTATAAATGTGACTATTTGATATCGTTACTATTATTAACATCCTGCTATCTTATTACAGTATTATTCTAACTTTCCTATCACTACTAATACTACCCTATGCCTACATTGTTGATCCAGAAGAAGGCAAAAACCCCAGGACACCTTCAGCCAATTTGTGTCACAGGGGAAAAATCCCTTCTTGACCCCGAAAATAGGCGATCAGTCCTGGAACCCTGGATCAAAGATCAAACCTAATTATGATACTAATTATGTAATTACTATTATGGTATTAAATGTACTTCTATAGGTGTAACATTTTGTCTAATTTAACTGTAACCCTGAATGTTATGTGTAGAGAGGAAATCATCCAGCCCCTTTTTTGAAAGCTGTTATAGTGTCTGCCATCACTGCTTATTGTGGTAGGGAATTCCACAGTCCCACTGCCCTGACTGTAAAGAACCCTTTCCTGTTTAGGTGCCTTAAAAAATGGGAATATTCAAAATACACTTTTAACCCACTTCATTCTGTTGTTATTTACAGATGTAAGAAAAATGTAAGAGGTTTTAGTTGCATTAAAAAGCTTTGCAGGTTTTTTTGCTTTGTTTAACTATATAGATGTTCCATGAGAAGGCTCAATGGCTTCTGGAATGGGTACCCCTGGCATGGACTGGAATGACATTGGCATGGGTGTCTTCACGGGACTTTGATGAAATAGTCCTCCATTCTTACCCCCAGCTCATAGGTGGATCTGCCGGCTCTGCCATCCTCAGGGTCTTAATGAAATGTACTTTTTAAGACTGCGGCTCTCATTTTACACTTACATCTGGAGGATGTGCAAGTCCACTAGCTGTAAGCTCTTGTGTTCTCCATAGGCCAAATTTTCCCTATTTAAAAAAAAAAATCCGGCCTCCTGCCACCCCTTAATAGCCGGCCATCTCTCACCTTTTTCCCCACTCCTATGACAACACTGTCATAAGTATGAGGAAATCCAACTGCCGGTAATGGTAGATTTATCATAGGCAAGTGCAAGATGTTGTTAAAAAAAAAAAATCCGGCCTCCTGCCACCCCTTAATAGCCGGCCATCACGCACCTCAGTATTTCATCATTGCCCAAGACAGCACCAAAAATTGGAGCTAAAATGAGCAGGAGGAAATCCTATTACCGGTCAGTGAAAAATGTTTGGCACATGCCTATGATTGGAATAAAGCGCAGATATTATGGCGCTTATTCTTACCGCCAGCCCGTAGGTGGATCTGCTGGCTCCGTCATTCTCTGTGTCTTCATTCGGGGTCCCTCGACGTCTCCATGGTCACCTTCATTCTTGCAGCGTTTGTTCCAGTGATGTCCAGTCTTCTGATTTTCAGTCTTCCGGAGGCTCAGGTGGGCCGCTCGCTCTGATGACTATAGAGCTGGGGTCTGCTCAAGGGTTTCCAAGTTGACAAATGAAAATCCCTCAAACAATGCCTGGTCCTTTGTTGATATAAGTGCTGTGGCCTCTGCTGCTTCTAGTTTCTCCAGATGGAATGGTTTATGACGACGGGGAGGCTCAGATGGCTATAAAGGAAAAAAGGAATTATAACATTAAAATTATGACTTTATATCAGAGTCTCCGTTAAAAACAAGTTGTGTTGATTGAAAACTAGTAAAATAATAGACACAAAGATTTTAATACTAATAAACCATATCTGCTCATATACTTACTACAGGGACGTATGGTGGAGGCAGTTTCAGGGCTTCCACAGAGACCCAGTCGATACGCTGAAAAAACCTGTGCTTTCTGATGTTACCGTTGGCTCCTAAGCGACTGGCAGGATCTTTCTGAAGGAGCTAATAAAGATAAAACCAAAATCCATGAATGTAAACTAGAGAGAAAATGATGACTACTATGCAGAGATGAGCAAATCCACTTGATGCAAACTGAATTTGTGTTGAATTTTTGTGAATCTGATGAACCCGGTGAATTTCAACAATTTGTGATTTGCTTCTTGGGAATCACCTAAAATAATTGCAGACAATTTTCATACAGTATTACTAAAAATTACATCAGCCAGAGAAGACTTATAGGACCTCTGATGTAAGCCGTCCAGGCTTCACCATAATGCTTTAAGGTGTCACATCACATGTTATAGCACAATCAGGAGGGACTATCATAGCCTGTATGAAAGCCAAAGCAATGAATGTAGGAGTCATTTTGTGGTGAATCTGGATAGGGAGAGCACATCACAGCTTAGCAGTAGAGATTGAGAGAGAAAGACATAAAACAGTAAAAGACTGCACAGATAGTATGTGACAGCACAGCAGTAAAGAACGGTTACCACAAGTTTACCCATTTATGTTGAGTACTTGCGATTTTAACATTTTTGGGAAAAAATTGGAACAAGCTGGTTAATTTGAATTTCAAAAGGTTTGCTCATCTCTACAACTATAACATTGTATCCATCATAGTACTAATGACTGTTAAGACAACTGACCTGTTTAATGATGTTCCTGATGCCGGAGGATTTATCGTTGAGTGTCTGATGGTAGGCGCACTCATCGGTAACCATTTCTTTTAAGATGACACCAAAAGAATACCAGTCTACTCCGGCGTTATACTCCTTCCCAGCCAAAATCTACATAAAGAAGAAGAAAATAGATAAAGAGTTGGTCAAAAAGTTCCATATCTTCAGTGTAACAAAGTTCTCAGCATAATAATTGTAAGACTATGTAATATAGTGAGAGTGGATGATTCCTCTGGTTGTGGCATCACTTGAATATTATGATTACTACACTAATGACTGAAAGGAGCCATGCTGCTCTTCTGAGCTCCAGAACCTTTGTGGGCTGACTTGTAACTCTTTGGGTCTCTAATGCTGGCAAAACATATAGCATGATCATGTATTGTGGCCGGACTCACAGATTCCGGAGAGATCATCTAATGTGTATGGAGACATCCCAATTCAGCTCAAACACTGGATGCTGAATTTCAGTGCCCGATCCTTTGTGTCTGGCATGGTCATACTCCCCCCTCCCATTCAGAACGCATGTACACTCAGCTGAGGCAAGCTGCCTATCTAATGTGTATGGCATGCCAGATGTCAATGTCAGAATGTCCCATTTACTGTAATGGACATTTGTTGGATTATGTGTGTGATCCAGACAGACATACAATTATAGTATGAAAAAAAGAGAAAATCCTTGTTCTTCTCACCTCAGGAGCCATGTAACCGGCAGTTCCAGCGTATCCAGTGGCTGTTCGGTCTCCATGCATGTTGTCAATTGAGAGACCGAAATCTGTGATCTTAATATGGCCCGTTTCAGCCACCAAGATGTTCTCGGGCTTGAGGTCTCTGTGGATGACGCCCTTTGAGTGGAGATGTTGGATTCCACAGACGAGTTCAGCGGCATAGAATCTGACAGAGAGACAAGAAATTAGTGACTGTCTACAGAAATACAAGAAATCCTGCCCTATCCATAGTGTAATAAAGTGGCCGGTCAGGATTCTGTCCAGGTTCTGATGACTAATATATTGATTTAGTCTAATCCATATTGGCATCAAAGAGCAATCAATACTGATGACAGAACTGCTGTTTATATATACTGTATATTTCTATTCGTGTATAATTACATAAAAATAAAACTTTACCTTGCACTGGGGATGTCAAGCTGCCCCTTCATCAGTAAGTAGCTGTAAAAGTCCCCGCAGCTCACGTATTCCAGACCAAGGAGCAAATGCAGCTGTTGTACAGAGCAGAGATATAGGTGAATTGCCAGATTATTACAGTACCTACACATCTACTACAGAATAGGACAGAATAACTATAGGCTACATGGTAAATGCCTGTCTGATTGTCCAGATACAAACATAGAGACATAACTATAGTAGGTACATGTGTTGCAGTCGCACTTAGCCCTGGAGCCTATGGGGCCAAAATATCCTTTTGGCCCATAAGAGAACACCAGTACTATTAAAGATCTGTAATGGTTGGGGGCCATGTTGGAAATTTTTCATTGGGGCTGTAATGCAGCGGCTTGCGGCATTACTGTAATGGTCCAGGGTGTGTTTTGGCCGACCATGTACCTCCCGAGGTGACTGATCACATGACTGTGACATCGCACAGGTCCTGTGCATACAGAAGGTCTGATCACATGACTGTGACATCAGCACAGGTCCTGTGTGTGCACTAGAGGATATATAAACCCTGGTAGATTTGAGACAGGTGTGAAAGGCGTGAGGCCTGTTCCCGTGTGTGGGACACCGTTAGCCTGGAGAGGCTTAGTGAGGCCTAGTGAAGCCTGAAAGGCAGAGGCTGGATCCTTACGTGTAAGCGATACCAGTAGTGTTGGAGGGCCAGAAGCTTGGAAGGCAAGAGTCCTGGAAGGCAGAGGCTGGATGTTAGGTGAGAAAACATACCAGTAGCCTTTGAAGGAACGAGGGCTGGAGACCCCCATCTGGGAAGCCCTAAAGCCACAGTGGTGGCAGAACAAATCTGACTGAAGCAGCTAAAACCGGGCAAAGGTAAAGCACTGCATTATATGGACGCTGATATAAGTGACTTTGCTGATGGCTGTAACTGGAGCCAAGTGGGCCTGTCTGCCACTTGAAAGGCTCCTGGACATTATATGTGTATGTCGGCGAGCCACTGAGTTGGACTCGGTGATAAGCAGTAGTGAAGTGTAATAAACTGCTGGATTGTGAAATACTGGAAAACGTGGCTGGTGTGCTTTAATTGACCCGATGCAGCGAGTGTCCCCCAGCATGATGACTAGCACTGCCTTACAGGGTCTATAAACTTCAAGCAACGCCACTATACACATATACACATACAGTATATACTCACACACATGCACATGTACTGTATGTACACACCAATGTGTAAGTGTGTCTATATACAGGGTCGGACTGGGGCACCGGGACACCGGAGAATTCTCCGGTGGGCCCGGGTCCTCAGCGGGCCCCCGAGCAGGACACACGGGTGCCCCTGGTTAACATGGCCGCCGGTGCTCCGCACTGCAAGGGCCTGGAGGGTCAGGGGGGCCCTTGCAGTGCGGCTGATGAAGGCAATCTGGCCTGGTTCTCGGTCCCATGGGCAGATTGCCCTCATCCTGTGCGGCAGGCAAGGAGCGATCCCTCCAGCTCCACTGCCGACAGGAGGAAAATGGCAGCATAGCTGCAGGGATCCGTCCTCACCTCTGCTTTCTGCCCGGCGTTTCCTCCCTCACACAGGCTCGCGCTGCTTGATGACGTCATCATGCAGCATGGACCTGTGTCAGGGAGAAAGATGCCGGGCAGGAAGCAGAGGACAGTGCTGCGGGGGACCGCGCTGAGAGATAAGTTTTGGGGTTTTTTGAGGGAGAGCAATGGTGATTGAGGAGGTGGGGGGAGATATGACATGGTGGGGGATATATGGCATGGCAATGGGGGAGGTGGGGGGAGATATGCATGGCATGGTGATGGAGGAGGTAGGGGGAGATATGACATGGCATTAGTGATAGAGGAGGTGGGGGAGATATGGCAATGATGGTGGAGCAGGTGGGGGGAGAAATGGCAATGATGATGGAGTAGGAGGGGGGAGATATGGCAATGATGACGGAGCAGGTTGGGGGAGATATGGCAATGATGACAGGGCAGGTGGGGGAGATATGGCAATGATGATGGAGCAGGTGGGGGGAGATATGGCAATGATGGAGGTGGTGGGGGGAGATATGGCAATGATGATGGAGGTGGTGGGGGGAGATATGGCAATGATGGAGAAGGTGGGGGAGATATGACAATGTTGGAGAAGGTGGGGGAGAGCAATGATTGGGATGGGGAAGAGCAATTATGGAGGTAGGAGAGAGAAATGATGGGGAATTATTTGGACGCTATTTGCTGTTAATATCTGGTCTGGTCATGACATGGTGGTATTTCTCCCTTGTATGTAGTAATATTCGGTCACTATGGGGTGGTAATATCTGGTCTGGTCAAGGTGTGGTGATATTTCTACCTTGTATGTGGTATTATTCGGTCACTATGTGGTGGTAATATGCGGTCTGGTCATGGTTTAGTGGTATTTCTCCCTTGCATGTGGTATTATTCGGTCACTATGTGGTGGTAATATGTGGTCTGGTCATGGTTTAGTGGTATTTCTCCCTTGCATGTGGTATTATTCGGTCACTATGTGGTGGTAATATGTAGTCCAGTCATGGTGTGGCAGTGTTTCTCCCTTGTATGTGGTACTGTTTGTGTTGGTAAAGTGGATTGTGTTGTGTATGGCAGTCATCTGTTCTCTCTGATATTAATTAGGAGAAGATTCTTTGTTTCCATTAGTGATTAATTAAATACTTGGAACAAGATGCACTTACAGGGGTTCTCCGATGAAAACAAGTAATCACCTCTCCACAGGATAAGTGATAAGTTATTGATTAGTGGGGGTCTGAATGCTGGGACCTGCACCGATTGGTAGAATGTGGAGCTTTTATCCCCATTAGACTGGAGCTCATGTGCGACTTGACCACTGATCCATTCATTCCCTCAATGGCTGTTCTTGTTTTTTTTCTGGAAACCCCAAAGAGAATGAAGGGAGCTGCAGTCAGACGTCCCACCTGCCGCTGCATTTTAAAATGGGGATAAGTGTCCTGACAGGGATAAAACTTCCCCATTCTTCTGATCGGTGCGGTTTCCAATGTTCGGACCCAAACGATCAGTCAGTTATCACCTATCCCGTGGAGCCCTTGGATCGGTGATAACTTGTTTTAACCAAAGAACCCCTTTACTGCAAACTACCGTAATTGTACATCCTAGTTATAGCATGTGCACAGTAGATGTGCAGGAGCCGCCTGTGATTTACAGCAGACGCTCCACTATAACGGGGATATCGGCTATCAGGTATTTACATATAGCTGTAGGGTGGGCCCTGAGGATCAATTCCTCCTGTGGGACCCAGACACCCCAGTCCGACACTGTATATATATATATATATATATATATATATATATATATATATACGAGAGATGCCATTAAAATGGTATTGGTTGTATATCTCATACTTATGTTCAAAGATATATTGACCTCTAGAACCATGCCACTACTACAAGCCCAACAGGCACATGCTCACTGGGCTGCAGCCCTCACCTACATTGTGGGCCATCGGCCGTGGTTTTGCAGCTGCTGGCCTTTTAATATTTTTTCATGTCCATGTCGTGTGTACCCGCCCATGCGCTCCCATGCACGACGCACCGCAGTGGCGTACTCTTTGCCAGGCCTAGTGCCAGATAGTGTTATCAGGATGTTCTTGGTAGGAGGGGCTACCGCTCTCTGCGCGCCGGCTCCTTACTTTCCTGCAGGCTCATCTTCAAGCTCTGGGAGGGCTGCATGCTACACTGATTTATCTCCAGGCTATGGATGAGTTAACAAGCTGAGGCCATGTAATGTATGTACATCAGCCCCAGTGTATCCTACTGTATATGATGTGTATACATCAGCCCCAGTGTATCCTATGTGATGTACATACTGTACATCAGCACCTGTATATCCTATATGATGTATATACATCAGCCCCAGTGTATTCTATACGATGTATATACTGTACATTAGCTCCAGTATCTCTTATATGATATATATACATCAGCCCTAGTGTATCCTATATGATGTTTGTACATCAGCCCCAGTGTATCCTATATGATGTATATACTCTACATTAGCACCCGTATATCCTTTAAGATGTACTATATATACATCAGCCCCAGTGTATCCTATATGATGTTTGCACATCAGCATGTCACAAGGAGGTTTTCTCTAACATCACAAACTGTGATGGCGGCGTCCAAGTCTGTGGATTCCACAGATTCATATACTGCTCCTTGTAACTCCATTGATAGCTATGGTCAGTGCAGGGTGACTAGGGCATCGACTCTTAGAGCTGCAGCTCCTTGGCAGGTGAGCAAAAGTTAGTCTTTGCTGGGCTGAGGTTGTTGACTGCCTTTGATCACATGCTAGAGGAGAACCAGTCGTGTCTGCTGTTTCTCCATTTAAGCCGGCTGTGCTTTGCTGGCAATGCCAGTATCGTTTTTCTCTATCCTGTTCTGGAAAGGTGAACACATACTGGTTTAGTGGTTATTGCTAAAGTTGTTGCAAGCGTTGTTTGGTAACCCTTTCCTTTTTCCCTAGGTGTCTTTATATTACTTTGTTGCCTCTCGGGCTTTAGACTTTATATTCCTTTGTGTATTTCCCTGAGAGCGTGTTGTGTGACTGTGCTTCAGTTCTGTCCTATCTTGTTTTGTATTCCCCCCATACACTGTACAAACTAGTGCTGCTTAGGAGCATAGTAAGGAACGAGGCTCGGGCATCTCCACATTCAGGAGTAATCCTGGGAACAGAAATAGCTAGGGACCCCGAGCCTGAGGGTCAGAATAGGAGCACACTTGCTATCCCACAGTCACACCATGACACAGCCCCAGTGTATTCTATATGATGTATATATATCGGCCCCAGCGTATCCTATATGATCTATGTACATCACTCCCAAGGTATCCTATATGATGCATATACACTGGCACAAGCGTATCCTATATGATGTATATACATAGTCTCCAGCATATCCTATGTAATGTATGTACATCATCACCAGTGTATCCTACATGACGTATATACATCAGCCCCAGTGTATCTTATATTATGTATACTGATCAGCCCCAGCATCCTATATGATGTACAGGTGCATCTCACTAAATTAGAATATCATCAAAAGTTAATTTATTTCAGTTCTTCAATGCAAAAAGTGAAACTCCTATATTATATAGAGTCATTACACACAGAGTGATCTATTTCAAGTGTTTATTTCTGTTAATGTTGATGATTATGGCTTACAGCCAATGAACAAAAGTCATTATCTCAGTAAATTAGAATACTTTACAGCAACAACAGCTTGAAAAATGTTTTTAAAATCCGAAATGTTGGCCTACTGAAATGTATGTTCATTAAATGCACTCAATACTTGGTCGGGGCTCCTTTTGCATCAATTACTGCATCAATGCGGCAATGTGGCATGGAGGCGATCAGCCTGTGGCCCTGCTGAGGTGTTATGGAAGCCCAGGTTGCTTTGATAGCAGCCATCAGCTCGTCTGCATTGTTGGGTCTGGTGTCTCTCATTTCCTCTTGACAATACCCGATAGATTCTCAGGCCAATCAAGCTCAGTGATACTGTTGTTTTTAAACCAGGTATTGGTATTTTTGGCAGTGTGGACAGGTGCCAAGTAGGGTTGAGCGAGTATGTTCTGACCGAGTGTGCTCGGGCCGAGCTCCGAGTATTTACAGCTGCTCGGTGATGAGGTTAAATCGCTCCCATGTGCATGATTTGCAACTGTTTAACTGCTTTATTACATGTGAGGAATGTGTAAGAAATAGACATTCTTCACATGTAATAAAGCTGTCAAACAGTTGCAAATCATGCACACAGGAGCGATTTAACCTTATCACCGAGCAGCTGTAAATACTCGGAGCTCGGCCCGAGCATAGTCGGCGAAAGGGTTAATAGAACATACTCGCTCAACACTAGTGTCAAGTCCTGCTGGAGAATGAAATTTCCATCTCCAAAAAGCTTGTCGGCAGAGGGAAGCATGAAGTGCTCTAAAATTTCCTGGTAGACGGCTGCGCTGACTTTGGTGTTGATAAAACACAGTGGACCTACACCAGCAGATGACATGGCTCCCCAAACCATCACCGATTGTGGAAACTTCACACTAGACCTCAAGCAGCTTGGATTGTGGCCTCTCCACTCTTCCTCCAGACTCTGGGACCTTGATTTCCAAATGAAAATTGGAACTCTGGGACCTTGTGGAGTGTGTCAATGACTGCCTTCTGGACATCTGTCATGTCAGCAGTCTTCCCTATGATTGTGGAGCCTTCTGAAACAGACTAAGGGTATGTGCACACGATGCAGAAATGAAGCAGAAAATTTCTGCATCATTTCTGCATCTCCCTGGCAGAAAAAACGCATGCAGATTGTGCATGCGTTTTTCCTGCAGAATACATGCGGATCCACATGCAGATTCACATGCGTTTCCGCATGCAGATTGACAAGCGCTTTCCAGGCGATGTTAGCATCACCTGGAAAGTGCTTGATAACTAGGTCACACTATATAAATCCATGCAAACAGCATGGATTTATACAGTGTGAACCGAGAGAGTGTATATACTTACCTCCGATGGCCCGCGCTGTCCTGCTCACTCCGTTCTCCCGGCTGCCGGCAACTTTGAATTGAAAGACCTGCCGACGTCAGCGTCACGTGACCCGTCACATGACTCTGACGTCACCGCAGGTCCTACAACTCACTGCAAGTGCCGGGAACCAAGCGGGAGCGGTGCGCGGGCCGACAGAAGGTAAGAATACATTTATTTTTTATTTTATTCTTCTTTTTACAGCTTTTTTAATGATACCTGGGTGTGGATGAGACTCTCCTCTCCTCCACACCCGGGTACCATCCGCACATTAGAACGCACCAATTACGCAAGTACAAATGCTGTCTTGCGGAATTGGCGCGTTCTAATGCAAGTCAATGGCGGCGAAATCGCCGCGTTTCCGCAAAATTAATTGACATGCTGCGGATTTTTGACCGCAGCGTTAACGCTGCGGAAAAATCCGCATCATGGGCACAGCACATGCGGATTTCCATTGGGGAACATTGCTTCCCTTCTACCATGCGTTTTTCATGCGTTTCCGCGGCGTTTACGCAACTGCAAAAACGCCGCGGAAACGCATGAAATACGCATCGTGTGAACACAGCCTAAGGGACCTTTTAAATGCTTAGGAAGCCTTTGCATGTGTTTTTTTGTTAATTATTTTAATTCACTGAGATAATGGCTTTTGTGTTTTCATTGGCTGTAAGCCATAATCATCAACATTAACAGAAATAAACACGTGAAATAGATCACTCTGTTTGTAATGACTCTATATAATATACTAGATGGTGGCCCGATTCTAACGCATCGGGTATTCTAGAATATGTCTCCCGACGGTGGCGTACTTATTTTAAATTTGCCGCCAATTGGCCGGAGACCGTGTTTAAATTTGGCGCCACAATCGCAGATTGGTCGCCGCGGGCGGCCGCGAGCAATCAGCAGAGCGGTGTTTAAATTTGGCGCTGAAATAGCTGATTGGTCGCGGCCGGTGGCTGCGACCAATCAGCGAACCGTGTTAGTGAGGACCGGGGAGCATCCACCTGCCTTATAATGCCCCATGCAGGTTGTCACTTCCCCCTCCCCCATATAATGCCCCATGCAGGATGTCACATCGCCCCCTCCCTTATAATGCCCCATGCAGGATGTCACCCCCCCTCCCTTATAATGCCCCATGCAGGATGTCACTCCCCCCCATATAATGCCCCATGCAGGATGTCACATCCCCCCCTCCTTTATAATGCCCCATGCAGGATGTCACATCCCCCCTCCCTTATAATGCCCCAAGAAGGATGTCACATCCCCCCCATATAATGGCCCATGCAGGATAATGCCCCATGCAGGATGTCACATCCCCCCTCCCTTATAATGCCCCTTGCAGGATGTCACATCCCCCCTGTATAATGCCCCATGCAGGATGTCACATTCCCCCCTTCTTTATAATGCCCCATGCAGGAAGTCACATCCCTCCTATAGAATGCCCCATGCAGGAAGTCACATCCACCCTATATAATACCCCATGCAGGAAGTCACATCCCCCCTATATAATGCCCCATGGAGGAAGTCACATCCCCTCCATAGTGCCTCATGCAGGATGTCACATTCCCCCCACCCTTATAATGCCCCATGCAGGATGTCACTCCCCCCCCACCATATAAATGCCCCATGCAGGATGTCACCACCCCCCTTATAATGCCCCATGGAGGAAGTCTCATCCCCCCTCCCTTATAATGCACCATGCAGGGAGTGACATCCCCCCTATATAATGCCCCATGGAGGAAGTCACATCCCCCCCATAGTGCCCCATGCAGGATGTCACATCCCCCCCTCCCTTATAATGCCCCATGCAGGAAGTCACATCCCCCCTATATAATACCCCATGCAGGATGTCACATCCCCCCCATAGTGGCCCATGCAGGATGTCACACCCCCCCTCGCTTATAATGGCCCCTCCACGATGTCACACACCCCCACCCCACCATTTAATGCCCTATGCCCCCATACAATAAAAAAAAATCCAATACTCAGCTGCTGCTCCGGACTCCAGCGTAGCCGGCATCTTCCCGCTGCGCGCTGTGACCGCTCAGGAGAGAGTGCAGTGTAAAGACGTCACCGAGCCCTCTGACCTGAGACGTCACAGAGCGGCAGTGGAAGACACAGGAGCTGCTGCGGAGGCACAGCGAGGGGTAAGTATGGCGCCGGGTGCTGGGGCCCTGAGCAAGCGGGGGGAGGGGAGGGGGGGAGAGGGGAGAGGAGCGGAGAGGGGAGGAGAGGAGAGGGGAGGGGGGGCGTCACACTTGCCGTCGGGAGATAAGCGGCCGTAGCCGCTGATCTCCCGACGGTAGCCGCATGGAGGTCAGCGGCGCCTCCGGTCAGGGGACTTATGCTGCGAGCAGCCGGCTGCATCTCCCGGCCGCATCGCCGCTGACCTCCGTGCGGCAGATGAGCCGCTAACGGCCGCCATCTTTTTCTGAAATGCCGCGTTGCTGATTGGCCGCGCCAGACCAATCACCGACGCGGGATTTCCTGAACAGAAGGACAGACAGATTGACAGACGGGATAAGACAATTATATTAATGACTCTATATAATATATGAGTTTCACTTTTTGTATTGAAGAACTGAAATAAATTAACTTCTTGATGATATTATAATTTAGTGAGATGCACCTATATATACATCGACCCCAGTGTATCCCATGTGATGTATATACATCGTCCCCAACGTATCCTATGTGATGTATATACATTGTCCCCAACGTATCCTATATGATGTATATACACAGGGGTGGATTAAGAGTAGCCAGGGCCCCGGGCAGTTTAAAAGGTGTGCCCCCCCCCCCCCGCAGGTACCGGATGTATCACGTGACATGTGACATGATCCCCTTTGATAGATCATGTGATTGGTCATGTGATCAACACACAGATGTTCTGATCACATCTATAGACAGAGAATGAGGAAAAAAAATTTCCATAACATAGCACTATATATAGTAGATCAGGGTGGCAGATTAATTTTCCGGAGGGGCCACATGAGAGATCGTGACTGTTATGGAGGCCGATCCAATAGGCTGAAATTAATTCTGCTCCATATTAATATTAACAAAATAATTTAAAAAAATTATATTAATTGTATGACTTAATATTGAGCAGAATTAAGTATGCTGACATCCCTCTATATACAGTATGAGCCCCCGCATAGCTCCCTAGATACAGTATGAGCGCCCGCATAGCTCCCTAGATACAGTATGAGCCCCCGCATAGCCCCTCTATATACAGTATGAGCCCCCACATAGCCTCCTATATACAGTATGAGCCCCGCATAGCTCCCTAGATACAGTATGAGCCCCTGCAGAGCCCTGTACATATAGTATGAGCCCCCACACAGCCCCCTACATACAGTATGAGCCCCCACATAGCCCTGTACATACAGTATGAGCCCACACACTGCCACCTACATACAGTATGAGCCCCTACATAGTTATTTAGATACAAAATGAGTCTGCACATAGCCCCTATATACAGTATGAGCCCGCACATAGCTCCTTATATACAATATGAGCCTGCACATAGCTCCCTATATACAGTGTGAGCCCGCACATAGCTCCCTATATACAGTATGAGCCCGCACATAGCGGTCTAGATACAGTATGAGCCCCCGCAGAGCCCTGTACATATAGTATGAGCCCCCACACCCCCCCTACATACAGTATGAGCCCCCGCATAGCCCTGTACATATAGTATGAGCCCACACACTGCCACCTACATACAGTATGAGCCCCTACATAGTTACTTAGATACAATATGAGCCCGCACATAGCTTCCTATATACAATATGAGCCCGCACATAGCTTCCTATATACAATATGAGCCCGCACATAGCTCCCTATATACAGTATGAGCCCGCACATAGCTCCCTATATACAGTATGAGCCCGCACATAGCTCCCTTCTCTGATCGACTGTCGGTTCCACAGCAAGCTCAGAGAATGGTCGACTCCCACTCTGGGGGCGGCAAATTGCAGCTGCCTGGGAGACACCTCTGACCACCGCATGAGGTGGCCCGAAGGCACCCCCCTGACGGCTGTATCCAGGTCACATGCCCCTCCTCTTCCCCTAGGTACGGCCCTGTAGAGTCTATATGAGAATACATGACTATCTATAATATAATCAGGGATGTGTCCGTCTGTCCGAAGCCTCTATAGACTGTGCACGCAATGCGCCTGCACAGTCTGGCCGGAGACAGAAGAACACATCAGATGTTACAGGTGACAGGGAGGAGGACGAGGATAAAGGATTGTAATGACGGAGATCACGTCATACTGCCATCTTCGGCGCCATTAGGACACATACCTTGATGTCCGGCGAGGTTGGAGGAGTGTGGCGTTGTGGTTCATGCATACGCAGCTGCGAACTCTGGCGCCACACTCCTCCAGCCTTGCCGGTGTTCGAGGATGCGCTGCAAGCGAGAGGGGAAAAGGCGAGTAGGAGTGTTGTTTTTTTTTTGTATGGATGGAAGAATATCAGAGCAGGCAAGATGGGGGAACATATACCAGGATGGGGGATAAGGATGGGGAGGGAGCATATACCAGGATGGGGAGGGAGCATATACCAGGATGGGGAGGGAGCATATACCAGGATGGGGGAGCATTTGGTTTTAGTAATGGGGTCTGGCCCGACGCCGGTTCAGTCATTACTTTGAGTATACAGAGCAACCCCTGTAATCCTGGCCCTGACTGACAGCCTGTCTCAATGTAGAGTCAGTGTCAGTCAGGGCCGGGGGCTCGGTTGCAGAGGATGCTCTGTATACTCAGAGTGGTGACCGAACCGGCACTGCCCTCATGACTGAAACCGAATGCTGGCGGAGTAGAATAAAGATCATTTTCTCCCCACTGCATTCAGCTACTGGGCAGTATAAAAACGCTGTTTACCTGAACGCAGGTTAATAGCGTTATTTCCGATGAAAGGAACCCTTTAATTTTGTAGCACATTACTTCAATGAAATGGTGCCGGAGTCAGTGCATGCGCTTACCACGCTATCCAGCGCCATTTTATTGAAGTGTTTATGAGAATTCGCAGACACAGTGTCTTAAAAAAAATGGCGCCAGAAATGTACCACTAAAAATGCTTGTGACCCGGGTGTAAAACGGGTTCAATAGCTAGTATAATATACTGTGATACAGACATTAGATGTTATACTATACACATTATTATATCCCATCTCATGTCTGTACCACAGTATTATATACACTAATCTGTTTACTGGATGTGACATTTTGTACAGGGATATACACTGTACTGATCACACCTGCCTACAGGACCTCACATATCATATATGGATCAGTACAGTATGTGATGTCCTGCAGGTTCAGGGTTGATCAGTCAGTGCAGGATCCTCTATGCAATGTCTGTGGTCGCTCTGCTGGGGCTCAGTGGGATTTATTACAGGACTCTGAATTTTCCTGCAGATCTGGTGATGCTGGAGCCGATGACCCAGAGTGACCTGATCTGCAGCAACGATGAAAGTCCTGCAATAACTTATACAGAGCCCTATCAGAGCGGCCGCTGAACTGACACTATGGAATCTTATGCAAACTCATCAGGAGGGGAGCAGCATCCTGCAGCCCCCTCCTCACTCCAGACATCTTCTCCAGACCTCATATTTACCGCCATTCACTGACCTGATCCACCAGCTCCTCTCCCGCAGGATAAAGAAGCTCCACGCGCTGCTGTGTGATGTCAGCCCTGGAGACGCAGCACACAGCGCGCAGGGTGCGTGTCTGCCTCCCTGTGATGTGGCCGGCGTCTAAAAGGTACAGTGCGGTCCCCCTGCCAAACCTGCCCCTGCCTCTGCACAAAACATTATAATGAGGGCAATCTGGCCATGGGTCCCCCTGAAGCCTCGGGCCCCGGGCGGTAGCCCAAATTGCCTTCATTATAATCCGTATATACATCAGCCCCAGTGTATCCCATGTGATGTATATACATCGTTCCCAGCGTATCCCATCTGATGTATATACATCGGCCCCAGTGTATCCTATGTGATGTATATAGATCGCCCCCAGCACATCCCCTCAGAAGTATATACATCGGCCCCATTGTATCCTATGTAATGTATACATATCATCCCCAGTGTATCCTATGTAATGTATATGCATCGGCCCCAGATTATACTATCTGATGTAAACAGCATATTAAGTGCTGTATTTAGTGTGGACCTGTGTATATAGCATGTAGTGAGGTGCTGTGTGTAATATATAGTGTAGATGTGATGTGAATATAATATGTGTGTATAGCATATAGTGTGGGCTGCACATTTTATATAAAAGGCACATCTCTACACTATATAGTATACACACAGCTCCATACCATGTTTTATAACCCAGTATATAGTGTGGAGCTCTGTATATATTGTGGACTTCCCACTAGAAGTTATGTACTCAGGCACAGCACCACACTAAATAACTATATACACAGCTCCATAGTTCATACTATAATATATATACTATAATATTTACTACATGTATATACAATGGTCCCAGTGTTTGTGTGGGTATATATATATATATATATATATATATATATATATATATTTATTTAGATGTTTGTAGCATATATTTTGGAGCTATGTATGCTGTGTATAATTCTCCCTATGGCCACGGCCCCACTATCAGTATTTGGTCAGTATTCGGTCAGTATTTTTTCTCAGGAGTTGGAGACAAAACCAGGAGTGGGTGATAAATCCAGAATTGGTGACTTGTTTCTATTATACCTTTTCTCTGATTGTTCCTCACCTGGTTTTGGCTCCCACTCCTGAGAAAATATACTGACCAAATACTGATAGTGGGGCCGTGGCCTTACACACAGTATATATAGGACATGAGAAGTGGTACTTTGCAGTGTACTGTATATATACAGAATAATACAGATACTGACAATTGCAACCAGCATACAGACAGAAGTGGTACTGTGCAGTGTATACTGTATATACAGAATAATACAGATACTGCGGAAATAATACTGACCGAATACTGACCAAATACTGATAGTGAGGCTGTGGCCTAAGTCTCAGTATCTGTATTATTCTGCATATTTACACTGCACAGTGCCACTTCTCCTGCCCTGTATACTGGGTGTAATTCTCAGTATCTTTATTATTCTGTATATATACACTGCACAGTACCACTTCTCTTGTCCTGTATACTTGGTGTAATTCTTAGTATCTGTATTATTCTGTATATATACACTGCACAGTGCCACTTCTCCTGTCCTGTATACTGGGTGTAATTCTCAGTATCTGCATTATTCTGTATATATACACTGCACAGTACCACTTCTCCTGCTCTGTATACTGATGTAAATCTCAGTATCTGTATTATTCTGTGTATATAAATTGACTGCAATATTCTCAGTATCTGTATTAATCTGTATATATACACTGCACAGTACTACTTCTCCCGTCTTGTATACTGGTTTTAATTCTCAGTATCTGTATTATTCTGTGTATATACTGTATATAGACTGTATATAGACTGCACAGTACCACTTCTCCTGTCCTGTATACTGGGTGTAATTTTCAGTATTTGTATTATTCTGTGTATATACTGTATATAGACTGTATACACACTGCACAGTACCACTTCTCCTGCCCTGTATACTGGGTGTAATTATCAGTATCTTTATTATTCTGTATATATACACTGCACAGTACCACTTCTCCTGCCCTGTATACTGATGTAAATCTCAGTATCTGTATTATTCTGTGTATATAAATTGACTGCAATATTCTCAGTATCTGTATTAATCTGTATATATACACTGCACAGTACTACTTCTCCCGTCTTGTATACTGGTTTTAATTCTCAGTATCTGTATTATTCTGTGTATATACTGTATATAGACTGTATATAGACTGCACAGTACCACTTCTCCTGTCCTGTATGCGGAGTGTAATTTTCAGTATTTGGATTATTCTGTATACATATAGACTGCACAGTGCCATTTCCTCTCTCCTATTCTTGGAGAGGCTGTATTACAGTTAGGTAGAGTCATTATTGGTTTATAATTTTCTACATTCCTATGGGCAAATAAAAATACATTTTGAAATCCTGTTTAAATGGGTTATCCCAAGTTTGGAAGTTATCCCCCTTCTTATGGATAGGGGATGACTTTCTGATCACTGCGGACCTAACCACTGGGACCACCATGATCCAGAGAAACGGAACTGTGAAAAGATAAATGGAGCTGTGGTTGATGATGCGCACTGCTGCGCCATTCACGTGGGGCTCGTCAAATAACTCCTTTAAGAGAGTGCTGAGGGCATGACCAAGAAAAGTAACACATAGGTGCGCTTGTACACATCTGTAGATGGACAAAGACAGCGGTGCACACAGCGCGCAGCGCAAAGTTTACCCTTATGTACAGCACCATACATAAAATGGCACTATATAAAATAGAGCAGGGGTGGGAGATTAATTTTCCCAAGGGGCCACATGAGAGACCATGATTGTTGTGGAGACCAAACCAATAGGCTGAAATTAATTCTGCTCAATGTTAATATTAACATATTAATTATAATTATTTTTTATAATATAATATTTAATAATAATAAATAATAACTTAATATTGAGCACAATTAAGTATGCTGACATCCCCCTATATACAGTATGAGCCCTCCCACATCACCCCCTACATACAGTATGAGCCACCACATAGCCCCCTACATACAGTAAGAGCCCCACATAGCTCCTTATATACAGTGTGAGCCCCCAGATAGCGCCTTAGATACAGTATGAGCCTCCATATAGCCTCCTATATACAGTATGAGCCTCCACATAGCCTCCCATATACAGTATGAGCCTGCGCATAGCTCCCTAGATACAGTATGAGCCCCCATATAGCTCTCTAGATACAGTATGAACCCTCGCATAGCTCCCTAGATACAGTAGATACAGTATGAACCCTCGCATAGCTCCCAGGATACAGTAGATACAGTATGAACCCTCGCATAGCTCCCTAGACACAGTAGATACAGTATGAACCCTCGCATAGCTCCCAGGATACAGTAGATACAGTATGAACCCTCGCATAGCTCCCAGGATACAGTAGATACAGTATGAACCCTCGCATAGCTCCCTAGACACAGTAGATACAGTATGAACCCTCGCATAGCTCCCAGGATACAGTAGATACAGTATGAACCCTCGCATAGCTCCCAGGATACAGTAGATACAGTATGAACCCTCGCATAGCTCCCTAGACACAGTAGATACAGTATGAACCCTCGCATAGATCCCTAGACACAGTAGATACAGTATGAACCCTCGCATAGCTCCCAGGATACAGTAGATACAGTATGAACCCTCGCATAGCTCCCTAGACACAGTAGATACAGTATGAACCCTCGCATAGCTCCCTAGACACAGTAGATACAGTATGAACCCTCGCATAGCTCCCAGGATACAGTAGATACAGTATGAACCCTCGCATAGCTCCCTAGACACAGTAGATACAGTATGAACCCTCGCATAGCTCCATAGATACAGTATGAGCCCCGTGCATAGCTCCCAAGATACAGTATGAGACCCCGCATAGACTCCTAGATACAGTATGAGACCCTGCATAGCCTCCTAGATACAGTATGAGCCCCGTGCATAGCTCCCAAGATACAGTATGAGCCCCCGCATAGACTCCTAGATACAGTATGAGACCCCGCATAGCCTCCTAGATACAGTATGAGACCCTACATAGCCCCTAGATACAGTATGAGACCCCACATAGCCTCCTAGATACAGTATGAGACCCCGCATAGCCTCCTAGATACAGTATGAGACCCCACATAGCCTCCTAGATACAGTATGAGCCCCGTGCATAGCTCCCAAGATACAGTATGAGACCCCACATAGCCTCCTAGATACAGTATGAGCCCCTGCATAGCCTCCTAGATACAGTATGAGACCCCACATAGCCTCCTAGATACAGTATGAGACCCCGCATAGCCTCCTAGATACAGTATGAGACCCCACATAGCCTCCTAGATACAGTATGAGCCCCTGCATAGCCTCCTAGATACAGTATGAGCCCCTGCATAGCCTCCTAGATACAGTATGAGACCCCGCATAGCCTCCTAGATACAGTATGAGACCCTACATAGCCTCCTAGATACAGTATGAGCCCCTGCATAGCCTCCTAGATACAGTATGAGCCCCGTGCATAGCTCCCAAGATACAGTATGAGAACCCACATAGCCTCCTAGATACAGTATGAGCCCCTGCATAGCCTCCTAGATACAGTATGAGCCCCGTGCATAGCTCCCAAGATACAGTATGAGACCCCACATAGCCTCCTAGATACAGTATGAGAACCCACATAGCCTCCTAGATACAGTATGAGCCCCTGCATAGCTTTTTGGTATTAATCTAAATTGAATACATTTTTAATTTTTAAATGGATAAATTTGTTAGCTAGTTATTACTAATCCTCAGATATACATCAGTTTTTTGTACACTGGTCCACACGCACATGTAGACACACACACAGGCAGTCATACACAAACACACACGCAGTCACACACATACACACACATGCAGTCACGCACATACACACACATGCAGTCACGCACATACACACACATGCAGTCACGCACATACACACACATGCAGTCACGCACATACACACACATGCAGTCATGCACATACACACACATACACACACATGCAGTCACGCACATACACACACATATGCAGTCACACACATACACACACACGCAGCCACACACATACACACACATGCAGTCACGCACATACACACACATACGCAGTCACACACATACACACACACGCAGCCACACACATACACACACACATGCAGTCACACACATACACATGCATGCAGTCACGCACATACACACACATGCAGTCACACACATACACATGCATGCAGTCACGCACATACACACACAGGCAGTCACGCACATACACACACATGCAGTCACGCACATACACACACATGCAGTCACACACATACACACACATGCAGTCACGCACATACACACACATGCAGTCAGGCACATACACACACATGCAGTCAGGCACATACACACACATGCAGTCACACACATACACACACATGCAGTCACACACATACACACACATGCAGTCACGCACATACACACACACGCAGTCACGCACATACACACACACGCAGTCACACACATACACACACATGCAGTCACGCACATACACACACATGCAGTCACGCACATACACACACATACACACACATACGCAGTCACACACATACACACACACGCAGTCACGCACATACACACACACGCAGTCACGCACATACACACATGCAGTCATGCACATACACACACATGCAGTCACGCACATACACACACATGCAGTCACGCACATACACACACATGCAGTCACGCACATACACACACATGCAGTCACACACATACACACACACGCAGTCACGCACATACACACACATGCAGTCACGCACATACACACACATGCAGTCACGCACATACACACACATGCAGTCACGCACATACACACACACGCAGTCACGCACACACACACACGCAGTCACGCACATACACACATGCAGTCATGCACATACACACACATGCAGTCACACACATACACACACATGCAGTCACACACATACACACACATGCAGTCACGCACATACACACACATGCAGTCACGCACATACACACACATGCAGTCACACACATACACACACATGCAGTCACGCACATACACACATGCAGTCACACACAGACACACACGCGCAGTCATGCACATACACACACATGCAGTAACGCACATACACACACATGCAGTAACGCACATACACACACATGCAGTCACACACATACACACACATGCAGTCACGCACATACACACACATGCAGTCACGCACATACACACACATGCAGTCACGCACATACACACACATGCAGTCACGCACATACACACACATACGCAGTCACGCACATACACACACACGCAGTCACGCACATACACACATGCAGTCACACACAGACACACACGCGCAGTCATGCACATACACACACATGCAGTCACGCACATACACACACATGCAGTCACGCACATACACACACATACGCAGTCACACACATACACACACACGCAGTCACGCACATGCACACATGCAGTCACACACAGACACACACGCGCAGTCATGCACATACACACACATGCAGTCACACACATACACACACATGCAGTCACACACATACACACACATACGCAGTCACACACATACACACACACGCAGTCACTCACATACACACATGCAGTCACACACAGACACACACGCGCAGTCATGCACATACACACACATGCAGTCACACACATACACACACATGCAGTCACACACATACACACACATACGCAGTCACACACATACACACACACGCAGTCACTCACATACACACATGCAGTCACACACAGACACACAAGCGCAGTCATGCACATACACACACATGCAGTCACGCACATACACACACATGCAGTCACGCACATACACACACATGCAGTCACGCACATACACACATGCAGTCACACACATACACACATGCAGTCACACACAGACACACACGCGCAGTCATGCACATACACACACATGCAGTCACGCACATACACACACATGCAGTCACACACATACACACACACGCAGTCACGCACATACACACACATGCAGTAACGCACATACACACACATGCAGTCACGCACATATACACACATGCAGTCACACACATACACACACATGCAGTCACGCACATACACACACATGCAGTCACGCACATACACACACATGCAGTCACACACATACACACACATGCAGTCACACACATACACACACATGCAGTCACGCACATACACACACATGCAGTCACGCACATACACACACATACGCAGTCACACACATACACACACACGCAGTCACGCACATACACACATGCAGTCACACACAGACACACACGCGCAGTCATGCACATACACACACATGCAGTTACGCACATACACACACATACGCAGTCACGCACATACACACACACGCAGTCACGCACATACACACACATGCAGTCACACACATACATGCAGTCACGCACATACACACACATGCAGTCACGCACATACACACACATGCAGTCACACACATACACACACATGCAGTCACACACATACACACACATGCAGTCACGCACATACACACACATGCAGTCACGCACATACACACACATACGCAGTCACACACATACACACACACGCAGTCACGCACATACACACATGCAGTCACACACAGACACACACGCGCAGTCATGCACATACACACACATGCAGTTACGCACATACACACACATACGCAGTCACGCACATACACACATACGCAGTCACGCACAAATGCATGCAGTCTTGCAAATACACAAACATGCAGTCAACACTCAGTCACGCACACACGTAGTCTTGTACACACATGCAGTCTTTTACACAAGCAGTCACATACACTCACGCGGTCATGCACACAGTCAGACACCAGCAGGCATGCGCACACATGGTCATACACACACGGTCATGCACATGCAGTCACGCATATACGCACACGGAGTCACGTATACACATGCAGACTTGCACATATACGGGTCGCAGAAATGTGCGCACACAAACATATACAGACATATACAAAGACACATACAGACATAAACATATTTGAAGACATACAGAAAAATACATGTAAACAGACATATCACATATTACAACTGTGCTGGTCTCAGAGATGGTCTTCAATGTCCAAGGGCTACTAAATGGATTTGATGCTTACATTCATGTGATAATTTACCCCATACTGTAAATAATACTAATATTAGTGGTTTCCCTGGGAAGAAGCTAAACCACCCTAGCCACCGGTCTGAGGGTCCTTGGGATACTACAATTTAGGGTAAGCGGTCATAGGCCCTTTGGTCCATTATTCTGATACTTATACATTTGCTGATGGTGGCCCTGGGAGTTGGTATTTTAGTGGCACACTTAGTCTTATACTCTCACCACTTGCCCTATATAGATTACCTGGGTCAACCTGTTACCACTAGCCTAAAACACCCCGCTTTTCCCAGCCTATACCTTGCATAGAGCTATATATAATCTCTGATTAGTTTTCCCCTGGGGGGTTTCCTTACACTTACCCCTATGCACACTGTTTTTGTCTTTATTGTCTATTTGCTATTATGTATACATGTGTATTTAATAAAGATTTTGTCATATCTTTGCATAAGAAACTCCTAGTTTCTCTGTTTTTTTTCCAAATGATACTAATATTAGTGGTTTCCATAGGAGCATCAGGACCTAAGATGTTATTATACAGATGAGGGAACACTGCGAAAAATGTAATAATCTATAGTAAGGGGTATATTGGGCCTCATTTACCCCAAAAATGTCCTTGTTACCCATCCCAAGAAGTCAGAGCTCAGTGTAATGAGTACAATTCCGCACGTTACTAAATCATTGTGCCGTCTATAAACATGGACCAGTGCATCCTACTGTAAACTCTAGACATATTAGCTGTCATCCAAAGAGCACCATGACCTAAAGAATCATGGGAATCTTGGGGTGATGGCTGATAAATCTGCTTTTTAAAAATAAAATAAATAAAAAAATTGAGGTTTTATTACTATTGATAACAAAGCCAATTTTAATAACAGACAGTATTTCTGAATAAGGCCTAATGTTACCCCTACTACTGTTAAAATATTAGCTGTCACCCCAAAGCCAAAACCAGGTGAGGAACAATCAGAAAAAGGTATAATAGAAACAAGTCACCAACTCTGCATTTATCACCCACTCCTGGTCTTGGCTCCCACTCCTGAGAAAAAATACTGACCGAATACTGACCAAATACTGATAGTGGGGCCGTGGCCTAAGAGCTAAAGTCGGTCTCAGGGGTAGGTAAGCCTTTTTATCATGCTCTCCCACTGCTAACTTATAAAGGAGGCAGAAAAGCGTTTGCCGACATATGATGTAATAGCTCCTCCAATGTCAGGTCTCTATGTATGGAGCAGGTTCAGGAGCTGAGCCCGCATCATACTGGGCAGATGCCTGTACACATAACACCGACAATGAATGGGGTATAGCTACACATTCAGGAAAAAAATACATGTGTAGAATCATTAAGGTCCACTGGACCACAATTCAAGTATGAAATGACCTACAACAATCCAGTAAGGATTAAATAATACAGCAGACATAATGGAGTAAATCCTTTATTTGGATAAATCAGTGATCAGACATAGAAAAATACGTTAAAAAACATGTAATTGACAACTATACATTAAAACACACGTGGGGTGTAGAGACACAGCCTATGTATTGAATAGTGGTTCTCCCTAGGACGCACATATATTGGATTTCATCCAGTAAATACATGAATACAAGTAAATTAACACCATCGATATATTAAATACATAAAGTGCATGTGCAGATATATATATGTATATACCAGAATAACATCAAAGAGAAAAACAGTACATCTAATATAATAAATAGGAAAAATCTCATATAATTCTTGTGACACATAACTTGAATATATGGCCGTAATAATGTACATAGTGCAAAAGTCATTGGCCAACATAAGAATAAATATCAGGAATAATGAAGAAATAAAGATGGGATTAGCCAAATCCAGAGGCAGTATGGCATGAGCAGGGTAGGGCTGTGTGACCTCCACCCACAGGCGTTTTGCTCGCGGTTCTACAGGGAGATGCCTGTACACAGCCGGCATCTGTAACCGCAGCCATCAGAGATTGTTCTGATCGCTGCTGTTACACTGATCACTGGCTGCGGATGGGTTATCATGGCAGCTGACTATGAGAACTACTAGGATGAGTTTAAAAGAAATGTTCCTGTGCTGAGATAATCTTATAAATGTGCCCCTGCTGTGTACTGTGTAATGGCCGTGTCTGACCGTGCTGGACAATGGTCTGATCATACCACAGCTCCTGGGCAGGAGGAAGCAAAAGAGGATACAGACAGGATCACAAAGGATTATTTCTTTCAGGAAAAATATTGCTTAAAAACAGACAGCAAAATGTTTTACCTCACAAAATGAATCAGCTGTGATCCCGTGTTGTAATGTCTGTATACTCTTTTGTGTCCTCCCCTGCCCAGGAGCTGTGGTATGATCAGACCATGGCCCTGTAAGGTCAGACACATCCATTACACAGTACAAACCAGGGGCACATTTATAAGATTATCTCAGCACAGGAACATGTTTTTAACACATCCAATTGTAGAACTTATTTTTACTCCAAGATCTATTAGTTAAAATGTACTTTGTTTGTGGGAAAACCCTTTAAATTCCATAAGAGGACTGAAAAAATAAAGTAAACATACATAAAAAAGTGTTAAAAATATAAACCAAATAAAAACTTATAATAATTTGAATCAACCCTTTTCCTTTATTAAGTATAAAAAAAAATAATTATATTATTATCAAAATATTCAATTAAGTGTGTTTTTGGCCGACACACTTTCCTAACAAAAGGCAATAAAATGTGATCAAAACATCTCCCCACCTCACAAAAAAAAGAATAAAACATTTGCAGGTCTTAGAAAATGGACGCACAAACCCAATGGTTTTTTATTTACAAATGTTCACATTTTTTTCATCACTAGTGTTGAGCATTCCGATACTGAAATATCGGGTATCGGCCGATATTCGCGGTATCGGAATTCCGATACTTAATTCCGATACTTTTACAATATCGAATACCGGAATCGGAAGTTCCCATAATGCCTGCGCTCTGCAGTGTCTCTGAAGGATGACAAGCTGGATGGCAGCGCTCAGCTGAGATCCAGCCTCTCATCAGAATGCCATCCCGGCGTGGGAGAATTCTCCTGATCGTTTAAAAGCCGGCGGGCGGTAAAAAGCCGCCGGCTTTTAAACAATCACACAGCCCCATACTGCTTCCCTGCAGCCTCCCACCCGATCCTCCGCTCCCCTCGCCACCTCCCATCCCGATCGTAAGTTAGGACCAGGCGGGGAGCGCAGCACCAAGGAGCGGGGAGCGAAGGACCCGGGCGGGGAAGTCGGCAGTGAAAAGACTTCACCGCCGGCTTTCCCGTTCTGTGCTGCGCTTTCCCGCCGGTTATTTCAAATGAACAGCTGAGGTATCAGGTGATGCTGATCAGCTGTTCATTTGAAGTAGCCGCGGTGCCCTCAGAGGGTTCATGTGAGTTCATGCTTGACTGCATTGCATGAACTCACATGAACTTTCCCACGGTCGCACAGGTCAGCCTCACCTCCCAGACGATCAGCCCGTCATGATTGGTGTGTGTGGGTGTCTGTGCGTGTGTCTGCGAGTGTGTGCGGGGTGTCTGTGCGATGTCTGCGGGTGTGTGCGATGTCTGCGGGTGTGTGCGGTGTCTGTGCGATGTGTGCGGGTGTGTGCGGTGTCTGTGCGATGTCTGCGAGTGTGTGCGGTGTCTGTGCGATGTCTGCGAGTGTGTGCGGGGTGTCTGTGCGATGTCTGCGGGTGTGTGCGATATCTGCGGGTGTGTGCGGTGTCTGTGCGATGTGTGCGGGTGTGTGCGGTGTCTGTGCGATGCCTTCGGTGTCTGTGCGATGCCTTCGGTGTCTGTGCGGTGTCTGTGCGATGCCTTCGGTGTCTGTGCGAGGTCTGCGAGTGTGTGCGGTGTCTGTGCGATGTCTGCGAGTGTGTGCGGCGTCTGTGCGGTCTGCGGGTGTGTGCGGCGTCTGTGCGGTCTGCGGGTGTGTGCGGTGTCTGTGCGATGTCTGCGAGTGTGTGCGGTGTCTGTGCGATGTCTGCGGGTGTGTGCGTGCAGGCAGACATAGGCCAATGTGACACTACTACTCCCATCGGCCTATGTCTGTCCCCCGTCCACTCCTGCCAGCAGGATCAGCTCGATGGGAGCAGTAGTTCCCATCAGCCTGATCCTGCTATATAAATTGCCCTACTGTGTCCCCAATAAATTTTAAATACATGTCATTGGTGGCCAGTGGTTACCTACAATAAATTAGTTCATACATTACCTGTCCCCGCCGATCGCCACCTAAAATAAAGTAAAAAATAAAAAACTACACCTATACTCACCTAGACACCTAATTCCCCAAAGCCATCGATCTCCTGTAATAAAATATAAAATAATAAACCACAACCTTATCCTTACCCCTTCGTAGTAGTCCACGAGTGTCCCACGAAGATCTCCAGTTCAGAGCAGCCACATAGAATGTGACCACTCTGAACTGCTGCCGCCGCTAGAATGACGGGGCCGTAAAGCAGCCCCGTCACTGCATAAGCGGGTTCGCCGGAGTTCAGGCAGCGCTGCTCCGGTTGGCTGCTTTACGGCCCTGCTGTATCGTGAGAAATTCCCACGGTACAGCAGTGCCGTAAAGGAGGTCTCCAGAGCTGCGCTGACTGAATGCACTCCGGTGACCTCAGTCAGTAGCTCCCGCTGCCAGGAGCGGACGTGTTCCCGGCAGCGTGAGCTTACAGCAGCCATGCACAGCTGTCACCATCTCCAGATGTGACAGCTGTGCATGGGAGATCAGCGCAGGAACGTGGACAGGTAACTATTTTTTTTTAGTAAACTAAGAATTAAATAAAATTGTGTGTTTTATTTCAAATAAATTATTTTTTTCTGGGTGTAGTGTGTGTTTTTTCTTTTTAACACTTTGTAGGTTAGTAATGGGGGTGTCTTATAGACGCCCATCATTACTAACCCAGGCTTCATGGCAGCTGGCGGTGACATGAACCCCAACCCTATTACCCCCTGCCACCGCACCAGGGCAGCGTGGAAGAGCGAGGCTAAGTGCCAGAATTGGCACATCCTATGGATGTGCCATTTCTGGGGCGGCTGACGGTTGGTGTTTCTAGCCTGGGAGGGGGCCAATATTCATGGCACCCTTCCTGGGCTATTAATATCAGCCACCAGCTGTCTGCCTAGCCTTTGCTAGCTATTAAATAGGGGGTCCCCCATTTTAATAGCTAGTAAAGGCTAGGTATTCAGCTGGGGGCTGATATTAGTAGTCTGGGAAGCTCCGTGGGTATTACCCACTTCCCAGGCTTCAAACATCTGCCCCAGCCGTCTGCTTAACTTCCGCTAGAGCCTAAAATTATGGGGGATCCCACGCCAATTTTATTTTAAATAAATCCTTTATTTTAACACTAAATGACATTTGAGGAGTTGATAAAGATGTAGTCCCTAAATTATTATTTATTTTTTAATTAATTTTTCCCAAAAATTTTGACGTGGGCTTTGCCATATTTTTGTATGCCAGCCAGGTACAGCATCCAGCTTCTATGAACGCGCCATTTTCCGGGGTGGCTGCGGACTGCAATTTGCACCAGGGGGGGGGGGGGCAGAAAGCTTGGTCCTCCCTGCCCTGCAGATTCCATCCCCCAGCTGCCTAGTTGTACCTGGCTGGACACACAAATAGGGAGAAGCCCCACGTATTTTTTTTTTAAATTATTTCAGGAAATTCATGAAATAATTAAAAAAAAATTCGCCCTATATTTGTGTCCAGCCAGGTGCAGCAGGCAGGAACGGGCTGCCCCCAACCACCAATGAGGTGAGGTCATGTCCAATGAACTCAGCTCACCTCATGCACGTCACTGACAGCGTGGGAAAATTCTCACGCTGAAGCGCTGAGTGCAGGAGAATTCTCCCACGCTGTCAGTGACGTGCATGAGGTGAGCTGAGTTCATTGGACATGAACTCGGCTCATCTGGATGCCGTCACAGAGAGACACTGAGGAGCGCAAGCATGCCTACGCTTCTCAGTGTCCGCGGGATGACAGGCTGGATGGCAGCGTTCTGCTGCGGTCCAGCCTGTCATCTCGATGTAGCAGAGCTGAAGCTGTAGTGGGAACCATGGAAAGGTAAGGATGATGTTGGTTTATTATTTTTCTTTTATTGCAGGAGATCGTTGGCTTCAGCTGGAATGGGCGTGATGGTAAGTAGAGTTTAATTTAGAACAATAAAGAATTGTGTGTTTATTTCAATTAAAGGACTTTATTCTGGGTGTTTGTGTTTTTTTTTTTAACTTTGACTATGGGGTTAGTAATGGGGGTGTCTTATAGACGCCTCTCCATTACTAACCTGGGCTTGATGTCAGCTGGCATTATAAGCTGACATCAACCCCAAACCTATTAACCCACTGCCACCGCTACAGGGCAGTGGAAAGAGCGAGGCTAAGTGCCAGAATTGGCGCATCCTATGGATGCGCCATTTCTGGGGCGGCTGACGGCTGGTGTTTCTAGCCTGGGAGGGGGCCAATATTCATGGAACCCTTCCTGGGCTATTAATATCAGCCCCCATCTGTCTGCCTAGCCTTTGCTAGCTATTAAATTAGGGGGGACCCCACGTCATTTTTTTTGGGGGGTCCCCCATTTTAATAGCTAGTAAAGGCTAGGTATTCAGCTGGGGGCTGATATTAGTAGCCTGGGAAGCTCCGTGGGTATTACCCCCTTCCCAGGCTTCAAACATCTGCCCCAGCTGTCTGCTTAACCTCCGCTAGAGACTAAAATTAAGGGGAACCCCACGCCAATTTTTTTTAAAATAAATCCTTATTTTAACACTAAATGACAAGTACAGTAATCAACACTGTCACTGTACTTCATATATATGTGACTGACATGTTTCTATCTATCTAATCTATGTGTGAAGCTCTATTCTTTCTGTTGTAAATTGTCGAGTAAAGGTGTATGCCGCTGATGAAGCCGGCTTTTCGCATAATACATTCTACATTATTCTTAGTTGTTTTACTTCATGTAGAATTAACCTACAAGGAAAGAAAGGGTTTATTTTCATTCCGATATTTGTGTCCCATTGACTTGCATTGGTTTCCGGTATCGGAATCGGCGATATCCGATACTTTTTGGGTATCGGTCCGATCCAATCCGATACGATATTTCCTGATATCGGAAGGTATCGCTCAACACTACTGATAAGTCCAAATTTGAGATCTTTCGTTCCAACCACTGTGACTTTGTGCGACGCAGAAAAGGTGAACGGATGGACTCTACATGCCTGGTTCCCACCGTGAAGCATGGAGGAGGAGGTGTGATGGTGTGCGGGTGCTTTGCTGGTGACACTGTTGGGGATTTATTCAAAATTTAAGGCATACTGAACCAGCATGGCTACCACAGCATCTTGCAGCGGCATGCTATTCCATCCGGTTTGCGTTTAGTTGGACCATCATTTATTTTTCAACAGGACAATGACCCCAAACACACCTCCAGGCTGTGTAAGGGCTATTTGACCAAGAGGGAGAGTGATGGGGTGCTACGCCAGATGACCTGGCCTCCACAGTCACCAGACCTGAACCCAATCGAGATGGTTTGGGGTGAGCTGGACCGCAGAGTGAAGGCAAAAGGGCCAACAAGAGCTAAGCATCTCTGGGAACTCCTTCAAGATTGTTGGAAGACCATTTCCGGTGACTACCTCTTGAAGCTCGTCAAGAGAATGCCAAGAGTGTGCAAAGCAGTCATCAAAGCAAAAGGTGGCTACTTTGAAGAACCTAGAATATAAGACATATTTTCAGTTGTTTCACACTTTTTTGTTAAGTATATAATTCCACATGTGTTAATTCATACTTTTGATGCCTTCAGTGTGAATGTACAATTTTCAGAGTCATGAAAATACAGAAAAATCTTTAAATAAACTTTTGGTCTGTACTGTATATATAATATAATGCTACATGTCTCCCTCTGTCTGAAGCCTTTAAAGACTTGGCAAGTGCTACATGCCTGCGCAGTCTGGCTCTAGACAGAAGAACCTATTATGTTACAGGTAAGAGGAGTGTATGGCGCCGGAGATTGCGGTATGCGTAGACACTGAACACATACCGCGATCTCCGGCGCCATACTTACCTGACCGGGAGGAGCGTTGCAGCGGCGTTTCTCTTCTCGCCGGAGACCAGGGCAGGAGTGTAGGCGTTGGAATCGGCACATGTGCATAACTCTATCCGGCGCCATTTTACTGAAGACATATTTGCAGTGTGTCTTCAGTAAAATGGCGTTGAACAGCACGGTATGGTCACGCGCGTACTCTGGCGCCGCACTGCTCCCCCGGCAGAACAGGATACAGTAGCACTGGAGCACAGGGAAGAAAGGTGAGTATGTGTTTATTTTTTTGTATGTGTGCACCGTGAAAGGGATGAGGGGTGCCATACATACCAGGAATGGGGTGTGACGGGTACCATACATACCAGGAAAGGGGTGTGAGGGGTACCATACATACCAGGAAAGGGGTGTGAGGGGACCATGCATACCAGGATTGGGGGATGAGGGGTACAATGCATACCAGGATTTGGGGGGTGACTGAACCATGAAAACCAGGATTGGGGGGTGAGGGGTGCCATACATACCAGGATTGGGGGGTGAGGGGTGCCATACATACAAGGATTGGGGGGTGAGGGGTGCCATACATATCAGGACTTGGGGGGTGACTGAACCATGAAAACCAGGATTGGGGGGTGAGGGGTGCCATACATACCAGGATTGGGGGGTGAGTGGTGCCATACATACCAGGATTGGGGGGTGAGGGGTACCATGCATACCAGGATTGGGGGATGAGGGGACCATGCATACCAGGATTGGGGGATGAGGGGACCATGCATACCAGGATTGGGGGATGAGGAGGCCATACATACCAGGATTGGGGATGAGAGAGTCATGCATACCAGGATTGGGGATGAGAGAGCCATGCATACCAGGATGGGGGATGAGGAGGCCATACATACCAGGATTGGGGGATGAGGGGTACCATACATACCCGGATTGGGATGAGGGGTGCCATGTATACCAAGATGAGGGGTACCATAAATACAAGAATAGGAATGAGGGGTACCATGCATACCAGGATGAGGGATGGGTTGCCATGCATACCAGGATGAGGGGTAACATACATAACAGGATAGGGATGAGGTGCACCATAAATACCAAGATGAGGGATGGGGTGCCATGCACATCAGGAAGAGGGATTGAGTGCCATACATACCAGGATTGGCGAATGAGCAGTGCCATACATACCAGGATGAGAGATGGGGTGCCATACATACCGGATTGGGATGAGGGGGTGCCATGCATACCCGGATTGGGGTGAGGGGTGCCATGCATACCCGGATTGGGGATGAGGGGACAGGATGGGGGCAGCACAAATACCAGGATGGGGGGCAGCACATACCAGCATGGGAGACCATATACCAATAAAAATGCTCGCCACCCGGGCGTAGAACAGGTTCAATAGCTAGTGTGTGTGTGTGTGTGTATATATATATATATATATATATATATATATATATATATATATATATATTATAACATGGTTGCCAAAAATAAAAAATCCTAGTGATTGTACAGATACGTAGCACAATGTGAATGTTAATCTATATAATTGACATTAACTAAGGGGAAATGTAAGCGTCTGTAGAACTACTAAAAGGATATCTTCATAGTGTGACAAAGTCACTGGTAGTGTGTCAGAAGGGAGGTATGTGTCGCTGAGACTCTTAGACTCAGTGATGTGAAAACATGCAAGTTCTCATGCACAAGTAGGTGCAGAGAGAGTTAATAGAACGATATTTACAAGGGAATGTTTTCAGTGGATAACGAAAGTGTAGGGAGGAACGTTATCCACCTTCATTCCAATCAGGGGAGTGTCTGGGCTTTAAATAGTCAGCCCTGACACTCAGGTGTGTTCAGTACCTGGGGAAACTTTGTTCTAGGAAGGAGCTAGCACATGCTGTGATGAACCTGTGTGTAGCTAATTGTGAGTGGCCAGACCTTGGCCGAGATAAGGACTCTGCTGAAAGTTCTGAAAGTTTTGCATTTTGTTTTGTCTCTTTAGCTGAATGGGCTGTGTTTTTATTTATGGACTCAAGGGTAGTTTATGACTGCTAAATAAACTAACCTGAGAATTTAAAGAGACAGTATCTTGTGTTTTACCTACGCATACAGCCGAGCTTGTCGCTATACCACAATAGACTCACAAGCCCAAGTGGGTACTCATATATAGTATATAATATTAAGCTCTATAAGGAATCTCCTATAAAATAAAACATCCAAAATGGATGTTTTGGGGGCCCCTGATGAAGCAAGGACGAAAGGTACATTGGTGCACATAGGACCACATCCCACATTTACTCACTTGGACATTTAAGTTGCCTTGTAACTACTGCTCCTCCATTTTGAATGTATTATTTTATAGGAGATTCTTTACAGAGTTTAATATTATATACTATATATGTGTACTCACTTGGGCTTGTGAGTGTAAGAAGCTATCTTCTTAGTAGTTCTAAAGACACTTACATTTCCCCTTGGTTATTGTCACCTATATAGATTAACATGCACATTGTGCTACATATGCGTGCAATCATTAGGATTTTTTTTGGCAACCATGTTATAGGCATATATCTAATATATATAATTGTCTTATCCCGTCAACCTGTCTGTCTGTCTGTCCAGAAAATCCCGCGTCGCTGATTGGTCCGCGACGCGGATGGCGGCCGTTAGCGGCTCATCTGCTGCACGGAGGTCAGCGGCGATGCAGCCGGGATATGACCGGCGGCGCCGCTGACCTCCATGCGGCTACCGTCGGGAGATCAGCGGCTAGGACTGCTGATCTCCCGACGGTAAGTGTGAAGGGAGGACCGGGGAGCGGCGCCGCCGGTCGGGATACTTCTGCTGCGAGCAGCCGGTCATCTCCCGCAGCGCCGCTCCCCGGTCCTCACTAATACAATTCGCTGATTGGTCGCGGCCAATCAGCGATATTGGCGCCAAATTTAAAACCGCTGTGCTGATTGCGCCCGGTGTACCGCATTCATATTCTAGAATACCCGATGCGTTTGAATCGGGCCACCATCTAGTATATATATATATATATTCACTAATGTCTCTATATATGTGATACTCATGAGTTGGTGACTTGGGGTCCTCCAATGTTATACTCTGTAGAATTGTCTTTTAATTTTTGCAATATTTATTTTAGCATCAATAAGCACCTATTGTTCCATTTTGGTGGTATCTACAGTCATATATATGTATATACATACAGCAATATATATACTGTATAAGATCTGATGTCTGTAGTCACAGTATGTCAGCAATGTACAGTATGTACTTTATTGTGCACTGACATTAGATCATATATGCCCTGGACTGATCCTGCACCGACTACCAGACATCACATTGTATAGATGGCAGTATAGATATAATCTGTGACGTCCTGTACAGGGCCGGCTCCAGGTTTTCGTAGGCTCAAAAGAGTCTCAGTGGCCCCTTTAACACATCCAACCATTCATGATGCACAGATAAGGCGGAGAAATATAGATATAGTACAATGCCAAAGATTTCACTTACCTTATTTTTCGGACTATAAGGCGCACTTTTTTCCCTCCAAAATGTTAGCTACGTTGTGTGCCGGCTATGAAGGAGAGTGAAGTCACTGCTCCCCGCGCACACAGTCCCGGCATGGGGAGCAGTGACTTCTGGCAGCTGATCTCTCCTTGTGAGCCACGCATGGCAGTCATATCATGCGCGGCTCACATGGAGAGATCAGTGCGGGCAGACAGGACGCAGCGCTGGAGGAAATAAGAAAGGTGAGTATCAGTGTTTTTTTTTTTTTTTTTTATGTGCAGCATGATGGGGATTAGGGGGACCATGCATACCAGGATAAGGATTAGGGGCACCATGCATACCAGGATAAGGATTAGGGGGACCATGCATACCAGGATAAGGATTAGGGGGACCATGCATACCAGGATAAGGATGAGGGGGCCATACATACCAGGGTAACGCTGAGGGGCCATACATACCAGGGTAAGGCTGAGGGAGCCATACATACCAGGGTAACGCTGAGGGGGCCATACATACCAGGGTAACGCTGAGGGGGCAATGTGCAGCATGATGGGGATTAGAGGTGCCATACATACCAGGACAGGGATGAGGGGTGCCATGCATACCGGGATAGGGATGAGGGGTGCCATGCATACCGGGATAGGGATGAGGGGTGCCATGCATACCGGGATAAGGATGAGGGGTGCCATGCATACCGGGATAGGGATGAGGGGTGCCATGCATACCGGGATAGGGATGAGGGGTGCCATGCATACCGGGATAGGGATGAGGGGTGCCATGCATACCGGGATGGGGATGGGGACTACGTATAAAAGGGGGGGGGCATATATACCAGGATGGGGGATATTGTCAGAATTGGGGGACATTACCCCTATACCAGTGTCAGCAGAAGACCCCCTCCCCCTTAAAAGTGCATCATGAACACATTTTTGGCTTAAATGTTTTTATTTTCCTCCTTTAAAACCTAGGTGCGTCTTATGGTCCGGTGCATCTTATAGTCCGAAAAATACGGTACTTCATTACATGAGTGATATCTATTGTAAATTCTATAATAGCTCAGAAACCGGCGAATCCTCACAGTGCATGGGGCGTGTCATGGGGGGATTCAAAAGTTTTCATTTTAGACTGTACATTATAGTCCTCCATACAGTATTATGGGCACCACATAGTCCTCCATACAGTATTATGGACACCACATAGTCCTCCGTACAGTATTATGGGCACTACATAGTACTCCATACAGTATTATGGGCACCACATAGTCCTCTATACAGAATGGGCTCCATACTGAATAATGGACCCCATATAATGTTCCATACAGAATAATAGGCCCCATATAATGCTCTATACAGAATAATGAACCCCATATAATGCTCATTACACCATAATTGACCCCATATATTACTCCATGCAGAATAATGGGCGTCATGAAATATGCCATACAGAATAATGGGCCCCATATAATGCTCCATAGAGAATGGGCCCTATATAATGCACCATAGAGAATGGGCCCCATATAATGCTCCATAGAGAATAGGCCCCATATAATGCTCCATAGAGAATGGGTCCCATATAATGCTCCATAGAGAATGGGCTCGATCCATAAAAAAATAAATAAAATACTCACCTCTCCTCATACCCTGCTGGCTACAGGTCCTGTCTCTTCAACACTGAGACGTCACAGAGTCAGAAGACGCAGAGGAGACTGGACCTGCGGCCAGCAGGGTATGAGGAGAGGTGAGTATTTCAAACACCGTAAAGCACGGGGGGGGGGGTTTCCCGGCCCCCCCAACTCACAGGCCCAATAGCGTTCCAGTGTCCCCAACTGTGAGTGGGCCCCCCCCCTCTTGCCCAGGGCCCTGGCACTTGCCCTGGTGCAATGGGTGGTTATGCCGGCTCTGGCCCTGTAGCTGGTGCAGGATCAGTCTGGGGCAGGGGTCTGTATAGTAAGGTCTGAAGTGTCTCGATCTCAGGTCCGATGTGATTTGAACATTCATACAGATCGAGAGCCGATGATCTCACACTGACAGCACGACCCCAACCTGCTTGAAGGGTTCATCTGCTACAATAAATCTTTCTGATCCTCAGCAGAGCGACCATAGATAACATTCAGGATCTGGCCCTGGACTTGTCAGGAGGTGAGCAGCGTCCTGCCACTTCCACACTCTACAAAAAGTATAAATCTCCTGTCCTGACCACTATCCGGAGCTCAGGCTAAGGCCACGGCCCCACTATCAGTATTTGGTCAGTATATTTTCTCAGGAGTGGGAGCCAAAACCAGGTCAGTAACAATCAGAGAAAAGGTATAATAGAAACAAGTCACCAATTCTGCATTTATCACCAACTCCTGGTTTTGTCTCCCACTCCTGTGAAAAAATACTGACCGAATACTGACCAAATACTGATAGTGGGGTCGTGGCCTTACAAGAATCAAAGATGTCTGCCCTCTCGTACTGCTCAGCGGCTGAAGCTTCTCTCCGGCAGGCATAAGAACGTGGCCTGTGCCGGCTGTTCTGGGCTGCAGATGCCCAGCTGGCACATGTACACAATGAAAGATACAGGGCCGCCCTGCAGTCTGTAAAGAAGCAGCTGCTTGGCCACCGGCTTGGAGGGCATGTGCCCCTCTGGCCCACCTCGCCCCTGGTCAATATGATACCATCTTTTTCATTAGTTGGTGAGGTTAGAAGAAATTTCACTCCAAGACAGTGGATTTTGTACTTTATTCCAGTATATTTATACATAGAAAACATGGCAATGAAAAACAAGTAGATGCACGTGCATAAAAATGTCCCAACATTAATTAAAAAAAGCCTTTAAGATACAGATAATACTTGTATACAAAAATATTAACACATTCTCAAATTGTATATAAAGTGCACAAAAGTCAATAGCCCTGACATATAGTGTACACAGGGTCCCCCACATGGTATACACAAAATACAATGTCATCCAGGAAATAACAAAAAATAACAAATACATTTAATCTATTCTGAAATCCCATGTCTATGCAAGATAATAATATGTAAAATTCTACAGTGTCAAAGAAATGAGCTAGAGACTACTACATGGCGATGATGCCTCCAAACAAGATAATGCCCAGCTAATGCTGTAAATGATACAAATATTACCAGTCACCCAATTAGACACATGAGGTCCGGGCAAGTGATTTTCTACAGTTCATTGACCTCTATGATGACATCTAATATTTTCAATCATTTATAGAGCGGGGTACATTGGGCCTCATTAATAAATCTGCTCACTAGAAAACTAGTTGCCCATACTAACCAATTAGAGCTCAGCTAAGGTTGTTTTAACTGACCTGGAAAAGTAAAAGCTGTTCTGTGATTGGCTGGGATAAGCAAAAAGGCTGTTTTAATAAATGATTCCCAATGTACCAAGCCCCGCCATAAATGTTATTGATTACAGTAGGGGCCACAATATCCCATGTGTATAGTCATCACATTCATCTTATTGTCTGCGGTTACCTTGGGACATGCTATATTGAAATGTAAGATGATATCAGTGGGGTCCATGAGGCAGAGCAGTGTGTGGTACGTGTGACATTTCCTAATATCGAGCAATCAATACTGTACCTTGGTCTGGAATGCAAAGTCTGCGTGGACAAGGAAGGGGCTCCCAGATGCCAGCTGTAAAACCCGTCGCTCCACCATCACACGCTCATCACCGTCAGCAAGCAGGGCTCTTTTGCCGATGATCTTAACAGCAAAATGTTTGCGGGTAGATGAATCTTCCGCCAGCAGGACCGTTCCATAGCATCCCCGGCCAAGCACTTGATGGAATAATAATCTCCTCTTGATGGTATCAGAGACTGTGCTTTTGGAGCTGGTTGGCCGAACACCGCTGCTTCCTTCAGCTTCTTCAGCCTTCTGCTTTAGATCCATGGGTTTCTGTCCTAATGTAATCCTTCTTCTTTTCTTCTCCTTTTTGACCCCTGATGAGATGAAGATGGCTCCTCTCTTCTTGGCTCCCATCTTCTGACTTTCTACCTTCTCCTTTTCTTCCACTTCTTCTTTCTTCTGGACTGGTTGTTTTGTCCTGTTGACTGAAGACTTCCTCTCATCATCAGATGTGTCATGGGAAGGTCTTAGTCTCTTCGCTCCTTCTCTCCTCACCACGTTCTCCTCTACTTCTTCTTTCTTCTGGACTGGTTGTTTTGTCCTGTTGACTGAAGACTTCCTCTCATCATCAGATGTGTCATGGGAAGGTCTTAGTCTCTTCGCTCCTTCTCTCCTCACCACGTTCTCCTCTACTTCTTCTTTCTTCTGGACTGGTGGTTTTGTCCTGTTGACTGAAGACTTCCTCTCATCATCAGATGTGTCATGGGAAGGTCTTCGTGTCTTCACTCTTTCTCTGCTCACCACAATCTCCTCCTCTTTTATATCCATATTATTGCTTTGCTTAGAGTTAGCCGACATCTCCTCCACTGTTGTTGGTCAATTCCAACTGTCACTTCCAACTGTCACTCAGTGCACTTCATATGGAATCATCATGCATGCACCACCACTGGTCATGTGATCAGCATCTGACCAATGATATTTAAGAGATAAATGAACATTAGCTGAGATTAAATATTCAGGTAATATTCAGATATTCTGTGGAACACAAGGTGCCACATTTACTAATAGTAATAGAACTGCACTAAGTCGCCAATTTAATTTACATTGTTACTACAGAGCATCAGATGAATGTAATATAATAAATATTAGCAAGATGTATGATTTCCATCCACTCTACGTATCATAGAAATACAGATGTACTATCTTTTTATATAGAGATGTAGCAGAAGCCATCCTGATTGTTTGCAGCATGCTATGGTGATAGAGAAGCATGCATGACTGTGCCATGCAAATGGTGAGGAGCACCAAAATGGGACATATGATTCACGTAGCCAGGGGCGTAATGTCCGCGGTCGCAGTGGCAGTCACTGCGACCGGGCCCAGGGGGGTTGGGGCTTGTAAACGCCAGCAGAAATTTCAACAGGATGTGTGTATCGCAGGGCACAGTCGCTTCGGGTCCGTGCGTGACAAATCAGGGGCGGGCTGGGGCGGGGGCAGAGCCGGACTGGGGTGTCTGGGGCCCACCAGGGACATTGACTCCAGGGGCCCACCCGGGCCCACCCACCCTTCAGCTATTTGCAAATACCTGTTAGCCGTTATACCCATTATATTGGCGGCTCCTGCCCATCACTGTGCGCTCACCAGAACTGCGATGTACAATTACTGTAGTTTGCATTAAAGGGTTTTTATTGGTGAAAACAAGTTCTCAGCGATGCACAGGTTGGGAAGGTGATCACTTATTTATTGGTGGAATCCGCACTGTCAGAAGATTGTGGCACTTTGAGTATTTGGTGAGATTTTTACCTCTGTATTTATAAGACAAGACCAGGAGTGGAGCAATCCGAGGTCATGTTTTATGCATTTCTCACCCACTCCTGGTTTTGTCTTATAAATACAGAGGTGAAAATCTCACCAAATGCCAACTTGCTTTCTCTGGTGAACCTCTGTAACTGCATCTTTGCTGCTGTGTAATAGTCACAGGGCAGGGAGGGGTTAAACATCCAAGTATTTAATATCTATTGGAAATAAAGAGGTTTCCCCTTATTGATATCAGATAAAACAAATGACCAACCACAATCCACTCTACCAAGACCAATATTACCAGATAGAAGGCAGAAATACCACCACACCGTGACCAGATCACATATTACCACCACATAATGCCCAAATAATGCCACATACAAGGCACAAATACCGCCACACCATGACCAAAGCACATAATATCACCACATAGTGATCAAATGCTACCAGATACAAGGTATAAATACTGACACACCATGAGACCACATATTACCACCACATAGTGACTGAATAATACCACATAGAAGGGACAAATATCGTCATGTCATGACCAAAGCACATAATGCCACCACATAGTGACAAATAATGCTAAAATAATAAAAATGTAAAAAAGCTCAGTATATTGGGTCAGTGTACAGGTTATACAGTGATCACCAGTGACATTATGCACAGGAGCTCTGTATATAGTGTACAGGTTATACAGTCATCACCAGTGACATTATACACAGAAGCTCTGTATATAGTGTCAGTGTACAGGTAATGCAATGATCACCATTGATATTATACACAGGAGCTCTGTATATAGTGTACAGGTAATACAGTGATCACCAGTGACATTATACACAGGAGCTCTGTATATAGTGTCAGTGTACAGGTAATACAGTGATCACCAGTGACATTATACACAGGCGCTCTGTATATAGTGTCAGTGTGTGTGTATAGGTAATACACATACTCACCAGTGATGTCTCTAGGTGAAGTTCTTTAACTGCAGACCGATATATCATATCTTCTATACAGGACTTATCTCTGCAGAAAATAACCTAGTTAGCTATAACTGATCACTTCCAGAGCACAATCCACACTTTTCCCAAGATTTCTACACTGCATGAAATGACAAAAAAAGAAACATAGCACTGCACTACACAGTAACAGTGCTCCAGTGTCATTCTGTGCCTGCTCATCTGTCAGCAGACATATTTGTCTGATGGCAAAGATCTAAGAGAGATGAAGACAGAAGACCTATGGATTCCGTTGGGAGTGAGGATTTTTCTTTATTAAAGATGGAGTCCCTAAATGTGTTTTATTTTTAATAATAAAAAAAAAAAATTCTGTCTTTTTTTTTTCTGTTTACTAGAAATTGATGGTGGCTATGTCTAATTTGGCGTGAAACCATGAATTTCGGGCTTAGTACCAGCTGATAAGGCAAAGATGGCCTGGTACTAACCCTATTATTACCCAGGTTGCCACTCACCACCAGGGCCGCTGGAAGAGCCGGGTAAAGCACCTGGAAATGGTGCCATGATGAATGTGCCATTTTCAGGGGTGGCTGTGGGCTGCGATTTTCAGCGTGGAGGGCCAAGAACGCATGGGCCTTACCATGCTGCGAATCCCAGCCCCCAGCCAGTCACAGACGCCCATTCTCTGTGTCAGCGTCTGTGATTGGCTGTTGGGACTGTCACACATATAGAAGTGTGAAAATAAATAAATAATAAAACAAAAATGACATAGCACTCTGCAGAAATTTTGATTCTCAGCGCAGATAGAGGTGGCAGCCCGTAGCTGTCTGCTTTATCTGCCTGGTTTTACCTTGACTGGCGATCAAAAGTCAGGAAAGCCCAATGTTTTTTTTAAATTATTTAAAAAAATAATTAAAAAAAAAAATGCATGGGCTCCCGCCATATTTTGATCGGGGAGGCTGGGGGCTGGGATTCTCAGCATGGTAAGGCCCAAGCATTCTGGGCCCCCCACGCTGAAAATGGCAGCCTGCAGCCACCCCTGGAATTGGCGCATTCATCGTAGCGCCATTTCCAGGCACTTTATCCGGCTCTTCCAATGGCCCTGGTGGGGGGTGGCACGCTGGGTAATAATGGGGTTAATACCAGCTTTGTATTATCAGCTGGAACTAAGCCTGAAATTCATGGAGTCACGCCAAACTAGACATGGCCACCATGAATTTCCAGTAAACAGAAAAAAACACAACACAGAATTTTTTTTTTAATAAAAATAAAACACAAAACACATGTAGGGACTCCATCTTTAATTAAAAACAAAACCCTTGCTCTGACGTAATCCACGGATCTTCTGTCTCCAGCTCTGCTACATCTTTGCCATCAGACAAATATGCCGGCTGACAGAGATGAGCAGGCACAGAATGACACTAGAACCCAGTTGTCAGAGAAGTGCTCAGCTGGCCTCCAGCCGCCGACCATGTTTTCCTGTGCATTGCAAATAATGCATACTTTCAAACACATGCCTATTTTTGCTATGCAAGTCTACGGTACATTGCGTCTGCGCTGATTTACAACGGATCCGTTGTAACGCACAGCATAAACGCAATGTTAACCCAGCCTAACAGCAGCGAGAAGGGGAGACGGAGCCCTGGAGACCGCCTAGTCAGTCTACTGGTGGTACTATCATGCCCATTGCCCAGTATGTACTGCCAGCCTCTGTGGTATTAGCATTCAAGCTCACATGGCATGTCCTGCCAGCCAGCCACTGGTGTTAGTAGTAGCATGATAGTACCACACCACCAGTGGCTGGGCAATGGGCATGCATGATGGTACCACCAGTGGCTGGCAGGACATGCTGGGCATGATTCATGCCTAGTATGTCCTGCCAGCCTCCTTGGTACTATCAGGCCCACCCACTATGTCCTGCCAGCCCCTGGTGATAGTACATGCTGCTGGGCATAGTACCAGTAACCAGAGGCTGGCAGCAGGACATGCTGGGCAATGGGCATGATGATAATCATGCCCATTGCCCAGTAGTATTTACTGCCAGCCTCGGCCAGGGGTCCTCCCAGTCACCCCTCCCCCCTATCCCTTCCCCCCAGTCATCCCTCCCCGTTTCATACTCACGCGTCGAGATGAGCTGCAGCCGCTGCCTGGAGCGACGCAGGGTCCATACTCCACAGCGCGCACAGGAAGCAGTCCCAGGGCAATGACGTCATCACCCTGAGACTGACCTCCTGCGCACGCGCCGGCAGTGTCGCTGCGCAGAGGAGGCAGAGGGCCCATCACTAATCATATCGGCAGTGCTGCGAACCGGGGGGGGGGCCCTCTGTTCTCTGTACAGGGCCCAGGGGGGTAGGGGGCGGGACCCGGGGGTTTTCCCGATCCTCCGGTGGGCCAGTCCGCCCCTGCAGAGGGGCATATGTATACATGCAGGTCGGCCACATCCCAGTGGTGCAGACACATCCACACTGCACCCTGTATACTTGTGCACTGCCGTCTGCTGCAGTGGTAGGAGCCGCCTGAATGCATCTTCTTCCTGCCGGAGAGGAGCTTGTGGGCCTGTGCGGTGAGGAGGTGGACGCTGCGCACCTCCTGAGAAGTATATGGCACTCCATGTATCTGTGCACATAGTATACCACTCTAGTATATAGCAGAAAGGAGACATCGACCAGAAGAGTCCAGGCATGTGGGTGATGCTAATAATTATTATATTGATAACCAGGTGGAAGAGGAGGAAATGCAGAAAAAGGGGGAATTAAAAACTATACGCAAAGGGGACGTCGAGACAGGAATTACAATTAACACCAGTGGGAATGGATCATGATTAGAACAGCAAAGGGATAATACAGAGAATCAAGACACAAATTAATCCAGTATATAAAAATATATATACATATCATTAGCTAGATATATCTGTACATATGATTGTTTAATTATCATAAACTTTACATAAAGTGCAAGGCCTCCAAAGTATAAATCTACATAAATTATATATCTCATATGTGAACAAATACAGGTGTTTCTCACTAAATTAGAATATAATCAAACAGTTATTGTTTATTTCTGTTAATGCTGATGATTATGGCTATACGAGTTTCACTTTTTTTATATTGAAGAACTGAAATAAAGTAACTTTTTGATGATATTCTATTTTAGTGAGATGCACCTGTGTATGTATATATACAAGGGCTGGTCCCTTATTATTTGGATGTCGGTGTGAATCCTGTAGAGCAGTGGTCGGCAAACTTTTTTGCACCAGGGACCCGCTTTAAGCAAGACCAGTTTTCAATGGCCCGGTGGGGGTGGGGGCGGGGCTTTGGTCATATGTGGGTGGGGTTATGGAGGGGTGGAGCTTAGTGCATACTTATCATATAATTATGACATTTATAATGAGAATGTGATTCAACTTACCATAGGTTCAGAATGAGTGGGAGCACCAGGCTTGTTTCCCTGGATCAGTGGGAGCACTGGGCTTGTTTTCCTGCAACAAGACGATCCCATTTAGGTCCCATCTGATGATGATGACCACTACTGCTGCTACTGGACACAGCCACTGCTGCTATGAATTTTCACTGTTATTTGCTTTTTTCACTTTAACCAGAAAATCTGCTGCTGGGCCGCACGACACCAGAACACAGCTACAGGAGTCATAAGGGTGGGACACCTGACGTCATATCTAGCTGCCCATTAGCATCCAGAGCCCCTCCCCCTCCAACTCGCAGCTAGCAGGAGGGGAAGGAGCGCTGGACACACATGACCTGCTTGTCCCTGCTCCTGCCTGAGCACATTCTGCGAGTAGGGCCGCATGGCTAATTATCTATTCACTGCCAGTCCCTCCTCCTCTTTTCTTATAGGCTACTGATCACATGCTGGCTTTCTCTCTGCTGATCCTCTACAACTGTCAGCGGCGCTGCGGACCGGCTGAAAAACCCCAACGGCCCGGTCCTGGTCCGCGGACCGGCGGTTGGGGACCTCTGCTGTAGAGAGTAGTGCACTGACTTGGGCATATGTGCTGTTGACAGATATGTATTTGTATCCACTTTAAGCGTTTTTAAAAAAGGTGACCACATGTGCATTGTACTCACGCTATAGCATATGCAGATCCCACTCCTGATTGGCGTCCACCCGATGTATGTTTCGGCTTCTTGTCTTCGTCAGGGGGTGGCATCATTCGGAAAGAGCTAAGAGTTAAACGGCCAACTATAGCCAATCAGGATGGAGGTATGTCTCCACCAACCAATGGGTGCTGAGGAGGCGTGGCTCGATACACAACGCGCACCAACGCTACGAGGAAACTATGTGACCTGTGATGCTGCGAGCACGTGATGGAGACACTTGATCGGGGATCATGGGGCACATATAGATACAGTCGGGGAGGATGATGTGGAGACGTTCATGTGTATTGCCTCTTCAGCAGACATCTAATCTACTGATTGAGTGTGGCTATATCGGATAAAGTGGAAAATCTTCTTAATTTATAATGATGGATAACGAGTATAGGTTATATATTGCAGCAATACACAGGAATAGGGGGTAGTGAGTGTTACATGTATATAAGCATAGGCGGATTATAATGAGGACGATCTGGGCTACCGCCCGGGGCCCCGAACCTCCAGGGGGCCCGGGGCTCCGGGGTGTCTATGGCCAGATTGTCCTCATTATATGTGCGGCGCCACGGCACATACCGGCAGACAGTGGGGGGGGGGGCCCAAAGATCGCTCCCCCAGCAGCGGCACACAGCCGCTGCTTCTTCTTCGGCCGGGCCAGCACTGCAGCAGTTAACTTCCCTGTGCTGGCCCGGCCGCGTCACTGCTAGGAGACACGGCCCTGTGCGCGGCCGTGTCTCCTAGCTGTGACGTCACGCAGTGCGCACCCGGCCTGCAGTGCTGCACCGGAAAAGAGCTGGAGCCGAGTCGGGGGATGGTGAGTGTGTGTGTGTGTGTATGTATATGTATGTATGTGTGTGTGTGTGCAGGCAGATGTCATTGTGTGATGTCTGTTTATATGTATTTTTGTGTTTCAAATGTGTTTATGCGTGTATGTATATGTTTGTGTGTGCGTGACTGCGTGCGGCCTCCTGCTGAGTATAGATGGCGCCGTGCGGCCTCCTGCTGTCTCTGGGGGGGCGCCGTGCGGCCTCCCGCTGTGTATAGATGGCGCCGTGCGGCCCCCTGCTGTCTCTGGGGGGGGCGCCGTGCGGCCTCCCGCTGTGTATAGATGGCGCCGTGCGGCCTACTGCTGTCTCTGGGGGGGGGGCGCCGTGCAGCCTCCCGCTGTGTATATATGGCGCCGTGCAGCCTCCCGCTGTGTACAGATGGCGCCGTGCGGCCTCCCGCTGTGTATAGATGGCATTGTGCGGCCCCCTGTGTATAGATGGCATCGTGCGGCCTTCCGCTGTTTATAGGTGGCGCCGTGGGGCCTCCCGCTGTGTATAGGTGGCGCCGTGCGGCCTCCCGCTGTGTATAGGTGGCGCCGCCCGCTGTGCATAGGTGGCGCCGTGCGGCCTCCCGCTGTGTATAGGTGGCACCTCCCGCTGTGTATAGGTGGCGCCGTGCGGCCTCCCGCTGTGTATAGGTGGCGCCGTGCGGCCTCCCGCTGTGTATAGGTGGCGCCGTGCGGCCTCCCGCTGTGTATAGGTGGCGCCGTGCGGCCTCCCGCTGTGTATAGGTGACGCCGTGCGGCCTCCTGCTGAGTATAGATGGCGCCGTGCGGCCTCCTACTGTCTTTGGGGTCGGGGGCGCCGTGCGGCCTCCTGCTGAGTATAGATGGCGCCGTGCGGCCTCCTGCTGTCTCTGTGGGGGGGGCGTTGTGCGGCCTCCCGCTGTGTATAGATTGCGCCGTGCGGCCTCCTGCTCTCTCTGGGGGGGGCGCTGTGGGCCTCCCGCTGTGTATAGGTGGCGCCGTGTGGCCTCCCGCTGTGTATAGATGGCGCCGTGCGGCCTCCCGCTGTGTATAGATGGCTACGTGCGGCCTCCCGCTGTGTATAGATGGCTACGTGCGGCCTCCCGCTGTGTATAGATGGCTACGTGCGGCCTCCCGCTGTGTATAGATGGCTACGTGCGGCCTCCCGCTGTGTATAGATGGCTACGTGCGGCCTCCTGCTGTGTATAGATGGCTACGTGCGGCCTCCAGCTGTGTATAGATGGTTACGTGTGCTCAATATTGAGTCATACAATTAATGTAAGGCTATGTGCCCACGATGCAGAAATGCTCCGGATTTTTTTTGAGCGTTTCCGCGTCTCCCTGGCAGAAAAAACGCATGTGGATTGTACATGCGGATTGTACATGCTTTTTTCCTGCCTGGGACTTGCTGATGTGAAGCGTTCTTCACTTGCATTTCCGCATGCGGGTTGACAAGCGATTTTAGCATCACTTGGAAAGTGCTTGACAACTTGGTCACACTATATAAATACATGCAACCGGCATGGATTTATATAGTGTGACCATAAAAGAATGGTAAAAAATAAATATATAATTACCTTCTGATGGCCTGCCGACGTCAGCGGTCGCGTGACCCGTCACATGACTAAATGACGTCACGGCAGGTCCTTTTCAGACCATCGCGAGCTGCTGGCAAGCCAGGACGCATCGGATAAAGACACCGGGGGCCATCAGAAGGTAAGTATAATATTTATTTTTTATTTTATTCTTTTTTTACAGGTTCTATGGTACCCGGGTCCGGAGGACAGTCTCCTCTTCTCCAAACCCGGGTACCATCCGCACATTGAAGCGCATGGATTCTGCATGTACAGATGCAGTGATGCGGATTCCATGTGTTCTAATGCAAGTCAATGGCGGCGAAAGCGCCGTGCTTCCGCAAAATAATTGGTAGTGCAGCGGATTTTTCCGCAATGATAATCCGCAGCAGAAATTTACACAGCATGTGCACAGCACATGCGGATTATCATTGGGGAACATGGCCGACCTTCTACCAAGCGTTTTTAAGCGTTTCTGCAGCGGAATTGCCACCGCGGAAACGCTTAAAAAACGCATAGTGGGCACACAGCCTAAAAAAAATTATTATAATTAATATTGTGTTCTCCCCGCCTCAGTCCTCACAGCACAACGCAGAACACGAGCTCCTCATCACCATCCTCCTGTCCCGGCACAATGTGCGCACTGCTGCAGCAGCAGGTGGAATAGTGTCCACTGGACTGAGAAGGCCCCGCCCCTTCTGGTGACGTCATGATTCCATGAAATCACTCCTCCCCCTCAAGAAATCTACTCCAATCTAGACGCTCCCCTGTTGCTGAGGCGTGGTGACGCTGTAGCTGGGTGATTGCAGGCAGAGTAGTGGTGTTTGGCGTCTGCACTACAGGTAAGAAGATGGGAATGTGCCAAGGTGATTACTACATTCAGGACAATAAGTAGCTAGCTGTAGGTGTGCAGAATCCCACTCCCAATATTGTCAGGGTCTCGCACCCCCTCATGTCGTGGGCTGTCAGGCTCCCGCACCCCCTCGTGTCGTGGGCTGTCAGGCTCCCGCACCCCCTCGTGTCGTGAGCTGCCAGGCTCCCGCACCCCCTCGTTTCGTGGGCTGTCAGGGTCTCGCACCCCCTCGTTTCGTGGGCTGTCAGGGTCTCGCACCCCCTCGTGTCGTGGGCTGTCAGGCTCCCGCACCCCTTCATGTCGTGGGCTGTCGGGCTCCCGCACCCCTTCATGTCGTGGGCTGTCGGGCTCCCGCACCCCCTCGTGTCGTGGGCTGCCAGGCTCCCGCACCCCCTCATGTAGTGGGCTGCCAGGCTCCAGCACCCACTCGTGTCGTGGGCTGCCAGGCTCCCGCACCCCCTCGTGTAGTGGGCTGCCAGGCTCCCGCACCCCCTCGTGTCGTGGGCTGTCAGGCTCCCGCACCCCTTCATGTCGTGGGCTGTCAGGCTCCCGCACCCCCTTGTGTCATGGGCTGTCGGGGCTCCCTCACCCCTCGTGTCGTGGGCTGTCGGGCTCCCGCACCCCCTCGTGTCGTGGGCTGTCGGGCTCCCGCATCCCCTCATGTCATGGGCTGTCAGGCTCCCGCACCCCCTCGTGTCGTGGGCTGCCAGGCTCCCGCATCCCCTCGTGTCGAGGGCTGTCAGGCTCCCGCACCCCCTCGTGTCGTGGGCTGCCAGGCTCCCGCACCCCCTCGTGTCGTGGGCTGCCAGGCTCCCGCACCCCCTCGTGTCGTGGGCTGCCAGGCTCCCGCACCCCCTCGCGTCGAGGGCTGTCAGGCTCCCGCCCCCCGTCGTGTCGTGGGCTGTCAGGCTCCCGCACCCCCTCGTGTCGTGGGCTGTCAGGCTCCCGCACCCCCTCGTGTCGTGGGCTGTCAGGCTCCCGCACCCCCTCTTGTCGTGGGCTGCCAGGCTCCCGCACCCCCTCTTGTCGTGGGCTGCCAGGCTCCCGCACCCCCTCGTGTCAAGGGCTGTCAGGCTCCCGCACCCCCTCGTGTCAAGGGCTGTCAGGCTCCCGCACTCTCCCCCTGTCGTTGTCTGTGGAGAAGATTAATACATATTTTCATTTTTCAGGTTTTCTCTTATAAAACAAGATCCCTGAGCTTCTGTCTTTGACCGAAAAAATGTCGTCTGACAAGTCGCTGCTGTCTGCAGAAATTAACACAAACATGGAGGAAGCGCTGTATGAACAGATGCTGATGAAGGTACGAAAGATGAATTGGAGAGGCCAGCAATCACCGGGTGAATGTCTCCTCCGTCAGCTGCCGGGGGCGCGGCAGTCTCCAACATTTACCTAATGTGTATTGTTGGCTTTAAACCCCTCACAGTTGTACTATTTTGGTGCAGGAAAAATCAGTTTGCAGAACCATCCTGTTCATGTTACTCACTGATTCTCACTTGTTGCCTCATTTCAGGCCAAACAGGAGATACAGAGCAGAATACCGAACTTACCAGAACGCAGAGAGATCAGACCCCAGCCGGGTGAGATGGGCATCCTCTGATTATTATCCAGATTACTTTGTGCATATTATGTGACAGATACCACAGTGGGGCAGTGGGGTCTTATTGACTGCAACGGTCACATGATGCAACCAACGTGGGGGGTCACATAATTTCTTATGCAGTTGATTACATGTAAATGCTGCTTGGCTTTTGCCGATTTTATTGTGTTTTTGTTCACTTTTTGTTTTTATTTCTGTGTTAGGTTTCTGCATTAAAACTCGCACATCCAAAAATACCAAAATCTTTATTAACATCTGCAAGTCGAACCAGATCCCAGCGGCCCCGGACCTGACGGAGGAGGAGTTAGTCAGCATCCTGGAATCTGATGATCCCTCCGGCTATCGAGTCCCCATGAGCCTTGGAGAGCCCCACGTTGAAGTTGATAATAGTACGTTTTTTTTTAATACAGCGCTTCTCTTTTTAAAGGGATAGTCCAGAGATATCCTTAAAGGGGTTAAAATAGCAAGTATTACAACTTACTAATCCTCAATGGTCAAAGGTGCCATCTCCACAGGTTCTGGTAGGTCCACTTCCAGTCTGCGGAATAAAGTTTGACATCTTGTTGTTGACTTTTGAACTTTTTTGGTTTAGATTTGGGACTTAGAGGGATTGTCCACTACTTGGATTCCCCTTTAAGAACTTATACCACTTATTCATAGCAGCCCTACTAAGGTCAATGGATTGAGTCGGCACCGCAAAGTATCTAAGTCCTGGTGCACTTTGTCCTACAGGTGGAGGCAGCTGCACGGCGTACGACATAGTGATTAATGGCACCGTCTTTGAGAAAATTACGGTAACTGCAATTGCTTATTCCGACATACGAGCTGTCTGCTCTCCTTTGTGTCAGCTCCTTACTTTGTATTTTTTTTATTAGAATAATGAGCTTTTCAGGGAATTTTTTATCACCGTGGCCATGGAGGGACTATAGAACAAGTACGAAATGGAGCTGTCAAGAGGTAACGACCGCATCACTGATATTTTCCTTGATTTTTCCATCGACCACACAAGGACTTGTTCTTTCGTGGAGCAAGTTTACCATATAATATATTGAACATTTTTATGTACCAACCTGTTGTATGGCACCGTATCAAATGCCTTTGAAAAGTCCAGATAGACAACATCCACTAAGTTTCCCTGGTCCAACCTGAACTTACCTCCCCATAGAATCTTTTCAGATTAGTTTGCAGGACAGATCCCTCATAATCATATGTTTAGGTTATTCTTATTGAGGTGCTCCAGGTTAGTATCTCTTAGAAAACCCTCAAAGTTGTTGCCCACAGTACAAGTTAAACTTACCAACCTATAAATTCCAGGCTCAGATGTTATCCCCTTCTTGAATATTGGTACCACATTTGCTATGTGGGTGTAACCCTGGTGGATATGGACCCACTGCCCCACGGGAGGGTTGTGACTAGGTGTCTACTGGGTCTCCACTAGAACCTCTGGTGGTGAGGATAGACTGGGCCGCCGGTAGACACCAGGTACCACTTCAGTGCAGTTCCCGGGACTGCAGCAGCATTCCGGAGGTACCAGGGTACCAGACTCAGGAGAGCGAAGACAAGGACTAGGTCAGACAGTCTGAGATCAGGGCAGGAAGCACAGGTTCAGGATAGAGAAAAATGGCAAGGGGGACAGGGGTTTTTGATACCAGAAAACTCCTTTAACGCTTGCAACCTCTGGTGCTTGACTGCTACTCAAACAGTCAAATCAGTCAGTAAGAATTTAGGGAACTTCCATGGCGATATTTTGCATCAGTATTTGTTAGCAGACGCCAGGAGTGGATCCAAAACAGAAGAGGTGAAAGTGTTTCAGTTACTATTTTTCACTGTGTTTGTTCCCCTCTGGTTTTCAGCTTACAAATACTGATGTAAATTAGTGCCCAAAATACTCACTGTGTGAATGAGGCGAGGAAGCTGTTTGTAGTACTGTAATAGAAGTCCTTATTCTGAGGATGAGTTCTGTAATTCTTGTCTTCTCTGCTCCATCAAACTCCCCAGAGCAGGGGCAACCCCTGGAGCAAAATTTCTGGCGGCAGATGTCCAGACGTATGACTCAGTGATGTGTGATGGACCCCGACTCCCAAACAAAATGAATCAGACACATACAAAATAAATACACAAATCATTGCAATTAGGTGTCAAACGTTCTCAACTTTATTTAAATTTACATGACACCGAAAATGGCACAACCCTCGACTCACGAAGAGTCACCCTCCAGCGCTCAGGAGAGGAAAACCCCCTGTGGAGGAAACCTCTAGGGAACCATGGCTGGAGGGCTGCCCTTCCCTTGGGCTTAGAGAGTTAGTGCCGATATATGACGGAGTTTTAGAATTTCTACATATTTACAGAGAACGACATAACAAATATAGACTATTAATGTGATAAACTGGATGTGGGAGAGATCTGGCTGCGATATCTGTCACCACATTTATTGCTGGAACGAATTTAGTTGATCTGATTTCCCAGGTGGATCTACCACTTCTCCCTTACAGATCCAGCTCCGTCTCTCAAGATGTTGGGTACTTGGTTACAGGGGTTGCTCATTATGGATAACCCCTAATAGGATGAGTATCCCCTCCCCCTCCCAATTTATCACCCATTAAAGTCAACGATCCATCCATGAACTCCCAAAGAAGAGCAGCTCTTTGTACATAGTAACAGAAGGGGATCCTGTTTTGGGGACCCCCCCTCTGTTACCTTCCCTTCCCCCCGGGGTGTCTAAGAAGACAACCCCTTTCCCTGCTAGAACCTCCAAATTACACCAACATTGGCACATTACGTGGGGTGGTCAAGCTCAAGGTCCTCAGGCGCATCATCAGTAATGGCGCTGATCATGGCAGCACGGCATTCTTTTATGGAATCTTCTTTATGACACTTGTTTATGCCCTCACAATAGTTGTCATGGTTACTACAAGGGCTATTACTGATGCAGGGTCCAAGTATTAACCCTTTCATCATTGGTAATTCACTTTCATTATGGAGGCAAATAACTGCACTTGTTACCAAGCAGGAGTCTTATCATTACGGCTTCCCTTAGGCACCATAAGAAATAAAGATTATAGAACATACGTACAAGTGTTTCAGGAGTGTTTTGCACTTTTTAGATCCATAGATTGGGCTTATAACTAGCACTTTACAAAGCGGAAAATTAAGAGGAAATTACTTGTAAAATAATATTATAGGGAATTGCATTTCAAGCATTTTCCTAATGTGCATTCTGCATACTTGCATAGTTACATAGGTTGAAAAAGTTTTAACTTTAATGTCCTTGGTCTATCTCCAAAGTTATACATTTTCTATTACTAGATTATTTATAACCCACAATGTCATGTTTTGTTAAAAAAGTATCCAGCCCTTCTATAAATGCTGTTATACTATCTGCCATTACTATATCTTGTGGTTGGCATTCCACAGTCTGACTGCTCTAACTGTAAAGAATCCTTTCCTATTAAGTTGCCAGAATCGCTTCACCTCCGCTTGTTACGAATGTTCCTGGTGCTTTGTAAGGTCCTGGAAAGTGATAAGTCATGTGCCAGTACTATGCATTGACCACATATGTATTTATACATATAAATGTATATTTATGAAGGAGATGATAATTACCCTTCATAGAGGTGTTACGATCATTCATAAATTGCTTTCATAGGTTTGATCTCCAGGATTAGGAGAGATTTGGGGTGTAAACGTAATAAACAATGAGTAAAACATCAAAGCAAACGAAAAAGGGTTTGTGACCCAAACTGGTAGGTGAGACCGGCTAGCCCCATATTATACGAGATCACAACCAGGTTTCGCCTGAGGAGGGCAGCACTAATGAGTCCTCAGGAGCGCATAACCCTGAAATATGCAGCGATTCTACACTACCCATTATAAAAGGGTTTAATATGCTACTTACTACCATGTTTTAGTTAAGATACAAGGCATACTTGTAAGGAGAGATGAAAAAGGTGATGGGGGACAACATATAAATATACTGAGGAACTCTATACACTAGTGGCCAAAATTGAGGCAACACCCCCAAGATTTATGAATTTTTAGCATTTTGCCAATACAAATACTAATTTCATGAATGTTTTTGATTTCACAGTAAAGTTTTTAAGTAGAAATAAAATCTCATATAGAAACACAATATTAGCTGGAAATTTGTTCATTTGTCAACAAATTGGACACTATTGTCACTCAGATGACTGAGGGAGAAAAGCCATTGATTTGTCCTATTTTCATATCTAACACTAAATGTTAATACTCAGTTGGATAGCCCTCGGCCTTGATGACTGCCTGGCATCTACTTGGCATGCTATCTACCAGTTTGTGTAAATCAGATGGTGTGATGATATGAAGCCATGATTTGATGATGGCTGCAATGAGTTCCTGCTTGTGTGAAGCCCGCTGTTTTGACACCGCTCTTTTGAGCCGAGCCCAGAGATTCTCAGTAGGATTGAGATCTGGGCTGTTTCCTGGCCAATTCAATAGCTGGACATTTTTGTCCTTGAACCAAGAGAGCCATTTTTTAGCTGTATGGCATGGGGCTCCATCTTAAAATAAACGGTGTCCCTTCACTAAATACATCATGTGCCGAAGGAATGAGTTTAGGCTGAAGGACTTCCTTGATGTACTTTTCAGCATTAACTGTTTCTTCAATTACCTGCAGCCGACCACCTGCATCTCTGGACACGCAGCCCCCTACCATAACACTCAGAGGAGGCTTCATGGTGGGTACTGTACCCTCTGGCAACCAGTCCTCTCCAGGTCGTCGTCGAACGTAGCGGACACCGTCGCTGCCAAAGATGGATATGCGTGTCTCATCGCTCCATATAACATTTCTCCATTGTTCAATGGTCCATTTACAATGTTCTTTGGCCCCTGCAGACGTTTCTGATGCTGTGACGTTTTCAAAAATGGCTTTTTACCTGGTATTCTGGCTCTTAACCCCGCATTTACCAGTCATCGTCGAACCGTCCGATCGGACACTGTCACTCCGGTGTTGACAAGCTCCTTGATGTTAACAGCAGTTTATTCCCTGTTATTTAGGGCGATTCTAACAATTCTTCTATCAGTCTGAGGACTTGTAGCCTTCTTCCTTTCTCTACCTGGTTTATTCTTTATCGAACCAGTCTCTTGAAACCGCTTACACACTTTGAGAACGAAAACATGTAATTGCTTACCTTCTGATGACAAACTGGCTTTAAAATATAAAAACCGCATTTTAATCGCACAATATCTGTCTTACAACCCACACCCAGGTCACTATAAACCAACATAGACTACATATGGCAGAAGAGGGCGTGTGTACAAGTAAGTAGGTCAGTGAAATCCTCCATTAAATATTGGTGATGGTGAAAAACTGAAGATGTTGCCTCAATTTTGGCCACTAGTGTATAACACAAAATATAAACAAAAAAGAAAGGGAAGAACATTTCTGCACAAAAAACCTGTCGCTCGGCAGGAAAATCCCCTTGATATTGCGTTTTTTGAGATTTTTTTTGTCCCGTTCTTTAGAAACGCTGCAAAAATACTGAAAGAATAGACATGAAACTGCTTCAAATCTGCAAGGATTCACTTTTCCTGCTTTTCCTGGTACTATCAAACATAGCGTTTTTGGGAACATGGAGCTCTATATTACAAATATGTCCGTCCCTCCAGTTGAAAGAAATTAACATTTTCCTGGAGGGAAGTTTATATTTTACATTATGTCAGTTTTTGTCTATCGATGATAAAGTGCAGTTTGCAGCAATTTTTATTGTGACATATACCCAAATAATTGACGAAAATATTTCAAATTTAACGCGCGTCGGGCGGGCCTGCGTGCTCTCACATGCCAGAGCTGAGTTTCAGTTCCAGTCTGACCCTGTTAATCATCTATGGTTTCCCTTCAGAGTGGAAAATGCCGAAAAATCGGAAGTTCCTGGGATCCATTTTTGAACAGAATATCAGTGTAACGGGTCTGGGAGGCGGAACCTCTGAGCTACTATACAAGGGGGCGGTCCTTGTAAGGGAGCGGGTGGCGACCAGGGAAGACGGGCTGGAAGTCTCAGCAGGTGAACGGGACAGTCTCTGAGAGAACGGGACAGTCTCTGAGTGAACGGGCTGGAGGTCACGGCAAGTGACCGGGGCAGTCTCTAGGTATAGGGTTGGTACGACCTGTGGCGGCTGAAGATAGACGTGAGCTCCCAGGTGAGCAGGCGAGAGTCTCTGGATGAACGGGTGGTCACAGCATGTGACGGCGGAGCCTCCAGGAAGACCAGCGGACAGGCGACAGATGAGCGCTCCCAGGTGAGCGGGCAGAAGACTCTGGACAGGCGGGTGGTCACAGCACGTACGGCAGAGCCTCCGGGTAGGCAAGCAGACAGGTAGCAGATGAGCGCTCCCAGGTGAGCGGGCAGGAGTCACTGGACAGGCAGGTGGTCACAGCACGTGACGGCGGAGCCTCCAGGTAGGCTAGCAGGCAGGTAGCAGATGTGCGCTCCCAGGTGAGCGGGCAAGCTGGTCCATAGACAGACTGACAGGAGTTGGAAGGCAGACCGTCGGACCTCAGGCAAGCAGGCAGGTAGCTGATGTGCGCTCCCAGGTGAGCGGGCAGGCTGGTCCTTAGACAGACTGACAGGATTAGTAAGGCAGACCGTCGGACCTCAGACTAGCAGGCAGGTAGCAAGTAATCAGGCAGGAATCTGGCAGGTAACTGGCAACGGGACCTGAGGGCTGAAGCACAGGTGAGACACAGGTGCAAACAACATTGCTCGGGCACCTCCATTTTGGAGGAGGTGTCTTATATATGGTGAAGTCCTCCGGCCATTGGCCGGGGACTCCTTAGGACGGCGCGCGCGGCCCCTTTAAGAGGGAGGGAGAGCGCGTGCGCGCGCCCTAAGCACAGTGGCCGGGAAGGAGCGCGCGCTGCCAGCAGAGCGGGAGGAGGACGCCGAGCACGGAGCAGAGAGGTGAGGGGAACAGCGTCCCTGCCTAGCAGAGGGCAGGGATGCCGGCGCTACAATCAGAACCAAATCAAAACCGATGATTCAGGAAATGAACATAATGGGGTAAGTCCCAACTCTAAGGTACAAGTCTATGGCATACAGTCTGTAAAAGACGACAGAGTAGGCTGCTGTTGAGCATCGGCGGCTTCTTCTCTGATGTTCCTCGCTCATCCATGCAGTACATGGTCGGCCATTCAATTGATTGGATGTCTTATAATACCACATTTCCTCTAGGTACACAAAGTATGAAGAGCGCCACTCCTCCTGGTGATAGGTTATACCCAACAGAAGCGGCAGCGCCACTCCTCATGGTGATGGGTTACACCCAACAGATGGGGGAGCGCCACTCCTCATGGTGATGGGTTACACCCAACAGATGGGGGAGCTCCACTCCTCGTGGTGATGGGTTAAACCCAACAGATGGGGGAAGTTGCAGAATGGCTTGTTATGGTGCAAGAACAATGTGGACATTGTTTTTTTTTTTTGTTTTAACTATTATGCCTTTATGGTCTTTATTTTTTTCCTACAGACCCTCCCAGCTAACTCCAAGCAAGTCCCTCATCTCAGAAGTTGAAAGGTTTGGGTTACTTTGAGGTTTAATGCATGCATTTACTTTTTTTAGAATCCCATCTTACAAAAGATATAGGATATCCAACTTCTTGGACTCCAAGAATAAGGGGGCTGCAGCCTGGAAGTAACCCCGCTGCCCTTTTTAAAGAATATGCTGGTGTGGGGCAGCTACCCGGATATTCACTGTGCAGGAGAACTGCAGCTAAGCCCATTCACTTTGCTGGATCTATGCTGTCGTTCCGCTGCACAGTGGAGGCCATGATGCCAATGTGCAGGGAATGACTGTGAAAGGGGCTGTTCCTCATTACCAGCATCAGTGCCCCTTTATTATATTAGAGATTGACCCCAACAGATCATAAATTGATGGTGTACCCTTGCAATATACTGCTTCCTTCCTTTTTTTATCAGTTCACCCGTGAAACCAGATTACATGATTGTGGCGGAACCTCCTGTAGGACACCCAAGTTTTCTGGTGGCTGAAGTCTCTTTACCTAAAGTGGTGAGACCCTCAGATGTGGTTTAGGATTGTGACCTTTTTGTATTTCATGTGATTTCCAATAGTCTTCCCTTATTAAAAGTCTGTGCCAACCTCGTGCTACCGGTCCTCCTCTGCCAACTTTTATCATCACAGCTTTGATGTGTCCACAGTAGCCAATTGCTGGCAGCTGTGACACATTTGCTGGATGATGATGATATAATTTTTATTTTCATACCATGGTGGGTTGTTTGCAAGCTGTTGGAATTGGAAAGAAGATCTCTGTAAACGACTCTGTCAGCGGAGAATGACTGTTCAAACCAAGCACAGACGCCCAGTGCTTCACTGCGGGACCAGTCATTTATATAAGCCTCCCCCCCTGCTTGTTTCCCCTCCATCTCCACCATCACCTCTTCTTTGACAGTTCTGGCTTCATAGATCCAGAGAGGAGATAGAGGGAAAACAAGCTGGTGGGAAGATGTATATATTATTATTATTATTTAATTATATAGTGCCATTGATTCCATGGTGCTGGTGCATATAAATGATGTTATAATGATGATATAAATGATGAAAGAGGCTTGTTGCAATAGTGTAGAACACGCCGCTCTTTATTTTTTCTATATTAATGCGACATTTGGAGGAATCGCACAGAAAATGCTTTAAATGTATTTATTTTTTAATTTGATTTTTCTCATGTCCATGATTCACATTGCGTTAAATGAGGCATAATGAAGATGAAGAATGTTTCAGCTAATGTAGCCTTCATCAGACAGGATAATGTAGCTTGAGGGGACCCACTTGGTTAAATATAGGGGTCAGTTCTGGTCTTCCCAAAAAGCAGATTAAGTAGTCACCACACGGGAATCTGGTGATTACGGGGTTTGCTTTTGGGGACCCCAGATTTCTTCATATAACCGAGTGGGCCTTCTGCCTAATGAAGGCTACATTATGTGAAATTCTGGTACCATTCATTATGCCTCACTTAAAGGGGTTGTCTGGCACTTTAATATTGATGACCTATCCTAAGGATATTCCATTAGTATTAAAGTGGTGGACAACCCCTTTTAATGCAGTGTGAATCCTAAAAAATATTTTTCAGCATTTTCTGTGAGCAGTTCCTCCACGTGTCAGATTTTATGTAGGAGACGTGTGGAGCTACACAGTAACTTCTAGTTGGCCACGTATCAAGATAAAAGTTTAGATTTTTGTGCACTTGTTGGTTACAACTTTCTTTCCCGTACAGAAGCATTCAGCGACATAAGCGTTGTTACCACGCTGGTCTTCTCTTTACAGTCTTCTGCTAGATCTCTTGTGTTGGACTTGGGTGAAGACAGAATAATCGGACTTCCCGATTTGTATCATCTAGACGTCTTCATTCCTTACAATATCATCCAAGAACAAAGTGGAGCTCAGTTCAACAAGGACAGTAAGGTGAGACAATTAAGCAAAGCTGGACATGTCTTATAGCCCATTCTGAAATCTCCTTCTTAAAGAGGTTCTCTGAGAAAATGTATAAAATAAAATTTTAAAAAATGTATACATTTATTTAGCAAAAATAAATTGTTTTAATTAGTGGATAATTCTATGTGAATACTTTTATGCCCAAAAATGGCAAAAGTATTCTCGGAGTGATACCTTTATTGGCTAACCAGAAAAAAAAATATATGCAAGCTTTCAGAGCACAGAGGCTCGTTCTTCAGGCAATATTACAAATGAATTCTTAACATTTGTAATCCTGCCTGAAGAAGGAGCCTGTGTGCTCTGTAAGTTTGCATATATATATATTTTTTCTGGTTAGCCAATAAAGGTATCACTCCGAGAATACTTTTGCCATTTTTGGGCATAAAATTATTTCCATCAAATTTTCTGGCTAACACGGTACCACAATATAAATTTGTACTGTACATCACAATTAGGGGATAATAATTGCATATGGACATAATGACCAACGATGTCAGCAGCCATCCATCCTAGATGGGTGAAGGTAAACTGATTGAGACGGACATCTCTGACCTACCTGTCGGAATCAAGAACGTGCATCTATGTCATCGATTGACTGACTGATCACGTCCATGAGTCAACATGTTGTAAACCTGTCATGATGAGTGAGCAGATAGGATGCTGCCCCTCATCCTGACAGGAACTTATCTATCACAACATATAGTTGCCCAGAGACATCTGAATGCATCGGCTTTCCTTTATGCCATTCATCAAACATGTCGTATATTTTGTGTATAGCGAGTCACAAGCCTCACACTGCTCTGCGTCTTATCATTTGGTTCTATGAGCTGCAGTAAAACGTGACGTATATTCCAGGTGCTGACTATCACAATGCCGGTCCAGCCAGCATAGCGGTGGGCTCAGAAGATCGGCTTTGGAAAGCGTTCCTCTTATATAGATCCAGTGGATCCTACTTACATTCGCTGCTGTTTGCATTGTATGGTTACAATTCTATTTAGACTTCAATATGACTCCAGAATAAATTTTTGTCTTTCTTATACTTGCCGTATATTTTTCCCAAGGAAGGGGTTTAGGTATTGTGCTTTTTTTTTTTTTATTTCTACTGTAATATTTCATAATATCTGTGAATAAGTCTTGAAAATAATTTGCATTGAAAAGGTTGAGATCCTCTGAATCTACAGGGATTTTTAGGAATTAAAAATCTACAGCAGTAAATCTGCAGCAGAATTTAAATTTTGCACCATGTCTGGATTTAGTAGCAGCTGCCCCTTTAAATGGAATATGTCAGCAGGTTTTTGCTATCCCATTTGAGAGCAGCATAATCTGAGGCCCTGATTCCAACGATGTATCACTTACTGGGCTGCTTGGTGTTATTTTGATAAAATTGCAGGTTTTTTTTCTCATGCAGATCTCTGAATGCTGAGCTCCGTATAATAACCCCACCCACACCTCTGATTGGCAGCTTTCTGTGTACACTGTATTTAAACTGCCAATCAGTGGTGGGGGGCGTGGTTGGACTACCTGGCAGCAGGTTTACTAGTCCTCTAGTGATAATCTTCTGCTAATAAAAGACCTGTAAGGGGTCTTTGTCTCTACATCATGCTGCTCTCAACAACAACCAATATATAGTACATCCGACAAGGGGTCAATGTGTTAAAAAAGACCTTTATTATAATAATTTGGGTACATGGCGGCAAAGAAAAGAGCACACACACATATATATAGTAATACCATATAATAGTGAGGAGGTATAGTGTAAATATTTGAATTGCAGAGACACCAGGGCTAAATAGTAGTAGCTCCAATTGTGCTAATGCATACTGATAGTATATCCTAGGTCACATAGTAAAAGGATATAATCCCAAATAATAAAAGCCAATATAGGCATTCCCAAGATAATGACCTTTTGGTATATACATATCAAGGGATGTATTATATCCAAGTAGGTTAATTCCCAAGTAACAATAATGTTGTATTGGATTCATTCATACCTGGTATATATTGTCTGCACGTCTTGCAATAGCTCTGGGCTCGGTGGTCCTACTCCTAGTGTGGCGCTCACCCCATCATGCTGCTCTCAGAATAGCCAAGAAAAACCTGCTGACAGATTCCCTTTACAAATAGCTGAAATGGCTCCTAGATACCAGAGAAGGAAAACGTTATTAAAACGGTTTTGTTTCCTAAATAGAAAAGCAAATTAAACACCACTGGATAATGTGGTGTGTGAAACCGTCCATTGGATTGCTGTTTCGGGTGGGCTCAGGAGCAGAGCCCCCATCCTACACAGCTGACATCTTGCTGTAACAGCAGCGGCCAGAGCGAAGCGTCAATCACTGCTGTTTAACCATTTATATGCCGTCAATCACTGATGGCAAGTTAAATAGCGCAATCACCGGTACGCTATGCAATGTTACTAGAATTTTTTTTTGTTACTTTTCCATTTCCTTGAATTACTTGTTGTGATTTGCGGATCCATTGACTGGCCACGTGGAAGGGCTGCAGCCGATCATTCATGTCCGTAGCAGATACACATTTACGTGTGTAAATAGGCCCTTATAGAAATCAATCAATAGAACGTATACCTGGATATCCAGGTTTATCCTTTGCATACATTTAAAGAGGTATAAGTCATGGCATATTACTAGGATGTCATTCTTGGGGGTCTGACAGCCTAATTTAGAAAGAAGTGGATGCATTATTTTTTTCACATTCCCAATTTAACAATTTGAGTACAGTTGGATCTATTGTTTTTTTTATTTTTTGCACTATGGGTGGGTGGTTGGGAGCACAGCTGTGCAGGAAAAAAAAAGCTTACAGGTTCTCAATTCCTTCATTCTTGGGATCGGTGGCGGAACCACAGGTCGGACCATCGCCAATCAAGATATTATATCCCTTCACACTCATCATTGCTTCCAATTAACAATTTGAGTACGTGCATTTTTTTAGGGTATTTTTGCGCAATGGGTGGGAGCACAGCTGTGCAGGAAAAAAAGCTGATAGGTTCCCCATTCCTTCTTTCTCAGAATCAGTGGATGGAACATCGCCTATCACAATATTATATCCTTCACACTAATCGCTGCTCCCAATTATCAATTTGAGTACGGTTATACCTATTGTTTTTTTAGGTTTTTTTTTGCACTGTGGGTGGTTGGGAGCACAGCTGTGCAGGAAAAAAAAAAGCTGATAGGTTCCCCATTCCTTCATTCTCAGGATCAGTGGTGGAACCAGAGGTTGGATCATCTCCAATCAAAATATTATATTATTCACACTAATCATTGCTCCTAGTTAACAATTTGAGTACGGTTGAACCCATTGTGTTTTTTTTAGGGTTTTTGTTTTTTTTGCACTATGGGTGCAAGTTATCGTAATATGTGTCACCGTAAAAAAAAAAACTAATAGTGTCTCCTGATTGTTCAGACACAAATATATCTGTTGAAAATAGTCTGGTGTACACCAGTAAATTATAACTGTGGTTTTGCTGTTCCACGGTAAAAAATCTCTATTATCCTGCTTTTGGCATTTTTTGCCGCAAAGAAAAACAGTAGTAGTGTCTCCTGATTGTTCAGACACAAATATATCTGTTGAAAATAGTCTGGTGTAGGCCCGAGAAATAGAAGTGTGGTTTTGCAGTTCCACGGGTCAAATCTCTGTATTATCCTGCTTTTTTGCATTTTTTGCTGTAAAGAAAAACAGTACTGTCTCCTGATTGTTCAGACACAAATATATCTATTTAAAATTTTCTGGTATACCCCAGTAAACAATAACTGTGGTTTTGCCATTCCACAGTAAAAAATCTCTATTATTCACCTTTTGGTATTTTTTCCGTAAAGAAAAACAGTAATAGTTTCTCCCTGATTGTTCAGATTGTTTAAAAGAGTCGGGTGTAGGCCAGAGAAATAGAACTGTGGTTTTCCTCTTCCACGGTTCTAATCTACTTTATTACCCTTTTTCCATTGATGGTGCGAGTGTAAGCTATTTTACTTACTTTACAATGGGCAAGGCGCGTGGCAAGGGACATGGAAGTGGACGTTCTGGTGATGGTGCATGCAGAGGACGGGGCCGTGGCCAAGGTGAAAATGTGCCACAACCAACAGCCATATCTTCTCGCTCCCACTTCTTGACCGAATTACTAGGGAAGCACAGAACAACACCAGATCAGTGTGAACAGGTTATTAATTGGATAGCAGATAATACTTCCAGTTACCTGGGCACCACCACCTCCGGTCTGTCTTCCACACGGTCAACTCTTAGTAGCCATGAGTCTCGACCGCATACTCCTCCTCACCCTGATGCTCCTCCCTCCCACCATGCCGACTGTCGTCAGACAGCAACTGATCCCACACTTGGACACTCTGAAGAGCTGTTCACTGGTCCATTTCCAGATTTGTGCCCCTCGCCTGCTCCGCTTGAAGTGGTGGAAGAGGAGATCCCATGTAGAGATGCCCAAATATTTGAACAGCCACGGCCAGAGGAAGTCAACGCTGGCAATTTGTCACAAGAGGTTGACGATGACGAGACACAATTGCCAGGAAGTGAGGAGGAGGATCGTGGTGCGCAAGTGGAAGAGGAGGAGGTGGTGGATGATCTAGTAACTGACCCAATGTGGCAGGAGGACATGCAGAGCGAGGCCAGCAGCAGACAGGGTGAGGGAGGCAGAGTACCCCAACAGGCAGAAAAAAGCAGTGTGGTGGCCGCACACAGAAGGCCGGCAACAGTTCCCCGTAACACCAACACGAGGGACGTTGCCAGTACAACCTGTAGGTCTTCCAGAATCTGGAATTTTTTTAAAGACTCTGCTGATATCCCCAAAAAGGCCATTTGTACCACCTGCCATGCCAGCATCAGCAGGGGTGACAAAACTACCAGCCTGACCACCACCAGCATGATCAAGCACATGGCAGCAAAGCACCCGACTTTGTGGGGCGAACCCCAGGGTCCATGACCAGTCTCAGCGGGTGTCACCTGTTGTGTGTGCATGGCAATCCCCTGTCCATACTGCATGCAAAGATGCCCCCTCCTCTCAGTCTTTATGGCAGTCTCTCAAGAGTGCAAAGCAGTCATCAAAGCAAAAGGTGGCTACTTTGAAGAACCTAGAATATAAGACATATTTTCAGTTGTTTCACACTTTTTTGTTAAGTATATAATTCCACATGTGTTAATTCATAGTTTTGATGCCTTCAGTGTGAATGTACAATTTTCATAGTCATGAAAATACAGAAAAATCTTTAAATGAGAAGGTGTGTCCAAACTTTTGGTCTGTACTGTATGTACCATCTTGACAAACTTTGAGGAGTCCACCAAGATGGTGAGTGGCGATGACGCCATCATTAGCGTCAGCATTCCACTTGTCTTTCTTTTGCAATGCTCTCTGCAGAGAATTAAAGAGGAGGCATTGCAGCCAGAGTATGATGAAATGGATCAAGAAGCCGTAGCGGTCGATTACACACAGCCCAGCCTCATCTCATCCCAACGTGCATTGGGGGACAATGAGGGAGAGGAGGAGGAGGAAGAACAGGAGCTTGTATCATGCGCTGTAGACGGTAGTACCTGTACAACTGTCATACTGTCAGTTCAGCGTGGGTGGCCTGAGGACAGGGGGGGGGGGAGGAGGAGGAGGAGGAGAGCATGGTCAGTCGTCATCTTGGTGAGGACACGGAAGTCTTGCCCGTTACCAGTCTGGCACGCATGGCTGACTTTATGTTACTCTGCCTTAACCGTGACCCTCGCGTTGTCAAAATGTTGGGTGACAGTCATTACTGGTTGGTGACACTTTTAGACCCCCGCTACAAGGAGAACTTTCACTCTCTTATTCCTGAGGTGGAGAGGTCTACGAAAATGGGGCAGTACCAGAAGGCCCTTGCTGCAGAACTGTTAAAAAAAAATTCCCATCTGAACACGCTAGCGGCAGAGGTCACAGTTCGTTGACTAACCAAGGCGTACAAGCGAGAGAGAGGCAACTCCAATCCAGCAGAGGCAGGGGAACACTGTCAACATTCTGGGACAGTTTTCTGAGACCTGCCCAGCTTACAGGCCCTGAGGCGCGGGGTACTCTCACAAGCAGTGGAAAGTTTCAAAAGATGGTGAGGGAGTACCTTGCCGACCGTACCAGCGTCCTCCGTGATTCCTCTGTGCCTTTTAATTATTGGGTATCCAAGCTGGACACTTGGAATGAAATCGCTCTGTACGCCTTGGAGGTCCTGGCCTGCCCTGCCGCTAGCGTGTTATTAGAGCGTGTTTTTAGTGCTGCTGGGGTAATTATAACTGATAAGCGCACTCGCCTGTCAACTGACAATGCTGACAAGCTGACCCTTATCAAAATGAACAGTAGCTGGATTGGGCCAGACTTCTCATCACCACCAAATGACAGCAGAGTAACATAAAGTCAAATCCACTGTGTTATTTCGGAAGGTGTATTCACATGCACCGCTTCACACCCACACATGGGTATACGCTTCCTCATTTCGGCTGTTTTATGTTCTTCTCCTTATCCTCAGCCTCCACCACCACTATACCACTAGGGTGACCGTGGTCCGTGTTGCCATTATTGAAAGTTCCTCCGTCCTTATTTTTGTCAGCTTTTGCTTGGAAGGCATAAGCAAAGACTGTGGGAGACCCACTCCCCAATAATGGGAATAATATTTTTAAAATGCTGTACTGTATGGCTGTTGTAAGGGGCATTAAAAGCGTCTTGTTAAGCTACTGCGACCTCCACCACTTTTCCGAGGAGCATTAAAACCGTCTTGTTAATCTACTTGGACTTCCACATCTCTTCCAAGGGGCATTCAAACCGTCTTGTTAAGCTACTGGGACCTCCACCACTTTTCTGAGGGGCATTAAAAGCGTCTTATTAAGCTACTGGTACGTCCACCACTTTTCCGAGGGGCATTGAAAACGTCTTGTTAAGCTAGTGGGACCTCCACGTCTCTTCCAAGGGGCATTCAAACTGTCTTGTTAAGCTACTGGGACCTCCACGTCTCTTCCAAGGGGCATTCAAACCGTCTTGGTAAGCTACTGCGACCTCCACCACTTTTTCGAGGGGCATTAAAAGCGTCTTATTAAGCTACTGGGACCTCCACCACTTTTCCGAGAAGCATTAAAACCATCTTGTTAAGCTACTGGGACCTCCATGTCTCTTCCAAGGGGCATTCAAACCGTCTTGTTAAGCTACTGGGACCTCCACGTCTCTTCTGAGAGGCATTAAAAGCGTATTGTTAAGCTACTGGGACCTCCACCACTTTTCCGAGGGGCATTAAAACAGTCTTGTTAAGCTACTGGGACCTCCACCACTTTTCCGAGGGGCATTAAAACCGTCTTTTTAAGCTACTGGTACCTCCACGTCTCTTCCAAGGGGCATTCAAACCATCTTGTTAAGCTACTGGGACCTGCACCACTTTTCCAAGGGGCATTCAAACAGTCTTGTTAAGCTACTACGACCTCCAACACTTTTCCAAGGGGCATTAAAACCGTCTTGTTAAGCTACTGGGACCTCCACTTTTCCGAGGGGCATTAAAAGCATCTTGTTAAGCTACTGTGACCTCCACGTCTCTTCCAAGGGGCATTCAAAGCGTCTTGTTAAGCTACTGGGACCTCCACCACTTTTCCGAGGGGCATTAAAAGCATCTTGTTAAGTTACTGGGACCTCCACCACTTTTCCGAGGAGCATTAAAACCATCTTGTTAAGCTACTGTGACCTCCACGTCTCTTCCAAGGGGCATTCAAACCGTCTTGTTAAGCTACTGGGATCTCCACTTCTCTTCTGAGGGGCATTAAAAGCGACTTGTTAAGCTACTGTGACCTCCACCACTTTTCCGAGGGGCATTAAAACCGTCTTGTTAAGCTACTGGGACCTCCACGTCTCTTCCAAGGGGCATTCAAACTGTCTTGTTAAGCTACTGGGACCTCCATGTCTCTACCAAGGGACATTCAAACCGTCTTGTTAAGCTACTGCGACCTCCACCACTTTTTCGAGGGGCAGTAAAAGCGTCTTTTTAAGCTACTTGGACCTCCACCACTTTTCCGAGAAGCATTAAAACCGTCTTGTTAAGCTACTGGGACCTCCACTTCTCTTCCAAGGGACATTCAAACCATCTTGTTAAGCTACTGGGACCTCCACGTCCCTTCTGAGAGGCATTAAAAGCATCTTGTTAAGCTACTGTGACCTCCACAACTTTTCCGAGGGGCATTAAAACTGTCTTGTTAAGCTACTGGGACCTCCACGTCTCTTCCAAGGGGCATTCAAACCGTCTTGTTAAGCTACTGGGACCTCCACGTCTCTTCCAAGGGGCATTCAAACCGTCTTGTTAAGCTACTTGGACCTCCACGTCTCTTCCGAGGGGCATTAAAAGCGTCTTGTTAAGCTACTGTGACCTCCACCACTTTTCCGAGGGGCATTAAAACAGTCTTGTTAAGCTACTGGGACCTCCACGTCTCTTCCAAGGGGCATTCAAACCGTCTTGTTAAGCTACAGGGACCTCCACGTCTCTTCCAAGGGGCATTCAAACCGTCTTGTTAAGCTACTGCGACCTCCACCACTTTTCCAAGGGGCATTAAAACCGTCTTGTTAAGCTACTGGGACCTCCACCACTTTTCTGAGGAGCATTAAAACCGTCTTGTTAAGCTACTGGGACCTCCACGTCTCTTCCAAGGGGCATTCAAACTGTCTTGTTAAGCTACTGCGACCTCCACCACTTTTCCAAGGGGCATTAAAACCGTCTTGTTAAGCTACTGGGACCTCCACCACTTTTCTGAGGAGCATTAAAACCGTCTTGTTAAGCTACTGAGACCTCCACGTCTCTTCTGAGGGGCATTAATAGCGTTTTGTTAAGCTACTGTGACCTCCACCACTTTTCCAAGGGGCATTTAAACCGGCCAGTTAAGCTACTGGGACCTCCACGTCTCTTCCAAGGGGCATTCAAACAGTCTTGTTAAGCTACTGGGACCTCCACTACGTTTCTGAGGGGCATTAAAACCATCTTGTTAAGCTACTGGGACCTCCACCACTTTTCTGAGGAGCATTAAAACAGTCATGTTAAGCTGCTGGAACCTCCACGTCTCTTCTGAGGGGCATTAATAGCGTCTTGTTAAGCTACTGTGACCTCCACGTCTCTTCCAAGGGGCATTCAAACCGTCTTGTTAAGCTGCTGGGACCTCCACGTCTCTTCTGAGGGGCATTAATAGCATCTTGTTAAGCTACTGCGACCTCCACCACTTTTCCAAGGGGCATTAAAACCGTCTTGTTAAGCTACTGGGATCTCCACGTTTCTTCTGAGGGGCATTAAAAGCATCTTCTTAAGCTACTGTGACCTCCACCACTTTTCCGAGGCGTATTAAAACCGTCTTGTTAAGCTACTGGGACCTCCACCACTTTTCCAAGGGGTATTAAAACCGTCTTGTTAAGCTACTGGGACCTCCACATCTCTTTTGAGGGGCATTAATAGCGTCTTGTTAAACCACTCTGAACTCCACTGCTCTTCCAAGGGGCATTGATATGTTGTTTTTAATTAACTCTAACCTCCACGACTCTTCGAACGGGCATTGCAGTTCCTCTTAATTTTTGGCAGCTTTTTCTTGGAAGGCATAAGCAAATACTATGGGAGACCCACTCCCCAATAATGGGAATAATGTTTGTAATATGCTGTACTGCATGGCTCTTGTAAGCGGCATTGCAAGCTCCTTCGTCCTAATTTTTGGCAGCTTTTGCTTGGAAGGCATAAGCAAAGACTATGGGAGACCCACTCCCCAATAATGGGAATAATGTTTGGAATATGCTGTACTGCATGGCTCTTGTAAGGGGCATTGCAAGTTCCTCCGTCCCAATTTTTGGCAGCTTTTGCTTGGAAGGCATAAGCAATGACTATGGGATACACACTCCCCAATAATGGGAATAATGTTTGTACTATGCTGTACTGTATGGCTCTTGGAAGGGGCATTAAAAGCCCCTCTTCCGGGGGGCATTCAAACCGTCTGGTTAAGCTACTGGGACCTCCACGTCTTTTCCGAGGGGCATTAAAACCATCTTGTTAAGCTACATTGAAATGTTGTTTTTAATTACCTCTAACCTCCACAACTCTTCCAACGGACATTGCATTTCCTCCTAATTTTAGTCAGCTTTTGCTTTTCAATGCAAAGGCGAATACTAAGGGAGACCCACTCCCCAATAGTGGGTAGAAGGTTTTTAGTACGCTGTAATCCACGTCTGTTTCAAGGGGCATTGCAGTTCCTCATAATTTTTGGAAAGCCTTCCATTCACTGTTTAGGCCAACAGTGTACAGGAGACCCAGTTGCTCTAAATGGAAAAAACTGTTTAGTTAAGGCCCTCTGACCTCCATGTCATTTCCAAGGTACATTGGAGTGCCTCGAAATTTTTGGTAGCCATTGCACTCACTGTATGCCCTATAACTGTGTAGCCAAACCGCACCTTTTGTTACAGAAACATATCCTACAAGACATATGTGGTTGACTGGCCTGATATTGATGTGAATGGTCCCTGTTCCTCCTGCTCTTTTTTGCCACCACCTCATCCATCATTCATCACCTGAAGCTTTGTTTTAACGGGAGTCATAGAACTGGGATAGTAGCAGGAAAACATCCAGCAATCCTCGGAGGAGGTAGGATATGCGCCAAAACGCTGACCACCTCAGGCCTTGCCGCTACTACATACATGCGCTTGCATTCCAACAAAACAAAGCAGATGCTAACTTGTATCATCATCATGGTCCTCACCTTGGCACTCTCAACTCCCCTGATGGAGAAGCCAGGGCCCACCGGAGGAGTCTGGTTCTCTGGTGGGCTCGTCCAATGCTGCCCTAAAGCAGGCCAGGCTAAGAAAAGTGTGTGGGTGGATGCTCCAAGGAGAAATAGGGGCGGCTGGGGACCGTTTATGGACACCCGGCTGCCCCCAGGCGGCTGGCGACCGAGTATGGACACCCGGCCGCCCCCTGGCGGTTGGGGACCGAGTGTGGACACCCCGCCGCCGGGTGGCTGGGGACTGAGTATGGATACCAGGCCGCCAACGCTGCCTGACATGGTGGCCAGATTCCGCCTCCACATGCCTAAAAGGCCCAATTTCAAGTGCAAGCAAGCAGTATGGTATTGCAGCCTGGGGTTGGGTGGGTGGTTGGCTGCATATTTGCGCTTGCATTGCAAGGAATGGGGGAGGTACAATTGAACCCTGCCCTGGGACAAGAACTTGCACGGGGATAGTTGCAAGTCTGCATCTTCTGATGCTGCAAGGATGACTTCTGATGGGCACACTTTTAGGCAGTGACCGGGGAGTCAGAGATGCTTCCAGGGGTCTTCCCCATGCTGTCCCCATGTCTTTTCAGCACTGTATGCATGTGTCACACAGCACATGGCCAGATAAGGTTGTAAAATGTTAAAATGACATTTCCCGGTGAATGCATTTGTCACGGTTGAAGCAATACAAAAGTGCAAAAACACATTAAAAATGCTACTTGTGAACATAGCCCAAGGTGTGGAGGAGTATTTTTTTTTTTTTTTTTTGTTATTTATTTTTCCTTATACACAAGTCTTTACCCTGGAAAGGAACTTCCTTAACATATTTCACAGGAAAGCAGTTTCAGTTTAGTTTTTGAACGTTTTATTGTGAGCCCTTAAAAGTGGCTTAATACCTCTGACCACGTTGTTGACAGAAGTGACCTGGGGGTCAGAAATGCTTCCTGGGGCGATCCCCATGCTGTCCCCATGTCATTTGAGCACTGTCACTATCGTTTTGGGCACTTGTTAGGCTTTTAAAAGACAGCCGGGGATGCCGCCGCGAAAATGCTCGGGTCTCCCATAGACTAACATTGGGCTCGTGGCTCAGGTCGAGCAACCGAGTATCATGGCGAGCTCGGCCCGAGCTTTGAGCATCCGAGCATTTTAGTGCTCGCTCTTCACTACTAAATACCCTTCATTATTTATTATTTTTGCACTTTGCGATTTACCCATTTACTTCTAGTTACTTGGGTATTTTGCTTGCCTGTGGTTTTTCTTTGTCTAGTGTCCTTGTGTGAACATGCATTTACATTTTGCATGCACATCAATTTATGTTTCAGTTCAGACTTCTAGGTTTTTTCTTTGTAGTTCAGTGTGCTTTAGTACATATTAGGGTGTGGCCACCCTTTGTCTGAGCTGAAATGTTTATTCTGCCTCAGGTCTATGCTTCTACTAGGGGGTTAGTCTCTCTGCCCTTATCCATATGTACGTCACTTGACAAATGGTAAGGTTTTAATATTAGAGTTAGGACTGTCCCATAAGGGTTGCTATGACGTGGCGGGATAGCTTTTACATTATTTTGATCAAAATTATGTTAACTAAATACCCTTCATTATTTATTATTTTTGCACTGTGCGATTTACCCATTTACTTCCAGTTACTTGGGTATTTTGCTTGTCTTTGGTTTTTCTTTGTCTAGTGGCCGTGTGTGAACATGCATTTACATTTTGCATGCACATCAATTTATGTTTCAGTTCAGACTTCTAGGTTTTTTCTTTATATGATATATATGCTGTATGTGCGGGAAGGGAGCTTGTCTGTACACTGCTTGCTATGTGTGGGGGAGGGAAGCTGTCGGACAAAGAGGGGTCCTGCAAACATCCAACTAATGGCCCCCCATATATATTACAGGAAGGTAGGTCAAACCCAAGGATTTTTGCTGGAGCAGCCGACCATGTGCTGTGTATGGGGCCATCTCCCCCACACATATAACCACATTCATGTATATGGGGGAGTCGGGATGTGTTGTGTGGACAAGCGTCCGGTCTAAAGCTAACTAGTGTATGGGCATCTGAGACTAAGGCAAGTTATCATCCAGAAAGTCATTCTCCAGCCTGCTGCAAAAATACCGGATAGAGAAAGGCTTTTATCACCTAAGCCAGATCTCACTGGAGGGGAAGCAAGAAGAAAAAAGGAGAAATGTAAAATAAGACACAAGTTCAGACAGTTGTCATCCAAAACTTTATCTGGTATCGACCAAGAAAATTACAATCAGTAAAAGTATAATCCACATTTAGGAAAAACACAGATGAGCTGCGGGACCATCGCTGCTTCTTCTGGGACTTTTTGGCGGACAGGTTGCTCTGCTGTCGGAGGCCTTTCTTGTTCTTGGACTTCTCCTTCATGTGGATTCTGAAGACTAGGAGGCTCCTGAGGGTCCATCTCTCCTGCCGGCAGCTCAGAGTGACTTGGAGATATGTTTCCTTCAGTCCAGGAAAGCAAGAGAGGAAAAAGATGAATGTGATGTAATAACAAGACAAAGCTAAAAAAAAACATGTATAAAAAATCATGTAACTGCAAACTGCACAAAAATGACCCCAATAACATAAGTGCTGTAGCATTAAAGAACCTGCAAAACGAGTGGTGTGAAAAGACCTGGAACTTGTCAGAAATATGTAATGTTTTGTCTAAAATGACAAAAAAAAAGAAAAGATTCAAGGGATGAGCAGCATTTTATAACAGCTAAAAATATACAAATTTGTGACAAGTGACCGGTATTAAGTATTGTGGATGATAACCAGACGTTTATTTCAAATGAAGAGTTTAATGAACGTCTTGTATTCGGCCAATTGGAACCTTCCCGGAAATGTCTGCGCCGGTGATAAAATCTACTTACTAATAGAGCTCCCGACTGGACACAAAGAACTGCAGCTCATGGAGGAATGAAGCTTCTTTCCTTCTCAGCCAAGAACTTCTTATACCAGTCCCGTACGGCCTCTATCATGTGCTGATATCTAGCAGAAAGAGAAAAAATCAATTATAAACTAAATAAAATTTATTAAAGAAAAAAAAACCTCCTGCAAACATGAAGCATTTGTAGCAAAGCACAGCCATTATTTACAGAGCACAATTGTTTTACTTTATTCTATATTAGTGGCCGCTCTGTGCAAAAACTTGTGGGAAATTACTGCAGCACTAATATTGTCCGTCCAGAGAGCACCCAAGTATTCCCCAATTTCTGACTCCACCGCCCGATTGCCCCCACAAGCACAATGCTGCACCGCTGTCACCTGCCTGGTACAGGCTCCTTTATAGGGTCCTTTCAGCTGTTGTTCACCAAGATGTGAAGTAATCTGAGTACAGGGTTTCCCATGTCTGAGTGCAGGGGTGGAGAGCAGAGAGGATCAGACAGGGACAGGCCCATACACAGACTGCTGGTATATAGAGGACAAATCTCACTGAACAGCAGCTACAAGAAGCTTCTGGATGGGGGCAGTGGGGGTGAGACAGCACTTCAGCAACGTGTTTGGGAGAGAAGGAAGAAAATAAGCAAATGAAGAATATTTATAAAGTTCACAAGTCTGCAATGTGAGGAGGATAATTACATGAAGAAAACCCTCTAGGTGCAGCGTCCGCAACCGGAAAACCGCCCCAAGGTCCACCTGTGTCATCAGCGCCCCCCTGCTGGACCCCTAATCAGTTGTACTGCAGACTCAGATGATTGATAGTGACACTAGGTCAGCTCTTTCCCAATGGCGGCACTAGCTGACCATCCTGTGGATAGGACAGGTGCCGGATTATTCAGTCCTTTCCCTCTTCCCCAACGTGAAGCAAACATCCCTCTGACCAGACAAACATCCCCCTGACCAGACAAACATCCCCCTGACCAGGCAAACATCCCTCTGACCAGGCAAACATCCCCCTGACCAGGCAAACATCCCTCTGACCAGGCAAACATCCCTCTGACCAGACAAACATCCCCATGACCAGGCAAACATCCCTCTGACCAGGCAAACATACAACCCCTTTTTTTCTTTCCCATTTTACTTGCTTTATTAATTTCACCTCCAACATTACTGACAACTCCAAGTTCAATAGTTTGATAGTCTCATCTCCTGCCTTTGTATGTGGAGGAGGCAATAAACAGCCGTATACATCCTAAACCTGTCACAAGGACTTTCTCTGCAACTCCCTACTCTCAGCTGTCCCCCTGTAACAATCCACCTTTTTCTCTTTCTCGCTCATACATTTCAGACACTTTATTAACATGTTAATCATATTTCCAAACTTACTGCATTCCACTTCATCTGATCATACATCACCGTTTAAAAGAATCACAATCACTTACTTGTCTGCTGCGGTAATTCTTGGATTGTTTTCTTGCTGTTGCTTGGTCTTATTTTGCTGTTTGCTGTCCTTAAACCACCATCTGCCGCACAGTGTTCACATCTTGTTCCACCGGGTCGCTCTTTTTTTATCCCTGCAACAACAGACACTATGCGAGTATGACTTCACATGTGACATTTCCAAATCCCTTGACCATTGTGGTGCCAATGGAGTACCCCTTTTCTCGTTATGCCACCGAAGCACACCATTTCCCGCTAGCATGCCACCGTAGCACACCTTTTCCCGTTAGTATGCCACCGGGCACACCTATTCCCGTTAGCATGCCATCGGAGCACACCTATTCCCGTTAGCATGCCACCGGAGCACACCTTTACCATTAGCATGTGACCGCAGCACACCTTTACCGTTAGAATGCCACTGGAGCACACCTTTTCCCGTTGGCTTGCCACCGGAGCACGCCACTTTCCCGTTGGCTTGCCACCGGAGCACGCCACTTTCCCGTTGGCTTGCCACCGGAGCACGCCACTTTCCCGTTGGCTTGCCACCGGAGCACGCCACTTTCCCGTTGGCTTGCCACCGGAGCACGCCACTTTCCCGTTGGCTTGCCACCGGAGCACGCCACTTTCCCGTTGGCTTGCCACCGGAGCACGCCACTTTCCCGTTGGCTTGCCACCGGAGCACGCCACTGTCCTGTTGGCTTGCCACCGGAGCACGCCACTGTCCCGTTGGCTTGCCACCGGAGCACGCCACTGTCCCGTTGGCTTGCCACCGGAGCACGCCACTTTCCCGTTGGCTTGCCACCGGAGCACGCCACTTTCCCGTTGGCTTTTCCACCGGAGCACGACACAGTCCCGTTGGCTTTTCCACCGGAGCACGACACAGTCCCGTTGGCTTGCCACCGGAGCACGCCACTTTCCCGTTGGCTTGCCACCGGAGCACGCCACTTTCCCGTTGGCTTGCCACCGGAGCACGCCACTTTCCCGTTGGCTTGCCACCGGAGCACGCCACTTTCCCGTTGGCTTGCCACCGGAGCACGCCACTTTCCCATTGGCTTGCCACCGGAGCACGCCACTGTCCCGTTGGCTTGCCACCGGAGCACGCCACAGTCCCGTTGGCTTGCCACCGGAGCACGCCACAGTCCCGTTGGCTTGCCACCGGAGCACGCCACAGTTCCGTTGGCTTGCCACCGGAGCACGCCACAGTCCCGTTGGCTTGCCACCGGAGCACGCCACAGTCCCGTTGGCTTGCCACCGGAGCACGCCACTTTCCCGTTGGCTTGCCACCGGAGCACGCCACTGTCCCGTTGGCTTGCCACCGGATCACGCCACTGTCCCGTTGGCTTGCCACCGGAGCACGCCACTTTCCCGTTGGCTTCCCACCGGAGCACGCCACTTTCCCGTTGGCTTCCCACCGGAGCACGCCACTTTCCCGTTGGCTTCCCACCGGAGCACGCCACTTTCCCGTTGGCTTCCCACCGGAGCACGCCACTTTCCCGTTGGCTTGCCACCGGAGCACGCCACTTTCCCGTTGGCTTGCCACCGGAGCACGACACAGTCCCGTTGGCTTGCCACCGGAGCACGCCACTTTCCCGTTGGCTTGCCACCGGAGCACGCCACTTTCCCGTTGGCTTGCCACCGGAGCACGCCACTTTCCCGTTGGCTTGCCACCGGAGCACGCCACTTTCCCGTTGGCTTGCCACCGGAGCACGCCACTTTCCCGTTGGCTTGCCACCGGAGCACGCCACTTTCCCGTTGGCTTGCCACCGGAGCACGCCACTTTCCCGTTGGCTTGCCACCGGAGCACGCCACTTTCCCGTTGGCTTGCCACCGGAGCACGCCACTTTTCCGTTGGCTTGCCACCGGAGCACGCCACTTTCCCATTGGCTTGCCACCGGAGCACGCCACTTTCCCGTTGGCTTGCCACCGGAGCACGCCACTTTCCCGTTGGCTTGCCACCGGAGCACGCCACTTTCCCGTTGGCTTGCCACCGGAGCACGCCACTTTCCCGTTGGCTTGCCACCGGAGCACGCCACTTTCCCGTTGGCTTGCCACCGGAGCACGCCACTTTCCCGTTGGCTTGCCACCGGAGCACGCCACTTTCCCGTTGGCTTGCCACCGGAGCACGCCACTTTCCCTTTGGCTTGCCACCGGAGCACGCCACAGTCCCGTTGGCTTGCCACCGGAGCACGCCACAGTCCCGTTGGCTTGCCACCGGAGCACGCCACAGTCCCGTTGGCTTGCCACCGGAGCACGCCACTTTCCCGTTGGCTTGCCACCGGAGCACGCCACTTTCCCGTTGGCTTGCCACCGGAGCACGCCACTTTCCCGCTGGCTTGCCACTGGAGCACGCCACTTTCCCTTTGGCTTGCCACCGGAGCACGCCACTTTCCCGTTGGCTTGCCACCGGAGCACGCCACTTTCCCGTTGGCTTGCCACCGGAGCACGCCACTTTCCCGTTGGCTTGCCACCGGAGCACGCCACTTTCCCGTTGGCTTGACACCGGAGCACGCCACTTTCCCGTTGGCTTGCCACCGGAGCACGCCACAGTCCCGTTGGCTTGCCACCGGAGCACGCCACTTTCCCGTTGGCTTGCCACCGGAGCACGCCACTTTCCCGTTGGCTTGCCACCGGAATCCGCCACTTTCCCGTTGGCTTGCCACCGGAGCACGCCACTTTCCCGTTGGCTTGCCACCGCAGCACGCCACTTTCCCGTTGGCTTGCCACCGCAGCACGCCACTTTCCCGTTGGCTTGCCACCGGAGCACGCCACAGTCCCGTTGGCTTGCCACCGGAGCACGCCACTTTCCCGTTGGCTTGCCACCGGAACACGCCACTTTCCCGTTGGCTTGCCACCGTAGCACGCCACTTTCCCGTTGGCTTGCCACCGGAGCACGCCACTTTCCCGTTGGCTTGCCACCGGAGCACGCCACTTTCCCGCTGGCTTGCCACCGGAGCACGCCACTTTCCCGCTGGCTTGCCACCGGAGCACGCCACTTTCCCGTTGGCTTGCCACCGGAGCACGCCACTTTCCCGTTGGCTTGCAACCGGAGCACGCCACTTTCCCGTTGGCTTGCCACCGGAGCACGCCAGTTTCCCGTTGGCTTGCCACCGGAGCACGCCACTTTCCCGCTGGCTTGCCACCGGAGCACGCCACTGTCCCGCTGGCTTGCCACCGGAGCACGCCACTGTCCCGCTGGCTTGCCACCGGAGCACGCCACTTTCCCGCTGGCTTGCCACCGGAGCACGCCACTTTCCCGGTGGCTTGCCACCGGAGCACGCCACTGTCCCGGTGGCTTGCCACCGGAAGCACGCCACTTTCCCGCTGGCTTGCCAAGGGAGCACGCCATCATCCATTTAATAAAATGGGCCACACTTAGCTTTTTCTTTTATATAATGGGTCCATATAGTTTTTCATTGAATATATTGGGCCCTACATAACCTTACATTTAATATATATAATCGTCTTATCATGTCTGTCTGTCCTTCTGTCCAGGAAGTCCTGCGTCGCTGATTGGTCCGACCGTGGTCAATCAGCGACGTGGGATTTCAGAAAAAGATGGCGGCCATTAGCAGCTCATCTGCCGCACGGAGGTCAGCGGCGATGTAGCCGGGAGATGACCGGCGCTAGCAGCAGAAGTACCCCGACCAGCGGCGCCGCTGACCTCCATGCGGCTACCGTTGGGAGATCAGCGGTTAGGGCCGCTGATCTTCCGACGGAAAGTGTGAAGGGAGGACCGGGGAGCGGCGCCACCGGTCGGGATACTTCTGCTGCGAGCAGACGGTCATTTCCCGGCTGCTCGCAGTGGAAGTACCCACACAGGCAGCGCCGCTCCCCTGTCCTCACTAATACGATTCGGCGGCCACGACCAATCAGCGATATTGGATCCAAATTTAAACACCGCTCTGCACAGAGGTCAGTGGCGATGCAGCCGGTCATCTCCCGGCTGCTCGCAGCAGAAGTACCCCGACCTGCGGCGCCGCTGACCTTCATGCGGCTACCTTCGCTAGATCAGCGGCTAGGGCCGCTGATCTCCCGACGGCAAGTGTGAAGGGAGGACCGGGGAGCGGCGCCGCCGGTTGGGATACTTCTGCTGCGAGCAGCCGGTCATCTCCCGGCTGCTCACAGTGGAAGTACCCGCTCCCCGGTTCTCACTAATACGATTCGCTGATTGGTCGCGGCCGCCAGCCGTGACCAATCACCGGTTTTGGCGCCAAATTTAAACATGCTCTCCGGTCCTCACTAACACGGTTCGCTGATTGGTCGCGGCCGGCCGCATACATATTCTAGAATACCCGATGAGTTAGAATCGGGCCACCATCTAGTTTAGTATAATGGGCCACAAATTACCTTCTAGTTATTACAAGAGGTCCTGCATAGTCTTCCATTTATTTTAATAGGCCCCATATAACCTTTCAGCATCTGAAACAACGGATACTGAAAGCCTGTGCTAGCATTTCTTCTGCGGTGTTGCTATCAGTGTGTCAAGAGTGGGAGAAGAGGGTTGCATTGACAATCCAACACAATGGGCAGCACTTTAAACACATTTTATAAGTGGTCATAAACTTGTAAAAAATTCATGAAAGAATAAAGTTATGTTAAAACCAAGCACACCATTGTATTTTCTTATGAAATTCTCAATGAGTTTGATGTGTCACATCACCCTCTTCCCATTGAAAAAAATAAAGTTAGATCCAAAATGGCCGACTTCAAAATGGCTGCCATAGTCACCACCCATCTGGAAAAGTTTCCCCCTCCCATATACTAATGTGCCATAAACAGGAAGTTGACATCACCAACCATTCCATTTAATTTAGGTGTATCCATATAAATAGCCCACCCTGTATTATTACCATTTTTATTATTGCTGTACATACTGTAGCTTTTCATTTAATTTATTGGGCCCCATATAGGCTTCCATTTAATATAATAGGCACCACATAGCCTTCCATTTAATTTAATGGGGTCCACATAGCCTTCCATTTAATTTAATGGGGTCCACATAGCCTTCCATTTTATTTAATGGGGCCCACATATGTTTTTATTTAATATAAAGAGCCCCACATAAGCCCCTAATTAATATAATGGGCCCCACCTTGCTTTCCATATAAAATAATGGGTCCCACATAGCCCTCCCTTTTGTTATGATGAGCCTTACATATCACACCATTTCCCGATGGTCTGCCACCGAAGTACACCATTGGCTGCTGGGGTGCCACTGGAACACACTCTTTACAGTTGGGGTGCCAAAAGAGCACACCTTTCACCATTAGCATGCCACCGGAGTACACTTTTTGCCACTGGCATGCCACTGAAGCACACCCTTTACCATTGGAGTACCATCGGGCACACCCTTTACCGTTGGTGTGCCATCGGAGAACTCTATTTCCCGTAGGCCTACCAGAGGGGCCCAATATGTGACCTTTTTTGCTTACCACCGGGGCACCCATCTTGGGCTTTTTAGCTTCCACCGGGGTGCACTCTTTGGCCTTTTAGCTTACCACCGGGGCACCCAACTTGGGCTTTTTAACTGCGACCGGGGTACACTCTGACCATTTTGCTTACCACCGGGGCACTCATTTTAGGCTTTTTTAGCCTGCCACCGGGGTGCACTTTTTGGCCTTATTGCTTACCACTGGGGCGCACTCTAGGGCTTTTTAGCCTACCACCAGGGTACATTCTTTGGCCTTATTGCTTATCACTGGGGCGCACTCTAGGGCTGCTCAGTCTGCCACCAGAGTCTACTCTTTGGCCTTTTTGCCATTGGTGTGCCACCAGAGCACACCCTATGACGTTGGAGTGCCACCGGAGCACACCCTTTACCTTTGGAGTGCCACCGGAACACACAATTTGCCATTGGCAAAAGTATAATGGACCCCCACATAGAATTCTATAAAGTATAATGGCCCCCACATAGCCCTCTATATAGTATAATGAGCCGCACATTGCCTTCCATGTACTATAATTTAATTTATTGGGCTCCACATAGCTTTTCATTTAATTTATTGAACCCCACATAACCGTCAATTTAATATAATAGGCCGCACTGGACTCCATTTAATATATTGGACCTGACATAGCCTTCCATTTAATAAAATGGGGCCAAAATATCCCTCTATTTAATATAATGGGCACCAAAAAGCCTTCCTTGTTTTTTATTGGGCACCACATAGCCCTCTATTTAATACAATTGGCCCCACTTAACCTTCCATTTAAAATATTGGGCCCCACATAGCTTTACATTTAATTTACTGGGCTCCATATAGGCTTCCATTTAATATAATGGGCCCCACATAACCCTCCATTTAATATAATGGTCCCCACATTGCCTTCCATTTATTATAATGGAGCCAAGATACATCTCTATTTAATATAATGGACAAAACACAGGCTTCCATTTAATATAATTGGCGCTACATAGCCCTTTATTTGATAAATGCGCCTCACATAGCCCTCCATATAATATTATGGGCCCCGCAACGCTTTCCATTTAATTTAATAGGCCTCACATAGCCCTCAATTTAATACAGAGGGCCCCACAAAACCTTCCAGATAACATAGTGGGCCCCAATATAGCTTTCTTTTTAATGTATTGGTCCCCACATAGTCCTCTATTTAATATAATGGGCCTCACATAGCCTTCCATTAAATATCATGGGCCCCATATAGAATTTATCATATACGTAGATGTCCCTTTAAGATAACGGGCCCCACATGGCTTTCCCTTTAATATAATGGGCCCCACATAGATTTTATTATTATATAATGGGCCCCACATAGCTTTCCCTTTAATATAATGGGCCCCACATAGCTTTCTCTTTAATATAATGGGCCCCACATAGCTTTCCCTTTAATATAATGGGCCCCACATAGCTTTCTCTTTAATATAATGGGCCCCACATAGCTTTCTCTTTAATATAATGGGCCCCACATAGCTCTCTCTTTAATATAATGGGCCCCACATAGACATCCATTTAATATAATGGGCCCTACGTACATGTCCCTTTAAGATAACGGGCCCCACATAGCTTTCCCTTTAATATAATGGGCCCCACATAGCTTTCCCTTTAATATAATGGGCCCCACATAGGTTTCTCTTTAATATAATGGGCCCCACATAGCTTTCCCTTTAATATAATGGGCACCACATAGATTTTATTATTATATAATGGGCCCCACATAGCTTTCCCTTTAATATAATGGGCCCCACATAGCTTTCTCTTTAATATAATGGGCCCCACATAGCTTTCTCTTTAATAAAATGGGCCCCACATAGCTTTCTCTTTAATATAATGGGCCGCACATAGCTTTCCCTTTAATATAATGGGCCCCACATAGCTTTCCCTTTAATATAATGGGCCCCACATAGCTTTCCCTTTAATATAATGGGTCCCACATAACTTTTTCTTTAATATAATGGGCCCCACATAGCTTTTTCTTTAATATAATGGGCCCCACATAGCTTTCTCTTTAATATAATGGGCCCCACATAGCTTTCTCTTTAATATAATGGGCCGCACATAGCTTTCTCTTTAATATAATGGGCCCCACATAGCTTTCTCTTTAATATAATGGGCCCCACATAGCTTTCTCTTTAATATAATGGGCCCCATATAGCTTTCTCTTTAATATAATGGGCCCCATATAGCTTTCTCTTTAATATAATGGGCCCCACACAGCTTTCTCTTTAATATAATGGGCCCCACATAGCTTTCTCTTTAATATAATGGGCCCCACATAGCTTTCTCTTTAACATAATGGGCCCCACATAGCTTTCTCTTTAATATAATGGGCCCCACATAGCTTTCCCTTTAATATAATGGGCCCCACATAGCTTTCTCTTTAATATAATGGGCCCCACATAGCTTTCTCTTTAATATAATGGGCCCCACATAGCTTTCTCTTTAATATAATGGGCCCCACATAGCTTTCTCTTTAATATAATGGGCCCCACATAGCTTTCTCTTTAATATAATGGGCCCCACATAGCTTTCCCTTTAATATAATGGGCCCCACATAGCTTTCTCTTTAATATAATGGGCCCCACATAGCTTTCTCTTTAATATAATGGGCCCCACATAGCTTTCTCTTTAATATAATTGGCCCCACATAGCTTTCCCTTTAATATAACGGGCCCCACATAGCTTTCCCCTTAATATAATTGGCCCCACATAGCTTTCCCTTTAATATAATTGGCCCCACATAGCTTTCCCTTTAATATAATGGGCACCACATAGATTTATTATAATATAATGGGCCCCACATATCCGTCCCTTTAATATTATGGACCGCACATAGATTTATTATAATATAATGGGCCCCACATAGATTTATTATAATATAATGGGCCCCACCTAACCCTCCAGTTTATACACTGCAGTCGCTCTCTTTCTTCTCTTCTTTACCTAGTCCAGTCTTTCGTGACGACTTCCCGCCATGATTTCGTCTTTGCAGTTTGCTGTCCAGGTTTCGGCTGCTCCGCACTTTTCAGCAGATCACCGCACTCCTGAAAAACAAAAATGTTACAAATATAAGCGACTTAAATAAATAATGCCGCCCACTGTGCCACCAAATGCAAATATGTGCCACACTGTGCCCATGAGTATATCATTCACCACAATGAATCCTGCTCCACTGAGAATATAAATCAGTCACTAGCTTGTGCCCCCGTTATAAATAGTGTTGAGCGAGCACTAAAATGCTCGGGTGCTCGAAGCTCGGCCCAAGCTCGCCGTGATACTCGGGTGCTCGACCCGAGCAACGAGCCCATGTTAGTCTATGGGAGACCCGAGCATTTTTGCGGAGGCACCCCCGGCAGTCTGTAGAAAGCCTAAAAAGTGCCCAAAATGATAGTGACAGTGCTCAGATGACATGGGGACAGCATGGGGATCGCCCCAGGAAGCATTTCTGACCCCCAAGGTCACTGTTGTCAACAACGTGGTCAGAGGTATTAAGCCACTTTTACAGGCTCATAAGAAAATGTTCAAAAACGAAAGTGAAACTTTTTTCCTGTGAAATATGTTAAGGAATTTCTTTTCCAGGGTAAAGACTTGTGTATAAGGTAAAATAAATAACCAAAAACAAAAATACTCCTCCACACCTTGGGCTATGTTCACAAGTAGCATTTTTTATGCGTTTTTGCACTTTTGTATTGCTTTCAACTGTGACAAATGCATTCACCGGGAAATGTCATTTTAACATTTTACAACCTTATCTGGCCATGTGCTGTGTGACACATGCATATAGTGCTGAAAAGACATGGGAACAGCATGGGGAAGACCCCTGGAAGGATCTCTGACTCCCAGGTCACTGCCTAAAAGTGTGCCCATCAGAAGTGATCCTTGCCGCATTAGAAGATGCAGACTTGCAACTATCCCCGTGCAAGTCCTTGTCCCAGGGCAGTGTTCAATTATACCTCCCCCATTCCTTGCAATGCAAGCGCAAATATGCAGCCAACCACCCACCCACCCCCAGGCTGCAATACCATACTGCTAGCTTGCACTTGAAATTGGGCCTTTTAGTTTTGGGGAGGCCGAAGCTGTCCACTACCTCATGGCTGCTTCGGCAGCGAGGTATCCATACTCAGTCCCCAGCCGCCCGGCGGCCGGGTGTCCACACCTGGTCCCCAGCCGCCTGGGGGCGGCGGGGTGTCCATAGACGGTCCCCAGCCACCGCGATTTCTCCGCGGAACATCCCCACACACTTTTCTTAGACTGGCCTGCTTTAGGGCAGCATTGGACAAGCCCACTAGAGAAACCGACTCCATCAGGGGAGGTGAGAATGCCAAGGTGAGGAGCATGATGATGATAGAAGTTAGCATCTGCTTTGTTTTGTTGGAATGCAAGCATAAGTGTGCAACCTGCCACCAACCCACCCCGAGGCTGCAATACCATACTGCTAGCATGCGTGCACTTGAAATTGGGCCTTTTAGGCATGTGGAGGCCAGAGCTGGCCACTACCTCATGGGTGCTTCGGCAGCGAGGTATCGATACTCAGTCCCCAGCCGCCCGGCGGCCGGGTGTCCATGCTCGGTCCCCAGCCGCCAGGGGGCGGCCGGGTGTCCACACTCGGTCCCCAGCCGCCCCGCGGCCAGGTGTCCATAAACGGTTCCAAGCCGCCCCGATTTCTACGCGGAACATCCCCACACACTTTTCTTAGACTGGCCTGCTTTAGGGCAGCATTGGACGAGCCCACCAAAGAACCCGACTTCTCCGGTGGGCCCTGGCTTCTTTATCAGGGGAGTTGAGAGTGCCAAGGTGAGGAGCATGATGAGGATGATAGAAGTTAGCATCTGCTTTGTTTTCAAGGAATGCAAGCGCATGTATGTAGTAGCGGCTAGGCCTGAGGTGGTCAGCGTTTTGGCGCATATCCTACCTCCTCCGAGGATTGCTGGATGTTTTCCTGCTACTATCCAAGTTCTATGACTCTCGTTAAAACAAAGCTTCAAGTGATAAATGATGGATGAGGTAGTGGCAAAGGAGAAAGAGCAGGAGGAACAGGGACCATTCACATCAATATCAGGCCAGTCAACCACATATGTCTTGTAGGATATGTTTCTGTAACAAAAGGAGCGGTTTGGCTACACAGTTATAGGGCATACAGTGAGTGCAATGCCTACCAAAACTTTTGAGGCACTCCAATGCCCCTTGGAAATGACATGGAGGTCAGAGGGCCTTAACTAAACCTTTTTTTCCATTTATGGCAACTGGGTCTCCTGTGCACTGTTGGCCTAAGCAGTGAATGGAAGGCTTTCCAAAAATTATAAGGAACTGCAATGCCCCTGGAAACAGATGTGGATTACAGCGTACTAAAAACCTTCTACCCATTATTGGGGAGTGTGTCTCCCTTAGTTTTCACCTTTGCATTGAAAAGCAAAAGCTGACTAAAATTAGGAGGAAATGCAATGCCCGTTGGAAGAGTCATGGAGATTAGAGGTAAGGTAATTAAAAACAACATTTCAATGCCCCTTGGAAGAGCTGTGGAGTTCAGAGTGGCTTAAGAAGACTCTTTTAATGCCCGTTTGAAGAGACGTGGAGGTCACAGTAGCTTAACAAGACGGTTTTAATGCCCCTTACAAGAGCCATACAGTACAGCATCTTAAAAACATTATTCCCATTATTGGGGAGTGGGTCTCCCATAGTATTTGCTTATGCCTTCCAAGCAAAAGCTTCCAAAAATTATGAGGAAATGCAATGCCCGTTCAAAGAGTTGTGGAGGTCCCAGTAGCTTAACAAGACGCTTTTAATGCCCCTCAGAAGAGACGTGGAGGTCAGAGTGGCATAACAAGACGGTTTTAATGCCCCTTACAAGACACGTGGAGGTCAGAGTGGTATAACAAGACGCTTTTAATGCCCCTCAGAAGAGACGTGGAGGTCAGAGTGGTATAACAAGACGGTTTTAATGCCCCTTACAAGAGACGTGGAGGTCAGAGTGGTATAACAAGATGGTTTTAATGCCCCTCAGAAGAGACGTGGAGGTCAGAGTGGTATAACAAGACGGTTTTAATGCCCCTCTGAAGAGACATGGGGGTCAGAGTGGTATAACAAGACGGTTTTAATGCCCCTTACAAGACACGTGGAGGTCAGAGTGGTATAACAAGATGCTTTTAATGCCCCTCAGAAGAGACGTGGAGGTCAGAGTGGTATAACAAGACGGTTTTAATGCCCCTTACAAGAGACGTGGAGGTCAGAGTGGTATAACAAGATGGTTTTAATGCCCCTCAGAAGAGACGTGTAGGTCAGAGTGGTATAACATGACGGTTTTAATGCCCCTTACAAGACACGTGGAGGTCAGAGTGGTATAACAAGACGGTTTTAATGCCCCTTACAAGACACGTGGAGGTCAGAGTGGTATAACAAGACTCTTTTAATGCCCCTTACAAGAGACGCTCATTATTCTGGCATTTGGCAAATATTAAAAATGATGGTAATCCTAATTGACCTAAAATGGCAAAGGTTTATTCTGATTTCATGTCAGATATTGAGAAAAACCTGCAGATGTGTCTATTTATACAGTGTATGGAAACTTCTGATTTCAACTCTGTATATATATATATATATATATGTGTATAATATATACACGGCGAAGCTCACACAACACAACACCCACAGCAGAGGAACTGGCTGCACACACACCTGCTCCTGTCAGTGCTGTGAGCGCTCCTCATATCGCTGCTGGCTCCGCCCCTCATATCGCTGCTGGCTCCGCCCCTCATATCGCTGCTGGCTCCGCCCCTCACATCGCTGCTGGCTCCGCATCTCATATCACTGCTGGCTCCGCCCCTCATGTCGCTGCTGGCTCCGCCCCTCATATCGCTGCTGGCTCCGCCCCTCATATCGCTGCTGGCTCTGCCCCTCATATCGCTGCTGGCTCCGCCCCTCATATCGCTGCTGGCTCTGCCCCTCATATCGCTGCTGGCTCCGTCCCTCATATCGCTGCTGGCTCCGCCTCTCATATCGCTGCTGGCTCTGCCCCTCATATCGCTGCTGGCTCCGCCCCTCATATCGCTGCTGGCTCCGCCCCTCATGTCGCTGCTGGCTCCGCCCCTCATATCGCTGCTGGCTCTGCCCCTCACATCGCTGCTGGCTCCGCCCATCAGCCGCTCACAGTCCTCAGCAATATGGAGACATCCGCACTGATCAGAATCCTCGGGGGCGTGGCCTGTCACTGTAGTCACACAAGGGTTGTCATGGAGATCTCAAGGGAAGGCAGGTGGGCGGGGCTTAGAGCAGGAAGTAGACGCCGTGCAGTGTGATTGGCTCCTTACCTTCTGCCAGTAATGGAGCAGATATATGGCTCCTATATAATGGAGGGGGCTCAGGAGGGGTTCCCCACCCAAAAGGTCAGGGGATAAATAATACTGGACATGAGCGAGGGCAGGAGGACATTATTCTATATTGTAAGAAATCTGATTTCTTCTTTCCTCACAGTTTTTCCTGTGCAAGGCCACATGTATTGTGCGATAATCTGTGAATATGGGGGGGATCTGCTCCTCACATCCACATCAATCCCCCCACGTCTGAGCTCTCCCTTACAGGGGTCTTCTGCTCTGCACACTGATGCCGTATCCATGGAGATGACATCATGGCCGGTACATGCGGATCTCCCCGATGGGACCCTCATGTATCTGGAGGACGAGGCGCTGCTGCTCCTCGGGGAGAGGGGGCACAATTCCTGTACACATGATACAGGGGCTTCTGCCATCTCTGGGCTGAGAATAATGCTGGCAGCACGCAGTCTACATGATGTGAGGATTACAAGTCTGCAGTCACAGAGAGTCACACAGATGACTGCAGGCCTTCAGCTTCACACCGGACAATCCCTTTAAATACATGTATATTGGTCTAAAAAGACTTTTTACTATTTTGCTTCTTGTAACATTTGCTCTGTTCGGCCTTTACCAGCTTTTTGTTTCCCAGCAGCACATTGATGGCTGCAGAATGAGTTAACTTGAGATTCAGTCAGTGAGCTCCTTATGATGTGGAGTTTCCAGCGCTTTTATTTCTGCAATGATTTATGACTGCATCAGAGATCAGCCCAACTTTCATGCTGGTCTGTGAACATAATCAGCACAGAGAAGGTCAGAATGAGCTCACTGATAAATTCTCAGTGAGCTCATTCTGCAACTAGCAATGCAAAGGAAATAAAAAAGCCAAATTGTTTATGAAACGTTATTGAAAAAATATTTGTATGTATATATTTTGCCCAAAATGTCTGAGTGTCCATATCCTTAGTACCAGCACAGCTGAGGATTTGGTATAATCAGGGGCGTACATAGGACGCAGAAATTCTAATTGGGCCCCCCCCCCAGCAATAAAAATGTAAATAATTGTCGGGGTCGCAGAAGATCAGATCTCACAACCTTCCAGCCTTTACATAGTAATTTTCCTCCTGCTGAAGTCCTAGATCCCTTTTTCATTGCCCATAAAGTGTGGTGCCAACAAAAGTGCCCCCCAAACACGGTATGATACCCCCATGGTGAATTCCTCCATATGCCCAGTACAATGACCCTACTGTACCCGACCTCAACTCCCAGGGTAAAGTATGATCCCCCAACTGCCCCACACCTCTCCACACTCCATAGAGTATAATGCACTCAGTATAAGACTCTCGCCATGGTTCTCCACACAGTATAAGGCACTCGCCATGGTCCTCCACGCAGTATAATGCACTCCCTCGTGGTCCTCCACGCAGTATAATGCACTCCCACGTGGTCCTCCACACAGTACAATGCACTCCCCGTGGTCCTCCACACAGTATAATGCACTCCCCCATGGTCCTCCACACAGTACCATGCACTCCCCCATGGTCCTCCACACTGTACAATGTACTCCCCCATGGTCCTCCACACAGTATAAAGCCCCCGTCTCACATAGCGATATCGCTAGCGAGATCGCTGCTGTGTCACGGTTCTGGTGACTCACCAGCGACCTCACCAGCGATGTCGCTATGTGTGACACTTTGCAACGATCAGGCCCCTGCTGTGAGGTTGCTGATCGCTGCAAAGTGTCCTGGACCATTTTTTGGTCGTTGGCCTCCCGCTGGCCAGCACACATCGCTGTGTGTGACCAGCGGGACCAACGATCTGGCTGGTAACCATGATAAACAGCGGGTTACTAGGGGCACACGCGCACTTAGTAACCCGATGTTTACCATAGTTACCAGCCTGCTCCTGCTTAAGCAGAAGGCTGGTAACAGGAGCAGGACATCGTGGAACGATTCTTTCCACGATATCGCTGCTCCCCTGATCGCTGGTGAGCCTGCCTGTTTGACAGCTCCCCAGCGATGTATTAGCGATGCAGCAACGATCCCTGACAGGTCGTATCGTTGTCGGGATCGCTGCTGCATCGCTTAGTGTGACGGGGCCTTAAGACACTCGCCATGGTTCTCCACTCAGTATAATGCATTCCCCCATGGTCCTGTACGCAGTATAATGCAGCCCCCCATAGGGTAAAATACAGCCCCCCCCACCCGTAGGGTAAAATGCAGCCCCAGTCCTCCAGTATTATCAGTACACACTGATTTAAAAATAAATACATACTTACCGCTCCTCGTTCCCTGCTGCTTCAGTCTCTGCAGCTGATCACCTCAGCAGCTGCCAGCTCCACTGTCTGACACAGCGTGGCGCGTCATCATGCCGCTGCCTCAGACGCAGAGGAGGAATGATGGGAGAGGGAGTGTCACATGATGCTCCCTCCTCCAGGTTTTCGTGGGCCCCGGGCGAAAGAGTCTCAGTGGCCCCTTTAACACATCCAACCATTCATGATGCACAGATACAGCAGAGAAATTATAGATATAGATATAGTACAATGCCAAACATTTCACTGACTTCTTACATTTCATGAGTGATATCTTTTGTAAATTCTACAATAGCTCAGAAACCGGTGAATCCTCACAGCGCACAGTGCAGACCGGACAGTATAGTCCTCCATACAGTGTTATGGCACCACATAGTCCTCCATACAGTATTATGAGCCCTATATAATGCTCCATACAAAATACTGGATCCCATATAATTCACCATAGAGAATACTGCCTGGTCCCCATGTAATGCCATATGCAGGCTGGACCTCATACAGAGGCCCCATAAGCCCGCTGCATCCTCCCCGGGGCCCCCACAAGCCGGCTGCATCCCCCCAGGGCCCCCCTCAAGCCTGCATCACCCCCCCCAGAGCCCCCACATGCCTGCAGCATCCCCCCCATAGACCCCACAAGCCTGAGGCATCCCCCCCAGAGCACCCACAAGCCCACAGCATCCCCTCCAGGGCCCCACAAGCCCGCAGAATGCCCCCCAGGGCCCCACAAGCCCGCAGCATCCCCTTAGGGCCCCCACAAGCCCGCAGCATCCCCCCGGGGCCCCCACAAGCCCTGGACCGTACCTGCATCACCACCAGTAAAGGTATTGAAGTTTAACCTTGTGTGTGTGCCTGTACTTCCTCTGGAACCGTCCTGCCATCTCCCTCCTGCTTCCACCATCTTTCTACACCTCTACACTGCCCTGAGGCCTGCTCTACCTGTGGGGAGCCGTCCCATCATAGCTGCCCCTAACATCAGCCTCAGTGGACTGTCGCAGCGCTGGTAACCTCTTACCAGAATCCACAGGTGGCGTCACGACAATTTCCCCTCTAAGCATTCCCCCCCTTTTGAGTGACCGCCCTGGGCCACGGACTGGGCCAGCCACCGTGATATCCCCCGGCAACCAGAGGCCCGGCTGCCGAGTGCCCCACGGCCCTGGGGGCGAGTCACTATGCACAGTGGTTCATGAATTAATATTCACAGTGACCCTCCATCCTGTGATTAAAAGGGTCCGTACATTTGACACCTCCGTCTGACTCCCACAGTCTCCTCCGCACAGATCGATATTAAGATGGCCACCGCAATGGCATGGGGAGTGCAGCGGTGAGTCCAGAGCGCAGCTCCTCGCTCTAAAATGCCCATCAGAAAGAAGAGGTCAGACATTTATTTTCTATGAGCGCTCTATTATCCTATTTATCAAACATCAGCACTACAAGAATCCGTCCTGAGCCGTGCTGGGATCTTTGAACGTGGGCCCCCGGGAGGATCGGGCCCCTCATGGTGGAGCAGATCACACTCATTATAATCCATCACTGATAGAAGATACATAAACAACAACACAGGATGATTGTAAAACAGTGAGGTAATATTTTATTCAGCCACCAAACACACAATAAACATATCGAACAGTCCCAGCAAATACCTAATATGGTGCAAATTACAGAGTCTCACCCTTCCGCTGACTCGCCGGGATTAAAGCAGCTGCCAATCCGAGGGGCTTCTGGGGCTGACTACCCCCACCAATGGCACCCCCACCAAAGAGCACCCACAAAGAGGAGGTAACAACAAGCTTAGAAAGCTGACAGTCCATTGAGGTACGTGGCCAGGAGACCAGAAAGTTCCAACCTGGCTTCCATGGAACTAGGTGACCGGAAGGTCCCGACTTGGCTTTTTCCGAGCATATTCACGAGTTCCAGGTGGCCGGAGTGTCCCAACCTGGTTACTCCAAACATCTCCATGGGACCAGGTGACTGGTGGGTCCCAACCTGGTTTTCCCAGATGTATCCATGGGTTCTATAGTAGTCAATGGAGCAGATCTGTATTCCTCCAGCCAGGGCTGTGGTCCCTTAAGCTGGCATCCTGTAGAAACCAAATCTGTGTCCCTCTTAATGGATTCATGGTGTTCTGTAGAGCTGTCCCATAGAGTGTTCCTGGCAGTGGTTTTGTAAAAAGACTCCTTTATGTAGTTCACAACTGTCCTTCTTCATGACTTCATTCACAGGTCAAGAGAAAGGGGTGGTGTTACTAATTCCCATTACTGGAGCATCCACAGTTCATCCCCCAATGTTGACTTGCAAACATTGCAAACATTGAAGGATAAACTATAAATTCCGAAACAATGCAAGACAACAAATTGCATGGACTTCTAAAATGGTAATCAACATATTTAGCAAACATCCATTGTTCAAAGAGCCGGCGTCCCTGTATTGCAAAGATAACAGTACAATAAACCAGAAGAGTTGATATAAGAGGTAAATAACCATTTATCAATGAACAAATATCACCTCAACCTACAAGATGAGTGAACATTCGGACTAATGACAAAAGATCATGTGCGTTGACCAACCGAAGAAAGAAACACATAAATTCAATAGTTAATAATTCAGGCAATAGTCTATCATTCTGGGCCTATGGAATTTACATCTGGATAATTACGATTAAATGCTGTGTCGTCACAGGCCCCTTTAGTTTTAGGGACTGGCAGGGGTCCTTTACAGTTGCTCTCCCACTAGTTCATCCTTCTTTCCTTTACTCCGTTTCAATAAAATATTTGGAAATATACAAAGTAAAAGCTCAAATATAATTTTTTTTCTTACATTAAAACTTGATTTTATTAAAATAAACCCCCAAAAAACAAGAACAAAAAAACTAAACCTGATTAACATCGCAGAGAACAACAACCCAAACTGTACAACGATCACATGATTTATCCGGCACGAAAAACAGCATAAGAATAAAATAGTAAGAATTAATGGCAAAATTGTAGCTTTTGTTCATTTTGTCTCTATACTGCACGATAAACGCTGGAAAGAAAAAATATAAGAACCTTTCCTGGGGTTTTGCCATTGAATGCTGGAAAAAATAAAAAAACATCAGCAGAATTGTCTTTTTATTAATCTCACGCAAAAGAAAAATGGAATAAAAATTATAAAAACTTTGTCTGTTCCCCAAAATGTTACCAGTGAATCCTATAGCTGCTGGTAAACTAAAAAATCCTGCATGCCCCGTGTGTGTGTATGTATATATATATATATACATACACATATATATATACTCCTCTGTACTATATGCACGGCAGAGCTCACACACCACAACACGCTCCGCTGCGGCGCCACAAAAAGAGCGGACCTGGCTGCACACACACCTGCTCCTGTCACCTGTATACACAGTTGAAACCAGAAATTTACATACACTATATAAATGTTAGAACCCTCCTGTTTGTTTTTTCCATCTTGTGTTTTGCGGTCACAAGACCATCTGCCTTTATATTCCAGCTCCGCCCTTTTGGCTGTGCTGGACTTCAGTGTTGTTTGACTGCTTTTCTAGCCAGGTGCTTCTGTGCCTTTCTCTGTCAGTTTGCTCGGTCCTTCTGGGACCTCTAGTACCTTTTTGTCAGTTTATCTTTTTGTGTTCTGTAACAACTTCTCTGTTTAGGAGGTGTCCCATTTTTGTTCCAGTCCTTAGTTCTTTTAGGGACCCCTCTCCTTTATGCTATAGGTCTTTGTTCAGACTAGCCGAGGACTAAGGCGGGTCTGTTCGCTAGGAACAGGCAGCCCGCTACATCGTAGGGATTCAGCTTAGTCTTACTGTAGGGACAGCTTTCTCCCTTCTTTCCTTAGTACTTGTTGCAGATCATAACAATAAAAAGACACATCTGCATGTTTTTCTCAATATCTGACATGAAATCATAATAAACCTTCACGTTTTAGGTCAATTAGGATTAGCATCATTTTTAAGATTTGCCAAATGCCAGAATAATAAGAGAGAGAGAGAATGTTTTAAAGCATTTTTATTACTTACTGCAAAGTCATAAGTTTACATACACTAATATTGCTATACCTTTAAAAAATTCTGGACTGCCCATATGATGATGTCATGTGTTTGGAAACTTCTGATAGTATTTTGGGCAACATCTCAGTTAATTAGAGACACACCTGTGGATGTATTTTAATGCACACCTGAAACACACTGCTTCTTTGTGTAGCATCATGGTGAAGTCTAAAGAAATCAACCAAGATATCAGAAAGAGAATTGTGGACTTGCACAAGTCTGGCTCATCCTTGGGTACAATTTCAAGATACCTGAAGGTGTCTCGTTAATCTGTACAAACAATTATATGCAAGTACAAACAAGATGGGACTGTCCAGCCATCAAACCGCTCAGGAAGGAGACGGGTTCTGTGTCCCAGAGATGAACGTGCTTTGGTCCGATATGTGCATATCAAGGACAAAAGCAAAAGATCTTGTGAAGATGATGGCGGAAGCTGATAAGATTGTGTCAATATCCACAGTGAAATGAGTACTGTATCAATATAGGCTGAAAGGCCACTGTGCCAGGAAGAAGCCATTACTCCAAAAGAAAGATAAAAAAGCCAGATTAATGTTTGCAAATGCACACAGGAACAAAGACCTTAATTTTTGGAGACATGTCCCGTGGTCTGATGAAACTAAAACTGAACTTTTTGGGCATAGTGACCATCGTTACTTTTGGAAGAAAAAAGGAGAAGCTTGGAAGCCTAAGAACACCATCCCAACTGTGAAACATGGGGGAGGCAGCATCATGTGGGGTTGATTTCCTGTAGTAGGGACTGGCGATAGCGCCACTCACAGGCATCACGTGACCCCCGGCTGCAGCCGGCTCTTTCTTCCGCTGATGTCACGTCAAATGAGGCGTGACATTAGTGTCGCGGACCCCGCGGTGGATGCTGGGCTGTGGGCGGGGGTTACCCCGCGCGTCCCACCCAGCATCCTCCGCGCCCCACTCCCAATGAATGAGGAGAGGGAAAGAGGGAAACTTTTGACTTAGCAGTAAGTAATAAAAATGTCCTAAAACATTCTCTCTCTCTCATTATTCTGACATTTGGCAAATATTAAAAATGATGGTAATCCTAATTGACCTAAAAAGGGAAAGGTTTATTCTGATTTCATGTCAGATATTGAGAAAAACCTGCAGATGTGTCTATTTATACAGTGTATGGAAACTTCTGATTTCACCTGTGTGTATATATATATATATATATGTGTGTATATTATATACACGGCGAAGCTCACACACCACAACACCCACAGCAGAGGAACTGGCTGCACACACACCTGCTCCTGTCAGTGCTGTGAGCGCCCCTCATATCGCTGCTGGCTCCGCCCCTCATGTTGCTGCTGGCTCCGCCCCTCATATCGCTGCTGGCTCTGCCCCTCATATCGCTGCTGGCTCCGCCCCTCATATCGCTGCTGGCTCCGCCCCTCATGTCGCTGTTGGCTCCGCCCCTCACATCGCTGCTGGCTCCGCCCCTCATATCGCTGCTGGCTCCGCCCCTCATATCGCTGCTGGCTCCGCCTCTCATATCACTGCTGGCTCTGCCCCTCATGTCGCTGCTGGCTCCGCCCCTCATATCGCTGCTGGCTCCGCCCCTCATATCGCTGCTGGCTCTGCCCCTCATATCGCTGTTGGCTCCGCCCCTCATATAGCTGCTGGCTCCGCCCCTCACATCGCTGCTGGCTCCGCCCATCAGCCGCTCACAGTCCTCAGCAATATGGAGACATCCGCACTGATCAGAATCCTCAGGGGCGTGGCCTGTCACTGTAGTCACACAAGGGTTGTCATGGAGATCTCAAGGGAAGGCAGGTGGGCAGGGCTTAGAGCAGGAAGTAGAAGCCGTGCAGTGTGATTGGCTCCTTACCTTCTGCCAGTAATGGAGCAGATATATGGCTCCTATATAATGGAGGGGGCTCAGGAGGGGTTCCCCACCCAAAAGGTCAGGGGATAAATAATACTGGACATGAGCGAGGGCAGGAGGACATTATTCTATATTGTAAGAAATCTGATTTCTTCTTTCCTCACAGTTTTTCCTGTGCAAGGCCACATGTATTGTGCGATAATCTGTGAATATGGGGGGGATCTGCTCCTCGCATCCACATCAATCCCCCCACGTCTGAGCTCTCCCTTACAGGGGTCTTCTGCTCTGCACACTGATGCCGTATCCATGGAGATGACATCATGGCCGGTACATGCGGATCTCCTCGATGGGACCCTCATGTATCTGGAGGACGAGGCACTGCTGCTCCTCGGGGAGAGGGGGCACAATTCCTGTACACATGATACAGGGGCTTCTGCCATCTCTGGGCTGAGAATAATGCTGGCAGCGCGCAGTCTACATGATGTGAGGATTACAAGTCTGCAGTCACAGAGAGTCACACAGATGACTGCAGGCCTTCAGCTTCACACCGGACAATCCCTTTAAATACATGTATATTGGTCTAAAAAGACTTTTTACTATTTTGCTTCATGTAACATTTGCTCTGTTCGGCCTTTACCAGCTTTTTGTTTCCCAGCAGCACATTGATGGCTGCAGAATGAGTTAACTTGAGATTCAGTCAGTGAGCTCCTTATGATGTGGAGTTTCCAGCTCTTTTATTTCTGCCATGATTTATGACTGAATCAGAGATCAGCCCAACTTTCATGCTGGTCTGTGAACATAATCAGCACAGAGAAGGTCAGAATGAGCTCACTGATAAATTCTCAGTGAGCTCATTCTGCAACTAGCAATGCAAAGGAAATAAAAAAGCCAAATTGTTTATGAAACGTTATTGAAAAAATATTTGTATGTATATATTTAGCCCAAAATGTCTGAGTGTCCATATCCTTAGTACCAGCACAGCTGAGGATTTGGTACAATCAGGGGCGTACATAGGAATCATGGGGCCCCATAGCAGAAGTTCTAATTGGGCCCCCCTCAACAAAAAAATGTAAAAATGTAAATAATTGTCGGGGTCACAGAAGATCAGATCTCACAACCTTCCAACCTTTACATAGTAATTTTCCTCCTGCTGAAGTCCTAGATCCCTTTTTCATTGCCCATAAAGTGTGGTGCCAACAAAAGTGCCCCCCAAACATGGTATGATACCCCCATGGTGAATTCCTCCATATGCGCAGTATAATGACCCTACTGTACCCCACCTCAACTCCCAGGGTAAAGTATGATCCCCCAACTGCCCCACACCTCTCCATACTCCATAGAGTATAATGCACTCGCCATGGTCCTCCACACAGTATAAGACTCTCGCCATGGTCCTCCACACAGTATAAGGCACTCGCCATGGTCCTCCACGCAGTATAATACACTCCCCATGGTCCTCCACGCAGTATAATGCACAACTTCGTGGTCCTCCACGCAGAATAATGCACTCCCTCGTGGTCCTCCACGCAGTATAATGCACTCCCACGTGGTCCTCCACACAGTACAATGCACTCCCTGTGGTCCTCCACACAGTATAATGCACTCCCCCATGGTCCTCCACACAGTACAATGCACTCCCCCATGGTCCTCCACACAGTACAATGCACTCCCCCATGGTCCTCCACACAGTACAATGCACTCCCCCATGGTCCTCCACACAGTATAAGACTCTCGCCATGGTTCTCCACACAGTATAAGGCACTCGCCATGGTCCTCCACGCAGTATAATACACTCGCCATGGTCCTCCACGCAGTATAATGCACTCCCTCGTGGTCCTCCACACAGTATAATGCACTCCCTCCTGGTCCTCCACGCAGTATAATGCACTCCCCGTGGTCCTCCACGCAGTATAATGCACTCCCCCATGGTCCTCCACACAGTACAATGCACTCCCCCATGGTCCTCCACACAGTATAAGACACTCGCCATGGTTCTCCACTCAGTATAATGCATTCCCCCATGGTCCTGTACGCAGTATAATGCAGCCCCCCATAGGGTAAAATGCTGCCCCCCCACCCGTAGGGTAAAATGCAGCCCCAGTCCTCCAGTATTATCAGTACACAATGATTTAAAAAATAAATACATACTTACCGCTCCTCGTTCCCCGCTGCTTCAGTCTCTGCAGCTGATCACCTCAGCAGCTGCCAGCTCCACTGTCTGACACAGCGTGGCGCGTCATCATGCCGCTGCGTCAGACGCAGAGGAGTAATGATGGGAGAGGGAGTGTCACATGATGCTCCCTCCTCCAGGTTTTCGTGGGCCCCGGGCGAAAGAGTCTCAGTGGCCCCTTTAACACATCCAACCATTCATGATACACAGATACAGCAGAGAAATTATAGATATAGATATAGTACAATGCCAAACATTTCACTGACTTCTTACATTTCATGAGTGATATCTATTGTAAATTCTACAATAGCTCAGAAACCAGTGAATCCTGACAGCGCACAGTGCAGACCGGACAGTATAGTCCTCCATACAGTGTTATGGCACCACTAAGTCCTCCATACAATATTATGGGCACCACATAGTCCTCCATACAGTATTATGAGCCCCATATAATGCTCCATACAAAATGCTGGACCCCATATAATTCACCATAGAGAATACTGCCTGGTCCCCATGTAATGCCATATGCAGGCTGGACCCCATACAGAGGCCCCACAAGCCCGCTGCATCCCCCCCGGGGCCCCCACAAGCCTGCTGCATCCCCCTGGAGCCCCCACAAGCCTGCAGCACCCCCCCCCAGAGCTCCCACAAGCCTGCAGCATCCCCCCCAGAGCTCCCACAAGCCCGCAGCATCCCCCCCAGAGCCCCCACAAGCCCGCAGCATCCCCCCAGAGCACCCACAAGCCCGCAGCATCCTCCCCCAGAGCACCCACAAGCCCACAGCATCCCTCCCAGGGCCCCACAAGCCCGCAGCATCCCCCCCAGGGTCCCACAAGCCCACTGCATCCCCCCCAGAGCACCCACAAGCCCGCAGTATCCCACCAAGGGCCCCCACAAGCCCACAGAATCCCCCCCAGGGCCCCACAAGCCAACAGCATCCCCCCTAGGGCCCCCACAAGCCCACAGCATCCCCCCCAGGGCCCCACAAGCCCACACCATCCCCCTCAGAGCACCCACAAACCCACAGCTTCCCCCCCAGGGCCCCACAAGCCCACAGCATCCCCCCCCAGGGCCTCACAAGCCCACAGCATTCCGCCCCCAGAGCCCCCACAAGCCCGCAGCATCCCCCACCCCAGGGCCCCACAAGCTCGCATCACCCCCCCCCCAGGGCCCGCACAAGCCCGCAGCATCCCCAACAGAGCCCTCATAAGCCCGCAGCATTCCCTTAGGGCCCCCACAAGCACGCATTATCCCTACATTATTCCCCAGAGCCCCCTAAGATCTCCACAAGCATTAATTAACCCCACCAGACTGCCCTCCAGCATTAACCCCCCCAAATCCCTCACTCGCAAGTATCAAGCCCCCTCACCCCAAAAACAACAAGAAGAAAAGACATCAGACCAGCAATTAATAGAACAATCTCCTGTTTCTCAGCTTAGGATACTGACCTCCTCCTGCAGCTTCACCGGCAGCTCTGTCTCTGCATGAGACTCTGGCGTCTGGTGTTGAACTAGAACACGCCCCCGGAAATGACATCACACCTGGAAGGATCCCATACATTCTAGCGTCTAGGGCACGGGAAGAGGTAAGTATTGTGCCGGCCGGGGCCCTGAGCAGGCGGGGGGCCCATAGTGCGCTGGGATGCCCGACGGCGAGTAAGCCCCCCGCCTGCTCAGGGCCCCGCCTCTTGCCTGGGTGCAGGAGGGGGACCCGATGCGGGGGTATGTAGCACCCTGAGGATTCGGCTGCTACAGGGGTATTGCACCTCAACCCAGAGGTGTGATATTCCACTCCCGGGTAGGGATGGAGTGTGGAACTGAGCTCAGTAAGCTGCATGCACTACACACATCCCATTTCCGAGGAACAGACCAACGGTACTCCCACTTAGAAATGTGCAGGTACGACCGAGTCTGTTCCTGGCTGGAGTGGGAGGGGGGGTGGTACATCCCAGTAGTGTAGGGGCAGATAGGGGGAGCAGCCTGGGTAAAGTTAGGAGCTCATTGGGTGCTGGTCACCTGAGCTCACACATAGAGGGAGTATTTAAGGTGGGCACCATCTAAGATCAGGGTCAGTCTGCCAGAGTGTAACCTGAAGAGAGCAGAGGAGCAGAGCAGCCCCAGAGCAAGAGTGAGAGAGGAGAGCCAGAAAGACCCAGAGGGGGAGACAGAAAGGAACTCTGAGAACCCAAATATAATCACAGGGTGAAGAGTTGGCAACAGGGTACCGGATCCCAAACTGGTGGGGGCTACAACATACCTCAGCCAGAGACCGGAGGCCGTGGGCAGCATCTGCCACGGCCACCCACCATATCCACCCAGAAGGCAGACCACGCATAGGGTCAGGGAACCCAGAGGCAAGGGTTCGCCAACAAGAGGCCCGAGGGAGCCAGACATAGGTGGATCCCTGGTGGGGAAGGCCAGAGACGAGGACAGGACAGAACGGGAGCTCAGAACCACGCTCCAGAACTACTTGGGGGTTGGCCGAGTCCAGGACCTGGTGGACGCAGCACGGCTCGGGTGGTCACTCAAGGCCGGAGTGACCGGAACATCTGCAGTAAGTAAAGAACCCTGAACTGCACAACCCGACTCTGACTCTCATTACCATCATCCCTGCACTTCCACAACCACCATCCTCTGCACCTGACCCCCTGAGGCTATACCCCTCCCGTTGGGGGTTATACTACCTAAGCTGCACAAACACCATCAGCCTCAGCGGACCCTGCTGCAGCGGCGGCCGTAGTGACCGCAATTCAACGGGTGGCGTAGTCGACATAAAGAACTTTAGTAACATCAGTAAGGACTGCCACACACTGAGCTTGACACCCTGGGCACGGACCGGGTCACAGCCACTCGGAGACTACAACCCCCATCTGATCCGGCTCCGGGTATTCCCCTAAAGAATATGGCCCAGGGGGTGCGTCAACTTTGGCGTAGTCGGCAGGATCTCGTGCCCGCAACACCCGGGTACTGCGTGCCTGAAGAAAAGAACAAGTTTACCTCAAAAAGAAGTCTCCTGCCGGTTCCGGAGGGTCCCCGCCATCGGACTCCATCACAGATCGATTCCCGCCGGTTGTCCGCCATTAACAGCTTTTTCCCGCCATCTGCAGAGTTTCCCGCCACTGGGAGACGATTCCCGCCATTTCCAAAGGTTTCCCGCCTTGGTGGAGCGGACGCCATTATGGGCGTGCCAGAGGGTGGCAAGAGGCCACCTCCCATCGTGGGCCAGGACCGAAAATGGCGCCAGAAGTGGAAACCGCCCCCACCAACAGAGACTGTGATGCTAGAGGTGTCTGTCAGGGTGAAAGAACTGCCCCTGGAGCTGACAATCACCAAGTGGCCCCGGGACCGCCCTCGAAGTGGGAGGACTGAGAAGAAGAGAGCAAAGATGGGTGTCGCCTGGAGCAGTCTGGAGAGAGCGCACCCGGAGACAAGAAGCCTAGAGCTGAGTCCAGAAGAAGCTTACCCGGAGATGGAAGAAGAGCAGAGCAGCACCGGCCCGCTGGCCAGGAGCCTGCTGGAGACAACGGAAGGAGAGCAGAGCAGCACCGGCCCGATGGTCAGGAGCCTGCTAGAAGCAACGACCCCACTAGGCTTAGTGGAGGTCCTGGCACAGCTCCCCCGAGATCGGGAGTGTGCGCAGACTGCGCTGGAGGGCCTCGCACGGAGGATGGCCCGGGTGCAACGAGAGACGTTGGCGGAGTGGAGCCGAGAGATGGCCCAGCAGACCGAGACTCGTCAGCGGAGCACGCCACCCGAGACGAGGAGACAGACCGCCTCTGAGGATGGCGCAGGAGGACTGAAGGCCGGAGACGGCGCCGAGAAGGGAGCCGAACGAAAGGAGGCAGGTAAAGGGGACGTCTCTACCCCAAACCGGGAAACCGCGCACCTGCCCCAGCTCCCCGTCGTAGAGCCCGAAGTACCCCCTGCCGTGCCCGTAACCGCAACGTCACCGCCACAGACTAGGCCTCAACCGGAAGCCGCAGCCGCGACCCCTGTGACGTCACACGCCTCGACCCCGAGCGTGACCAAGCAGGAAGTACCACCAGCCTGGTCGCAAGGCCTAGTACCCCCGGGCGCCGCAATACCAACAGCGCCCCCTACCTCCGCGGAGCCACCGGCCTGGTCGCAGGGCCAAGTAGCCCAGGGCGCCGCCGTCCTTACGGTGCCCTTCACTTTCCAGGTGCCCCAGGCCTGGCCGCAAGGCCTGGGCAACCCGGGCGCCACCACCACCGCGCCCATAAAACCAAGAGTGCCGCATCTGGGAGAAGATCTGTTCGCCCAACATACGTGCCCGGATGGGCAGCCCTTTATATGGCCACCGGAGTTTCACCATCCCCGACTCCGGAAAGAGAGGCCCCTAGATGAACCCCTGATTCCGGTTCCAAAGCCCGTAAAAGGGACCTCGCCCCCGCTAGAGGAGGCACAGTTTGAGTGGGACCCCACCGGAGAAGACCTCATGGGGTTCACTCAGGAGACCCGGGCAGCTGCAGCGGAGCGTGCAGAGTGCTGCCGGCAGCAGCTCGAGGTCTTTGAGAAGGAGCGGAGAGAGAGGCGGGTCCGGGAACAACAAGCCCAGATAAGGAGCGCGGAGCAGAAGAGCCGGGCCAGGAGGAGTCCCCGTGCAGCTCATGGTCCCCCTTCCACCGGGACTGTGATCAAGTTTAATATGCAGCACGGGTGGGGCTTCATCCGAGATCACCGCACCCCAGGCGACGTCTTCGTGACAAGAAGAGACGTTGAGTCCCACCTACCGGAGGGACACAGAGGACGTGACCTGTATATAGGGGACGAGGTCACCTTCACCCGGCACAAGTGTGCCAAAGGACCCTACGCCCTCCATGTGCATCGCCTGACGGAGGAGGAGCTGCGGTGTGAGGAGGAGCAAGAGGACCCGGACGGGTCTGAAGCTAAAGGTAACCACAAAGAAAGAGCAGGAGGACGTCGTCGTTGAGTACAGCAGAGTACAAGCTGTATATAGTTGCCCGTCGGGGCACAGTGAACTGTTGTTGCTATTATAGTCCCCGTTGGGACCAGCAAATTGAACTGTTACCCGTATTTCCCTTAATCCCACTGACCGAGGACTGAGAGCGGTCATCCCTTTCCTAAATACCTGGCCGAGGACTGAGAGCGGCCAAATCCCTTGTAAATAGTTGCGCTTCCTAAAGCGCCCCCTACCGGTTTTATAGGAAAACCATTTTTCTAGAGAAACTGTTGCACTTTTCCCGGGCACACGTTGCACAGTGTCCGGAGGAGGAGTTAGAAGCAAGAAACGACTACGAGAATGTTTTATATGAAAAGTTTTATGATGCTGCTAATATATGTTGTTTTATATGTTTTATTATGTTGTTTATGCAAAATTGTATGTTTGTGGATGTTTTTATATCTTACAGCCCGAGGACGTGCTGTGATTTACCAGGGGGGAATGTAGCACCCTGAGGATTCGGCTGCTACAGGGGTATTGCACCTCAACCCAGAGGTGTGATATTCCACTCCCGGGTAGGGATGGAGTGTGGAACTGAGCTCAGTAAGCTGCATGCACTACACACATCCCATTTCCGAGGAACAGACCAACGGTACTCCCACTTAGAAATGTGCAGGTACGACCGAGTCTGTTCCTGGCTGGAGTGGGAGGGGGGTGGTACATCCCAGTAGTGTAGGGGCAGATAGGGGGAGCAGCCTGGGTAAAGTTAGGAGCTCATTGGGTGCTGGTCACCTGAGCTCACACATAGAGGGAGTATTTAAGGTGGGCACCATCTAAGATCAGGGTCAGTCTGCCAGAGTGTAACCTGAAGAGAGCAGAGGAGCAGAGCAGCCCCAGAGCAAGAGTGAGAGAGGAGAGCCAGAAAGACCCAGAGGGGGAGACAGAAAGGAACTCTGAGAACCCAAATATAATCACAGGGTGAAGAGTTGGCAACAGGGTACCGGATCCCAAACTGGTGGGGGCTACAACATACCTCAGCCAGAGACCGGAGGCCGTGGGCAGCATCTGCCACGGCCACCCACCATATCCACCCAGAAGGCAGACCACGCATAGGGTCAGAGAACCCAGAGGCAAGGGTTCGCCAACAAGAGGCCCGAGGGAGCCGGACATAGGTGGATCCCTGGTGGGGAAGGCCAGAGACGAGGACAGGACAGAACGGGAGCTCAGAACCACGCTCCAGAACTACTTGGGGGTTGGCCGAGTCCAGGACCTGGTGGACGCAGCACGGCTCGGGTGGTCACTCAAGGCCGGAGTGACCGGAACATCTGCAGTAAGTAAAGAACCCTGAACTGCACAACCCGACTCTGACTCTCATTACCATCATCCCTGCACTTCCTCAACCACCATCCTCTGCACCTGACCCCCTGAGGCTATACCCCTCCCGTTGGGGGTTATACTACCTAAGCTGCACAAACACCATCAGCCTCAGCGGACCCTGCTGCAGCGGCGGCCGTAGTGACCGCAATTCAACGGGTGGCGTAGTTGACATAAAGAACTTTAGTAACATCAGTAAGGACTGCCACACACTGAGCTTGACACCCTGGGCACGGACCGGGTCACAGCCACTCGGAGACTACAACCCCCATCTGATCCGGCTCCGGGTATTCCCCTAAAGAATATGGCCCAGGGGGTGCGTCAGGTACACAGTGCAGGCGACTGCTATGGGGCCCCCCCAGCTCACGGGCCCCATAGCAGTCGCGTGGCCTGCCGCCCTTGGCAGGATGCCACTGGGTACAATGGTGTCTGGCCTGGACAATCCTCTGTAAGGGAAACCAAGTCCAAACTGATAGATTTTCCCTGCACTGATACATTGTAGCAAACGGTCAGGACAGGAGGGGGATCGTCTAGACTGAATACCATTGTAATAAATGCTCCGCTGCTGTCAGGATTAGATTTTTTTCAGGTTCTGGATATTAACAAGAATGATTTTATTCTCAGACAAAAAGCAGAGATCTTACAAATGGCAGAAAAGTTGAATAATCCTTCATTGCGGAGACGAGAACTTTCCTCCTGTATCTGGCGGATCGTCCCGTGGCTGAGAACAGTCTTTGCGGAGCGATTCCTCCCTATGAGGGGAACGTCGGCGCGGTGGAGCTGCTGTATCAGCCACGGAGGGGAATGAAGAGCAAGAAAGATTTATCCTCATCCTGGAGGATCCGGAACTGAAGACTGCGGAGATCAAAGCTGAAGGTGAAGCCACATGTGATCTGTATACATCGGCAGAGGGGTCGTCACATGAGGAAATCCCCCCATATATATGGAGATGGCGATCTGTGGGGGCCGGACACAGAATGGGTGTGTGGTGTAACCAAAGAGAACACTAAGTCAGCACAGGAGCTGTGTACACAAAACGGAAGCCTTCTGCAAAGTTACTTTATTCTCTTTATCCCCTTCCCGACATCCACAGAATTTAAGTGTCGCAATTCCAATGAGTTGTGGATTTTTGGTTCAAGTTGCCCAACGGGACCAAAAAATAATGTGATAGAAAAGGATTAAAATTGAAATTTATATATATAAAAAAAATCCTTTTAAATTTCCTCCCTCCATTTGTCAATACAAAGCAAGACTAAAAGATTATATATTTATATTTATTTATTTAGTATTGACACACTGACAAAAAGTCCGATCTATCAAATCATAAATATATTAACCCCTACAGCAAATGCCCAACAGCAAAGATAATCTAAACACCCAATTTTTTTTTCTTTTTGGGTAATTTTACCTCCCAAAAAATGCATCAAAAAGAGATGAAAAGTTTGTAGACGGCAGAGAATGGCATCAATAACCCCCGCAGGTCGGCGAGCAGAAAGCGAACCTCGCCCAGATTCATCAGCAGAAACATGGAACAAATGCAGGGTCTCACAAAATGGTGACACAATACCGGGTTATTTATTACTGTTTGGTGACACCATAATACGGCAATTCTGGCTTCTTAATTTATTTTTCCGCTATTTAACGTGCGGTTTAAATAATTTGGGCTTTGATAGGTCGGACTTTTACAGACACGACAATATAAAATGTTTCTTTTTTAATTTCTTTTTTTTTACCTCGGGGAAAAAGGGGTGATTTAACATTTTTGTTTATTTTTTTTCCTTTGTAAAACTTTCTTTTTTTTCCATTTTTACTTTATTTTTTTATGTCCCCTTAGGGCACTTGAACCTGCGATCTCTTGACTGCTTATTCTATATACAGTAATCCTCTAGTAATGCAGTATACAGTTTATATGATTAAGTTCAGACTGTGGATGAACTTCACAGGAGTACCAAGATGGCAGCCATGCCGGCCTTCACCATTCCCCTGACTGCCATTGTCATTCATTTCCTGGCGATAGCTCAATTTAAATGCCGCTGTTGGCTCAGGTGGCCACAGTCTACTCAAGTCGCTGCTGTCGGCTCAGGTCACCGCTGTACTGGGCTGGCTGGCAAATTGCACACAGTAGCAACCCATCCTTATTGAGTTTTATCTGTGGCTGATTCATAAAGTGAGTAAAGGTTACAAAGCTTTAAAAAGATAAAGCCGGTGTTATGATGTAATAGTTGAGGTCAAATGCCGACTAGATTCTCATCCACTTCTATCAGTGGGCTACTCAGAGAGGTGTCTGAGACTCTAGCCAGCATGTGACGAGGCTCGGACTGGCCTGCTGGGGAATTCCCCGGTGGGCCCCACTGCAGGGCCAGCACTGACAAGACAAGGAAGGCTCCTCCCACTCCTACCCTACCACAGCTATGCACTTGTCTATATACCGTATGCTGTGTGTGTGGGGGTGTGTGGTTTGACTTGTCTATATACCGTATGCTGTGTGTGGGGGACTTGTCTATATACTGTATGCTGTGTATGGGGGACTTGTCTATATACCGTATGCTGTGTGTGGGGTACTTGTCTATATACTGTATGCTGTGTGTGGGGGACTTGTCTATATACTGTATGCTGTGTGGGGGACTTGTCTATATACCGTATGCTGTGTGTGGGGTACTTGTCTATATACCGTATGCTGTGTGTGGGGGACTTCTCTATATACTGTATGCTGTGTGTGGGGGACTTGTCTATATACTGTATGCTGTGTGGGGGACTTGTCTATATACCGTATGCTGTGTGTGGGGTACTTGTCTATATACCGTATGCTGTGTGTGGGGGACTTGTCTATATACCGTATGCTGTGTATGGGGGACTTGTCTATATACTGTATGCTGTGTGTGGGGGACTTGTCTATATACCGTATGCTGTGTGTGGGGGACTTGTCTATATACTGTATGCTGTGTGGGGGTGACTTGTCTATATACCGTATGCTGTGTGGGGGACTTGTCTATATACCGTATGCTGTGTGGGGGGGACTTGTCTATATACCGTATGCTGTGTGTGGGGGACTTGTCTATATACCGTATGCTGTGTGTGGGGGACTTGTTTATATACTGTATGCTGTGTGGGGGACTTGTCTATATACTGTATGCTGTGTATGGGGGACTTGTCTATATACCGTATGCTGTGTGGGGGACTTGTCTATATACTGTATGCTGTGTGGGGGGGACTTGTCTATTTACTGTATGCTGTGTGGGGGACTTGTCTATATACCGTATGCTGTGTGTGGGGGACTTGTCTATATACTGTATGCTGTGTGTGGGGGACTTGTCTATATACTGTATGCTGTGTGTGGGGGACTTGTCTCTATACCGTATGCTGTGTGGGGGACTTGTCTATATACTGTATGCTGTGTGTGGGGGACTTGTCTATATACCGTATGCTGTGTGTGGGGAACTTGTCTATATACTGTATGCTGTGTGTGGGGGACTTGTCTATATACTGTATGCTGTGTGGGGGACTTGTCTATATACCGTATGCTGTGTGTGGGGGGGGAGGGGGTGGGGGACTTGTCTATATACTGTATGCTGTGTGTGGGGAACTTGTCTATATACTGTATGCTGTGTGGGGCACTTGTCTATATACCGTATGCTGTGTGTGTGGGGGGGGTGGGGGACTTGTCGATATACTGTATGCTGTGTGGTGGGGGACTTGTCTATATACCGTATGCTGTGTGTGGGGGACTTGTCTATATACTGTATGCTGTGTGTGGGGGACTTGTCTATATACCGTATGCTGTGTGTGGGGGACTTGTCTATATACTGTATGCTGTGTGTGGGGGACTTGTCTATATACTGTATGCTGTGTGTGGGGGACTTGTCTATATACCGTATGCTGTGTGTGGGGAACTTGTCTATATACTGTATGCTGTGTGGGGGACTTGTCTATATACCGTATGCTGTGTGGGGGACTTGTCTATATACTGTATGCTGTGTGTAGGGGACTTGTCTATATACTGTATGCTGTGTGTGGGGGACTTGTCTATATACCGTATGCTGTGTGTGGGGGACTTGTCTATATACTGTATGCTGTGTAGGGGACTTGTCTATATACTGTATGCTGTGTGTGGGGGACTTGTCTATATACTGTATGCTGTGTATGGGGGACTTGTCTATATACCGTATGCTGTGTGGGAGGGACTTGTCTATATACCGTATGCTGTGTGAGGGACTTGTCTATATACCGTATGCTGTGTGGGGACTTGTCTATATACCGTATGCTGTGTGGGGTACTTGTCTATATACCGTATGCTGTGTGTGGGGGACTTGTCTATATACCGTATGCTGTGTGTGTGGGACTTGTCTATATACCGTATGCTGAGTGTGGGGGACTTGTCTATATACCGTATGCTGTGTGTGAGGGACTTGTCTATATACTGTATGCTGTGTGTGGGGGACTTGTCTATATACCGTATGCTGTGTGTGGGGTACTTGTCTATATACCGTATGCTGTGTGTGGGGGACTTGTCTATATACCGTATGCTGTGTGGGGGGGGACTTGTCTATATACTGTATGCTGTGTGTGGGGGACTTGTCTATATACCGTATGCTGTGTGTGGGGGACTTGTCTATATACCGTATGCTGTGTGTGGGGGACTTGTCTATATACCGTATGCTGTGTGTGGGGGACTTGTCTATATACCGTATGCTGTGTGTGGGGGACTTGTCTATATACTGTATGCTGTGTGTGGGGGTCTTGTCTATATACCGTATGCTGTGTGTGGGGGACTTGTCTATATACCGTATGCTGTGTGTGGGGGACTTGTCTATATACTGTATGCTGTGTGTGGGGGACTTGTCTATATACTGTATGCTGTGTGTGGGGGACTTGTCTATATACCGTATGCTGTGTGTGGGGAACTTGTCTATATACTGTATGCTGTGTGGGGGACTTGTCTATATACCGTATGCTGTGTGGGGGACTTGTCTATATACTGTATGCTGTGTGTAGGGGACTTGTCTATATACTGTATGCTGTGTGTGGGGGACTTGTCTATATACCGTATGCTGTGTGTGGGGGACTTGTCTATATACTGTATGCTGTGTAGGGGACTTGTCTATATACTGTATGCTGTGTGTGGGGGACTTGTCTATATACTGTATGCTGTGTATGGGGGACTTGTCTATATACCGTATGCTGTGTGGGAGGGACTTGTCTATATACCGTATGCTGTGTGAGGGACTTGTCTATATACCGTATGCTGTGTGGGGACTTGTCTATATACCGTATGCTGTGTGGGGTACTTGTCTATATACCGTATGCTGTGTGTGGGGGACTTGTCTATATACCGTATGCTGTGTGTGTGGGACTTGTCTATATACCGTATGCTGAGTGTGGGGGACTTGTCTATATACCGTATGCTGTGTGTGAGGGACTTGTCTATATACTGTATGCTGTGTGTGGGGGTCTTGTCTATATACCGTATGCTGTGTGTGGGGGACTTGTCTATATATCGTATGCTGTGTGTGGGGGACTTGTCTATATACCGTATGCTGTGTGTGGGGGACTTGTCTATATACCGTATGCTGTGTGTGGGGGACTTGTCTATATACTGTATGCTGTGTGTGGGGTACTTGACTATATATCGTATGCTGTGTGTGTGGGGGACTTGTCTATATACTGTATGCTGTGTGTGGGGGACTTGTCTATATACTGTATGCTGTGTGGGGGACTTGTCTATATACCGTATGCTGTGTGTGGGGTACTTGTCTATATACCGTATGCTGTGTGTGGGGGACTTGTCTATATACCGTATGCTGTGTATGGGGGACTTGTCTATATACTGTATGCTGTGTGTGGGGGACTTGTCTATATACCGTATGCTGTGTGTGGGGGACTTGTCTATATACTGTATGCTGTGTGGGGGTGACTTGTCTATATACCGTATGCTGTGTGGGGGACTTGTCTATATACTGTATGCTGTGTGGGGGACTTGTCTATATACCGTATGCTGTGTGTGGGGGACTTGTTTATATACTGTATGCTGTGTGGGGGACTTGTCTATATACTGTATGCTGTGTATGGGGGACTTGTCTATATACCGTATGCTGTGTGGGGGACTTGTCTATATACTGTATGCTGTGTGGGGGGGACTTGTCTATTTACCGTATGCTGTGTGGGGGACTTGTCTATATACTGTATGCTGTGTGTGGGGGACTTGTCTATATACTGTATGCTGTGTGTGGGGGACTTGTCTATATACTGTATGCTGTGTGTGGGGGACTTGTCTATATACCGTATGCTGTGTGTGGGGAACTTGTCTATATACTGTATGCTGTGTGGGGGACTTGTCTATATACCGTATGCTGTGTGGGGGACTTGTCTATATACTGTATGCTGTGTGTAGGGGACTTGTCTATATACTGTATGCTGTGTGTGGGGGACTTGTCTATATACCGTATGCTGTGTGTGGGGGACTTGTCTATATACTGTATGCTGTGTAGGGGACTTGTCTATATACTGTATGCTGTGTGTGGGGGACTTGTCTATATACTGTATGCTGTGTATGGGGGACTTGTCTATATACCGTATGCTGTGTGGGAGGGACTTGTCTATATACCGTATGCTGTGTGAGGGACTTGTCTATATACCGTATGCTGTGTGGGGACTTGTCTATATACCGTATGCTGTGTGGGGTACTTGTCTATATACCGTATGCTGTGTGTGGGGGACTTGTCTATATACCGTATGCTGTGTGTGTGGGACTTGTCTATATACCGTATGCTGAGTGTGGGGGACTTGTCTATATACCGTATGCTGTGTGTGAGGGACTTGTCTATATACTGTATGCTGTGTGTGGGGGTCTTGTCTATATACCGTATGCTGTGTGTGGGGGACTTGTCTATATATCGTATGCTGTGTGTGGGGGACTTGTCTATATACCGTATGCTGTGTGTGGGGGACTTGTCTATATACCGTATGCTGTGTGTGGGGGACTTGTCTATATACTGTATGCTGTGTGTGGGGTACTTGACTATATATCGTATGCTGTGTGTGTGGGGGACTTGTCTATATACTGTATGCTGTGTGTGGGGGACTTGTCTATATACTGTATGCTGTGTGGGGGACTTGTCTATATACCGTATGCTGTGTGTGGGGTACTTGTCTATATACCGTATGCTGTGTGTGGGGGACTTGTCTATATACCGTATGCTGTGTATGGGGGACTTGTCTATATACTGTATGCTGTGTGTGGGGGACTTGTCTATATACCGTATGCTGTGTGTGGGGGACTTGTCTATATACTGTATGCTGTGTGGGGGTGACTTGTCTATATACCGTATGCTGTGTGGGGGACTTGTCTATATACTGTATGCTGTGTGGGGGACTTGTCTATATACCGTATGCTGTGTGTGGGGGACTTGTTTATATACTGTATGCTGTGTGGGGGACTTGTCTATATACTGTATGCTGTGTATGGGGGACTTGTCTATATACCGTATGCTGTGTGGGGGACTTGTCTATATACTGTATGCTGTGTGGGGGGGACTTGTCTATTTACCGTATGCTGTGTGGGGGACTTGTCTATATACCGTATGCTGTGTGTGGGGGACTTGTCTATATACTGTATGCTGTGTGTGGGGGACTTGTCTATATACTGTATGCTGTGTGTGGGGGACTTGTCTCTATACCGTATGCTGTGTGGGGGACTTGTCTATATACTGTATGCTGTGTGTGGGGGACTTGTCTATATACCGTATGCTGTGTGTGGGGAACTTGTCTATATACCGTATGCTGTGTGTGGGGAACTTGTCTATATACCGTATGCTGTGTGCGGGGGACTTGTCTATATACCGTATGCTGTGTGTGGGGGACTTGTCTATATACCGTATGCTGTGTGTGGGGGACTTGTCTATATACTGTATGCTGTGTGTGGGGGACTTGTCTATATACTGTATGCTGTGTGGGGGACTTGTCTATTTACCGTATGCTGTGTGGGGGACTTGTCTATATACCGTATGCTGTGTGTGGGGGACTTGTCTATATACTGTATGCTGTGTGTGGGTAACTTGTCTATATACTGTATGCTGTGTGGGGCACTTGTCTATATACCGTATGCTGTGTGTGGGGGGGGGGTGGGGGACTTGTCGATATACTGCATGCTGTGTGGTGGGGGACTTGTCTATATACCGTATGCTGTGTGTGGGGGACTTGTCTATATACTGTATGCTGTGTGTGGGGGACTTGTCTATATACCGTATGCTGTGTGTGGGGGACTTGTCTATATACTGTATGCTGTGTGTGGGGGACTTGTCTATATACTGTATGCTGTGTGTGGGGGACTTGTCTATATACCGTATGCTGTGTGTGGGGAACTTGTCTATATACTGTATGCTGTGTGGGGGACTTGTCTATATACCGTATGCTGTGTGGGGGACTTGTCTATATACTGTATGCTGTGTGTAGGGGACTTGTCTATATACTGTATGCTGTGTGTGGGGGACTTGTCTATATACTGTATGCTGTGTGTGGGGGACTTGTCTATATACTGTATGCTGTGTATGGGGGACTTGTCTATATACCGTATGCTGTGTGGGAGGGACTTGTCTATATACCGTATGCTGTGTGAGGGACTTGTCTATATACCGTATGCTGTGTGGGGGACTTGTCTATATACCGTATGCTGTGTGGGGTACTTGTCTATATACCGTATGCTGTGTGTGGGGGACTTGTCTATATACCGTATGCTGTGTGTGTGGGACTTGTCTATATACCGTATGCTGAGTGTGGGGGACTTGTCTATATACCGTATGCTGTGTGTGAGGGACTTGTCTATATACTGTATGCTGTGTGTGGGGGACTTGTCTATATACCGTATGCTGTGTGTGGGGTACTTGTCTATATACCGTATGCTGTGTGTGGGGGACTTGTCTATATACCGTATGCTGTGTGGGGGGGGACTTGTCTATATACTGTATGCTGTGTGTGGGGGATTTGTCTATATACCGTATGCTGTGTGTGGGGGACTTGTCTATATACCGTATGCTGTGTGTGGGGGACTTGTCTATATACCGTATGCTGTGTGTGGGGGACTTGTCTATATACCGTATGCTGTGTGTGGGGGACTTGTCTATATACTGTATGCTGTGTGTGGGGGTCTTGTCTATATACCCTATGCTGTGTGTGGGGGACTTGTCTATATACCGTATGCTGTGTGTGGGGGACTTGTCTATATACCGTATGCTGTGTGTGGGGGACTTGTCTATATACCGTATGCTGTGTGTGGGGGACTTGTCTATATACTGTATGCTGTGTGTGGGGGACTTGTCTATATATCGTATGCTGTGTGTGTGGGGGACTTGTCTATATACTGTATGCTGTGTGTGGGGGACTTGTCTATATACTGTATGCTGTGTGGGGGACTTGTCTATATACCGTATGCAGTGTGTGGGGTACTTGTCTATATACCGTATGCTGTGTGTGGGGGACTTGTCTATATACTGTATGCTGTGTGTGGGGGACTTGTCTATATACTGTATGCTGTGTGTGGGGGACTTGTCTATATACTGTATGCTGTGTGGGGGACTTGTCTATATACTGTATGCTGTGTGTGGGGGACTTGTCTATATACTGTATGCTGTGTGGGGTACTTGTCTATATACCGTATGCTGTGTGGGGGACTTGTCTATATACTGTATGCTGTGTGTGGGGTACTTGTCTATATACCGTATGCTGTGTGTGGGGGACTTGTCTATATACCGTATGCTGTGTATGGGGGACTTGTCTATATACTGTATGCTGTGTGTGGGGGACTTGTCTATATACCGTATGCTGTGTGTGGGGGACTTGTCTATATACTGTATGCTGTGTGGGGGGGACTTGTCTATATACCGTATGCTGTGTGGGGGACTTGTCTATATACCGTATGCTGTGTGGGGGGGACTTGTCTATATACCGTATGCTGTGTGGGGGGGACTTGTCTATATACCATATGCTGTGTGTGGGGGACTTGTTTATATACTGTATGCTGTGTGGGGGACTTGTCTATATACTGTATGCTGTGTGGGGGACTTGTCCATATACTGTATGCTGTGTGGGGGGGACTTGTTTATATACTGTATGCTGTGTGGGGGACTTGTCTATATACCGTATGCTGTGTGTGGGGGACTTGTTTATATACTGTATGCTGTGTGGGGGACTTGTCTATATACTGTATGCTGTGTATGGGGGACTTGTCTATATACCGTATGCTGTGTGGGGGACTTGTCTATATACTGTATGCTGTGTGGGGGGGACTTGTCTATTTACCTTATGCTGTGTGGGGGACTTGTCTATATACCGTATGCTGTGTGTGGGGGACTTGTCTATATACTGTATGCTGTGTGTGGGACTTGTCCATCTACTGTATGCTGTGTGGGGGGGACTTGTTTATATACTGTATGCTGTGTGGGGGACTTGTCTATATACCGTATGCTGTGTGTGGGGGACTTGTTTATATACTGTATGCTGTGTGGGGGACTTGTCTATATACTGTATGCTGTGTATGGGGGACTTGTCTATATACCGTATGCTGTGTGGGGGACTTGTCTATATACTGTATGCTGTGTGGGGGGGACTTGTATATTTACCTTATGCTGTGTGGGGGACTTGTCTATATACCGTATGCTGTGTGTGGGGGACTTGTCTATATACTGTATGCTGTGTGTGGGGGACTTGTCTATATACTGTATGCTGTGTGTGGGGGACTTGTCTCTATACCGTATGCTGTGTGGGGGACTTGTCTATATACTGTATGCTGTGTGTGGGGGACTTGTCTATATACCATATGCTGTGTGGGGAACTTGTCTATATACTGTATGCTGTGTGTGGGGGAGTTGTCTATATACTGTATGCTGTGTGGGGGACTTGTCTATATACCGTATGCTGTGTGTGGGGGGCGGTGGGGGACTTGTCTATATACTGTATGCTGTGTGTGGGGAACTTGTCTATATACTGTATGCTGTGTGGGACACTTGTCTATATACTGTATGCTGTGTGTGTGGGGGGGGGTGGGGGACTTGTCGATATACTGTATGCTGTGTGGTGGGGGACTTGTCTATATACCGTATGCTGTGTGTGGGGGACTTGTCTATATACTGTATGCTGTGTTTGGGGGACTTGTCTATATACCGTATGCTGTGTGTGGGGGACTTGTCTATATACTGTATGCTGTGTGTGGGGGACTTGTCTATATACTGTATGCTGTGTGTGGGGGACTTGTCTATATACCGTATGCTGTGTGTGGGGAACTTGTCTATATACTGTATGCTGTGTGGGGGACTTGTCTATATACCGTATGCTGTGTGGGGGACTTGTCTATATACTGTATGCTGTGTGTAGGGGACTTGTCTATATACTGTATGCTGTGTGTGGGGGACTTGTCTATATACTGTATGCTGTATATGGGGGACTTGTCTATATACTGTATGCTGTGTATGGGGGACTTGTCTATATACCGTATGCTGTGTGTGGGGGGGACTTGTCTATATACCGTATGCTGTGTGGGAGGAACTTGTCTATATACCGTATGCTGTGTGAGGGACTTGTCTATATACCGTATGCTGTGTGGGGGACTTGTCTATATACCGTATGCTGTGTGGGGTACTTGTCTATATACCGTATGCTGTGTGTGGGGGACTTGTCTATATACCGTATGCTGTGTGTGTGGGACTTGTCTATATACCGTATGCTGAGTGTGGGGGACTTGTCTATATACCGTATGCTGTGTGTGAGGGACTTGTCTATATACTGTATGCTGTGTGTGGGGGACTTGTCTATATACCGTATGCTGTGTGTGGGGTACTTGTCTATATACCGTATGCTGTGTGTGGGGGACTTGTCTATATACCGTATGCTGTGTGGGGGGGGACTTGTCTATATACTGTATGCTGTGTGTGGGGGATTTGTCTATATACCGTATGCTGTGTGTGGGGGACTTGTCTATATACCGTATGCTGTGTGTGGGGGACTTGTCTATATACCGTATGCTGTGTGTGGGGGACTTGTCTATATACCGTATGCTGTGTGTGGGGGACTTGTCTATATACTGTATGCTGTGTGTGGGGGACTTGTCTATATACCGTATGCTGTGTGTGGGGGACTTGTCTATATACCGTATGCTGTGTGTGGGGGACTTGTCTATATACCGTATGCTGTGTGTGGGGGACTTGTCTATATACTGTATGCTGTGTGTGGGGGACTTGTCTATATATCGTATGCTGTGTGTGTGGGGGACTTGTCTATATACTGTATGCTGTGTGTGGGGGACTTGTCTATATACTGTATGCTGTGTGGGGGACTTGTCTATATACCGTATGCAGTGTGTGGGGTACTTGTCTATATACCGTATGCTGTGTGTGGGGGACTTGTCTATATACTGTATGCTGTGTGTGGGGGACTTGTCTATATACTGTATGCTGTGTGTGGGGGACTTGTCTATATACTGTATGCTGTGTGGGGGACTTGTCTATATACTGTATGCTGTGTGTGGGGGACTTGTCTATATACTGTATGCTGTGTGGGGTACTTGTCTATATACCGTATGCTGTGTGGGGGACTTGTCTATATACTGTATGCTGTGTGTGGGGTACTTGTCTATATACCGTATGCTGTGTGTGGGGGACTTGTCTATATACCGTATGCTGTGTATGGGGGACTTGTCTATATACTGTATGCTGTGTGTGGGGGACTTGTCTATATACCGTATGCTGTGTGTGGGGGACTTGTCTATATACTGTATGCTGTGTGGGGGGGACTTGTCTATATACCGTATGCTGTGTGGGGGACTTGTCTATATACCGTATGCTGTGTGGGGGGGACTTGTCTATATACCGTATGCTGTGTGGGGGGGACTTGTCTATATACCATATGCTGTGTGTGGGGGACTTGTTTATATACTGTATGCTGTGTGGGGGACTTGTCTATATACTGTATGCTGTGTGGGGGACTTGTCCATATACTGTATGCTGTGTGGGGGGGACTTGTTTATATACTGTATGCTGTGTGGGGGACTTGTCTATATACCGTATGCTGTGTGTGGGGGACTTGTTTATATACTGTATGCTGTGTGGGGGACTTGTCTATATACTGTATGCTGTGTATGGGGGACTTGTCTATATACCGTATGCTGTGTGGGGGACTTGTCTATATACTGTATGCTGTGTGGGGGGGACTTGTCTATTTACCTTATGCTGTGTGGGGGACTTGTCTATATACCGTATGCTGTGTGTGGGGGACTTGTCTATATACTGTATGCTGTGTGTGGGACTTGTCCATCTACTGTATGCTGTGTGGGGGGGACTTGTTTATATACTGTATGCTGTGTGGGGGACTTGTCTATATACCGTATGCTGTGTGTGGGGGACTTGTTTATATACTGTATGCTGTGTGGGGGACTTGTCTATATACTGTATGCTGTGTATGGGGGACTTGTCTATATACCGTATGCTGTGTGGGGGACTTGTCTATATACTGTATGCTGTGTGGGGGGGACTTGTATATTTACCTTATGCTGTGTGGGGGACTTGTCTATATACCGTATGCTGTGTGTGGGGGACTTGTCTATATACTGTATGCTGTGTGTGGGGGACTTGTCTATATACTGTATGCTGTGTGTGGGGGACTTGTCTCTATACCGTATGCTGTGTGGGGGACTTGTCTATATACTGTATGCTGTGTGTGGGGGACTTGTCTATATACCATATGCTGTGTGGGGAACTTGTCTATATACTGTATGCTGTGTGTGGGGGAGTTGTCTATATACTGTATGCTGTGTGGGGGACTTGTCTATATACCGTATGCTGTGTGTGGGGGGCGGTGGGGGACTTGTCTATATACTGTATGCTGTGTGTGGGGAACTTGTCTATATACTGTATGCTGTGTGGGACACTTGTCTATATACTGTATGCTGTGTGTGTGGGGGGGGGTGGGGGACTTGTCGATATACTGTATGCTGTGTGGTGGGGGACTTGTCTATATACCGTATGCTGTGTGTGGGGGACTTGTCTATATACTGTATGCTGTGTTTGGGGGACTTGTCTATATACCGTATGCTGTGTGTGGGGGACTTGTCTATATACTGTATGCTGTGTGTGGGGGACTTGTCTATATACTGTATGCTGTGTGTGGGGGACTTGTCTATATACCGTATGCTGTGTGTGGGGAACTTGTCTATATACTGTATGCTGTGTGGGGGACTTGTCTATATACCGTATGCTGTGTGGGGGACTTGTCTATATACTGTATGCTGTGTGTAGGGGACTTGTCTATATACTGTATGCTGTGTGTGGGGGACTTGTCTATATACTGTATGCTGTGTATGGGGGACTTGTCTATATACTGTATGCTGTGTATGGGGGACTTGTCTATATACCGTATGCTGTGTGTGGGGGGGACTTGTCTATATACCGTATGCTGTGTGGGAGGAACTTGTCTATATACCGTATGCTGTGTGAGGGACTTGTCTATATACCGTATGCTGTGTGGGGGACTTGTCTATATACCGTATGCTGTGTGGGGTACTTGTCTATATACCGTATGCTGTGTGTGGGGGACTTGTCTATATACCGTATGCTGTGTGTGTGGGACTTGTCTATATACCGTATGCTGAGTGTGGGGGACTTGTCTATATACCGTATGCTGTGTGTGAGGGACTTGTCTATATACTGTATGCTGTGTGTGGGGGACTTGTCTATATACCGTATGCTGTGTGTGGGGTACTTGTCTATATACCGTATGCTGTGTGTGGGGGACTTGTCTATATACCGTATGCTGTGTGGGGGGGGACTTGTCTATATACTGTATGCTGTGTGTGGGGGACTTGTCTATATACCGTATGCTGTGTGTGGGGGACTTGTCTATATACCGTATGCTGTGTGGGGGGGGACTTGTCTATATACTGTATGCTGTGTGGGGGGGGCTTGTCTATATACTGTATGCTGTGTGGGGGGGACTTGTCTATATACTGTATGCTGTGTGGGGGACTTGTCTATATACTGTATGCTGTGTGTGGGGGACTTGTCTATATACCGTATGCTGTGTGTGGGGGACTTGTCTATATACTGTATGCTGTGTGTGGGGGACTTGTCTATATACCGTATGCTGTGTGTGGGGGACTTGTCTATATACCGTATGCTGTGTGTGGGGGACTTGTCTATATACTGTATGCTGTGTGTGGGGGACTTGTCTATATACCGTATGCTGTGTGTGGGGGACTTGTCTATATACTGTATGCTGTGTGTGGGGGACTTGTCTATATACCGTATGCTGTGTGTGGGGAACTTGTCTATATACTGTATGCTGTGTGGGGGACTTGTCTATATACCGTATGCTGTGTGGGGGACTTGTCTATATACTGTATGCTGTGTGTAGGGGACTTGTCTATATACTGTATGCTGTGTGTGGGGGACTTGTCTATATACTGTATGCTGTGCGTGGGGGACTTGTCTATATACTGTATGCTGTGTATGGGGGACTTGTCTATATACCGTATGCTGTGTGGGAGGGACTTGTCTATATACTGTATGCTGTGTGAGGGACTTGTCTATATACCGTATGCTGTGTGGGGGACTTGTCTATATACCGTATGCTGTGTGGGGTACTTGTCTATATACCGTATGCTGTGTGTGGGGGACTTGTCTATATACCGTATGCTGTGTGTGTGGGACTTGTCTATATACCGTATGCTGAGTGTGGGGGACTTGTCTATATACCGTATGCTGTGTGTGAGGGACTTGTCTATATACTGTATGCTGTGTGTGGGGGACTTGTCTATATACCGTATGCTGTGTGTGGGGTACTTGTCTATATACCGTATGCTGTGTGTGGGGGACTTGTCTATATACCGTATGCTGTGTGGGGGGGGACTTGTCTATATACTGTATGCTGTGTGTGGGGGATTTGTCTATATACCGTATGCTGTGTGTGGGGGACTTGTCTATATACCGTATGCTGTGTGTGGGGGACTTGTCTATATACCGTATGCTGTGTGTGGGGGACTTGTCTATATACCGTATGCTGTGTGTGGGGGACTTGTCTATATACTGTATGCTGTGTGTGGGGGTCTTGTCTATATACCGTATGCTGTGTGTGGGGGACTTGTCTATATACCGTATGCTGTGTGTGGGGGACTTGTCTATATACCGTATGCTGTGTGTGGGGGACTTGTCTATATACCGTATGCTGTGTGTGGGGGACTTGTCTATATACTGTATGCTGTGTGTGGGGGACTTGTCTATATATCGTATGCTGTGTGTGTGGGGGACTTGTCTATATACTGTATGCTGTGTGTGGGGGACTTGTCTATATACTGTATGCTGTGTGGGGGACTTGTCTATATACCGTATGCTGTGTGTGGGGTACTTGTCTATATACCGTATGCTGTGTGTGGGGGACTTGTCTATATACTGTATGCTGTGTGTGGGGGACTTGTCTATATACTGTATGCTGTGTGTGGGGGACTTGTCTATATACTGTATGCTGTGTGGGGGACTTGTCTATATACTGTATGCTGTGTGTGGGGGACTTGTCTATATACTGTATGCTATGTGGGGTACTTGTCTATATACCGTATGCTGTGTGGGGGACTTGTCTATATACTGTATGCTGTGTGTGGGGTACTTGTCTATATACCGTATGCTGTGTGTGGGGGACTTGTCTATATACCGTATGCTGTGTATGGGGGACTTGTCTATATACTGTATGCTGTGTGTGGGGGACTTGTCTATATACCGTATGCTGTGTGTGGGGGACTTGTCTATATACTGTATGCTGTGTGGGGGGGACTTGTCTATATACCGTATGCTGTGTGGGGGACTTGTCTATATACCGTATGCTGTGTGGGGGGGACTTGTCTATATTCCGTATGCTGTGTGGGGGGGACTTGTCTATATACCAAATGCTGTGTGTGGGGGACTTGTTTATATACTGTATGCTGTGTGGGGGACTTGTCTATATACTGTATGCTGTGTGGGGGACTTGTCCATATACTGTATGCTGTGTGGGGGGGACTTGTTTATATACTGTATGCTGTGTGGGGGACTTGTCTATATACCGTATGCTGTGTGTGGGGGACTTGTTTATATACTGTATGCTGTGTGGGGGACTTGTCTATATACTGTATGCTGTGTATGGGGGACTTGTCTATATACCGTATGCTGTGTGGGGGACTTGTCTATATACTGTATGCTGTGTGGGGGGGACTTGTCTATTTACCTTATGCTGTGTGGGGGACTTGTCTATATACCGTATGCTGTGTGTGGGGGACTTGTCTATATACTGTATGCTGTGTGGGGGACTTGTCCATCTACTGTATGCTGTGTGGGGGGGACTTGTTTATATACTGTATGCTGTGTGGGGGACTTGTCTATATACCGTATGCTGTGTGTGGGGGACTTGTTTATATACTGTATGCTGTGTGGGGGACTTGTCTATATACTGTATGCTGTGTATGGGGGACTTGTCTATATACCGTATGCTGTGTGGGGGACTTGTCTATATACTGTATGCTGTGTGGAGGGGAATTGTATATTTACCTTATGCTGTGTGGGGGACTTGTCTATATACCGTATGCTGTGTGTGGGGGACTTGTCTATATACTGTATGCTGTGTGTGGGGGACTTGTCTCTATACCGTATGCTGTGTGGGGGACTTGTCTATATACTGTATGCTGTGTGTGGGGGACTTGTCTATATACCGTATGCTGTGTGGGGAACTTGTCTATATACTGTATGCTGTGTGTGGGGGACTTGTCTATATACTGTATGCTGTGTGGGGGACTTGTCTATATACCGTATGCTGTGTGTGGGGGGGGAGGGGGTGGGGGACTTGTCTATATACTGTATGCTGTGTGTGGGGAACTTGTCTATATACTGTATGCTGTGTGGGACACTTGTCTATATACTGTATGCTGTGTGTGGGGGGGGGTGGGGGACTTGTCGATATACTGTATGCTGTGTGGTGGGGGACTTGTCTATATACCGTATGCTGTGTGTGGGGGACTTGTCTATATACTGTATGCTGTGTTTGGGGGACTTGTCTATATACCGTATGCTGTGTGTGGGGGACTTGTCTATATACTGTATGCTGTGTGTGGGGGACTTGTCTATATACTGTATGCTGTGTGTGGGGGACTTGTCTATATACCGTATGCTGTGTGTGGGGAACTTGTCTATATACTGTATGCTGTGTGGGGGACTTGTCTATATACCGTATGCTGTGTGGGGGACTTGTCTATATACTGTATGCTGTGTGTAGGGGACTTGTCTATATACTGTATGCTGTGTGTGGGGGACTTGTCTATATACTGTATGCTGTGTATGGGGGACTTGTCTATATACTGTATGCTGTGTATGGGGGACTTGTCTATATACCGTATGCTGTGTTTGGGGGGGACTTGTCTATATACCGTATGCTGTGTGGGAGGAACTTGTCTATATACCGTATGCTGTGTGAGGGACTTGTCTATATACCGTATGCTGTGTGGGGGACTTGTCTATATACCGTATGCTGTGTGGGGTACTTGTCTATATACCGTATGCTGTGTGTGGGGGACTTGTCTATATACCGTATGCTGTGTGTGTGGGACTTGTCTATATACCGTATGCTGAGTGTGGGGGACTTGTCTATATACCGTATGCTGTGTGTGAGGGACTTGTCTATATACTGTATGCTGTGTGTGGGGGACTTGTCTATATACCGTATGCTGTGTGTGGGGTACTTGTCTATATACCGTATGCTGTGTGTGGGGGACTTGTCTATATACCGTATGCTGTGTGGGGGGGGACTTGTCTATATACTGTATGCTGTGTGTGGGGGACTTGTCTATATACCGTATGCTGTGTGTGGGGGACTTGTCTATATACCGTATGCTGTGTGGGGGGGGACTTGTCTATATACTGTATGCTGTGTGGGGGTGGGCTTGTCTATATACTGTATGCTGTGTGGGGGGGACTTGTCTATATACTGTATGCTGTATGGGGGACTTGTCTATATACCGTATGCTGTGTGTGGGGGACTTGTCTATATACCGTATGCTGTGTGGGGGACTTGTCTATATACTGTATGCTGTGTGTGGGGGACTTGTCTATATACCGTATGCTGTGTGTGGGGGACTTGTCTATATACTGTATGCTGTGTGTGGGGGACTTGTCTATATACCGTATGCTGTGTGTGGGGGACTTGTCTATATACCGTATGCTGTGTGTGGGGGACTTGTCAATATACCGTATGCTGTGTGTGGGGGACTTGTCTATATACTCTATGCTGTGTGGGGGACTTGTCTATATACCGTATGCTGTGTGTGGGGGACTTGTCTATATACTGTATGCTGTGTGGGGGACTTGTCTATATACCGTATGCTGTGTGGGGGACTTGTCTATATACTGTATGCTGTGTGTAGGGGACTTGTCTATATACCGTATGCTGTGTGTGGGGGACTTGTCTATATACTGTATGCTGTGTATGGGGGACTTGTCTATATACTGTATGCTGTGTATGGGGGACTTGTCTATATACCGTATGCTGTGTGGGAGGGACTTGTCTATATACCGTATGCTGTGTGAGGGACTTGTCTATATACCGTATGCTGTGTGGGGGACTTGTCTATATACCGTATGCTGTGTGGGGTACTTGTCTATATACCGTATGCTGTGTGTGGGGGACTTGTCTATATACCGTATGCTGTGTGTGTGGGACTTGTCTATATACCGTATGCTGAGTGTGGGGGACTTGTCTATATACCGTATGCTGTGTGTGAGGGACTTGTCTATATACTGTATGCTGTGTGTGGGGGACTTGTCTATATACCGTATGCTGTGTGTGGGGTACTTGTCTATATACCGTATGCTGTGTGGGGGGACTTGTCTATATACCGTATGCTGTGTGGGGGGGGACTTGTCTATATACTGTATGCTGTGTGTGGGGGACTTGTCTATATACCGTATGCTGTGTGTGGGGGACTTGTCTATATACCGTATGCTGTGTGTGGGGGACTTGTCTATATACCGTATGCTGTGTGTGGGGGACTTGTCTATATACCGTATGCTGTGTGTGGGGGACTTGTCTATATACCGTATGCTGTGTGTGGGGGACTTGTCTATATACTGTATGCTGTGTGTGGGGGTCTTGTCTATATACCGTATGCTGTGTGTGGGGGACTTGTCTATATACCGTATGCTGTGTGTGGGGGACTTGTCTATATACCGTATGCTGTGTGTCGGGGACTTGTCTATATACCGTATGCTGTGTGTGGGGGACTTGTCTATATACCGTATGCTGTGTGTGGGGGACTTGTCTATATATCGTATGCTGTGTGTGTGGGGGACTTGTCTATATACTGTATGCTGTGTGTGGGGGACTTGTCTATATACTGTATGCTGTGTGGGGGACTTGTCTATATACCGTATGCTGTGTGTGGGGTACTTGTCTATATACCGTATGCTGTGTGTGGGGGACTTGTCTATATACTGTATGCTGTGTGTGGGGGACTTGTCTATATACTGTATGCTGTGTGTGGGGGACTTGTCTATATACTGTATGCTGTGTGTGAGACTTGTCTATATACTGTATGCTGTGTGTGGGGGACTTGTCTATATACTGTATGCTGTGTGGGGTACTTGTCTATATACCGTATGCTGTGTGGGGGACTTGTCTATATACTGTATGCTGTGTGTGGGGTACTTGTCTATATACCGTATGCTGTGTGTGGGGGACTTGTCTATATACCGTATGCTGTGTATGGGGGACTTGTCTATATACTGTATGCTGTGTGTGGGGGACTTGTCTATATACTGTATGCTGTGTGGGGTGGACTTGTCTATATACCGTATGCTGTGTGGGGGACTTGTCTATATACCGTATGCTGTGTGGGGGGGACTTGTCTATGTACCGTATGCTGTGTGGGGGGGACTTGTCTATATACCATATGCTGTGTGTGGGGGACTTGTTTATATACTGTATGCTGTGTGGGGGACTTGTCTATATACTGTATGCTGTGTATGGGGGACTTGTCTATATACTGTATGCTGTGTGGGGGACTTGTCTATATACTGTATGCTGTGTGTGGGGGACTTGCTTATACTGTATGCTGTGTGGGGGACTTGTCTATATACTGTATGCTGTGTGGGGGGGACTTGTCTATTTACCTTATGCTGTGTGGGGGACTTGTCTATATACCGTATGCTGTGTGTGGGGGACTTGTCTATATACTGTATGCTGTGTGTGGGGGACTTGTCTATATACTGTATGCTGTGTGTGGGGGACTTGTCTATGTACCGTATGCTGTGTGTGGGGGACTTGTCTATATACCGTATGCTGTGTGTGGGGGACTTGTCTATATACCGTATGCTGTGTGTGGGGGACTTGTCTATATACCGTATGCTGTGTGTGGGGGACTTGTCTATATACCGTATGCTGTGTGGGGGGGACTTGTCTATATACCGTATGCTGTGTGGGGGACTTGTCTATATACCGTATGCTGTGTGTGGGGGACTTGTCTCTATACCGTATGCTGTGTGGGGGACTTGTCTATATACTGTATGCTGTGTGTGGGGGACTTGTTTATATACCGTATGCTGTGTTGGGAACTTGTCTATATACTGTATGCTGTGTGTGGGGGACTTGTCTATATACTGTATGCTGTGTGGGGGACTTGTCTATATACCGTATGCTGTGTGTGGGGGGGGAGGGGGTGGGGGACTTGTCTATATACTGTATGCTGTGTGTGGGGAACTTGTCTATATACTGTATGCTGTGTGGGGCACTTGTCTATATACCGTATGCTGTGTGTGTGGGGGGGGGTGGGGGACTTGTCGATATACTGTATGCTGTGTGGTGGGGGACTTGTCTATATATCGTATGCTGTGTGTGGGGGACTTGTCTATATACTGTATGCTGTGTGTGGGGGACTTGTCTATATACCGTATGCTGTGTGTGGGGGACTTGTCTATATACTGTATGCTGTGTGTGGGGGACTTGTCTATATACTGTATGCTGTGTGTGGGGGACTTGTCTATATACCGTATGCTGTGTGTGGGGAACTTGTCTATATACTGTATGCTGTGTGGGGGACTTGTCTATATACCGTATGCTGTGTGGGGGACTTGTCTATATACTGTATGCTGTGTGTAGGGGACTTGTCTATATACTGTATGCTGTGTGTGGGGGACTTGTCTATATACTGTATGCTGTGTATGGGGGACTTGTCTATATACTGTATGCTGTGTATGGGGGACTTGTCTATATACCGTATGCTGTGTGTGGGAGGGACTTGTCTATATACCGTATGCTGTGTGAGGGACTTGTCTATATACCGTATGCTGTGTGGGGGACTTGTCTATATACCGTATGCTGTGTGGGATACTTGTCTATATACCGTATGCTGTGTGTGGGGGACTTGTCTATATACCGTATGCTGTGTGTGTGGGACTTGTCTATATACCGTATGCTCAGTGTGGGGGACTTGTCTATATACCGTATGCTGTGTGTGAGGGACTTGTCTATATACTGTATGCTGTGTGTGGGGGACTTGTCTATATACCGTATGCTGTGTGTGGGGTACTTGTCTATATACCGTATGCTGTGTGTGGGGGACTTCTCTTTGTACCGTATGCTGTGTGGGGGGGGACTTGTCTATATACTGTATGCTGTGTGTGGGGGACTTGTCTATATACCGTATGCTGTGTGTGGGGGACTTGTCTATATACCGTATGCTGTGTGTGGGGGACTTGTCTATATACCGTATGCTGTGTGTGGGGGACTTGTCTATATACTGTATGCTGTGTGTGGGGGACTTGTCTATATATCGAATGCTGTGTGTGTGAGGGACTTGTCTATATACTGTATGCTGTGTGTGGGGGACTTTTTTATATACCGTATGCTGTGTGTGGGGGACTTGTCTATATACCGTATGCTGTGTGTGGGGGACTTGTCTATATACCGTATGCTGTGTGGGGGGGGACTTGTCTATATACTGTATGCTGTGTGGGGGGGGGCTTGTCTATATACTGTATGCTGTGTGTGGGGGACTTGTCTATATACTGTATGCTGTGTGGGGGGGGACTTGTCTATATACTGTATGCTGTGTGTGGGGGACTTGTCTATATACTGTATGCTGTGTGGGGGGGGACTTGTCTATATACTGTATGCTGTGTGTGGGGGACTTGTCTATATACTGTATGCTGTGTGGGGGGGACTTGTCTATATACTGTATGCTGTGTGTGGGGGACTTGTCTATATACTGTATGCTGTGTGGGGGGGGACTTGTCTATATACTGTATGCTGTATGGGGGGGGACTTGTCTATATACTGTATGCTGTGTGTGGGGGACTTGTCTATATACTGTATGCTGTGTGGGGGGGACTTGTCTATATACTGTATGCTGTGTGGGGGACTTGTCTATATACCGTATGCTGTGTGTGGGGGACTTGTCTATATACCGTATGCTGTGTGGGGGACTTGTCTATATACTGTATGCTGTGTGTGGGGGACTTGTCTATATACCGTATGCTGTGTGTGGGGGACTTGTCTATATACTGTATGCTGTGTGTGGGGGACTTGTCTATATACCGTATGCTGTGTGTGGGGGACTTGTCTATATACCGTACGCTGTGTGTGGGGGACTTGTCTATATACCGTATGCTGTGTGTGGGGGGTTGTCTATATACTCTATGCTGTGTGTGGGGGACTTGTCTATATACCGTATGCTGTGTGTGGGGGACTTGTCTATATACTGTATGCTGTGTGGGGGACTTGTCTATATACCGTATGCTGTGTGTGGGGGACTTGTCTGTATACCGTATGCTGTGTGGGGTACTTGTCTATATACTGTATGCTGTGTGTGGGGTACTTGTCTATATACTGTATGCTGTGTGTGGGGGACTTGTCTATATACCGTATGCTGTGTGGGGGACTTGTCTATATACTGTATGCTGTGTGTGGAGGACTTGTCTATATACCGTATGCTGTGTGTGGGAGACTTGTCTATATACCGTATGCTGTGTATGGGGGACTTGTCTATATACCGTATACTGTGTGTGGGAGACTTGTCTATATACCGTATGCAGTGTGTGGGGAACTTGTCTATATACTGTGTGTGGGGGACTTGTCTATATACCGTATGCTGTGTGTGGGGGACTTGTCTATATACCGTATGCTGTGTGTGGGAGACTTGTCTATATACCGTATGCTGTGTATGGGGGACTTGTCTATATACCGTATGCTGTGTGTGGGGGACTTGTCTATATACCGTATACCGTGTGTGGGGGACTTGTCTATATACTGTATGCTGTGTAGGGGACTTGTCTATATACTGTATGCTGTGTGGGGGGGACTTGTTTATATACTGTATGGTGTGTGTGGGTGACTTGTCTATATACTGTATGCTGTGTGGGGGGGACTTGTCTATATACTGTATGCTGTGTGTGGGGGACTTGTCTATATACCGTATGCTGTGTATGGGGGACTTGTCTATATACTGTATGCTGTGTGTGGGGGACTTGTCTATATACCGTGTGCTGTGTGTGGGGGACTTGTCTATATACCGTATGCTGTGTGGGGGGACTTGTCTATATACCGTATGCTGTGTGTGGGGGACTTGTCTATATACTGTATGCTGTGTGTGAGGGACTTGTCTATATACTGTATGCTGTGTGTGGGGGACTTGTCTATATACCATATGCTGTGTGTGGGGGACTTGTCTACATACCGTATGCTGTGTGTGGGGGACTTGTCTATATACCGTATGCTGTGTGTGGGGGACTTGTCTATATACCGTATGCTGTGTGTGGGGGACTTGTCTATATACCGTATGCTGTGTGGGGGGGACTTGTCTATATACCGTATGCTGTGTGTGGGGGACTTGTCTATATACTGTATGCTGTGTATGGGGGGCTTGTCTATATACCGTATGCTGTGTGTGGGGGACTTGTCTATATACCGTATGCTGTGTGGGGGGGACTTGTCTATATACCGTATGCTGTGTGTGGGGGACTTGTCTATATACTGTATGCTGTGTATGGGGGGCTTGTCTATATACTGTATGCTGTGTGTGGGGGACTTGTCTATATACCGTATGCTGTGTGTGGGGGACTTGTCTATATACCGTATGCTGTGTGTGGGGGACTTGTCTATATACTGTATGCTGTGTGTGCTGGACTTGTCTATATACCGTATGCTGTGTGGGGGACTTGTCTATATACTGTATGCTGTGTGTGGGGAATTGTCTATATACCGTATGCTGTGTGTGGGGGACTTGTCTATATACCGTATGCTGTGTGTGGGGGACTTGTCTATATACCGTACGCTGTGTGTGGGTGACTTGTCTATATACCGTATGCTGTGTGTGGGGGACTTGTCTATATACTGTATGCTGTGTGGGGGGGACTTGTCTATATACCTTATGCTGTGTGTGGGGGACTTGTCTATATACCGTATGCTGTGTGTGGGTGACTTGTCTATATACCGTATGCTGTGTGTGGGGGACTTGTCTATATACTGTATGCTGTGTGTGGGGGACTTGTCTATATACTGTATGCTGTGTGTGGGGTACTTGTCTATATACCGTATGCTGTGTGTGGGGAACTTGTCTATATACCGTATGCTGTGTGTGGGGGACTTGTCTATATACCGTATGCTGTGTGTTGGGGACTTGTCTATATACCTTATGCTGTGTGTGGGGGACTTGTCTATGTACCGTATGCTGTGTGTGGGGGACTTGTCTATATACCGTATGCTGTGTGTGGGGGACTTGTCTATATACCGTATGCTGTGTGTGGGGGACTTGTCTATATACCGTATGCTGTGTGTGGGGGACTTGTCTATATACCGTATGCTGTGTGTGGGGGACTTGTCTATATACTCTATGCTGTGTGTGGGGGACTTGTCTATATACCGTATGCTGTGTGTGGGGGACTTGTCTATATACTGTATGCTGTGTGGGGGACTTGTCTATATACCGTATGCTGTGTGTGGGGGACTTGTCTGTATACCGTATGCTGTGTGGGGTACTTGTCTATATACTGTATGCTGTGTGTGGGGTACTTGTCTATATACTGTATGCTGTGTGTGGGGGACTTGTCTATATACCGTATGCTGTGTGGGGGACTTGTCTATATACTGTATGCTGTGTGTGGAGGACTTGTCTATATACCGTATGCTGTGTGTGGGAGACTTGTCTATATACCGTATGCTGTGTATGGGGGACTTGTCTATATACCGTATACTGTGTGTGGGGAACTTGTCTATATACTGTTTGTGGGGGACTTGTCTATATACCGTATGCTGTGTGTGGGGGACTTGTCTATATACCGTATGCTGTGTGTGGGAGACTTGTCTATATACCGTATGCTGTGTATGGGGGACTTGTCTATATACCGTATGCTGTGTGTGGGGGACTTGTCTATATACCGTATACCGTGTGTGGGGGACTTGTCTATATATTGTATGCTGTGTAGGGGACTTGTCTATATACTGTATGCTGTGTGGGGGGGACTTGTTTATATACTGTATGGTGTGTGTGGGTGACTTGTCTATATACTGTATGCTGTGTGTGGGGGACTTGTCTATATACCGTGTGCTGTGTGTGGGGGACTTGTCTATATACCGTATGCTGTGTGGGGGGACTTGTCTATATACCGTATGCTGTGTGTGGGGGACTTGTCTATATACTGTATGCTGTGTGTGAGGGACTTGTCTATATACTGTATGCTGTGTGTGGGGGACTTGTCTATATACCATATCCTGTGTGTGGGGGACTTGTCTATATACCGTATGCTGTGTGTGGGGGACTTGTCTATATACCGTATGCTGTGTGTGGGGGACTTGTCTATATACCGTATGCTGTGTGTGGGGGACTTGTCTATATACCGTATGCTGTGTGGGGGGGACTTGTCTATATACCGTATGCTGTGTGTGGGGGACTTGTCTATATACTGTATGCTGTGTATGGGGGGCTTGTCTATATACCGTATGCTGTGTGTGTGGGACTTGTCTATATACCGTATGCTGTGTGGGGGGGACTTGTCTATATACCGTATGCTGTGTGTGGGGGACTTGTCTATATACTGTATGCTGTGTATGGGGGGCTTGTCTATATACTGTATGCTGTGTGTGGGGGACTTGTCTATATACCGTATGCTGTGTGTGGGGGACTTGTCTATATACCGTATGCTGTGTGTGGGGGACTTGTCTATATACTGTATGCTGTGTGTGCTGGACTTGTCTATATACCGTATGCTGTGTGGGGGACTTGTCTATATACTGTATGCTGTGTGTGGGGAATTGTCTATATACCGTATGCTGTGTGTGGGGGACTTGTCTATATACCGTATGCTGTGTGTGGGGGACTTGTCTATATACCGTACGCTGTGTGTGGGTGACTTGTCTATATACCGTATGCTGTGTGTGGGGGACTTGTCTATATACTGTATGCTGTGTGGGGGGGACTTGTCTATATACCTTATGCTGTGTGTGGGGGACTTGTCTATATACCGTATGCTGTGTGTGGGTGACTTGTCTATATACCGTATGCTGTGTGTGGGGGACTTGTCTATATACTGTATGCTGTGTGTGGGGGACTTGTCTATATACCGTATGCTGTGTGTGGGGAACTTGTCTATATACCGTATGCTGTGTGTGGGGGACTTGTCTATATACCGTATGCTGTGTGTGGGGGACTTGTCTATATACCTTATGCTGTGTGTGGGGGACTTGTCTATATACTGTATGCTGTGTGTGGGTGACTTGTCTATATACTGTATGCTGTGTGTGGGGAACTTGTCTATATACCGTATGCTGTGTGTGGGGGACTTGTCTATATACCGTATGCTGTGTGTGGGGGACTTGTCTATATACCGTATGCTGTGTGTGGGGGACTTGTCTATATACCGTATGCTGTGTGTGGGTGACTTGTCTATATACTGTATGCTGTGTGTGGGGAACTTGTCTATATACCGTATGCTGTGTGTGGGGGACTTGTCTTTATACCGTATGTTGTGTGTGGGGTACTTGTCTATATACCGTATGCTGTGTGTGGGGGACTTGTCTATATACCGTATGCTGTGTGTGGGGGACTTGTCTATATACCGTATGCTGTGTGTGGGGGACTTGTCTATATACCGTATACTGTGTGTGGGGGACTTGTCTATATACCGTATGCTGTGTGTGGGGGACTTGTCTATATACCGTATGCTGTGTGGTGGGGGACTTGTCTATATACTGTATGCTGTGTGGGTGACTTGTCTATATACTGTATGCTGTGTGGGGGACTTGTCTATATACCGTATGCTGTGTCGGGGGGACTTGTCTATATACCGTATGATGTGTGGTGGGGGACTTGTCTATATACTGTATGCTGTGTATGGGGGTCTTGTCTATATACTGTATGCTGTGTGTGGGGGACTTGTCTATATACCGTATGCTGTGTGTGGGGGACTTGTCTATATACCGTATGCTGTGTGTGGGGGACTTGTCTATATACTGTATGCTGTGTGTGCTGGACTTGTCTATATTCCGTATGCTGTGTGGGGGACTTGTCTATATACTGTATGCTGTGTGTGGGGAATTGTCTATATACCGTATGCTGTGTGTGGGGGACTTGTCTATATACCGTATGCTGTGTGTGGGGGACTTGTCTATATACCGTATGCTGTGTGTGGGGGACTTGTCTATATACCGTATGCTGTGTGGGGGGGACTTGTCTATATACCTTATGCTGTGTGTGGGGGACTTGTCTATATACCGTATGCTGTGTGTGGGTGACTTGTCTATATACCGTATGCTGTGTGTGGGTGACTTGTCTATATACTGTATGCTGTGTGTGGGGAACTTGTCTATATACCGTATGCTGTGTGTGGGGGACTTGTCTATATACCGTATGTTGTGTGTGGGGTACTTGTCTATATACCGTATGCTGTGTGTGGGGGACTTGTCTATATACCGTATGCTGTGTGTGGGGGACTTGTCTATATACCGTTTGCTGTGTGTGGGTGACTTGTCTATATTCCGTATGCTGTGTGTGGGGAACTTGTCTATATACCGTATGCTGTGTGTGGGGGACTTGTCTATATACCGTATGTTGTGTGTGGGGTACTTGTCTATATACCGTATGCTGTGTGTGGGGGACTTGTCTATATACCGTATGCTGTGTGTGGGGGACTTGTCTATATACCGTATGCTGTGTGGGGGGCTTGTCTATATACCGTATGCTGTGTGGGTGACTTGTCTATATACTGTATGCTGTGTGTGGGGGACTTGTCTATATACCGTATGCTGTGTGTGGGGGACTTGTCTATATACCGTATGCTGTGTGTGGTGGACTTGTCTATATACCGTATGCTGTGTGTGGGGGACTTGTCTATATACTGTATGCTGTGTGTGGGGGACTTGTCTATATACTGTATGCTGTGTGTGGGGGACTTGTCTATATACCGTATGCTGTGTGTGGGGGACTTGTCTATATACCGTATACTGTGTGTGGGGGACTTGTCTATATACCGTATGCTGTGTGGTGGGGGACTTGTCTATATACTGTATGCTGTGTGGGGGACTTGTCTATATACTGTATGCTGTGTGTGGGGGACTTGTCTATATACTGTATGCTGTGTGGGGGACTTGTCTATATACCGTATGCTGTGTGTGGGGGACTTGTCTATATACCGTATGCTGTGTCGGGGGGACTTGTCTATATACCGTATGATGTGTGGTGGGGGAGGGGGTGCTGGACTTGGTTCTCTTTGCTATATGTGGGGGAGGGAGACCTGGATAAATATGCTATACATGGAGGAGGGGACCTTGGCTATATACTGTGTGTGGGGGAGCGGGGACCTGGCTATATACTGTGTGTGGGGGAGCGGGGACCTTGGCTATATACTTTGTGTGGGGGAGCGGGGACCTGGCTATATACTTTGTGTGGGGGAGCGGGGACCTGGCTATATACTTTGTGTGGGGGAGCGGGGACCTGGCTATATACTTTGTGTGGGGGAGCGGGGATCTTGTCTATATACTGTGTGTGGGGTAGCGGGGACCTGGCTATATGTGGTAGGTGTGGGGCAGTTGATGTTACGGGGGCAGCTTTATTGTGAATGTATATGTAGTGGGTACAATGTGGAGGACTCTTTATAGATCACAGACATCATATGTGCTGATCAGGAGCCTTTCTGTGAATGCTATGTGTCAGGTCAGAGCTGCACTATTGCTAGATGATCTTGTGGGTGAACGTCTCATTCAGACGTCTGTTTTTTTACATCCATGTTATTGACAGACATAATACGCACCTTTATCATCTATGGGGCAGTTCACATATCCATATATATATTTTTTTTTATTTGCATATAGTAACAAACATTGATACAATTCGGACCGATCCCTTTGATGAAAATCAGTTTTGTTTTTTTTCCTTTTTTTTAATGTACCAGAAAACTACAGATGTCTGAATGAGGCCTGAAGATCTGTTCAAATGTGGCACATTGTTCCTGGAGGATTTCCATAGAAAATCAGAGCAAATTAGCAAAAATCCTCAAGAAAATCCACAACAGCAAATTTGCACTTCATGATTATGGTGCAGATCTTTCTGGTAATTCACTGTGGAAAACAGCAGCGTGTAAAATAAAAAGAAATAAACTTGCTGGGAGTTGTAGTCCCTCACCACATACTGCAGTGCTATTATGACGCAGTGATGGTTTAGTTACATGATCGGTGCCTGCACTGTCACTTGCTGGGAGTTGTAGTCCCTCACCACATACTGCAGTGCTATTATGACGCAGAGATGGTTTAGTTACATGACCGGTGCCTGCGCTGTCACTTGCTGGGAGTTGTAGTCCCTCACCACATACTGCAGTGCTATTATGATGCAGTGATGGTTTAGTTACATGATTGGTGCCTGCGCTGTCACTTGCTGGGAGTTGTAGTCCCTCACCACATACTGCAGTGCTATTATGATGCAGTGATGGTTTAGTTACATGATCGGTGCCTGCGCTGTCACTTGTTGGGAGTTGTAGTCCCTCACCACACACTGCAATGCTATTATGATGCAGTGATGATTTAGTTACATGATCGGTGCCTGTGCTGTCACTTGCTGGAAGTTGTAGTCCCTCACCACATACTGCAGTGCTATTATGACGCAGTGATGGTTTAGTTACATGACCGGTGCCTGCTCTGTCACTTGCTGGGAGTTGTAGTCCCTCACCACATACTGCAGTGCTATATGATGCAGTGATGGTTTAGTTACATGATCGGTGCCTGTGCTGTCACTTGCTGGGAGTTGTAGTCCCTCACCACATACTGCAGTGCTATTATGACGCAGTGATGGTTTAGTTACATGATCGGTGCCTGCGCTGTCACTTGCTGGGAGTTGTAGTCCCTCACCACATACTGCAGTGCTATTATGACTCAGTGATGGTGAATTGTGTATCTAATCCTATCATGTGTGATACTGTCTGCTGAGCCGTGTATCTAATCCCGCCCTGTGCGATACTGTCTGCTGAGCTGTATCTCTAATCCTCTTCTGTGTGATACTGTCTGCTGAGCCATGTATATAATACACTCCTGTGTGATACTGTCTGCTGAGCTGTGTATCTAATCCTATGCTGTGTGATACTGTCTGCTGAGCTGTGTATCCAATCCTGTCCTGTGCGATACTGTCTGCTGAGCTGTGCATCTAATCCTCTCCTGTGTGATACTGTCTGCTCAGCTGTGTATCTAATCCTCTCCTGTGTGATACTGTCTGCTGAGCAGTGTATCTAATCATCTCCTGTGTGATACTGTCTACTGAGCTGTGTATCTAATCCTCTCCTGTGTGATACTGTCTGCTGAGCTGTATCTCTAATCCTACCCTGTGTGATACTGTCTGCTGAGCTGTGTATCTAATCCTCTCCTGTGTGATACTGCCTGATGAACCGTGTATCTAATCCTACCCTGTGTGATACTGTCTGATGAACTGTGTATCTAATCCTCTCCTGTGTGATACTGTCAGCTGAGCTGTGTATCTAATCCTCTCCTGTGTGATACTGTCTGCTGAGCTGTGTATCTAATCCTACCCTGTGTGATACTGTCTGCTGAGCTGTGTATCCAATCCTGTCCTGTGCGATACTGTCTGCTGAGCTGTGCATCTAATCCTATCCTGTGTGATACTGTCTGCTGAGCTGTGTATCTAATCCTCTCCTGTGTGATACTGTCTGCTGAGCTGTGTATCTAATCCTACCCTGTGTGATACTGTCTGCTGAGCTGTGTAGCTAATCCTCTCCTGTGTGATACTGTCTGCTGAGCTGTGTATCCAATCCTGTCCTGTGAGATACTGTCTGCTGAGCTGTGCATCTAATCCTCTCCTGTGTGATACTGTCTGCTGAGCTGTGTATCCAATCCTGTCCTGTGAGATACTGTCTGCTGAGCAGTGTATCTAATCATCTCCTGTGTGATACTGTCTACTGAGCTGTGTATCTAATCCTCTCCTGTGTGATACTGTCTGCTGAGCAGTGCATCTAATCCACTCCTGTGTGATATTGTCAGCTGAGCTGTGTATCTAATCCTCTCCTGTGTGATACTGTCTGCTGAGCTGTGTATCTAATCCTCTCCTGTGTGATACCGTCTGCTGAGCAGTGTATCTAATCATCTCCTGTGTGATACTGTCTACTGAGCTGTGTATCTAATCCTCTCCTGTGTGATACTGTCTGCTGAGCTGTGTATCTAATCCTCTCCTGTGTGATACCGTCTGCTGAGCAGTGTATCTAATCATCTCCTGTGTGATACTGTCTACTGAGCTGTGTATCTAATCCTCTCCTGTGTGATACTGTCTGCTGAGCCGTGTAACTAATCCTCTCCTGTGTGATACTGTCTGCTGAGCAGTGTATCTAATCCTATCCTGTGTGATACTATCTGCTGAGCCATGTATCTAATCCTCTCCTGTGTGATACTGTCTGCTGAGCTGTGTATCTAATACTCTCCTGTGTGATACTGTCTGCTGAGCAGTGTATCTAATCCTATCCTGTGTGATACTATCTGCTGAGCCATGTATCTAATCCTCTCCTGTGTGATACTGTCTGCTGAGCTGTGTAGCTAATCCTCTCCTGTGTGATACTGTCTGCTGAGCAGTGTATCTAATCCTATCCTGTGTGATACTATCTGCTGAGCCATGTATCTAATCCTCTCCTGTGTGATACTGTCTGCTGAGCTGTGTATCTAATACTCTCCTGTGTGATACTGTCTGCTGAGCAGTGTATCTAATCTTATCCTGTGTGATACTGTCTGCTGAGCTGTGTATCTAATTCCCTCCTGTGTGATACTGTCTGCTGAGCCGTGTATCTAATCCTACCCTGTGTGATACTGTCTGCTGAGCTGTATCTCTAATATTACCCTGTGTGATACTGTCTGCTGAGCCGTGTATCTAATCCTCTCCTGTGTGATACTGTCTGCTGAGGTGTCTATCTAATCCTCTCCTGTGTGATACTGTCTGCTGAGCCGTGTATCTAATCCTCTCCTGTGTAATACTGTGAGTTGAGCTGTGTATCTAATCCTCTCCTGTGTGATACTGTCTGCTGAGATGTGTATCTAATCCTCTCCTGTGTGATACTGTGTGCTGAGCTGTGTATCTAATCCTTTCCTGTGTAATACTGTGTGTTGAGCCGTGTATCTAATCCTCTCCTGTGTGATACTGTCTGCTGAGCTGTGCATCTAATACTCTCCTGTGTGATACTGTCAGCTGAGCCGTGTAGCTAATCCTCTCCTGTGTGATACTGTCTGCTGAGCTGTGTATCTAATCCTACCCTGTGTGATACTGTGTGCTGAGCTGTGTATCTAATCCTCTCCTGTGTGATACTGCCTGATGAACCGTGTATCTAATCCTACCCTGTGTGATACTGTCTGATGAACTGTGTATCTAATCCTCTCCTGTGTGATACTGTCAGCTGAGCCGTGTATCTAATCCTCTCCTGTGTGATACTGTCAGCTGAGCCGTGTAGCTAATCCTCTCCTGTGTGATACTGTCTGCTGAGCTGTGTATCTAATCCTACCCTGTGTGATACTGTCTGCTGAGCTGCGTATCCAATCCTGTCCTGTGCGATACTGTCTGCTGAGCTGTGCATCTAATCCTATCCTGTGTGATACTGTCTGCTGAGCTGTGTATCTAATCCTCTCCTGTGTGATACTGTCTGCTGAGCTGTGTATCTAATCCTACCCTGTGTGATACTGTCTGCTGAGCTGTGTAGCTAATCCTCTCCTGTGTGATACTGTCTGCTGAGCTGTGTATCCAATCCTGTCCTGTGCGATACTGTCTGCTGAGCCGTGTAGCTAATCCTCTCCTGTGTGATACTGTCTACTGAGCTGTGTATCTAATCCTACCCTGTGTGATACTGTCTGCTGAGCTGTGTATCCAATCCTGTCCTGTGTGATACTGTCTGCTGAACTGTGCATCTAATCCTATCCTGTGTGATACTGTCAGCTGAGCTGTGTATCTAATCCTCTCCTGTGTGATACTGTCTGCTGAGCTGTGTATCTAATCCTCTCCTGTGTGATACCGTCTGCTGAGCAGTGTATCTAATCATCTCCTGTGTGATACTGTCTACTGAGCTGTGTATCTAATCCTCTCCTGTGTGATACTGTCTGCTGAGCTGTGTATCTAATCCTCTCCTGTGTGATACCGTCTGCTGAGCAGTGTATCTAATCATCTCCTGTGTGATACTGTCTACTGAGCTGTGTATCTAATCCTCTCCTGTGTGATACTGTCTGCTGAGCCGTGTAACTAATCCTCTCCTGTGTGATACTGTCTGCTGAGCTGTGTATCTAATCCTATCCTGTGTGATACTATCTGCTGAGCCATGTATCTAATCCTCTCCTGTGTGATACTGTCTGCTGAGCTGTGTATCTAATACTCTCCTGTGTGATACTGTCTGCTGAGCAGTGTATCTAATCTTATCCTGTGTGATACTGTCTGCTGAGCTGTGTATCTAATTCCCTCCTGTGTGATACTGTCTGCTGAGCCGTGTATCTAATCCTACCCTGTGTGATACTGTCTGCTGAGCTGTATCTCTAATACTACCCTGTGTGATACTGTCTGCTGAGCCGTGTATCTAATCCTCTCCTGTGTGATACTGTCTGCTGAGGTGTCTATCTAATCCTCTCCTGTGTGATACTGTCTGCTGAGCCGTGTATCTAATCCTCTCCTGTGTAATACTGTGAGTTGAGCTGTGTATCTAATCCTCTCCTGTGTGATACTGTCTGCTGAGATGTGTATCTAATCCTCTCCTGTGTGATACTGTGTGCTGAGCTGTGTATCTAATCCTTTCCTGTGTAATACTGTGTGCTGAGCTGTGTATCTAATCCTCTCCTGTGTGATACTGTCTGCTGAGCTGTGCATCTAATACTCTCCTGTGTGATACTGTCTGCTGAGCTGTGTATCTAATCCTATGCTGTGTGATACTGTCTGCTGAGCAGTGTATCTAATCCTCTCCTGTGTGATACTGTCAGCTGAGCTGTGTCTCCAATCCCCTCCTGTGTGATACCGTCTGCTGAGCTGTGTATCTAATCCTATGCTGTGTATCTAATCCTCTCCTGTGTATCTAATCCTCTCCTGTGTGATACTGTCTGCTGAGCCATGTATCTAATCCTCTCCTGTGTGATACTGTCTGCGGAGCCGTGTATCTAATCCTATCCTGTGTGATACTGTCTGCTGAGCTGTGTATCTAATCCTCTCCTGTGTGATACTGTTTGCTGAGCTATGCATCTAATCCACTCCTGTGTGATGCTATCTGCTGAGCTGTGTATCTAATCCCCTCCTGTGTGATACTGTCTGCTGAGCCGTGTATCTAACCCTATGCTGTGTGATACTGTCTGCTGAGCCATGTATCTAATCCCCTCCTGTGTGATACTGTCTGCTGAGCAGTGTCTCTAATCCCCTGCTGTGTGATACTGTCCGCTGAGCCGTGTATCTAACCCTATGCTGTGTATCTAATCCTCTCCTGTGTGATAATGTCTGCTGAGCCATGTATCTAATCCTCTCCTGTGTGATACTGTCTGCGGAGCCGTGTATCTAATCCTATCCTGTGTGATACTGTCTGCTGAGCTGTGTATCTAATCCTATCCAGTGTAATACCATCTGCTGAGCAGTGTATCTAATCCTATCCTGTGTGATACTGTCTGCTGAGCTGTGTATCTAATCCTCTCCTGTGTGATACTGTCTGCTGAGCCATGTATCTAATCCTCTCCTGTGTGATACTGGTGTGCTGAGCTGTGTATCTAATCCTCTCCTGTGTGATACTTTCTGCTGAGCCATGTATCTAATTCTCTCCTGTGTGATACTGTCTGCTGAGCTGTGTATCTAATCCTCTCCTGTGTGATACTGTCTGCTGAGCCGTGTATCTAATCCTCTCCTGTGATACTGTCTGCTGAGCTGTGTATCTAATCCTCTCCTTTGTGATACTGTCTGCTGAGCTGTATCTCTAATCCTACCCTGTGTGATACCATCTGCTGAGCTGTATCTCTAATTCTGTCCTGTGTGATACCGTCTGCTGAGCAGTGTATCTAATCCTCTCCTGTGTGATACTGTCTGCTGAGCCGTGTATCTAATCCTCTCCTGTGTGATACCATCTGCTGAGCAGTGTATCTAAGCTGTGTGATACCTTCTGCTGAGCTGTGTATCTAATCCTCTCCTGTGCGATACTGTCTTTTGAGCTGTGTATCTAATCCGCTCCTGTGTGATACTGTCTGCTGAGCCGTGTATCTAATCCTCTCCTGTGTGAAACTGTGTGCTGAGCTGTGTATCTAATCCCATCCTGTGTGATACTGTCTGATGAACTGTGTATCTAATCCTCTCCTGTGTGATACTGTCTGCTGAGTCGTGTATCTAATCCCGCCCTGTGCGATACTGTCTGCTGAGCCGTGTATCTAATCCACTCCTGTGTGATACTGTCTGATGAGCTGTGTTTCTAATCCTCCTGTGTGATACTGTCTGCTGAGCTGTGTATCTAATCCTCTCCTGTGTGATACTGTCAGCTGAGCCGTGTATCTAATCCTCTCCTGTGCGATACTGTCTGCTGAGCTGTGTATCTAATCCTCTCCTGTGTGATACTGTCTGCTGAGCTGTGTATCTAATCCTCTCCTGTGTGATACTGTCAGCTGAGCTGTGTATCTAATCCTCTCCTGTGTGATACTGTCTGCTGAGCTATGTATCTAATCCCCTCCTGTGTGATACTGTCTGCTGAGCTGTGTATCTAATCCTATCCTGTGTGATACTGTCTGCTGAGCTATGCATCTAATCCTGTCCTGTGTGATACCGTCTGCTGAGCTATGAATCTAATCCTTTCCTGTGTGATACTGTCTGCTGAGCTGTATCTCTAATCCTACCCTGTGTGATACTGTCTGCGGAGCCATGTATCTAATCCTCTCCTGTGCGATACCGTCTGCTGAGCAGTGTATCTAATCCTCTCCTGTGCGATACTGTCTGCTGAGCTGTGTATCTAATCCTCTCCTGTGTGATACTGTCTGCTGAGCAGTGTATCTAATCTTATACTGTGTGATACTGTCTCCTGAGCTGTGTATCTAATCCCCTCCTGTGTGATACTGTCTGCTGAGCTGTGTATCTAATCCTCTCCTGTGTGATACTGTCTGCTGAGCTGTGTATCTAATCCTATTGTCGTCACTGAATTTTGGGTCTTCTATCCTTTAGATTACGAGCTCGGAGAGAATGAAGACACAGGACAGGATGTTTGTGTCTAAACATACTCTAAAAACTTTATTACAAAACACAGGGCTAATATACACCCTAAAAGGCAGGAAACGGATTTGCCATATATGGTTCGATTATACAGTTTAGCTGAACAAGCGAAAAAAAGCTAGTTTCTGTATGCTTTAAAATATTTAATTAGACTTATCTAGTTAGCAAGGTCATTTCATCTTTCTGCAAGAACACATTATTGCTACAAGAAGAAACATCTGGCCAGGGAGTATACTTTATCTTCTCCCAAGGACACACTATTGATACAAGAAGGAACATTCATAGCTGTTGTTTTAACCTAAAATAACTGTCAGACTTATATAGCATAGATGGGGCCTTTAAACTTGAGGGACTCCATCTTCTGCTATAACATTCCATCCTTTTGTTCCTTCATTTATCAATACGAATTTCTATGTTTTCTTTTAGTACAACGCTGAATACACATTAAAAAAAGCTTAAAAACCAAATAAACCGCAAGACACATTAGCAAAACCTGTAAAATCACTTGTACTATACCAGCCAACCACCCACCAATACCTTTAAACCAATTTGTGGGATTTAGAAAGGAAAATCTCTGTGTGGAATTATTGGCCCAAGTATCTGAACAGTTCACCCAAAAGTTTATCTCTTCCCATGAGACCGGGACAGCGAGAAAGGGTATGCTAGTGGACGTCACAGGGGCATGTGTACATATCCAACAATTAGCAATGGTCTGGTTTTGCTCCTTTAGTCCATCGATTAGAGCAAGATGGTGTCTAATGAATCTATTGTCATCTCCATCCATGGTGCCTAACCTAGTCCATTCACCTGTGGTTGTAAGTATGCAGGTAAGTATAAACAATGTCATCATTCTTTGTCCGCTGGTTCTCCTAGTATCTTTTTGCAATGGGACGCGTGGATCCAGGTCTCTTTTCCCTCTAGCTTAACGGCTGTACTTGTGGTCAGCAGAACTTGAAAGGGTCCGTTAAACCGTGGATCTAGGCTTTTCCTCACGTGTCTTTTTATAACCAACCAGTCTCCAGGTTGCAGCATATGGCTGCTAGAGTCTTGATCTGGATCTGGAAGAAAACTGAAGACATTATCATGTACTTGCTTAATCTTTTTGTGTAAAGCCCTCACATAGGAACTTAGCACATGGTTGTTCATTTCTAATGCTTGCGGATAGAAACACCCTAGGCTGGGTACGTTGCCAAACAATATCTCATATGGAGAGAGTCCAGTCTTTCTATTAGGCGTGTATCTTACTGAAAACAGAGCAAGTGGTAAACAGTCCGGCCATGGTTTTCCTGTCTCAGCCATGGCTTTCTGAATTTTTAATTTCAATGTCCCATTCAGTCTTTCCACTTTACCACTACTTTGTGGGTGATATGGGGTGTGGAATGCTTGTTGAATTCCTAGAGCTGACATGACTTCATTCATTATTTCACCTGTGAAGTGTGTACCTCTGTCACTCTCAATTACCTCTGGTACCCCATACCTGCAGACCACCTCCGCAAGCAGTTTCTTTGCGGTTGCCGCAGCCGTGGCTTTGGCAATCGGGAAAGCCTCTGGCCATCCTGAGAACAAATCAATACAGACCAACACATATTCCCATGATCCTGACTTTGGCAGCTGAATATAATCAATTTGCGGTCTCTGGAATGGATAGAGGGGCCGGGGGGTGTGTTTGGGTGGTGTTTTAACTACTCTACCCTGATTATGTGTAGCACATATCATGCACCCTTGTACCAGGTTTTCAATACAGGTGGAGAATCCTGGTGCCACCCAATGTTTCTGCATCACACTCATCACACCCGTTTTAGATTGGTGTGTCGGCCCATGTAGTATCTGGGCAGCTGCTGGGTACAGTGCCCTTGGAAGGCATCATCGTGTCCCTTTCCCCCATACCCCATTTGCTTCATTCAGGCATGCACCTTCCTTTAACCACTTATCAACCTCCTCCTTTTGAGCCTGAGCCTGCATTTGGGATAAGATGTCCTCCGACACAAAGGGGTTTTTAGGGGCACTTAACTGACGTACTGTTGACCCTTGTTGCGGCTTACAGGCTGCTGATTTTGCCGCTGCATCTGCCATCGCGTTTCCTCTGCTTACCTAGTCGGTGCGTCTGGTATGTGCTCTTACCTTTATGACAGCTACTTGTTTAGGTAGTTGTAGCGCATCAATTAACTGCTGGACCGCATCAGCATTCTTAATGGGGTGTCCTGCTGCCGTCAGGAAACCTCTTGACTTCCATATTGGACCAAAATCATGCGATATACCGAATGCGTACCTAGAATCTGTGTAAATGTTAACAATACTGGTCTGTGCCACTTGAGACTTGGTCTGTGCCACTTGATTGGCGACAGGCGAATGTAGTGCCAATATTCAAAAAGGGAGCGAAAAGTGACGCCGGAAACTATCGGCCGGTGAGTCTGACGTCCGTTGTGGGCAAAATTTTTGAAAGCTTCATTAAAGAGGCAATTACGGAGCATCTTGATGCTAATAATCTTTTAATCCCGAACCAACATGGATTCATGAGGAATCGCTCCTGCCAAACAAACCTGATTGACTTCTACGAGGAGGTGAGCTCTCGAGTAGATCAGGGGGAACCAGTGGATGTCGTGTATCTCGACTTCTCAAAAGCGTTCGATAGCGTGCCACATAATAGGTTGGTATACAAAATGAGAATGATGGGGCTGGGGGAAAATGTCTGCAAGTGGGTAGCTAACTGGCTAAAGGATAGAAGGCAGAGGGTGGTTATAAATGGAATATACTCAGATTGGGTAAGCGTCACTAGTGGGGTACCACAGGGGTCTGTACTAGGCCCAATGTTATTTAATATCTTTATTAACGACATAGTCAACGGGATAAATAGTAAAATATCAATATTTGCAGATGACACAAAGTTATGTAAAACAATTAATACAAAAGAGGACAGTGCAGACCTACAGAGGGATTTGGATAAGCTGGGTAGGTGGAGCACTAAATGGCAAATGAGGTTTAACGAGGAGAAATGTAAGGTCATACATATGGGAAGGAAAAATGGAAGTCACCAGTACTCACTGAATGGGAAATCATTGGGGAATTCAGAGATGGAGAAGGACTTGGGCATCTTGATTGATAGCAAACTAAATTGGAGTGCCCAAAGTCAGGCCGCTGCTGTAAGGGCAAACAGGGTAATGGGATGTATCAGAAGAGGTATAGCCGCAAAGGATGAGAACATTGTTCTTCCACTGTACAAAGCACTGGTCAGACCACACTTGGAATACTGTGCTCAGTTATGGGCCCCAATATATAGAAAGGATATAAATGAGCTTGAAAAGGTACAAAGGAGGGCAACAAAATTAATAAAGGGAATGGAGGGACTGCAATACCCAGAGAGGTTGGCAAAACTAGGACTATTCAGCCTGGAAAAGAGAAGGTTGAGGGGGGACATAATAAATGTGTACAAATATGTTAGGGGACAGTATAGAGATCTTGCCCGGGATTTGTTCAAAAGGAGGGATATTACGGTAACAAGAGGGCACTCAATAAGACTGGAAGAGAAAAGGTTTCAGCACCAGCATAGGAAGGGGTTCTTTACGGTAAGAGCAGTGAGAATATGGAATTCACTGAGTGAGGAGACGGTAATGTCGGATTCACTACACCAGTTCAAGCGGGGACTGGATGCATTTCTAGATACCAGGCAGATTTCAGCATATACTTAAAAATAAAATAAAATAGTAGGTTGATACAGGGATTTATTCTGACTGCTGGTTTCAGAGTCGGGAGGGAATTTTTCCTCAGGTGAAGATTGGCCTAATCATTTGGGGTTTTTGCCCTCCTCTGGATCAACTTTAGCAATTACAGAACTAACAGGTCGAACTTGATGGACGCAAGTCTTTATTCGGCTTTACAAACTATGTTACTATGTTACTATGTGCTGCTGAGAGGTGAGCGGGTTGCACTTGATTCAATATAGTGTAGACATCATGAGGTGTTAGAACGGTGAGCGGGTGGTCAAGAACAATGTCTGCGGATTTATGGAGTAATAGTCCAACAGCATGCAGAGCACGTACGCAGGATGGTGCACCTCTGGCTACCGCGTCTAATCTGCCACTAAAGTAGGCAACAGGTCTCTGATTATCACCGTGTGTTTGAGTAAAAACTCCTGCTGCATGTCCAGCTTGTTCATGAAGGTACAGAGTAAATGGGAGCTCATAATTAGGGGTACCCAAAGGTGGAGCGGCCAAAATACGGTTCTTGAGAGAATAAAAACAGTCTATTGCCTCTGATGTTAGTACAAAAGGTGTTGGGGTAAGACAGTCATAGAGGGGCTGCATCAAAATAGAGACGGCATGAATCCACTGTCTGCAATAGGAAACAAGTCCAAGAAAAGTTCTGAGGGCTGCAACATTAATGGGGACGGTGAATGCCTGTACTGCTTGTTTGCGTGCATTTGTTAAATGACGAGCTCCTGGTGTAATGCAATGTCCCAAAAAGCTGACTGAAGATTTACAAAACTGAAGCTTATCTTTCGATGCCTTGCAGCCAGCGCGATAGAGAAACAACATAAGCGATATAGTTGCACTATGACATTGTTTCCTGGAGGGGGCACAAATGAGCAGGTCATCGACATATTGCAAAACAACGATATGTGGTTCAGACCATCCCTCCAGTATTTCCTGCAGACTTGCAGTGTACATTGTGGGTGAATTCTGGGCACCCTGTGGCAACACTGTCCATGTATATTGACTGCCCTGGAATGTGAAAGCAAACAGGTACTGGCAGTCAGGATGTAATGGTACACTGAAAAATGCATTTGCCAAATCAACCACTGAAAAGCAAAGAGAGTTAGAAGGTATCTGTGACAGGAGAGTATGCGGGTTGGGCACAACTGGTGTTAGAAGTTCTGTGGCTTTGTTAACCAACCGGAGGTCATGGACCATTCTATATGCGGCTGGTTGTCCTGGCACACTCTTTTTCTTTACTGGGAACAGGGGAGTGTTGCAAGGGGACTGGGTTTTGACTAGGACTCCCCTCTGTAGTAATTTTTGGACTTGCTGGGCTATGGCATTCTCCTGAGCCGAGCTAAGGGGATACTGCCTCTGTTGAGGCAAGATGGCTCCTGGTTTTAATTTCACCATTACTGGTTGAACTCTTAACCTACCAACATCTGTTTTGTCTGAGGCCCAAAAATCATGTGGTACAGCATGCTCCAATATCAGGGGAAACTCATTTGTCTCTTCTATGCTGGCAATATCTAGTGACATAATTTTGCAAAGGGTACTTGGTTTTAAACCTGGGGTCATGGTGACAGTGCCATCGGGATGATACTCAATATGTGCTTGTAATTGGGACAACACATCATTTCCCAAAAGGTTACATTGGCCTTGGGGCGATACCATGAGCTGGCTATGTACAGTAGCTCCTTGAATTTGCAGGGGAATTCTTTTAGTGACAGGAAGCAGGACAGACGGGGAATTGAAGGGGGTGGCAATGACATGATGTGAAAAATCAGTGTCAGTGTATGGCCAATCACCTTGCGTAATTACTGAATTGTCGGCCCCCGTATCTACTTGGAAATCGATTTCATGTCCCCCTGGTAGGTTCACCTGCACTATACAACTGGGAGTTGGGGGTAAGGAGATGAGGGGGTTCATGTGCAAGCTACCCTCATCCTATAGGGGCGTTGTTTGGTCGGCTGGAGGACCCGTACTCTGAGCATTTGGATACGGGTTGGTCCTACAGTTCTTTCTAAAATGTCCTGGCTTTTTACATCCGTAACACAGTTTCTGTCCTCCTCCTTCAGTCCGTCCTCTGCCTCTGTTGTTACTGGGGGTCGTCTCTACTATATGTATTCTGGCAGCTCTTTTTGCCTGCGCTATGTCATGCTGTGCCCCCTGAGCTATTCTAGCTAAATCTTCTGCCTTCACTGATCTCCAGTCCGGTCTACTTGCTTTTACCTTCTCTGCAATCTCTTTCTTTAGTCCATTCATGAAAGCACTTGCTAATACCCTCTCACTAGTCTTATCCCCGGGGTTGAACCCCATTTCTGACCAGGTTTTCTTTAGTGCATAGAAATAATCCTTAGGATCTTCCTCCTTCCTCTGCACTCTATCTTCTAGTGTAACTTGCTTTTCTGCTTGCCTGTCTTGACATGCTTTTACCAACGCTGCTGCGAATAGGACTCCAGCTGCTGCATCATTAGATTCTGCATCTACGGGTCCGGTCCTATTGGCATACTGTTTTTTTGTCTCATCTATCAACCTATCATAGCGGGCTTCATCTGCCAATTTCCCTTAATTACCCCCTGCAGATCTATTCTAGTGGCATGGTACGTATCCTGTATGGTGGTGATCATTCTAGCGAAACCCATAGGGGACTGGGATGGGTCTGGCAGCTGGGAGATCAGTGCCAACTGCTCTGAAGGACTCCATGGTCTATACATTAACATTGTACGAGCTTCCTGACCTGGAACCACTGCATCCCCCCCTGCTGCTGCTGCTGCTGCTCCCGGTGCTCCTGGCATAACTACCGTCCTCATTGGGAATAGACTAGTTGGGTGGGGTCTCGGTCCTCCACATGCCACACAGATGTCTACTGTCAAGGGGTTCTGCTGTCCACATCTGGGGCAAACCCAACATTTAGGTTCTTGAGAATTCTGGTACTGGGGTGGGGTTGACGTCGGGAGCGGACAGGGAGGAAAATCTGTCATTCCAGTTTTTGTCAGTCTGTAACGTCCGTCTCCTAATTCTTCAATCTTTCCTTCAAAATAAGCGCATGCATTCATCCATACATCCACTGTCTTCAACAGACCCTTATCTTTCAACCATCCATGATAGGAGTTAAAGAAGGATTTCCATTTCTCTCCATTCATCTCTCCATTCTCATTCATTCCCGCTTTACACAATATTTTGTCAATTCCAATCAGTGCCTGTTTCCCTTCTCTGCGTACCACTAAGTCTTTGGCTATAATGCCTTCCTTGGCATTTTGGTTCCCCATTTTTTTCGGTTCTCCTCACCTAGAAGAGACTCCTCAGTCACTTAGACAATGGTCACTTAGACAATGGGCCACAAAGGTTTCTGAACCATTCCACTACTAGCCTCTCTAGGACTTATATGCCAACCAGAAAAACAGACCAAAAACATCAATCCCGGGACACATCCACAAAACAATCATCGAATCCATACTTTCATTCTTAAATTCTCTAAAGGATAGAAGGCAGGACTGTCAATTTATCTGAGGGATTCTACTGGTTCAAAGGGACCTGAGCCAGACAACAATCTGTTGAATTACCTGGGGAGCCGACCGCTCGGGGGTGAGGGAGTCTCTTGTATGCAGTGATATAATTAGGTAGAATATAACAGTTATTCTTACCTCAGCGCTGTATATATCACCAACAGAGAGCTTCACTCGTCCCACGTCTTTGACCGGTCGAGCACCCTTGGGTAGATTAACTCAAGGTCCCTGTTCGGGCGCCAGCTGTCGTCACTGAATTTTGGGTCTTCTATCCTTTGGATTACGAGCTCGGAGAGAATGAAGACACAGGACAGGATGTTTGTGTCTAAACATACTCTAAAAACTTTATTACAAAACACAGGGCTAATATACACCCTAAAAGGCAGGAAACAGATTTGCCATATATGGTTTGATTATACAGTTTAGCTGAACAAGCGAAAAAAAGCTAGTTTCTGTATGCTTTAAAATATTTAATTAGACTTATCTAGTTAGCAAGGTCATTTCATCTTTCTGCAAGAACACATTATTGCTACAAGAAGAAACATCTGGCCAGGGAGTATACTTTATCTTCTCCCAATGATACAAGAAGGAACATTCATAGCTGTTGTTTTCACCTAAAATAACTGTCAGACTTATATAGCATAGATGGGGCCTTTAAACTTGAGGGACTCCATCTTCTGCTATAACACTATCCTGTGTGATACTGTCTATTGAGCTGTGTATCTAATCCTATCCTGTGTGATACCATCTGCTGAGCTGTGTATCTAATCCCATCCTGTGTGATACTGTCTGATGAGCTGTGTATCTAATCCTATGATGTGTGATACTGTCTGCTGAGCTGTGTATCTAATCCTATGCTGTGTGATACTGTCTGCTGAGCTGTGTATCTAATCCTCTCCTATGTGATACTGTCTGATGAACTGTGTATCTAATCCTCTCCTGTGTTCTACTGTCTGCTGAGCTGTGTATCTAATCCTATGCTGTGTGATACTGTCTGCTGAGCTGTGTATCTAATCCTATGCTGTGTGATGCTGTCTGCTGAGCCGTGTATCTAATCCTTTCCTATGTGATACTGTCTGATGAACTGTGTATCTAATCCTCTCCTGTGTTCTACTGTCTGCTGAGCTGTGTATCTAATCCTATGCTGTGTGATACTGTCTGCTGAGCTGTGTATCTAATCCTATGCTGTGTGATGCTGTCTGCTGAGCCGTGTATCTAATCCTTTCCTATGTGATACTGTCTGATGAACTGTGTATCTAATCCTCTCCTGTGTGATACTGTCTGCTGAGCTGTGTATCTAATCCACTCCTTTTTGATACTGTCTGCTGAGCTGTGTATCTAATCCTATGCTGTGTGATACTGTCTGCTGAGCTGTGTATCTAATCCTATGCTGTGTGATACTGTCTGCTGAGCCGTGTATCTAATCCTCTCCTATGTGATATTGTCTGATGAACTGTGTATCTAATCTTCTCCTGTGTGATACTGTCTGCTGAGCTGTGTATCTAATCCACTCCTGTGTGATACTGTCTGCTGAGCTGTGTATCTAATCCTATGCTGTGTGATACTGTCTGCTGAGCAGTGTATCTAATCCTATGCTGTGTGATACTGTCTGCTGAGCAGTGTATCTAATCCTATGCTGTGTGATACTGTCTGCTGAGCTGTGTATCTAATCCTCTCCTGTGTGATACTGTCTGCTGAGCCGTGTATCTAATCCTCTCCTATGTGATACTGTCTGATGAACTGTGTATCTAATCCTCTCCTGTGTGATACTGTCTGCTGAGCTGTGTATCTAATCCACTCCTTTGTGATACTGTCTGCTGAGCCGTGTATCTAATCCTATGCTGTGTGATACTGTCTGCTGAGCTGTGTATCTAATCCTCTCCTGTGTCATACTGTCTGCTGAGCCGTGTATCTAATCCTCTCCTATGTGATACTGTCTGATGAACTGTGTATCTAATCCTCTCCTGTGTGATACTGTCTGCTGAGCTGTGTATCTAATCCTCTCCTACGAGAGTCCCTATCCACAATCTACAAGTACTCAACAACAGGCCCAGCCGATCTAACCTACCCGTCGCACCTGAGAAGGAAGATTAATTTCAATCATCAAATTTCTTTCTATGTTTTATGTTTTTATCATATTAGCCTGGAGCATTTTTAAAGAAATTTGTACACTAATCCTGGTGATACATATCACCCTTTTAAAACTTTTTTTTTTCCCACCCCCATATATTTTATATTTTATATCTTAATAAAAGCTTCAAGCAAATTAAGTTATCCACCTCTGGTTTTCTTTCTCCAAACCCACTACCATTAGCGCGAATTTACACAATTATCTTAACCCTAGAACAAAAGATCCTCTAAAGCTAGACATCATGCTGCGATCCAAAGAAATTCAGGACCAAATGACAAACAAAGTAATTGAGATCTATCAGTCTGGAAAAAGGTCTAAAGCCATTTCTAAAGATTTGGGACTCCAGCGAACCACAGTGGGAGTCATTATCCACAATAGGCGAAAATATAGAACAATGGTGAACTTTCCTAGGCGTGGCCGGCTGATCAAAATTACCCCAAGAGCGCAGCAACGACTCATCCAAGAGGTCACAAAAGACCCCACAACAACATCCAGAGAACTGCAGGTCTCACTTGCCTCAGTTAAGGACAGTGTTCATGACTCCACCATAAGAAAGAGACTGGGCAAAAATGACGCATAGCAGAGTTCCAAGACAAAAACCACTGCTGAGCAATAAGAACAAAGGCTCATCTCAGTTTTGGCAGAAAACATCTTGATGATCGCCAAGACTTTTGGGAGAATACTCTGTGGACTGACAAGACAAAAGTTGAACTTTTTGGAAGGTGTATGTCCCATTACATCTGGCGTAGAAGTAACACTGCATTTCTAAAAAGGAACATCATACCAACAGTAAAATATGGTGGCGGTAGCGTGATGGTCTGGGACTGTTATGCTGCTTCAGGACCTGGAAGACTTGCTGTGGTAAATGGAACCATGAATTCTGCTGGTTAACCAAAAAATCCTGAAAGAGAATGTCCGGCCATCTGTTCATGACCTCAAGCTGAAGTGCACTTGGGTTATGCAGCAGGACAATGATCCAAAACACACTATTAAGTCCACCTCTGAATGGCTTAAGGAAAACAAAATTAAGACTTTGCAGTGGCTTAGTCAAAGTCCTGACCTTAAGAAAGCGGTTCATGCTCGGAAACCCTCCAATGTGGCTAAATTACAACAATTTTGCAAAGATGAGTGGGCAAAAATTCCTCCAGAGTGTTGTAAAAGACTCATTGCCAATTATCCCAAACACTTGATTGTAGTTGTTGTTGCTGAGGGTGCTTCAACCAGTTATTAGGTTTAGAGGGCAATCACTTTTTCAAACAGGGCCCTGTAGGTTTGGATTTCTTTTTCCCTTAATAATTTGGGTCTTCATTTAAAAACTGCATTTTGTGGTTACTTGTGTTATCTTTGTCTAATATTAAAATTTGTTTTGAGATCTGAAATATTTAAGTATGACAAACATGCAAAAGAATGAGAAATCAGGAAGGGGCAAACAACTTTTCACACATACACATATACATATATATATATTCATCCCACAATGTCCCATTCATGGTAGAAGAGAGGGATTGGTAACCAGCCACCTGATCAGACGTTATTGAACACCTTTCCAGAAGCTTTAATCAATCTTATCTACTGTTATTTTCTGAAGAGAGGAAACAAATGTCCTAAAAATAAAAAAATAGAAAAATGAAAGTTAAAAAAATAAAAATAAATAATAGCCTCACCTCCACTATGAGCATTTTTTGCTCTTCTAATAATCCAAGCTTTCCTAATTGTTCTTCTATTTGCTCCTGCGTCTTCATATTCCTCTCCAGCACAAATGATGCATGCTGGGGCTGTAAGAGCTGTAATAGAAGCCTAGAAGAACCATCAGAGGTCAGGCCCATCTGGTTACAGAAAGAACACAGATACACGCTGTATAAGACAATGGGATGGAAACAAGATTTTAAAAGGAGTTATCTAACACTTTTATACTCCACTGGATAGGTCATTAATATAAGATAGGTGGGGGTCCAACCATCGGCCCCCCGATGATCAGCCGCCATCACCTCTGGCAAGATGCAGGCAATGTTCAAAGTGGAACAAAACCGCTCCGTACACTGCGGCCGCTGCCGGGTGCAGACCAGATATTGAGGAGTACCGGAGGTGATCTGCAGCACCAGGCAGTGGCCACTGGGGTGCGCTCTGTTCACAAGTTACATCCGGCCGTTGCCAGAGCTATAAACAGCTTATTGGTGGGGAGCCAAGAGTCGGACCTACAACGATCTGATATAGACCACCTATTTTATGCATAAATCATCTGCATTAAAGTATTAGAGAACGTCTTTAAGAGCCCTGCATTTTCAGAGCCAAACTTCAGTCAACATCTAATAACCAATTACAATGTCTTTCTTAGGACTCGTTCACACGAATGTATTTTCAGTAGGAAAGTTGTCTGTGGAACAAATGGACGGCACTCAGACCAATGGGATTCAATGGGAAAGTGCAGAGGAGTCATTTTTCTTTTTTGTCACTGATCGAATCTGTGTGTGAGCAAAAAATAAAGAAAGAAAATGGCAGCATGTCCTCGTTTCATCCGTCAGACAAGATTCACCCATTCAAGTCTATGGGTACAGAAAAAAATCTGCTTTTTACAGATACATTGCAATCCTGTAGCCCTGGAAACTGTAAATGGTTAAAAAGCCAGATTAGATCTGGACTGCACATGGACGACAAGTGAGAAAAGAATTCTCCCACTTTTCTGGATGAAACTCTGAATGATATTTTATCTGCTTGTGTGAACCGGCCCTTAGAGGTCTCGACAAGACGGAGGAGCTGATCCAGAGTGTCCAGGTAAAGCTAGCAGTCCAGGTAATGGCGGATACGGAGGCAACCATCCACATCGTGCTCCATGCCCTTCTAATCTGACCTCCGTGACAGTGATGCTCAGTGTAAAGCCTGAGCTCAGGAGATGTGGGCTCGGACCCTGTTCAGACACACTGGAACTGATCAATCTCCATTCAACATTATGAACGTAAAACTGGAGCACTGGCCCCACTCAAATATATTGTATTATGGTCAAATCATTCCCTTTAGGAGCTGAGTGCTGTGTAATAGAGGAGGATAAGGCCCCCCGTATACAGCAATCTATTCTCTGCTAGGCGAGAGGGAAGAGACGTCATCTCCTCCTTTCTGATAATGTCCCCTGTATCCTGCTGACAGTGATTGTGCCATCCCAGCAGGTGACACTAGAGCCGCTCCCCGCTCTTAGGCTATGTGCCCATGTAAAACCGTCTGCCATGCAAAGCAATGTGAATTGGGATGTGCTGTGCACATGATGCGCTAATTAGCGCGCCGAATTCACATTGCATTGCAAAACGCAGCATGACCATTTCTACCGCGATTACGCGGCCATTGAAAAGCAGCAAACCCGCAGGTATATGTGGATTTACTGCGTTTCAATTAAATTCAATGACCGAGAATTTGCAGCGTAATTGGGGTGCGTGTGGCACCCAGGATGAAGAAGAGACTACAGCTCCTCTTCATCCCGGCTACCAAGCGGTGAAAAAAAGAAATAAATAAGTTAAAAATAAAAAAACCCTGTATACTCCCCTCTCCGGTCTGCTCCCGGCGGCGTCCTCTCTCCTCGGCGTCCAGCGGTGTACTGGCAGGACCTGCGGTGACGTCATCTAGTCAGCTGATGGTCACTCGACCGCTGACGTCAGAGGTCAGGTGATGGTCGCGTGACCATCAGCTGACTAAATGACGTCACCGCAGGTCCTGCCAGTATACCGCGGGACGCTGAAGAGAGAGAACGCCGCCGGGAGGAGACTGGAGAGGTGAGTATACAGGGTTTATTTTATTTTTAACTTTTTAATTCTTTTTTTTTTTTACTATAGATGCAGCATTTAAAGCATCTAAGTTGGTCACACAATGCCGGTTGCATGGATTTATATTGTGCAACCAACTTGTCAAGCACTTTCCAGGTGATGCTCAAAATCACTTGGAAAAGTGCTTGAAAAAACGCTGAAAAAATGCTGAAAAAAACACTTCTCTCTGGCAGAAAAAATGCATGTAAATCTGCATGTAAATCTGCTACGTGTGCACATAGCCTTAGCGTGTATGTGCTGTACTTATCATTCAGGACTGTGCAAAGACCTGCCTGTGACCAAAAGAACAACAAGGCTGTGTGCACACGCTGCAGATTTGGTGCGTTTTTCAATGGAACAGGCTGCCACGAGAGGTGGTGAATTCTCCTTCAATGGAAGTCTTCAAACAGAGGCTGGACAGACATTTGTCGGAGATGCTTTAGTGAATCCTGCATTGAGCAGGGGTTGGACACTAGGACCCTGGAGGTTCCTCCAATTCTAATGTTCTGGGATTCTATGTATAAACACCAGCTGCAATCTTCCATGGAGAAGTAACTGTGGTTTCAGGAGAACTTGCAGCAGAAGGTCTGTGCCTTCCGCTAGCTCCTCCCCCTTCCGCTAGCTCCTCCCCCTTCCTTCTATAAAGAGTATTAATAGCACTAACTGTCATCTATCTCACTAATAGGAAAGTTTGTCTTCACTGAATACAGATTTTACAGATGTTACCGCGAATTGAGACTGAAAGATCAATCCAGCAGGAAAAAGAAGACTTCTCTGATAAGATTATAAAATTACTTATTTTCATGTGTAATATTAATTTACAAAACAAAAATTAAAACAACGGTTATTCTTTAACTAATAAAGCACTTAGGACACGGATTCATTAAGACTGGCCATATTCAAGCTGCTCTTGATGAGGGAGCGTGCTGGAGTCAGACGGTCCACATTCATTAAGTGGCGCATGAATTATGCGCTTCTGACAAGTGGTGTGTGCACCTTGCCACAAATCTTACTCCAGTCACGGACTGGAGTAAGATTTCTGGTGTAAGGGAAGCCACAGTTCGCTATGAATTAGACAAGCTGTGGTGCCACACTTCCATCCTGCCCCAACTCTGCCCATTTTGGTGAAGCTGGGCAAAACTGACGTGAAAACACCAAACGTCACAGCATTTTTGATCAACTCAGTAATGTACGAGGTATATGAAGCGGAGCCGCGCGAGGACAAGGTGTGCGGAGCAGAGCCACGCGTGTACGAGGTGAGTGGAGCCGCGCGTGTACGAGGTGTGCGGAGCAGAGCCCCGCGTGTACGAGGTGTGCGGAGCGGAGCCGCACGTGTACTAGGTGTGTGGAGCGGAGCTGCGCGTGTACTAGGTGTGCGGAGCAGAGCCCCGCGTGTACGAGGTGTATGGAGCGGAGCCGCTCGTGTACTAGATGTGCGGAGCGGAGCCGCGGGTGTACGAGGTGTACAGAGCAGAGCCGCGCATGTATGAGGTATGCGGAGCGGAGACGAGCGTGTACGAGGTGTGCGGAACCACGCGTATACGAGGTGTGCGGAGCAGAGCCACACGTGTACGAGGTGTGCGGAGCGGAGCCGCGCGTGTACGAGGTGTGCAGAGCAGAGCAGCGCATGTACGACGTGTAAGGAGCGGAGACGCGCGTGTACGAGGTGTGCGGAGCAGAGTCGTGCGTTTACGAGGTGTGCAGAGCAGCGCATGTACGACGTGTAAGGAGCGGAGACGCGCGTGTACGAGGTGTGCAGAGCAGAGCCGTGAATGTACGAGGTGTACGGAGCGGAGCCGCACGTGTCCGAGGTGTGCGGAGCGGAGTGGAGCCGCACGTGTACAATGTGTACGGAGCGAGGCCGCGCAAGTACGAGGTGTACGGCGCGGAGCCGCGTGTGTACGACGTGTACGGAGCAGAGCCGCGCGTGCACGAGGTGTGCGGAGTGGAGCCGCGCGTATACGAGGTGTGCGGAGTGGAGCCGCGCGTGTACGAGTTTTACGGAATGGAGACGCGCATGTACGAGTTGTACGGAGCGGAGCCGAGCGTGTATGATGTGTGCGAAACGGAGCCGCGCGTGTACGAGGTGTATGGAGCAGAGCTGCGCATTTACGAGTGTGCGGAGCGGATCCGCGCTTGTACAAGGTATACTGAGCGGAGCTGTGCGTGTACGAGGTGTGCAGAGCGGAGGCGCGCGTGTATGAGGTGTATAGAGCGGAACTGTGCGTGTACGAGTTGTGCGGAGCGGAGCCGCGCGTGTACAAAGTGTACAGAGAAAAGCTGCGCGTGTACGAGCTGTACGGAGCGGGCCGAACGTGTACGAGGTGTACGGAGCAGAGCAGCGCGTGTACAAGTGTGCGGAGCGGAGCCGCGCGTGTAAGAGTGTGCGGAGCCGAGCATGTATGAGGTGTGCAGAGCGGAGCCGCGCGTGTACTAGGTGTGTGGAGTGGAGCTGCGCGTGTACAAGGTGTGCAGAGTGGAGCTGCGCTTGTACGAGGTGTGCGGAGCGTAGCCACGCGTGTACGAGGTGTACGAGTGTGCGGAGCGGAGTCGCGCGTGTATGAGGTGTACGGAGCAGAGCCACGCGTGTACGCGGTGTACGGAGGGGTATTGCGCGTCTATGAGGTGTACGGAGCAGAGCCGCGCGTGTACGAGGTGTATAGAGCGGAGCCGCGCTTCTACGAGTTGTACGGAGTTGAGTCGCACATGTACAAGGCGTACAGAGCAGCGTCGCGTGTGTACGATGTGTGCGGAGCAGAGCCACCCATGTACGAGGTGTACAGAGCAGAGCAGCACGTGTACGAGTGTGCAGAGCTGGAGAGGAGCCGCGCGTGTACGAGATGTACGGAGCGAAGCAACGCGTGTACGAGGTGTACGGAGCGGAGCCACATGTGTACTAGGTGTACGGAGCAGAGCCGCGCATGTACAAGGTGTGCGGAGCGGAGCCGCATGTGTACGAGGTGTACAGAGCAGAGCAGTGAGTGTACGAGTGTGCGGAGCAGATCCGCGCTTGTACTAGGTGTACGGCGCGGAGCCGCACGTGTACTAGCTGTACGGAGCATAGTTGTGCATGTACGAGGTGTACGGAGCAGAGCCGCACGTGTACGAGTGTGCAGAGCGGAGCCGCGCGTGTACGAGGTGTACAGAGCAGAGCAGCGTGTGTACGAGTTTGTGGAGCGGATCCGCACGTGTACAAGGTGTACGGAGCGGAGCCGCGCATGTACAAGCTGTACGGAGCGGAGCCGCACGTGTACGAGCTGTACGGAGCGGAGCCCCGCGTGTACGAGGTGTACGGATCAGAGCAGTGCGTGTACGAGGTGTACGGATCAGAGCTGCGCGTGTACGAGTGTGCGGAGCGGAGCCGCACGTGTATGAGGTGTACGGAGCGGAGCCGCGAGTTTACGAGGTGTACGGAGCGGAGCCACGCATTTACGAGGTTTACAGAGCGGAGCTGCGTGTGTACGAGGTGTGCGGAGCCGCACGTGTACGACATTTAAGGAGTGGAGCCGTGCGTGTACGAGGTGTGCAGAGCGGAGCTCAGCGTGTATGAGGTTGTGGAGCAGAAACACACGTGTACGAGGTGTGCGGAGCGGAGCCGCGCGTGGACGAGGTGTGCGGAGCGGAGCCATGCGTGTGCGAGGTGTACGGAGCGGAGCCACGAGTGTATGAGGTGTACGTAGCGGAGCCGCACGTGTACTACGGGTAAGGAGCATAGTCGCGCGTGTACGAAGTGTGCAGAGCGGAGCCGCTCATGTACGAGGTGTACAGAGCAGATCCGCGCGTGTACGAGCTGCACGGAGCGGAGCCGAGCGTGTACGAGTTGTACGGAGCGGAGTCGCACATGTACGAGTGTTTGAAGCGGAGCTGCGTGTGTAAGAGGTGTACACAGTGGAGCCGAGTGTGTACGAGGTGTACGGAGCTGAGTCGCGCTTGTACGAGTGTGCGGAGCAGAGTCGCGCGTGTACGAAGTGTATGGAGCAGAGTCGCGCGTGTACGAGTGTGCGAAACGGAGCTGCGTGTGTACGAGGTGTACAGAGTGGAGCCGAGTGTGTACGAGGTGTACGGAGCTGAGTCGCGCTTGTATGATGTGTGCAGAGCATAGCCGCGCGTGTACGAGTGTGCAGAGCTGGAGCGGAGCCGCACGTGTACGAGATGTACGGAGCGAAGCCACGCGTTTACGAGGTGTACGGAGAGGAGCCACGCGTGTACGAGGTGTACAGAGCGGAGCCGCGCGTGTCCGAGTGTGCGGAGCACAGTCGGACGTGTACGAGGTGTACGGAGCGGAGCCACGCGTGTAGGAGGTGTACGGAGCGGAGCCGCACGTGTACTACGTGTAAGGAGCATAGTCGCGCGTGTACGAAGTGTGCAGAGCGGAGCCGCGCATGTACGAGGTGTACAGAGCAGATCCGCGCGTGTACGAGCTGCACGGAGCGGAGCCGAGCGTGTACGAGTTGTACGGAGCGGAGTCGCACATGTACGAGTGTTTGAAGCGGAGCTGCGTGTGTAAGAGGTGTACACAGTGGAGCCGAGTGTGTACGAGGTGTACGGAGCTGAGTCGCGCTTGTACGAGTGTGCGGAGCAGAGTCGCGCGTGTACGAAGTGTATGGAGCAGAGTCGCGCGTGTACGAGTGTGCGAAACGGAGCTGCGTGTGTACGAGGTGTACAGAGTGGAGCCGAGTGTGTACGAGGTGTACGGAGCTGAGTCGCGCTTGTATGATGTGTGCAGAGCATAGCCGCGCGTGTACGAGTGTGCAGAGCTGGAGCGGAGCCGCCCATGTACGAGATGTACGGAGCGAAGCCACTCGTTTACGAGGTGTACGGAGAGGAGCCACGCGTGTACGAGGTGTACAGAGCGGAGCCGCGCGTGTCCGAGTGTGCGGAGCAGAGTCGGACGTGTACGAGGTGTACGGAGCGGAGCCACGCGTGTAGGAGGTGTATGGAGCGGAGCCGCGTGTGTACTAGGTGTACAGAGTGGTGCCGCGCATGTACGATTTGTACGAAGCTGAGCCGCGTGTGTACAAGACGTACGGAGCAGCGTCGTGTGTGTACGATGTGTGCGGAGCAGAGACGCGCGTGTACGAGTATGCGGAGCGGAGCCGCCCATGTACGAGATGTGCAGAGCGGAGCCGCGCGTGTACGAGATGTGCAGAGCGGAACCGCGCCTGTACGAAGTGTACAGAGCAGAGCAGCGCGTGTACGAGTGTGCGGAGCTGGAGCGGAACCTCGCGTGTACGAGATGTATGGAGCGGAGACACGCATGTATGAGGTGTGCGGAGTGGATCCACGCGTGTACAAGGAGTATGGAGCGGAGCAGCGAGTGTATGAGCTGTACGGAGCAGAGCCGTGCGTGTACGAGGTGTGCAGAGCGGAGGCGCGCGTGTATGAGGTGTATGGAGCGGAGCTGTGCGTGTACGAGGTGTGCGGAGCCGCACATGTACGAGTGTGTGGAGGCCAGCGTGTATGAGGTGTGCAGAGCGGAGCCGCGCGTGTACGAGTGTGCGGAGTGGAGCTGCGCGTCTACGAGGTGTGCGGAGTGGAGCCGCACGTGTACGAGGTGTGTGGAGCGGAGACACGCTTGTACGAGGTGTGTGGAGCGGAGACACGCGTGTACGAGGTCTATGGAGCAGAGCCAATCGTGTACGAGGTGTACGGAGCGGAGCCGCGCGTGTACGAGGTGTGCAAAGTGGAGCGGATCCGCGCGTCTACAAAGTGTACGGAGCGGAGCTGCGCGTGTACGAGCTGTACGGAGCGGAGCCGCGCGTGTACGAGCTGTACGGAGCAGAGCCGCACGTGTACAAGCTGTACAGAGTGGAGCCGTGCATGTACGAGGTGTGCAGAGCGGAGCCGCGCGTGTACGAGGTGTGTTGAGCAGAGCCACGCGTGTACGAGGTGTGCGGAGCAGAGCCGCACGTGTACGAGTGTGTGGAGCTTAGCCGCTCGTGTACGAGGTGTACGGAGCGGAGCCGCGCATGTACGAGGTGTATGGAGCGGAGACACGCGTGTATGAGGTGTGCGGAGCGGATCCATGCGTGTACAAGGTGTACGGAGTGGAGCCGCGCGTGTAGGAGCTGTAAGGAGCGGAGCCGCGCGTGTACGAACTGTACGGAGCGGAGCCGTGCGTATACGACGTGTGCAGAGCGGAGCTGCGCGTGTACAAAGTGTATGGAGCGGAACCGTGCGTGTACGAGGTGTGCGGAGCAGAGCTGCGCGTGTACGAGTGTGCGATGCCGCACGTGTACAAGGTGTGCAAAGCAGAGCCGCACGTGTATGAGGTGTGTGGAGCGGAGCCGTGCGTGTACAAGGTGTGCGGAGCGGAGCCGCGCGTGTACGAGGTGTGTGGAGCGGAGCCGTGCGTGTTCGAGGTGTACAGAGCAGAGCACTGCGTGTACGAGTGTGCGCAGCGGAGCCGCACGTGTACGAAATGTGCAGAGCAGAGCAGCGCGTGTACGAGGTGTGTGGAGCGGAGACACGCGTGTACGAGGTGTGTGGAGCTGAGCCGCGCGTGTACGAGGTGTGTGGAGCACAGCCGCGCATGTATGAGGTGCGCGGAGCTGAGCGGATCCGCACGTGTACAAGGTGTACGGAGCAGAGCCGCGCGTGTACGAGCTGTACGGAGCGGAACCGTGCGTGTACGAGGTGTGCAGAGCGGAGCCGCACGTGTACGAGGTGTGTGGAGCAGAGACATGCATGTACGAGGTGTACAGAGCAGATCCGCGCGTGTACGAGCTGCACGGAGCGGAGCCGAGCGTGTACGAGTTGTACGGAGCGGAGTCGCGCATGTACGAGTGTTTGAAGCGGAGCTGCGTGTGTAAGAGGTGTACACAGTGGAGCCAAGTGTGTACGAGGTGTACGGAGCTGAGTCGCGCTTGTACGAGTGTGCGGAGCAGAGTCGCGCGTGTACGAAGTGTATGGAGCAGAGTCGCGCGTGTACGAGTGTGCGAAACGGAGCTGCGTGTGTACGAGGTGTACAGAGTGGAGCCGAGTGTGTACGAGGTGTACGGAGCTGAGTCGCGCTTGTATGATGTGTGCAGAGCATAGCCGCGCGTGTACGAATGTGCAGAGCTGGAGCGGAGCCGCACGTGTACGAGATGTACGGAGCGAAGCCACGCGTTTACGAGGTGTACGGAGAGGAGCCACGCGTGTACGAGGTGTACAGAGCGGAGCCGCGCGTGTCCGAGTGTGCGGAGCAGAGTCGGACGTGTACGAGGTGTACGGAGCGGAGCCACGCGTGTAGGAGGTGTACGGAGCGGAGCCGCGTGTGTACTAGGTGTACAGAGTGGTGCCGCGCATGTACGATTTGTACGAAGCTGAGCCGCGTGTGTACAAGACGTACGGAGCAGCGTCGTGTGTGTACGATGTGTGCGGAGCAGAGACGCGCGTGTACGAGTATGCGGAGCCGCCCATGTACGAGATGTGCAGAGCGGAGCCGCGCGTGTACGAGATGTGCAGAGCGGAGCCGCGCGTGTACGAAGTGTACAGAGCAGAGCAGCGCGTGTACGAGTGTGCGGAGCTGGAGCGGAACCTCGCGTGTACGAGATGTATGGAGCGGAGACACGCGTGTATGAGGTGTGCGGAGTGGATCCACGCGTGTACAAGGAGTATGGAGCGGAGCAGCGAGTGTATGAGCTGTACGGAGCAGAGCCGTGCGTGTACGAGGTGTGCAGAGCGGAGGCGCGCGTGTATGAGGTGTATGGAGCGGAGCTGTGCGTGTACGAGGTGTGCGGAGCCGCACATGTACGAGTGTGTGGAGGCCAGCGTGTATGAGGTGTGCAGAGCGGAGCCGCACGTGTACGAGTGTGCGGAGTGGAGCTGCGCGTCTACGAGGTGTGCGGAGTGGAGCCGCACGTGTACGAGGTGTGTGGAGCGGAGACACGCTTGTACGAGGTGTGTGGAGCGGAGACACGCGTGTACGAGGTCTATGGAGCAGAGCCAATCGTGTACGAGGTGTACGGAGCGGAGCCGCGCGTGTACGAGGTGTGCAGAGTGGAGCGGATCCGCGCGTCTACAAAGTGTACGGAGCGGAGCTGCGCGTGTACGAGCTGTACGGAGCGGAGCCGCGCGTGTACGAGCTGTACGGAGCAGAGCCGCACGTGTACAAGCTGTACAGAGCGGAGCCGTGCATGTACGAGGTGTGCAGAGCGGAGCCGCGCGTGTACGAGGTGTGTTGAGCAGAGCCACGCGTGTACGAGGTGTGCGGAGCAGAGCCGCACGTGTACGAGTGTGTGGAGCTTAGCCGCTCGTGTACGAGGTGTACGGAGCGGAGCCGCGCATGTACGAGGTGTATGGAGCGGAGACACGCGTGTATGAGGTGTGCGGAGCGGATCCATGCGTGTACAAGGTGTACGGAGTGGAGCCGCGCGTGTAGGAGCTGTAAGGAGCGGAGCCGCGCGTGTACGAACTGTACGGAGCGGAGCCGTGCGTATACGACGTGTGCAGAGCGGAGCTGCGCGTGTACAAAGTGTATGGAGCGGAACCGTGCGTGTACGAGGTGTGCGGAGCAGAGCTGCGCGTGTACGAGTGTGCGATGCCGCACGTGTACAAGGTGTGCAAAGCAGAGCCGCACGTGTATGAGGTGTGTGGAGCGGAGCCGTGCGTGTACAAGGTGTGCGGAGCGGAGCCGCGCGTGTACGAGGTGTGTGGAGCGGAGCCGCGCGTGTACGAGGTGTGTGGAGCGGAGCCGTGCGTGTTCGAGGTGTACAGAGCAGAGCACTGCGTGTACGAGTGTGCGCAGCGGAGCCGCACGTGCACGAAATGTGCAGAGCAGAGCAGCGCGTGTTCGAGGTGTGTGGAGCGGAGACACGCGTGTACGAGGTGTGTGGAGCTGAGCCGCGCGTGTACGAGGTGTGTGGAGCACAGCCGCGCATGTATGAGGTGCGCGGAGCTGAGCGGATCCGCACGTGTACAAGGTGTACGGAGCAGAGCCGCGCGTGTACGAGCTGTACGGAGCGGAACCGTGCGTGTACGAGGTGTGCAGAGCGGAGCCGCACGTGTACGAGGTGTGTGGAGCAGAGACATGCATGTACGAGGTGTACAGAGCAGATCCGCGCATGTACGAGCTGCACGGAGCGGAGCCGAGCGTGTACGAGTTGTACGGAGCGGAGTCGCGCATGTACGAGTGTTTGAAGCGGAGCTGCGTGTGTAAGAGGTGTACACAGTGGAGCCAAGTGTGTACGAGGTGTACGGAGCTGAGTCGCGCTTGTACGAGTGTGCGGAGCAGAGTCGCGCGTGTACGAGTGTGCGAAACGGAGCCGAGTGTGTACGAGGTGTACGGAGCTGAGTCGCGCTTGTATGATTTGTGCAGAGCATAGCCGCGCGTGTGCGAGGTGTACAGAGCAGCGCGTGTACGAGTGTGCAGAGCTGGAGCGGAGCCGCACGTGTACGAGATGTACGGAGCGAAGCCACGCGTGTACGAGGTGTACAGAGCGGAGCCGCGCGTGTACGACCTGCACGGAGCGGAGCCGAGCGTGTACGGAGCTGAGTTGCGCGTGTACGAGTGTACAGAGTGGAGCCGAGTGTGTACAAGGTGTACGGAGCGGAGTCGTGCTTGTATGATGTGTGCGGAGCGGAGCCACGCGTGTACGAGGTGTATGGAGCAGAGCTGCGCAATTACAAGTCTGCGGAGCGGAGCCGCGCGTGTACGAGGTGTGCGGAGCGGAGCCACGCGTGTACGAGGTATACAGAGCAGAGCAGCGCGTGTCCGAGTGTGCAGAGCAGAGTCGGACGTGTACGAGGTGTACGGAGCGGAGCCACGCGTGTAGGAGGTGTACGGAGCGGAGCCGCGTGTGTACTAGGTGTACAGAGTGGTGCCGCGCATGTACGATTTGTACGAAGCTGAGCCGCGCGTGTACAAGACGTACGGAGCAGTGTCGTGTGTGTACGATGTGTGCGGAGCAGAGACGCGCGTGTACGAGTATGCGGAGCGGAGCCGCCCGTGTACGAGATGTGCAGAGCGGAGCCGCGCGTGTATGAGATGTGCAGAGCGGAGCCGCGCGTGTACGAAGTGTACAGAGCAGAGCAGCGCGTGTACGAGTGTGCGGAACTGGAGCGGAACCTCGCGTGTACGAGATGTATGGAGTGGAGACACGCGTGTATGAGGTGTGCGGAGTGGATCCACGCGTGTACAAGGAGTATGGAGCGGAGCAGCGAGTGTATGAGCTGTACGGAGCAGAGCCGTGCGTGTACGAGGTGTGCATAGCGGAGGCGCGCGTGTATGAAGTGTATGGAGCGGAGCTGTGCGTGTACGAGGTGTGCGGAGCCGCACATGTACGAGTGTGTGGAGGCCAGCGTGTATGAGGTGTGCAGAGCGGAGCCGCGCGTGTACGAGTGTGCGGAGTGGAGCTGCGCGTGTACGAGGTGTGCGGAGTGGAGCCGCGCGTGTACTAGGTGTGCGGAGCAGAGCCCCGCGTGTATGAGGTGTATGGAGCGGAGACACGCTTGTACGAGGTGTGTGGAGCGGAGACACGCGTGTACGAGGTGTGTGGAGCGGAGACACGCGTGTACGAGGTGTGTGGAGCGGAGACACGCGTGTACGAGGTCTGTGGAGCAGAGCCAATCGTGTACGAGGTGTACGGAGAGGAGACAATCATGTACGAGGTGTACGGAGCGGAGCCGCGCGTGTACGAGGTGTACGGAGCGGAGCCGCGCGTGTACGAGCTGTACGGACCAGAGCCGCACGTGTACAAGCTGTACAGAGCGGAGCCGTGCATGTACGAGGTGTGCAGAGCGGAGCCGCGCGTGTACGAGGTGTCCTGAGCGGAGCCACGCGTGTACGAGGTGTGCGGAGCAGAGCCGCACGTGTACGAGTGTGTGGAGCTTAGCCGCTCGTGTACGAGGTGTACGGAGCGGAGCCGCGCATGTACGAGGTGTATGGAGCGGAGACACGCGTGTATGAGGTGTGCGGAGCGGATCCATGCGTGTGCAAGGTGTACGGAGTGGAGCCGCGCGTGTAGGAGCTGTAAGGAGCCGAGCCGCGCGTGTACGAACTGTACGGAGCGGAGCCGTGCGTATACGACGTGTGCAGAGCGGAGCTGCGCGTGTACAAAGTGTATGGAGCGGAACCGTGCGTGTACGAGGTGTGTGGAGCAGAGCTGCGCGTGTACGAGTGTGCGGTGCCGCACGTGTACAAGGTGTGCAAAGCAGAGCCGCACGTGTATGAGGTGTGTGGAGCGGAGCCGCGAGTGTACGTGGTGTGTGGAGCGGAGACACGCGTGTACGAGGTGTGTGGAGCGGAGCCGTGCATGTACAAGGTGTGCGGAGTGGAGCCGCGCGTGTACGAGGTGTGTGGAGCGGAGCCGTGCGTGTTCGAGGTGTACAGAGCAGAGCACTGCGTGTACGAGTGTGCGGAGTGGATCCGCGCGTGTACGAGTGTGCGCAGCAGAGCCGCACGTGTACGAAATGTGCAGAGCAGAACAGCGCGTGTACGAGGTGTGTGGAGCAAAGACACGCGTGTACGAGGTGTGTGTAGCTGAGCCGCGCGTGTACGAGGTGTGTGGAGCACAGCCGCGCATGTATGAGGTGCGCGGAGCGGAGCGGATCCGCACGTGTACAAGGTGTACGGAGCGGAGCCGCGCGTGTACAAGGTGTATGGAGCGGAGCCGCGCGTGTACGAGCTGTACGGAGAGGAGCCGCGCGTGTACGAGCTGTACGGAGCGGAACCGTGCGTGTACGAGGTGTGCAGAGCGGAGCCGCACGTGTACGAGGTGTGTGGAGCAGAGACACGCATGTACGAGGTGTGTGGAGCAGAGCCGCACGTGTACGAGGTGTGTGGAGCTGAGCCTCGCGTGTACGAGGTGTGTGGAGTACAGCCGCGCATGTATGAGGTGCGCGGAGCGGATCCGCACGTGTACAAGGTGTACGGAGCGGAGCCGCGCGTGTACAAGGTGTATGGAGCGGAGCCGCGCGTGTACGAGCTGTACGGAGAGGAGCCGCTCGTGTACGAGCTGTACGGAGAGGAGCCGCTCGTGTACGAGCTGTACGGAGCGGAACCGTGCGTGTACGAGGTGTGCAGAGCGGAGCCGCACGTGTACGAGGTGTGTGGAGCAGAGACACGCATGTACGAGGTGTGTGGAGCAGAGCCGCATGTTTACGAGGTGTGTGGAGCGGAGTCGAGCGTGTACGATGTGTGTGGAGCGGAGACACGCGTGTATGAGGTGTGTGGAGCTGAGCCGCGCGTGTACGAGGTGTACGGAGCGGAGCCGAGCGTGTATGAGGTGTACGGAGCAGAGCCGCACGTGTACAAGGTGTGCGGAGCGGAGCCGCGCGTGTACGAGGTGTGTGGAGCGGAGCCGTGCGTGTTCGAGGTGCACAGAGCAGAGCACTGCGTGTACGAGTGTGCGGAGCGGATCCGCGCGTGTCCGATTGTGCGCAGAGGAGCCGCGCGTGTACGAAATGTGCAGAGTAAAGCAGCGCATGTACGAGGTGTGTGGAGCTGAAGACACGCGTGTACGAGGTGTGTGGAGCTGAGCCGTGCGTGTACGAGGTGTGTGAAGCACAGCCGCGCGTGTATGAGGTGCGCGGAGCGGAGCGGATTCGCACGTGTACAAGGTGTAAGGAGCAGAGCCGTACGTGTACGAGCTGTACGGAGCGGAGCCGCGCGTGTACGAGGTGTACGGAGCGGAACCGTGCGTGTACGAGGTGTACGGAGCGGAGCCACGCTTGTACGAGGTGTACAAAGCGGAGCCACGCGTGTAGGAGGTGTATGGAGCAGAGTCTCCAGTCTACGAGTGTGCGGAGCGGAGCCGCGTGTGTATGAGATGTAAGGAGCAGAGCCGCGCATGTACGAGTGTGCGGAGCGGAGCCGCGAGTGTACGAGGTGTACAGAGCAGAGTCACACGTGTATGAGAGGTACGGAGCAGAGCTGCGCATGTACGAGGTGTACGGAGCAGAGCCGCACATGTACGAGTGTGCGTAGCGGAGCCACGCGTGTACGAGTGTGCGGAGCGGAGCCGCGAGTGTACGAGGTGTACGGAGCAGAGACGCGCGTGTACGAGGTGTACGGAGCAGAGCCGCGCGTGTACGAGTGTGCGGAGTGGAGCTGCGCGTGTACGAGGTGTGCGGAGTGGAGCCGCGCGTGTACGAGGTGTGTGGAGTGGAGACACGCGTGTACGAGGTCTGTGGAGCAGAGCCAATCGTGTACGAGGTGTACGGAGAGGAGACAATCGTGTACGAGGTGTACGGAGCGGAGCCGCGCGTGTACGAGGTGTGCAGAGTGGAGCGGATCCGCGCGTCTACAAAGTGTACGGAGCGGAGCTGCGCGTGTACGAGCTGTACGGAGCGGAGCCGCGCGTGTACGAGCTGTACGGTCCAGAGCCGTGCATGTACGAGGTGTGCAGAGCGGAGCCGCGCGTGTACGAGGTGTGCTGAGCGGAGCCACGCGTTTACGAGGTGTGCGGAGCAGAGCCGCACGTGTACGAGTGTGTGGAGCTTAGCCGCTCGTGTACGAGGTGTACGGAGCGGAGCCGCGCATGTACGAGGTGTATGGAGCGGAGACACGCGTGTATGAGGTGTGCGGAGCGGATCCATGCGTGTACAAGGTGTACGGAGTGGAGCCGCGCGTGTAGGAGCTGTAAGGAGCCGAGCCGCGCGTGTACGAACTGTACAGAGCGGAGCCGTGCGTATATGACGTGTGCAGAGCGGAGCTGCGCGTGTACAAAGTGTATCGAGCGGAACCGTGCGTGTACGAGGTGTGCGGAGCAGAGCTGCGCGTGTACGAGTGTGCGGTGCCGCACGTGTACAAGGTGTGCAAAGCAGAGCCGCACGTGTATGAGGTGTGTGGAGCGGAGCCGCGAGTGTACGTGGTGTGTGGAGCGGAGACACGCGTGTACGAGGTGTGTGGAGCGGAGCCGTGCGTGTACAAGGTGTGCGGAGTGGAGCCGCGCGTGTACGAGGTGTGTGGAGCGGAGCCGTGCGTGTTCGAGGTGTACAGAGCAGAGCACTGCGTGTACGAGTGTGCGGAGTGGATCCGCGCGTGTACGAGTGTGCGCAGCGGAGCCGCACGTGTACGAAATGTGCAGAGCAGAACAGCGCGTGTACGAGGTGTGTGGAGCTGAGCCGCGCGTGTACGAGGTGTGTGGAGCACAGCCGCGCATGTATGAGGTGCGCGGAGCGGATCCGCACGTGTACAAGGTGTACGGAGCGGAGCCGCGCGTGTACAAGGTGTATGGAGCGGAGCCGCGCGTGTACGAGCTGTACGGAGAGGAGCCGCGCGTGTACGAGCTGTACGGAGAGGAGCCGCGCGTGTACGAGCTGTACGGAGAGGAGCCGCGCGTGTACGAGCTGTACGGAGAGGAGCCGCGTGTGTACGAGCTGTACGGAGCGGAACCGTGCGTGTACGAGGTGTGCGGAGCGGAGCCGCACGTGTACGAGGTGTGTGGAGCAGAGACACGCATGTACGAGGTGTGTGGAGCAGAGCCGCGCGTGTACGAGGTGTGTGGAGCGGAGTCGAGCGTGTACGATGTGTGTGGAGCGGAGACACGCGTGTATGAGGTGTGTGGAGCTGAGCCGCGTGTGTACGAGGTGTACGGAGCGGAGCCGAGCGTGTATGAGGTGTACGGAGCAGAGCCGCACGTGTACAAGGCGTGCGGAGCCGTGCGTGTTCGAGGTGCACAGAGCAGAGCACTGCGTGTACGAGTGTGCGGAGCGGATCCGCGCGTGTCCGAGTGTGCGCAGAGGAGCCGCGCGTGTACGAAATGTGCAGAGTAAAGCAGCGCATGTACGAGGTGTGTGGAGCTGAAGACACGCGTGTACGAGGTGTGTGGAGCTGAGCCGTGCGTGTACGAAGTGTGTGAAGCACAGCCGCGCGTGTATGAGGTGCGCGGAGCGGATTCGCACGTGTACAAGGTGTACGGAGCGGAGCCGCGCGTGTACAAGGTGTAAGGAGCGGAGCCGTACGTGTGCAAGGTGTACGGAGCGGAGCCGTACGTGTACGAGCTGTACGGAGCGGAGCCGCGCGTGTACGAGGTGTACGGAGCGGAACCGTGCGTGTACGAGGTGTACGGAGCGGAGCCACGCTTGTACGAGGTGTACAAAGTGGAGCCACGCGTGTAGGAGGTGTATGGAGCAGAGTCTCCAGTCTACGAGTGTGCGGAGCGGAGCCGCGTGTGTATGAGATGTAAGGAGCAGAGCCGCGCATGTACGAGTGTGCGGAGCGGAGCCGCGAGTGTACGAGGTGTACAGAGCAGAGTCACACGTGTATGAGGGGTACGAAGCAGAGCTGCGCATGTACGAGGTGTACGGAGCAGAGCCGCGCATGTACGAGTGTGCGGAGCGGAGCCACGCGTGTACGAGTGTGCGGAGCGGAGCCGCGAGTGTACGAGGTGTACGGAGCAGAGACGCGCGTGTACGAGGTGTACGGAGCAGAGCCGCGCGTATACGAGTGTGCGGAGCGGAGCCGCGCGTGTACGAGTGTGCGGAGCCACGGGTGTACGAAGTGTACAGAGCAGAGCAGCGCGTGTACGAGTGTGCGGAGCTGGAGCGGAACCTCGCGTGTACGAGATGTATGGAGCGGAGACACGCGTGTATGAGGTGTGCGGAGTGGATCCACGCGTGTACAAGGAGTATGGAGCGGAGCAGCGAGTGTATGAGCTGTACGGAGCAGAGCCGTGCGTGTACGAGGTGTGCATAGCGGAGGCGCGCGTGTATGAAGTGTATGGAGCGGAGCTGTGCGTGTACGAGGTGTGCGGAGCCGCACATGTACGAGTGTGTGGAGGCCAGCGTGTATGAGGTGTGCAGAGCGGAGCCGCGCGTGTACGAGTGTGCGGAGTGGAGCTGCGCGTGTACGAGGTGTGCGGAGTGGAGCCGCGCGTGTACGAGGTGTGCGGAGTGGAGACACGCTTGTACGAGGTGTGTGGAGCGGAGACACGCGTGTACGAGGTCTGTGGAGCAGAGCCAATCGTGTACGAGGTGTACGGAGAGGAGACAATCGTGTACGAGGTGTACAGAGCGGAGCCGCGCGTGTACGAGGTGTACGGAGCGGAGCCGCGCGTGTACGAGCTGTACAGAGCGGAGCCGTGCATGTACGAGGTGTGCAGAGCGGAGCCGCGCGTGTACGAGGTGTGCTGAGCGGAGCCACGCGTGTACGAGGTGTGCGGAGCAGAGCCGCGCGTGTACGAGGTGTCCTGAGCGGAGCCACGCGTGTACGAGGTGTGCGGAGCAGAGCCGCACGTGTACGAGTGTGTGGAGCTTAGCCGCTCGTGTACGAGGTGTACGGAGCGGAGCCGCGCATGTACGAGGTGTACGGAGCGGATCCGCGCGTCTACAAAGTGTACGGAGCGGAGCTGCGCGTGTACGAGCTGTACGGAGCGGAGCCGCGCGTGTACGAGCTGTACGGACCAGAGCCGCACGTGTACAAGCTGTACAGAGCGGAGCCGTGCATGTACGAGGTGTGCAGAGCGGAGCCGCGCGTGTACGAGGTGTGCTGAGCGGAGTCACGCGTGTACGAGGTGTCCTGAGCGGAGCCACGCGTGTACGAGGTGTGCGGAGCAGAGCCGCACGTGTACGAGTGTGTGGAGCTTAGCCGCTCGTGTACGAGGTGTACGGAGCGGAGCCGCGCATGTACGAGGTGTACGGAGCGGATCCGCGCGTCTACAAAGTGTACGGAGCGGAGCTGCGCGTGTACGAGCTGTACGGAGCGGAGCCGCGCGTGTACGAGCTGTACGGACCAGAGCCGCACGTGTACAAGCTGTACAGAGCGGAGCCGTGCATGTACGAGGTGTGCAGAGCGGAGCCGCGCGTGTACGAGGTGTCCTGAGCGGAGCCACGCGTGTACGAGGTGTGCGGAGCAGAGCCGCACGTGTACGAGTGTGTGGAGCTTAGCCGCTCGTGTACGAGGTGTACGGAGCGGAGCCGCGCATGTACGAGGTGTACGGAGCGGATCCGCGCGTCTACAAAGTGTACGGAGCGGAGCTGCGCGTGTACGAGCTGTACGGAGCGGAGCCGCGCGTGTACGAGCTGTACGGACCAGAGCCGCACGTGTACAAGCTGTACAGAGCGGAGCCGTGCATGTACGAGGTGTGCAGAGCGGAGCCGCGCGTGTACGAGGTGTGCTGAGCGGAGCCACGCGTGTACGAGGTGTGCGGAGCAGAGCCGCACGTGTACGAGTGTGTGGAGCTTAGCCGCTCGTGTACGAGGTGTACGGAGCGGAGCCGCGCATGTACGAGGTGTATGGAGCGGAGACACGCGTGTATGAGGTGTGCGGAGCGGATCCATGCGTGTACAAGGTGTACGGAGTGGAGCCGCGCGTGTAGGAGCTGTAAGGAGCCGAGCCGCGCGTGTACGAACTGTACGGAGCGGAGCCGTGCGTATACGACGTGTGCAGAGCGGAGCTGCGCGTGTACAAAGTGTATCGAGCGGAATCGTGCGTGTACGAGGTGTGCGGAGCAGAGCTGCGCGTGTACGAGTGTGCGGTGCCGCACGTGTACAAGGTGTGCAAAGCAGAGCCGCACGTGTATGAGGTGTGTGGAGCGGAGCCGCGAGTGTACGTGGTGTGTGGAGCGGAGACACGCGTGTACGAGGTGTGTGGAGCGGAGCCGTGCGTGTACAAGGTGTGCGGAGTGGAGCCGCGCGTGTACGAGGTGTGTGGAGCGGAGCCGTGCGTGTTCGAGGTGTACAGAGCAGAGCACTGCGTGTACGAGTGTGTGGAGTGGATCCGCGCGTGTACGAGTGTGCGCAGCAGAGCCGCACGTGTACGAAATGTGCAGAGCAGAACAGCGCGTGTACGAGGTGTGTGGAGCAAAGACACGCGTGTACGAGGTGTGTGGAGCTGAGCCGCGCGTGTACGAGGTGTGTGGAGCACAGCCGCGCATGTATGAGGTGTGCGGAGCGGAGCGGATCCGCACGTGTACAAGGTGTACGGAGCGGAGCCGCGCGTGTACAAGGTGTATGGAGCGGAGCCGCGCGTGTACGAGCTGTACGGAGAGGAGCCGCGCGTGTACGAGCTGTACGGAGCGGAACCGTGCGTGTACGAGGTGTGCAGAGCGGAGCCGCACGTGTACGAGGTGTGTGGAGCAGAGACACGCATGTACGAGGTGTGTGGAGCAGAGCCGCACGTGTACGAGGTGTGTGGAGCTGAGCCGCGCGTGTACGAGGTGTGTGGAGTACAGCCGCGCATGTATGAGGTGCGCGGAGCGGATCCGCACGTGTACAAGGTGTACGGAGCGGAGCCGCGCCTGTACAAGGTGTATGGAGCGGAGCCGCGCGTGTACGAGCTGTACGGAGAGGAGCCGCTCGTGTACGAGCTGTACGGAGAGGAGCCGCTCGTGTACGAGCTGTACGGAGCGGAACCGTGCGTGTACGAGGTGTGCAGAGCGGAGCCGCACGTGTACGAGGTGTGTGGAGCAGAGACACGCATGTACGAGGTGTGTGGAGCAGAGCCGCATGTTTACGAGGTGTGTGGAGCGGAGTCGAGCGTGTACGATGTGTGTGGAGCGGAGACACGCGTGTATGAGGTGTGTGGAGCTGAGCCGCGCGTGTACGAGGTGTACGGAGCGGAGCCGAGCGTGTATGAGGTGTACGGAGCAGAGCCGCACGTGTACAAGGTGTGCGGAGCGGAGCCGCGCGTGTACGAGGTGTGTGGAGCGGAGCCGTGCGTGTTCGAGGTGCACAGAGCAGAGCACTGCGTGTACGAGTGTGCGGAGCGGATCCGCGCGTGTCCGATTGTGCGCAGAGGAGCCGCGCGTGTACGAAATGTGCAGAGTAAAGCAGCGCATGTACGAGGTGTGTGGAGCTGAAGACACGCGTGTACGAGGTGTGTGGAGCTGAGCCGTGCGTGTACGAGGTGTGTGAAGCACAGCCGCGCGTGTATGAGGTGCGCGGAGCGGAGCGGATTCGCACGTGTACAAGGTGTAAGGAGCAGAGCCGTACGTGTACGAGCTGTACGGAGCGGAGCCGCGCGTGTACGAGGTGTACGGAGCGGAACCGTGCGTGTACGAGGTGTACGGAGCGGAGCCACGCTTGTACGAGGTGTACAAAGCGGAGCCACGCGTGTAGGAGGTGTATGGAGCAGAGTCTCCAGTCTCTAAGGAGCAGAGCCGCGCATGTACGAGTGTGCGGAGCGGAGCCGCGAGTGTACGAGGTGTACAGAGCAGAGTCACACGTGTATGAGGGGTACGGAGCAGAGCTGCGCATGTACGAGGTGTACGGAGCAGAGCCGCGCATGTACGAGTGTGCGGAGCGGAGCCACGCGTGTACGAGTGTGCGGAGCGGAGCCGCGAGTGTACGAGGTGTACGGAGCAGAGACGCGCGTGTACGAGGTGTACGGAGCAGAGCCGCGCGTGTACGAGTGTGCGGAGTGGAGCTGCGCGTGTACGAGGTGTGCGGAGTGGAGCTGCGCGTGTACGAGGTGTGTGGAGTGGAGACACGCTTGTACGAGGTGTGTGGAGCGGAGACACGCGTGTACGAGGTCTGTGGAGCAGAGCCAATCGTGTACGAGGTGTACGGAGAGGAGACAATCGTGTACGAGGTGTACGGAGCGGAGCCGCGCGTGTACGAGGTATGCAGAGTGGAGCGGATCCGCGCGTCTACAAAGTGTATGGAGCGGAGCTGCGCGTGTACGAGCTGTACGGAGCGGAGCCGCGCGTGTACGAGCTGTACGGTCCAGAGCCGTGCATGTACGAGGTGTGCAGAGCGGAGCCGCGCGTGTACGAGGTGTGCTGAGCGGAGCCACGCGTTTACGAGGTGTGCGGAGCAGAGCCGCACGTGTACGAGTGTGTGGAGCTTAGCCGCTCGTGTACGAGGTGTACGGAGCGGAGCCGCGCATGTACGAGGTGTATGGAGCGGAGACACGCGTGTATGAGGTGTGCGGAGCGGATCCATGCGTGTACAAGGTGTACGGAGTGGAGCCGCGCGTGTAGGAGCTGTAAGGAGCCGAGCCGCGCGTGTACGAACTGTACAGAGCGGAGCCGTGCGTATATGACGTGTGCAGAGCGGAGCTGCGCGTGTACAAAGTGTATCGAGCGGAACCGTGCGTGTACGAGGTGTGCGGAGCAGAGCTGCGCGTGTACGAGTGTGCGGTGCCGCACGTGTACAAGGTGTGCAAAGCAGAGCCGCACGTGTATGAGGTGTGTGGAGCGGAGCCGCGAGTGTACGTGGTGTGTGGAGCGGAGACACGCGTGTACGAGGTGTGTGGAGCGGAGCCGTGCATGTACAAGGTGTGCGGAGTGGAGCCGCGCGTGTACGAGGTGTGTGGAGCGGAGCCGTGCGTGTTCGAGGTGTACAGAGCAGAGCACTGCGTGTACGAGTGTGCGGAGTGGATCCGCGCGTGTACGAGTGTGCGCAGCGGAGCCGCACGTGTACGAAATGTGCAGAGCAGAACAGCGCGTGTACGAGGTGTGTGGAGCTGAGCCGCGCGTGTACGAGGTGTGTGGAGCACAGCCGCGCATGTATGAGGTGCGCGGAGCGGATCCGCACGTGTACAAGGTGTACGGAGCGGAGCCGCGCGTGTACAAGGTGTATGGAGCGGAGCCGCGCGTGTACGAGCTGTACGGAGAGGAGCCGCGCGTGTACGAGCTGTACGGAGAGGAGCCGCGCGTGTACGAGCTGTACGGAGAGGAGCCGCGCGTGTACGAGCTGTACGGAGAGGAGCCGCGTGTGTACGAGCTGTACGGAGCGGAACCGTGCGTGTACGAGGTGTGCGGAGCGGAGCCGCACGTGTACGAGGTGTGTGGAGCAGAGACACGCATGTACGAGGTGTGTGGAGCAGAGCCGCGCGTGTACGAGGTGTGTGGAGCGGAGTCGAGCGTGTACGATGTGTGTGGAGCGGAGACACGCGTGTATGAGGTGTGTGGAGCTGAGCCGCGTGTGTACGAGGTGTACGGAGCGGAGCCGAGCGTGTATGAGGTGTACGGAGCAGAGCCGCACGTGTACAAGGCGTGCGGAGCCGCGCGTGTACAAGGTGTGCGGAGCGGAGCCGCGCGTGTACGAGGTGTGTGGAGCGGAGCCGTGCGTGTTCGAGGTGCACAGAGCAGAGCACTGCGTGTACGAGTGTGCGGAGCGGATCCGCGCGTGTCCGAGTGTGCGCAGAGGAGCCGCGCGTGTACGAAATGTGCAGAGTAAAGCAGCGCATGTACGAGGTGTGTGGAGCTGAAGACACGCGTGTACGAGGTGTGTGGAGCTGAGCCGTGCGTGTACGAGGTGTGTGAAGCACAGCCGCGCGTGTATGAGGTGCGCGGAGCGGATTCGCACGTGTACAAGGTGTACGGAGCGGAGCCGCGCGTGTACAAGGTGTAAGGAGCGGAGCCGTACGTGTGCAAGGTGTACGGAGCGGAGCCGTACGTGTACGAGCTGTACGGAGCGGAGCCGCGCGTGTACGAGGTGTACGGAGCGGAACCGTGCGTGTACGAGGTGTACGGAGCGGAGCCACGCTTGTACGAGGTGTACAAAGTGGAGCCACGCGTGTAGGAGGTGTATGGAGCAGAGTCTCCAGTCTACGAGTGTGCGGAGCGGAGCCGCGTGTGTATGAGATGTAAGGAGCAGAGCCGCGCATGTACGAGTGTGCGGAGCGGAGCCGCGAGTGTACGAGGTGTACAGAGCAGAGTCACACGTGTATGAGGGGTACGGAGCAGAGCTGCGCATGTACGAGGTGTACGGAGCAGAGCCGCGCATGTACGAGTGTGCGGAGCGGAGCCACGCGTGTACGAGTGTGCGGAGCGGAGCCGCGAGTGTACGAGGTGTACGGAGCAGAGACGCGCGTGTACGAGGTGTACGGAGCAGAGCCGCGCGTATACGAGTGTGCGGAGCGGAGCCGCGCGTGTACGAGTGTGCGGAGCCGCGGGTGTACGAAGTGTACAGAGCAGAGCCGCGCGTGTACGAGTGTGCGGAGCGGAGCCGCGTGTGTACGAGATGTAAGGTGCAGAGCTGCGCGTGTATGAGTGTGCGGAGCGGAGCCGCGAGTGTACGAGGTGTTCGGAGCAGTCACGCGTGTATGAGGTGTACGGTGCAGAGCCGCGCGTGTACGAGGTGTACGGAGCAGAGCCGCGCGTGTACGAGTGTGCGGAGCGGAGCCACGCGTGTACGAGGTGTACAGAGCAGAGCCGCACGTGTACGAGGTGTACAGAGCAGAGCAGCGAGTGTACGACGTGTAAGGAGCGGACCCACGCGTGTACGAGGTGTATGGAGCGGAGCCGCCCGTGTATGAGGTGTGCAGAGCGGAGTCGCGCATGTACGAGGTGTGCAGAGCAGAGCCGCACGTGTACGCGGTGTACAGAGCAGAGCAGCGAGTGTACGACGTGTAAGGAGCGGAGCCACGCGTGTACGAGGTGTATGGAGCGGAGCCGCACGTGTATGAGGTGTGCAGAGCGGAGCCGCGCATGTACGAGGTGTGCAGAGCAGAGCCATACGTGTACGAGGTGTACAGAGCAGAGCAGCGCATGTACGACGTGTAAGGAGCGGAGCCACGCGTGTACGAGATGGAGCGAAACCGTGCGTGTATGAGGCGTGCGGAGCAGAGTCGCGCATTTACAAGGTGAGCAGAGCAGCGCGTGTACGAGGTGTACGGAGCGGAACCGCACGTCTACGATGTGTGCGGAGCGGAGTGGAGCCGCACGTGTACAAGGTGTACGGAGAGACGCCGCCAAGTACGAGGTGTACGGAGCAAAACTGCGCAAGTACGAGGTGTACGGAGCGTAGACGTGCGTGTACAAGGTGTGCAGAGCAGAGCAGCGCGTGTACGAGTGTTCAGAGTGGAGCGGAGCCGCGCATGTACGAGGTGTACGGAGTGGAGCCACGCTTGTATGAAGAGTACGGACCGGAGCCACGCGTTTACGAAGTGTACGGAGCAGAGCCGCGCGTGTTCGAGGTGTACAGAGCGGAGCCGCGCGTGTACGAGTGTGCGGAGCGGAGTCGCGTGTGTACGAGGTGTACGGAGCAGAGTCACGCGTGTACAAAGCAGAGCTGCACGTGTACGAGGTGTACGAAGCAGAGCCGCGCGTGTACGAGTGTGTGGAGCGGAGCCGCCCGTGTACGAGGTGTACCGAGCGGAGCCGCACGTTTACGAGGTGTCTCTGCATACAGCTGAATTTTACCACCACAAAAGGACTAGGTGGACTCTGGCTAGCAACAGAAAAAAAATTATATTTTTTTTACTGTGCATACAAATCAATTTCACCCCCAAAAACTGATAAGGAGGGCTACTATAGCTTGCGCTATCACACTGGCAAATTATAAAAATATATTTTGTGTTCTGCACTCAGCTCTGTATAACAGCTGAATTTCAATCCCACAAAATGAAAAGGTGTGCTAGTCTTTATTAAAGCCATAAAAAATAAATAAAAAGTTGAATAAAATGTAACACTAAAGCCAAGTTCACACAACATGAAGACTGCATTTTTTTATGCAGGTGTCCGCACCATACAACAAAATAACAATCTTATTATTGTGTGTTTGCTGAGTTTCTTTTGAGTTTTCCCCCTTAAAATGTGTTTTGGTGAAGCTGTGAATCTACATTTTTAATACTACAGAAAAACTTAGATTTTTGAGCTTAAAAATGTTTTTTTTTTTTTACAGGCTCCACAGAGGCTTATATATATATATAATAAAATGCATGAAATCCGCACAGTTCAGCAGCGTCTTTAGACTCACTGCAGGCGTAGATTTCATTAAATCACATCCACTGCACTTGCACATTTAGGCCGTGTTCAGATGTAGCATAAGTGCTGTGTTTTTTCAGCTGCTTTTTTGGAACAGTCATTTTGCAGCATTTAAATGGCCAAGAAAAGTGGATGTGATTTCATGAAAACGGCTCTGTGGTCTGAAGACGCTGCTGATCTGTACGGTTATGGTTTATTTTACGTCTGGAGGCTTCTATGTGGAAAAAGAGAGAAAACGCAGGTAAAAAGACTGCAGTTACCTTAAGAGCAGAATCAAAGCCATTCTGTATTATAACAAAAAATGAACAATGCGGCTTCACATCTGCACCAAAAAACATCAAATAAGGGGGAAAAGGCATAAAAAAATGCAGCAAGTACGCAATAATCAGAGACGATTGTTATTGTGTAGTTTGCTGTGGACATCTGCAGAAAACAAAAAAAAAAATACAGTATTTATTCAACATGTGAACACGGCCTTGCAGACACAAAAAAGCCAATGTCAAATAGTGAAGCTACATACAGATGAGAAAGTTGAATGGACAGAAAATAAATCCATAGATCCCAACTGGAAGAAGCACGACGCACAGATGACACCATGCCAGCTTCATCAAAAGTCACGCCGGATGAGGTAAGGTTAGTAGTGACGCATGAGCGTGTTCTCTTAACCCTCTCACAGAGCACGCTCAGGTGCTGCCTGAGTATTTTCGGCATCTATGCTCGAGCCGCCGCGGCTGCATGTGTCGCGGCTGTTAGACAGCTGTGACACATGCAGGGATTGCATGCTTGTTAGGCAATCCCTGCATGTGTCACAGCTGTCTAACAGCCCCAGCAGCCCGAGCATAGATACCGAGCATGCCGAAAATACTCGGGCAGCAACCGAGCGTGCACGGTGAAAGGGTAAACCGAGCATGCTCGTGCAACACTATAGGTAAGAGATTCGTGGCCTCCTATCCAGCGTCCCAAGAATTGATCCTCTCAGCTCTAGTTCCAACTGTCCCGGATACGGTGAACAGCCCCGTATAAATAAACTAGCTGCTGTGAGCGAAATACGCTGTCTTCTATGCCTTCCGAACTCCAAATTAATAAGATTTGTTTTACGAGCGCTCGGGAAATCAATACAGCACAGCCTTGTATGGTGTACTAGAAAAGACTTCTGCTTTATTAGCACATGTGGCACTTTAAATAGGGTCAGAGACAAAGGAATAGTTCCCTCTGACCTATGAACCAATAGTAACCTTAAGGGAGTGAATAGTAATGTGAAACCTCACTGCCCATCAGTGTTACCTGATGACCATTACATAAGAGTGAAAACAAAATGGATACCACAGAGAAACAAGATGGATTCTTTTCTCTCACACTACTGAATCCGTTCTACACCCGGGTGGCGAGCATCTTTATTGGTATATGGTCTCCCATGCTGGTCTGTGCTGCCCCCCTCCTGGTATTTGTGCTGCCCCCATCATCCTATACTGGGATGCATGGCACCTCTCACCCCCCAATCCTGGTATGCGTGGCCCCCCTCATCCCCCAATGCTGGTATGTGTGGCCCCCTCATCCCCCAATCCTGGTATGCATGGTACCCCTCATCCCCCAATCCTGGTATGCGTGGCCCCCTTCATTGCCCAATGCTGGTATGCGTGGCACCCCTCATCCCCAATCCTGGTATGCATGGCACCCCTCATCCCCCAATCCTGGTATGTATGGCATCCCTCATCCTCTAATCCTGGTATGCATAGGGCCCCTCATCCCCCAATCCTGGTATGGATGGGGCCCCTCACCCCCCAATCCTGGTATGTATGGGCCCCTTACCCCCAATCCTGGTATGTATGGCATCCCTCATCCCCCAATCCTGGTATGCATGGCGTCCCTCATCCCCCAATCCTGGTATGCATGGCGTCCCTCATCCCCCAATCCTGGTATGCATGGCGTCCCTCATCCCCCAATCCTGGTATGCATGGCGTCCCTCATCCCCCAATCCTGGTATGCATGGCGTCCCTCATCCCCCAATCCTGGTATGCATGGCGTCCCTCATCCCCCAATCCTGGTATGCATGGCGTCCCTCACCCCCCAATACTGGTATGCATGGCGTCCCTCACCCCCCAATCCTGGTATGTGTGGCCCCCTCATCTCTTTCACGCTGCACACACATACAAAAAAATAAACACTTATACTCACCTTTCTTCCCTGTGCTCCAGCGCTGCTGTGTCCTGCTCTGCCGGGGGAGGAGTGCGGCGCCGGAGTACGTGCGTGCCCATACCGCGCTGTCCGGCGCCACCCTGCTGGAGAGACACTGCAAATGTGTCTTCAGTAAAATGGCGCTGGATAGCGCTATGCGCATGCGCCGATCCGACGCCTCACTCCTGCCCCGGTCTCCGGCGAAGAGAGAGGCGCCGCGGCAACGCTCCTCCCGGTCAGGTAAGTATATAAGTATGCATTCAGTGTCTAGGCATACCGCGATCTCCGGCGCCATACACTCCTCTTACCTGTAACGGCTCTATGTGTTCTTCTGTCTAGAGCCAGACTGCGCGTCGCACATGCGCAGTCTATCGAGGCTTCAGACAGAGGGACGCTTAGCTGATTATATTATAGATATAATTATAACACTGTTTATCAATGTACTATATTTTGTTGCTGTGGTGCTCTTTCAGTCATATTTTGATTTCTTTTTTTTATCTGCAGCATGTGGTCTGAAGAGCGGCAGGCACAATCTAGTACCGTCCTCCCGTGCGGTCTGAGGCACGGCAGGCACAATCTAGTACCGTCCTCCCGTGTGGTCTGAAGAGCGGCAGGCACTATCTAGTACCGTCCTCCCGTGCGGTCTGAGGCACGGCAGGCACAATCTAGTACCGTCCCCCCGTGCGGTCTGAGGCACGGCAGGCACAATCTAGTACAGTCCTCCCGTGTGGTCTGAAGAGCGGCAGGCACTATCTAGTACCGTCCTCCCGTGTGGTCTGAAAAGCGGCAGGCACTATCTAGTACCGTCCTCCCGTGTGGTCTGAGGCACGGCAGGCACTATCTAGTACCGTCCTCTCGTGTGGTCTGAAGCACGGCAGGCACTATCTAGTACCGTCCTCTCGTGTGGTCTGAAGCACGGCAGGCACAATCTAGTACCGTCCTCTCGTGTGGTCTGAAGCACGGCAGGCACTATCTAGTACCGTCCTCCCGTGTGGTCTGAGGCACGGCAGGCACTATCTAGTACCGTCCTCTTGTGTGGTCTGAAGCACGGCAGGCACAATCTAGTACCGTCCTCTCGTGTGGTCTGAAGCACGGCAGGCACAATCTAGTACAGTCCTCCCGTGTGGTCTGAGGCACGGCAGGCACAATCTAGTACAGTCCTCCCGTGTGGTCTGAAGAACGGCAGGCACTATCTAGTACCGTCCTCTCATGTGGTCTGAGGCACGGCAGGCACTATCTAGTACAGTCCTCTCATGTGGTCTGAGGCACGGCAGGCACTATCTAGTACCGTCCTCTCGTGTGGTCTGAGGCACGGCAGGCACAATCTAGTACAGTCCTCTCGTGTGGTCTGAAGCACGGCAGGCACAATCTAGTACCGTCCTCTCGTGTGGTCTGAAGCACGGCAGGCACTATCTAGTACCGTCCTCTCGTGTGGTCTGAAGCACGGCAGGCACTATCTAGTACCGTCCTCTTGTGTGGTCTGAAGCACGGCAGGCACAATCTAGTACCGTCCTCTCGTGTGGTCTGTAGCACGGCAGGCACAATCTAGTACAGTCCTCCCGTGTGGTCTGAAGAACGGCAGGCACTATCTAGTACCGTCCTCTCGTGTGGTCTGAGGCACGGCAGGCACAATCTAGTACCGTCCTCCCGTGTGGTCTGAGACACGGCAGGCACAATCTAGTACCGTCCTCCCGTGTGGTCTGAGGCACGGCAGGCACAATCTAGTACCGTCCTCTCGTGTGGTCTGAGGCACGGCAAGCACTATCTAGTACCGTCCTCTCGTGTGGTCTGAGGCACGGCAGGCACTATCTAGTACCGTCCTCTCGTGTGGTCTGAGGCACGGCGGGCACTATCTGGTACCGTCCTCTCGTGTGGTCTGAGGCACGGCAGGCACTATCTAGTACAGTCCTCCCTTGTGGTCTGAGGCACGGCAGGCACTATCTAGTACAGTCCTCCCTTGTGGTCTGAAGCACGGCAGGCACTATCTAGTACAGTCCTCTCATGTGGTCTGAGGCACGGCAGGCACTATCTAGTACCGTCCTCTCGTGTGGTCTGAGGCACGGCAGGCACTATCTAGTACAGTCCTCCCTTGTGGTCTGAAGCACGGCAGGCACTATCTAGTACCGTCCTCCCGTGTGGTCTGAAGCACGGCAGGCACTATCTAGTACCGTCCTCCCGTGTGCTCTGAGGCACGGCAGGCACAATCTAGTACCGTCCTCTCGTGTGGTCTGAGGCACGGCAGGCACAATCTAGTACAGTCCTCTCGTGTGGTCTGAAGCACGGCAGGCACTATCTAGTACCGTCCTCTCGTGTGGTCTGAGGCACGGCAGGCACTATCTAGTACAGTCCTCCCGTGTGGTCTGAGGCACGGCAGGCACTATCTAGTACCGTCCTCTCGTGTGGTCTGAGGCACGGCAGGCACAATCTAGTACCGTCCTCCCGTGTGGTCTGAGGCACGGCAGGCACTATCTAGTACCGTCCTCCCGTGTGGTCTGAAGCACGGCAGGCACTATCTAGTACCGTCCTCCCGTGTGCTCTGAGGCACGGCAGGCACAATCTAGTACCGTCCTCCCGTGTGGTCTGAGGCACGGCAGGCACTATCTAGTACCGTCCGACTTCTTTACAGCACTCTAGGGCATACAGGTGGTGGTCGTACTTTATATGGGGAAAAACAGGTGACAGGTTCCCTTAAGGCTGTGTGCCCACGATGCATTTTTTAAGCAAAAACGCTGCAGAAACGCTTAAAAAACACATGGTAGAAGGCCAGCCATGTTCCCCAATGATAATCCACATGTGCTGTGCACATGCTGCGGAAATTTCCTCTGCGGATTATCATTGCTGAAAAAAACACAGCACTACCAATTATTTTGCGGAAGTGCTGCATTTTCGCCGCCACTTACTTGCATTAGATCGCATGGATTACGCATCACTGTATATGTAGATGCGCATTCCATGCGTTCTAGTGTGCGGATGGTACCCAGGTCTAGAGGAGAGGAGACTCCTCCGGACCAGGGTACCATAGAAAACTGCAAAGAAAAAAAAAAGAATAAAATAAAAAATAAATATATATTTACCTTCTGGCGGCCACCCGCTGCACTCCTCCTCTCATGCCGGCAGTTCGCGATGTACTGAAGGACCTGCGCTGACATTATAGTCATGTGACAGGTCACGCAACGCTGACGTCGGCAGGTCCTTCAGTGTATCGCTGCTGGCAAGGGAGAACGGAGGGAAAGCAGGACACCGGGGGCCATCAGAGGGTAAGTATATATTTATTTTTTACCATTCTTTCGGTCACACTATATAAATCCATGCCGGTTGCATGGATTTATTTAGTGTGACCAAGTTGTCAAACACTTTCCAAGTGATGCTAAAATCGCTTGGAAAGCGCTTGACAACCTGCATGCGGAAATGCAAGTGAATAACGCTTCACTTCCGCTTGTCAATGGCAGGAAAACGCATGTACAATCCGCATGTACAATCCGCATTTACAATCCGCATGTACAATCCGCATGTACAATCCGCATTGTGATGCAGCAGGCATCCCTTTAATGGTTCAGTGTGTGTTTTGACGGACCACGTACCTCCCTCAGCTGACTGGTCACATGACTGTGACATCACACAGGTCCTTTTGCACAACAGAAGGTCTGGACACGTGACTGTGAGATAAGCACAGGTCCTGTGGCTGTTTCTATAGGATATAAAAACCCTGGTAATTTGAGACAGAAGTGTGCAGGGGTGCAAGGGGTGTGATAGGCGTGAGGCCTGTTACCCATATGTGTGGCACCGTGTGAGGCCTGATGAAGCTTGGTGGACTCCTGGAAGGAGAAGCCTGGATCCTTGTGTGTGTAAGTGATGCCAGTAAGCCTTGGAGAGCCAGAGGCTTTGGAGGATAAGCGTCCTGGAGGGCAGAGCCTGGATCTGTGTGTGTGAGAGATGCCAGTGGCCTTGGACGGGACAAGGGCTGGAGACCACGTGTGGTAAGCTCTAGAGCCACAGTGGTGGTGGAACCAAATGGACCGAAGCAGCTAAAACCTGACAAAGGTAATACACTTTGTTATATGGACATTGCTATAGTATTACCTTGCTGAAGGCTGTATCTGAAGCCAAGTGGGCTCGTGGACATTATATGTGTGAACTGCGGTTTATGAAGTATAATAAACTGCTGAAGTGTGAAAACCGGAAAGACATTGCTGGTGTGCATTAATTGACGCGCTGCAGCGAGTATTCCCCAGGATGATGACTAGCGCTGCCTTACAGCATGCACGATCCGCATGGACGATCCGCATGGACGATCCGCATGGACGATCCGCATGGACGATCCGCATGGACAATCCGCATGGACAATCCGCATGGACAATCCGCATGGACAATCCGCATGCGTTTTTTTCTGCCAGGGAGTTGCAGAAAATCTCAGGATAAAATCCTGAGCATTTCTGCATCGTGGGCACACAGCCTAAAGCAGGTTTTCATCTATGCAGCTTGTACAAGTGAACTTCATTGTTTGAAAAGTGCGTTACCTGTCTAAGCCATGTTATTATAGTACCTTTTATATGGTTTACACAGGTGCATCATGGGCTTTTCCTGCCCTATGAGTAAAATGAAAGGCTAAAATACAATGTGGAAGCTTAGTCAGAGAAATGTTTTATTTACATTCAGAACAGGTTTAAAAGAAACAAAATAACCATTACCACAGAAATCTCAAACGTTTAATTGTAGAAATATTATAGAAATAACATTTTACCATTATGTATAGAAATAATTCTAATTTTATAAAAGTGCATTTATGGGAGGATTGTGGGTAAGGTCTTTGGCTTTGCCCCGACCCCTCGGACTGCCTCCGGTGTCTGATGTCTCAGCGTCCTGGAACTGAGATCATGATGCTGCTTTGGATAGCAAATCAATAGCCTTGAAAAACCCAGGAATAAGGGTTCGTTGATGCCAGGAGGGGGCTAGCCTAAAGGAAGGTCTCTTCTTTTCCTGGTGGGCCGGAGTGTTGTCCTTTTGGTTGCTTTTCTACACTGAAAATTTCCGAAAGGACCATAACTGGAATGTGCGTCTCTTGGGAGGAGGGCATTTGGCCCTCTGTTGCGGAAACAAAATACTCTTACCCGCCATGGCATTAGAGATCATCTTATCTAGTTCTTCGAACAAGGCAGGAGCCCTGGAAGGTGAGGCTGGTGGACTTTTTGGAAGCTGAATCCACGTTCCATGATTTCAGCTATGAGGCCATGGGGATGGTGATGTTGCCGGCTACCAGGGCTGAATAGGGGGCTGCAGGGGGGTGGGCACACTCTTCTTATGGGGTCTCTGGGGGGATATAATGTTTGCAGGGGGCCATCTGCTGGGACGCCCCCCCCCCCCACAAGCGTGCATCATCCGCCCCCCCCACACAAGCGTGCATCATCCGCCCCCCCCACACAAGCGTGCATCATCTGCCCGCCCTGTAAAGATGTGCGGTTGTGGATTTTAATAATCACCTAGGCAGGTTATCGATGCAATTAGTTTTATTCCTTCCGACCTCGGTGAAGAGCAATTCCAGGTAAATGTCCAACAGGCAATTCTCTTAGTCCTTGAGTTTCCAACCTGGGATCAGTAGTTCCACTGCCCCGTACCAGGTGATACCCACTGTCCCCCAACTTTTGGTTGGCCCACAGCTTTTTGTATCTCCCGCCGGTATATTGGCAGTCACAGCATATGCTCCTTCGGATGATGGATATCACGACCGCAGCCCGTGATACCACCCAGCTCTCCGTCCGACCAGCAATGCCTGTTCTCTTTCTCCTGCCCAGGGTTCAGCCCCCTGAATTGGCAGAAGAGCTCACACCTCCCTCCCCCAGCTAACTGTGCCTTAGTGGAGATATTTTCTCAGGTGGAGCCCATCCCCTGGGTCTGCATGTGAGTCTACCTGTGGTGTTGGAGAGAACAATGGCCCAAGGTCTCGGAGATATGGTCACTGAATGGAATAGATACCTGAGGTTGAACTGATGAGCAAACAAATCACTAACAAAACACAGCAAGCAAATTTCTAACAAAACACAAAATTAAGATTGACGAAAAAAAGGGTGCTCAGTGCTGGAAAAGTATTTAGAAAGTGGCCAGGTCCTCACACCCCCCACAAGCGTGCATCATCAAGCCCGCAACATCCCCCCCCCCCCCAGAATACCTCCAGAGCCCGCAGCATGCCCTCAGCATCCCCACAGAGCACCCAGAGCCCCCACAAGCCTGCAGCATCCCTCCGGAGCAACCACCAGCCTGCAGCATGCCCCCACCAGAGCCATAGACATGCCACCACAGCCCGCAGCATCCCCACAGAGCCCCCACACGCGTGCATCATCGGCCCCCCCCAGAGCCCCCACCAGCCCGCAGCATGCCCCCAGCGTCCCCACAAGCCCGCAGCATTCCTCCAAAGCCACCACCAGCCCGCAGCATGCCCACACAGCCCCCACCAGAGCAATAGACATGCCACCGCAGCATGCCCACAGCATCCCCCCAGAGCCACCATGAGCCCGCAGCATCCCCCCAGAGCCACCATGAGCCCGCAGCATCCCTCCAGAGCCACCACCAGCCCGTAGCATGCCCACAGAGCCCCCACCAGAGCCATAGACATGCCACCGCAGCATCCCCAGAGAGCTCCCAGAGCCCCCACACGCGTGCATCATCAGCCTCCCCCCAGAGCCCCCACCAGCCCGCAGCATGCCCCCACAAGCCCGCAGCATTCCTCCAGAGCCACCACCAGCCCACACAGCCCCCACCAGAGCAATAGACATGCCACCACAGCCCGCAGCATCCCCACAGAGCTCCCAGAGCCCCCACACGCGTGCATCATTCCCCCCCCACACGTGTGCATCATAATCCCCCCCCCTCCACACACACACACACACACACACACACACACACACACACACACACACACACACACACACACACACACACACACACACACACACACAATCCCCCCAGAATACCCAGAACATAGCCCCACAGACCACCCAAAGCCCGCAGCATCCCCCCAGAGCCCAGCACTGACCTCCTCCTGAAGCTTCACCGTATCACTTTCTGCATGAATCTATGGCGTCTGGTGCTAAACTAGAACACGCCCATAATGCAGTCAGGACACGCCCCCGGAAACGACGTCATACCTGAAGGAGCCCATACATTCTAGCGTTTACCAGGGAGGAGGCTGCAGAGCGAGTGGTGGGTGGTGAGGCTGCTGAGTATTGGGGAGACATGGCGGATGACTGCGCACCCCACACTGAGCTTCCGGGGGGCAGTCTCAGTCCGGGGGGGGGGCACCCTGTCTTCCTGTGGATGTGGTTAGTCCCCTGCACTATATAGAGCGGCTCATAGACTGCTGTAGAGCAGCAATGGTCGGTGACGGGTCAGAGCCGGGGATTACATGGAGCCGCAGCCTCTCACCTGTCAGCAGTTGGACTATAAACCAGGTTTCCAGTCACTGACAGTATGGCTGGAGCTGCGCCCATTATGCACTGTTAGAACTTGGCGATTTCTGCCATGTTTGGAGGTTCCTGGATTCTGTATTTTTCTGCACAGGGTTTGTCCCACGAGAAAAAGTAACACAGAGCGCCAGTCCTGGCCACAGGTTGTGTCTGGTACTACAGCTCCGGTCTAGTGACGTGACAGGTGCTGAGCTGTAATGCCACACACAGCCTGTGCCCAGGGGTGGCACTGTAATCCAACAGCTCTGGCTTTCTACTCTGGGACAACTTCTGTAAGGCTGAATTCACACATCTGTGCTCCACGGAGCGAGCTCAGATCTGACAACCGCTGGGTCACCAGTGCTGATCTGTGATTACCTCTTAGGAATAGATGAGGCACTGATCAGGTCCGGAGAGCCGGGCCGGGTCCTCGGATCCCACCACGGATGTGTGAATTCCTCCTTAAGTTAATATCTTAGTGTTAGAGTTCTCCTTTAGAATTTGTGTTCACATGAGAGTAATTTATTATAGTTTATTGTGTAACTTTCAAAAAACGTATCGATTACTAATCCTGAGTTACAGCCAGTGATAGTCTAGAGCTGCGTTCAGAGAGTTGCAGGCTTCTGAGCTGAAATCTCCCAGCAGTCCTTGCTGAGATCACTATTGTTAGCGTTGCAATGTTAAGGCAGGTGCAGATAGCAGTGTTTTCGGTCGGAGTGCGATCTGACAAAACATTGAATCGCACTGTGACTAGTGTTTGTCCAAGGAGAAAAATCGGACATGTGCACGGCCCCATAGACTGTCTGTCCGAGGACAAAAATCACTATGCTTGAGTTTCATCTAATATTCGGATCATTCTCGGCCATACAAGTTAATGAGTTCTTGGAAAAGATCGCACTGCACTCAGATGACATCTGAGTGCAGTCCATTTTTCACGGATTGACGTAACGAAGAAGATGGAGAATTTTTTTTGACCTATGTCTTGTATCTTGTTTTGTGTCACTTTATGTACAGTTCTGGCCAAAAGTCTTGTGACTGATAGAAATTTTGGTGTTCACTTCAGTGTTTTTAGATCTTTTAGTCAGATGTTTCTGTGGTTACTGTAGTACAATTATCAGCATTTTATAAGTTTTACACTTTTATTGACAAATACATCAAGTTTATGGAAAGATTCAATATTCAGTGTTGACCCTTATTTTTCAAGACTCGTTCCCTTCGCCTTGGCTGCTGGATATCGGCTGCTGGGCCAAATCCTGACTGACGACGGACAATTTTTGTCTAATCAGTGCTAGGAGCTCACTACATACATTTCTGTTTGTCCACCCGCTTTTTGAGGAGTGACCACAATCGAATTGACATCTGGAGAGTTTACTGGCCATGAACCCAAAATGTCAGTGTTACCCAGACACTTAGTTGTCACTTTTGCCTTGTGACATATTCTCCGTCATGCTGGTATATGCATTGTTAATCACCAAAAATGCTCCTGCTGTGTTCTTAGGTATAATTGTGAGTGAGCCCACTCCCTTTTGATGATGGATAACTCCACACATGACTCGTCTCGGGGTGCTTTACTGTTGGCATAACACAGGACTCAAAGTAGCGCTCAGCTTTTCTTCTCCGGACATTCATTCTTCCATATGTCCCTAACAGTTTGAAGGGGGCCTTCATCAGGGAAATAACTTTACCCCAGTCCTCTGTAATCCAATCACTGTAGTTTACTGCATTTTATAATCCTGTTCTTAATCTTTTTCATGGAGAAAAGTGGTTTCTTTGCTGCCCTACTTGACACCAGCACAGCCTCCAAAATCCTTCTCCTCACGGTGTGTACAGATGCACTGACGCCTGCCTGCTGCCATTCTTGAGCAAGCTCTGCACTGATGTTCAACCAATTCCATAGCTGAATCCTATGTAGGAAGTGATACAGGGACTTGCTGGACTTTCTTCGGAGTCATGAAGTCTTCACAGCAAATTAACCTCCCCCTATTAAGTTATTATTTTTTATAGTGCCATTTATTACATGAAGCTTTACATGTGAAAAGGGATATACATAGCAAAAAACAAGTACAATAACCTTGAACAAAAACGAATCACCGACTGGTACAGGAGGAGCGAGGACCCTGCCTGCGAGGGCTTACAGTCTACAATGAATGGGTGAGGATACAGTAGGTGAGGGTAGAGCTGGTCGTGCAGTGGTATGATGGAGCGAGGGTTACTGCAGATTGTAGGCTTGTCAGAAGAGGTGGATCTTCAGCTTCCTTTTGAAGGTTTCCACGGTTGGCAACAGTCTGATATATTGGGGTAGCGAGTTCTAGAGTAGGGGGATGCATGGGAGAAATCTTGCGTGCGATTGTGGGAAGAGGAGATAAGAGGGGAGTAGAGAAGGAGATCTTGTGAGGATCGGAGGTTGAGTGCAGGTAAGTACCGGGACACTAAGTCACAGTTATATGGAGGAGACAGGTTGTGGATGGCTTGGTATGTCATGGTTAGGGTTTTCAACTGGAGTCTCTGGATAATGGGGAGCCAGCGAAGGGATTGACAGAGGGGAAAGGCCAGGGAATAGCGGGGGGGACAGGTGGATTAGTCGGGCAGCAGAGTACAGTTATCTGACAGGAGAAAACCAACTACTTTGTCATGCTTGCCGATGGGGCGAGGGGTGTGGGAAAGGTGGAATCCAACGTATGAAAGTGTAGCTGGAGAGGCCATGTCAGATGGGGTGAGTCAGGTACCATTGATGCCAAGGAAGGAAAGTTTGTTAGTAATGAAAAGGTCATGGATGTAGGAAAGTTTGTTGCAGACGGAGAGAGCGTTCCATAGAGCTCCTGTTAGTGGGATTGGGGAAGCGGGGGATGGGCAATGGGTAAAGGGTTAGAAAGGTTATGGAAATTTGATAGATTGTGGATGAGAGGTAGAAGTGACTGTGGGGATGTGGTGAGGAGGGCCATGATTTGGAGAGATATCGCCAGCAGTGAGGAGCAGCAGGAGCGAGCGTGAGGTGGCTGTATGTGTTTGGAGACAGAGGATTGTATGTTGAGGAACAGATCTGAGATGGAGGGAGAGATGACCAGTTCATTACTAGGTGTAGGGATGAGAAGGGTTAGTAGAACGTGTAGGACTATAGGGGTGAGAGTGAAAACAAAGAGGAACATTTTTTACTCTGGCTGTGCAGTTACCTTCAGTTATCTTCTGGTTCAATTCTGGTCTAACTCGGTGCAACACACTGTAAGGTGGCTGCCAGACAGGTCGTGGATGGGAGGTATGTGTCCCCGAAGTACCAAACTTCGGTGATGTAGGACATGGAGAAGCAGGCTCCAGAACACATAGTGCTGGGAGGGAGTTAATGGGCCTGGATTAAAGGGCCGGGTTTCAAGAGCAGCTGAAAGAGTTGGGGGGAAACAGCTGCTCACTTGCCTCCAGTCCAGGTCTTGGAAGGCCTGATTTAAGACAGCTGCGCCTGTCTCAGTGGTGCTGTGTGTTGTGCAAGGTGAGCAAACCTTGCATGTGCTGCTCAGTCTGCTGGAGGCAGAGAAAAGCACTAGATTTAAACGGCTGATGCCGTGCTGTATGGACTGGTTATTTTTAGTTTTGTTCTGTTATAGCAGTGTTTCCCAAACCTCATCCTTACGGACCCCCATAGGTCATGTTTTCAGAATCTCCTTAGTATTACACAGGTGAGAGAATTCCTGATGCCTTGATGATTCTTCAATCACCTGTGTAATACTAAGGAAATCCTGAAAATATGACCTGTGGGGTCTGTGAGGATGGGGTTTGGGAAACACTGCGTTATACCTTTTGTGTATCTGTTGTATGGTGGCAGAAGGTGCCAAGCCCCCCCCCCCTGCTTTGGGCAGAGGGGGGGGTGTGTAAGGTTGCTGCCGGACAGGTCGTGGACGGGAGGTATGTGTCCCCGAAGTGCCAAGCTTTGGTGATGTAGGACCCGGAGAAGCAGGCTCCAGCACACATAGTGTAGGGAGTTAGTGGGCCCGGATTGAAGGGCCGAGTTTTACGAGCAGCTGAAAGAGCTGTTATGTTTTGTTTCCCTGGTTGGTTTATGGTCATTTAATAAACCACCAGTTTGTTTTGGAACCTGCGGACTGCATTCCTGTGTGAACCTGCGCCTACCCAAGAGCTGATCCGTCACAACACGTATATGATGCACCGCAGACTAAATTCTTAATGATCCGATAAATGGTTGATCTAGGGGCAATCTTACAAGCAGCAATGTCCTTGCCTGCAAAGCAATGATGACTGCACATGTTTTCTTGAAGGTAATCAGAAGACCATGATTTGAAGCACCAGCCTGCTCTTGGAATTCAGTAAGCATGACTGTGGAAATGGGGGTTTTGTGGTTAAGTAATTTCCTTGGGAAAAAATGAATATGCATTTTTTTTTTTTTTTTTTAACAATTCATCTGATCATTCTTCATAACAATCTACAGTTAATGCAAATTGACGCTATAAAAACTGAAGCAGCAAACTTTATGAAAGCCAGAATGTGTTTCAGTCTCCAAACTTGATGACTGTGTATTATTGTGTTATCTCTTTTGTATATTATTGTCACCTCTTATCTTGTGTATCGCTTCTCTCTTCAGTTTGTTAGCCACATGCTGCCAGGCGAGAGCTTGTGGGTACAATCATGCGGCTGGTGATTCTTGATGACTATGCCCTGGCCAGCGAATGGGCAGCAAAATACATAAGTAATCGCATCGCCCAGTTCAATCCTGGACCTGACAATTACTTCACACTTGGGCTACCCACAGGTAATGTGCCTTTTATCTATCTTTATCCAGTTTTCCACGAGTTGGTTCAAGCGTTTTAGTTGTGGATTGAACTATTTTTGCACATGTGAATTACGAGAAGTCCTCCCGAGTAAGTCAGATGTGTACAGCAAAGCTTCATAGAGGAGGGAGACTCCAAGTTCACTGCTGAACATCTGCTCTCTCCATGTTTCGTTGCGATCTACCAGTGTCTCCGTAAGATTTGGCCATTCTCTACTGTTATATGCAAGAATGTGCCAATTTTCCAAAGGAACATGGAGATTGAGTAGCTCAACAGCCTCTTGCCACTGATCGGCAAACAGATTTGGAGAAAATAATTGGACAAAGCCTGAAGGACGCTGTAATGCAGGGCTGTGTTCTGGGGGATCGATGAAGACATAAGAAGCATGATCTGTGCTGAACAGTATGGATGGTAATCCAAAGCCTCCATAACCAAGCTTGGCGTGGAAGGCACTCGGGAAATAGGAGTGTGAGTTGGGGGTCTCCCAGTGGTAATACAGTTGGAATCACTGCCTTATTAATACAACGGGGAACTGTTTTGATTTCAATTAACAATTTAAAGAGGTTGTCCGAAACCAACACTGATTTAATCCTAAATCTCTATTTAATTTAATAATCTACCGTATTTTTCGGACTATAAGACGCACTTTTTTCCTCCATTTTCCAAATTTTGGAGGAAAATGGGGGGTGCGTCTTATAGTCCGAATGTTGGGGGGGGTGTATATGTGTATATGTATGTATGTATGTGGGGGGAGCTGTAGCGGTGGAGGAGCGGGGCACAAGAGGCAGCGGCCTACACTGTCCCCGCTGCTAAAGAAAATGAATATTCACTGCTCCCCACGCCCATGGGGCGTGGGGAGCACTGAATATTCATGCTCCTTAATAGCAGCACACAGTGTAGCCGCGCTGCGGCTCCTGCTGCTGCCGGAATCGCCTATGCCCGCTGTTAAAGGGCATGAATATTCAACCTCTCTCCACGCCTATGGGCGTGGGGAGGGGGTGAATATTCATGCCTTTTAATAAGCGGGCACACGCTATAGCCCAGCAGGAGCCGCAGCGCGGCTAAGCTGTGTACCGGCTATGAAGGAGAGTGAAGTCCCTGCTCCCCGCGCACACAGACCCGGCGTGGGGAGCAGTGACTTCCGGCAGCTGATCTCTCCATGTGAGCTGCGCATGGCAGTGACGTGCGGCTCACATGGAGAGATCAGTGCGGGCAGACAGGAGGAGAGAGAAGAAAGGTGAGTATAAGTGTTTATTTATTTTTTTTTTTATGTGCAGCCTGATGGGGATTAGGGGGACCATGCATATTAGGGTATGGATGAGGGGTGCCGTGCGTACCTGGACGGGGATGAGGGGTGCCGTGCGTACCTGGACGGGGATGATGGCCGCCATGCGTACCTGGATGGGGATGATGGCCACGTATAAAAGGAAGGGGGTTGGGCATATATACCAGGATAGGGGATATTGTCAGAATTGGGTATTACCCCTATACCAGTGTCAGCAGAAGACCCCTCTTCCCCTTAAAAGTGCATCATGAACAATTTTTTGCTTAATTTTTTTTTTATTTTCCTCCTCTAAAACCTAGGTGCGTCTTATGGTCCGGTGCGTCTTATAGTCCGAAAAATACGGTAATTGCTTTTCTAATATACTTTAATTAAAAGTTAATCTAAATTTATCTAACTGGGGTGTGTTTGTATGTGTGTATACATTTGTTTTTTTTACCAACTTCCTGTTTGATAACATTTAGTTTGAAAATCCCCAGTGCATCCTGGGATATGAAGACGGACGTGATCAGGAGCAGAGGCTGCGGTCCCTGCTGCTGCCTCTTTCCCCACCCTGAATGAAGCGTCATCAGTGATGCCTGTTTCAGGGGCTGGGCTAGTCCCTGCTACTCTGCGCATGTGTCGGTTGTCAATTCTAACTCTCAGTTGCTCAGCAGGATCTTGTCACTGTGCAATATTCTTTTTAATGCACAGCGTCAGGGGTTCCTCAGAGACGACACCGGGGAGATCACGCAATATCTCACCCTGCCGTCACTGTGTCACGGATTTCGTCCGGAATCGCGAGCACACGATCCAGATTACTCAACAGTTCAGCAGTTTTTGGGGATTGCGAATCTCAAGAATGCTACCTCCCGGAAGCTAAAATACGATAAATGAGGGGCCAGGTGAAGAAAGCCATAGCAAATTCGGTCATGTCCCTTGGAGGTGCAATGTACCTGTTGGGTACCCTGACATCGTGCTTCCCAGGGGTTCTGTGAGCACAATACCATTCCAGGGTTTTACAGTGGGATCTGCTACATAATGAAGTTTCTCTTAAGGGGCACTTGGAAGGGAAGATGTCCTTATCACCCCGGTCAGTAAAATCTTTATAGAGGTTAGGATCATCCTGCCACCAATCTCGAGGGGTTCCCTGGGTACTTGGGGTCACTAGCACAATTACCACAGATGCGAGTCCCAGAGGGTGGGGAGCCCAGGGGACCTGGTCAGATATCGAAAAGGGTCTCTCCTCCAATGCAAAAGAACTTTTGTCGGTCCGAGCTCTGCTGTGCCTGTTTGGGGTGAAGTTCGGGTCCTAGGAGGCATCGACTATGCAGCCTGCACAGCCGATCACAGCCCGGGCACCACGTCTCCGGGTAAATCTCCACCTTGTGAGTTGCTTCTTATGCAGCAGCCCCATGCAAGTTGCTCCGTTCTCCTCGGCCAGCTCCTGCTGAAGACTGAGCTCCTCTGCCCAATCTAGGAGCTCAATAGCCCTGATCACATCAGTGGTAGCCCAGCACTGCTGGATCAGATTTACAAATGGCAAACTAATCAGCCCTAGGCATTTCTAATATGTGCAGAGCAGGCGACATAAGTCTGACCGGTGTCCTCATAAGCCTTTCCTCAGCCGGGGTCTAATAGGAGCAGTAAGATGGCCGTCATGGGGTCCATTGTTAGATCTCAGCTGCCATAGAAACTCATCGGCACCATGATCGCGCCTCCCTCTCCAGTCTAAAGTGCCTAAATGCTGTGGAAGCCCCCTACTGTGTCATACAGTGGATTAAGCTGCCAGTATCAGGGTTGGCTCCACTGTCGGTGGCTGAGGCAGGAGCAGGACTGTGTTATACAGCCACACTTCTGCCGCAGATCTTGTAAGAGCCCTGACAGGACCTGCCTGATGATAATGTGTCCTATAGAGCGGGTCCTGGTACCGGACTGCCCTGTACATATTCACCACTAGCTGGGAACCAGTTACTTACAAGGTCTAGTTTCAGATGTGTTTCCAGGATCTGTAGTTATCAGCATTTTATCCTTAAGGCCGAGTTATAATATCACTGTAACACTCTCGCCCTGTACCTGTATACCTGCCCTGTGTGCTGCACAAAATTATATAACAAAGTGTGTGTGTGTGTGTGTACACAGATATCTATCTCCTGAATGGAATTACTGCTAGATCTCCTGTACATAGAAATATGAGGTTCTTAGCGCACATTTTGAGCAAATTGTGCGAGCCCATCTGCCAACGTCAAGGCGACCTCTTCAGATGGGTCCCTACACTAACACTACACTAACTTAGTAACTGGGACTAGTTTTTTGTATTATTATTACCACCATTTTTACTATTTATTATTATTGCAATAATGCAATTAATTGTAACTGTTATAACACTAATTTAAAAAATTTAATTCTAATTTTTTTATTATACTTGTGATTCTAATAATGGTATTACTAAAATCCCTTTGCCTAAAGCTGTTGATCCAGAAGTAGGCAAAAACCCCAGGACACCTAACGCCAATATGTTTCCTAGGGGAAAAAATTCCTTCTTGACCTATGGAAAAGGCGATCAGTCCTAGGACCCTGGATCAAACCTAATAATGTTATTACAAGTTATATAATATTACGCTAATTATTGTACTACTGGAGTTATTTTAATTTGTTTTTATAAATCTAACTATTTGAGATGGTTATTATTAACATTGTGCTATCTTATTACAGTATTATTCTTCTTTCCTATCACTACTAATACTGCCCTATACCTACAGTGTTGACCCAGAAGAAGGCAAAAACCCCAGGACACCTTCAGCCAATTTGTGTCACAGGGGAAAAAGTCCTTCTTGACCCCGAGAAAAGACGATCAAACCTAATTATGTTACTAGTTATGTAATTACTATTACTGTACTAAATGTACTGCTACAGTTTTTAATATAATTTTTTTTATATATTTTGTCTTATGTCCTGCTTTCTTATTAAAGTACTACTCTAACTTTTCTATAACTATTTAATATTACAGTATTGATTGAACTACGTCTATAATTATTTTTATTTACTCTTTGTTCTTTCTATAGATATAACTAGTTTATATTATTATTATCCTGTTATCTTATTACAGTATTATTCTTCTTTCCTATTACTACTAATACTACCCTATACCTACAGTGTTGATCCAAAAGAAGGCAAAAACCTCAGGACACCTTCAGTCAATTTGCGTCACAGCGGAAAAATTCCTTCTTGACCCCGAGAAAAGGCGATCAGTCCTAGAACCCTGGATCACACTGCTATTCTACCTACTACTATTACTACTGTTATTTTATGACTTTCTTACTATTATCACTAGTATTATTACTCAAATTACACGAATACTGATATACTACCACTAGATTACTACTATCCTGCTATTATTACTTTGGTGGATTTCTACTTACCAGCCGGTATTGCCGTATGATGATATCGGCAGAGAGGTCCCAGCAGGATGGTCCACATGGTGTTCTTCTTTCCTCTCAAATACCTTTTGATGTAATGGCAGATGTTGTTCTGCTTCTTCCTTTATGTTGTAGGATCGATTGTGCTGTCCTCTTCTGCTGTCCTCTTCTGCTGTCCTCTTCTGCTGTCCTCTTCTGCTGTCCTCTTCTGCTGTCCTCTTCTGCTGTCCTCTTCTGCTGTCCTCTTCTGCTGTCCTCTTCTGCTGTCCTCTTCTGCTGTCCTCTTCTGCTGTCCTCTTCTGCTGTCCTCTTCTGCTGTCCTCTTCTGCTGTCCTCTTCTGCTGTCCTCTTCTGCTGTCCTCTTCTGCTGTCCTCTTCTGCTGTCCTCTTCTCAGGAAACGCAACCAGATATTAGGAGCAATCCTCAATTGACAGAGCGCCACTACTGACCGCTAAGTAAAAGTGTTTTTTCCTGCTTTACACAGAATGCAGACTACCGTGCAGCAACCTATACTCCCGAGGGGCCGCAGGAAACTGGAGTGAATAATGTCCCCCTCTTCCTTTAGATTAAGCTTATGCCGTGTTCTCACTGGTGCTATTGGCTTCCATTGGAGATTTAAGCTTTTTGGTATTTTTGATGCTTTATAGTTAGTCACAAAGTTACCTGAGATGTAATAAATAGCATTAAAGCTGCAGTAATTTTTTTATGTACACTGCTCAAAAAATAAAGGGAACACTTAAACAACAGAATATAACTCCAAGTAAATCAAACTTCTCTGAAATCAAACTGTCCACTTAGGAACCAACACTGATTGACAATCAATTTCACATGCTGTTGTGAAAATGGAATAGACAATAGATGGAAATTATTGGCAATTATCAAGACACCCTCAATAAAGGAGTAGTTCTGCAGGTGGGGATCACAGACCACATCTCAGTACCAGTGCTTTCTGGCTGATGTTTTGGTCACTTTTCAATGTTGGTTGTGCTTTCACACTCGTGGTAGCATGAGACTGACTCTACAACCCACAGAAGATGCTCAGGTAGTGCAGCTCATCCAGGATGGCTCATCAGTGAGAGCTGTGGCAAGGAGGTTTGCTGTGTCTGTCAGCGTAGTGCTCAGAGGCTGGAGACGCTACCAGGAGACAGGCCAGTACACCAGGAGACATGGAGTGGGCCTTAGGAGGGCAACAACCCAGCAGCAGGACTGCTACCTCCGCCTTTGTGCAAGGAGGAACAGGAGGAGCACTGCCAGAGCCCTGCAAAATGACCTCCAGCAGGCCACAAATGTGCATGTGTCTGCACAAACGGTTAGAACTGACTCCATGAGGGTGGTATGAGGGCCCAATGTCCACAGATGGGGGTTGTGCTCACAGCCCAACACCGTGCAGGACGCTTGGCATTTGCCACAGAACACCAGGATTGGCAAAGTCGCCACTGGCTCCCTGTGCTCTTCACAGATGAAAGCAGGGTCACACTGAGCACATGTGACAGAGTCTGGAGACGCCGTGGAGAGCGATCTGCTGCCTGCAACATCCTTCAGCATGACTGGTTTGGCAGTGGGTCAGTAATGGTGTGGGGTGGCATTTCTTTGGAGGCCCCACAGCCCTCCATGTGCTCGCCAGAGGTAGCCTGACTGCCATTAGGTACAGAGATGAGATCCTCAGGCCCCTTGTGAGACAATATGCTGGTGCGGGGACGCAGCAGATCGCTCTCCACGGCGTCTCCAAACTCTGTCACATCTGTCACTACGCTGACAGACACAGCAAACCTCCTTGCCACAGTTCGCATTGATGTGCCATCCTGGATGAGCTGCACTACCTGAGCAACTTCTGTGGGTTGTAGAGTCCGTCTCATGCTACCACGAGTGTGGAAGCACAACCAACATTCAAAATTGACCAAAACATCAGCCAGAAAGCACTGGTACTAAGATGTAGTCTGTGGTCCCCACCTGCAGAACCACTCCTTTATTGAGGGTGTCTTGATAATTGCCAATAATTTCCATCTATTGTCTATTCCATTTGCACAACAGCATGTGAAATTGATTGTCAATCAGTGTTGCTTCCTAAGTGGACAGTTTGATTTCACAGAAGTTTGATTTACTTGGAGTTATATTCTGTTGTTTAAGTGTTCCCTTTATTTTTTTGAGCAGTGTGTATTTTCTTATGTCCATGTATTTACTACTAAAAGTAATTTTTTACATTTAGATTTCATTTTTCACTGGTTATTACAGACTTATTGCTTCCCTGCACATTCAAGTTTCATGTTTTCTTTGGGCATAGATCAGCTAAAAGGCACTCAGGAAAAAAAAACAGATGAAAGATCTACACACTCTCCCTTAAGACTGTCAGAAGGAGCTCACTGATAGATTCTCAGTTAGCTAATTTTGCAGCCAGGAATAGACAGTGCAGCACAGATGCTACAGAAGGCAACATTTTTAATGAAACTCAATAACGGAAATCAATTTTAGCCCCAAATACTTGCATTAAAGTAAAAAAAACAAATGGCCGCAAAGCTGGACAACCGCTTTAACTCCTTACCAACATCTGCCGTACATGTCTGGTATAAGTCAGTAGCGGGTGTATGGAGCAGAGTCAGCTCGCCCCGTACATGGCAGATAATGGCTGTGACAAACAACCAGGACCTGCCTCTAAGAGCTGCGAGTGGAGCGAAGATCTGCCCACCACTGTTAACCTGTTCAGTGCTGCTGTCAATCTCTAACAGCAGCATTAACAGTGCACCGGCATTGGGACGCATCGTTCCATGCGCCCACCGGCGCTCCTGTGACGCGATCACAGGGCGCAGATGGACTGCTATGACATCCGGGGGTCTGCTGAAGCCTCCGTGCCTGTCATCATAAAGCTTCATTTGGGCTGTAAAGAAGACCGTGATTTTGCTATATGGAGCATTACTGTGGTATCGCTGTATATAGCACAAGCAATCAGATAATGTATACAAATGCAGTGAAAATAAAAAAAAAAAAGTGTAAAATATTAAAACCCCACACGTTCAACTCACCTCCCACTAAAAATAAAGATAATAAAAATATACACATTTGTGGTATGGTCTCTTTCAGAGAAATACAATCTATCCAAATATAAAAAACAAACGATCAGAGAACACAGAAAAAAATTCAAAAAGCCAAAATTGCATTTTTTTCGTTCGCCACAATACTACAGAAAACCCTGTAAGAAGCGATGACCATGTCATATGTGTCCCAAAATGTTATCAATAAAGTCCTCTTGCCCTTCAAAAAATAAGCCCCCACACAGCTCCATCAACCCGAAAAACGAAAATGTTACGGGTCTCAGAAAAAATGGTGACACCATAAAAAAAAGTTTTTTTCTTTTGCCAAAACTCTTGGAGAAGTTTGGTCTTGCTGTAATCACACTGAGGAGTAGGATCCTATTACCAGGTCATTTTCACCACACTATGTACGCCGTTAAAACCCTTCCCAGATAAACAGTGTCAGGCTTTTTTTTCCTCGCACTTTTACTGCACTTGGACTTTTTTTCCCGTTTTCTAGTACTATGTGGTAAATGAATGGTGGGATTTATAAGTACCGCTCGTCCTGCAAAATAACAAGACCTCACACTATGTGGACAGACATGAAAAAGTTATAGCCCTTGGAAAAAGCGAAGGAAAAAACAGAAAAAAAACATCAATTGGTTCTGTTGGGAAGGGGTAAAGCTGAAGAAACGCATGTAACAGCAGAATATGGAGGAAGGTGAGATATCACAGGCTGGTGGATACTACCTGCTCCATCGCTGGCAGAGTAACCCATCCCCATGGTGGCCGCTGAGATCTTCTCTTGTAGAAACGTATCCAAAATCTATAAAACATGGGGAACAGTCAGCGGAGGGTTTGGTGATTGGCTCATAGTGGCGATATACCCAGGGGCATTACTGGGCACAGGGAAGATTGGGAATGAATAGGATTGGCTGTTAGATATGTGATCTCTTCCATTAAAGGGGATGTCTAGTTGGAAGAAGTTCTCACTGATCTCTGGATAGGTGATGACTCTTAGATCGGTGGGTTTGGCCGCTATGACCCAATCAACAGAACAGCACTTATAGATAGAAGTGAGCGAAGTGCAAATGTTCAGCCGCCGGTCCGTTCATTCTCTATGGGGGGCGCTGTACTCAGCTTTCTCCTGCATAGAGAATGAATGGAGCGGTGGTCCGGAGAGGTACTAGCAGGGATTAGTTGGGTTCCCAGCAGATCTAGAAGTTGTCACTTATCATGTGTTGGGGAATAATAACTTATTGTCTGATAAATGTGCTGATTCCTGTCAGTTGTGGTCGCTGAGTGCGTGTGATGGGATGTGGCTCCGTCCGTTATATTATATCACGTCTTATACCTATAATCTCGCTGATCGCAGGTGTCTGTCTTCACACTCAGATGAGATGGAACAAACTGACCATATAGAACTTTTTTTTTCTCTTCAAATTCAAACCGAGCAATCCTATTGGCTGAATATGAATGCAGTTACCATGGTGACAGAAGTAGCTGCAGATTTAAAGGGACAAGATACTAATATTGTACTAAAGTGTATTTTATTATATACTTCACATAACTGACTGGGTACACCTTGGTGCTGGTGGGATGGCATTTTTTTTTTTTTAATCAAACAACATGTTTACTAAGTACCCTATATTATATATATTTCCTATTGCTTTTTACTTACTTATAGCAGGGTATATGTTCATATTGCTTCTATCCTAAGTTTGTCTATTTTCTAATAGATGGTGGCAAACTTCTTCCTGGCCTTTGAAGCACAGCGTTCAATTATTCCTATCGTAAACCAGGTAAAAAGCTTCGAGCCGAGCGTGATCAGACTCCTTCAGTCCCGCAGCAGGTAAATCTGTGAACATCGCCGGCACTCCTGCTGTTCCTAGTACCGATCCCTCTGAGCGGCTGTGCAGTAATGAAGGCAGGATTCACCCCAAACTTGCTTGTCTTTTTTTTTCGATTTCCAGTTCTGGTAATTAGTGATACACATGTGTATATCCAGTGGTCAACTCAAAACCTATGTATGGAAAATCAATTGTTTGCTGTATGCATCTCATTTGTAGGATGCACACTATTCATTTCAATATGGAGCGGAGTAGGAGGAGACTTTCATTACTGTCGCCCTTTACTTCCTCCCTGCTGATAGGAAATGCCATGCTGTTTGCTTGTGTCCTGTGATTACAGCAGCCTGCAACAGTTTTCAAGCGTGCACTCCCCGGCTCAGGCATCAAGCAGTAAATGATAACATTAAAACGCTGCTACCCCTTTGTTAGTCACTTTTTTATCTTCTTCCCCTTCTACGAATGCTATAGTCCGTTATTCTAGAACTGCTCTGAAAATGGTTCTCTCTGGAGTGTTGGGATTTGGGTTTAGGGTGGGTTATGGGAACTGAAGTTCAGATACTTTGTTCATATTTTTACTATGGAATTACTATGTCATGTATGTTATTTGAAAGATGGAATATTTGTAGTTGGAGTTTTTCAATAAAAATGATTTGATTAAAAAAAATATGAAACTAAAATTCCTCTGTTCTTGAGAAAGCATAGGATTTTACTAAGAGGTAAATTGCACGTTCCTTGTTTTCCAGGCGCTTTACATTTTTGCTAGTTTTGTGCGATTACACAATCCCTTTTATAGGCCAGTGCCAGTTGTACATCTCTCCCTAAACTCCTGTTCAGCACTATATTTTAAGCCAGTTTTATTATATGGTTTCTAGATGTTGTCCAGCTTTGATAAATAATTAGTATTTATACTTTTGCTTTTAGATAGACTTGAAGAATGCAGATCCGGAAAGGGTGGAGAAACAAATTGAGAAGATGTTTGACGTTCCCGCTAGTGACTGCATCCGGGTACGATGCGCTCCAGATCAAAATCATTCCTGTAGGCAAATTTAACTCCGCTGTCTGTACCTTGTCTTTTTATTTTTTTCTACAAAATGTGGCTGGAAAAGGGGCAATGTAGCGAGGAATTTACATCAATTTTTGTGTTAAAAAAAAAAAAAAAACAACTTTTGTGACGCATAATTTTTGCGTAAAAATGTGCAGCTTCCTATTTTACAGCACTCTTGCAACTTTTAGAAATTGGGCTTGGTAAGCCACACAGGTCTAAGAACGACAGGTGACGTTAAAAGTGGATAAAGATACACGGGTGGCTCAGTGGTTAGCATTGTTGTTTTGCAGCACTGGGATCCTGGGTTCAAATCCCACCAAGGACGACATCTGCAAGACGTTTGTATGTTCTCCCTGTGTTTGCATGGGTTTCCTCCGGGTCCTCCAGTTTTCTCCCACACTCCAAAGACATACTGATAGGGAATGTAGATTGTGAGCCCCGATGGGGGCAGTGATGATAATGTCTGCAAAGTGCTGTGAAATTAATGGCGCTATATAAGTGAGTAAAATAAATAAAGATAGATGGAAGTGCTACATAAACATTTATCAAACATCGTGCAACACTTTGATACATTTGTCACAAATAATGGTAACACAACCACAAGCAAAACTGACCTGAGAAAGTCCCTTTATGATACATTTTTCAGAAAGAATTTGAAAGATTTAAAGCGTTAGAAATGAACAAGATTATCCAATATCACAGAAAAAGTAAAAGTCTCCAGATGTCTTTGTAACATACCTGGCGGCGTCCTTGCATAGTGGTCCATCTCCCACTGTGCAAGAGCGCGCACTTGATCTCCAGTCCAGAATGTCTCTCTGGCTTCCCTCCATGATGTCTGTTTGTGTCTGTTTCTGCTGCTTAAGGGCGGCGCCCGATCACTTCCTACTTTTTGTACCTGCTGTGGGTCACACCCCTTGTGCGTCCTCAGCCTATTGCTGTCTGTCACCTGGTATTTAACCCAGCTGCCCCAATCAATCCCTGCCTGAGCATTGTGTTTCATTCAGTGTGTGCTTTCACTCTGAAGGTGCCAGGTCCCGTTCTGTGTTCTCTTGTCTGCCTATCCTGGAGGCTGTATTTCCAGGCCTGTCTGAACACGCTCCTAGCCTGTTCCTCCCGCCTTCTAGGGGCAGATTACCTAGACCCTCTCCTGTATCTTGTCTGTCCTGTCTGAACACGCTCCTAGCCTGTTCCTCCCGCGTTCTAGGGGGCGATTACCTAGACCCGCTCCTGTATCTTGTCTGTCCTGTCTGAACACGCTCCTTGCCTGTTCGTCCTGCCTCTCTGGGGGCCGTATTCCCAGACCCGCTCCTGTATCCCGCTGCAGTGTCGGTCTCCTCCGTACACTCAGTTCCAGCCTGTACTCTCTCCTATCTTTTACCTGTTTTTTCTCTATGTCCGTTCCTTTCCTTTGTCTGCAGAGTCTGAACTCGTACCTAACTCCTGCTTGTTGTCTCTGTACTCCCGTTTGTGAGTTTGTGGTCCACTCGCTACTTCACTGCAAGTACCCTGTGGGTATCTGGCTCTGCCTTTCCCTTCCTGTCTGTTCCGTGTGAACAGAGCCCTGTCCGTCCTGCTCTGACTCCTTGCTCACTGCTCCGGCAGCCTTGCTCCGCTCTGACCCTTTTTGCTCACTGCTCTGGCAGCCTTGCTCCGCTCTGACCCTTTTGCTCACTGCTCCGGCAGCCTTGCTCCGCTCTGACCCTTTTGCTCACTGCTCCGGCAGCCTTGCTCCGCTCTGACCCTTTTGCTCACTGCTCCGGCATTCTCGCTCCGCTCTTATCCTTTTGCTCACTGCTCCGGCAGTCTTGCTCTACTCTTGCTCACTGCTCCAGGCGGCCTCGTCCTGCTCTGACTCCTTGCTCACTGCTCCGGCAGTCTCGCTCAGCTCTGACCCTTTGCTCACCGCTGCAGGCGGTCTCGTCCTGCTCTGCTCTTGCTCACCGCTGCAGGCGGTCTCGTCCTGCTCTGCTCTTGCTCACCGCTGCAGGCGGTCTCGTCCTGCTCTGCTCTTGCTCACCGCTGCAGGCGGTCTCGCCCTGCTCTGCCCTTGCTCACCGCTCCCGGCGGTCTCGTCCTACTCTGCCCTTGCTCACCGCTCCCGGCAGTCTCGTCCTGCTCTGCTCTTGCTCACCGCTCCCGGCGGTCTCGTCCTGCTCTGCTCTTGCTCACCGCTCCAGGCGGTCTTGTCCTGCTCTGCTCTTGCTCACCGCTCCAGGCGGTCTCGTCCTGCCCTGCTCTTGCTCACCGCTCCAGGCGGTCTCGTCCTGCCCTGCTCTTGCTCACCGCTCCAGGCGGTCTCGTCCTGCCCTGCTCTTGCTCACCGCTCCGGGCGGTCTCGTCCTGCCCTGCTCTTGCTCACCGCTCCGGGCGGTCTCGTCCTGCCCTGCTCTTGCTCACCGCTCCGGGCGGTCTCATCCTGCCCTGCTCTCGCTCACCTCTCTGGGCGGCCTCACTCTGCTGTGTTTGTCCGCCACATCTGTGGTTCTGTTCCAGAGTCCCAGTGTGTACTGGGTCCTATCCCGCCTGTGTTCCTACCTGCTAGTGCCTTCCTGTCTGCACTCTAGCCGTGCTTGCCTGTACCCCCCTGCCTGCATACCCGCCTGCATACCAGTCGTGCCTGCCTATTCCCACCAGTCTGTGTGCCAGCCTAACCAGTCTGTTCCTGTATTCCCCTGTGTGGGTCAACAGCCGTGTCCGGGGTCTGTCCTGGAGTAGCACCTGGTCCCTCTGCTCGGTTCCTCCTTGGTGCACTGGCGTCGTATGCCGTCGTGCGACCCTGGTCGGATCGGGTGAATACCTAGTTACGCCCCTCCAGGCATTCACTCTCCGGCACGGTCCAGTGGAATCACACGCACACGCCGCTCAGCCCGGGCGTGTGCATTACAGTCTTTATGCCGGATGCCGGTCTGTGTCCATACCTAAAGAAGAGCTGTCAAAAGAATGGGAAAGGAATCCTTTAGTAAACATAAATATCCATTGGGGTTTTAGGTGTTAAAAAAATTATCATATGAAAGATTTTGTGATCTGCGGTTACATGATTGTAATAACAACATTAAAGCCCCATTCAGATGTACAGGTTTTATCCATGAGAAACTGAGCAGAACGATATATAGGTTTGTGGGAGAAGATTCAGTATAAATTGTAATTTATTCATTAGATTTGAGAGTCCTCAGTGGTTGATACCTTTAATGGCTAACTGAAAAGATGGTAACAAATTGCAAGCTTTCCAGACTACTCCGGCTTCTTCATCAGGCAGACCTGAGACCTGAGTAGTCTGGAAAGCTTGCAATTTGTTACCTTTTAATGGCTAACGGAAAAGATGGTATCAACCACTGAGGACTCTCAAATCTAAATACTCTTCTATCTACTGGCTAATACGGTACAAAGATAGATGTTTTTCCTGTATCAATTTATTCAGTGGAATCCTGCTGTTTGTACAGATGAGTCCAGTGGGCGGTCCTACTAGTGATTGACAGCTATCTTTGCCTGCATGGTCATACAGGGAACTGTCAATCACTTAGTAGGACCGCCCACTGGACTAGTGTACATACGGCAGGACTTTTCACTGCATAAAATGCCAGTTTTGCTGACTCTCTTCCCACAGATATGTCTATCAGTCTGATCAACTTCTCTGCTCTACAACACCCCCTACAGATCTTATACCATTTCAGCATGACAGGTTCCTTTAATCACCTGCAGATGACATAAGTAGCCATGTTCTGTGTTGCTTACGGAGGGGCTTGATTGCTTGTCAGCTTCAAACAGGTTTCATTTCTTCTGATTCGTTGTAGCCGAGTTCTAAACTGTATTAAGAAATTCATTTCTCTGTTTATTTCTATTAGATGTCGGGGAAGCTTGGAACAAACGTGGAAAGTGTTCTTCAAGAAGTTGTCAGGAGGCTTCCACCGTGAGTACGGACTAATGCGGCTCTATCCATCTTCTCTTTATTAAAGGGAACCTGTCACCTTGGAAAATGCTATGTACCTGCAGGTATAGGGTTAATCTGCAGATAAATATTGTTACAATGCTGCCCGGCCGCCTTATGGATAGTGTAGGTACCGGGAGAAAATTAACTTCTTTCCTCCCTGCAGCCGCCGGCCTTCACTCATCGTTGTGCACGGAGCGGCTACAGTCTTGGATCACAGCACCGCTCGCTATATCAGGGGCGACGGCTGTAAACCCGGCCCGGATTTTGATTGACAGCTTGCTCTGCACAGATGCGCTGCAGAACCACTTAGAATCTGAGTGAAGGAGTAGTATGTTCACAGATAGAGAATATGGCTCATCCACGTGCAGATCTGCTCCACGTCCGATTACATATTTGTGGGAGAAACCCTAGTGGCAGCCTCATATTTCTGACATGGATCCTCTAGCACTATTTGTGAAACTGCGGCTCCCAGCATAACTTGATGAGAGACCGTCAGTCTGCTGGGACCTGTAGTTTCACTACAGCAGGAGTGTCACAAGCTGCGGACCTCTGCTCACTCCAGCACTGGTCGGCATTTTCAGCACGTGAACGTACGCTATGCTTTCTGGAGACACAAGGGTGTAGATAATTTTATCAAACCCTTGACTGTAAGTTTGCTGAACCCTAAGTGGATTATATTGTTCCCACTGTTTCAGTTTTGGACCATTTAAGGGGAATTTAAAGGGTTCTGGCCACTGATTTTCCTTAAAGGGGATCAGTATCCCTGTATGTCTTTGTATATACTTGATAAAGACCTATAACAGGTCGAAACGTTATGTGATGGCGGAATAAACTTTGTCTTTTGGAATTCATCACTCTGGACTGAACGCGGTTTACTTACCTTTATCCCCCTTAACAGGATGTCTTATTTTTGTGTTTTAGTCCCAAGATTGAAAAGGGCAGCCCTCTTAAAGCCCTGCTGTTTGACTCAACGTTTGATCACTACAGAGGCGTCGTAGCAGCATCGCCCTGTGTGGAGGTGACGTGTGTAAAGACAATAAATCATGTCTGCCCACTCTGGCAAGTGCTATGAAGTCAATGAGGTTGGCATACTGACCCCAGAGGAAGTGCCAGCCGAAAAACTAAGTTTTTTTTTAATAATTTTATTAGCCTTTCCCTCTGTCTTCACCAATCAGCCCTCTGTATTGATGATCAGATCAAAGATGTAGACAGGGATTGTCTCACGCTGCATCTCCTTCCTGATTGTATCACTGAGAAGACAGAAGCTGCCCCATCCCATTCTCCAAGAAATGCAGAACCCAATGCATCTGCTGTCCGTGATCCGCTTATTGTCAGAGGACATCATTAGGGACTGCATTTTCTCATTGCTTAAGAAATTGTTGGGGGATCCTGCTAATTGCCGGTTGCATGGATTTATATAGTGTGATCAAGTTGTCAAGCACTTTTCCATGTGATGCTAAAATCGCCTGGAAAGCGCTTGACAACCCGCATGCGAAATCACATGTGCAAAACGCGTGACAAACGCTTGTCCCTGGCTGAAAAAAACGCATGTAAAATCCACATGCCAGGGAGATACAGAAACATTCAGGAAAAAACCGGAGCATTTCTGCATCGTGGGCACATAGCCTTAGAGTGCCGCTGTGCAGGCAAAGACTGCATCCCCCTCTTTCTGAGAATCAGTGGGGCTTGAAGGGGTACGGCTCCCCATCAGTTATAAAGCCATGTCATGTCATCAATCATATGAGTGTTATGTGGCAATGGCATTGTCTTGACAGCCAAGGATCCTACTGAAGGCCTCCATGTCTTCCATGATTGTACAACTATGAAGCCCGTCCCATAACTGGGATTAATATCAGATTGGTCATTTTACTCTACACTGTAGCGGTAAAGCGATTGGATGTTTTCGGTGACCTGAGCCTGCAAAGTTAAATTCTCCCGTTACATCATTTTTGGCTTCACCACATCTGTTCGTGTTAAAACTAAAAAAAATATCTTCTAGAAATCCTATCGAGTGGATGATGGAATGAAAAAGAAAAAAAAAGATGAAGCTGCAGAATCTCTGGAGTTTATTTTGTTCACTTTGCCTCACCAAGAAAAGTAATAAAAAGAGATCAGAAAACATTTATAAAAACTACAGCTCTAACTGCAAAAAAAGCCCAGATACAACGAATCTACGGGAAAAAAAGCCCAGATACAACGAATCTACTGGAAAAAAAGCCCAGATACAACGAATCTACTGGAAAAAAAGCCCAGATACAACGAATCTACTGTAAAAAAAAGCCCAGATACAACGAATCTACTGTAAAAAAAGCCCAGATACAACGAATCTACTGGAAAAAAGCCCAGATACAACGAATCTACTGGAAAAAAAAGCCCAGATACAACGAATCTACTGGGAAAAAAGCCCAGATACAACGAATCTACTGGAAAAAAAGCCCAGATACAACGAATCTACTGGGAAAAAAGCCCAGATACAACGAATCTACTGAAAAAAAAGCCCAGATACAACGAATCTACTGGGAAAAAAGCCCAGATACAACGAATCTACTGGGAAAAAAGCCCAGATACAACGAATCTACTGGGAAAAAAGCCCAGATACAACGAATCTACTGGGAAAAAAGCCCAGATACAACGAATCTACTGAAAAAAAAGCCCAGATACAACGAATCTACTGGGAAAAAAGCCCAGATACAACGAATCTACTGGAAAAAAAAGCCCAGATACAACGAATCTACTGGAAAAAAAGCCCAGATACAACGAATCTACTGGAAAAAAGCCCAGATACAACGAATCTACTGGAAAAAAAGCCCAGATACAACGAATCTACTGGAAAAAAAGCCCAGATACAACGAATCTACTGGAAAAAAAGCCCAGATACAACGAATCTACTGGGAAAAAAGCCCAGATACAACGAATCTACTGGGAAAAAAGCCCAGATACAACGAATCTACTGGGAAAAAAGCCCAGATACAACGAATCTACTGGAAAAAAAAGCCCAGATACAACGAATCTACTGGAAAAAAAGCCCAGATACAACGAATCTACTGGAAAAAAAGCCCAGATACAACGAATCTACTGGAAAAAAAGCCCAGATACAACGAATCTACTGGGAAAAAAAGTTTTATAGCTTTTAGAAGGCAAGGATAAAAAACAAATTGTAAAAGTGAAGATTATCCCACATGCACTTTGTCACCCAAGGATCTGCATAAACTGCAGCCGGCCCATCTCAGCACCACTTCTTTTGTTTGTGCTTTTTCCTTATTGCTCTCTGTGTCTTTTTAAAAGGGTTTTTCCATCATTTTTTTAAAGTAATTTTTTCCGATATCCAAAGCATTTAAAATTGTGTACGACCCTGTGCAGGATATAATAGAGCGACATTTTAGCACACTAGGAATATTCTTATAGTGCCACTAGATGGTGCTCTAATCCTGCGTCCAGTAGTGATGCTCCTGTCGGTGCTGCTTTCTATGAATATACATGGATGTTTGATGCCCAGGAGAGTGCAGAGCTGAAAGGGGAATCTGTTATTAAAGCAAATAAAATGTCAATATTGTGTTATGGAAAGTTCTGCAAATTAAAACACAATTTTGTGTTTTTATTGCCATTCAATACAAATCTGTTATGGCCGCATGATGGTTCTCAGCTGGTTACAGTGCGATTAGCAGAGCTCTCTGATGTGGTATTTAGGCTCTGGGAAGTTATAACATATATGTTGATAGATCCAAAATAGTTTTACATCCAAAATTCAGTGCTGACTAATGTCACAGCATTTCTAACTTAAATGAATGTAACTAGATGAAATACTATTTTTGCTGCATGCAGCCACCACCAGGGGGAGCTGTTGACGTGTGATTATGTGCAGCTAGTATTGTACCCAACCGCAGCAGTAGAAGTCTGTCTCCAGTGAGCGCCCTCTAGTGCCAGCTGTATATAGCTGTAGTGAACTCATGCAGTGTTGGGTCTCAGAGCCGTTGCTACCTTCTTTTATAGCTGATTTGTACCTGATATTCAATGTAGAATTTGATGAATCTGCACTAATTGTGAATATATATTACTCTCATTGTTTCCTAGATATGCTGGGCAAGTAGGTTATCTAATCGCTGGGATGAAGGACGCACAGGAAGCACAAATAGGAGACACTCTGCATTTACTGAAGCAGCCAGTGGCTCTGCCCGGCTTTAAGCCTGCGAAACCCATGGTGTTTGCAGGTGAGTTGAACCTTAATACAAATTAAATGGTCGCTGTACTTGATCCCATTCGATAGATAATGTGCAAAATCCCTTTATAAAGTTTAATTAAGTTGGAGTTACTTTTCAGGGGTTAGATAACCTAAAAGTGTCGGCCGGTAGGGTCTCCCTTCTGTCTAAGTGTAATTTGTCTCTAGCAGCAGAAACCCCCCTATATGGATTACCGGAAGTGGGGCTTGGCCTTTGTCTCTTTGCTCCTGCCTGTCAAACTGTATATGCAGGCTTAACAGAGATGCAGCCTTTCAGTTAATTGTAGGCATCTCATTAAGCAATGTCGGAAGCAATACGTGCTGAGTAATGAGAGAAGGGATGTCCCAGGACCTATAGTGCTGACAGAATGCTGATAAAGAGGAATCGTCCACTCTAAAAGAGTGGATGGCAAGTTACAGAGCATGTGTATTGGTACTGTTCCAGGACATACTGTTTTATCTACAGTCCATTTAGAATCAAAACTCTGTTCTACATAATATTGTACATGGAACAGAGTATTATGCCAATGTAACTGCAACACGCATCGAAGTCAAAATCTCGGCAGAATTACACCTATAGCCCCCTCAGACTATGCAAAACACCAATTGAGCTTTAACAACTTCAGCTCAAGTGCTCAAAAACTGTGTAACGGGGTCAGAAAGCTATTGTACAGTATACAGTATATATTTTATTAGCGTAATATTAAAACTTGTATTACAAGAGCACTTAGTTCAAGATTCAGCCTCCAGATGGCGTGACATCAGAGATTAGACACATCTGCAAGAGCGTCCTCAACAATGAATATATAGTCAATCACAGGGACTAGACGTGTAATGTATTAGTACAACAGTATAACGAGTGTTGTGTAGAGATCAGCGAACCCGAACTGTAAAGTTTGGGGTTCATACCGGACACCTAGTGTCCAATGCTGAACTCCGAACACTGACAAGTCCGTTTTAAGAGTAAGAGACCTCCTAGCCCTTACTACGACCATTTTACAGCATCAAAGTTTGTGTCACCATTGACTTCTATGGGGTTTGGGTTCAAGTTCTGGTACCCGAACCGAACTTTGGACTAAAGTTTGGTCGAAACCGAACATCCACGGGGTTCGCTCATCCCTAGTGTAGTGTAAATTCTACGTATTTTGCGCCTGAGTACCAGTATTGAGGAGATCCTTACCCATTATGTACCTGCCACTCTCCTAAACACGCGTTTCACTTTTTTAGCTTCTTCAGAGGGACACAGAGTATACCAAACACTGCCCCCCAGGCACCAGATGTAACCCACTGTATCAATTCCTTTAAGGCTAAAGTTACAGCTATAGAATAGATTGACCTTGACAATTCAAGTGCTTTCTTGTGGGAAGTATGTGCACCTCCCGATCATTTCAGTGGAGAGCGACCATTCCCAGCCACCTCTATTGAGAATCCATGATCGGCACAGGCGCTGTACCCTCGCCTGTCACACTTTAGTAATCCTACTAATTCCTTGTAACAGCCAGGAACGCCTCCATGATTGGATTAGGAGCGGTGATCACAGAGTAGATAAATGCCAGAGAACCTTTATTCTGCAGCCGCATTTTTCGTCCCATTAGACTCGGCCTATTTTACCGAAGCCGAGATAATTGAGGAGAGATGTAAGGAAGGAACCTCACGATCCTCCAGGACTAGTCAGCTCAGAGCCGTGACGTGTGGACAAGCTTTTTCTACATTGTGGGGAATTTAGGGAGCGCTGCAGCAAGGGGGTTGGTAATGACACGCCACCGTGATACATAATGCATGGACTGTCTCCTCTCATTTGTTCTTTGAAGCTTGTTTTCCTCATGAGTGATGCTCGGCGCATGAGAAAAGCCCAAACAATTAACATCAAATGGGTTTTCTGCGATTTGTAAAAAATATATAGCAGAGAGATGGGAATCTAGGAATGATTACATGTGGAATAAAAAAATAAAAGAAAAGACCTTCTCAAACTCTGCCCTTTCAGAATCGCGGCTCTCACGGTCCCTGCTCACTTTTGGCAGTGACCAAATCCAGTATATCATTCATGTGGACACTTAGGCTAAGTGCACACGATGCGTATTTGAAGCGGAAATTTCCGCTTCATTTCCGCATGTCCTTTTTCCTGGAAAACGCATGCGGAATTTGTCATGCGTTTTTCGCGCGTAATTCGCGCGTTTTGCACATGCGGAATTGCCTTGCGTTTTCTACTGCATTGTAGATGGCAATTCCGCATGCGTAAACGCACAAAGAATTGACATGCTGTGGAATTTTCCGCACAACAAAACGCTGCGGAAAATTCCGCAGCGTGGGCATTACAATTGCGGAATGCCATAGGGGACCATGGCAGAAGGCTAACATGCGTAATTCATGCGTTTACGCTGCGGAATTTTCCGCACAAAATACGCATGAAATACGCATCGTGTGCACATAGCCTTAAAGTGTATCCGTCATTTTAATTTTTATTTCATAAATCAATATAGGAAACTTTGGAATATATCTTATCAAAGAAATTTGCTTCTTTATTTACTAAAATTGATCAGTCATCATCAAGTCTCAATTCTGAGGTAAAAATTTGTATTCAGTGAAGACAGACTTTCCCATTACTGAGATAGGAGATTTTACCTCAGAATTTCATAGTGAATGATAAATTTTGGCAGAGAATGAAGAAAATGTCTTTCATAAGATATATTACAAAGTTGTTTAATTTCATGTGTACTCTTGATTTATGAAATAACAATTAAAAGAGGGTTACTCTCTAAGATAATCAGGTGCCTTAAAGGTCATGTGCTGGAGATGTCGGCTTCACTGCTGAGGTCAGTACTAGTGTTGAGTGAGTATGTTCTGTCCGAGTATGCTCGGCCGAGCTCCGAGTATTTCCAGCTGCTCGGTGATAAGGTTGAATCGCTCCCGTGTGCATGATTTGCAACTGTTTGACGGTTTTATTACATGAGAAGAATGTCTATTTCTTGCACATTCCTCACATGTAATAAAACTGTTTCAACCATATCACCGAGCAGCTGTAAATACTCGGAGCTCGGCCCGAGCATACTCGGACAGAACATACTCGCTCAACACTAGTCAGTACCTTAGTCACATGAATGATGTACGGAAAGCCTGCAGGAAGTAAGCGGAGACCAGTGCGGACTACCGGACAATAGTGATGGAGCCATGGGGGGAACAAAGAGGTGAGAATAGGGATTTTGAATTGAACACATTCCCTGCTGCTTCCTGAGTTTTTGGAAAACCATTTTAAGATATGTGCACACGGCGTCTCTTAGATTTCGGTACCGCCACTGAGATTTCCCAGACAAAGCCGCTTGAGGAAGACCGCAACGGTCGTTTTCCTGAGGTGTCTTCTCCGGCGGCTTTGCAGCGGCTTTCACTTTACACTGGTAACTATAGAGAGCAGGCGGCTTCCTAGCGGAAGACACTCAAAGAATGAACCTGTTCCTTATTTTAACCACTTCAGTTTCCGAATCCTAAAGTGGTTAAAAGACATAAGACAGAAGATGTGCACAGCAGTGTTGCTTTGACATTGCTGTGCATTATGTTCATATTATGGGGCACTTTATCTGGCAGATTCCAGGCTGAAAAAGCAGCCTGGAAGGAATCCACTTGAAAAAGATGCCATGTGCGCACACCCTTGGGGTAAGTTCACACACAGTATTTTAATGTGGATTTTTTTATGTGCATTTATTGAGTGGCCATACCCACTCCCAGTTGAGTTCTGACCACCGTTCAAAAACTTGGCAAAGTGTTCCCAGACGGGCGAAAAAACCCACAAAATTTTAAGCAATTTTACACTAGAAAACGGACGTAAACTGCTGGATGAATCGGCCCCTTCGTTTTCTGAAGCGGTCAAAAAACTCAGTGTGAACATACCCTAAATGTGGTTTTTGGAGCAGAATCCACTTCAGAATATTGTGTGAACATACCCTAATGGTTTCTTTTAACTTTCTGTTCCAGGAATGTTTCCAGTTGACCAATCCGAATACAGCAATATGAAGAGTGCGCTGGAAAAGCTGACCTTGAACGATTCAAGTGTCTGTTAGTCGGGACAGCAGTGCAGCTCTGGGTGCTGGCTGGAGGTGCGTCTTCTACTGCCATTATCTGAATTATTTTATATCACTATATATTTTATTTCAGTCATTTCCTATACTTATGATGAAAATATACCGTGCGGGCATTAATGTGTCCTACAGTGATCATAAGGGCACAGTTATCACCTACGGACCGATTAATTGAGCATTAGATAGACATTTCAATAACTTTAATTTCTGAAAAGGGGTCATTTGTGCAAGTTTAATTATTGATTTAGTGTGTAAGGCTGAAAAAAAACGTCTTCAGCTCAGAAAATTCTTTTGTAACAATGATCAGGAGGAAAGCAAAAACACATTACAAGGTAAAGTCCAATTTTTGGCAGAACAAACCACTGGGTCAACAATTCATCTTGGTAATGTGTTAACCACTTGTATATTACACTCACGAATGGTATCTAGTCCCCTAGTGAATTCAGCAGAGTTGCACAGTCTCACGCTCTTACAGTAAAAAATCCTGGTCTTGGCCCTTTTGTTATAGATACGGTACTGAATATATTACAGTATGTCACTCCTTAGCATTTCTTTTTAACTAATAATTTAATAATAATAACTAATAATTTTAAATAATTAATTTTTACTACTCTTTCCTTGTATTGCAGTCCACCTATTCCATCTTTACTTTAATCTCCCACCTTGAACTTGCTAGACCTCGGCTTTGTCTTTCTTGCCCACTGGTGGCCAAATCTGTGCACCATGCTCCATATGGAGTCTGACTAGTGAAAATGTATTTTTCATTGTTAAATCACATTTGTCCCTTCTCGGCCCAAACCTCCAGCTTATCCAGATATGTTTGTGACATATTATCCTGCATTTCCATAGCCAGGATTGTCACCGATACAGTATTGTGTAGATCTGAATCCTCATATCCTCATCAATACACATGTACATGTACACGTGAGCCTGCTGGACTTCCCATAGAGAAGTCAGAAATGGTTTATTACCACCTCTGCCTTCCTGATTGTTTCCTAAACGAGTGCTGTGCGTATAGTTTAGGAAGCAATGGCGGTGATCATGTGAGTACCGGTTGCTGGCAGCATGCGTTGCTAGGTTAGCCCCAGATTGACTCAGCAGTTTGCAGGAAGTTGAATTTTGTCATGTTTTGTTATTACTGAATTTCCCTGTAACTGGGCCTGGCATATAAGCCCCAGTTACAGGGGAATTCAGTAATGACAAAATGGAGGCAAACATTATTTGGATGACTGAACCAGAGACATTTTTAGAGATCTTAAAATCCCATGTACGGAAAAAAAAAATATGCCTGGTGATGATCAGAAATGATCTGGTCTTGAACTGGTTTGTAGTTCAGTCTACGACCTGCCTTGTGTATAGTAGGCAGTGCAAATAGCGTGGTGTTTCTCTATTATGAAGGACACCGCATTACTGGTATTTTTCAGACCAATTTCTATTAGAGTGGTGGATACCTATCGAGCACTAAGTAGTTTCCCATTTTATTAACACTTTCGGTATATTTGCCTCTCTATATAAATTATAACTAATGTTCATGTCCTGCACAGGTTGGGCTTCCTGGGGCTTTTACACATGGAGGTGTTTAACCAGAGACTGGAGCAGGAATACAATGCATCTGTCATAATGACATCCTCTACAGTCCCATACAAAGCTGTGCTGTCCTCTCCAAAGCTGATTAAGGTACTTTCTGTCTATGGCTTCCATGATGCAGTAATGCCTTATACGTAACTGTAGCGTCGGCGTCCCTGCCTCCTGCTAGGCAGGGACGCTGTTCCCCTCACCTCTCCGCTCCGTGCCTGGCGTCTTCCTCCCGCTCTGCTGGCGGCGCGCGCTCCTTCCCGGCCACTGTGCTTAGGTCGCGCGCGCGCTCCCCCTCTCTTAAAGGGGCCGCGCGCGCCGTCCTAAGGAGACCCCGGCCAATGGCCGGAGGATCTCTCCATATATAAGACACCTCCTCCAAAATGGAGGTGCCCGAGCAATGTTGTTGCATAGCCTATCACTCTGCTTCAGCCCTCAGGTCCCGTTACCAGATACCTGCCAGTTTCCTGCTTGATACCTGCCTGATACTTGTCTATCTGCTGTCATTCCTGCGGTCCGACAGTCCGCCTACCAGCCCTGCCAGTCTGTCTATGGATCCGTCTGCCCGCTTACCTGGGAGCATCCACCTGTTACCTGCCTATTAGCCTACCTGGAGGCTCAGCCGTCACTTGCTGTGATCACCTGCCTGTCCAGAGACTCTTGCCCGCTCACCTGGGAGCGTCCACCTGCTACTTGCCTGCTAGCCTACCTGGAGGCTTAGCCGTCACTTGCTGTGACCACCCGCCTGTCAAGAGACTGTCCCCGTCATTTGCCGTCACTTGCCGTGACCACCCGCCTGTCAAGAGACTGTCCCCGTCACTTGCCGTGACCACCCGCTTGTCAAGAGACTGTCCCCGTCACTTGCCGTGACCTCCTGCCCTCTTACCCAGAGACTGTCCCCGTCACTTGCTGTGACTGCCTGCCCGCCTTCCCTGGGAGCCACCCGCTTCCTTACAAGGACTGCCCCTTTGTATAGTTGCTCAGAGGTCCCGCCTCCCAGACCCGTTACAGTTTGCTCGGGCCATGGAACCCGGTGGCACCCAAGCTCCCTCGCTCTCGGACCTATGTCATGAACTTTCCCGTCAGAGGTCCCAACAGGAGTCCATCCTGAGTCACCTGCGAAGTGTTAACTCCCGCCTGGACACATTGACTACCTCATCGGGAGCTGCCTCCACTCGCACACTTACTTCCCCGGCACCGCCGCTGCCCATCAACACTATGGCATCTCTTCCCGGTCCCCGCCTCGCCGCCCCTCCTCATTTTGGCGGAGATCCCTGCCAGGCCCGGGGCTTCATTAACCAGTGCACTCTACACTTCGAACTGTTGGCACACCAGTTTTCCACCGATCGAGCCAAAGTAGCCTTCATCATGTCCCATCTCACGGGGGAGGCACTGGCTTGGCTAAATCCTCTATGGGAGAGAGGAGACCCCCTGGTGTCCAACCTGCCAGCCTTTCTCACGGCTTTCCGGAAAGTCTTCGACGAACCAGGACGGAAGACCTCATCCGCATCATCTCTGCTATGCCTCCGTCAAGGAAATCTCACCGTGGGCCAATATGCCATACGGTTCCGTACCCTTGCTTCGGAGCTGGCCTGGGATAACGACGCCCTGGTGTCTGTCTTTTGGGAGGGTCTGTCCGGCCGTATTAAAGATGAACTCGCCGGTCGGGACATTCCTTCCACTCTCGACGACTTAATAACTCTTGCCACCCGGATTGACATCCGGTTCCAGGAACGCGCCAAAGAGGTCACCCGTGAGAGGAGGTTTCCACGTCTAGCCCCTACCTTTCAGAAACCCGTCACTTCTCCCTCTACTCCCCAGGCGCACTCACCCGAGCCTATGCAGGTCGACCAGACCAAGATGGTCAAAACCCGTCAAGAGTTACGCCGAGCCGAGGGGAGCTGCTTCTACTGTGGCAGTAAGGAGCACCGGATCCGTTCCTGCCCGGAGAGGTCGGGAAACGCCTGTGTCTAGGATCGCTCAGAGAGGTCATCCTAGACAAAAGTTAAACCCTCTCCATCTCTGTTGCTGTCGGTCTCTATCATCTGCGGGGAGAACCGTTATTTTGAACTAGCCCAACTTGACCCTGGAGCTGCCGGAAATCTCATTTCTCAGTCCCTGGTAGAGAAATACCGCATTCCCACCAAACCTCTGGCTGTACCCTTATCTGTCGCTGCCGTGGATGGGGGCCTCTTACCACGTCCCATCCAACTCATCACCGAATCCATAACTCTGCAGGTGGGAATGCTGCACTCTGAGAGCATCTTCTTTCATGTTCTGCCTGGACTCTCTCACGCCCTCTTGCTAGGCCTACCTTGGCTTCAGAAACATGCACCCGTGCTTGATTGGCAGACCGGAGAAGTCCTTCGCTGGGGACAGGACTGCCATAAGACTTGTTTAGTTCCCGTCCATCCTGTCCGTCCTTCTCCTACCCCAGCCAATCTACCTGGTCTTCTGGTTCCCTATTGGTCTTATGCGGACGTCTTTAATAAAAAGGAGGCAGAGACTTTACCCCCTCATAGACCATACGACTGCCCAATCGACCTGATACCCGGCGCTACTCCTCCCCGTGGCCGTATTTACCCTTTATCCGCTGCTGAGACCCAGTCCATGTCTGAATATATTGAGGAGAATCTGGCCCGGGGATTTATCCGGAAATCTACCTCCCCGGTGGGAGCAGGCTTCTTCTTCGTTAAAAAGAAGGACGGCTCACTCCGTCCCTGTATAGACTATAGAGGCCTTAACCAGATCACGGTGAAGAATAAATACCCCCTTCCGCTCATTCCGGAATTATTTGACCGTCTGAGGGGGGCTAGGATCTTCACCAAGCTGGACCTCCGTGGGGCCTATAACCTGGTCCGTATCCGTCAGGGGGATGAATGGAAGACGGCATTCAACACCCGGGACGTCCACTATGAATACCTGGTAATGCCCTTCGGTCTCTGTAACGCTCCCGCCGTCTTTCAAGAGTTGGTCAATGACATCTTCCGGGACCTTCTCTACTCCTGCGTAGTGGTGTAACTGGACGACATCTTGGTCTTCTCTCCGGATCTTCTCTCTCACCGGAGGGATGTTCGTCAGGTCCTGCTCAGGCTCAGGCGGAACCACCTCTACGCTAAATATGAGAAGTGCCTCTTTGAGCAGACCTCGCTTCCGTTTTTGGGCTACATAATCTCTCAGACCGGCCTACGAATGGATCCTGAGAAACTGTCTGCCATCCAGAAGTGGCCTCGACCAGAGGGGTTGAAGGCTATTCAGCGGTTCCTGGACTACGCCAACTACTACCGCCTCTTCATACCGCACTTCTCTTCCCGGACTGCCCCAATCTCTGCGCTCACCCGTAAGGGTACTAATCCCCGAGAATGGCCGCCCGAAGCAGAGGATGCCTTTCTTTCCTTAAAACAGGCTTTCTCTTCCGCCCCGGTGCTGCATCGTCCGGACGGCAACAAACAATTCTTCCTGGAAGTTGACGCCTCCTCCTCTGGAGCCGGAGCGGTACTTACCCAAAAGTCGCCTTCCGGAAGAATGGTAACTTGCGGCTTCTTCTCCAAACTCTTCTCCTCTTCTGAGCGCAACTATTCTATAGGAGACCGAAAGTTATTGGCCATTAAGCTGGCACCGGAGGAGTGGCGTTACCTGCTCGAGGGGGCTCTTCACCCGGTAATAATTTACACGGACCACAAGAACTTGGCTTACCTCCAGAGTGCCCAGAGACTTAACCCGCGCCAAGCCCGGTGGTCCTTGTTTTTTGCTCGCTTTGATTTCGTTCTTCATTTTCGCCCGGCAGACAAAAACATCAAAGCTGACGCCTTGTCCGAATCCTTCCTGGTGTCTGATCTAGAGGAGGAACCTAAGCACATCATTGATCCCGCCAGAGTAATGCAGGTGGCCCCCGTGAATCTAAATCGTCTCCCTCCCGATAAGACGTTCGTAACTGTACCTGATCGGGAGAAGGTCCTACACTGGGGTCACTCGTCTAAGCTAGCTGGCCACGCCGGTCAGAAAAAGACCCTCCAGCTTATTACCCGGCACTACTGGTGGCCTACCCTGCACAAGGACGTAATAGACTTTGTTTCAGCCTGTGTGTCCTGCGCCCGCAACAAGGTTCCGAGACACCTGCCAGCCGGTTGCCTCCTTCCTCTTCCAGTACCTGCTGCTCCCTGGCAGCATATAGCTATGGACTTTATAACAGATCTCTCTGTCTCTGCCGGTTGTACGGTCATTTGGGTGGTCGCTGACCGCTTTTCCAAGATGGCTCACTTCATTCCCCTGCCGGGCCTCCCATCTGCACCCGAGCTGGCTAAAGACTTTATCCGCCACATCTTCCGTCTCCATGGCCTGCCCCTCCACATCGTGTCGGATCGTGGGGTTCAGTTCACCTCACGCTTCTGGAGAGCCACATGTAAGCAGCTAGACGTCACCCTGGACTTCTCCTCCGCTTACCACCCACAGTCCAATGGTCAAGTGGAGCGGATCAATCAGATCCTGACCAGTTACCTCCGGCACTTCGTTAATACCCACCATTCAGACTGGGTGGATCTCCTACCATGGGCGAATCTTCCTCCAAATCCCCGTTTTTTTGTAGTCTTCGGTCAGCATCCTCGGATCCCATTTCCCGTCTCCACCTCGGTGGACAATCCGGCTGCGGAATCTCTCGTTAGCGAATTTTCCTCCATTTGGGAGAGTACCCGATCCGCACTCCTTCAGTCGTCCGAGCGGATGAAAAAAACACGCTGACAAAAAACGCCTGGATCCTCCACAATTCCGACCTGGAGATAAAGTCTGGCTCTCGTCTAAGTATGTCCGGCTCAAGGTTCCTTCCTACAAGTTAGGGCCTCGGTTCATCGGCCCACTGGAGGTTATCAAACAAATCAACCCAGTGGCCTATAAATTTAAACTCCCGGCCAACTTGCGGATCCCTAACTCCTTCCATGTATCTCTCCTCAAACCCGTGGTACTTAACTCTTTTTCCAAGTCTACAGGTACGCCCCCTGCTCCGGTTTCTGCTGAAAACGAGTTTGAGGTAGAGCACATTCTGGCCACCAAAAGGGTAAGATGAAAGACCTTTTTTTTAGTAGATTGGAAGGGGTTTGGTCCTGAGGAGAGAATGTGGGAACCCCGGGAGAACATCCATGCCCCTCTCATCCTTGATAAATTTCTGTCTGGCCTAAAAAAGGGGGGGCCTAAAGGGGGGGGTACTGTAGCGTCGGTGTCCCTGCCTCCTGCTAGGCAGGGACGCTGTTCCCCTCACCTCTCCGCTCCGTGCCCGGCGTCTTCCTCCCGCTCTGCTGGCGGCGCGCGCTCCTTCCCGGCCACTGTGCTTAGGACGCACGCGCGCTCCCCCTCTCTTAAAGGGGCCGCGCGCGCCGTCCTAAGGAGTCCCCGGCCAATGGCCGGAGGATCTCTCCATATATAAGGCACCTCCTCCAAAATGGAGGTGCCCGAGCAATGTTGTTGCATAGCCTATCACTCTGCTTCAGCCCTCAGGTCCCGTTACCAGATACCTGCCAGTTACCTGCCAGTTTCTTGCTTGATACCTGCCTGATACGTGTCTATCTGCTGTCATTCCTGCGGTCCGACAGTCTGCCTACCAGCCCTGCCAGTCTGTCTATGGATCCGTCTGCCCGCTTACCTGGGAGCGTCCACCTGCTACCTGCCTGCTAGCCTACCTGGAGGTTTAGCCGTCACTTGCCGTGACCACCCGCCTGTCAAGAGACTGTCCCCGTCACTTGCCGTGACCACCCGCTTGTCAAGAGACTGTCCCCGTCACTTGCCGTGACTGCCTGCCCGCCTTCCCTGGGAGCCACCCGCTTCCTTACAAGGACTGCCCCTTTGTATAGTTGCTCAGAGGTTCCACCTCCCAGACCCGTTACAGTAACCACTCTGCGCTGTATTGTGGGCCACTCTGATTTGTTGTGCCATACCCCAAAACTAACTATCAGGGTGTTTCATTATTTCTGGGGGTAACAAAATCAGTAAAATTGGACTTTGATTTTGAGATGTTGACATTGTTCAGTATTTGCAGTTGAAGTGGTTTTCTGCTACTGTAACATTAATGACCTAATTCCAGCACTGGTCATCAATGTCAGATCGGTGGAAGTCCCAACAACTGGCATCACTAACAATGTGCTGTGTGCAGCGGTGGCCAGATGGTGTTCGGCGCGGATCCACACCACTCCAGCACGCTGGTCACTGGTCACTGCCGGGTTCTGCAGATCAGCTCCAATTGTATGATCCCATCTAATTTTCCACTATATTTCTTTAGGAATATGGAGAATCGGAGATTACTATTGTAAATCCATCTGAATTTCCTGACAAATCTGTAGTAAAGGAATATCTTGAACCTATGATTTTGGGTACAATTATCTCACCAGATGACTATCTTGGAAAGATCATGTCGCTGTGTCAGGTCAGTGACCATTGGATCACAAAATTTGAGGTGATGACATTGGGAAATTATATCATAAACATTAATTTTGCAAACACATTATATATGTTATCTTAAACTCTCCATATGTTAAAGAGGTTGTCCAAGACTTAGATATTGATGACTTATCTTTTGGATGGGTGGAGGTCCGCAGCAGCTCCCCCGGCAGCTCGGTGTACACAGTATACGGAGGTGGAACACCTGAGCTCTGTACACTGTGTAGAGACTGTTATCAGGTTCTGCAGCTCTGCTCTTATTTACTTCAGTGGGAGCTGAGCTGTAGTACCTGAGAATGGCCACTATGTGGTGTCCTGACTCCATACACTGTTCACTTTTGGGTGCCATGTGAGCTGCAAACAGTGGATCACCGAGTGTAAGAAGCCCCCTGATCTATCAAAGTCCTAGATAACCCCGTATAATACAAGGACGGCAGATTATAGGAAATGTCACCCTATTTTGGGGTAGATGTAGCAAAACTAATGTAGGAGCCAAGTGGAGCAGAGACACGTAGCAGGCAATTTGGTTTCTGCCACCCTCCATTACATCAGGTTTCCACTCCCTTTTAATGAAGTGGTAATGTATGTAGAAATAACGAAGACCGGATATACCAATTGTAAGTCAATGGGACTCACAAGGATTCATTTTGTTTCATTAGAAGACGGATCTCTTGGTCCATGGCTCCATGAGGAATGGCAGCTGTGATGCCAATCTGAACTACGTTCCAATAAAGCCAATTGCTTATTTCCGCAGACCCGGCGAGCAGAGCAGAAGAGCTTTCTTTACATAGACGAACACCGGATCATGATGAAGTATTTGTTACCTTTGAATGAAGTTGTGGTTGATTTTTATGACAACTTAAAATCCTTATCTTCAGGATATGCAAGGTGAGACCTACAAAACCATGCAAAACCTTCACCCCTTCCGCCCGGCCTTTGCTGTTCCCAAACAAGATATATCTATATAGTCAAAAGATGGTACGATTGTTCTACATTTTCTTCTTACTCAACTCCAAGAGACTGACAGTCTATTTGGTCCAGTTTGAGGCACATTATCACAAGAAGATCAGATGCCCCATAAGGGAATCTCCTAGGGCTTTCTCTAGGGGTCTAGGACTCTTCGATGAATAAGGGGCTTATGAGGTTTACCTTCTCCAGCAGCAATAAGTGAGAGTACATAAAACCGTACACCATAGCAGGGTGTACATAATCGGGAAAGGAGAGCAAAAAAACAAATCCGTTCCAAGGTCTCAATCTTGACAGCGTTTAGCAACCTAAACCTTGTGAATCTCAGTGGTGCTAGGCCAGGAGTATCGAGCCAAGAAGCCCATAGGTCTTCACGTTTTTGCAGAGAGCCTGGAAGCTTTTGTTGATACGGAGATCACATCCACTGTGTTCATCATAAAACATTAAACTTTACAATTTACAAGATTTAAAAGGAAATTGTATTTTCAACCAGCTTTACATAACTCAATAGAACAGGAG